>NW_026060868.1:0-1338125 GCF_929443795.1 Astur gentilis | reverse complement strand
AAAGCAGAGATCCCCAGTGCTGTTGTGGCTAAAGATAGGCTGCAGAGGGATAGTGAAGACCAGCAAGAGCTTTCAGGGCTGGCACCTTCCTTGTGGGAGAAGTAGCCAGACGTTTGCCTTTTCAGAAAAAGTTTCTGCCGAGAACGAGCACCGTGACATGCTGAGTCGCTGGGAAAGCAGAGATCCCCAGTGCTTTTGCGGCTAAAGATAGGCTGCAGAGGGGTAGTGAAGACCTGCAAGAGCTTTCAGGGCTGGCACCTTCCTTGTGGGAGAAGGAGCCAGACGTTTGCCTTTTCAGAAAAAGTTTCTGCCGAGAACGAGCACCGTGACATGCTGAGTCTCTGGGAAAGCAGAGATCCCCAGTGCTGTTGTGCCTGTGGATAGGCTGCAGGGGGACGGTGAAGACCAGCAAGATCTTTCAGGGCTGGCACCTTCCTTGTGGGAGAAGGAGCCAGACGTTTGCCTTTTGAGAAAAAGTTTCTGCCGAGAACGAGCACCGTGACATGCTGAGTCTCTGGGAAAGCAGAGATCCCCAGTGCTGTTGCGGCTAAAGATAGGCTGCAGAGGGATAGTGAAGACCAGCAAGAGCTTTCAGGGCTGGCACCTTCCTTGTGGGAGAAGGAGCCAGACGTTTGCCTTTTCAGAAAAAGTTTCTGCCGAGAACGAGCACCGTGACATGCTGAGTCTCTGCGAAAGCAGAGATCCCCAGTGCTGTTGCGGCTAAAGATAGGCTGCAGAGGGGTAGTGAAGACCTGCAAGAGCTTTCAGGGCTGGCACCTTCCTTGTGGGAGAAGGAGCCAGACGTTTGCCTTTTCAGAAAAAGTTTCTGCCGAGAACGAGCACCGTGACATGCTGAGTCTCTGGGAAAGCAGAGATCCCCAGTGCTGTTGTGCCTGTGGATAGGCTGCAGGGGGACGGTGAAGACCAGCAAGATCTTTCAGGGCTGGCACCTTCCTTGTGGGAGAAGGAGCCAGACGTTTGCCTTTTCAGAAAAAGTTTCTGCCGAGAACGAGCACCGTGACATGCTGAGTCTCTGGAAAAGCAGAGATCCCCAGTGCTGATGCGGCTAAAGATAGGCTGCAGGGGGATAGTGAAGACCTGCAAGAGCTTTCAGGGCTGGCACCTTCCTTGTGGGAGAAGGAGCCAGACGTTTGCCTTTTCAGAAAAAGGCTCTGCCGAGAGCGAGCACCATGAGATGCTGATTCTCTGGAAAAGCAGAGATCCCCAGTGCTGTTGTGCCTGTGGATAGGCTGCAGGGGGACGGTGAAGACGAGCAAGATCTTTCAGGGCTGGCACCTTCCTTGTGGGAGAAGGAGCCAGACGTTTGCCTTTTGAGAAAAAGTTTCTGCCGAGAACGAGCACCGTGACATGCTGAGTCTCTGCGAAAGCAGAGATCCCCAGTGCTGTTGTGCCTGTCGATAGGCTGCAGGGGGACCGTGAAGACCAGCAAGATCTTTCAGGGCTGGCACCTTCCTTGTGGGAGAAGGAGCCAGACGTTTGCCTTTTCAGAAAAAGTTTCTGCCGAGAACGAGCACCGTGACATGCTGAGTCTCTGGGAAAGCAGAGATCCCCAGTGCTGTTGTGGCTAAAGATAGGCTGCAGAGGGATAGTGAAGACCAGCAAGAGCTTTCAGGGCTGGCACCTTCCTTGTGGGAGAAGGAGCCAGACGTTTGCCTTTTCAGAAAAAGTTTCTGCCGAGAACGAGCACCGTGACATGCTGAGTCGCTGGGAAAGCAGAGATCCCCAGTGCTTTTGCGGCTAAAGATAGGCTGCAGAGGGGTAGTGAAGACCTGCAAGAGCTTTCAGGGCTGGCACCTTCCTTGTGGGAGAAGGAGCCAGACGTTTGCCTTTTCAGAAAAAGTTTCTGCCGAGAACGAGCACCGTGACATGCTGAGTCTCTGGGAAAGCAGAGATCCCCAGTGCTGTTGTGCCTGTGGATAGGCTGCAGGGGGACGGTGAAGACCAGCAAGATCTTTCAGGGCTGGCACCTTCCTTGTGGGAGAAGGAGCCAGACGTTTGCCTTTTGAGAAAAAGTTTCTGCCGAGAACGAGCACCGTGACATGCTGAGTCTCTGGGAAAGCAGAGATCCCCAGTGCTGTTGCGGCTAAAGATAGGCTGCAGAGGGATAGTGAAGACCAGCAAGAGCTTTCAGGGCTGGCACCTTCCTTGTGGGAGAAGGAGCCAGACGTTTGCCTTTTCAGAAAAAGTTTCTGCCGAGAACGAGCACCGTGACATGCTGAGTCTCTGCGAAAGCAGAGATCCCCAGTGCTGTTGCGGCTAAAGATAGGCTGCAGAGGGGTAGTGAAGACCTGCAAGAGCTTTCAGGGCTGGCACCTTCCTTGTGGGAGAAGGAGCCAGACGTTTGCCTTTTCAGAAAAAGTTTCTGCCGAGAACGAGCACCGTGACATGCTGAGTCTCTGGGAAAGCAGAGATCCCCAGTGCTGTTGTGCCTGTGGATAGGCTGCAGGGGGACGGTGAAGACCAGCAAGATCTTTCAGGGCTGGCACCTTCCTTGTGGGAGAAGGAGCCAGACGTTTGCCTTTTCAGAAAAAGTTTCTGCCGAGAACGAGCACCGTGACATGCTGAGTCTCTGGAAAAGCAGAGATCCCCAGTGCTGATGCGGCTAAAGATAGGCTGCAGGGGGATAGTGAAGACCTGCAAGAGCTTTCAGGGCTGGCACCTTCCTTGTGGGAGAAGGAGCCAGACGTTTGCCTTTTCAGAAAAAGGCTCTGCCGAGAGCGAGCACCATGAGATGCTGATTCTCTGGAAAAGCAGAGATCCACAGTGCTGTTGTGCCTGTGGATAGGCTGCAGGGGGACGGTGAAGACCAGCAAGATCTTTCAGGGCTGGCACCTTCCTTGTGGGAGAAGGAGCCAGACGTTTGCCTTTTCAGAAAAAGTTTCTGCCGAGAACGAGCACCGTGACATGCTGAGTCTCTGGGAAAGCAGAGATCCCCAGTGCTGTTGTGCCTGTGGATAGGCTGCAGGGGGACGGTGAAGACGAGCAAGATCTTTCAGGGCTGGCACCTTCCTTGTGGGAGAAGGAGCCAGACGTTTGCCTTTTCAGAAAAAGTTTCTGCCGAGAACGAGCACCGTGACATGCTGAGTCTCTGGGAAAGCAGAGATCCCCAGTGCTGTTGTGCCTGTGGATAGGCTGCAGGGGGACGGTGAAGACCAGCAAGATCTTTCAGGGCTGGCACCTTCCTTGTGGGAGAAGGAGCCAGACGTTTGCCTTTTCAGAAAAAGTTTCTGCCGAGAACGAGCACCGTGACATGCTGAGTCTCTGGAAAAGCAGAGATCCCCAGTGCTGATGCGGCTAAAGATAGGCTGCAGGGGGATAGTGAAGACCTGCAAGAGCTTTCAGGGCTGGCACCTTCCTTGTGGGAGAAGGAGCCAGACGTTTGCCTTTTCAGAAAAAGGGTCTGCCGAGAGCGAGCACCATGAGATGCTGATTCTCTGGAAAAGCAGAGATCCACAGTGCTGTTGTGCCTGTGGATAGGCTGCAGGGGGACGGTGAAGACCAGCAAGATCTTTCAGGGCTGGCACCTTCCTTGTGGGAGAAGGAGCCAGACGTTTGCCTTTTCAGAAAAAGTTTCTGCCGAGAACGAGCACCGTGACATGCTGAGTCTCTGGGAAAGCAGAGATCCCCAGTGCTGTTGTGCCTGTGGATAGGCTGCAGGGGGACGGTGAAGACCAGCAAGAGCTTTCAGGGCTAGCACCTTCCTTGTGGGAGAAGGAGCCAGACGTTTGCCTTTTCAGAAAAAGTTTCTGCCGAGAACGAGCACCGTGACATGCTGAGTCTCTGGGAAAGCAGAGATCCCCAGTGCTGTTGCGGCTAAAGATAGGCTGCAGAGGGATAGTGAAGACCAGCAAGAGCTTTCAGGGCTGGCACCTTCCTTGTGGGAGAAGGAGCCAGACGTTTGCCTTTTCAGAAAAAGGGTCTGCCGAGAGCGAGCACCATGAGATGCTGATTCTCTGGAAAAGCAGTAATCCCCAGTGCTGTTGTGCCTGTGGATAGGCTGCAGGGGGACGGTGAAGACCAGCAAGATCTTTCAGGGCTGGCACCTTCCTTGTGGGAGAAGGAGCCAGACGTTTGCCTTTTCAGAAAAAGTTTCTGCCGAGAACGAGCACCGTGACATGCTGAGTCTCTGTGAAAACAGAGATCCCCAGTGCTGTTGTGCCTGTGGATAGGCTGCAGGGGGACGGTGAAGACGAGCAAGATCTTTCAGGGCTGGCACCTTCCTTGTGGGAGAAGGAGCCAGACGTTTGCCTTTTCAGAAAAAGTTTCTGCCGAGAACGAGCACCGTGACATGCTGAGTCTCTGGGAAAGCAGAGATCCCCAGTGCTGTTGTGCCTGTGGATAGGCTGCAGGGGGACGGTGAAGACCAGCAAGAGCTTTCAGGGCTGGCACCTTCCTTGTGGGAGAAGGAGCCAGACGTTTGCCTTTTCAGAAAAAGTTTCTGCCGAGAACGAGCACCGTGACATGCTGAGTCTCTGGGAAAGCAGAGATCCCCAGTGCTGTTGCGGCTAAAGATAGGCTGCAGAGGGGTAGTGAAGACCTGCAAGAGCTTTCAGGGCTGGCACCTTCCTTGTGGGAGAAGGAGCCAGACGTTTGCCTTTTCAGAAAAAGTTTCTGCCGAGAACGAGCACCGTGACATGCTGAGTCTCTGGGAAAGCAGAGATCCCCAGTGCTGTTGTGCCTGTGGATAGGCTGCAGGGGGACGGTGAAGACCAGCAAGATCTTTCAGGGCTGGCACCTTCCTTGTGGGAGAAGGAGCCAGACGTTTGCCTTTTCAGAAAAAGGCTCTGCCGAGAACGAGCACCGTGACATGCTGAGTCTCTGCGAAAACAGAGATCCCCAGTGCTGTTGTGCCTGTGGATAGGCTGCAGGGGGACGGTGAAGACGAGCAAGATCTTTCAGGGCTGGCACCTTCCTTGTGGGAGAAGGAGCCAGACGTTTGCCTTTTGAGAAAAAGTTTCTGCCGAGAACGAGCACCGTGACATGCTGAGTCTCTGCGAAAGCAGAGATCCCCAGTGCTGTTGTGCCTGTGGATAGGCTGCAGGGGGACCGTGAAGACCAGCAAGATCTTTCAGGGCTGGCACCTTCCTTGTGGGAGAAGGAGCCAGACGTTTGCCTTTTCAGAAAAAGTTTCTGCCGAGAACGAGCACAGTGACATGCTGAGTCTCTGGGAAAGCAGAGATCCCCAGTGCTGTTGTGCCTGTGGATAGGCTGCAGGGGGACGGTGAAAACGAGCAAGATCTTTCAGGGCTGGCACCTTCCTTGTGGGAGAAGGAGACAGACGTTTGCCTTTTCAGAAAAAGTTTCTGCCGAGAACGAGCACCGTGACATGCTGAGTCTCTGGGAAAGCAGAGATCCCCAGTGCTGTTGTGCCTGTGGATAGGCTGCAGGGGGACGGTGAAGACCAGCAAGAGCTTTCAGGGCTGGCACCTTCCTTGTGGGAGAAGGAGCCAGACGTTTGCCTTTTCAGAAAAAGTTTCTGCCGAGAACGAGCACCGTGACATGCTGAGTCGCTGGGAAAGCAGAGATCCCCAGTGCTTTTGCGGCTAAAGATAGGCTGCAGAGGGGTAGTGAAGACCTGCAAGAGCTTTCAGGGCTGGCACCTTCCTTGTGGGAGAAGGAGCCAGACGTTTGCCTTTTCAGAAAAAGTTTCTGCCGAGAACGAGCACCGTGACATGCTGAGTCTCTGGGAAAGCAGAGATCCCCAGTGCTGTTGTGCCTGTGGATAGGCTGCAGGGGGACGGTGAAGACCAGCAAGATCTTTCAGGGCTGGCACCTTCCTTGTGGGAGAAGGAGCCAGACGTTTGCCTTTTGAGAAAAAGTTTCTGCCGAGAACGAGCACCGTGACATGCTGAGTCTCTGGGAAAGCAGAGATCCCCAGTGCTGTTGCGGCTAAAGATAGGCTGCAGAGGGATAGTGAAGACCAGCAAGAGCTTTCAGGGCTGGCACCTTCCTTGTGGGAGAAGGAGCCAGACGTTTGCCTTTTCAGAAAAAGTTTCTGCCGAGAACGAGCACCGTGACATGCTGAGTCTCTGCGAAAGCAGAGATCCCCAGTGCTGTTGCGGCTAAAGATAGGCTGCAGAGGGGTAGTGAAGACCTGCAAGAGCTTTCAGGGCTGGCACCTTCCTTGTGGGAGAAGGAGCCAGACGTTTGCCTTTTCAGAAAAAGTTTCTGCCGAGAACGAGCACCGTGACATGCTGAGTCTCTGGGAAAGCAGAGATCCCCAGTGCTGTTGTGCCTGTGGATAGGCTGCAGGGGGACGGTGAAGACCAGCAAGATCTTTCAGGGCTGGCACCTTCCTTGTGGGAGAAGGAGCCAGACGTTTGCCTTTTCAGAAAAAGTTTCTGCCGAGAACGAGCACCGTGACATGCTGAGTCTCTGGAAAAGCAGAGATCCCCAGTGCTGATGCGGCTAAAGATAGGCTGCAGGGGGATAGTGAAGACCTGCAAGAGCTTTCAGGGCTGGCACCTTCCTTGTGGGAGAAGGAGCCAGACGTTTGCCTTTTCAGAAAAAGGCTCTGCCGAGAGCGAGCACCATGAGATGCTGATTCTCTGGAAAAGCAGAGATCCCCAGTGCTGTTGTGCCTGTGGATAGGCTGCAGGGGGACGGTGAAGACGAGCAAGATCTTTCAGGGCTGGCACCTTCCTTGTGGGAGAAGGAGCCAGACGTTTGCCTTTTGAGAAAAAGTTTCTGCCGAGAACGAGCACCGTGACATGCTGAGTCTCTGCGAAAGCAGAGATCCCCAGTGCTGTTGTGCCTGTGGATAGGCTGCAGGGGGACCGTGAAGACCAGCAAGATCTTTCAGGGCTGGCACCTTCCTTGTGGGAGAAGGAGCCAGACGTTTGCCTTTTCAGAAAAAGTTTCTGCCGAGAACGAGCACCGTGACATGCTGAGTCTCTGGGAAAGCAGAGATCCCCAGTGCTGTTGTGGCTAAAGATAGGCTGCAGAGGGATAGTGAAGACCAGCAAGAGCTTTCAGGGCTGGCACCTTCCTTGTGGGAGAAGGAGCCAGACGTTTGCCTTTTCAGAAAAAGTTTCTGCCGAGAACGAGCACCGTGACATGCTGAGTCGCTGGGAAAGCAGAGATCCCCAGTGCTTTTGCGGCTAAAGATAGGCTGCAGAGGGGTAGTGAAGACCTGCAAGAGCTTTCAGGGCTGGCACCTTCCTTGTGGGAGAAGGAGCCAGACGTTTGCCTTTTCAGAAAAAGTTTCTGCCGAGAACGAGCACCGTGACATGCTGAGTCTCTGGGAAAGCAGAGATCCCCAGTGCTGTTGTGCCTGTGGATAGGCTGCAGGGGGACGGTGAAGACCAGCAAGATCTTTCAGGGCTGGCACCTTCCTTGTGGGAGAAGGAGCCAGACGTTTGCCTTTTGAGAAAAAGTTTCTGTCGAGAACGAGCACCGTGACATGCTGGGTCTCTGGGAAAGCAGAGATCCCCAGTGCTGTTGCGGCTAAAGATAGGCTGCAGAGGGATAGTGAAGACCAGCAAGAGCTTTCAGGGCTGGCACCTTCCTTGTGGGAGAAGGAGCCAGACGTTTGCCTTTTCAGAAAAAGTTTCTGCCGAGAACGAGCACCGTGACATGCTGAGTCTCTGCGAAAGCAGAGATCCCCAGTGCTGTTGCGGCTAAAGATAGGCTGCAGAGGGGTAGTGAAGACCTGCAAGAGCTTTCAGGGCTGGCACCTTCCTTGTGGGAGAAGGAGCCAGACGTTTGCCTTTTCAGAAAAAGTTTCTGCCGAGAACGAGCACCGTGACATGCTGAGTCTCTGGGAAAGCAGAGATCCCCAGTGCTGTTGTGCCTGTGGATAGGCTGCAGGGGGACGGTGAAGACCAGCAAGATCTTTCAGGGCTGGCACCTTCCTTGTGGGAGAAGGAGCCAGACGTTTGCCTTTTCAGAAAAAGTTTCTGCCGAGAACGAGCACCGTGACATGCTGAGTCTCTGGAAAAGCAGAGATCCCCAGTGCTGATGCGGCTAAAGATAGGCTGCAGGGGGATAGTGAAGACCTGCAAGAGCTTTCAGGGCTGGCACCTTCCTTGTGGGAGAAGGAGCCAGACGTTTGCCTTTTCAGAAAAAGGCTCTGCCGAGAGCGAGCACCATGAGATGCTGATTCTCTGGAAAAGCAGAGATCCACAGTGCTGTTGTGCCTGTGGATAGGCTGCAGGGGGACGGTGAAGACGAGCAAGATCTTTCAGGGCTGGCACCTTCCTTGTGGGAGAAGGAGCCAGACGTTTGCCTTTTCAGAAAAAGTTTCTGCCGAGAACGAGCACCGTGACATGCTGAGTCTCTGGGAAAGCAGAGATCCCCAGTGCTGTTGTGCCTGTGGATAGGCTGCAGGGGGACGGTGAAGACCAGCAAGATCTTTCAGGGCTGGCACCTTCCTTGTGGGAGAAGGAGCCAGACGTTTGCCTTTTCAGAAAAAGTTTCTGCCGAGAACGAGCACCGTGACATGCTGAGTCTCTGGAAAAGCAGAGATCCCCAGTGCTGATGCGGCTAAAGATAGGCTGCAGGGGGATAGTGAAGACCTGCAAGAGCTTTCAGGGCTGGCACCTTCCTTGTGGGAGAAGGAGCCAGACGTTTGCCTTTTCAGAAAAAGGGTCTGCCGAGAGCGAGCACCATGAGATGCTGATTCTCTGGAAAAGCAGAGATCCACAGTGCTGTTGTGCCTGTGGATAGGCTGCAGGGGGACGGTGAAGACCAGCAAGATCTTTCAGGGCTGGCACCTTCCTTGTGGGAGAAGGAGCCAGACGTTTGCCTTTTCAGAAAAAGTTTCTGCCGAGAACGAGCACCGTGACATGCTGAGTCTCTGGGAAAGCAGAGATCCCCAGTGCTGTTGTGCCTGTGGATAGGCTGCAGGGGGACGGTGAAGACGAGCAAGATCTTTCAGGGCTGGCACCTTCCTTGTGGGAGAAGGAGCCAGACGTTTGCCTTTTCAGAAAAAGTTTCTGCCGAGAACGAGCACCGTGACATGCTGAGTCTCTGGGAAAGCAGAGATCCCCAGTGCTGTTGTGCCTGTGGATAGGCTGCAGGGGGACGGTGAAGACCAGCAAGATCTTTCAGGGCTGGCACCTTCCTTGTGGGAGAAGGAGCCAGACGTTTGCCTTTTCAGAAAAAGTTTCTGCCGAGAACGAGCACCGTGACATGCTGAGTCTCTGGGAAAGCAGAGATCCCCAGTGCTGTTGTGCCTGTGGATAGCCTGCACGGGGACGGTGAAAACGAGCAAGATCTTTCAGGGCTGGCACCTTCCTTGTGGGAGAAGGAGCCAGACGTTTGCCTTTTCAGAAAAAGTTTCTGCCGAGAACGAGCACCGTGACATGCTGAGTCTCTGGGAAAGCAGAGATCCCCAGTGCTGTTGTGGCTAAAGATAGGCTGCAGAGGGATAGTGAAGACCAGCAAGAGCTTTCAGGGCTGGCACCTTCCTTGTGGGAGAAGGAGCCAGACGTTTGCCTTTTCAGAAAAAGTTTCTGCCGAGAACGAGCACCGTGACATGCTGAGTCGCTGGGAAAGCAGAGATCCCCAGTGCTTTTGCGGCTAAAGATAGGCTGCAGAGGGATAGTGAAGACCTGCAAGAGCTTTCAGGGCTGGCACCTTCCTTGTGGGAGAAGGAGCCAGACGTTTGCCTTTTCAGAAAAAGTTTCTGCCGAGAACGAGCACCGTGACATGCTGAGTCTCTGGGAAAGCAGAGATCCCCAGTGCTGTTGTGCCTGTGGATAGGCTGCAGGGGGACGGTGAAGACCAGCAAGATCTTTCAGGGCTGGCACCTTCCTTGTGGGAGAAGGAGCCAGACGTTTGCCTTTTGAGAAAAAGTTTCTGCCGAGAACGAGCACCGTGACATGCTGAGTCTCTGGGAAAGCAGAGATCCCCAGTGCTGTTGCGGCTAAAGATAGGCTGCAGAGGGATAGTGAAGACCAGCAAGAGCTTTCAGGGCTGGCACCTTCCTTGTGGGAGAAGGAGCCAGACGTTTGCCTTTTCAGAAAAAGTTTCTGCCGAGAACGAGCACCGTGACATGCTGAGTCTCTGCGAAAGCAGAGATCCCCAGTGCTGTTGCGGCTAAAGATAGGCTGCAGAGGGGTAGTGAAGACCTGCAAGAGCTTTCAGGGCTGGCACCTTCCTTGTGGGAGAAGGAGCCAGACGTTTGCCTTTTCAGAAAAAGTTTCTGCCGAGAACGAGCACCGTGACATGCTGAGTCTCTGGGAAAGCAGAGATCCCCAGTGCTGTTGTGCCTGTGGATAGGCTGCAGGGGGACGGTGAAGACCAGCAAGATCTTTCAGGGCTGGCACCTTCCTTGTGGGAGAAGGAGCCAGACGTTTGCCTTTTCAGAAAAAGTTTCTGCCGAGAACGAGCACCGTGACATGCTGAGTCTCTGGAAAAGCAGAGATCCCCAGTGCTGATGCGGCTAAAGATAGGCTGCAGGGGGATAGTGAAGACCTGCAAGAGCTTTCAGGGCTGGCACCTTCCTTGTGGGAGAAGGAGCCAGACGTTTGCCTTTTCAGAAAAAGGCTCTGCCGAGAGCGAGCACCATGAGATGCTGATTCTCTGGAAAAGCAGAGATCCACAGTGCTGTTGTGCCTGTGGATAGGCTGCAGGGGGACGGTGAAGACCAGCAAGATCTTTCAGGGCTGGCACCTTCCTTGTGGGAGAAGGAGCCAGACGTTTGCCTTTTCAGAAAAAGTTTCTGCCGAGAACGAGCACCGTGACATGCTGAGTCTCTGGGAAAGCAGAGATCCCCAGTGCTGTTGTGCCTGTGGATAGGCTGCAGGGGGACGGTGAAGACGAGCAAGATCTTTCAGGGCTGGCACCTTCCTTGTGGGAGAAGGAGCCAGACGTTTGCCTTTTCAGAAAAAGTTTCTGCCGAGAACGAGCACCGTGACATGCTGAGTCTCTGGGAAAGCAGAGATCCCCAGTGCTGTTGTGCCTGTGGATAGGCTGCAGGGGGACGGTGAAGACCAGCAAGATCTTTCAGGGCTGGCACCTTCCTTGTGGGAGAAGGAGCCAGACGTTTGCCTTTTCAGAAAAAGTTTCTGCCGAGAACGAGCACCGTGACATGCTGAGTCTCTGGGAAAGCAGAGATCCCCAGTGCTGTTGTGCCTGTGGATAGCCTGCACGGGGACGGTGAAAACGAGCAAGATCTTTCAGGGCTGGCACCTTCCTTGTGGGAGAAGGAGCCAGACGTTTGCCTTTTCAGAAAAAGGCTCTGCCGAGAGCGAGCATCATGAGATGCTGAGTCTCTGGGAAAGCAGAGATCCCCAGTGCTGTTGTGCCTGTGGATAGGCTGCAGGGGGACAGTGAAGACCTGCAAGATCTTTCAGGGCTGGCACCTTCCTTGTGGGAGAAGGAGCCAGACGTTTGCCTTTTGAGAAAAAGTTTCTGCCGAGAACGAGCACCGTGACATGCTGAGTCTCTGGGAAAGCAGAGATCCCCACAGCTGTTGTGCCTGTGGATAGGCTGCAGGGGGACGGTGAAGACCAGCAAGAGCTTTCAGGGCTGGCACCTTCCTTGTGGGAGAAGGAGCCAGACGTTTGCCTTTTCAGAAAAAGTTTCTGCCGAGAACGAGCACCGTGACATGCTGAGTCTCTGGGAAAGCAGAGATACCCAGTGCTGTTGCGGCTAAAGATAGGCTGCAGAGGGATAGTGAAGACCAGCAAGAGCTTTCAGGGCTGGCACCTTTCTTGTGGGAGAAGGAGCCAGACGTTTGCCTTTTCAGAAAAAGGCTCTGCCGAGAGCGAGCATCATGAGATGCTGAGTCTCTGGGAAAGCAGAGATCCCCAGTGCTGTTGTGCCTGTGAATAGGCTGCAGTGGGACGGTGAAGACCTGCAAGATCTTTCAGGGCTGGCACCTTCCTTGTGGGAGAAGGAGCCAGACGTTTGCCTTTTCAGAAAAAGTTTCTGCCGAGAACGAGCACCGTGACATGCTGAGTCTCTGGGAAAGCAGAGATCCCCAGTGCTGTTGCGGCTAAAGATAGGCTGCAGAGGGATAGTGAAGACCTGCAAGAGCTTTCAGGGCTGGCACCTTCCTTGTGGGAGAAGGAGCCAGACGTTTGCCTTTTCAGAAAAAGGCTCTGCCGAGAGCGAGCACCATGAGATGCTGAGTCTCTGGGAAAGCAGAGATCCCCAGTGCTGTTGTGCCTGTGGATAGGCTGCAGGGGGACGGTGAAGACCAGCAAGATCTTTCAGGGCTGGCACCTTCCTTGTGGGAGAAGGAGCCAGACGTTTGCCTTTTCAGAAAAAGTTTCTGCCGAGAACGAGCACCGTGACATGCTGAGTCTCTGGGAAAGCAGAGATCCCCAGTGCTGTTGCGGCTAAAGATAGGCTGCAGAGGGATAGTGAAGACCTGCAAGAGCTTTCAGGGCTGGCACCTTCCTTGTGGGAGAAGGAGCCAGACGTTTGCCTTTTCAGAAAAAGTTTCTGCCGAGAACGAGCACCGTGACATGCTGAGTCTCTGCGAAAGCAGAGATCCCCAGTGCTGTTGCGGCTAAAGATAGGCTGCAGAGGGATAGTGAAGACCTGCAAGAGCTTTCAGAGCTGGCACCTTCCTTGTGGGAGAAGGAGCCAGACGTTTGCCTTTTCAGAAAAAGTTTCTGCCGAGAACGAACACCGTGACATGCTGAGTCTCTGGGAAAGCAGAGATCCCCAGTGCTGTTGTGCCTGTGGATAGGCTGCAGGGGGACGGTGAAGACCAGCAAGATCTTTCAGGGCTGGCACCTTCCTTGTGGGAGAAGGAGCCAGACGTTTGCCTTTTGAGAAAAAGTTTCTGCCGAGAACGAGCACCGTGACATGCTGAGTCTCTGGGAAAGCAGAGATCCCCAGTGCTGTTGCGGCTAAAGATAGGCTGCAGAGGGATAGTGAAGACCAGCAAGAGCTTTCAGGGCTGGCACTTTCCTTGTGGGAGAAGGAGCCAGACGTTTGCCTTTTCAGAAAAAGGCTCTGCCGAGAACGAGCACCATGAGATGCTGAGTCTCTGGGAAAGCAGAGATCCCCAGTGCTGTTGTGCCTGTGGATAGGCTGCAGGGGGACGGTGAAGACCAGCAAGATCTTTCAGGGCTGGCACCTTCCTTGTGGGAGAAGGAGCCAGACGTTTGCCTTTTCAGAAAAAGTTTCTGCCGAGAACGAGCACCGTGACATGCTGAGTCTCTGGGAAAGCAGAGATCCCCAGTGCTGTTGCGGCTAAAGATAGGCTGCAGAGGGATAGTGAAGACCTGCAAGAGCTTTCAGGGCTGGCACCTTCCTTGTGGGAGAAGGAGCCAGACGTTTGCCTTTTCAGAAAAAGTCTCTGCCGAGAGCGAGCACCATGAGATGCTGAGTCTCTGGGAAAGCAGAGATCCCCAGTGCTGTTGTGCCTGTGGATAGGCTGCAGGGGGACGGTGAAGACCAGCAAGAGCTTTCAGGGCTGGCACCTTCCTTATGGGAGAAGGAGCCAGACGTTTGCCTTTTCAGAAAAAGTTTCTGCCGAGAACGAGCACCGAGACATGCTGAGTCTCTGGGAAAGCAGAGATCCCCAGTGCTGTTGTGCCTGTGGATAGGCTGCAGGGGGACGGTGAAGACCAGCAAGAGCTTTCAGGGCTGGCACCTTCCTTGTGGGAGAAGGAGCCAGACGTTTGCCTTTTGAGAAAAAGTTTCTGCCGAGAACGAGCACCGTGACATGCTGAGTCTCTGGGAAAGCAGAGATCCCCAGTGCTGTTGTGCCTGTGGATAGGCTGCACGGGGACGGTGAAGGCCAGCAAGAGCTTTCAGGGCTGGCACCTTCCTTGTGGGAGAAGGAGCCAGACGTTTGCCTTTTCAGAAAAAGTTTCTGCCGAGAACGAGCACCGAGACATGCTGAGTCTCTGGGAAAGCAGAGATCCCCAGTGCTGTTGCGGATAAAGATAGGCTGCAGAGGGATAGTGAAGACCAGCAAGAGCTTTCAGGGCTGGCACCTTCCTTGTGGGAGAAGGAGCCAGACGTTTGCCTTTTCAGAAAAAGTTTCTGCCGAGAACGAGCACCGTGACATGCTGAGTCTCTGCGAAAGCAGAGATCCCCAGTGCTGTTGTGCCTGTGGATAGGCTGCAGGGGGACGGTGAAGACCAGCAAGAGCTTTCAGGGCTGGCACCTTCCTTGTGGGAGAAGGAGCCAGACGTTTGCCTTTTGAGAAAAAGTTTCTGCCGAGAACGAGCACCGTGACATGCTGAGTCTCTGGAAAAGCAGAGATCCCCAGTGCTGTTGCGGCTAAAGATAGGCTGCAGAGGGATAGTGAAGACCAGCAAGAGCTTTCAGGGCTGGCACCTTCCTTGTGGGAGAAGGAGCCAGACGTTTGCCTTTTCAGAAAAAGTTTCTGCCGAGAACGAGCACCGTGACATGCTGAGTCTCTGGAAAAGCAGAGATCCCCAGTGCTGTTGCGGCTAAAGATAGGCTGCAGAGGGATAGTGAAGACCAGCAAGAGCTTTCAGGGCTGGCACCTTCCTTGTGGGAGAAGGAGCCAGACGTTTGCCTTTTCAGAAAAAGGCTCTGCCGAGAGCGAGCATCATGAGATGCTGAGTCTCTGGGAAAGCAGAGATCCCCAGTGCTGTTGTGCCTGTGGATAGGCTGCAGGGGGACAGTGAAGACCTGCAAGATCTTTCAGGGCTGGCACCTTCCTTGTGGGAGAAGGAGCCAGACGTTTGCCTTTTGAGAAAAAGTTTCTGCCGAGAACGAGCACCGTGACATGCTGAGTCTCTGGGAAAGCAGAGATCCCCACTGCTGTTGTGCCTGTGGATAGGCTGCAGGGGGACGGTGAAGACCAGCAAGAGCTTTCAGGGCTGGCACCTTCCTTGTGGGAGAAGGAGCCAGACGTTTGCCTTTTCAGAAAAAGTTTCTGCCGAGAACGAGCACCGTGACATGCTGAGTCTCTGGGAAAGCAGAGATCCCCAGTGCTGTTGCGGCTAAAGATAGGCTGCAGAGGGATAGTGAAGACCAGCAAGAGCTTTCAGGGCTGGCACCTTCCTTGTGGGAGAAGGAGCCAGACGTTTGCCTTTTCAGAAAAAGTTTCTGCCGATAACGAGCACCGTGACATGCTGAGTCTCTGGGAAAGCAGACATACCCAGTGCTGTTGCGGCTAAAGATAGGCTGCAGAGGGATAGTGAAGACCAGCAAGAGCTTTCAGGGCTGGCACCTTCCTTGTGGGAGAAGGAGCCAGACGTTTGCCTTTTCAGAAAAAGTTTCTGCCGAGAACGAGCACCGTGACATGCTGAGTCTCTGGGAAAGCAGAGATCCCCACTGCTGTTGTGCCTGTGGATAGGCTGCAGGGGGACGGTGAAGACCAGCAAGATCTTTCAGGGCTGGCACCTTCCTTGTGGGAGAAGGAGCCAGACGTTTGCCTTTTCAGAAAAAGTTTCTGCCGAGAACGAGCACCGTGACATGCTGAGTCTCTGGGAAAGCAGAGATCCCCAGTGCTGTTGTGCCTGTGGATAGGCTGCAGGGGGACGGTGAAGACCAGCAAGAGCTTTCAGGGCTGGCACCTTCCTTGTGGGAGAAGGAGCCAGACGTTTGCCTTTTGAGAAAAAGTTTCTGCCAAGAACGAGCACCGTGACATGCTGAGTCTCTGGGAAAGCAGAGATCCCCAGTGCTGTTGCGGCTAAAGATAGGCTGCAGAGGGATAGTGAAGACCTGCAAGAGCTTTCAGGGCTGGCACCTTCCTTGTGGGAGAAGGAGCCAGACGTTTGCCTTTTCAGAAAAAGTTTCTGCCGAGAACGAGCACCGTGACATGCTGAGTCTCTGGGAAAGCAGAGATCCCCAGTGCCGTTGTGCCTGTGGATAGGCTGCAGGGGGACGGTGAAGACCAGCAAGATCTTTCAGGGCTGGCACCTTCCTTGTGGGAGAAGGAGCCAGACGTTTGCCTTTTGAGAAAAAGTTTCTGCCGAGAACGAGCACCGTGACATGCTGAGTCTCTGGGAAAGCAGAGATCCCCAGTGCTGTTGTGCCTGTGGATAGCCTGCACGAGGACGGTGAATACCAGCAAGAGCTTTCAGGGCTGGCACCTTCCTTGTGGGAGAAGGAGCCAGACGTTTGCCTTTTCAGAAAAAGTTTCTGCCGAGAACGAGCACCGAGACATGCTGAGTCTCTGGGAAAGCAGAGATCCCCAGTGCTGTTGCGGCTAAAGATAGGCTGCAGAGGGATAGTGAAGACCAGCAAGAGCTTTCAGGGCTGGCACCTTCCTTGTGGGAGAAGGAGCCAGACGTTTGCCTTTTCAGAAAAAGTTTCTGCCGAGAACGAGCACCGTGACATGCTGAGTCTCTGCGAAAGCAGAGATCCCCAGTGCTGTTGTGCCTGTGGATAGGCTGCAGGGGGACGGTGAAGACCAGCAAGAGCTTTCAGGGCTGGCACCTTCCTTGTGGGAGAAGGAGCCAGACGTTTGCCTTTTCAGAAAAAGTTTCTGCCGAGAACGAGCACCGTGACATGCTGAGTCTCTGGGAAAGCAGAGATCCCCAGTGCTGTTGTGGCTCAAGATAGGCTGCATAGGGATAGTGAAGACCAGCAAGAGCTTTCAGGGCTGGCACCTTCCTTGTGGGAGAAGGAGCCAGACGTTTGCCTTTTCAGAAAAAGGCTCTGCCGAGAGCGAGCATCATGAGATGCTGAGTCTCTGGGAAAGCAGAGATCCCCAGTGCTGTTGTGCCTGTGGATAGGCTGCAGGGGGACGGTGAAGACCAGCAAGATCTTTCAGGGCTGGCACCTTCCTTGTGGGAGAAGGAGCCAGACGTTTGCCTTTTGAGAAAAAGTTTCTGCCGAGAACGAGCACCGTGACATGCTGAGTCTCTGGGAAAGCAGAGATCCCCAGTGCTGTTGTGCCTGTGGATAGGCTGCAGGGGGACGGTGAAGACCAGCAAGAGCTTTCAGGGCTGGCACCTTCCTTGTGGGAGAAGGAGCCAGACGTTTGCCTTTTCAGAAAAAGTTTCTGCCGAGAACGAGCACCGTGACATGCTGAGTCTCTGGGAAAGCAGAGATCCCCAGTGCTGTTGCGGCTAAAGATAGGCTGCAGAGGGATAGTGAAGACCAGCAAGAGCTTTCAGGGCTGGCACCTTCCTTGTGGGAGAAGGAGCCAGACGTTTGCCTTTTCAGAAAAAGTTTCTGCCGAGAACGAGCACTGTGACATGCTGAGTCTCTGGGAAAGCAGAGATACCCAGTGCTGTTGCGGCTAAAGATAGGCTGCAGAGGGATAGTGAAGACCTGCAAGAGCTTTCAGGGCTGGCACCTTCCTTGTGGGAGAAGGAGCCAGACGTTTGCCTTTGAGAAAAAGTTTCTGCCGAGAACGAGCACCGTGACATGCTGAGTCTCTGGGAAAGCAGAGATCCCCAGTGCTGTTGCGGCTAAAGATAGGCTGCAGAGGGATAGTGAAGACCAGCAAGAGCTTTCAGGGCTGGCACCTTTCTTGTGGGAGAAGGAGCCAGACGTTTGCCTTTTCAGAAAAAGTTTCTGCCGAGAGCGAGCATCATGAGATGCTGAGTCTCTGGGAAAGCAGAGATCCCCAGTGCTGTTGTGCCTGTGGATAGGCTGCAGTGGGACGGTGAAGACCTGCAAGATCTTTCAGGGCTGGCACCTTCCTTGTGGGAGAAGGAGCCAGACGTTTGCCTTTTCAGAAAAAGTTTCTGCCGAGAACGAGCACCGTGACATGCTGAGTCTCTGGGAAAGCAGAGATCCCCAGTGCTGTTGTGCCTGTGGATAGGCTGCAGGGGGACGGTGAAGACCAGCAAGATCTTTCAGGGCTGGCACCTTCCTTGTGGGAGAAGGAGCCAGACGTTTGCCTTTTCAGAAAAAGTTTCTGCCGAGAACGAGCACCGTGACATGCTGAGTCTCTGGGAAAGCAGAGATACCCAGTGCTGTTGCGGCTAAAGATAGGCTGCAGAGGGATAGTGAAGACCTGCAAGAGCTTTCAGGGCTGGCACCTTCCTTGTGGGAGAAGGAGCCAGACGTTTGCCTTTTCAGAAAAAGGCTCTGCCGAGAGCGAGCACCATGAGATGCTGAGTCTCTGGGAAAGCAGAGATCCCCAGTGCTGTTGTGCCTGTGGATAGGCTGCAGGGGGACGGTGAAGACCAGCAAGATCTTTCAGGGCTGGCACCTTCCTTGTGGGAGAAGGAGCCAGACGTTTGCCTTTTCAGAAAAAGTTTCTGCCGAGAACGAGCACCGTGACATGCTGAGTCTCTGGGAAAGCAGAGATCCCCAGTGCTGTTGCGGCTAAAGATAGGCTGCAGAGGGATAGTGAAGACCTGCAAGAGCTTTCAGGGCTGGCACCTTCCTTGTGGGAGAAGGAGCCAGACGTTTGCCTTTTCAGAAAAAGTTCCTGCCGAGAACGAGCACCGTGACATGCTGAGTCTCTGCGAAAGCAGAGATCCCCAGTGCTGTTGCGGCTAAAGATAGGCTGCAGAGGGATAGTGAAGACCTGCAAGAGCTTTCAGGGCTGGCACCTTCCTTGTGGGAGAAGGAGCCAGACGTTTGCCTTTTCAGAAAAAGTTTCTGCCGAGAACGAGCACCGTGACATGCTGAGTCTCTGGGAAAGCAGAGATCCCCAGTGCTGTTGTGCCTGTGGATAGGCTGCAGGGGGACGGTGAAGACGAGCAAGATCTTTCAGGGCTGGCACCTTCCTTGTGGGAGAAGGAGCCAGACGTTTGCCTTTTGAGAAAAAGTTTCTGCCGAGAACGAGCACCGTGACATGCTGAGTCTCTGGGAAAGCAGAGATCCCCAGTGCTGTTGCGGCTAAAGATAGGCTGCAGAGGGATAGTGAAGACCAGCAAGAGCTTTCACGGCTGGCACTTTCCTTGTGGGAGAAGGAGCCAGACGTTTGCCTTTTGAGAAAAAGTTTCTGCCGAGAACGAGCACCGTGACATGCTGAGTCTCTGGGAAAGCAGAGATCCCCAGTGCTGTTGCGGCTAAAGATAGGCTGCAGAGGGATAGTGAAGACCAGCAAGATCTTTCAGGGCTGGCACCTTCCTTGTGGGAGAAGGAGCCAGACGTTTGCCTTTTCAGAAAAAGTTTCTGCCGAGAACGAGCACCGTGACATGCTGAGTCTCTGGGAAAGCAGAGATCCCCAGTGCTGTTGTGCCTGTGGATAGGCTGCAGGGGGATAGTGAAGACCTGTAAGAGCTTTCAGGGCTGGCACCTTCCTTGTGGGAGAAGGAGCCAGACGTTTGCCTTTTCAGAAAAAGTTTCTGCCGAGAACGAGCACCGTGACATGCTGAGTCTCTGGAAAAGCAGAGATCCCCAGTGCTGTTGCGGCTAAAGATAGGCTGCAGAGGGATAGTGAAGACCAGCAAGAGCTTTCAGGGCTGGCACCTTCCTTGTGGGAGAAGGAGCCAGACGTTTGCCTTTTCAGAAAAAGTTTCTGCCGAGAACGAGCACCGTGACATGCTGAGTCTCTGGGAAAGCAGAGATCCCCAGTGCTGTTGCGGCTAAAGATAGGCTGCAGAGGGATAGTGAAGACCAGCAAGAGCTTTCAGGGCTGGCACCTTTCTTGTGGGAGAAGGAGCCAGACGTTTGCCTTTTCAGAAAAAGTTTCTGCCGAGAGCGAGCATCATGAGATGCTGAGTCTCTGGGAAAGCAGAGATCCCCAGTGCTGTTGTGCCTGTGGATAGGCTGCAGTGGGACGGTGAAGACCTGCAAGATCTTTCAGGGCTGGCACCTTCCTTGTGGGAGAAGGAGCCAGACGTTTGCCTTTTCAGAAAAAGTTTCTGCCGAGAACGAGCACCGTGACATGCTGAGTCTCTGGGAAAGCAGAGATCCCCAGTGCTGTTGTGCCTGTGGATAGGCTGCAGGGGGACGGTGAAGACCAGCAAGAGCTTTCAGGGCTGGCACCTTCCTTGTGAGAGAAGGAGCCAGACGTTTGCCTTTTGAGAAAAAGTTTCTGCCGAGAACGAGCACCGTGACATGCTGAGTCTCTGGGAAAGCAGAGATCCCCAGTGCTGTTGCGGCTAAAGATAGGCTGCAGAGGGATAGTGAAGACCTGCAAGAGCTTTCAGGGCTGGCACCTTCCTTGTGGGAGAAGGAGCCAGACGTTTGCCTTTTCAGAAAAAGTTCCTGCCGAGAACGAGCACCGTGACATGCTGAGTCTCTGGGAAAGCAGAGATCCCCAGTGCTGTTGCGGCTAAAGATAGGCTGCAGAGGGATAGTGAAGACCTGCAAGAGCTTTCAGAGCTGGCACCTTCCTTGTGGGAGAAGGAGCCAGACGTTTGCCTTTTCAGAAATAGTTTCTGCCGAGAACGAACACCGTGACATGCTGAGTCTCTGGGAAAGCAGAGATCCCCAGTGCTGTTGTGCCTGTGGATAGGCTGCAGGGGGACGGTGAAGACGAGCAAGATCTTTCAGGGCTGGCACCTTCCTTGTGGGAGAAGGAGCCAGACGTTTGCCTTTTGAGAAAAAGTTTCTGCCGAGAACGAGCACCGTGACATGCTGAGTCTCTGGGAAAGCAGAGATCCCCAGTGCTGTTGCGGCTAAAGATAGGCTGCAGAGGGATAGTGAAGACCAGCAAGAGCTTTCAGGGCTGGCACCTTTCTTGTGGGAGAAGGAGCCAGACGTTTGCCTTTTCAGAAAAAGTTTCTGCCGAGAGCGAGCATCATGAGATGCTGAGTCTCTGGGAAAGCAGAGATCCCCAGTGCTGTTGTGCCTGTGGATAGGCTGCAGTGGGACGGTGAAGACCTGCAAGATCTTTCAGGGCTGGCACCTTCCTTGTGGGAGAAGGAGCCAGACGTTTGCCTTTTCAGAAAAAGTTTCTGCCGAGAACGAGCACCGTGACATGCTGAGTCTCTGGGAAAGCAGAGATCCCCAGTGCTGTTGTGCCTGTGGATAGGCTGCAGGGGGACGGTGAAGACCAGCAAGATCTTTCAGGGCTGGCACCTTCCTTGTGGGAGAAGGAGCCAGACGTTTGCCTTTTCAGAAAAAGTTTCTGCCGAGAACGAGCACCGTGACATGCTGAGTCTCTGGGAAAGCAGAGATCCCCAGTGCTGTTGCGGCTAAAGATAGGCTGCAGAGGGATAGTGAAGACCTGCAAGAGCTTTCAGGGCTGGCACCTTCCTTGTGGGAGAAGGAGCCAGACGTTTGCCTTTTGAGAAAAAGTTCCTGCCGAGAACGAGCACCGTGACATGCTGAGTCTCTGGGAAAGCAGAGATCCCCAGTGCTGTTGTGCCTGTGGATAGGCTGCAGAGGGATAGTGAAGACCAGCAAGAGCTTTCAGGGCTGGCACTTTCCTTGTGGGAGAAGGAGCCAGACGTTTGCCTTTTGAGAAAAATTTCTGCCGAGAACGAGCACCGTGACATGCTGAGTCTCTGGGAAAGCAGAGATCCCCAGTGCTGTTGCGGCTAAAGATAGGCTGCAGAGGGATAGTGAAGACCAGCAAGAGCTTTCAGGGCTGGCACCTTCCTTGTGGGAGAAGGAGCCAGACGTTTGCCTTTTCAGAAAAAGTTTCTGCCGAGAACGAGCACCGTGACATGCTGAGTCTCTGGGAAAGCAGAGATCCCCAGTGCTGTTGCGGCTAAAGATAGGCTGCAGAGGGATAGTGAAGACCTGCAAGAGCTTTCAGGGCTGGCACCTTCCTTGTGGGAGAAGGAGCCAGACGTTTGCCTTTTGAGAAAAAGTTTCTGCCGAGAACGAGCACCGTGACATGCTGAGTCTCTGGGAAAGCAGAGATCCCCAGTGCTGTTGCGGCTAAAGATAGGCTGCAGAGGGATAGTGAAGACCAGCAAGAGCTTTCAGGGCTGGCACCTTTCTTGTGGGAGAAGGAGCCAGACGTTTGCCTTTTCAGAAAAAGTTTCTGCCGAGAACGAACACCGTGACATGCTGAGTCTCTGGGAAAGCAGAGATCCCCAGTGCTGTTGTGCCTGTGGATAGGCTGCAGGGGGACGGTGAAGACGAGCAAGATCTTTCAGGGCTGGCACCTTCCTTGTGGGAGAAGGAGCCAGACGTTTGCCTTTTGAGAAAAAGTTTCTGCCGAGAACGAGCACCGTGACATGCTGAGTCTCTGGGAAAGCAGAGATCCCCAGTGCTGTTGCGGCTAAAGATAGGCTGCAGAGGGATAGTGAAGACCAGCAAGAGCTTTCAGGGCTGGCACTTTCCTTGTGGGAGAAGGAGCCAGACGTTTGCCTTTTCAGAAAAAGGCTCTGCCCAGAGCGAGCACCATGAGATGCTGAGTCTCTGGGAAAGCAGAGATCCCCAGTGCTGTTGTGCCTGTGGATAGGCTGCAGGGGGACGGTGAAGACCAGCAAGATCTTTCAGGGCTGGCACCTTCCTTGTGGGAGAAGGAGCCAGACGTTTGCCTTTTCAGAAAAAGTTCCTGCCGAGAACGAGCACCGTGACATGCTGAGTCTCTGGGAAAGCAGAGATCCCCAGTGCTGTTGCGGCTAAAGATAGGCTGCAGGGGGACGGTGAAGACGAGCAAGATCTTTCAGGGCTGGCACCTTCCTTGTGGGAGAAGGAGCCAGACGTTTGCCTTTTGAGAAAAAGTTTCTGCCGAGAACGAGCACCGTGACATGCTGAGTCTCTGGGAAAGCAGAGATCCCCAGTGCTGTTGCGGCTAAAGATAGGCTGCAGAGGGATAGTGAAGACCAGCAAGAGCTTTCAGGGCTGGCACTTTCCTTGTGGGAGAAGGAGCCAGACGTTTGCCTTTTGAGAAAAATTTCTGCCGAGAACGAGCACCGTGACATGCTGAGTCTCTGGGAAAGCAGAGATCCCCAGTGCTGTTGCGGATAAAGATAGGCTGCAGAGGGATAGTGAAGACCTGCAAGAGCTTTCAGGGCTGGCACCTTCCTTGTGGGAGAAGGAGCCAGACGTTTGCCTTTTGAGAAAAAGTTTCTGCCGAGAACGAGCACCGTGACATGCTGAGTCTCTGGGAAAGCAGAGATCCCCAGTGCTGTTGCGGCTAAAGATAGGCTGCAGAGGGATAGTGAAGACCAGCAAGAGCTTTCAGGGCTGGCACCTTTCTTGTGGGAGAAGGAGCCAGACGTTTGCCTTTTCAGAAAAAGGCTCTGCCGAGAGCGAGCATCATGAGATGCTGAGTCTCTGGGAAAAGAGATCCCCAGTGCTGTTGTGCCTGTGGATAGGCTGCAGTGGGACGGTGAAGACCTGCAAGATCTTTCAGGGCTGGCACCTTCCTTGTGGGAGAAGGAGCCAGACGTTTGCCTTTTCAGAAAAAGTTCCTGCCGAGAACGAGCACCGTGACATGCTGAGTCTCTGGGAAAGCAGAGATCCCCAGTGCTGTTGCGGCTAAAGATAGGCTGCAGGGGGACGGTGAAGACGAGCAAGATCTTTCAGGGCTGGCACCTTCCTTGTGGGAGAAGGAGCCAGACGTTTGCCTTTTGAGAAAAAGTTTCTGCCGAGAACGAGCACCGTGACATGCTGAGTCTCTGGGAAAGCAGAGATCCCCAGTGCTGTTGCGGCTAAAGATAGGCTGCAGAGGGATAGTGAAGACCAGCAAGAGCTTTCAGGGCTGGCACTTTCCTTGTGGGAGAAGGAGCCAGACGTTTGCCTTTTGAGAAAAATTTCTGCCGAGAACGAGCACCGTGACATGCTGAGTCTCTGGGAAAGCAGAGATCCCCAGTGCTGTTGCGGCTAAAGATAGGCTGCAGAGGGATAGTGAAGACCTGCAAGAGCTTTCAGGGCTGGCACCTTCCTTGTGGGAGAAGGAGCCAGACGTTTGCCTTTTGAGAAAAAGTTTCTGCCGAGAACGAGCACCGTGACATGCTGAGTCTCTGGGAAAGCAGAGATCCCCAGTGCTGTTGCGGCTAAAGATAGGCTGCAGAGGGATAGTGAAGACCAGCAAGAGCTTTCAGGGCTGGCACCTTTCTTGTGGGAGAAGGAGCCAGACGTTTGCCTTTTCAGAAAAAGGCTCTGCCGAGAGCGAGCATCATGAGATGCTGAGTCTCTGGGAAAAGAGATCCCCAGTGCTGTTGTGCCTGTGGATAGGCTGCAGTGGGACGGTGAAGACCTGCAAGATCTTTCAGGGCTGGCACCTTCCTTGTGGGAGAAGGAGCCAGACGTTTGCCTTTTCAGAAAAAGTTTCTGCCGAGAACGAGCACCGTGACATGCTGAGTCTCTGGAAAAGCAGAGATCCCCAGTGCTGTTGAGGCTAAAGATAGGCTGCAGAGGGATAGTGAAGACCAGCAAGAGCTTTCAGGGCTGGCACCTTCCTTGTGGGAGAAGGAGCCAGACGTTTGCCTTTTCTGAAAAAGTTTCTGCCGAGAACGAGCACCGTGACATGCTGAGTCTCTGCGAAAGCAGAGATCCCCAGTGCTGTTGTGCCTGTGGATAGGCTGCAGGGGGACGGTGAAGACCAGCAAGAGCTTTCAGGGCTGGCACCTTCCTTGTGGGAGAAGGAGCCAGACGTTTGCCTTTTGAGAAAAAGTTTCTGCCGAGAACGAGCACCGTGACATGCTGAGTCTCTGGAAAAGCAGAGATCCCCAGTGCTGTTGCGGCTAAAGATAGGCTGCAGAGGGATAGTGAAGACCAGCAAGAGCTTTCAGGGCTGGCACCTTCCTTGTGGGAGAAGGAGCCAGACGTTTGCCTTTTCAGAAAAAGGCTCTGCCGAGAGCGAGCATCATGAGATGCTGAGTGTCTGGGAAAGCAGAGATCCCCAGTGCTGTTGTGCCTGTGGATAGGCTGCAGGGGGACGGTGAAGACCAGCAAGAGCTTTCAGGGCTGGCACCTTCCTTGTGGGAGAAGGAGCCAGACGTTTGCCTTTTCAGAAAAATTTTCTGCCGAGAACGAGCACCGTGACATGCTGAGTCTCTGGGAAAGCAGAGATCCCCAGTGCTGTTGTGCCTGTGGATAGGCTGCACGGGGACGGTGAAGACCAGCAAGAGCTTTCAGGGCTGGCACCTTCCTTGTGGGAGAAGGAGCCAGACGTTTGCCTTTTCAGAAAACGTTTCTGCCGAGAACGAGCACCGAGACATGCTGAGTCTCTGGGAAAGCAGAGATCCCCAGTGCTGTTGCGGTTAAAGATAGGCTGCAGAGGGATAGTGAAGACCAGCAAGAGCTTTCAGGGCTGGCACCTTCCTTGTGGGAGAAGGAGCCAGACGTTTGCCTTTTCAGAAAAAGTTTCTGCCGAGAACGAGCACCGTGACATGCTGAGTCTCTGGAAAAGCAGAGATCCCCAGTACTGTTGAGGCTAAAGATAGGCTGCAGAGGGATAGTGAAGACCAGCAAGAGCTTTCAGGGCTGGCACCTTCCTTGTGGGAGAAGGAGCCAGACGTTTGCCTTTTCAAAAAAAGGCTCTGCCGAGAGCGAGCATCATGAGATGCTGAGTCTCTGGGAAAGCAGAGATCCCCAGAGCTGTTGTGCCTGTGGATAGGCTGCAGTGGGACGGTGAAGACCTGCAAGATCTTTCAGGGCTGGCACCTTCCTTGTGGGAGAAGGAGCCAGACGTTTGCCTTTTCAGAAAAAGTTTCTGCCGAGAACGAGCACCGTGACATGCTGAGTCTCTGGGAAAGCAGAGATCCCCAGTGCTGTTGCGGCTAAAGATAGGCTGCAGAGGGGTAGTGAAGACCTGCAAGAGCTTTCAGGGCTGGCACCTTCCTTGTGGGAGAAGGAGCCAGACGTTTGCCTTTTCAGAAAAAGTTTCTGCCGAGAACGAGCACCGTGACATGCTGAGTCTCTGGGAAAGCAGAGATCCCCAGTGCTGTTGCGGCTAAAGATAGGCTGCAGAGGGATAGTGAAGACCTGCAAGAGCTTTCAGAGCTGGCACCTTCCTTGTGGGAGAAGGAGCCAGACGTTTGCCTTTTCAGAAATAGTTTCTGCCGAGAACGAACACCGTGACATGCTGAGTCTCTGGGAAAGCAGAGATCCCCAGTGCTGTTGTGCCTGTGGATAGGCTGCAGGGGGACGGTGAAGACCAGCAAGATCTTTCAGGGCTGGCACCTTCCTTGTGGGAGAAGGAGCCAGACGTTTGCCTTTTCAGAAAAAGTTCCTGCCGAGAACGAGCACCGTGACATGCTGAGTCTCTGGGAAAGCAGAGATCCCCAGTGCTGTTGCGGCTAAAGATAGGCTGCAGGGGGACGGTGAAGACGAGCAAGATCTTTCAGGGCTGGCACCTTCCTTGTGGGAGAAGGAGCCAGACGTTTGCCTTTTGAGAAAAAGTTTCTGCCGAGAACGAGCACCGTGACATGCTGAGTCTCTGGGAAAGCAGAGATCCCCAGTGCTGTTGCGGCTAAAGATAGGCTGCAGAGGGATAGTGAAGACCAGCAAGAGCTTTCAGGGCTGGCACTTTCCTTGTGGGAGAAGGAGCCAGACGTTTGCCTTTTGAGAAAAAGTTTCTGCCGAGAACGAGCACCGTGACATGCTGAGTCTCTGGGAAAGCAGAGATCCCCAGTGCTGTTGCGGCTAAAGATAGGCTGCAGAGGGATAGTGAAGACCAGCAAGAGCTTTCAGGGCTGGCACCTTTCTTGTGGGAGAAGGAGCCAGACGTTTGCCTTTTCAGAAAAAGGCTCTGCCGAGAGCGAGCATCATGAGATGCTGAGTCTCTGGGAAAGCAGAGATCCCCAGTGCTGTTGTGCCTGTGGATAGGCTGCAGTGGGACGGTGAAGACCTGCAAGATCTTTCAGGGCTGGCACCTTCCTTGTGGGAGAAGGAGCCAGACGTTTGCCTTTTCAGAAAAAGTTTCTGCCGAGAACGAGCACCGTGACATGCTGAGTCTCTGGAAAAGCAGAGATCCCCAGTGCTGTTGAGGCTAAAGATAGGCTGCAGAGGGATAGTGAAGACCAGCAAGAGCTTTCAGGGCTGGCACCTTCCTTGTGGGAGAAGGAGCCAGACGTTTGCCTTTTCTGAAAAAGTTTCTGCCGAGAACGAGCACCGTGACATGCTGAGTCTCTGGGAAAGCAGAGATCCCCAGTGCTGTTGTGCCTGTGGATAGGCTGCAGGGGGACGGTGAAGACCAGCAAGAGCTTTCAGGGCTGGCACCTTCCTTGTGGGAGAAGGAGCCAGACGTTTGCCTTTTGAGAAAAAGTTTCTGCCGAGAACGAGCACCGTGACATGCTGAGTCTCTGGAAAAGCAGAGATCCCCAGTGCTGTTGCGGCTAAAGATAGGCTGCAGAGGGATAGTGAAGACCAGCAAGAGCTTTCAGGGCTGGCACCTTCCTTGTGGGAGAAGGAGCCAGACGTTTGCCTTTTCAGAAAAAGGCTCTGCCGAGAGCGAGCATCATGAGATGCTGAGTCTCTGGGAAAGCAGAGATCCCCAGTGCTGTTGTGCCTGTGGATAGGCTGCAGGGGGACGGTGAAGACCAGCAAGAGCTTTCAGGGCTGGCACCTTCCTTGTGGGAGAAGGAGCCAGACGTTTGCCTTTTCAGAAAAAGTTTCTGCCGAGAACGAGCACCGTGACATGCTGAGTCTCTGGGAAAGCAGAGATCCCCAGTGCTGTTGTGCCTGTGGATAGGCTGCACGGGGACGGTGAAGACCAGCAAGAGCTTTCAGGGCTGGCACCTTCCTTGTGGGAGAAGGAGCCAGACGTTTGCCTTTTCAGAAAACGTTTCTGCCGAGAACGAGCACCGAGACATGCTGAGTCTCTGGGAAAGCAGAGATCCCCAGTGCTGTTGCGGTTAAAGATAGGCTGCAGAGGGATAGTGAAGACCAGCAAGAGCTTTCAGGGCTGGCACCTTCCTTGTGGGAGAAGGAGCCAGACGTTTGCCTTTTCAGAAAAAGTTTCTGCCGAGAACGAGCACCGTGACATGCTGAGTCTCTGGAAAAGCAGAGATCCCCAGTACTGTTGAGGCTAAAGATAGGCTGCAGAGGGATAGTGAAGACCAGCAAGAGCTTTCAGGGCTGGCACCTTCCTTGTGGGAGAAGGAGCCAGACGTTTGCCTTTTCAAAAAAAGGCTCTGCCGAGAGCGAGCATCATGAGATGCTGAGTCTCTGGGAAAGCAGAGATCCCCAGTGCTGTTGTGCCTGTGGATAGGCTGCAGTGGGACGGTGAAGACCTGCAAGATCTTTCAGGGCTGGCACCTTCCTTGTGGGAGAAGGAGCCAGACGTTTGCCTTTTCAGAAAAAGTTTCTGCCGAGAACGAGCACCGTGACATGCTGAGTCTCTGGGAAAGCAGAGATCCCCAGTGCTGTTGTGCCTGTGGATAGGCTGCGGGGGGACGGTGAAGACCAGCAAGAGCTTTCAGGGCTGGCACCTTCCTTGTGGGAGAAGGAGCCAGACGTTTGCCTTTTCAGAAAAAGTTTCTGCCGAGAACGAGCACCGTGACATGCTGAGTCTCTGGGAAAGCAGAGATCCCCAGTGCTGTTGCGGCTAAAGATAGGCTGCAGAGGGATAGTGAAGACCAGCAAGAGCTTTCAGGGCTGGCACCTTCCTTGTGGGAGAAGGAGCCAGACGTTTGCCTTTTCAGAAAAAGGCTCTGCCGAGAGCGAGCACCATGAGATGCTGAGTCTCTGGGAAAGCAGAGATCCCCAGTGCTGTTGTGCCTGTGGATAGGCTGCAGGGGGACGGTGAAGACGAGCAAGATCTTTCAGGGCTGGCACCTTCCTTGTGGGAGAAGGAGCCAGACGTTTGCCTTTTCAGAAAAAGTTTCTGCCGAGAACGAGCACCGTGACATGCTGAGTCTCTGGGAAAGCAGAGATCCCCAGTGCTGTTGCGGCTAAAGATAGGCTGCAGAGGGATAGTGAAGACCTGCAAGAGCTTTCAGGGCTGGCACCTTCCTTGTGGGAGAAGGAGCCAGACGTTTGCCTTTTCAGAAAAAGTTTCTGCCGAGAACGAGCACCGTGACATGCTGAGTCTCTGGGAAAGCAGAGATCCCCAGTGCTGTTGCGGCTAAAGATAGGCTGCAGAGGGATAGTGAAGACCTGCAAGAGCTTTCAGAGCTGGCACCTTCCTTGTGGGAGAAGGAGCCAGACGTTTGCCTTTTCAGAAATAGTTTCTGCCGAGAACGAACACCGTGACATGCTGAGTCTCTGGGAAAGCAGAGATCCCCAGTGCTGTTGTGCCTGTGGATAGGCTGCAGGGGGACGGTGAAGACCAGCAAGATCTTTCAGGGCTGGCACCTTCCTTGTGGGAGAAGGAGCCAGACGTTTGCCTTTTCAGAAAAAGTTCCTGCCGAGAACGACCACCGTGACATGCTGAGTCTCTGGGAAAGCAGAGATCCCCAGTGCTGTTGCGGCTAAAGATAGGCTGCAGGGGGACGGTGAAGACGAGCAAGATCTTTCAGGGCTGGCACCTTCCTTGTGGGAGAAGGAGCCAGACGTTTGCCTTTTGAGAAAAAGTTTCTGCCGAGAACGAGCACCGTGACATGCTGAGTCTCTGGGAAAGCAGAGATCCCCAGGGCTGTTGCGGCTAAAGATAGGCTGCAGAGGGATAGTGAAGACCAGCAAGAGCTTTCAGGGCTGGCACTTTCCTTGTGGGAGAAGGAGCCAGACGTTTGCCTTTTGAGAAAAATTTCTGCCGAGAACGAGCACCGTGACATGCTGAGTCTCTGCGAAAGCAGAGATCCCCAGTGCTGTTGCGGCTAAAGATAGGCTGCAGAGGGATAGTGAAGACCTGCAAGAGCTTTCAGGGCTGGCACCTTCCTTGTGGGAGAAGGAGCCAGACGTTTGCCTTTTCAGAAAAAGGCTCTGCCGAGAGCGAGCACCATGAGATGCTGAGTCTCTGGGAAAGCAGAGATCCCCAGTGCTGTTGTGCCTGTGGATAGGCTGCAGGGGGACGGTGAAGACGAGCAAGATCTTTCAGGGCTGGCACCTTCCTTGTGGGAGAAGGAGCCAGACGTTTGCCTTTTCAGAAAAAGTTTCTGCCGAGAACGAGCACCGTGACATGCTGAGTCTCTGGGAAAGCAGAGATCCCCAGTGCTGTTGCGGCTAAAGATAGGCTGCAGAGGGATAGTGAAGACCTGCAAGAGCTTTCAGGGCTGGCACCTTCCTTGTGGGAGAAGGAGCCAGACGTTTGCCTTTTCAGAAAAAGTTTCTGCCGAGAACGAGCACCGTGACATGCTGAGTCTCTGGGAAAGCAGAGATCCCCAGTGCTGTTGCGGCTAAAGATAGGCTGCAGAGGGATAGTGAAGACCTGCAAGAGCTTTCAGAGCTGGCACCTTCCTTGTGGGAGAAGGAGCCAGACGTTTGCCTTTTCAGAAATAGTTTCTGCCGAGAACGAGCACCGTGACATGCTGAGTCTCTGGGAAAGCAGAGATCCCCCGTGCTGTTGTGCCTGTGGATAGGCTGCAGGGGGACGGTGAAGACCAGCAAGATCTTTCAGGGCTGGCACCTTCCTTGTGGGAGAAGGAGCCAGACGTTTGCCTTTTCAGAAAAAGTTTCTGCCGAGAACGAGCACCGTGACATGCTGAGTCTCTGGGAAAGCAGAGATCCCCAGTGCTGTTGCGGCTAAAGATAGGCTGCAGGGGGACGGTGAAGACGAGCAAGATCTTTCAGGGCTGGCACCTTCCTTGTGGGAGAAGGAGCCAGACGTTTGCCTTTTGAGTAAAAGTTTCTGCCGAGAACGAGCACCGTGACATGCTGAGTCTCTGGGAAAGCAGAGATCCCCAGGGCTGTTGCGGCTAAAGATAGGCTGCAGAGGGATAGTGAAGACCAGCAAGAGCTTTCAGGGCTGGCACTTTCCTTGTGGGAGAAGGAGCCAGACGTTTGCCTTTTGAGAAAAATTTCTGCCGAGAACGAGCACCGTGACATGCTGAGTCTCTGGGAAAGCAGAGATCCCCAGTGCTGTTGCGGCTAAAGATAGGCTGCAGAGGGATAGTGAAGACCAGCAAGAGCTTTCAGGGCTGGCACCTTCCTTGTGGGAGAAGGAGCCAGACGTTTGCCTTTTCAGAAAAAGTTTCTGCCGAGAACGAGCACCGTGACATGCTGAGTCTCTGGGAAAGCAGAGATCCCCAGTGCTGTTGCGGCTAAAGATAGGCTGCAGAGGGATAGTGAAGACCTGCAAGAGCTTTCAGGGCTGGCACCTTCCTTGTGGGAGAAGGAGCCAGACGTTTGCCTTTTGAGAAAAAGTTTCTGCCGAGAACGAGCACCGTGACATGCTGAGTCTCTGGGAAAGCAGAGATCCCCAGTGCTGTTGCGGCTAAAGATAGGCTGCAGAGGGATAGTGAAGACCAGCAAGAGCTTTCAGGGCTGGCACCTTTCTTGTGGGAGAAGGAGCCAGACGTTTGCCTTTTCAGAAAAAGGCTCTGCCGAGAGCGAGCATCATGAGATGCTGAGTCTCTGGGAAAGCAGAGATCCCCAGTGCTGTTGTGCCTGTGGATAGGCTGCAGTGGGACGGTGAAGACCTGCAAGATCTTTCAGGGCTGGCACCTTCCTTGTGGGAGAAGGAGCCAGACGTTTGCCTTTTCAGAAAAAGTTTCTGCCGAGAACGAGCACCGTGACATGCTGAGTCTCTGGGAAAGCAGAGATCCCCAGTGCTGTTGTGCCTGTGGATAGGCTGCAGGGGGACGGTGAAGACCAGCAAGAGCTTTCAGGGCTGGCACCTTCCTTGTGGGAGAAGGAGCCAGACGTTTGCCTTTTCAGAAAAAGTTTCTGCCGAGAACGAGCACCGTGACATGCTGAGTCTCTGGGAAAGCAGAGATCCCCAGTGCTGTTGCGGCTAAAGATAGGCTGCAGAGGGATAGTGAAGACCTGCAAGAGCTTTCAGGGCTGGCACCTTCCTTGTGGGAGAAGGAGCCAGACGTTTGCCTTTTCAGAAAAAGGCTCTGCCGAGAGCGAGCATCATGAGATGCTGAGTCTCTGGGAAAGCAGAGATCCCCAGTGCTGTTGTGCCTGTGGATAGGCTGCAGGGGGACGGTGAAGACGAGCAAGATCTTTCAGGGCTGGCACCTTCCTTGTGGGAGAAGGAGCCAGACGTTTGCCTTTTCAGAAAAAGTTTCTGCCGAGAACGAGCACCGTGACATGCTGAGTCTCTGGGAAAGCAGAGATCCCCAGTGCTGTTGCGGCTAAAGATAGGCTGCAGAGGGATAGTGAAGACCTGCAAGAGCTTTCAGGGCTGGCACCTTCCTTGTGGGAGAAGGAGCCAGACGTTTGCCTTTTCAGAAAAAGTTTCTGCCGAGAACGAGCACCGTGACATGCTGAGTCTCTGCGAAAGCAGAGATCCCCAGTGCTGTTGCGGCTAAAGATAGGCTGCAGAGGGATAGTGAAGACCTGCAAGAGCTTTCAGAGCTGGCACCTTCCTTGTGGGAGAAGGAGCCAGACGTTTGCCTTTTCAGAAAAAGTTTCTGCCGAGAACGAGCACCGTGACATGCTGAGTCTCTGCGAAAGCAGAGATCCCCAGTGCTGTTGTGCCTGTGGATAGGCTGCAGGGGGACGGTGAAGACGAGCAAGATCTTTCAGGGCTGGCACCTTCCTTGTGGGAGAAGGAGCCAGACGTTTGCCTTTTCAGAAAAAGTTTCTGCCGAGAACGAGCACCGTGACATGCTGAGTCTCTGGGAAAGCAGAGATCCCCAGTGCTGTTGTGCCTGTGGATAGGCTGCAGGGGGACGGTGAAGACCAGCAAGATCTTTCAGGGCTGGCACCTTCCTTGTGGGAGAAGGAGCCAGACGTTTGCCTTTTCAGAAAAAGTTTCTGCCGAGAACGAGCACCGTGACATGCTGAGTCTCTGGGAAAGCAGAGATCCCCAGTGCTGTTGCGGCTAAAGATAGGCTGCAGAGGGATAGTGAAGACCTGCAAGAGCTTTCAGGGCTGGCACCTTCCTTGTGGGAGAAGGAGCCAGACGTTTGCCTTTTCAGAAAAAGTTTCTGCCGAGAACGAGCACCGTGACATGCTGAGTCTCTGCGAAAGCAGAGATCCCCAGGGCTGTTGCGGCTAAAGATAGGCTGCAGAGGGATAGTGAAGACCAGCAAGAGCTTTCAGGGCTGGCACTTTCCTTGTGGGAGAAGGAGCCAGACGTTTGCCTTTTGAGAAAAATTTCTGCCGAGAACGAGCACCGTGACATGCTGAGTCTCTGGGAAAGCAGAGATCCCCAGTGCTGTTGCGGCTAAAGATAGGCTGCAGAGGGATAGTGAAGACCAGCAAGAGCTTTCAGGGCTGGCACCTTCCTTGTGGGAGAAGGAGCCAGACGTTTGCCTTTTCAGAAAAAGTTTCTGCCGAGAACGAGCACCGTGACATGCTGAGTCTCTGGGAAAGCAGAGATCCCCAGTGCTGTTGCGGCTAAAGATAGGCTGCAGAGGGATAGTGAAGACCTGCAAGAGCTTTCAGGGCTGGCACCTTCCTTGTGGGAGAAGGAGCCAGACGTTTGCCTTTTGAGAAAAAGTTTCTGCCGAGAACGAGCACCGTGACATGCTGAGTCTCTGGGAAAGCAGAGATCCCCAGTGCTGTTGCGGCTAAAGATAGGCTGCAGAGGGATAGTGAAGACCAGCAAGAGCTTTCAGGGCTGGCACCTTTCTTGTGGGAGAAGGAGCCAGACGTTTGCCTTTTCAGAAAAAGGCTCTGCCGAGAGCGAGCATCATGAGATGCTGAGTCTCTGGGAAAGCAGAGATCCCCAGTGCTGTTGTGCCTGTGGATAGGCTGCAGTGGGACGGTGAAGACCTGCAAGATCTTTCAGGGCTGGCACCTTCCTTGTGGGAGAAGGAGCCAGACGTTTGCCTTTTCAGAAAAAGTTTCTGCCGAGAACGAGCACCGTGACATGCTGAGTCTCTGGGAAAGCAGAGATCCCCAGTGCTGTTGTGCCTGTGGATAGGCTGCAGGGGGACGGTGAAGACCAGCAAGAGCTTTCAGGGCTGGCACCTTCCTTGTGGGAGAAGGAGCCAGACGTTTGCCTTTTCAGAAAAAGTTTCTGCCGAGAACGAGCACCGTGACATGCTGAGTCTCTGGGAAAGCAGAGATCCCCAGTGCTGTTGCGGCTAAAGATAGGCTGCAGAGGGATAGTGAAGACCTGCAAGAGCTTTCAGGGCTGGCACCTTCATTGTGGGAGAAGGAGCCAGACGTTTGCCTTTTCAGAAAAAGGCTCTGCCGAGAGCGAGCATCATGAGATGCTGAGTCTCTGGGAAAGCAGAGATCCCCAGTGCTGTTGTGCCTGTGGATAGGCTGCAGGGGGACGGTGAAGACGAGCAAGATCTTTCAGGGCTGGCACCTTCCTTGTGGGAGAAGGAGCCAGACGTTTGCCTTTTCAGAAAAAGTTTCTGCCGAGAACGAGCACCGTGACATGCTGAGTCTCTGGGAAAGCAGAGATCCCCAGTGCTGTTGCGGCTAAAGATAGGCTGCAGAGGGATAGTGAAGACCTGCAAGAGCTTTCAGGGCTGGCACCTTCCTTGTGGGAGAAGGAGCCAGACGTTTGCCTTTTCAGAAAAAGTTTCTGCCGAGAACGAGCACCGTGACATGCTGAGTCTCTGCGAAAGCAGAGATCCCCAGTGCTGTTGCGGCTAAAGATAGGCTGCAGAGGGATAGTGAAGACCTGCAAGAGCTTTCAGAGCTGGCACCTTCCTTGTGGGAGAAGGAGCCAGACGTTTGCCTTTTCAGAAAAAGTTTCTGCCGAGAACGAGCACCGTGACATGCTGAGTCTCTGCGAAAGCAGAGATCCCCAGTGCTGTTGTGCCTGTGGATAGGCTGCAGGGGGACGGTGAAGACGAGCAAGATCTTTCAGGGCTGGCACCTTCCTTGTGGGAGAAGGAGCCAGACGTTTGCCTTTTCAGAAAAAGTTTCTGCCGAGAACGAGCACCGTGACATGCTGAGTCTCTGGGAAAGCAGAGATCCCCAGTGCTGTTGTGCCTGTGGATAGGCTGCAGGGGGACGGTGAAGACCAGCAAGATCTTTCAGGGCTGGCACCTTCCTTGTGGGAGAAGGAGCCAGACGTTTGCCTTTTCAGAAAAAGTTTCTGCCGAGAACGAGCACCGTGACATGCTGAGTCTCTGGGAAAGCAGAGATCCCCAGTGCTGTTGCGGCTAAAGATAGGCTGCAGAGGGATAGTGAAGACCTGCAAGAGCTTTCAGGGCTGGCACCTTCCTTGTGGGAGAAGGAGCCAGACGTTTGCCTTTTCAGAAAAAGTTTCTGCCGAGAACGAGCACCGTGACATGCTGAGTCTCTGCGAAAGCAGAGATCCCCAGTGCTGTTGCGGCTAAAGATAGGCTGCAGAGGATAGTGAAGACCTGCAAGAGCTTTCAGGGCTGGCACCTTCCTTGTGGGAGAAGGAGCCAGACGTTTGCCTTTTCAGAAAAAGTTTCTGCCGAGAACGAACACCGTGACATGCTGAGTCTCTGGGAAAGCAGAGATCCCCAGTGCTGTTGTGCCTGTGGATAGGCTGCAGGGGGACGGTGAAGACGAGCAAGATCTTTCAGGGCTGGCACCTTCCTTGTGGGAGAAGGAGCCAGACGTTTGCCTTTTGAGAAAAAGTTTCTGCCGAGAACGAGCACCGTGACATGCTGAGTCTCTGGGAAAGCAGAGATCCCCAGTGCTGTTGCGGCTAAAGATAGGCTGCAGAGGGATAGTGAAGACCAGCAAGAGCTTTCAGGGCTGGCACCTTCCTTGTGGGAGAAGGAGCCAGACGTTTGCCTTTTCAGAAAAAGGCTCTGCCCAGAGCGAGCACCATGAGATGCTGTGTCTCTGGGAAAGCAGAGATCCCCAGTGCTGTTGTGCCTGTGGATAGGCTGCAGGGGGACGGTGAAGACCAGCAAGATCTTTCAGGGCTGGCACCTTCCTTGTGGGAGAAGGAGCCAGACGTTTGCCTTTTCAGAAAAAGTTTCTGCCGAGAACGAGCACCGTGACATGCTGAGTCTCTGGGAAAGCAGAGATCCCCAGTGCTGTTGCGGCTAAAGATAGGCTGCAGAGGGATAGTGAAGACCAGCAAGAGCTTTCAGGGCTGGCACCTTCCTTGTGGGAGAAGGAGCCAGACGTTTGCCTTTTCAGAAAAAGTTTCTGCCGAGAACGAGCACCGTGACATGCTGAGTCTCTGGGAAAGCAGAGATCCCCAGTGCTGTTGTGCCTGTGGATAGGCTGCACGGGTATAGTGAAGACCAGCAAGAGCTTTCAGGGCTGGCACCTTCCTTGTGGGAGAAGGAGCCAGACGTTTGCCTTTTGAGAAAAAGTTTCTGCCGAGAACGAGCACCGTGACATGCTGAGTCTCTGGAAAAGCAGAGATCCCCAGTGCTGTTGAGGCTAAAGATAGGCTGCAGAGGGATAGTGAAGACCAGCAAGAGCTTTCAGGGCTGGCACCTTCCTTGTGGGAGAAGGAGCCAGACGTTTGCCTTTTCTGAAAAAGTTTCTGCCAAGAACGAGCACCGTGACATGCTGAGTCTCTGCGAAAGCAGAGATCCCCAGTGCTGTTGTGCCTGTGGATAGGCTGCAGGGGGACGGTGAAGACCAGCAAGAGCTTTCAGGGCTGGCACCTTCCTTGTGGGAGAAGGAGCCAGACGTTTGCCTTTTCAGAAAAAGTTTCTGCCGAGAACGAGCACCGTGACATGCTGAGTCTCTGGAAAAGCAGAGATCCCCAGTGCTGTTGCGGCTAAAGATAGGCTGCAGAGGGATAGTGAAGACCAGCAAGAGCTTTCAGGGCTGGCACCTTCCTTGTGGGAGAAGGAGCCAGACGTTTGCCTTTTCAGAAAAAGGCTCTGCCGAGAGCGAGCATCATGAGATGCTGAGTCTCTGGGAAAGCAGAGATCCCCAGTGCTGTTGTGCCTGTGGATAGGCTGCAGGGGGACGGTGAAGACCAGCAAGATCTTTCAGGGCTGGCACCTTCCTTGTGGGAGAAGGAGCCAGACGTTTGCCTTTTCAGAAAAAGTTTCTGCCGAGAACGAGCACCGTGACATGCTGAGTCTCTGCGAAAGCAGAGATCCCCAGTGCTGTTGTGCCTGTGGATAGGCTGCAGGGGGACGGTGAAGACCAGCAAGATCTTTCAGGGCTGGCACCTTCCTTGTGGGAGAAGGAGCCAGACGTTTGCCTTTTCAGAAAAAGTTCCTGCCGAGAACGAGCACCGTGACATGCTGAGTCTCTGGGAAAGCAGAGATCCCCAGTGCTGTTGCGGCTAAAGATAGGCTGCAGGGGGACGGTGAAGACGAGCAAGATCTTTCAGGGCTGGCACCTTCCTTGTGGGAGAAGGAGCCAGACGTTTGCCTTTTGAGAAAAAGTTTCTGCCGAGAACGAGCACCGTGACATGCTGAGTCTCTGGGAAAGCAGAGATCCCCAGTGCTGTTGCGGCTAAAGATAGGCTGCAGAGGGATAGTGAAGACCAGCAAGAGCTTTCAGGGCTGGCACTTTCCTTGTGGGAGAAGGAGCCAGACGTTTGCCTTTTGAGAAAAATTTCTGCCGAGAACGAGCACCGTGACATGCTGAGTCTCTGGGAAAGCAGAGATCCCCAGTGCTGTTGCGGCTAAAGATAGGCTGCAGAGGGATAGTGAAGACCAGCAAGAGCTTTCAGGGCTGGCACCTTCCTTGTGGGAGAAGGAGCCAGACGTTTGCCTTTTCAGAAAAAGTTTCTGCCGAGAACGAGCACCGTGACATGCTGAGTCTCTGGGAAAGCAGAGATCCCCAGTGCTGTTGCGGCTAAAGATAGGCTGCAGAGGGATAGTGAAGACCTGCAAGAGCTTTCAGGGCTGGCACCTTCCTTGTGGGAGAAGGAGCCAGACGTTTGCCTTTTGAGAAAAAGTTTCTGCCGAGAACGAGCACCGTGACATGCTGAGTCTCTGGGAAAGCAGAGATCCCCAGTGCTGTTGCGGCTAAAGATAGGCTGCAGAGGGATAGTGAAGACCAGCAAGAGCTTTCAGGGCTGGCACCTTCCTTGTGGGAGAAGGAGCCAGACGTTTGCCTTTTCAGAAAAAGTTTCTGCCGAGAACGAGCACCGTGACATGCTGAGTCTCTGGGAAAGCAGAGATCCCCAGTGCTGTTGCGGCTAAAGATAGGCTGCAGAGGGATAGTGAAGACCTGCAAGAGCTTTCAGGGCTGGCACCTTCCTTGTGGGAGAAGGAGCCAGACGTTTGCCTTTTGAGAAAAAGTTTCTGCCGAGAACGAGCACCGTGACATGCTGAGTCTCTGGGAAAGCAGAGATCCCCAGTGCTGTTGCGGCTAAAGATAGGCTGCAGAGGGATAGTGAAGACCAGCAAGAGCTTTCAGGGCTGGCACCTTTCTTGTGGGAGAAGGAGCCAGACGTTTGCCTTTTCAGAAAAAGGCTCTGCCGAGAGCGAGCATCATGACATGCTGAGTCTCTGGGAAAGCAGAGATCCCCAGTGCTGTTGTGCCTGTGGATAGGCTGCAGGGGGACGGTGAAGACCAGCAAGATCTTTCAGGGCTGGCACCTTCCTTGTGGGAGAAGGAGCCAGACGTTTGCCTTTTCAGAAAAAGTTTCTGCCGAGAACGAGCACCGTGACATGCTGAGTCTCTGGGAAAGCAGAGATCCCCAGTGCTGTTGCGGCTAAAGATAGGCTGCAGAGGGATAGTGAAGACCTGCAAGAGCTTTCAGGGCTGGCACCTTCCTTGTGGGAGAAGGAGCCAGACGTTTGCCTTTTCAGAAAAAGTTTCTGCCGAGAACGAGCACCGTGACATGCTGAGTCTCTGCGAAAGCAGAGATCCCCAGTGCTGTTGCGGCTAAAGATAGGCTGCAGAGGGATAGTGAAGACCTGCAAGAGCTTTCAGGGCTGGCACCTTCCTTGTGGGAGAAGGAGCCAGACGTTTGCCTTTTCAGAAAAAGGCTCTGCCGAGAGCGAGCACCATGAGATGCTGAGTCTCTGGGAAAGCAGAGATCCCCAGTGCTGTTGTGCCTGTGGATAGGCTGCAGGGGGACGGTGAAGACCAGCAAGATCTTTCAGGGCTGGCACCTTCCTTGTGGGAGAAGGAGCCAGACGTTTGCCTTTTCAGAAAAAGTTTCTGCCGAGAACGAGCACCGTGACATGCTGAGTCTCTGGGAAAGCAGAGATCCCCAGTGCTGTTGTGGCTAAAGATAGGCTGCAGAGGGATAGTGAAGACCTGCAAGAGCTTTCAGGGCTGGCACCTTCCTTGTGGGAGAAGGAGCCAGACGTTTGCCTTTTCAGAAAAAGTTTCTGCCGAGAACGAGCACCGTGACATGCTGAGTCTCTGGGAAAGCAGAGATCCCCAGTGCTGTTGCGGCTAAAGATAGGCTGCAGGGGGACGGTGAAGACGAGCAAGATCTTTCAGGGCTGGCACCTTCCTTGTGGGAGAAGGAGCCAGACGTTTGCCTTTTGAGAAAAAGTTTCTGCCGAGAACGAGCACCGTGACATGCTGAGTCTCTGGGAAAGCAGAGATCCCCAGTGCTGTTGCGGCTAAAGATAGGCTGCAGAGGGATAGTGAAGACCAGCAAGAGCTTTCAGGGCTGGCACCTTCCTTGTGGGAGAAGGAGCCAGACGTTTGCCTTTTCAGAAAAAGTTTCTGCCGAGAACGAGCACCGTGACATGCTGAGTCTCTGGGAAAGCAGAGATCCCCAGTGCTGTTGTGCCTGTGGATAGGCTGCAGGGGGACGGTGAAGACCAGCAAGAGCTTTCAGGGCTGGCACCTTCCTTGTGGGAGAAGGAGCCAGACGTTTGCCTTTTGAGAAAAAGTTTCTGCCGAAAACGAGCACCGTGACATGCTGAGTCTCTGGGAAAGCAGAGATCCCCAGTGCTGTTGTGCCTGTGGATAGGCTGCACGGGGATAGTGAAGACCAGCAAGAGCTTTCAGGGCTGGCACCTTCCTTGTGGGAGAAGGAGCCAGACGTTTGCCTTTTGAGAAAAAGTTTCTGCCGAGAACGAGCACCGTGACATGCTGAGTCTCTGGAAAAGCAGAGATCCCCAGTGCTGTTGAGGCTAAAGATAGGCTGCAGAGGGATAGTGAAGACCAGCAAGAGCTTTCAGGGCTGGCACCTTCCTTGTGGGAGAAGGAGCCAGACGTTTGCCTTTTCTGAAAAAGTTTCTGCCAAGAACGAGCACCGTGACATGCTGAGTCTCTGCGAAAGCAGAGATCCCCAGTGCTGTTGTGCCTGTGGATAGGCTGCAGGGGGACGGTGAAGACCAGCAAGAGCTTTCAGGGCTGGCACCTTCCTTGTGGGAGAAGGAGCCAGACGTTTGCCTTTTCAGAAAAAGTTTCTGCCGAGAACGAGCACCGTGACATGCTGAGTCTCTGGAAAAGCAGAGATCCCCAGTGCTGTTGCGGCTAAAGATAGGCTGCAGAGGGATAGTGAAGACCAGCAAGAGCTTTCAGGGCTGGCACCTTCCTTGTGGGAGAAGGAGCCAGACGTTTGCCTTTTCAGAAAAAGGCTCTGCCGAGAGCGAGCATCATGAGATGCTGAGTCTCTGGGAAAGCAGAGATCCCCAGTGCTGTTGTGCCTGTGGATAGGCTGCAGGGGGACGGTGAAGACCAGCAAGATCTTTCAGGGCTGGCACCTTCCTTGTGGGAGAAGGAGCCAGACGTTTGCCTTTTCAGAAAAAGTTTCTGCCGAGAACGAGCACCGTGACATGCTGAGTCTCTGGGAAAGCAGAGATCCCCAGTGCTGTTGTGCCTGTGGATAGGCTGCAGGGGGACGGTGAAGACCAGCAAGAGCTTTCAGGGCTGGCACCTTCCTTGTGGGAGAAGGAGCCAGACGTTTGCCTTTTCAGAAAAAGTTTCTGCCGAGAACGAGCACCGTGACATGCTGAGTCTCTGGGAAAGCAGAGATCCCCAGTGCTGTTGTGCCTGTGGATAGGCTGCACGGGGACGGTGAAGACCAGCAAGAGCTTTCAGGGCTGGCACCTTCCTTGTGGGAGAAGGAGCCAGACGTTTGCCTTTTCAGAAAACGTTTCTGCCGAGAACGAGCACCGTGACATGCTGAGTCTCTGGGAAAGCAGAGATCCCCAGTGCTGTTGCGGCTAAAGATAGGCTGCAGAGGGATAGTGAAGACCAGCAAGAGCTTTCAGGGCTGGCACCTTCCTTGTGGGAGAAGGAGCCAGACGTTTGCCTTTTCAGAAAAAGTTTCTCCCGAGAACGAGCACCGTGACATGCTGAGTCTCTGGAAAAGCAGAGATCCCCAGTACTGTTGAGGCTAAAGATAGGCTGCAGAGGGATAGTGAAGACCAGCAAGAGCTTTCAGGGCTGGCACCTTCCTTGTGGGAGAAGGAGCCAGACGTTTGCCTTTTCAGAAAAAGTTTCTGCCGAGAACGAGCACCGTGACATGCTGAGTCTCTGCGAAAGCACAGATCCCCAGTGCTGTTGTGCCTGTGGATAGGCTGCAGGGGGACGGTGAAGACCAGCAAGAGCTTTCAGGGCTGGCACCTTCCTTGTGGGAGAAGGAGCCAGACGTTTGCCTTTTCAGAAAAAGTTTCTGCCGAGAACGAGCACCGTGACATGCTGAGTCTCTGGAAAAGCAGAGATCCCCAGTGCTGTTGCGGCTAAAGATAGGCTGCAGAGGGATAGTGAAGACCAGCAAGAGCTTTCAGGGCTGACACCTTCCTTGTGGGAGAAGGAGCCAGTCGTTTGCCTTTTCAGAAAAAGGCTCTGCCGACAGCGAGCACCATGAGATGCTGAGTCTCTGGGAAAGCAGAGATCCCCAGTGCTGTTGTGCCTGTGGATAGGCTGCAGGGGGACGGTGAAGACCTGCAAGATCTTTCAGGGCTGGCACCTTCCTTGTGGGAGAAGGAGCCAGACGTTTGCCTTTTGAGAAAAAGTTTCTGCCAAGAACGAGCACCGTGACATGCTGAGTCTCTGGGAAAGCAGAGATCCCCAGTGCTGTTGTGCCTGTGGATAGGCTGCAGGGGGACGGTGAAGACCAGCAAGAGCTTTCAGGGCTGGCACCTTCCTTGTGGGAGAATGAGCCAGACGTTTGCCTTTTCAGAAAAAGTTTCTGCCGAGAACGAGCACCGTGACATGCTGAGTCTCTGGGAAAGCAGAGATCCCCAGTGCTGTTGCGGCTAAAGATAGGCTGCAGAGGGATAGTGAAGACCAGCAAGAGCTTTCAGGGCTGGCACCTTCCTTGTGGGAGAAGGAGCCAGACGTTTGCCTTTTCAGAAAAAGTTTCTGCCGAGAACGAGCACCGTGACATGCTGAGTCTCTGGGAAAGCAGACATCCCCAGTGCTGTTGTGCCTGTGGATAGGCTGCAGGGGGACGGTGAAGACCAGCAAGAGCTTTCAGGGCTGGCACCTTCCTTGTGGGAGAAGGAGCCAGACGTTTGCCTTTTGAGAAAAAGTTTCTGCCGAGAACGAGCACCGTGACATGCTGAGTCTCTGGGAAAGCAGAGATCCCCAGTGCTGTTGTGCCTGTGGATAGGCTGCAGGGGGACGGTGAAGACCAGCAAGAGCTTTCAGGGCTGGCACCTTCCTTGTGGGAGAAGGAGCCAGACGTTTGCCTTTTCAGAAAACGTTTCTGCCGAGAACGAGCACCGAGACATGCTGAGTCTCTGGGAAAGCAGAGATCCCCAGTGCTGTTGCGGTTAAAGATAGGCTGCAGAGGGATAGTGAAGACCAGCAAGAGCTTTCAGGGCTGGCACCTTCCTTGTGGGAGAAGGAGCCAGACATTTGCCTTTTCAGAAAAAGTTTCTGCCGAGAACGAGCACCATGACATGCTGAGTCTCTGGGAAAGCAGAGATCCCCAGTGCTGTTGCGGCTAAAGATAGGCTGCAGAGGGATAGTGAAGACCAGCAAGAGCTTTCAGGGCTGGCACCTTCCTTGTGGGAGAAGGAGCCAGACGTTTGCCTTTTCAGAAAAGTTTCTGCCGAGAACGAGCACCGTGACATGCTGAGTCTCTGCGAAAGCAGAGATCCCCAGTGCTGTTGTGCCTGTGGATAGGCTGCAGGGGGACGGTGAAGACCAGCACGAGCTTTCAGGGCTGGCACCTTCCTTGTGGGAGAAGGAGCCAGACGTTTGCCTTTTCAGAAAAAGTTTCTGCCGAGAACGAGCACCGTGACATGCTGAGTCTCTGGGAAAGCAGAGATCCCCAGTGCTGTTGTGCCTGTGGATAGGCTGCAGGGGGACGGTGAAGACCAGCAAGAGCTTTCAGGGCTGGCACCTTCCTTGTGGGAGAAGGAGCCAGACGTTTGCCTTTTCAGAAAAAGTTTCTGCCGAGAACGAGCACCGTGACATGCTGAGTCTCTGGAAAAGCAGAGATCCCCAGTGCTGTTGCGGCTAAAGATAGGCTGCAGAGGGATAGTGAAGACCAGCAAGAGCTTTCAGGGCTGGCACCTTCCTTGTGGGAGAAGGAGCCAGACGTTTGCCTTTTCAGAAAAAGGCTCTGCCGAGAGCGAGCATCATGAGATGCTGAGTCTCTGGGAAAGCAGAGATCCCCAGTGCTGTTGTGCCTGTGGATAGGCTGCAGGGGGACGGTGAAGACCTGCAAGATCTTTCAGGGCTGGCACCTTCCTTGTGGGAGAAGGAGCCAGACGTTTGCCTTTTGAGAAAAAGTTTCTGCCGAGAACGAGCACCGTGACATGCTGAGTTTCTGGGAAAGCAGAGATCCCCAGTGCTGTTGTGCCTGTGGATAGGCTGCAGGGGGACGGTGAAGACCAGCAAGAGCTTTCAGGGCTGGCACCTTCCTTGTGGGAGAAGGAGCCAGACGTTTGCCTTTTGAGAAAAAGTTTCTGCCGAGAACGAGCACCGTGACAGGCTGAGTCTCTGGGAAAGCAGAGATCCCCAGTGCTGTTGTGCCTGTGGATAGGCTGCAGGGGGACGGTGAAGACCAGCAAGAGCTTTCAGGGCTGGCACCTTCCTTGTGGGAGAAGGAGCCAGACGTTTGCCTTTTCAGAAAAAGTTTCTGCCGAGAACGAGCACTGTGACATGCTGAGTCTCTGGGAAAGCAGAGATACCCAGTGCTGTTGCGGCTAAAGATAGGCTGCAGAGGGATAGTGAAGACCTGCAAGAGCTTTCAGGGCTGGCACCTTCCTTGTGGGAGAAGGAGCCAGACGTTTGCCTTTTCAGAAAAAGTTTCTGCCGAGAACGAGCACCGTGACATGCTGAATCTCTGGGAAAGCAGAGATCCCCAGTGCTGTTGCGGCTAAAGATAGGCTGCAGAGGGATAGTGAAGACCAACAAGAGCTTTCAGGGCTGGCACCTTCCTTGTGGGAGAAGGAGCCAGACGTTTGCCTTTTGAGAAAAAGTTTCTGCCGAGAACGAGCACCGTGACATGCTGAGTCTCTGGGAAAGCAGAGATCCCCAGTGCTGTTGCGGCTAAAGATAGGCTGCAGAGGGATAGTGAAGACCTGCAAGAGCTTTCAGGGCTGGCACCTTCCTTGTGGGAGAAGGAGCCAGACGTTTGCCTTTTCAGAAAAAGGCTCTGCCGAGAGCGAGCACCATGAGATGCTGAGTCTCTGGGAAAGCAGAGATCCCCAGTGCTGTTGTGCCTGTGGATAGGCTGCAGGGGGACGGTGAAGACCAGCAAGAGCTTTCAGGGCTGGCACCTTCCTTGTGGGAGAAGGAGCCAGACGTTTGCCTTTTGAGAAAAAGTTTCTGCCGAGAACGAGCACCGTGACATGCTGAGTCTCTGGGAAAGCAGAGATCCCCAGTGCTGTTGCGGCTAAAGATAGGCTGCAGAGGGATAGTGAAGACCTGCAAGAGCTTTCAGGGCTGGCACCTTCCTTGTGGGAGAAGGAGCCAGACGTTTGCCTTTTGAGAAAATGTTTCTGCCGAGAACGAGCACCGTGACATGCTGAGTCTCTGGGAAAGCAGAGATCCCCAGTGCTGTTGCGGCTAAAGATAGGCTGCAGAGGGATAGTGAAGACCTGCAAGAGCTTTCAGAGCTGGCACCTTCCTTGTGGGAGAAGGAGCCAGACGTTTGCCTTTTCAGAAATAGTTTCTGCCGAGAACGAGCACCGTGACATGCTGAGTCTCTGGGAAAGCAGAGATCCCCAGTGCTGTTGTGCCTGTGGATAGGCTGCAGTGGGACGGTGAAGACCAGCAAGAGCTTTCAGGGCTGGCACCTTCCTTGTGGGAGAAGGAGCCAGACGTTTGCCTTTTCAGAAAAAGTTTCTGCCGAGAACGAGCACCGTGACATGCTGAGTCTCTGGGAAAGCAGAGATCCCCAGTGCTGTTGTGCCTGTGGATAGGCTGCAGGGGGACGGTGAAGACCAGCAAGAGCTTTCAGGGCTGGCACCTTCCTTGTGGGAGAAGGAGCCAGACGTTTGCCTTTTGAGAAAAAGTTTCTGCCGAGAACGAGCACCGTGACATGCTGAGTCTCTGGGAAAGCAGAGATCCCCAGTGCTGTTGCGGCTAAAGATAGGCTGCAGAGGGATAGTGAAGACCTGCAAGAGCTTTCAGGGCTGGCACCTTCCTTGTGGGAGAAGGAGCCAGACGTTTGCCTTTTCAGAAAAAGGCTCTGCCGAGAGCGAGCACCATGAGATGCTGAGTCTCTGGGAAAGCAGAGATCCCCAGTGCTGTTGTGCCTGTGGATAGGCTGCAGGGGGACGGTGAAGACCAGCAAGATCTTTCAGGGCTGGCACCTTCCTTGTGGGAGAAGGAGCCAGACGTTTGCCTTTTCAGAAAAAGTTTCTGCCGAGAACGAGCACCGTGACATGCTGAGTCTCTGGGAAAGCAGAGATCCCCAGTGCTGTTGCGGCTAAAGATAGGCTGCAGAGGGATAGTGAAGACCTGCAAGAGCTTTCAGGGCTGGCACCTTCCTTGTGGGAGAAGGAGCCAGACGTTTGCCTTTTCAGAAAAAGTTTCTGCCGAGAACGAGCACCGTGACATGCTGAGTCTCTGGGAAAGCAGAGATCCCCAGTGCTGTTGCGGCTAAAGATAGGCTGCAGAGGGATAGTGAAGACCTGCAAGAGCTTTCAGAGCTGGCACCTTCCTTGTGGGAGAAGGAGCCAGACGTTTGCCTTTTCAGAAAAAGGCTCTGCCGAGAGCGAGCATCATGAGATGCTGAGTCTCTGGGAAAGCAGAGATCCCCAGTGCTGTTGTGCCTGTGGATAGGCTGCAGGGGGACGGTGAAGACCTGCAAGATCTTTCAGGGCTGGCACCTTCCTTGTGGGAGAAGGAGCCAGACGTTTGCCTTTTGAGAAAAAGTTTCTGCCGAGAACGAGCACCGTGACATGCTGAGTCTCTGGGAAAGCAGAGATCCCCAGTGCTGTTGTGCCTGTGGATAGGCTGCAGGGGGACGGTGAAGACCAGCAAGAGCTTTCAGGGCTGGCACCTTCCTTGTGGGAGAAGAAGCCAGACGTTTGCCTTTTCAGAAAAAGTTTCTGCCGAGAACGAGCACCGTGACATGCTGAGTCTCTGGGAAAGCAGAGATCCCCAGTGCTGTTGTGCCTGTGGATAGGCTGCAGGGGGACGGTGAAGACCAGCAAGAGCTTTCAGGGCTGGCACCTTCCTTGTGGGAGAAGGAGCCAGACGTTTGCCTTTTCAGAAAAAGTTTCTGCCGAGAACGAGCACTGTGACATGCTGAGTCTCTGGGAAAGCAGAGATCCCCAGTGCTGTTGCGGCTAAAGATAGGCTGCAGAGGGATAGTGAAGACCTGCAAGAGCTTTCAGGGCTGGCACCTTCCTTGTGGGAGAAGGAGCCAGACGTTTGCCTTTTCAGAAAAAGTTTCTGCCGAGAACGAGCACCGTGACATGCTGAGTCTCTGGGAAAGCAGAGATCCCCAGTGCTGTTGTGCCTGTGGATAGGCTGCACGGGGACGGTGAAGACCAGCAAGAGCTTTCAGGGCTGGCACCTTCCTTGTGGGAGAAGGAGCCAGACGTTTGCCTTTTCAGAAAAAGTTTCTCCCGAGAACGAGCACCGTGACATGCTGAGTCTCTGGAAAAGCAGAGATCCCCAGTACTGTTGAGGCTAAAGATAGGCTGCAGAGGGATAGTGAAGACCAGCAAGAGCTTTCAGGGCTGGCACCTTCCTTGTGGGAGAAGGAGCCAGACGTTTGCCTTTTCAGAAAAAGTTTCTGCCGAGAACGAGCACCGTGACATGCTGAGTCTCTGCGAAAGCACAGATCCCCAGTGCTGTTGTGCCTGTGGATAGGCTGCAGGGGGACGGTGAAGACCAGCAAGAGCTTTCAGGGCTGGCACCTTCCTTGTGGGAGAAGGAGCCAGACGTTTGCCTTTTCAGAAAAAGTTTCTGCCGAGAACGAGCACCGTGACATGCTGAGTCTCTGGAAAAGCAGAGATCCCCAGTGCTGTTGCGGCTAAAGATAGGCTGCAGAGGGATAGTGAAGACCAGCAAGAGCTTTCAGGGCTGACACCTTCCTTGTGGGAGAAGGAGCCAGTCGTTTGCCTTTTCAGAAAAAGGCTCTGCCGACAGCGAGCACCATGAGATGCTGAGTCTCTGGGAAAGCAGAGATCCCCAGTGCTGTTGTGCCTGTGGATAGGCTGCAGGGGGACGGTGAAGACCTGCAAGATCTTTCAGGGCTGGCACCTTCCTTGTGGGAGAAGGAGCCAGACGTTTGCCTTTTGAGAAAAAGTTTCTGCCAAGAACGAGCACCGTGACATGCTGAGTCTCTGGGAAAGCAGAGATCCCCAGTGCTGTTGTGCCTGTGGATAGGCTGCAGGGGGACGGTGAAGACCAGCAAGAGCTTTCAGGGCTGGCACCTTCCTTGTGGGAGAATGAGCCAGACGTTTGCCTTTTCAGAAAAAGTTTCTGCCGAGAACGAGCACCGTGACATGCTGAGTCTCTGGGAAAGCAGAGATCCCCAGTGCTGTTGCGGCTAAAGATAGGCTGCAGAGGGATAGTGAAGACCAGCAAGAGCTTTCAGGGCTGGCACCTTCCTTGTGGGAGAAGGAGCCAGACGTTTGCCTTTTCAGAAAAAGTTTCTGCCGAGAACGAGCACCGTGACATGCTGAGTCTCTGGGAAAGCAGACATCCCCAGTGCTGTTGTGCCTGTGGATAGGCTGCAGGGGGACGGTGAAGACCAGCAAGAGCTTTCAGGGCTGGCACCTTCCTTGTGGGAGAAGGAGCCAGACGTTTGCCTTTTGAGAAAAAGTTTCTGCCGAGAACGAGCACCGTGACATGCTGAGTCTCTGGGAAAGCAGAGATCCCCAGTGCTGTTGTGCCTGTGGATAGGCTGCAGGGGGACGGTGAAGACCAGCAAGAGCTTTCAGGGCTGGCACCTTCCTTGTGGGAGAAGGAGCCAGACGTTTGCCTTTTCAGAAAACGTTTCTGCCGAGAACGAGCACCGAGACATGCTGAGTCTCTGGGAAAGCAGAGATCCCCAGTGCTGTTGCGGTTAAAGATAGGCTGCAGAGGGATAGTGAAGACCAGCAAGAGCTTTCAGGGCTGGCACCTTCCTTGTGGGAGAAGGAGCCAGACATTTGCCTTTTCAGAAAAAGTTTCTGCCGAGAACGAGCACCGTGACATGCTGAGTCTCTGGGAAAGCAGAGATCCCCAGTGCTGTTGCGGCTAAAGATAGGCTGCAGAGGGATAGTGAAGACCAGCAAGAGCTTTCAGGGCTGGCACCTTCCTTGTGGGAGAAGGAGCCAGACGTTTGCCTTTTCAGAAAAGTTTCTGCCGAGAACGAGCACCGTGACATGCTGAGTCTCTGCGAAAGCAGAGATCCCCAGTGCTGTTGTGCCTGTGGATAGGCTGCAGGGGGACGGTGAAGACCAGCACGAGCTTTCAGGGCTGGCACCTTCCTTGTGGGAGAAGGAGCCAGACGTTTGCCTTTTCAGAAAAAGTTTCTGCCGAGAACGAGCACCGTGACATGCTGAGTCTCTGGAAAAGCAGAGATCCCCAGTGCTGTTGAGGCTAAAGATAGGCTGCAGAGGGATAGTGAAGACCAGCAAGAGCTTTCAGGGCTGGCACCTTCCTTGTGGGAGAAGGAGCCAGATGTTTGCCTTTTCAGAAAACGTTTCTGCCGAGAACGAGCACCGTGACATGCTGAGTCTCTGGGAAAGCAAAGATCCCCAGTGCTGTTGCGGCTAAAGATAGGCTGCAGAGGGATAGTGAAGACCTGCAAGAGCTTTCAGGGCTGGCACCTTCCTTGTGGGAGAAGGAGCCAGACGTTTGCCTTTTGAGAAAAAGTTTCTGCCGAGAACGAGCATCGTGACATGCTGAGTCTCTGCGAAAGCAGAGATCCCCAGTGCTGTTGTGCCTGTGGATAGGCTGCAGGGGGACGGTGAAGACCAGCAAGATCTTTCAGGGCTGGCACCTTCCTTGTGGGAGAAGGAGCCAGACGTTTGCCTTTTCAGAAAAAGTTTCTGCCGAGAACGAGCACCGTGACATGCTGAGTCTCTGGGAAAGCAGAGATCCCCAGTGCTGTTGCGGCTAAAGATAGGCTGCAGAGGGATAGTGAAGACCTGCAAGAGATTTCAGGGCTGGCACCTTCCTTGTGGGAGAAGGAGCCAGACGTTTGCCTTTTGAGAAAAAGTTTCTGCCGAGAGCGAGCACCATGAGATGCTGAGTCTCTGGGAAAGCAGAGATCCCCAGTGCTGTTGTGCCTGTGGATAGGCTGCAGAGGGAAAGTGAAGACCAGCAAGAGCTTTCAGGGCTGGCACCTTCCTTGTGGGAGAAGGAGCCAGACGTTTGCCTTTTCAGAATAATTTTCTGCCGAGAACGAGCACCGTGACATGCTGAGTCTCTGGGAAAGCAGAGATCCCCAGTGCTGTTGCGGCTAAAGATAGGCTGCAGAGGGATAGTGAAGACCAGCAAGAGCTTTCAGGGCTGGCACCTTCCTTGTGGGAGAAGGAGCCAGACGTTTGCCTTTTCAGAAAAAGGCTCTGCCGAGAGCGAGCATCATGAGATGCTGAGTCTCTGGGAAAGCAGAGATCCCCAGTGCTGTTGTGCCTGTGGATAGGCTGCAGGGGGACGGTGAAGACCAGCAAGAGCTTTCAGGGCTGGCACCTTCCTTGTGGGAGAAGGAGCCAGACGTTTGCCTTTTCAGAAAACGTTTCTGCCGAGAACGAGCACCGAGACATGCTGAGTCTCTGGGAAAGCAGAGATCCCCAGTGCTGTTGCGGTTAAAGATAGGCTGCAGAGGGATAGTGAAGACCAGCAAGATCTTTCAGGGCTGGCACCTTCCTTGTGGGAGAAGGAGCCAGACGTTTGCCTTTTCAGAAAAAGTTTCTGCCGAGAACGAGCACCGTGACATGCTGAGTCTCTGGAAAAGCAGAGATCCCCAGTGCTGTTGAGGCTAAAGATAAGCTGCAGAGGGATAGTGAAGACCAGCAAGAGCTTTCAGGGCTGGCACCTTCCTTGTGGGAGAAGGAGCCAGACGTTTGCCTTTTCAGAAAAAGTTTCTGCCGAGAACGAGCACCGTGACATGCTGAGTCTCTGCGAAAGCAGAGATGCCCAGTGCTGTTGTGCCTGTGGATAGGCTGCAGGGGGACGGTGAAGACCAGCAAGAGCTTTCAGGGCTGGCACCTTCCTTGTGGGAGAAGGAGCCAGACGTTTGCCTTTTCAGAAAAAGTTTCTGCCGAGAACGAGCACCGTGACATGCTGAGTCTCTGGAAAAGCAGAGATCCCCAGTGCTGTTGCGGCTAAAGATAGGCTGCAGAGGGATAGTGAAGACCAGCAAGAGCTTTCAGGGCTGGCACCTTCCTTGTGGGAGAAGGAGCCAGACGTTTGCCTTTTCAGAAAAAGGCTCTGCCGAGAGCGAGCATCATGAGATGCTGAGTCTCTGGGAAAGCAGAGATCCCCAGTGCTGTTGTGCCTGTGGATAGGCTGCAGGGGGACGGTGAAGACCTGCAAGATCTTTCAGGGCTGGCACCTTCCTTGTGGGAGAAGGAGCCAGACGTTTGCCTTTTGAGAAAAAGTTTCTGCCGAGAACGAGCACCGTGACATGCTGAGTTTCTGGGAAAGCAGAGATCCCCAGTGCTGTTGTGCCTGTGGATAGGCTGCAGGGGGACGGTGAAGACCAGCAAGAGCTTTCAGGGCTGGCACCTTCCTTGTGGGAGAAGGAGCCAGACGTTTGCCTTTTGAGAAAAAGTTTCTGCCGAGAACGAGCACCGTGACATGCTGAGTCTCTGGGAAAGCAGAGATCCCCAGTGCTGTTGTGCCTGTGGATAGGCTGCAGGGGGACGGTGAAGACCAGCAAGAGCTTTCAGGGCTGGCACCTTCCTTGTGGGAGAAGGAGCCAGACGTTTGCCTTTTGAGAAAAAGTTTCTGCCGAGAACGAGCACCGTGACATGCTGAGTCTCTGGGAAAGCAGAGATCCCCAGTGCTGTTGCGGCTAAAGATAGGCTGCAGAGGGATAGTGAAGACCTGCAAGAGCTTTCAGGGCTGGCACCTTCCTTGTGGGAGAAGGAGCCAGACGTTTGCCTTTTGAGAAAATGTTTCTGCCGAGAACGAGCACCGTGACATGCTGAGTCTCTGGGAAAGCAGAGATCCCCAGTGCTGTTGCGGCTAAAGATAGGCTGCAGAGGGATAGTGAAGACCTGCAAGAGCTTTCAGAGCTGGCACCTTCCTTGTGGGAGAAGGAGCCAGACGTTTGCCTTTTCAGAAATAGTTTCTGCCGAGAACGAGCACCGTGACATGCTGAGTCTCTGGGAAAGCAGAGATCCCCAGTGCTGTTGTGCCTGTGGATAGGCTGCAGTGGGACGGTGAAGACCAGCAAGAGCTTTCAGGGCTGGCACCTTCCTTGTGGGAGAAGGAGCCAGACGTTTGCCTTTTCAGAAAAAGTTTCTGCCGAGAACGAGCACCGTGACATGCTGAGTCTCTGGAAAAGCAGAGATCCCCAGTGCTGTTGAGGCTAAAGATAGGCTGCAGAGGGATAGTGAAGACCAGCAAGAGCTTTCAGGGCTGGCACCTTCCTTGTGGGAGAAGGAGCCAGACGTTTGCCTTTTCTGAAAAAGTTTCTGCCGAGAACGAGCACCGTGACATGCTGAGTCTCTGCGAAAGCAGAGATCCCCAGTGCTGTTGTGCCTGTGGATAGGCTGCAGGGGGACGGTGAAGACCAGCAAGAGCTTTCAGGGCTGGCACCTTCCTTGTGGGAGAAGGAGCCAGACGTTTGCCTTTTGAGAAAAAGTTTCTGCCGAGAACGAGCACCGTGACATGCTGAGTCTCTGGAAAAGCAGAGATCCCCAGTGCTGTTGCGGCTAAAGATAGGCTGCAGAGGGATAGTGAAGACCAGCAAGAGCTTTCAGGGCTGGCACCTTCCTTGTGGGAGAAGGAGCCAGACGTTTGCCTTTTCAGAAAAAGGCTCTGCCGAGAGCGAGCATCATGAGATGCTGAGTCTCTGGGAAAGCAGAGATCCCCAGTGCTGTTGTGCCTGTGGATAGGCTGCAGGGGGACGGTGAAGACCAGCAAGAGCTTTCAGGGCTGGCACCTTCCTTGTGGGAGAAGGAGCCAGACGTTTGCCTTTTCAGAAAAAGTTTCTGCCGAGAACGAGCACCGTGACATGCTGAGTCTCTGGGAAAGCAGAGATCCCCAGTGCTGTTGTGCCTGTGGATAGGCTGCACGGGGACGGTGAAGACCAGCAAGAGCTTTCAGGGCTGGCACCTTCCTTGTGGGAGAAGGAGCCAGACGTTTGCCTTTTCAGAAAACGTTTCTGCCGAGAACGAGCACCGAGACATGCTGAGTCTCTGGGAAAGCAGAGATCCCCAGTGCTGTTGCGGTTAAAGATAGGCTGCAGAGGGATAGTGAAGACCAGCAAGAGCTTTCAGGGCTGGCACCTTCCTTGTGGGAGAAGGAGCCAGACGTTTGCCTTTTCAGAAAAAGTTTCTGCCGAGAACGAGCACCGTGACATGCTGAGTCTCTGGAAAAGCAGAGATCCCCAGTACTGTTGAGGCTAAAGATAGGCTGCAGAGGGATAGTGAAGACCAGCAAGAGCTTTCAGGGCTGGCACCTTCCTTGTGGGAGAAGGAGCCAGACGTTTGCCTTTTCAAAAAAAGGCTCTGCCGAGAGCGAGCATCATGAGATGCTGAGTCTCTGGGAAAGCAGAGATCCCCAGTGCTGTTGTGCCTGTGGATAGGCTGCAGTGGGACGGTGAAGACCTGCAAGATCTTTCAGGGCTGGCACCTTCCTTGTGGGAGAAGGAGCCAGACGTTTGCCTTTTCAGAAAAAGTTTCTGCCGAGAACGAGCACCGTGACATGCTGAGTCTCTGGGAAAGCAGAGATCCCCAGTGCTGTTGTGCCTGTGGATAGGCTGCGGGGGGACGGTGAAGACCAGCAAGAGCTTTCAGGGCTGGCACCTTCCTTGTGGGAGAAGGAGCCAGACGTTTGCCTTTTCAGAAAAAGTTTCTGCCGAGAACGAGCACCGTGACATGCTGAGTCTCTGGGAAAGCAGAGATCCCCAGTGCTGTTGCGGCTAAAGATAGGCTGCAGAGGGATAGTGAAGACCAGCAAGAGCTTTCAGGGCTGGCACCTTCCTTGTGGGAGAAGGAGCCAGACGTTTGCCTTTTCAGAAAAAGGCTCTGCCGAGAGCGAGCACCATGAGATGCTGAGTCTCTGGGAAAGCAGAGATCCCCAGTGCTGTTGTGCCTGTGGATAGGCTGCAGGGGGACGGTGAAGACGAGCAAGATCTTTCAGGGCTGGCACCTTCCTTGTGGGAGAAGGAGCCAGACGTTTGCCTTTTCAGAAAAAGTTTCTGCCGAGAACGAGCACCGTGACATGCTGAGTCTCTGGGAAAGCAGAGATCCCCAGTGCTGTTGCGGCTAAAGATAGGCTGCAGAGGGATAGTGAAGACCTGCAAGAGCTTTCAGGGCTGGCACCTTCCTTGTGGGAGAAGGAGCCAGACGTTTGCCTTTTCAGAAAAAGTTTCTGCCGAGAACGAGCACCGTGACATGCTGAGTCTCTGGGAAAGCAGAGATCCCCAGTGCTGTTGCGGCTAAAGATAGGCTGCAGAGGGATAGTGAAGACCTGCAAGAGCTTTCAGAGCTGGCACCTTCCTTGTGGGAGAAGGAGCCAGACGTTTGCCTTTTCAGAAATAGTTTCTGCCGAGAACGAACACCGTGACATGCTGAGTCTCTGGGAAAGCAGAGATCCCCAGTGCTGTTGTGCCTGTGGATAGGCTGCAGGGGGACGGTGAAGACCAGCAAGATCTTTCAGGGCTGGCACCTTCCTTGTGGGAGAAGGAGCCAGACGTTTGCCTTTTCAGAAAAAGTTCCTGCCGAGAACGAGCACCGTGACATGCTGAGTCTCTGGGAAAGCAGAGATCCCCAGTGCTGTTGCGGCTAAAGATAGGCTGCAGGGGGACGGTGAAGACGAGCAAGATCTTTCAGGGCTGGCACCTTCCTTGTGGGAGAAGGAGCCAGACGTTTGCCTTTTGAGAAAAAGTTTCTGCCGAGAACGAGCACCGTGACATGCTGAGTCTCTGGGAAAGCAGAGATCCCCAGGGCTGTTGCGGCTAAAGATAGGCTGCAGAGGGATAGTGAAGACCAGCAAGAGCTTTCAGGGCTGGCACTTTCCTTGTGGGAGAAGGAGCCAGACGTTTGCCTTTTGAGAAAAATTTCTGCCGAGAACGAGCACCGTGACATGCTGAGTCTCTGGGAAAGCAGAGATCCCCAGTGCTGTTGCGGCTAAAGATAGGCTGCAGAGGGATAGTGAAGACCTGCAAGAGCTTTCAGGGCTGGCACCTTCCTTGTGGGAGAAGGAGCCAGACGTTTGCCTTTTCAGAAAAAGGCTCTGCCGAGAGCGAGCACCATGAGATGCTGAGTCTCTGGGAAAGCAGAGATCCCCAGTGCTGTTGTGCCTGTGGATAGGCTGCAGGGGGACGGTGAAGACGAGCAAGATCTTTCAGGGCTGGCACCTTCCTTGTGGGAGAAGGAGCCAGACGTTTGCCTTTTCAGAAAAAGTTTCTGCCGAGAACGAGCACCGTGACATGCTGAGTCTCTGGGAAAGCAGAGATCCCCAGTGCTGTTGCGGCTAAAGATAGGCTGCAGAGGGATAGTGAAGACCTGCAAGAGCTTTCAGGGCTGGCACCTTCCTTGTGGGAGAAGGAGCCAGACGTTTGCCTTTTCAGAAAAAGTTTCTGCCGAGAACGAGCACCGTGACATGCTGAGTCTCTGGGAAAGCAGAGATCCCCAGTGCTGTTGCGGCTAAAGATAGGCTGCAGAGGGATAGTGAAGACCTGCAAGAGCTTTCAGAGCTGGCACCTTCCTTGTGGGAGAAGGAGCCAGACGTTTGCCTTTTCAGAAATAGTTTCTGCCGAGAACGAACACCGTGACATGCTGAGTCTCTGGGAAAGCAGAGATCCCCCGTGCTGTTGTGCCTGTGGATAGGCTGCAGGGGGACGGTGAAGACCAGCAAGATCTTTCAGGGCTGGCACCTTCCTTGTGGGAGAAGGAGCCAGACGTTTGCCTTTTCAGAAAAAGTTCCTGCCGAGAACGAGCACCGTGACATGCTGAGTCTCTGGGAAAGCAGAGATCCCCAGTGCTGTTGCGGCTAAAGATAGGCTGCAGGGGGACGGTGAAGACGAGCAAGATCTTTCAGGGCTGGCACCTTCCTTGTGGGAGAAGGAGCCAGACGTTTGCCTTTTGAGAAAAAGTTTCTGCCGAGAACGAGCACCGTGACATGCTGAGTCTCTGGGAAAGCAGAGATCCCCAGGGCTGTTGCGGCTAAAGATAGGCTGCAGAGGGATAGTGAAGACCAGCAAGAGCTTTCAGGGCTGGCACTTTCCTTGTGGGAGAAGGAGCCAGACGTTTGCCTTTTGAGAAAAATTTCTGCCGAGAACGAGCACCGTGACATGCTGAGTCTCTGGGAAAGCAGAGATCCCCAGTGCTGTTGCGGCTAAAGATAGGCTGCAGAGGGATAGTGAAGACCAGCAAGAGCTTTCAGGGCTGGCACCTTCCTTGTGGGAGAAGGAGCCAGACGTTTGCCTTTTCAGAAAAAGTTTCTGCCGAGAACGAGCACCGTGACATGCTGAGTCTCTGGGAAAGCAGAGATCCCCAGTGCTGTTGCGGCTAAAGATAGGCTGCAGAGGGATAGTGAAGACCTGCAAGAGCTTTCAGGGCTGGCACCTTCCTTGTGGGAGAAGGAGCCAGACGTTTGCCTTTTGAGAAAAAGTTTCTGCCGAGAACGAGCACCGTGACATGCTGAGTCTCTGGGAAAGCAGAGATCCCCAGTGCTGTTGAGGCTAAAGATAGGCTGCAGAGGGATAGTGAAGACCAGCAAGAGCTTTCAGGGCTGGCACCTTTCTTGTGGGAGAAGGAGCCAGACGTTTGCCTTTTCAGAAAAAGGCTCTGCCGAGAGCGAGCATCATGAGATGCTGAGTCTCTGGGAAAGCAGAGATCCCCAGTGCTGTTGTGCCTGTGGATAGGCTGCAGTGGGACTGTGAAGACCTGCAAGATCTTTCAGGGCTGGCACCTTCCTTGTGGGAGAAGGAGCCAGACGTTTGCCTTTTCAGAAAAAGTTTCTGCCGAGAACGAGCACCGTGACATGCTGAGTCTCTGGGAAAGCAGAGATCCCCAGTGCTGTTGTGCCTGTGGATAGGCTGCAGGGGGACGGTGAAGACCAGCAAGAGCTTTCAGGGCTGGCACCTTCCTTGTGGGAGAAGGAGCCAGACGTTTGCCTTTTCAGAAAAAGTTTCTGCCGAGAACGAGCACCGTGACATGCTGAGTCTCTGGGAAAGCAGAGATCCCCAGTGCTGTTGCGGCTAAAGATAGGCTGCAGAGGGATAGTGAAGACCTGCAAGAGCTTTCAGGGCTGGCACCTTCATTGTGGGAGAAGGAGCCAGACGTTTGCCTTTTCAGAAAAAGGCTCTGCCGAGAGCGAGCATCATGAGATGCTGAGTCTCTGGGAAAGCAGAGATCCCCAGTGCTGTTGTGCCTGTGGATAGGCTGCAGGGGGACGGTGAAGACGAGCAAGATCTTTCAGGGCTGGCACCTTCCTTGTGGGAGAAGGAGCCAGACGTTTGCCTTTTCAGAAAAAGTTTCTGCCGAGAACGAGCACCGTGACATGCTGAGTCTCTGGGAAAGCAGAGATCCCCAGTGCTGTTGCGGCTAAAGATAGGCTGCAGAGGGATAGTGAAGACCTGCAAGAGCTTTCAGGGCTGGCACCTTCCTTGTGGGAGAAGGAGCCAGACGTTTGCCTTTTCAGAAAAAGTTTCTGCCGAGAACGAGCACCGTGACATGCTGAGTCTCTGCGAAAGCAGAGATCCCCAGTGCTGTTGCGGCTAAAGATAGGCTGCAGAGGGATAGTGAAGACCTGCAAGAGCTTTCAGAGCTGGCACCTTCCTTGTGGGAGAAGGAGCCAGACGTTTGCCTTTTCAGAAAAAGTTTCTGCCGAGAACGAGCACCGTGACATGCTGAGTCTCTGCGAAAGCAGAGATCCCCAGTGCTGTTGTGCCTGTGGATAGGCTGCAGGGGGACGGTGAAGACGAGCAAGATCTTTCAGGGCTGGCACCTTCCTTGTGGGAGAAGGAGCCAGACGTTTGCCTTTTCAGAAAAAGTTTCTGCCGAGAACGAGCACCGTGACATGCTGAGTCTCTGGGAAAGCAGAGATCCCCAGTGCTGTTGTGCCTGTGGATAGGCTGCAGGGGGACGGTGAAGACCAGCAAGATCTTTCAGGGCTGGCACCTTCCTTGTGGGAGAAGGAGCCAGACGTTTGCCTTTTCAGAAAAAGTTTCTGCCGAGAACGAGCACCGTGACATGCTGAGTCTCTGGGAAAGCAGAGATCCCCAGTGCTGTTGCGGCTAAAGATAGGCTGCAGAGGGATAGTGAAGACCTGCAAGAGCTTTCAGGGCTGGCACCTTCCTTGTGGGAGAAGGAGCCAGACGTTTGCCTTTTCAGAAAAAGTTTCTGCCGAGAACGAGCACCGTGACATGCTGAGTCTCTGCGAAAGCAGAGATCCCCAGTGCTGTTGCGGCTAAAGATAGGCTGCAGAGGATAGTGAAGACCTGCAAGAGCTTTCAGGGCTGGCACCTTCCTTGTGGGAGAAGGAGCCAGACGTTTGCCTTTTCAGAAAAAGTTTCTGCCGAGAACGAACACCGTGACATGCTGAGTCTCTGGGAAAGCAGAGATCCCCAGTGCTGTTGTGCCTGTGGATAGGCTGCAGGGGGACGGTGAAGACGAGCAAGATCTTTCAGGGCTGGCACCTTCCTTGTGGGAGAAGGAGCCAGACGTTTGCCTTTTGAGAAAAAGTTTCTGCCGAGAACGAGCACCGTGACATGCTGAGTCTCTGGGAAAGCAGAGATCCCCAGTGCTGTTGCGGCTAAAGATAGGCTGCAGAGGGATAGTGAAGACCAGCAAGAGCTTTCAGGGCTGGCACCTTCCTTGTGGGAGAAGGAGCCAGACGTTTGCCTTTTCAGAAAAAGGCTCTGCCCAGAGCGAGCACCATGAGATGCTGTGTCTCTGGGAAAGCAGAGATCCCCAGTGCTGTTGTGCCTGTGGATAGGCTGCAGGGGGACGGTGAAGACCAGCAAGAGCTTTCAGGGCTGGCACCTTCCTTGTGGGAGAAGGAGCCAGACGTTTGCCTTTTCAGAAAAAGTTTCTGCCGAGAACGAGCACCGTGACATGCTGAGTCTCTGGGAAAGCAGAGATCCCCAGTGCTGTTGCGGCTAAAGATAGGCTGCAGAGGGATAGTGAAGACCAGCAAGAGCTTTCAGGGCTGGCACCTTCCTTGTGGGAGAAGGAGCCAGACGTTTGCCTTTTCAGAAAAAGTTTCTGCCGAGAACGAGCACCGTGACATGCTGAGTCTCTGCGAAAGCAGAGATCCCCAGTGCTGTTGTGCCTGTGGATAGGCTGCAGGGGGATGAAGACCAGCAAGAGCTTTCAGGGCTGGCACCTTCCTTGTGGGAGAAGGAGCCAGACGTTTGCCTTTTGAGAAAAAGTTTCTGCCGAAAACGAGCACCGTGACATGCTGAGTCTCTGGGAAAGCAGAGATCCCCAGTGCTGTTGTGCCTGTGGATAGGCTGCACGGGTATAGTGAAGACCAGCAAGAGCTTTCAGGGCTGGCACCTTCCTTGTGGGAGAAGGAGCCAGACGTTTGCCTTTTGAGAAAAAGTTTCTGCCGAGAACGAGCACCGTGACATGCTGAGTCTCTGGAAAAGCAGAGATCCCCAGTGCTGTTGAGGCTAAAGATAGGCTGCAGAGGGATAGTGAAGACCAGCAAGAGCTTTCAGGGCTGGCACCTTCCTTGTGGGAGAAGGAGCCAGACGTTTGCCTTTTCTGAAAAAGTTTCTGCCAAGAACGAGCACCGTGACATGCTGAGTCTCTGCGAAAGCAGAGATCCCCAGTGCTGTTGTGCCTGTGGATAGGCTGCAGGGGGACGGTGAAGACCAGCAAGAGCTTTCAGGGCTGGCACCTTCCTTGTGGGAGAAGGAGCCAGACGTTTGCCTTTTCAGAAAAAGTTTCTGCCGAGAACGAGCACCGTGACATGCTGAGTCTCTGGAAAAGCAGAGATCCCCAGTGCTGTTGCGGCTAAAGATAGGCTGCAGAGGGATAGTGAAGACCAGCAAGAGCTTTCAGGGCTGGCACCTTCCTTGTGGGAGAAGGAGCCAGACGTTTGCCTTTTCAGAAAAAGGCTCTGCCGAGAGCGAGCATCATGAGATGCTGAGTCTCTGGGAAAGCAGAGATCCCCAGTGCTGTTGTGCCTGTGGATAGGCTGCAGGGGGACGGTGAAGACCAGCAAGATCTTTCAGGGCTGGCACCTTCCTTGTGGGAGAAGGAGCCAGACGTTTGCCTTTTCAGAAAAAGTTTCTGCCGAGAACGAGCACCGTGACATGCTGAGTCTCTGCGAAAGCAGAGATCCCCAGTGCTGTTGTGCCTGTGGATAGGCTGCAGGGGGACGGTGAAGACCAGCAAGATCTTTCAGGGCTGGCACCTTCCTTGTGGGAGAAGGAGCCAGACGTTTGCCTTTTCAGAAAAAGTTCCTGCCGAGAACGAGCACCGTGACATGCTGAGTCTCTGGGAAAGCAGAGATCCCCAGTGCTGTTGCGGCTAAAGATAGGCTGCAGGGGGACGGTGAAGACGAGCAAGATCTTTCAGGGCTGGCACCTTCCTTGTGGGAGAAGGAGCCAGACGTTTGCCTTTTGAGAAAAAGTTTCTGCCGAGAACGAGCACCGTGACATGCTGAGTCTCTGGGAAAGCAGAGATCCCCAGTGCTGTTGCGGCTAAAGATAGGCTGCAGAGGGATAGTGAAGACCAGCAAGAGCTTTCAGGGCTGGCACTTTCCTTGTGGGAGAAGGAGCCAGACGTTTGCCTTTTGAGAAAAATTTCTGCCGAGAACGAGCACCGTGACATGCTGAGTCTCTGGGAAAGCAGAGATCCCCAGTGCTGTTGCGGCTAAAGATAGGCTGCAGAGGGATAGTGAAGACCAGCAAGAGCTTTCAGGGCTGGCACCTTCCTTGTGGGAGAAGGAGCCAGACGTTTGCCTTTTCAGAAAAAGTTTCTGCCGAGAACGAGCACCGTGACATGCTGAGTCTCTGGGAAAGCAGAGATCCCCAGTGCTGTTGCGGCTAAAGATAGGCTGCAGAGGGATAGTGAAGACCTGCAAGAGCTTTCAGGGCTGGCACCTTCCTTGTGGGAGAAGGAGCCAGACGTTTGCCTTTTGAGAAAAAGTTTCTGCCGAGAACGAGCACCGTGACATGCTGAGTCTCTGGGAAAGCAGAGATCCCCAGTGCTGTTGCGGCTAAAGATAGGCTGCAGAGGGATAGTGAAGACCAGCAAGAGCTTTCAGGGCTGGCACCTTCCTTGTGGGAGAAGGAGCCAGACGTTTGCCTTTTCAGAAAAAGTTTCTGCCGAGAACGAGCACCGTGACATGCTGAGTCTCTGGGAAAGCAGAGATCCCCAGTGCTGTTGCGGCTAAAGATAGGCTGCAGAGGGATAGTGAAGACCTGCAAGAGCTTTCAGGGCTGGCACCTTCCTTGTGGGAGAAGGAGCCAGACGTTTGCCTTTTGAGAAAAAGTTTCTGCCGAGAACGAGCACCGTGACATGCTGAGTCTCTGGGAAAGCAGAGATCCCCAGTGCTGTTGCGGCTAAAGATAGGCTGCAGAGGGATAGTGAAGACCTGCAAGAGCTTTCAGGGCTGGCACCTTTCTTGTGGGAGAAGGAGCCAGACGTTTGCCTTTTCAGAAAAAGGCTCTGCCGAGAGCGATCATCATGACATGCTGAGTCTCTGGGAAAGCAGAGATCCCCAGTGCTGTTGTGCCTGTGGATAGGCTGCAGGGGGACGGTGAAGACCAGCAAGATCTTTCAGGGCTGGCACCTTCCTTGTGGGAGAAGGAGCCAGACGTTTGCCTTTTCAGAAAAAGTTTCTGCCGAGAACGAGCACCGTGACATGCTGAGTCTCTGGGAAAGCAGAGATCCCCAGTGCTGTTGCGGCTAAAGATAGGCTGCAGAGGGATAGTGAAGACCTGCAAGAGCTTTCAGGGCTGGCACCTTCCTTGTGGGAGAAGGAGCCAGACGTTTGCCTTTTCAGAAAAAGTTTCTGCCGAGAACGAGCACCGTGACATGCTGAGTCTCTGCGAAAGCAGAGATCCCCAGTGCTGTTGCGGCTAAAGATAGGCTGCAGAGGGATAGTGAAGACCTGCAAGAGCTTTCAGGGCTGGCACCTTCCTTGTGGGAGAAGGAGCCAGACGTTTGCCTTTTCAGAAAAAGGCTCTGCCGAGAGCGAGCACCATGAGATGCTGAGTCTCTGGGAAAGCAGAGATCCCCAGTGCTGTTGTGCCTGTGGATAGGCTGCAGGGGGACGGTGAAGACCAGCAAGATCTTTCAGGGCTGGCACCTTCCTTGTGGGAGAAGGAGCCAGACGTTTGCCTTTTCAGAAAAAGTTTCTGCCGAGAACGAGCACCGTGACATGCTGAGTCTCTGGGAAAGCAGAGATCCCCAGTGCTGTTGTGGCTAAAGATAGGCTGCAGAGGGATAGTGAAGACCTGCAAGAGCTTTCAGGGCTGGCACCTTCCTTGTGGGAGAAGGAGCCAGACGTTTGCCTTTTCAGAAAAAGTTTCTGCCGAGAACGAGCACCGTGACATGCTGAGTCTCTGGGAAAGCAGAGATCCCCAGTGCTGTTGCGGCTAAAGATAGGCTGCAGGGGGACGGTGAAGACGAGCAAGATCTTTCAGGGCTGGCACCTTCCTTGTGGGAGAAGGAGCCAGACGTTTGCCTTTTGAGAAAAAGTTTCTGCCGAGAACGAGCACCGTGACATGCTGAGTCTCTGGGAAAGCAGAGATCCCCAGTGCTGTTGCGGCTAAAGATAGGCTGCAGAGGGATAGTGAAGACCAGCAAGAGCTTTCAGGGCTGGCACCTTCCTTGTGGGAGAAGGAGCCAGACGTTTGCCTTTTCAGAAAAAGTTTCTGCCGAGAACGAGCACCGTGACATGCTGAGTCTCTGGGAAAGCAGAGATCCCCAGTGCTGTTGTGCCTGTGGATAGGCTGCAGGGGGACGGTGAAGACCAGCAAGAGCTTTCAGGGCTGGCACCTTCCTTGTGGGAGAAGGAGCCAGACGTTTGCCTTTTGAGAAAAAGTTTCTGCCGAAAACGAGCACCGTGACATGCTGAGTCTCTGGGAAAGCAGAGATCCCCAGTGCTGTTGTGCCTGTGGATAGGCTGCACGGGGATAGTGAAGACCAGCAAGAGCTTTCAGGGCTGGCACCTTCCTTGTGGGAGAAGGAGCCAGACGTTTGCCTTTTGAGAAAAAGTTTCTGCCGAGAACGAGCACCGTGACATGCTGAGTCTCTGGAAAAGCAGAGATCCCCAGTGCTGTTGAGGCTAAAGATAGGCTGCAGAGGGATAGTGAAGACCAGCAAGAGCTTTCAGGGCTGGCACCTTCCTTGTGGGAGAAGGAGCCAGACGTTTGCCTTTTCTGAAAAAGTTTCTGCCAAGAACGAGCACCGTGACATGCTGAGTCTCTGCGAAAGCAGAGATCCCCAGTGCTGTTGTGCCTGTGGATAGGCTGCAGGGGGACGGTGAAGACCAGCAAGAGCTTTCAGGGCTGGCACCTTCCTTGTGGGAGAAGGAGCCAGACGTTTGCCTTTTCAGAAAAAGTTTCTGCCGAGAACGAGCACCGTGACATGCTGAGTCTCTGGAAAAGCAGAGATCCCCAGTGCTGTTGCGGCTAAAGATAGGCTGCAGAGGGATAGTGAAGACCAGCAAGAGCTTTCAGGGCTGGCACCTTCCTTGTGGGAGAAGGAGCCAGACGTTTGCCTTTTCAGAAAAAGGCTCTGCCGAGAGCGAGCATCATGAGATGCTGAGTCTCTGGGAAAGCAGAGATCCCCAGTGCTGTTGTGCCTGTGGATAGGCTGCAGGGGGACGGTGAAGACCAGCAAGATCTTTCAGGGCTGGCACCTTCCTTGTGGGAGAAGGAGCCAGACGTTTGCCTTTTCAGAAAAAGTTTCTGCCGAGAACGAGCACCGTGACATGCTGAGTCTCTGGGAAAGCAGAGATCCCCAGTGCTGTTGTGCCTGTGGATAGGCTGCAGGGGGACGGTGAAGACCAGCAAGAGCTTTCAGGGCTGGCACCTTCCTTGTGGGAGAAGGAGCCAGACGTTTGCCTTTTCAGAAAAAGTTTCTGCCGAGAACGAGCACCGTGACATGCTGAGTCTCTGGGAAAGCAGAGATCCCCAGTGCTGTTGTGCCTGTGGATAGGCTGCACGGGGACGGTGAAGACCAGCAAGAGCTTTCAGGGCTGGCACCTTCCTTGTGGGAGAAGGAGCCAGACGTTTGCCTTTTCAGAAAACGTTTCTGCCGAGAACGAGCACCGTGACATGCTGAGTCTCTGGGAAAGCAGAGATCCCCAGTGCTGTTGCGGCTAAAGATAGGCTGCAGAGGGATAGTGAAGACCAGCAAGAGCTTTCAGGGCTGGCACCTTCCTTGTGGGAGAAGGAGCCAGACGTTTGCCTTTTCAGAAAAAGTTTCTCCCGAGAACGAGCACCGTGACATGCTGAGTCTCTGGAAAAGCAGAGATCCCCAGTACTGTTGAGGCTAAAGATAGGCTGCAGAGGGATAGTGAAGACCAGCAAGAGCTTTCAGGGCTGGCACGTTCCTTGTGGGAGAAGGAGCCAGACGTTTGCCTTTTCAGAAAAAGTTTCTGCCGAGAACGAGCACCGTGACATGCTGAGTCTCTGCGAAAGCACAGATCCCCAGTGCTGTTGTGCCTGTGGATAGGCTGCAGGGGGACGGTGAAGACCAGCAAGAGCTTTCAGGGCTGGCACCTTCCTTGTGGGAGAAGGAGCCAGACGTTTGCCTTTTCAGAAAAAGTTTCTGCCGAGAACGAGCACCGTGACATGCTGAGTCTCTGGAAAAGCAGAGATCCCCAGTGCTGTTGCGGCTAAAGATAGGCTGCAGAGGGATAGTGAAGACCAGCAAGAGCTTTCAGGGCTGACACCTTCCTTGTGGGAGAAGGAGCCAGTCGTTTGCCTTTTCAGAAAAAGGCTCTGCCGACAGCGAGCACCATGAGATGCTGAGTCTCTGGGAAAGCAGAGATCCCCAGTGCTGTTGTGCCTGTGGATAGGCTGCAGGGGGACGGTGAAGACCTGCAAGATCTTTCAGGGCTGGCACCTTCCTTGTGGGAGAAGGAGCCAGACGTTTGCCTTTTGAGAAAAAGTTTCTGCCAAGAACGAGCACCGTGACATGCTGAGTCTCTGGGAAAGCAGAGATCCCCAGTGCTGTTGTGCCTGTGGATAGGCTGCAGGGGGACGGTGAAGACCAGCAAGAGCTTTCAGGGCTGGCACCTTCCTTGTGGGAGAATGAGCCAGACGTTTGCCTTTTCAGAAAAAGTTTCTGCCGAGAACGAGCACCGTGACATGCTGAGTCTCTGGGAAAGCAGAGATCCCCAGTGCTGTTGCGGCTAAAGATAGGCTGCAGAGGGATAGTGAAGACCAGCAAGAGCTTTCAGGGCTGGCACCTTCCTTGTGGGAGAAGGAGCCAGACGTTTGCCTTTTCAGAAAAAGTTTCTGCCGAGAACGAGCACCGTGACATGCTGAGTCTCTGGGAAAGCAGACATCCCCAGTGCTGTTGTGCCTGTGGATAGGCTGCAGGGGGACGGTGAAGACCAGCAAGAGCTTTCAGGGCTGGCACCTTCCTTGTGGGAGAAGGAGCCAGACGTTTGCCTTTTGAGAAAAAGTTTCTGCCGAGAACGAGCACCGTGACATGCTGAGTCTCTGGGAAAGCAGAGATCCCCAGTGCTGTTGTGCCTGTGGATAGGCTGCAGGGGGACGGTGAAGACCAGCAAGAGCTTTCAGGGCTGGCACCTTCCTTGTGGGAGAAGGAGCCAGACGTTTGCCTTTTCAGAAAACGTTTCTGCCGAGAACGAGCACCGAGACATGCTGAGTCTCTGGGAAAGCAGAGATCCCCAGTGCTGTTGCGGTTAAAGATAGGCTGCAGAGGGATAGTGAAGACCAGCAAGAGCTTTCAGGGCTGGCACCTTCCTTGTGGGAGAAGGAGCCAGACATTTGCCTTTTCAGAAAAAGTATCTGCCGAGAACGAGCACCATGACATGCTGAGTCTCTGGGAAAGCAGAGATCCCCAGTGCTGTTGCGGCTAAAGATAGGCTGCAGAGGGATAGTGAAGACCAGCAAGAGCTTTCAGGGCTGGCACCTTCCTTGTGGGAGAAGGAGCCAGACGTTTGCCTTTTCAGAAAAGTTTCTGCCGAGAACGAGCACCGTGACATGCTGAGTCTCTGGGAAAGCAGAGATCCCCAGTGCTGTTGTGCCTGTGGATAGGCTGCAGGGGGACGGTGAAGACCAGCACGAGCTTTCAGGGCTGGCACCTTCCTTGTGGGAGAAGGAGCCAGACGTTTGCCTTTTCAGAAAAAGTTTCTGCCGAGAACGAGCACCGTGACATGCTGAGTCTCTGCGAAAGCAGAGATCCCCAGTGCTGTTGTGCCTGTGGATAGGCTGCAGGGGGACGGTGAAGACCAGCAAGAGCTTTCAGGGCTGGCACCTTCCTTGTGGGAGAAGGAGCCAGACGTTTGCCTTTTCAGAAAAAGTTTCTGCCGAGAACGAGCACCGTGACATGCTGAGTCTCTGGAAAAGCAGAGATCCCCAGTGCTGTTGCGGCTAAAGATAGGCTGCAGAGGGATAGTGAAGACCAGCAAGAGCTTTCAGGGCTGGCACCTTCCTTGTGGGAGAAGGAGCCAGACGTTTGCCTTTTCAGAAAAAGGCTCTGCCGAGAGCGAGCATCATGAGATGCTGAGTCTCTGGGAAAGCAGAGATCCCCAGTGCTGTTGTGCCTGTGGATAGGCTGCAGGGGGACGGTGAAGACCTGCAAGATCTTTCAGGGCTGGCACCTTCCTTGTGGGAGAAGGAGCCAGACGTTTGCCTTTTGAGAAAAAGTTTCTGCCGAGAACGAGCACCGTGACATGCTGAGTTTCTGGGAAAGCAGAGATCCCCAGTGCTGTTGTGCCTGTGGATAGGCTGCAGGGGGACGGTGAAGACCAGCAAGAGCTTTCAGGGCTGGCACCTTCCTTGTGGGAGAAGGAGCCAGACGTTTGCCTTTTGAGAAAAAGTTTCTGCCGAGAACGAGCACCGTGACATGCTGAGTCTCTGGGAAAGCAGAGATCCCCAGTGCTGTTGTGCCTGTGGATAGGCTGCAGGGGGACGGTGAAGACCAGCAAGAGCTTTCAGGGCTGGCACCTTCCTTGTGGGAGAAGGAGCCAGACGTTTGCCTTTTCAGAAAAAGTTTCTGCCGAGAACGAGCACTGTGACATGCTGAGTCTCTGGGAAAGCAGAGATACCCAGTGCTGTTGCGGCTAAAGATAGGCTGCAGAGGGATAGTGAAGACCTGCAAGAGCTTTCAGGGCTGGCACCTTCCTTGTGGGAGAAGGAGCCAGACGTTTGCCTTTTCAGAAAAAGTTTCTGCCGAGAACGAGCACCGTGACATGCTGAATCTCTGGGAAAGCAGAGATCCCCAGTGCTGTTGCGGCTAAAGATAGGCTGCAGAGGGATAGTGAAGACCAACAAGAGCTTTCAGGGCTGGCACCTTCCTTGTGGGAGAAGGAGCCAGACGTTTGCCTTTTGAGAAAAAGTTTCTGCCGAGAACGAGCACCGTGACATGCTGAGTCTCTGGGAAAGCAGAGATCCCCAGTGCTGTTGCGGCTAAAGATAGGCTGCAGAGGGATAGTGAAGACCTGCAAGAGCTTTCAGGGCTGGCACCTTCCTTGTGGGAGAAGGAGCCAGACGTTTGCCTTTTCAGAAAAAGGCTCTGCCGAGAGCGAGCACCATGAGATGCTGAGTCTCTGGGAAAGCAGAGATCCCCAGTGCTGTTGTGCCTGTGGATAGGCTGCAGGGGGACGGTGAAGACCAGCAAGAGCTTTCAGGGCTGGCACCTTCCTTGTGGGAGAAGGAGCCAGACGTTTGCCTTTTGAGAAAAAGTTTCTGCCGAGAACGAGCACCGTGACATGCTGAGTCTCTGGGAAAGCAGAGATCCCCAGTGCTGTTGCGGCTAAAGATAGGCTGCAGAGGGATAGTGAAGACCTGCAAGAGCTTTCAGGGCTGGCACCTTCCTTGTGGGAGAAGGAGCCAGACGTTTGCCTTTTGAGAAAATGTTTCTGCCGAGAACGAGCACCGTGACATGCTGAGTCTCTGGGAAAGCAGAGATCCCCAGTGCTGTTGCGGCTAAAGATAGGCTGCAGAGGGATAGTGAAGACCTGCAAGAGCTTTCAGAGCTGGCACCTTCCTTGTGGGAGAAGGAGCCAGACGTTTGCCTTTTCAGAAATAGTTTCTGCCGAGAACGAGCACCGTGACATGCTGAGTCTCTGGGAAAGCAGAGATCCCCAGTGCTGTTGTGCCTGTGGATAGGCTGCAGTGGGACGGTGAAGACCAGCAAGAGCTTTCAGGGCTGGCACCTTCCTTGTGGGAGAAGGAGCCAGACGTTTGCCTTTTCAGAAAAAGTTTCTGCCGAGAACGAGCACCGTGACATGCTGAGTCTCTGGGAAAGCAGAGATCCCCAGTGCTGTTGTGCCTGTGGATAGGCTGCAGGGGGACGGTGAAGACCAGCAAGAGCTTTCAGGGCTGGCACCTTCCTTGTGGGAGAAGGAGCCAGACGTTTGCCTTTTGAGAAAAAGTTTCTGCCGAGAACGAGCACCGTGACATGCTGAGTCTCTGGGAAAGCAGAGATCCCCAGTGCTGTTGCGGCTAAAGATAGGCTGCAGAGGGATAGTGAAGACCTGCAAGAGCTTTCAGGGCTGGCACCTTCCTTGTGGGAGAAGGAGCCAGACGTTTGCCTTTTCAGAAAAAGGCTCTGCCGAGAGCGAGCACCATGAGATGCTGAGTCTCTGGGAAAGCAGAGATCCCCAGTGCTGTTGTGCCTGTGGATAGGCTGCAGGGGGACGGTGAAGACCAGCAAGATCTTTCAGGGCTGGCACCTTCCTTGTGGGAGAAGGAGCCAGACGTTTGCCTTTTCAGAAAAAGTTTCTGCCGAGAACGAGCACCGTGACATGCTGAGTCTCTGGGAAAGCAGAGATCCCCAGTGCTGTTGCGGCTAAAGATAGGCTGCAGAGGGATAGTGAAGACCTGCAAGAGCTTTCAGGGCTGGCACCTTCCTTGTGGGAGAAGGAGCCAGACGTTTGCCTTTTCAGAAAAAGTTTCTGCCGAGAACGAGCACCGTGACATGCTGAGTCTCTGGGAAAGCAGAGATCCCCAGTGCTGTTGCGGCTAAAGATAGGCTGCAGAGGGATAGTGAAGACCTGCAAGAGCTTTCAGAGCTGGCACCTTCCTTGTGGGAGAAGGAGCCAGACGTTTGCCTTTTCAGAAAAAGGCTCTGCCGAGAGCGAGCATCATGAGATGCTGAGTCTCTGGGAAAGCAGAGATCCCCAGTGCTGTTGTGCCTGTGGATAGGCTGCAGGGGGACGGTGAAGACCTGCAAGATCTTTCAGGGCTGGCACCTTCCTTGTGGGAGAAGGAGCCAGACGTTTGCCTTTTGAGAAAAAGTTTCTGCCGAGAACGAGCACCGTGACATGCTGAGTCTCTGGGAAAGCAGAGATCCCCAGTGCTGTTGTGCCTGTGGATAGGCTGCAGGGGGACGGTGAAGACCAGCAAGAGCTTTCAGGGCTGGCACCTTCCTTGTGGGAGAAGAAGCCAGACGTTTGCCTTTTCAGAAAAAGTTTCTGCCGAGAACGAGCACCGTGACATGCTGAGTCTCTGGGAAAGCAGAGATCCCCAGTGCTGTTGTGCCTGTGGATAGGCTGCAGGGGGACGGTGAAGACCAGCAAGAGCTTTCAGGGCTGGCACCTTCCTTGTGGGAGAAGGAGCCAGACGTTTGCCTTTTCAGAAAAAGTTTCTGCCGAGAACGAGCACTGTGACATGCTGAGTCTCTGGGAAAGCAGAGATCCCCAGTGCTGTTGCGGCTAAAGATAGGCTGCAGAGGGATAGTGAAGACCTGCAAGAGCTTTCAGGGCTGGCACCTTCCTTGTGGGAGAAGGAGCCAGACGTTTGCCTTTTCAGAAAAAGTTTCTGCCGAGAACGAGCACCGTGACATGCTGAGTCTCTGGGAAAGCAGAGATCCCCAGTGCTGTTGTGCCTGTGGATAGGCTGCACGGGGACGGTGAAGACCAGCAAGAGCTTTCAGGGCTGGCACCTTCCTTGTGGGAGAAGGAGCCAGACGTTTGCCTTTTCAGAAAAAGTTTCTCCCGAGAACGAGCACCGTGACATGCTGAGTCTCTGGAAAAGCAGAGATCCCCAGTTCTGTTGAGGCTAAAGATAGGCTGCAGAGGGATAGTGAAGACCAGCAAGAGCTTTCAGGGCTGGCACCTTCCTTGTGGGAGAAGGAGCCAGACGTTTGCCTTTTCAGAAAAAGTTTCTGCCGAGAACGAGCACCGTGACATGCTGAGTCTCTGCTAAAGCACAGATCCCCAGTGCTGTTGTGCCTGTGGATAGGCTGCAGGGGGACGGTGAAGACCAGCAAGAGCTTTCAGGGCTGGCACCTTCCTTGTGGGAGAAGGAGCCAGACGTTTGCCTTTTCAGAAAAAGTTTCTGCCGAGAACGAGCACCGTGACATGCTGAGTCTCTGGAAAAGCAGAGATCCCCAGTGCTGTTGCGGCTAAAGATAGGCTGCAGAGGGATAGTGAAGACCAGCAAGAGCTTTCAGGGCTGACACCTTCCTTGTGGGAGAAGGAGCCAGTCGTTTGCCTTTTAAGAAAAATGCTCAGCCGACAGCGAGCACCATGAGATGCTGAGTCTCTGGGAAAGCAGAGATCCCCAGTGCTGTTGTGCCTGTGGATAGGCTGCAGGGGGACGGTGAAGACCTGCAAGATCTTTCAGGGCTGGCACCTTCCTTGTGGGAGAAGGAGCCAGACGTTTGCCTTTTGAGAAAAAGTTTCTGCCAAGAACGAGCACCGTGACATGCTGAGTCTCTGGGAAAGCAGAGATCCCCAGTGCTGTTGTGCCTGTGGATAGGCTGCAGGGGGACGGTGAAGACCAGCAAGAGCTTTCAGGGCTGGCACCTTCCTTGTGGGAGAATGAGCCAGACGTTTGCCTTTTCAGAAAAAGTTTCTGCCGAGAACGAGCACCGTGACATGCTGAGTCTCTGGGAAAGCAGAGATCCCCAGTGCTGTTGCGGCTAAAGATAGGCTGCAGAGGGATAGTGAAGACCAGCAAGAGCTTTCAGGGCTGGCACCTTCCTTGTGGGAGAAGGAGCCAGACGTTTGCCTTTTCAGAAAAAGTTTCTGCCGAGAACGAGCACCGTGACATGCTGAGTCTCTGGGAAAGCAGACATCCCCAGTGCTGTTGTGCCTGTGGATAGGCTGCAGGGGGACGGTGAAGACCAGCAAGAGCTTTCAGGGCTGGCACCTTCCTTGTGGGAGAAGGAGCCAGACGTTTGCCTTTTGAGAAAAAGTTTCTGCCGAGAACGAGCACCGTGACATGCTGAGTCTCTGGGAAAGCAGAGATCCCCAGTGCTGTTGTGCCTGTGGATAGGCTGCAGGGGGACGGTGAAGACCAGCAAGAGCTTTCAGGGCTGGCACCTTCCTTGTGGGAGAAGGAGCCAGACGTTTGCCTTTTCAGAAAACGTTTCTGCCGAGAACGAGCACCGAGACATGCTGAGTCTCTGGGAAAGCAGAGATCCCCAGTGCTGTTGCGGTTAAAGATAGGCTGCAGAGGGATAGTGAAGACCAGCAAGAGCTTTCAGGGCTGGCACCTTCCTTGTGGGAGAAGGAGCCAGACATTTGCCTTTTCAGAAAAAGTTTCTGCCGAGAACGAGCACCGTGACATGCTGAGTCTCTGGGAAAGCAGAGATCCCCAGTGCTGTTGCGGCTAAAGATAGGCTGCAGAGGGATAGTGAAGACCTGCAAGAGCTTTCAGGGCTGGCACCTTCCTTGTGGGAGAAGGAGCCAGACGTTTGCCTTTTCAGAAAAGTTTCTGCCGAGAACGAGCACCGTGACATGCTGAGTCTCTGGGAAAGCAGAGATCCCCAGTGCTGTTGTGCCTGTGGATAGGCTGCAGGGGGACGGTGAAGACCAGCACGAGCTTTCAGGGCTGGCACCTTCCTTGTGGGAGAAGGAGCCAGACGTTTGCCTTTTCAGAAAAAGTTTCTGCCGAGAACGAGCACCGTGACATGCTGAGTCTCTGGAAAAGCAGAGATCCCCAGTGCTGTTGAGGCTAAAGATAGGCTGCAGAGGGATAGTGAAGACCAGCAAGAGCTTTCAGGGCTGGCACCTTCCTTGTGGGAGAAGGAGCCAGATGTTTGCCTTTTCAGAAAACGTTTCTGCCGAGAACGAGCACCGTGACATGCTGAGTCTCTGGGAAAGCAAAGATCCCCAGTGCTGTTGCGGCTAAAGATAGGCTGCAGAGGGATAGTGAAGACCTGCAAGAGCTTTCAGGGCTGGCACCTTCCTTGTGGGAGAAGGAGCCAGACGTTTGCCTTTTGAGAAAAAGTTTCTGCCGAGAACGAGCATCGTGACATGCTGAGTCTCTGCGAAAGCAGAGATCCCCAGTGCTGTTGTGCCTGTGGATAGGCTGCAGGGGGACGGTGAAGACCAGCAAGATCTTTCAGGGCTGGCACCTTCCTTGTGGGAGAAGGAGCCAGACGTTTGCCTTTTCAGAAAAAGTTTCTGCCGAGAACGAGCACCGTGACATGCTGAGTCTCTGGGAAAGCAGAGATCCCCAGTGCTGTTGCGGCTAAAGATAGGCTGCAGAGGGATAGTGAAGACCTGCAAGAGATTTCAGGGCTGGCACCTTCCTTGTGGGAGAAGGAGCCAGACGTTTGCCTTTTGAGAAAAAGTTTCTGCCGAGAGCGAGCACCATGAGATGCTGAGTCTCTGGGAAAGCAGAGATCCCCAGTGCTGTTGTGCCTGTGGATAGGCTGCAGAGGGATAGTGAAGACCAGCAAGAGCTTTCAGGGCTGGCACCTTCCTTGTGGGAGAAGGAGCCAGACGTTTGCCTTTTCAGAATAATTTTCTGCCGAGAACGAGCACCGTGACATGCTGAGTCTCTGGGAAAGCAGAGATCCCCAGTGCTGTTGCGGCTAAAGATAGGCTGCAGAGGGATAGTGAAGACCAGCAAGAGCTTTCAGGGCTGGCACCTTCCTTGTGGGAGAAGGAGCCAGACGTTTGCCTTTTCAGAAAAAGGCTCTGCCGAGAGCGAGCATCATGAGATGCTGAGTCTCTGGGAAAGCAGAGATCCCCAGTGCTGTTGTGCCTGTGGATAGGCTGCAGGGGGACGGTGAAGACCAGCAAGAGCTTTCAGGGCTGGCACCTTCCTTGTGGGAGAAGGAGCCAGACGTTTGCCTTTTCAGAAAACGTTTCTGCCGAGAACGAGCACCGAGACATGCTGAGTCTCTGGGAAAGCAGAGATCCCCAGTGCTGTTGCGGTTAAAGATAGGCTGCAGAGGGATAGTGAAGACCAGCAAGATCTTTCAGGGCTGGCACCTTCCTTGTGGGAGAAGGAGCCAGACGTTTGCCTTTTCAGAAAAAGTTTCTGCCGAGAACGAGCACCGTGACATGCTGAGTCTCTGGAAAAGCAGAGATCCCCAGTGCTGTTGAGCCTAAAGATAAGCTGCAGAGGGATAGTGAAGACCAGCAAGAGCTTTCAGGGCTGGCACCTTCCTTGTGGGAGAAGGAGCCAGACGTTTGCCTTTTCAGAAAAAGTTTCTGCCGAGAACGAGCACCGTGACATGCTGAGTCTCTGCGAAAGCAGAGATGCCCAGTGCTGTTGTGCCTGTGGATAGGCTGCAGGGGGACGGTGAAGACCAGCAAGAGCTTTCAGGGCTGGCACCTTCCTTGTGGGAGAAGGAGCCAGACGTTTGCCTTTTCAGAAAAAGTTTCTGCCGAGAACGAGCACCGTGACATGCTGAGTCTCTGGAAAAGCAGAGATCCCCAGTGCTGTTGCGGCTAAAGATAGGCTGCAGAGGGATAGTGAAGACCAGCAAGAGCTTTCAGGGCTGGCACCTTCCTTGTGGGAGAAGGAGCCAGACGTTTGCCTTTTCAGAAAAAGGCTCTGCCGAGAGCGAGCATCATGAGATGCTGAGTCTCTGGGAAAGCAGAGATCCCCAGTGCTGTTGTGCCTGTGGATAGGCTGCAGGGGGACGGTGAAGACCTGCAAGATCTTTCAGGGCTGGCACCTTCCTTGTGGGAGAAGGAGCCAGACGTTTGCCTTTTGAGAAAAAGTTTCTGCCGAGAACGAGCACCGTGACATGCTGAGTTTCTGGGAAAGCAGAGATCCCCAGTGCTGTTGTGCCTGTGGATAGGCTGCAGGGGGACGGTGAAGACCAGCAAGAGCTTTCAGGGCTGGCACCTTCCTTGTGGGAGAAGGAGCCAGACGTTTGCCTTTTGAGAAAAAGTTTCTGCCGAGAACGAGCACCGTGACATGCTGAGTCTCTGGGAAAGCAGAGATCCCCAGTGCTGTTGTGCCTGTGGATAGGCTGCAGGGGGACGGTGAAGACCAGCAAGAGCTTTCAGGGCTGGCACCTTCCTTGTGGGAGAAGGAGCCAGACGTTTGCCTTTTGAGAAAAAGTTTCTGCCGAGAACGAGCACCGTGACATGCTGAGTCTCTGGGAAAGCAGAGATCCCCAGTGCTGTTGCGGCTAAAGATAGGCTGCAGAGGGATAGTGAAGACCTGCAAGAGCTTTCAGGGCTGGCACCTTCCTTGTGGGAGAAGGAGCCAGACGTTTGCCTTTTGAGAAAATGTTTCTGCCGAGAACGAGCACCGTGACATGCTGAGTCTCTGGGAAAGCAGAGATCCCCAGTGCTGTTGCGGCTAAAGATAGGCTGCAGAGGGATAGTGAAGACCTGCAAGAGCTTTCAGAGCTGGCACCTTCCTTGTGGGAGAAGGAGCCAGACGTTTGCCTTTTCAGAAATAGTTTCTGCCGAGAACGAACACCGTGACATGCTGAGTCTCTGGGAAAGCAGAGATCCCCAGTGCTGTTGTGCCTGTGGATAGGCTGCAGTGGGACGGTGAAGACCAGCAAGAGCTTTCAGGGCTGGCACCTTCCTTGTGGGAGAAGGAGCCAGACGTTTGCCTTTTCAGAAAAAGTTTCTGCCGAGAACGAGCACCGTGACATGCTGAGTCTCTGGGAAAGCAGAGATCCCCAGTGCTGTTGTGCCTGTGGATAGGCTGCAGGGGGACGGTGAAGACCAGCAAGATCTTTCAGGGCTGGCACCTTCCTTGTGGGAGAAGGAGCCAGACGTTTGCCTTTTGAGAAAAAGTTTCTGCCGAGAACGAGCACCGTGACATGCTGAGTCTCTGGGAAAGCAGAGATCCCCAGTGCTGTTGCGGCTAAAGATAGGCTGCAGAGGGATAGTGAAGACCTGCAAGAGCTTTCAGGGCTGGCACCTTCCTTGTGGGAGAAGGAGCCAGACGTTTGCCTTTTCAGAAAAAGGCTCTGCCGAGAGCGAGCACCATGAGATGCTGAGTCTCTGGGAAAGCAGAGATCCCCAGTGCTGTTGTGCCTGTGGATAGGCTGCAGGGGGACGGTGAAGACCAGCAAGATCTTTCAGGGCTGGCACCTTCCTTGTGGGAGAAGGAGCCAGACGTTTGCCTTTTCAGAAAAAGTTTCTGCCGAGAACGAGCACCGTGACATGCTGAGTCTCTGGGAAAGCAGAGATCCCCAGTGCTGTTGCGGCTAAAGATAGGCTGCAGAGGGATAGTGAAGACCTGCAAGAGCTTTCAGGGCTGGCACCTTCCTTGTGGGAGAAGGAGCCAGACGTTTGCCTTTTCAGAAAAAGTTTCTGCCGAGAACGAGCACCGTGACATGCTGAGTCTCTGGGAAAGCAGAGATCCCCAGTGCTGTTGCGGCTAAAGATAGGCTGCAGAGGGATAGTGAAGACCTGCAAGAGCTTTCAGAGCTGGCACCTTCCTTGTGGGAGAAGGAGCCAGACGTTTGCCTTTTCAGAAAAAGGCTCTGCCGAGAGCGAGCATCATGAGATGCTGAGTCTCTGGGAAAGCAGAGATCCCCAGTGCTGTTGTGCCTGTGGATAGGCTGCAGGGGGACGGTGAAGACCTGCAAGATCTTTCAGGGCTGGCACCTTCCTTGTGGGAGAAGGAGCCAGACGTTTGCCTTTTGAGAAAAAGTTTCTGCCGAGAACGAGCACCGTGACATGCTGAGTCTCTGGGAAAGCAGAGATCCCCAGTGCTGTTGTGCCTGTGGATAGGCTGCAGGGGGACGGTGAAGACCAGCAAGAGCTTTCAGGGCTGGCACCTTCCTTGTGGGAGAAGAAGCCAGACGTTTGCCTTTTCAGAAAAAGTTTCTGCCGAGAACGAGCACCGTGACATGCTGAGTCTCTGGGAAAGCAGAGATCCCCAGTGCTGTTGTGCCTGTGGATAGGCTGCAGGGGGACGGTGAAGACCAGCAAGATCTTTCAGGGCTGGCACCTTCCTTGTGGGAGAAGGAGCCAGACGTTTGCCTTTTCAGAAAAAGTTTCTGCCGAGAACGAGCACTGTGACATGCTGAGTCTCTGGGAAAGCAGAGATCCCCAGTGCTGTTGCGGCTAAAGATAGGCTGCAGAGGGATAGTGAAGACCTGCAAGAGCTTTCAGGGCTGGCACCTTCCTTGTGGGAGAAGGAGCCAGACGTTTGCCTTTTCAGAAAAAGTTTCTGCCGAGAACGAGCACCGTGACATGCTGAGTCTCTGGGAAAGCAGAGATCCCCAGTGCTGTTGCGGCTAAAGATAGGCTGCAGAGGGATAGTGAAGACCTGCAAGAGCTTTCAGAGCTGGCACCTTCCTTGTGGGAGAAGGAGCCAGACGTTTGCCTTTTCAGAAAAAGGCTCTGCCGAGAGCGAGCATCATGAGATGCTGAGTCTCTGGGAAAGCAGAGATCCCCAGTGCTGTTGTGCCTGTGGATAGGCTGCAGGGGGACGGTGAAGACCTGCAAGATCTTTCAGGGCTGGCACCTTCCTTGTGGGAGAAGGAGCCAGACGTTTGCCTTTTGAGAAAAAGTTTCTGCCGAGAACGAGCACCGTGACATGCTGAGTCTCTGGGAAAGCAGAGATCCCCAGTGCTGTTGTGCCTGTGGATAGGCTGCAGGGGGACGGTGAAGACCAGCAAGAGCTTTCAGGGCTGGCACCTTCCTTGTGGGAGAAGAAGCCAGACGTTTGCCTTTTCAGAAAAAGTTTCTGCCGAGAACGAGCACCGTGACATGCTGAGTCTCTGGGAAAGCAGAGATCCCCAGTGCTGTTGTGCCTGTGGATAGGCTGCAGGGGGACGGTGAAGACCAGCAAGAGCTTTCAGGGCTGGCACCTTCCTTGTGGGAGAAGGAGCCAGACGTTTGCCTTTTCAGAAAAAGTTTCTGCCGAGAACGAGCACTGTGACATGCTGAGTCTCTGGGAAAGCAGAGATCCCCAGTGCTGTTGCGGCTAAAGATAGGCTGCAGAGGGATAGTGAAGACCTGCAAGAGCTTTCAGGGCTGGCACCTTCCTTGTGGGAGAAGGAGCCAGACGTTTGCCTTTTCAGAAAAAGTTTCTGCCGAGAACGAGCACCGTGACATGCTGAATCTCTGGGAAAGCAGAGATCCCCAGTGCTGTTGCGGCTAAAGATAGGCTGCAGAGGGATAGTGAAGACCAACAAGAGCTTTCAGGGCTGGCACCTTTCTTGTGGGAGAAGGAGCCAGACGTTTGCCTTTCCAGAAAAAGGCTCTGCCGAGAGCGAGCATCATGAGATGCTGAGTCTCTGGGAAAGCAGAGATCCCCAGTGCTGTTGTGCCTGTGGATAGGCTGCAGTGGGACGGTGAAGACCTGCAAGATCTTTCAGGGCTGGCACCTTCCTTGTGGGAGAAGGAGCCAGACGTTTGCCTTTTCAGAAAAAGTTTCTGCCGAGAACGAGCACCGTGACATGCTGAGTCTCTGGGAAAGCAGAGATCCCCAGTGCTGTTGTGCCTGTGGATAGGCTGCAGGGGGACGGTGAAGACCAGCAAGAGCTTTCAGGGCTGGCACCTTCCTTGTGGGAGAAGGAGCCAGACGTTTGCCTTTTGAGAAAAAGTTTCTGCCGAGAACGAGCACCGTGACATGCTGAGTCTCTGGGAAAGCAGAGATCCCCAGTGCTGTTGCGGCTAAAGATAGGCTGCAGAGGGATAGTGAAGACCTGCAAGAGCTTTCAGGGCTGGCACCTTCCTTGTGGGAGAAGGAGCCAGACGTTTGCCTTTTCAGAAAAAGGCTCTGCCGAGAACGAGCACCATGAGATGCTGAGTCTCTGGGAAAGCAGAGATCCCCAGTGCTGTTGTGCCTGTGGATAGGCTGCAGGGGGACGGTGAAGACGAGCAAGATCTTTCAGGGCTGGCACCTTCCTTGTGGGAGAAGGAGCCAGACGTTTGCCTTTTCAGAAAAAGTTTCTGCCGAGAACGAGCACCGTGACATGCTGAGTCTCTGGGAAAGCAGAGATCCCCAGTGCTGTTGCGGCTAAAGATAGGCTGCAGAGGGATAGTGAAGACCTGCAAGAGCTTTCAGGGCTGGCACCTTCCTTGTGGGAGAAGGAGCCAGACGTTTGCCTTTTCAGAAAAAGTTTCTGCCGAGAACGAGCACCGTGACATGCTGAGTCTCTGGGAAAGCAGAGATCCCCAGTGCTGTTGCGGCTAAAGATAGGCTGCAGAGGGATAGTGAAGACCTGCAAGAGCTTTCAGAGCTGGCACATTCCTTGTGGGAGAAGGAGCCAGACGTTTGCCTTTTCAGAAAAAGGCTCTGCCGAGAACGAACACCGTGACATGCTGAGTCTCTGGGAAAGCAGAGATCCCCAGTGCTGTTGTGCCTGTGGATAGGCTGCAGGGGGACGGTGAAGACCAGCAAGAGCTTTCAGGGCTGGCACCTTCCTTGTGGGAGAAGGAGCCAGACGTTTGCCTTTTGAGAAAAAGTTTCTGCCGAGAACGAGCACCGTGACATGCTGAGTCTCTGGGAAAGCAGAGATCCCCAGTGCTGTTGCGGCTAAAGATAGGCTGCAGAGGGATAGTGAAGACCTGCAAGAGCTTTCAGAGCTGGCACCTTCCTTGTGGGAGAAGGAGCCAGACGTTTGCCTTTTGAGAAAAAGGCTCTGCCGAGAGCGAGCATCATGAGATGCTGAGTCTCTGGGAAAGCAGAGATCCCCAGTGCTGTTGTGCCTGTGGATAGGCTGCAGGGGGACGGTGAAGACCTGCAAGATCTTTCAGGGCTGGCACCTTCCTTGTGGGAGAAGGAGCCAGACGTTTGCCTTTTCAGAAAAAGGCTCTGCCGAGAGCGAGCACCATGAGATGCTGAGTCTCTGGGAAAGCAGAGATCCCCAGTGCTGTTGTGCCTGTGGATAGGCTGCAGGGGGACGGTGAAGACCAGCAAGATCTTTCAGGGCTGGCACCTTCCTTGTGGGAGAAGGAGCCAGACGTTTGCCTTTTCAGAAAAAGTTTCTGCCGAGAACGAGCACCGTGACATGCTGAGTCTCTGGGAAAGCAGAGATCCCCAGTGCTGTTGCGGCTAAAGATAGGCTGCAGAGGGATAGTGAAGACCTGCAAGAGCTTTCAGGGCTGGCACCTTCCTTGTGGGAGAAGGAGCCAGACGTTTGCCTTTTCAGAAAAAGTTTCTGCCGAGAACGAGCACCGTGACATGCTGAGTCTCTGGGAAAGCAGAGATCCCCAGTGCTGTTGCGGCTAAAGATAGGCTGCAGAGGGATAGTGAAGACCTGCAAGAGCTTTCAGAGCTGGCACCTTCCTTGTGGGAGAAGGAGCCAGACGTTTGCCTTTTCAGAAAAAGGCTCTGCCGAGAGCGAGCATCATGAGATGCTGAGTCTCTGGGAAAGCAGAGATCCCCAGTGCTGTTGTGCCTGTGGATAGGCTGCAGGGGGACGGTGAAGACCTGCAAGATCTTTCAGGGCTGGCACCTTCCTTGTGGGAGAAGGAGCCAGACGTTTGCCTTTTGAGAAAAAGTTTCTGCCGAGAACGAGCACCGTGACATGCTGAGTCTCTGGGAAAGCAGAGATCCCCAGTGCTGTTGTGCCTGTGGATAGGCTGCAGGGGGACGGTGAAGACCAGCAAGAGCTTTCAGGGCTGGCACCTTCCTTGTGGGAGAAGAAGCCAGACGTTTGCCTTTTCAGAAAAAGTTTCTGCCGAGAACGAGCACCGTGACATGCTGAGTCTCTGGGAAAGCAGAGATCCCCAGTGCTGTTGTGCCTGTGGATAGGCTGCAGGGGGACGGTGAAGACCAGCAAGATCTTTCAGGGCTGGCACCTTCCTTGTGGGAGAAGGAGCCAGACGTTTGCCTTTTCAGAAAAAGTTTCTGCCGAGAACGAGCACTGTGACATGCTGAGTCTCTGGGAAAGCAGAGATCCCCAGTGCTGTTGCGGCTAAAGATAGGCTGCAGAGGGATAGTGAAGACCTGCAAGAGCTTTCAGGGCTGGCACCTTCCTTGTGGGAGAAGGAGCCAGACGTTTGCCTTTTCAGAAAAAGTTTCTGCCGAGAACGAGCACCGTGACATGCTGAGTCTCTGGGAAAGCAGAGATCCCCAGTGCTGTTGCGGCTAAAGATAGGCTGCAGAGGGATAGTGAAGACCTGCAAGAGCTTTCAGAGCTGGCACCTTCCTTGTGGGAGAAGGAGCCAGACGTTTGCCTTTTCAGAAAAAGGCTCTGCCGAGAGCGAGCATCATGAGATGCTGAGTCTCTGGGAAAGCAGAGATCCCCAGTGCTGTTGTGCCTGTGGATAGGCTGCAGGGGGACGGTGAAGACCTGCAAGATCTTTCAGGGCTGGCACCTTCCTTGTGGGAGAAGGAGCCAGACGTTTGCCTTTTGAGAAAAAGTTTCTGCCGAGAACGAGCACCGTGACATGCTGAGTCTCTGGGAAAGCAGAGATCCCCAGTGCTGTTGTGCCTGTGGATAGGCTGCAGGGGGACGGTGAAGACCAGCAAGAGCTTTCAGGGCTGGCACCTTCCTTGTGGGAGAAGAAGCCAGACGTTTGCCTTTTCAGAAAAAGTTTCTGCCGAGAACGAGCACCGTGACATGCTGAGTCTCTGGGAAAGCAGAGATCCCCAGTGCTGTTGTGCCTGTGGATAGGCTGCAGGGGGACGGTGAAGACCAGCAAGAGCTTTCAGGGCTGGCACCTTCCTTGTGGGAGAAGGAGCCAGACGTTTGCCTTTTCAGAAAAAGTTTCTGCCGAGAACGAGCACTGTGACATGCTGAGTCTCTGGGAAAGCAGAGATCCCCAGTGCTGTTGCGGCTAAAGATAGGCTGCAGAGGGATAGTGAAGACCTGCAAGAGCTTTCAGGGCTGGCACCTTCCTTGTGGGAGAAGGAGCCAGACGTTTGCCTTTTCAGAAAAAGTTTCTGCCGAGAACGAGCACCGTGACATGCTGAATCTCTGGGAAAGCAGAGATCCCCAGTGCTGTTGCGGCTAAAGATAGGCTGCAGAGGGATAGTGAAGACCAACAAGAGCTTTCAGGGCTGGCACCTTTCTTGTGGGAGAAGGAGCCAGACGTTTGCCTTTCCAGAAAAAGGCTCTGCCGAGAGCGAGCATCATGAGATGCTGAGTCTCTGGGAAAGCAGAGATCCCCAGTGCTGTTGTGCCTGTGGATAGGCTGCAGTGGGACTGTGAAGACCTGCAAGATCTTTCAGGGCTGGCACCTTCCTTGTGGGAGAAGGAGCCAGACGTTTGCCTTTTCAGAAAAAGTTTCTGCCGAGAACGAGCACCGTGACATGCTGAGTCTCTGGGAAAGCAGAGATCCCCAGTGCTGTTGTGCCTGTGGATAGGCTGCAGGGGGACGGTGAAGACCAGCAAGAGCTTTCAGGGCTGGCACCTTCCTTGTGGGAGAAGGAGCCAGACGTTTGCCTTTTGAGAAAAAGTTTCTGCCGAGAACGAGCACCGTGACATGCTGAGTCTCTGGGAAAGCAGAGATCCCCAGTGCTGTTGCGGCTAAAGATAGGCTGCAGAGGGATAGTGAAGACCTGCAAGAGCTTTCAGGGCTGGCACCTTCCTTGTGGGAGAAGGAGCCAGACGTTTGCCTTTTCAGAAAAAGGCTCTGCCGAGAGCGAGCACCATGAGATGCTGAGTCTCTGGGAAAGCAGAGATCCCCAGTGCTGTTGTGCCTGTGGATAGGCTGCAGGGGGACGGTGAAGACGAGCAAGATCTTTCAGGGCTGGCACCTTCCTTGTGGGAGAAGGAGCCAGACGTTTGCCTTTTCAGAAAAAGTTTCTGCCGAGAACGAGCACCGTGACATGCTGAGTCTCTGGGAAAGCAGAGATCCCCAGTGCTGTTGCGGCTAAAGATAGGCTGCAGAGGGATAGTGAAGACCTGCAAGAGCTTTCAGGGCTGGCACCTTCCTTGTGGGAGAAGGAGCCAGACGTTTGCCTTTTCAGAAAAAGTTTCTGCCGAGAACGAGCACCGTGACATGCTGAGTCTCTGGGAAAGCAGAGATCCCCAGTGCTGTTGCGGCTAAAGATAGGCTGCAGAGGGATAGTGAAGACCTGCAAGAGCTTTCAGAGCTGGCACCTTCCTTGTGGGAGAAGGAGCCAGACGTTTGCCTTTTCAGAAAAAGTTTCTGCCGAGAACGAACACCGTGACATGCTGAGTCTCTGGGAAAGCAGAGATCCCCAGTGCTGTTGTGCCTGTGGATAGGCTGCAGGGGGACGGTGAAGACCAGCAAGAGCTTTCAGGGCTGGCACCTTCCTTGTGGGAGAAGGAGCCAGACGTTTGCCTTTTGAGAAAAAGTTTCTGCCGAGAACGAGCACCGTGACATGCTGAGTCTCTGGGAAAGCAGAGATCCCCAGTGCTGTTGCGGCTAAAGATAGGCTGCAGAGGGATAGTGAAGACCTGCAAGAGCTTTCAGAGCTGGCACCTTCCTTGTGGGAGAAGGAGCCAGACGTTTGCCTTTTGAGAAAAAGGCTCTGCCGAGAGCGAGCATCATGAGATGCTGAGTCTCTGGGAAAGCAGAGATCCCCAGTGCTGTTGTGCCTGTGGATAGGCTGCAGGGGGACGGTGAAGACCTGCAAGATCTTTCAGGGCTGGCACCTTCCTTGTGGGAGAAGGAGCCAGACGTTTGCCTTTTGAGAAAAAGTTTCTGCCGAGAACGAGCACCGTGACATGCTGAGTCTCTGGGAAAGCAGAGATCCCCAGTGCTGTTGTGCCTGTGGATAGGCTGCAGGGGGACGGTGAAGACCAGCAAGAGCTTTCAGGGCTGGCACCTTCCTTGTGGGAGAAGAAGCCAGACGTTTGCCTTTTCAGAAAAAGTTTCTGCCGAGAACGAGCACCGTGACATGCTGAGTCTCTGGGAAAGCAGAGATCCCCAGTGCTGTTGTGCCTGTGGATAGGCTGCAGGGGGACGGTGAAGACCAGCAAGATCTTTCAGGGCTGGCACCTTCCTTGTGGGAGAAGGAGCCAGAAGTTTGCCTTTTCAGAAAAAGTTTCTGCCGAGAACGAGCACTGTGACATGCTGAGTCTCTGGGAAAGCAGAGATCCCCAGTGCTGTTGCGGCTAAAGATAGGCTGCAGAGGGATAGTGAAGACCTGCAAGAGCTTTCAGGGCTGGCACCTTCCTTGTGGGAGAAGGAGCCAGACGTTTGCCTTTTCAGAAAAAGTTTCTGCCGAGAACGAGCACCGTGACATGCTGAGTCTCTGGGAAAGCAGAGATCCCCAGTGCTGTTGCGGCTAAAGATAGGCTGCAGAGGGATAGTGAAGACCTGCAAGAGCTTTCAGAGCTGGCACCTTCCTTGTGGGAGAAGGAGCCAGACGTTTGCCTTTTCAGAAAAAGGCTCTGCCGAGAGCGAGCATCATGAGATGCTGAGTCTCTGGGAAAGCAGAGATCCCCAGTGCTGTTGTGCCTGTGGATAGGCTGCAGGGGGACGGTGAAGACCTGCAAGATCTTTCAGGGCTGGCACCTTCCTTGTGGGAGAAGGAGCCAGACGTTTGCCTTTTGAGAAAAAGTTTCTGCCGAGAACGAGCACCGTGACATGCTGAGTCTCTGGGAAAGCAGAGATCCCCAGTGCTGTTGTGCCTGTGGATAGGCTGCAGGGGGACGGTGAAGACCAGCAAGAGCTTTCAGGGCTGGCACCTTCCTTGTGGGAGAAGAAGCCAGACGTTTGCCTTTTCAGAAAAAGTTTCTGCCGAGAACGAGCACCGTGACATGCGGAGTCTCTGGGAAAGCAGAGATCCCCAGTGCTGTTGTGCCTGTGGATAGGCTGCAGGGGGACGGTGAAGACCAGCAAGATCTTTCAGGGCTGGCACCTTCCTTGTGGGAGAAGGAGCCAGACGTTTGCCTTTTCAGAAAAAGTTTCTGCCGAGAACGAGCACTGTGACATGCTGAGTCTCTGGGAAAGCAGAGATCCCCAGTGCTGTTGCGGCTAAAGATAGGCTGCAGAGGGATAGTGAAGACCTGCAAGAGCTTTCAGGGCTGGCACCTTCCTTGTGGGAGAAGGAGCCAGACGTTTGCCTTTTCAGAAAAAGTTTCTGCCGAGAACGAGCACCGTGACATGCTGAATCTCTGGGAAAGCAGAGATCCCCAGTGCTGTTGCGGCTAAAGATAGGCTGCAGAGGGATAGTGAAGACCAACAAGAGCTTTCAGGGCTGGCACCTTTCTTGTGGGAGAAGGAGCCAGACGTTTGCCTTTCCAGAAAAAGGCTCTGCCGAGAGCGAGCATCATGAGATGCTGAGTCTCTGGGAAAGCAGAGATCCCCAGTGCTGTTGTGCCTGTGGATAGGCTGCAGTGGGACTGTGAAGACCTGCAAGATCTTTCAGGGCTGGCACCTTCCTTGTGGGAGAAGGAGCCAGACGTTTGCCTTTTCAGAAAAAGTTTCTGCCGAGAACGAGCACCGTGACATGCTGAGTCTCTGGGAAAGCAGAGATCCCCAGTGCTGTTGTGCCTGTGGATAGGCTGCAGGGGGACGGTGAAGACCAGCAAGAGCTTTCAGGGCTGGCACCTTCCTTGTGGGAGAAGGAGCCAGACGTTTGCCTTTTCAGAAAAAGTTTCTGCCGAGAACGAGCACCGTGACATGCTGAGTCTCTGGGAAAGCAGAGATCCCCAGTGCTGTTGCGGCTAAAGATAGGCTGCAGAGGGATAGTGAAGACCTGCAAGAGCTTTCAGGGCTGGCACCTTCCTTGTGGGAGAAGGAGCCAGACGTTTGCCTTTTCAGAAAAAGGCTCTGCCGAGAGCGAGCACCATGAGATGCTGAGTCTCTGGGAAAGCAGAGATCCCCAGTGCTGTTGTGCCTGTGGATAGGCTGCAGGGGGACGGTGAAGACGAGCAAGATCTTTCAGGGCTGGCACCTTCCTTGTGGGAGAAGGAGCCAGACGTTTGCCTTTTCAGAAAAAGTTTCTGCCGAGAACGAGCACCGTGACATGCTGAGTCTCTGGGAAAGCAGAGATCCCCAGTGCTGTTGCGGCTAAAGATAGGCTGCAGAGGGATAGTGAAGACCTGCAAGAGCTTTCAGGGCTGGCACCTTCCTTGTGGGAGAAGGAGCCAGACGTTTGCCTTTTCAGAAAAAGTTTCTGCCGAGAACGAGCACCGTGACATGCTGAGTCTCTGGGAAAGCAGAGATCCCCAGTGCTGTTGCGGCTAAAGATAGGCTGCAGAGGGATAGTGAAGACCTGCAAGAGCTTTCAGAGCTGGCACCTTCCTTGTGGGAGAAGGAGCCAGACGTTTGCCTTTTCAGAAAAAGTTTCTGCCGAGAACGAACACCGTGACATGCTGAGTCTCTGGGAAAGCAGAGATCCCCAGTGCTGTTGTGCCTGTGGATAGGCTGCAGGGGGACGGTGAAGACCAGCAAGAGCTTTCAGGGCTGGCACCTTCCTTGTGGGAGAAGGAGCCAGACGTTTGCCTTTTGAGAAAAAGTTTCTGCCGAGAACGAGCACCGTGACATGCTGAGTCTCTGGGAAAGCAGAGATCCCCAGTGCTGTTGCGGCTAAAGATAGGCTGCAGAGGGATAGTGAAGACCTGCAAGAGCTTTCAGAGCTGGCACCTTCCTTGTGGGAGAAGGAGCCAGACGTTTGCCTTTTCAGAAAAAGGCTCTGCCGAGAGCGAGCATCATGAGATGCTGAGTCTCTGGGAAAGCAGAGATCCCCAGTGCTGTTGTGCCTGTGGATAGGCTGCAGGGGGACGGTGAAGACCTGCAAGATCTTTCAGGGCTGGCACCTTCCTTGTGGGAGAAGGAGCCAGACGTTTGCCTTTTGAGAAAAAGTTTCTGCCGAGAACGAGCACCGTGACATGCTGAGTCTCTGGGAAAGCAGAGATCCCCAGTGCTGTTGTGCCTGTGGATAGGCTGCAGGGGGACGGTGAAGACCAGCAAGAGCTTTCAGGGCTGGCACCTTCCTTGTGGGAGAAGAAGCCAGACGTTTGCCTTTTCAGAAAAAGTTTCTGCCGAGAACGAGCACCGTGACATGCTGAGTCTCTGGGAAAGCAGAGATCCCCAGTGCTGTTGTGCCTGTGGATAGGCTGCAGGGGGACGGTGAAGACCAGCAAGATCTTTCAGGGCTGGCACCTTCCTTGTGGGAGAAGGAGCCAGACGTTTGCCTTTTCAGAAAAAGTTTCTGCCGAGAACGAGCACTGTGACATGCTGAGTCTCTGGGAAAGCAGAGATCCCCAGTGCTGTTGCGGCTAAAGATAGGCTGCAGAGGGATAGTGAAGACCTGCAAGAGCTTTCAGGGCTGGCACCTTCCTTGTGGGAGAAGGAGCCAGACGTTTGCCTTTTCAGAAAAAGTTTCTGCCGAGAACGAGCACCGTGACATGCTGAATCTCTGGGAAAGCAGAGATCCCCAGTGCTGTTGCGGCTAAAGATAGGCTGCAGAGGGATAGTGAAGACCAACAAGAGCTTTCAGGGCTGGCACCTTTCTTGTGGGAGAAGGAGCCAGACGTTTGCCTTTCCAGAAAAAGGCTCTGCCGAGAGCGAGCATCATGAGATGCTGAGTCTCTGGGAAAGCAGAGATCCCCAGTGCTGTTGTGCCTGTGGATAGGCTGCAGTGGGACGGTGAAGACCTGCAAGATCTTTCAGGGCTGGCACCTTCCTTGTGGGAGAAGGAGCCAGACGTTTGCCTTTTCAGAAAAAGGCTCTGCCGAGAGCGAGCACCATGAGATGCTGAGTCTCTGGGAAAGCAGAGATCCCCAGTGCTGTTGTGCCTGTGGATAGGCTGCAGGGGGACGGTGAAGACGAGCAAGATCTTTCAGGGCTGGCACCTTCCTTGTGGGAGAAGGAGCCAGACGTTTGCCTTTTCAGAAAAAGTTTCTGCCGAGAACGAGCACCGTGACATGCTGAGTCTCTGGGAAAGCAGAGATCCCCAGTGCTGTTGCGGCTAAAGATAGGCTGCAGAGGGATAGTGAAGACCTGCAAGAGCTTTCAGGGCTGGCACCTTCCTTGTGGGAGAAGGAGCCAGACGTTTGCCTTTTCAGAAAAAGTTTCTGCCGAGAACGAGCACCGTGACATGCTGAGTCTCTGGGAAAGCAGAGATCCCCAGTGCTGTTGCGGCTAAAGATAGGCTAAAGAGGGATAGTGAAGACCTGCAAGAGCTTTCAGAGCTGGCACCTTCCTTGTGGGAGAAGGAGCCAGACATTTGCCTTTTCAGAAAAAGTTTCTGCCGAGAACGAACACCGTGACATGCTGAGTCTCTGGGAAAGCAGAGATCCCCAGTGCTGTTGTGCCTGTGGATAGGCTGCAGGGGGACGGTGAAGACCAGCAAGAGCTTTCAGGGCTGGCACCTTCCTTGTGGGAGAAGGAGCCAGACGTTTGCCTTTTGAGAAAAAGTTTCTGCCGAGAACGAGCACCGTGACATGCTGAGTCTCTGGGAAAGCAGAGATCCCCAGTGCTGTTGTGCCTGTGGATAGGCTGCAGGGGGACGGTGAAGACGAGTAAGATCTTTCAGGGCTGGCACCTTCCTTGTGGGAGAAGGAGCCAGACGTTTGCCTTTTCAGAAAAAGTTTCTGCCGAGAACGAGCACCGTGACATGCTGAGTCTCTGGGAAAGCAGAGATCCCCAGTGCTGTTGCGGCTAAAGATAGGCTGCAGAGGGATAGTGAAGACCTGCAAGATCTTTCAGGGCTGGCACCTTCCTTGTGGGAGAAGGAGCCAGACGTTTGCCTTTTCAGAAAAAGGCTCTGCCCAGAGCGAGCACCATGAGATGCTGAGTCTCTGGGAAAGCAGAGATCCCCAGTGCTGTTGTGCCTGTGGATAGGCTGCAGGGGGACGGTGAAGACCAGCAAGATCTTTCTGGGCTGGCACCTTCCTTGTGGGAGAAGGAGCCAGACGTTTGCCTTTTGAGAAAAAGTTTCTGCCGAGAACGAGCACCGTGACATGCTGAGTCTCTGGGAAAGCAGAGATCCCCAGTGCTGTTGCGGCTAAAGATAGGCTGCAGAGGGATAGTGAAGACCTGCAAGAGCTTTCAGGGCTGGCACCTTCCTTGTGGGAGAAGGAGCCAGACGTTTGCCTTTTCAGAAAAAGTTTCTGCCGAGAACGAGCACCGTGACATGCTGAGTCTCTGGGAAAGCAGAGATCCCCAGTGCTGTTGCGGCTAAAGATAGGCTGCAGAGGGATAGTGAAGACCTGCAAGAGCTTTCAGAGCTGGCACCTTCCTTGTGGGAGAAGGAGCCAGACGTTTGCCTTTTCAGAAAAAGTTTCTGCCGAGAACGAACACCGTGACATGCTGAGTCTCTGGGAAAGCAGAGATCCCCAGTGCTGTTGTGCCTGTGGATAGGCTGCAGGGGGACGGTGAAGACCAGCAAGAGCTTTCAGGGCTGGCACCTTCCTTGTGGGAGAAGGAGCCAGACGTTTGCCTTTTGAGAAAAAGTTTCTGCCGAGAACGAGCACCGTGACATGCTGAGTCTCTGGGAAAGCAGAGATCCCCAGTGCTGTTGCGGCTAAAGATAGGCTGCAGAGGGATAGTGAAGACCTGCAAGAGCTTTCAGAGCTGGCACCTTCCTTGTGGGAGAAGGAGCCAGACGTTTGCCTTTTCAGAAAAAGGCTCTGCCGAGAGCGAGCATCATGAGATGCTGAGTCTCTGGGAAAGCAGAGATCCCCAGTGCTGTTGTGCCTGTGGATAGGCTGCAGGGGGACGGTGAAGACCTGCAAGATCTTTCAGGGCTGGCACCTTCCTTGTGGGAGAAGGAGCCAGACGTTTGCCTTTTGAGAAAAAGTTTCTGCCGAGAACGAGCACCGTGACATGCTGAGTCTCTGGGAAAGCAGAGATCCCCAGTGCTGTTGTGCCTGTGGATAGGCTGCAGGGGGACGGTGAAGACCAGCAAGAGCTTTCAGGGCTGGCACCTTCCTTGTGGGAGAAGAAGCCAGACGTTTGCCTTTTCAGAAAAAGTTTCTGCCGAGAACGAGCACCGTGACATGCTGAGTCTCTGGGAAAGCAGAGATCCCCAGTGCTGTTGTGCCTGTGGATAGGCTGCAGGGGGACGGTGAAGACCAGCAAGATCTTTCAGGGCTGGCACCTTCCTTGTGGGAGAAGGAGCCAGACGTTTGCCTTTTCAGAAAAAGTTTCTGCCGAGAACGAGCACTGTGACATGATGAGTCTCTGGGAAAGCAGAGATCCCCAGTGCTGTTGCGGCTAAAGATAGGCTGCAGAGGGATAGTGAAGACCTGCAAGAGCTTTCAGGGCTGGCACCTTCCTTGTGGGAGAAGGAGCCAGACGTTTGCCTTTTCAGAAAAAGTTTCTGCCGAGAACGAGCACCGTGACATGCTGAATCTCTGGGAAAGCAGAGATCCCCAGTGCTGTTGCGGCTAAAGATAGGCTGCAGAGGGATAGTGAAGACCAACAAGAGCTTTCAGGGCTGGCACCTTTCTTGTGGGAGAAGGAGCCAGACGTTTGCCTTTCCAGAAAAAGGCTCTGCCGAGAGCGAGCATCATGAGATGCTGAGTCTCTGGGAAAGCAGAGATCCCCAGTGCTGTTGTGCCTGTGGATAGGCTGCAGTGGGACGGTGAAGACCTGCAAGATCTTTCAGGGCTGGCACCTTCCTTGTGGGAGAAGGAGCCAGACGTTTGCCTTTTCAGAAAAAGGCTCTGCCGAGAGCGAGCACCATGAGATGCTGAGTCTCTGGGAAAGCAGAGATCCCCAGTGCTGTTGTGCCTGTGGATAGGCTGCAGGGGGACGGTGAAGACGAGCAAGATCTTTCAGGGCTGGCACCTTCCTTGTGGGAGAAGGAGCCAGACGTTTGCCTTTTCAGAAAAAGTTTCTGCCGAGAACGAGCACCGTGACATGCTGAGTCTCTGGGAAAGCAGAGATCCCCAGTGCTGTTGCGGCTAAAGATAGGCTGCAGAGGGATAGTGAAGACCTGCAAGAGCTTTCAGGGCTGGCACCTTCCTTGTGGGAGAAGGAGCCAGACGTTTGCCTTTTCAGAAAAAGTTTCTGCCGAGAACGAGCACCGTGACATGCTGAGTCTCTGGGAAAGCAGAGATCCCCAGTGCTGTTGCGGCTAAAGATAGGCTGCAGAGGGATAGTGAAGACCTGCAAGAGCTTTCAGAGCTGGCACCTTCCTTGTGGGAGAAGGAGCCAGACATTTGCCTTTTCAGAAAAAGTTTCTGCCGAGAACGAGCACCGTGACATGCTGAGTCTCTGGGAAAGCAGAGATCCCCAGTGCTGTTGTGCCTGTGGATAGGCTGCAGGGGGACGGTGAAGACCAGCAAGAGCTTTCAGGGCTGGCACCTTCCTTGTGGGAGAAGGAGCCAGACGTTTGCCTTTTGAGAAAAAGTTTCTGCCGAGAACGAGCACCGTGACATGCTGAGTCTCTGGGAAAGCAGAGATCCCCAGTGCTGTTGTGCCTGTGGATAGGCTGCAGGGGGACGGTGAAGACGAGTAAGATCTTTCAGGGCTGGCACCTTCCTTGTGGGAGAAGGAGCCAGACGTTTGCCTTTTCAGAAAAAGTTTCTGCCGAGAACGAGCACCGTGACATGCTGAGTCTCTGGGAAAGCAGAGATCCCCAGTGCTGTTGCGGCTAAAGATAGGCTGCAGAGGGATAGTGAAGACCTGCAAGATCTTTCAGGGCTGGCACCTTCCTTGTGGGAGAAGGAGCCAGACGTTTGCCTTTTCAGAAAAAGGCTCTGCCCAGAGCGAGCACCATGAGATGCTGAGTCTCTGGGAAAGCAGAGATCCCCAGTGCTGTTGTGCCTGTGGATAGGCTGCAGGGGGACGGTGAAGACCAGCAAGATCTTTCTGGGCTGGCACCTTCCTTGTGGGAGAAGGAGCCAGACGTTTGCCTTTTCAGAAAAAGTTTCTGCCGAGAACGAGCACCGTGACATGCTGAGTCTCTGGGAAAGCAGAGATCCCCAGTGCTGTTGCGGCTAAAGATAGGCTGCAGAGGGAAAGTGAAGACCAGCAAGAGCTTTCAGGGCTGGCACCTTCCTTGTGGGAGAAGGAGCCAGACGTTTGCCTTTTCAGAAAAAGGCTCTGCCGAGAGCGAGCACCATGAGATGCTGATTCTCTGGGAAAGCAGAGATCCCCAGTGCTGTTGTGCCTGTGGATAGGCTGCAGGGGGACGGTGAAGACCAGCAAGAGCTTTCAGGGCTGGCACCTTCCTTGTGGGAGAAGGAGCCAGACGTTTGCCTTTTCAGAAAAAGTTTCTGCCGAGAACGAGCACCGTGACATGCTGAGTCTCTGCGAAAGCAGAGATCCCCAGTGCTGTTGTGCCTGTGGATAGGCTGCACGGGGACGGTGAAGACCAGCAAGAGCTTTCAGGGCTGGCACCTTCCTTGTGGGAGAAGGAGCCAGACGTTTGCCTTTTCAGAAAACGTTTCTGCCGAGAACGAGCACCGAGACATGCTGAGTCTCTGGGAAAGCAGAGATCCCCAGTGCTGTTGCGGTTAAAGATAGGCTGCAGAGGGATAGTGAAGACCAGCAAGAGCTTTCAGGGCTGGCACCTTCCTTGTGGGAGAAGGAGCCAGACGTTTGCCTTTTCAGAAAAAGTTTCTGCCGAGAACGAGCACCGTGACATGCTGAGTCTCTGGGAAAGCAGAGATCCCCAGTGCTGTTGAGGCTAAAGATAGGCTGCAGAGGGATAGTGAAGACCAGCAAGAGCTTTCAGGGCTGGCACCTTCCTTGTGGGAGAAGGAGCCAGACGTTTGCCTTTTCAGAAAAGTTTCTGCCGAGAACGAGCACCGTGACATGCTGAGTCTCTGGGAAAGCAGAGATCCCCAGTGCTGTTGCGGCTAAAGATAGGCTGCAGAGCGATAGTGAAGACCTGCAAGAGCTTTCAGGGCTGGCACCTTTCTTGTGGGAGAAGGAGCCAGACGTTTGCCTTTTCAGAAAAAGGCTCTGCCGAGAGCGAGCATCATGAGATGCTGAGTCTCTGGGAAAGCAGAGATCCCCAGTGCTGTTGTGCCTGTGGATAGGCTGCAGTGGGACGGTGAAGACCTGCAAGATCTTTCAGGGCTGGCACCTTCCTTGTGGGAGAAGGAGCCAGACGTTTGCCTTTTCAGAAAAAGTTTCTGCCGAGAACGAGCACCGTGACATGCTGAGTCTCTGGGAAAGCAGAGATCCCCAGTGCTGTTGTGCCTGTGGATAGGCTGCAGGGGGACGGTGAAGACCAGCAAGAGCTTTCAGGGCTGGCACCTTCCTTGTGGGAGAAGGAGCCAGACGTTTGCCTTTTCAGAAAAAGTTTCTGCCGAGAACGAGCACCGTGACATGCTGAGTCTCTGGGAAAGCAGAGATCCCCAGTGCTGTTGTGCCTGTGGATAGGCTGCAGGGGGACGGTGAAGACCAGCAAGATCTTTCAGGGCTGGCACCTTCCTTGTGGGAGAAGGAGCCAGACGTTTGCCTTTTCAGAAAAAGTTTCTGCCGAGAACGAGCACCGTGACATGCTGAGTCTCTGGAAAAGCAGAGATCCCCAGTGCTGTTGAGGCTAAAGATAGGCTGCAGAGGGATAGTGAAGACCAGCAAGATCTTTCAGGGCTGGCACCTTCCTTGTGGGAGAAGGAGCCAGACGTTTGCCTTTTGAGAAAAAGTTTCTGCCGAGAACGAGCACCGTGACATGCTGAGTCTCTGGGAAAGCAGAGATCCCCAGTGCTGTTGCGGCTAAAGATCGGCTGCAGAGGGATAGTGAAGACCTGCAAGAGCTTTCAGGGCTGGCACCTTCCTTGTGGGAGAAGGAGCCAGACGTTTGCCTTTTCAGAAAGTCTCTGCCGAGAGCGAGCACCATGAGATGCTGAGTCTCTGGGAAAGCAGAGATCCCCAGTGCTGTTGTGCCTGTGGATAGGCTGCAGGGGGACGGTGAAGACCAGCAAGATCTTTCAGGGCTGGCACCTTCCTTGTGGGAGAAGGAGCCAGACGTTTGCCTTTTCAGAAAACGTTTCTGCCGAGAGCGAGCATCATGAGATGCTGAGTCTCTGGGAAAGCAGAGATCCCCAGTGCTGTTGTGCCTGTGGATAGGCTGCAGTGGGACGGTGAAGACCTGCAAGATCTTTCAGGGCTGGCACCTTCCTTGTGGGAGAAGGAGCCAGACGTTTGCCTTTTCAGAAAAAGTTTCTGCCGAGAACGAGCACCGTGACATGCTGAGTCTCTGGGAAAGCAGAGATCCCCAGTGCTGTTGTGCCTGTGGATAGGCTGCAGGGGGACGGTGAAGACCAGCAAGAGCTTTCAGGGCTGGCACCTTCCTTGTGGGAGAAGGAGCCAGACGTTTGCCTTTTCAGAAAAAGTTTCTGCCGAGAACGAGCACCGTGACATGCTGAGTCTCTGGGAAAGCAGAGATCCCCAGTGCTGTTGTGCCTGTGGATAGGCTGCAGGGGGACGGTGAAGACCAGCAAGATCTTTCAGGGCTGGCACCTTCCTTGTGGGAGAAGGAGCCAGACGTTTGCCTTTTCAGAAAAAGTTTCTGCCGAGAACGAGCACCGTGACATGCTGAGTCTCTGGAAAAGCAGAGATCCCCAGTGCTGTTGAGGCTAAAGATAGGCTGCAGAGGGATAGTGAAGACCAGCAAGAGCTTTCAGGGCTGGCACCTTCCTTGTGGGAGAAGGAGCCAGACGTTTGCCTTTTCAGAAAACGTTTCTGCCGAGAACGAGCACCGTGACATGCTGAGTCTCTGGGAAAGCAGAGATCCCCAGTGCTGTTGCGGCTAAAGATCGGCTGCAGAGGGATAGTGAAGACCTGCAAGAGCTTTCAGGGCTGGCACCTTCCTTGTGGGAGAAGGAGCCAGACGTTTGCCTTTTCAGAAAGTCTCTGCCGAGAGCGAGCACCATGAGATGCTGAGTCTCTGGGAAAGCAGAGATCCCCAGTGCTGTTGTGCCTGTGGATAGGCTGCAGGGGGACGGTGAAGACCAGCAAGATCTTTCAGGGCTGGCACCTTCCTTGTGGGAGAAGGAGCCAGACGTTTGCCTTTTCAGAAAAAGTTTCTGCCGAGAACGAGCACCGTGACATGCTGAGTCTCTGGGAAAGCAGAGATCCCCACTGCTGTTGTGCCTGTGGATAGGCTGCAGGGGGACGGTGAAGACCAGCAAGATCTTTCAGGGCTGGCACCTTCCTTGTGGGAGAAGGAGCCAGACGTTTGCCTTTTCAGAAAAAGTTTCTGCCGAGAACGAGCACCGTGACATGCTGAGTCTCTGGAAAAGCAGAGATCCCCAGTGCTGTTGAGGCTAAAGATAGGCTGCAGAGGGATAGTGAAGACCAGCAAGAGCTTTCAGGGCTGGCACCTTCCTTGTGGGAGAAGGAGCCAGACGTTTGCCTTTTCAGAAAACGTTTCTGCCGAGAACGAGCACCGTGACATGCTGAGTCTCTGCGAAAGCAGAGATCCCCAGTGCTGTTGCGGCTAAAGATAGGCTGCAGAGGGATAGTGAAGACCTGCAAGAGCTTTCAGGGCTGGCACCTTCCTTGTGGGAGAAGGAGCCAGACGTTTGCCTTTTCAGAAAAAGTTTCTGCCGAGAACGAGCACCGTGACATGCTGAGTCTCTGGGAAAGCAGAGATCCCCAGTGCTGTTGTGCCTGTGGATAGGCTGCAGGGGGACGGTGAAGACCAGCAAGAGCTTTCAGGGCTGGCACCTTCCTTGTGGGAGAAGGAGCCAGACGTTTGCCTTTTCAGAAAAAGTTTCTGCCGAGAACGAGCACCGTGACATGCTGAGTCTCTGGGAAAGCAGAGATCCCCAGTGCTGTTGCGGCTAAAGATAGGCTGCAGAGGGATAGTGAAGACCAGCAAGAGCTTTCAGGGCTGGCACCTTCCTTGTGGGAGAAGGAGCCAGACGTTTGCCTTTTCAGAAAAAGTTTCTGCCGAGAACGAGCACCGTGACATGCTGAGTCTCTGGGAAAGCAGAGATCCCCAGTGCTGTTGCGGCTAAAGATAGGCTGCAGAGGGATAGTGAAGACCTGCAAGAGCTTTCAGGGCTGGCACCTTCCTTGTGGGAGAAGGAGCCAGACGTTTGGCTTTTGAGAAAAAGTTTCTGCCGAGAGCGAGCACCGTGAGATGCTGAGTCTCTGGGAAAGCAGAGATCCCCAGTGCTGTTGTGCCTGTGGATAGGCTGCAGAGGGATAGTGAAGACCAGCAAGAGCTTTCAGGGCTGGCACCTTCCTTGTGGGAGAAGGAGCCAGACGTTTGCCTTTTCAGAATAATTTTCTGCCGAGAACGAGCACCGTGACATGCTGAGTCTCTGGGAAAGCAGAGATCCCCAGTGCTGTTGCGGCTAAAGATAGGCTGCAGAGGGATAGTGAAGACCTGCAAGAGCTTTCAGGGCTGGCACCTTCCTTGTGGGAGAAGGAGCCAGACGTTTGCCTTTTCAGAAAAAGTCTCTGCCGAGAGCGAGCACCATGAGATGCTGAGTCTCTGGGAAAGCAGAGATCCCCAGTGCTGTTGTGCCTGTGGATAGGCTGCAGAGTGATAGTGAAGACCAGCAAGAGCTTTCAGGGCTGGCACCTTCCTTGTGGGAGAAGGAGCCAGACGTTTGCCTTTTCAGAAAAAGTTTCTGCCGAGAACGAGCACCGTGACATGCTGAGTCTCTGGGAAAGCAGAGATCCCAAGTGCTGTTGCGGCTAAAGATAGGCTGCAGAGGGATAGTGAAGACCTGCAAGAGCTTTCAGGGCTGGCACCTTCCTTGTGGGAGAAGGAGCCAGACGTTTGCCTTTTCAGAAAAAGTTTCTGCCGAGAACGAGCACCGTGACATGCTGAGTCTCTGGGAAAGCAGAGATCCCCAGTGCTGTTGTGCCTGTGGATAGGCTGCAGGGGGACGGTGAAGACCAGCAAGAGCTTTCAGGGCTGGCACCTTCCTTGTGGGAGAAGGAGCCAGACGTTTGCCTTTTCAGAAAAAGTTTCTGCCGAGAACGAGCACCGTGACATGCTGAGTCTCTGGGAAAGCAGAGATCCCCAGTGCTGTTGCGGCTAAAGATAGGCTGCAGAGGGATAGTGAAGACCTGCAAGAGCTTTCAGGGCTGGCACCTTCCTTGTGGGAGAAGGAGCCAGACGTTTGCCTTTTCAGAAAAAGGCTCTGCCGAGAGCGAGCACCATGAGATGCTGAGTCTCTGGGAAAGCAGAGATCCCCAGTGCTGTTGTGCCTGTGGATAGGCTGCAGAGGGATAGTGAAGACCAGCAAGAGCTTTCAGGGCTGGCACCTTCCTTGTGGGAGAAGGAGCCAGATGTTTGCCTTTTCAGAAAAAGTTTCTGCCGAGAACGAGCACCGTGACATGCTGAGTCTCTGGGAAAGCAGAGATCCCCAGTGCTGTTGCGGCTAAAGATAGGCTGCAGGGGGACGGTGAAGACCAGCAAGAGCTTTCAGGGCTGGCACCTTCCTTGTGGGAGAAGGAGCCAGACGTTTGCCTTTTGAGAAAAAGTTTCTGCCGATAACGAGCACCGTGACATGCTGAGTCTCTGGGAAAGCAGAGATCCCCAGTGCTGTTGTGCCTGTGGATAGGCTGCAGGGGGACGGTGAAGACCAGCAAGAGCTTTCAGGGCTGGCACCTTCCTTGTGGGAGAAGGAGCCAGACGTTTGCCTTTTCAGAAAACGTTTCTGCCGAGAACGAGCACCGTGACATGCTGAGTCTCTGCGAAAGCAGAGATCCCCAGTGCTGTTGCGGCTAAAGATAGGCTGCAGAGGGATAGTGAAGACCTGCAAGAGCTTTCAGGGCTGGCACCTTCCTTGTGGGAGAAGGAGCCAGACGTTTGCCTTTTCAGAAAAAGTTTCTGCCGAGAACGAGCACCGTGACATGCTGAGTCTCTGGGAAAGCAGAGATCCCCAGTGCTGTTGTGCCTGTGGATAGGCTGCAGGGGGACGGTGAAGACGAGCAAGATCTTTCAGGGCTGGCACCTTCCTTGTGGGAGAAGGAGCCAGACGTTTGCCTTTTCAGAAAAAGTTTCTGCCGAGAACGAGCACCGTGACATGCTGAGTCTCTGGGAAAGCAGAGATCCCCAGTGCTGTTGTGCCTGTGGATAGGCTGCAGGGGGACGGTGAAGACCAGCAAGAGCTTTCAGGGCTGGCACCTTCCTTGTGGGAGAAGGAGCCAGACGTTTGCCTTTTCAGAAAAAAGTTTATGCCGAGAACGAGCACCGTGACATGCTGAGTCTCTGGGAAAGCAGAGATCCCCAGTGCTGTTGCGGCTAAAGATAGGCTGCAGAGGGATAGTGAAGACCAGCAAGAGCTTTCAGGGCTGGCACCTTCCTTGTGGGAGAAGGAGCCAGACGTTTGCCTTTTCAGAAAAAGTTTCTGCCGAGAACGAGCACCGTGACATGCTGAGTCTCTGGGAAAGCAGAGATCCCCAGTGCTGTTGCGGCTAAAGATAGGCTGCAGAGGGATAGTGAAGACCTGCAAGATCTTTCAGGGCTGGCACCTTCCTTGTGGGAGAAGGAGCCAGACGTTTGCCTTTTGAGAAAAAGTTTCTGCCGAGAGCGAGCACCGTGAGATGCTGAGTCTCTGGGAAAGCAGAGATCCCCAGTGCTGTTGTGCCTGTGGATAGGCTGTAGAGGGATAGTGAAGACCAGCAAGAGCTTTCAGGGCTGGCACCTTCCTTGTGGGAGAAGGAGCCAGACGTTTGCCTTTTCAGAATAATTTTCTGCCGAGAACGAGCACCGTGACATGCTGAGTCTCTGGGAAAGCAGAGATCCCCAGTGCTGTTGCGGCTAAAGATAGGCTGCAGAGGGATAGTGAAGACCTGCAAGAGCTTTCAGGGCTGGCACCTTCCTTGTGGGAGAAGGAGCCAGACGTTTGCCTTTTCAGAAAAAGTTTCTGCCGAGAACGAGCACCGTGACATGCTGAGTCTCTGGGAAAGCAGAGATCCCCAGTGCTGTTGTGCCTGTGGATAGGCTGCAGGGGGACGGTGAAGACCAGCAAGAGCTTTCAGGGCTGGCACCTTCCTTGTGGGAGAAGGAGCCAGACGTTTGCCTTTTCAGAAAAAGTTTCTGCCGAGAACGAGCACCGTGACATGCTGAGTCTCTGGGAAAGCAGAGATCCCCAGTGCTGTTGCGGCTAAAGATAGGCTGCAGAGGGATAGTGAAGACCTGCAAGAGCTTTCAGGGCTGGCACCTTCCTTGTGGGAGAAGGAGCCAGACGTTTGCCTTTTCAGAAAAAGGCTCTGCCGAGAGCGAGCACCATGAGATGCTGAGTCTCTGGGAAAGCAGAGATCCCCAGTGCTGTTGTGCCTGTGGATAGGCTGCAGAGGGATAGTGAAGACCAGCAAGAGCTTTCAGGGCTGGCACCTTCCTTGTGGGAGAAGGAGCCAGACGTTTGCCTTTTCAGAAAAAGTTTCTGCCGAGAACGAGCACCGTGACATGCTGAGTCTCTGCGAAAGCAGAGATCCCCAGTGCTGTTGCGGCTAAAGATAGGCTGCAGGGGGACGGTGAAGACCAGCAAGAGCTTTCAGGGCTGGCACCTTCCTTGTGGGAGAAGGAGCCAGACGTTTGCCTTTTGAGAAAAAGTTTCTGCCGAGAACGAGCACCGTGACATGCTGAGTCTCTGGGAAAGCAGAGATCCCCAGTGCTGTTGTGCCTGTGGATAGGCTGCACGGGGACGGTGAAGACGAGCAAGATCTTTCAGGGCTGGCACCTTCCTTGTGGGAGAAGGAGCCAGACGTTTGACTTTTCAGAAAACGTTTCTGCCGAGAACGAGCACCGTGACATGCTGAGTCTCTGGGAAAGCAGAGATCCCCAGTGCTGTTGCGGCTAAAGATAGGCTGCAGAGCGATAGTGAAGACCTGCAAGAGCTTTCAGGGCTGGCACCTTTCTTGTGGGAGAAGGAGCCAGACGTTTGCCTTTTCAGAAAAAGGCTCTGCCGAGAGCGAGCATCATGAGATGCTGAGTCTCTGGGAAAGCAGAGATCCCCAGTGCTGTTGTGCCTGTGGATAGGCTGCAGTGGGACGGTGAAGACCTGCAAGATCTTTCAGGGCTGGCACCTTCCTTGTGGGAGAAGGAGCCAGACGTTTGCCTTTTCAGAAAAAGTTTCTGCCGAGAACGAGCACCGTGACATGCTGAGTCTCTGGGAAAGCAGAGATCCCCAGTGCTGTTGTGCCTGTGGATAGGCTGCAGGGGGACGGTGAAGACCAGCAAGAGCTTTCAGGGCTGGCACCTTCCTTGTGGGAGAAGGAGCCAGACGTTTGCCTTTTGAGAAAAAGTTTCTGCCGAGAACGAGCACCGTGACATGCTGAGTCTCTGGGAAAGCAGAGATCCCCAGTGCTGTTGTGCCTGTGGATAGGCTGCAGGGGGACGGTGAAGACCAGCAAGATCTTTCAGGGCTGGCACCTTCCTTGTGGGAGAAGGAGCCAGACGTTTGCCTTTTCAGAAAAAGTTTCTGCCGAGAACGAGCACCGTGACACGCTGAGTCTCTGGAAAAGCAGAGATCCCCAGTGCTGTTGAGGCTAAAGATAGGCTGCAGAGGGATAGTGAAGACCAGCAAGAGCTTTCAGGGCTGGCACCTTCCTTGTGGGAGAAGGAGCCAGACGTTTGCCTTTTCAGAAAACGTTTCTGCCGAGAACGAGCACCGTGACATGCTGAGTCTCTGGGAAAGCAGAGATCCCCAGTGCTGTTGCGGCTAAAGATCGGCTGCAGAGGGATAGTGAAGACCTGCAAGAGCTTTCAGGGCTGGCACCTTCCTTGTGGGAGAAGGATCCAGACGTTTGCCTTTTCAGAAAGTCTCTGCCGAGAGCGAGCACCATGAGATGCTGAGTCTCTGGGAAAGCAGAGATCCCCAGTGCTGTTGTGCCTGTGGATAGGCTGCAGGGGGACGGTGAAGACCAGCAAGATCTTTCAGGGCTGGCACCTTCCTTGTGGGAGAAGGAGCCAGACGTTTGCCTTTTCAGAAAACGTTTCTGCCGAGAACGAGCACCGAGACATGCTGAGTCTCTGGGAAAGCAGAGATCCCCAGTGCTGTTGTGCCTGTGGATAGGCTGCAGGGGGACGGTGAAGACGAGCAAGATCTTTCAGGGCTGGCACCTTCCTTGTGGGAGAAGGAGCCAGACGTTTGCCTTTTCAGAAAAAGTTTCTGCCGAGAACGAGCACCGTGACATGCTGAGTCTCTGGGAAAGCAGAGATCCCCAGTGCTGTTGTGCCTGTGGATAGGCTGCAGGGGGACGGTGAAGACCAGCAAGAGCTTTCAGGGCTGGCACCTTCCTTGTGGGAGAAGGAGCCAGACGTTTGCCTTTTGAGAAAAAGTTTCTGCCGAGAGCGAGCACCATGAGATGCTGAGTCTCTGGGAAAGCAGAGATCCCCAGTGCTGTTGTGCCTGTGGATAGGCTGCAGAGGGATAGTGAAGACCAGCAAGAGCTTTCAGGGCTGGCACCTTCCTTGTGGGAGAAGGAGCCAGACGTTTGCCTTTTCAGAATAATTTTCTGCCGAGAACGAGCACCGTGACATGCTGAGTCTCTGGGAAAGCAGAGATCCCCAGTGCTGTTGTGGCTAAAGATAGGCTGCAGCGGGATTGTGAAGACCTGCAAGAGCTTTCAGGGCTGGCACATTCCTTGTGGGAGAAGGAGCCAGACGTTTGCCTTTTCAGAAAAAGTTTCTGCCGAGAACGAGCACCGTGACATGCTGAGTCTCTGGGAAAGCAGAGATCCCAAGTGCTGTTGCGGCTAAAGATAGGCTGCAGAGGGATAGTGAAGACCTGCAAGAGCTTTCAGGGCTGGCACCTTCCTTGTGGGAGAAGGAGCCAGACGTTTGCCTTTTGAGAAAAAGTTTCTGCCGAGAACGAGCACCGTGACATGCTGAGTCTCTGGGAAAGCAGAGATCCCCAGTGCTGTTGTGCCTGTGGATAGGCTGCAGGGGGACGGTGAAGACCAGCAAGAGCTTTCAGGGCTGGCACCTTCCTTGTGGGAGAAGGAGCCAGACGTTTGCCTTTTCAGAAAAAGTTTCTGCCGAGAACGAGCACCGTGACATGCTGAGTCTCTGGGAAAGCAGAGATCCCCAGTGCTGTTGTGCCTGTGGATAGGCTGCAGGGGGATAGTGAAGACCTGCAAGAGCTTTCAGGGCTGGCACCTTCCTTGTGGGAGAAGGAGCCAGACGTTTGCCTTTTCAGAAAAAGTTTCTGCCGAGAACGAGCACCGTGACATGCTGAGTCTCTGGGAAAGCAGAGATCCCCAGTGCTGTTGCGGCTAAAGATAGGCTGCAGAGGGATAGTGAAGACCTGCAAGATCTTTCAGGGCTGGCACCTTCCTTGTGGGAGAAGGAGCCAGACGTTTGCCTTTTCAGAAAAAGTTTCTGCCGAGAACGAGCACCGTGACATGCTGAGTCTCTGCGAAAGCAGAGATCCCCAGTGCTGTTGCGGCTAAAGATAGGCTGCAGGGGGACGGTGAAGACCAGCAAGAGCTTTCAGGGCTGGCACCTTCCTTGTGGGAGAAGGAGCCAGACGTTTGCCTTTTGAGAAAAAGTTTCTGCCGAGAACGAGCACCGTGACATGCTGAGTCTCTGGGAAAGCAGAGATCCCCAGTGCTGTTGCGGCTAAAGATCGGCTGCAGAGGGATAGTGAAGACCAGCAAGAGCTTTCAGGGCTGGCACCTTCCTTGTGGGAGAAGGAGCCAGACGTTTGCCTTTTCAGAAAAAGGCTCTGCCGAGAGCGAGCACCATGAGATGCTGATTCTCTGGGAAAGCAGAGATCCCCAGTGCTGTTGTGCCTGTGGATAGGCTGCAGGGGGACGGTGAAGACCAGCAAGAGCTTTCAGGGCTGGCACCTTCCTTGTGGGAGAAGGAGCCAGACGTTTGCCTTTTCAGAAAAAGTTTCTGCCGAGAACGAGCACCGTGACATGCTGAGTCTCTGCGAAAGCAGAGATCCCCAGTGCTGTTGTGCCTGTGGATAGGCTGCAGGGGGACGGTGAAGACGAGCAAGATCTTTCAGGGCTGGCACCTTCCTTGTGGGAGAAGGAGCCAGACGTTTGCCTTTTGAGAAAAAGTTTCTGCCGAGAACGAGCACCGTGACATGCTGAGTCTCTGGGAAAGCAGAGATCCCCAGTGCTGTTGTGCCTGTGGATAGGCTGCACGGGGACGGTGAAGACCAGCAAGAGCTTTCAGGGCTGGCACCTTCCTTGTGGGAGAAGGAGCCAGACGTTTGCCTTTTCAGAAAACGTTTCTGCCGAGAACGAGCACCGAGACATGCTGAGTCTCTGGGAAAGCAGAGATCCCCAGTGCTGTTGCGGTTAAAGATAGTTTGCAGAGGGATAGTGAAGACCAGCAAGAGCTTTCAGGGCTGGCACCTTCCTTGTGGGAGAAGGAGCCAGACGTTTGCCTTTTCAGAAAAAGTTTCTGCCGAGAACGAGCACCGTGACATGCTGAGTCTCTGGAAAAGCAGAGATCCCCAGTGCTGTTGAGGCTAAAGATAGGCTGCAGAGGGATAGTGAAGACCAGCAAGAGCTTTCAGGGCTGGCACCTTCCTTGTGGGAGAAGGAGCCAGACGTTTGCCTTTTCAGAAAAAGTTTCTGCCGAGAACGAGCACCGTGACATGCTGAGTCTCTGCGAAAGCAGAGATCCCCAGTGCTGTTGTGCCTGTGGATAGGCTGCAGGGGGACGGTGAAGACCAGCAAGAGCTTTCAGGGCTGGCACCTTCCTTGTGGGAGAAGGAGCCAGACGTTTGCCTTTTCAGAAAAAGTTTCTGCCGAGAACGAGCACCGTGACATGCTGAGTCTCTGGGAAAGCAGAGATCCCCAGTGCTGTTGTGCCTGTGGATAGGCTGCAGGGGGACGGTGAAGACCAGCAAGATCTTTAAGGGCTGGCACCTTCCTTGTGGGAGAAGGAGCCAGACGTTTGCCTTTTCAGAAAAAGTTTCTGCCGAGAACGAGCACCGTGACATGCTGAGTCTCTGGAAAAGCAGAGATCCCCAGTGCTGTTGAGGCTAAAGATAGGCTGCAGAGGGATAGTGAAGACCAGCAAGAGCTTTCAGGGCTGGCACCTTCCTTGTGGGAGAAGGAGCCAGACGTTTGCCTTTTCAGAAAACGTTTCTGCCGAGAACGAGCACCGTGACATGCTGAGTCTCTGGGAAAGCAGAGATCCCCAGTGCTGTTGCGGCTAAAGATCGGCTGCAGAGGGATAGTGAAGACCTGCAAGAGCTTTCAGGGCTGGCACCTTCCTTGTGGGAGAAGGAGCCAGACGTTTGCCTTTTCAGAAAGTCTCTGCCGAGAGCGAGCACCATGAGATGCTGAGTCTCTGGGAAAGCAGAGATCCCCAGTGCTGTTGTGCCTGTGGATAGGCTGCAGGGGGACGGTGAAGACCAGCAAGATCTTTCAGGGCTGGCACCTTCCTTGTGGGAGAAGGAGCCAGACGTTTGCCTTTTCAGAAAACGTTTCTGCCGAGAACGAGCACCGAGACATGCTGAGTCTCTGGGAAAGCAGAGATCCCCAGTGCTGTTGTGCCTGTGGATAGGCTGCAGGGGAACGGTGAAGACCAGCAAGAGCTTTCAGGGCTGGCACCTTCCTTGTGGGAGAAGGAGCCAGACGTTTGCCTTTTCAGAAAAAGTTTCTGCCGAGAACGAGCACCGTGACATGCTGAGTCTCTGGGAAAGCAGAGATCCCCAGTGCTGTTGCGGCTAAAGATAGGCTGCAGAGGGATAGTGAAGACCTGCAAGAGCTTTCAGGGCTGGCACCTTCCTTGTGGGAGAAGGAGCCAGACGTTTGCCTTTTGAGAAAAAGTTTCTGCCGAGAGCGAGCACCATGAGATGCTGAGTCTCTGGGAAAGCAGAGATCCCCAGTGCTGTTGTGCCTGTGGATAGGCTGCAGAGGGATAGTGAAGACCAGCAAGAGCTTTCAGGGCTGGCACCTTCCTTGTGGGAGAAGGAGCCAGACGTTTGCCTTTTCAGAATAATTTTCTGCCGAGAACGAGCACCGTGACATGCTGAGTCTCTGGGAAAGCAGAGATCCCCAGTGCTGTTGCGGCTAAAGATAGGCTGCAGAGGGATAGTGAAGACCTGCAAGAGCTTTCAGGGCTGGCACCTTCCTTGTGGGAGAAGGAGCCAGACGTTTGCCTTTTCAGAAAAAGTCTCTGCCGAGAGCGAGCACCATGAGATGCTGAGTCTCTGGGAAAGCAGAGATCCCCAGTGCTGTTGTGCCTGTGGATAGGCTGCAGAGGGATAGTGAAGACCTGCAAGAGCTTTCAGGGCTGGCACCTTCCTTGTGGGAGAAGGAGCCAGACGTTTGCCTTTTCAGAAAAAGTTTCTGCCGAGAACGAGCACCGTGACATGCTGAGTCTCTGGGAAAGCAGAGATCCCAAGTGCTGTTGCGGCTAAAGATAGGCTGCAGAGGGATAGTGAAGACCTGCAAGAGCTTTCAGGGCTGGCACCTTCCTTGTGGGAGAAGGAGCCAGACGTTTGCCTTTTGAGAAAAAGTTTCTGCCGAGAACGAGCACCGTGACATGCTGAGTCTCTGGGAAAGCAGAGATCCCCAGTGATGTTGTGCCTGTGGATAGGCTGCAGGGGGACGGTGAAGACCAGCAAGAGCTTTCAGGGCTGGCACCTTCCTTGTGGGAGAAGGAGCCAGACGTTTGCCTTTTCAGAAAAAGTTTCTGCCGAGAACGAGCACCGTGACATGCTGAGTCTCTGGGAAAGCAGAGATCCCCAGTGCTGTTGTGCCTGTGGATAGGCTGCAGGGGGATAGTGAAGACCTGCAAGAGCTTTCAGAGCTGGCACCTTCCTTGTGGGAGAAGGAGCCAGACGTTTGCCTTTTCAGAAAAAGTTTCTGCCGAGAACGAGCACCGTGACATGCTGAGTCTCTGCGAAAGCAGAGATCCCCAGTGCTGTTGCGGCTAAAGATAGGCTGCAGAGGGATAGTGAAGACCTGCAAGAGCTTTCAGGGCTGGCACCTTCCTTGTGGGAGAAGGAGCCAGACGTTTGCCTTTTCAGAAAAAGGCTCTGCCGAGAGCGAGCACCATGAGATGCTGAATCTCTGGGAAAGCAGAGATCCCCAGTGCTGTTGTGCCTGTGGATAGGCTGCAGAGGGATAGTGAAGACCAGCAAGAGCTTTCAGGGCTGGCACCTTCCTTGTGGGAGAAGGAGCCAGACGTTTGCCTTTTCAGAAAAAGTTTCTGCCGAGAACGAGCACCGTGACATGCTGAGTCTCTGCGAAAGCAGAGATCCCCAGTGCTGTTGCGGCTAAAGATAGGCTGCAGGGGGACGGTGAAGACCAGCAAGAGCTTTCAGGGCTGGCACCTTCCTTGTGGGAGAAGGAGCCAGACGTTTGCCTTTTGAGAAAAAGTTTCTGCCGAGAACGAGCACCGTGACATGCTGAGTCTCTGGGAAAGCAGAGATCCCCAGTGCTGTTGCGGCTAAAGATAGGCTGCAGAGGGATAGTGAAGACCTGCACGAGCTTTCAGAGCTGGCACCTTCCTTGTGGGAGAAGGAGCCAGACGTTTGCCTTTTCAGAAAAAGTTTCTGCCGAGAACGAGCACCGTGACATGCTGAGTCTCTGGGAAAGCAGAGATCCCCAGTGCTGTTGCGGCTAAAGATAGGCTGCAGAGGGATAGTGAAGACCAGCAAGAGCTTTCAGGGCTGGCACCTTCCTTGTGGGAGAAGGAGCCAGACGTTTGCCTTTTCAGAAAAAGGCTCTGCCGAGAGCGAGCACCATGAGATGCTGATTCTCTGGGAAAGCAGAGATCCCCAGTGCTGTTGTGCCTGTGGATAGGCTGCAGGGGGACGGTGAAGACCAGCAAGAGCTTTCAGGGCTGGCACCTTCCTTGTGGGAGAAGGAGCCAGACGTTTGCCTTTTCAGAAAAAGTTTCTGCCGAGAACGAGCACCGTGACATGCTGAGTCTCTGCGAAAGCAGAGATCCCCAGTGCTGTTGTGCCTGTGGATAGGCTGCAGGGGGACGGTGAAGACCAGCAAGAGCTTTCAGGGCTGGCACCTTCCTTGTGGGAGAAGGAGCCAGACGTTTGCCTTTTGAGAAAAAGTTTCTGCCGAGAACGAGCACCGTGACATGCTGAGTCTCTGGGAAAGCAGAGATCCCCAGTGCTGTTGTGCCTGTGGATAGGCTGCACGGGGACGGTGAAGACCAGCAAGAGCTTTCAGGGCTGGCACCTTCCTTGTGGGAGAAGGAGCCAGACGTTTGCCTTTTCAGAAAACGTTTCTGCCGAGAACGAGCACCGAGACATGCTGAGTCTCTGGGAAAGCAGAGATCCCCAGTGCTGTTGCGGCTAAAGATAGGCTGCAGGGGGACGGTGAAGACCAGCAAGAGCTTTCAGGGCTGGCACCTTCCTTGTGGGAGAAGGAGCCAGACGTTTGCCTTTTGAGAAAAAGTTTCTGCCGATAACGAGCACCGTGACATGCTGAGTCTCTGGGAAAGCAGAGATCCCCAGTGCTGTTGTGCCTGTGGATAGGCTGCAGGGGGACGGTGAAGACCAGCAAGAGCTTTCAGGGCTGGCACCTTCCTTGTGGGAGAAGGAGCCAGACGTTTGCCTTTTCAGAAAACGTTTCTGCCGAGAACGAGCACCGTGACATGCTGAGTCTCTGCGAAAGCAGAGATCCCCAGTGCTGTTGCGGCTAAAGATAGGCTGCAGAGGGATAGTGAAGACCTGCAAGAGCTTTCAGGGCTGGCACCTTCCTTGTGGGAGAAGGAGCCAGACGTTTGCCTTTTCAGAAAAAGTTTCTGCCGAGAACGAGCACCGTGACATGCTGAGTCTCTGGGAAAGCAGAGATCCCCAGTGCTGTTGTGCCTGTGGATAGGCTGCAGGGGGACGGTGAAGACGAGCAAGATCTTTCAGGGCTGGCACCTTCCTTGTGGGAGAAGGAGCCAGACGTTTGCCTTTTCAGAAAAAGTTTCTGCCGAGAACGAGCACCGTGACATGCTGAGTCTCTGGGAAAGCAGAGATCCCCAGTGCTGTTGTGCCTGTGGATAGGCTGCAGGGGGACGGTGAAGACCAGCAAGAGCTTTCAGGGCTGGCACCTTCCTTGTGGGAGAAGGAGCCAGACGTTTGCCTTTTCAGAAAAAAGTTACTGCCGAGAACGAGCACCGTGACATGCTGAGTCTCTGGGAAAGCAGAGATCCCCAGTGCTGTTGCGGCTAAAGATAGGCTGCAGAGGGATAGTGAAGACCAGCAAGAGCTTTCAGGGCTGGCACCTTCCTTGTGGGAGAAGGAGCCAGACGTTTGCCTTTTCAGAAAAAGTTTCTGCCGAGAACGAGCACCGTGACATGCTGAGTCTCTGGGAAAGCAGAGATCCCCAGTGCTGTTGCGGCTAAAGATAGGCTGCAGAGGGATAGTGAAGACCTGCAAGAGCTTTCAGGGCTGGCACCTTCCTTGTGGGAGAAGGAGCCAGACGTTTGCCTTTTGAGAAAAAGTTTCTGCCGAGAGCGAGCACCGTGAGATGCTGAGTCTCTGGGAAAGCAGAGATCCCCAGTGCTGTTGTGCCTGTGGATAGGCTGTAGAGGGATAGTGAAGACCAGCAAGAGCTTTCAGGGCTGGCACCTTCCTTGTGGGAGAAGGAGCCAGACGTTTGCCTTTTCAGAATAATTTTCTGCCGAGAACGAGCACCGTGACATGCTGAGTCTCTGGGAAAGCAGAGATCCCCAGTGCTGTTGCGGCTATAGATAGGCTGCAGAGGGATAGTGAAGACCTGCAAGAGCTTTCAGGGCTGGCACCTTCCTTGTGGGAGAAGGAGCCAGACGTTTGCCTTTTCAGAAAAAGTTTCTGCCGAGAACGAGCACCGTGACATGCTGAGTCTCTGGGAAAGCAGAGATCCCCAGTGCTGTTGTGCCTGTGGATAGGCTGCAGGGGGACGGTGAAGACCAGCAAGAGCTTTCAGGGCTGGCACCTTCCTTGTGGGAGAAGGAGCCAGACGTTTGCCTTTTCAGAAAAAGTTTCTGCCGAGAACGAGCACCGTGACATGCTGAGTCTCTGGGAAAGCAGAGATCCCCAGTGCTGTTGCGGCTAAAGATAGGCTGCAGAGGGATAGTGAAGACCTGCAAGAGCTTTCAGGGCTGGCACCTTCCTTGTGGGAGAAGGAGCCAGACGTTTGCCTTTTCAGAAAAAGGCTCTGCCGAGAGCGAGCACCATGAGATGCTGAGTCTCTGGGAAAGCAGAGATCCCCAGTGCTGTTGTGCCTGTGGATAGGCTGCAGAGGGATAGTGAAGACCAGCAAGAGCTTTCAGGGCTGGCACCTTCCTTGTGGGAGAAGGAGCCAGACGTTTGCCTTTTCAGAAAAAGTTTCTGCCGAGAACGAGCACCGTGACATGCTGAGTCTCTGCGAAAGCAGAGATCCCCAGTGCTGTTGCGGCTAAAGATAGGCTGCAGGGGGACGGTGAAGACCAGCAAGAGCTTTCAGGGCTGGCACCTTCCTTGTGGGAGAAGGAGCCAGACGTTTGCCTTTTGAGAAAAAGTTTCTGCCGAGAACGAGCACCGTGACATGCTGAGTCTCTGGGAAAGCAGAGATCCCCAGTGCTGTTGTGCCTGTGGATAGGCTGCACGGGGACGGTGAAGACGAGCAAGATCTTTCAGGGCTGGCACCTTCCTTGTGGGAGAAGGAGCCAGACGTTTGACTTTTCAGAAAACGTTTCTGCCGAGAACGAGCACCGTGACATGCTGAGTCTCTGGGAAAGCAGAGATCCCCAGTGCTGTTGCGGCTAAAGATAGGCTGCAGAGCGATAGTGAAGACCTGCAAGAGCTTTCAGGGCTGGCACCTTTCTTGTGGGAGAAGGAGCCAGACGTTTGCCTTTTCAGAAAAAGGCTCTGCCGAGAGCGAGCAACATGAGATGCTGAGTCTCTGGGAAAGCAGAGATCCCCAGTGCTGTTGTGCCTGTGGATAGGCTGCAGTGGGACGGTGAAGACCTGCAAGATCTTTCAGGGCTGGCACCTTCCTTGTGGGAGAAGGAGCCAGACGTTTGCCTTTTCAGAAAAAGTTTCTGCCGAGAACGAGCACCGTGACATGCTGAGTCTCTGGGAAAGCAGAGATCCCCAGTGCTGTTGTGCCTGTGGATAGGCTGCAGGGGGACGGTGAAGACCAGCAAGAGCTTTCAGGGCTGGCACCTTCCTTGTGGGAGAAGGAGCCAGACGTTTGCCTTTTGAGAAAAAGTTTCTGCCGAGAACGAGCACCGTGACATGCTGAGTCTCTGGGAAAGCAGAGATCCCCAGTGCTGTTGTGCCTGTGGATAGGCTGCAGGGGGACGGTGAAGACCAGCAAGATCTTTCAGGGCTGGCACCTTCCTTGTGGGAGAAGGAGCCAGACGTTTGCCTTTTCAGAAAAAGTTTCTGCCGAGAACGAGCACCGTGACACGCTGAGTCTCTGGAAAAGCAGAGATCCCCAGTGCTGTTGAGGCTAAAGATAGGCTGCAGAGGGATAGTGAAGACCAGCAAGAGCTTTCAGGGCTGGCACCTTCCTTGTGGGAGAAGGAGCCAGACGTTTGCCTTTTCAGAAAACGTTTCTGCCGAGAACGAGCACCGTGACATGCTGAGTCTCTGGGAAAGCAGAGATCCCCAGTGCTGTTGCGGCTAAAGATCGGCTGCAGAGGGATAGTGAAGACCTGCAAGAGCTTTCAGGGCTGGCACCTTCCTTGTGGGAGAAGGATCCAGACGTTTGCCTTTTCAGAAAGTCTCTGCCGAGAGCGAGCACCATGAGATGCTGAGTCTCTGGGAAAGCAGAGATCCCCAGTGCTGTTGTGCCTGTGGATAGGCTGCAGGGGGACGGTGAAGACCAGCAAGATCTTTCAGGGCTGGCACCTTCCTTGTGGGAGAAGGAGCCAGACGTTTGCCTTTTCAGAAAACGTTTCTGCCGAGAACGAGCACCGAGACATGCTGAGTCTCTGGGAAAGCAGAGATCCCCAGTGCTGTTGTGCCTGTGGATAGGCTGCAGGGGGACGGTGAAGACGAGCAAGATCTTTCAGGGCTGGCACCTTCCTTGTGGGAGAAGGAGCCAGACGTTTGCCTTTTCAGAAAAAGTTTCTGCCGAGAACGAGCACCGTGACATGCTGAGTCTCTGGGAAAGCAGAGATCCCCAGTGCTGTTGTGCCTGTGGATAGGCTGCAGGGGGACGGTGAAGACCAGCAAGAGCTTTCAGGGCTGGCACCTTCCTTGTGGGAGAAGGAGCCAGACGTTTGCCTTTTGAGAAAAAGTTTCTGCCGAGAGCGAGCACCATGAGATGCTGAGTCTCTGGGAAAGCAGAGATCCCCAGTGCTGTTGTGCCTGTGGATAGGCTGCAGAGGGATAGTGAAGACCAGCAAGAGCTTTCAGGGCTGGCACCTTCCTTGTGGGAGAAGGAGCCAGACGTTTGCCTTTTCAGAATAATTTTCTGCCGAGAACGAGCACCGTGACATGCTGAGTCTCTGGGAAATCAGAGATCCCCAGTGCTGTTGTGGCTAAAGATAGGCTGCAGAGGGATAGTGAAGACCTGCAAGAGCTTTCAGGGCTGGCACATTCCTTGTGGGAGAAGGAGCCAGACGTTTGCCTTTTCAGAAAAAGTTTCTGCCGAGAACGAGCACCGTGACATGCTGAGTCTCTGGGAAAGCAGAGATCCCAAGTGCTGTTGCGGCTAAAGATAGGCTGCAGAGGGATAGTGAAGACCTGCAAGAGCTTTCAGGGCTGGCACCTTCCTTGTGGGAGAAGGAGCCAGACGTTTGCCTTTTGAGAAAAAGTTTCTGCCGAGAACGAGCACCGTGACATGCTGAGTCTCTGGGAAAGCAGAGATCCCCAGTGCTGTTGTGCCTGTGGATAGGCTGCAGGGGGACGGTGAAGACCAGCAAGAGCTTTCAGGGCTGGCACCTTCCTTGTGGGAGAAGGAGCCAGACGTTTGCCTTTTCAGAAAAAGTTTCTGCCGAGAACGAGCACCGTGACATGCTGAGTCTCTGGGAAAGCAGAGATCCCCAGTGCTGTTGTGCCTGTGGATAGGCTGCAGGGGGATTGTGAAGACCTGCAAGAGCTTTCAGGGCTGGCACCTTCCTTGTGGGAGAAGGAGCCAGACGTTTGCCTTTTCAGAAAAAGTTTCTGCCGAGAACGAGCACCGTGACATGCTGAGTCTCTGGGAAAGCAGAGATCCCCAGTGCTGTTGCGGCTAAAGATAGGCTGCAGAGGGATAGTGAAGACCTGCAAGAGCTTTCAGGGCTGGCACCTTCCTTGTGGGAGAAGGAGCCAGACGTTTGCCTTTTCAGAAAAAGTTTCTGCCGAGAACGAGCACCGTGACATGCTGAGTCTCTGCGAAAGCAGAGATCCCCAGTGCTGTTGCGGCTAAAGATAGGCTGCAGGGGGACGGTGAAGACCAGCAAGAGCTTTCAGGGCTGGCACCTTCCTTGTGGGAGAAGGAGCCAGACGTTTGCCTTTTGAGAAAAAGTTTCTGCCGAGAACGAGCACCGTGACATGCTGAGTCTCTGGGAAAGCAGAGATCCCCAGTGCTGTTGCGGCTAAAGATCGGCTGCAGAGGGATAGTGAAGACCAGCAAGAGCTTTCAGGGCTGGCACCTTCCTTGTGGGAGAAGGAGCCAGACGTTTGCCTTTTCAGAAAAAGGCTCTGCCGAGAGCGAGCACCATGAGATGCTGATTCTCTGGGAAAGCAGAGATCCCCAGTGCTGTTGTGCCTGTGGATAGGCTGCAGGGGGACGGTGAAGACCAGCAAGAGCTTTCAGGGCTGGCACCTTCCTTGTGGGAGAAGGAGCCAGACGTTTGCCTTTTCAGAAAAAGTTTCTGCCGAGAACGAGCACCGTGACATGCTGAGTCTCTGCGAAAGCAGAGATCCCCAGTGCTGTTGTGCCTGTGGATAGGCTGCAGGGGGACGGTGAAGACGAGCAAGATCTTTCAGGGCTGGCACCTTCCTTGTGGGAGAAGGAGCCAGTCGTTTGCCTTTTGAGAAAAAGTTTCTGCCGAGAACGAGCACCGTGACATGCTGAGTCTCTGGGAAAGCAGAGATCCCCAGTGCTGTTGTGCCTGTGGATAGGCTGCACGGGGACGGTGAAGACCAGCAAGAGCTTTCAGGGCTGGCACCTTCCTTGTGGGAGAAGGAGCCAGACGTTTGCCTTTTCAGAAAACGTTTCTGCCGAGAACGAGCACCGAGACATGCTGAGTCTCTGGGAAAGCAGAGATCCCCAGTGCTGTTGCGGTTAAAGATAGTTTACAGAGGGATAGTGAAGACCAGCGAGAGCTTTCAGGGCTGGCACCTTCCTTGTGGGAGAAGGAGCCAGACGTTTGCCTTTTCAGAAAAAGTTTCTGCCGAGAACGAGCACCGTGACATGCTGAGTCTCTGGAAAAGCAGAGATCCCCAGTGCTGTTGAGGCTAAAGATAGGCTGCAGAGGGATAGTGAAGACCAGCAAGAGCTTTCAGGGCTGGCACCTTCCTTGTGGGAGAAGGAGCCAGACGTTTGCCTTTTCAGAAAAAGTTTCTGCCGAGAACGAGCACCGTGACATGCTGAGTCTCTGCGAAAGCAGAGATCCCCAGTGCTGTTGTGCCTGTGGATAGGCTGCAGGGGGACGGTGAAGACCAGCAAGAGCTTTCAGGGCTGGCACCTTCCTTGTGGGAGAAGGAGCCAGATGTTTGCCTTTTCAGAAAAAGTTTCTGCCGAGAACGAGCACCGTGACATGCTGAGTCTCTGGGAAAGCAGAGATCCCCAGTGCTGTTGTGCCTGTGGATAGGCTGCAGGGGGACGGTGAAGACCAGCAAGATCTTTAAGGGCTGGCACCTTCCTTGTGGGAGAAGGAGCCAGACGTTTGCCTTTTCAGAAAAAGTTTCTGCCGAGAACGAGCACCGTGACATGCTGAGTCTCTGGAAAAGCAGAGATCCCCAGTGCTGTTGAGGCTAAAGATAGGCTGCAGAGGGATAGTGAAGACCAGCAAGAGCTTTCAGGGCTGGCACCTTCCTTGTGGGAGAAGGAGCCAGACGTTTGCCTTTTCAGAAAACGTTTCTGCCGAGAACGAGCACCGTGACATGCTGAGTCTCTGGGAAAGCAGAGATCCCCAGTGCTGTTGCGGCTAAAGATCGGCTGCAGAGGGATAGTGAAGACCTGCAAGAGCTTTCAGGGCTGGCACCTTCCTTGTGGGAGAAGGAGCCAGACGTTTGCCTTTTCAGAAAGTCTCTGCCGAGAGCGAGCACCATGAGATGCTGAGTCTCTGGGAAAGCAGAGATCCCCAGTGCTGTTGTGCCTGTGGATAGGCTGCAGGGGGACGGTGAAGACCAGCAAGATCTTTCAGGGCTGGCACCTTCCTTGTGGGAGAAGGAGCCAGACGTTTGCCTTTTCAGAAAACGTTTCTGCCGAGAACGAGCACCGAGACATGCTGAGTCTCTGGGAAAGCAGAGATCCCCAGTGCTGTTGTGCCTGTGGATAGGCTGCAGGGGAACGGTGAAGACCAGCAAGAGCTTTCAGGGCTGGCACCTTCCTTGTGGGAGAAGGAGCCAGACGTTTGCCTTTTCAGAAAAAGTTTCTGCCGAGAACGAGCACCGTGACATGCTGAGTCTCTGGGAAAGCAGAGATCCCCAGTGCTGTTGCGGCTAAAGATAGGCTGCAGAGGGATAGTGAAGACCTGCAAGAGCTTTCAGGGCTGGCACCTTCCTTGTGGGAGAAGGAGCCAGACGTTTGCCTTTTGAGAAAAAGTTTCTGCCGAGAGCGAGCACCATGAGATGCTGAGTCTCTGGGAAAGCAGAGATCCCCAGTGCTGTTGTGCCTGTGGATAGGCTGCAGAGGGATAGTGAAGACCAGCAAGAGCTTTCAGGGCTGGCACCTTCCTTGTGGGAGAAGGAGCCAGACGTTTGCCTTTTCAGAATAATTTTCTGCCGAGAACGAGCACCGTGACATGCTGAGTCTCTGGGAAAGCAGAGATCCCCAGTGCTGTTGCGGCTAAAGATAGGCTGCAGAGGGATAGTGAAGACCTGCAAGAGCTTTCAGGGCTGGCACCTTCCTTGTGGGAGAAGGAGCCAGACGTTTGCCTTTTCAGAAAAAGTCTCTGCCGAGAGCGAGCACCATGAGATGCTGAGTCTCTGGGAAAGCAGAGATCCCCAGTGCTGTTGTGCCTGTGGATAGGCTGCAGAGGGATAGTGAAGACCTGCAAGAGCTTTCAGGGCTGGCACCTTCCTTGTGGGAGAAGGAGCCAGACGTTTGCCTTTTCAGAAAAAGTTTCTGCCGAGAACGAGCACCGTGACATGCTGAGTCTCTGGGAAAGCAGAGATCCCAAGTGCTGTTGCGGCTAAAGATAGGCTGCAGAGGGATAGTGAAGACCTGCAAGAGCTTTCAGGGCTGGCACCTTCCTTGTGGGAGAAGGAGCCAGACGTTTGCCTTTTGAGAAAAAGTTTCTGCCGAGAACGAGCACCGTGACATGCTGAGTCTCTGGGAAAGCAGAGATCCCCAGTGATGTTGTGCCTGTGGATAGGCTGCAGGGGGACGGTGAAGACCAGCAAGAGCTTTCAGGGCTGGCACCTTCCTTGTGGGAGAAGGAGCCAGACGTTTGCCTTTTCAGAAAAAGTTTCTGCCGAGAACGAGCACCGTGACATGCTGAGTCTCTGGGAAAGCAGAGATCCCCAGTGCTGTTGTGCCTGTGGATAGGCTGCAGGGGGATAGTGAAGACCTGCAAGAGCTTTCAGAGCTGGCACCTTCCTTGTGGGAGAAGGAGCCAGACGTTTGCCTTTTCAGAAAAAGTTTCTGCCGAGAACGAGCACCGTGACATGCTGAGTCTCTGCGAAAGCAGAGATCCCCAGTGCTGTTGCGGCTAAAGATAGGCTGCAGAGGGATAGTGAAGACCTGCAAGAGCTTTCAGGGCTGGCACCTTCCTTGTGGGAGAAGGAGCCAGACGTTTGCCTTTTCAGAAAAAGGCTCTGCCGAGAGCGAGCACCATGAGATGCTGAATCTCTGGGAAAGCAGAGATCCCCAGTGCTGTTGTGCCTGTGGATAGGCTGCAGAGGGATAGTGAAGACCAGCAAGAGCTTTCAGGGCTGGCACCTTCCTTGTGGGAGAAGGAGCCAGACGTTTGCCTTTTCAGAAAAAGTTTCTGCCGAGAACGAGCACCGTGACATGCTGAGTCTCTGCGAAAGCAGAGATCCCCAGTGCTGTTGCGGCTAAAGATAGGCTGCAGGGGGACGGTGAAGACCAGCAAGAGCTTTCAGGGCTGGCACCTTCCTTGTGGGAGAAGGAGCCAGACGTTTGCCTTTTGAGAAAAAGTTTCTGCCGAGAACGAGCACCGTGACATGCTGAGTCTCTGGGAAAGCAGAGATCCCCAGTGCTGTTGCGGCTAAAGATAGGCTGCAGAGGGATAGTGAAGACCTGCACGAGCTTTCAGAGCTGGCACCTTCCTTGTGGGAGAAGGAGCCAGACGTTTGCCTTTTCAGAAAAAGTTTCTGCCGAGAACGAGCACCGTGACATGCTGAGTCTCTGGGAAAGCAGAGATCCCCAGTGCTGTTGCGGCTAAAGATAGGCTGCAGAGGGATAGTGAAGACCAGCAAGAGCTTTCAGGGCTGGCACCTTCCTTGTGGGAGAAGGAGCCAGACGTTTGCCTTTTCAGAAAAAGGCTCTGCCGAGAGCGAGCACCATGAGATGCTGATTCTCTGGGAAAGCAGAGATCCCCAGTGCTGTTGTGCCTGTGGATAGGCTGCAGGGGGACGGTGAAGACCAGCAAGAGCTTTCAGGGCTGGCACCTTCCTTGTGGGAGAAGGAGCCAGACGTTTGCCTTTTCAGAAAAAGTTTCTGCCGAGAACGAGCACCGTGACATGCTGAGTCTCTGCGAAAGCAGAGATCCCCAGTGCTGTTGTGCCTGTGGATAGGCTGCAGGGGGACGGTGAAGACCAGCAAGAGCTTTCAGGGCTGGCACCTTCCTTGTGGGAGAAGGAGCCAGACGTTTGCCTTTTGAGAAAAAGTTTCTGCCGAGAACGAGCACCGTGACATGCTGAGTCTCTGGGAAAGCAGAGATCCCCAGTGCTGTTGTGCCTGTGGATAGGCTGCACGGGGACGGTGAAGACCAGCAAGAGCTTTCAGGGCTGGCACCTTCCTTGTGGGAGAAGGAGCCAGACGTTTGCCTTTTCAGAAAACGTTTCTGCCGAGAACGAGCACCGAGACATGCTGAGTCTCTGGGAAAGCAGAGATCCCCAGTGCTGTTGCGGTTAAAGATAGTTTACAGAGGGATAGTGAAGACCAGCAAGAGCTTTCAGGGCTGGCACCTTCCTTGTGGGAGAAGGAGCCAGACGTTTGCCTTTTGAGAAAAAGTTTCTGCCGAGAACGAGCACCGTGACATGCTGAGTCTCTGGAAAAGCAGAGATCCCCAGTGCTGTTGAGGCTAAAGATAGGCTGCAGAGGGATAGTGAAGACCAGCAAGAGCTTTCAGGGCTGGCACCTTCCTTGTGGGAGAAGGAGCCAGACGTTTGCCTTTTCAGAAAAAGTTTCTGCCGAGAACGAGCACCGTGACATGCTGAGTCTCTGGGAAAGCAGAGATCCCCAGTGCTGTTGTGCCTGTGGATAGGCTGCAGGGGGACGGTGAAGACCAGCAAGAGCTTTCAGGGCTGGCACCTTCCTTGTGGGAGAAGGAGCCAGACGTTTGCCTTTTCAGAAAAAGTTTCTGCCGAGAACGAGCACCGTGACATGCTGAGTCTCTGGGAAAGCAGAGATCCCCAGTGCTGTTGTGCCTGTGGATAGGCTGCAGGGGGACGGTGAAGACCAGCAAGATCTTTAAGGGCTGGCACCTTCCTTGTGGGAGAAGGAGCCAGACGTTTGCCTTTTCAGAAAAAGTTTCTGCCGAGAACGAGCACCGTGACATGCTAAGTCTCTGGAAAAGCAGAGATCCCCAGTGCTGTTGAGGCTAAAGATAGGCTGCAGAGGGATAGTGAAGGCCAGCAAGAGCTTTCAGGGCTGGCACCTTCCTTGTGGGAGAAGGAGCCAGACGTTTGCCTTTTCAGAAAACGTTTCTGCCGAGAACGAGCACCGTGACATGCTGAGTCTCTGGGAAAGCAGAGATCCCCAGTGCTGTTGCGGCTAAAGATCGGCTGCAGAGGGATAGTGAAGACCTGCAAGAGCTTTCAGGGCTGGCACCTTCCTTGTGGGAGAAGGAGCCAGACGTTTGCCTTTTCAGAAAAAGTTTCTGCCGAGAACGAGCACCGTGACATGCTGAGTCTCTGGGAAAGCAGAGATCCCCAGTGCTGTTGCGGCTAAAGATAGGCTGCAGAGGGATAGTGAAGACCAGCAAGAGCTTTCAGGGCTGGCACCTTCCTTGTGGGAGAAGGAGCCAGACGTTTGCCTTTTCAGAAAAAGGCTCTGCCGAGAGCGAGCACCATGAGATGCTGATTCTCTGGGAAAGCAGAGATCCCCAGTGCTGTTGTGCCTGTGGATAGGCTGCAGGGGGACGGTGAAGACCAGCAAGAGCTTTCAGGGCTGGCACCTTCCTTGTGGGAGAAGGAGCCAGACGTTTGCCTTTTCAGAAAAAGTTTCTGCCGAGAACGAGCACCGTGACATGCTGAGTCTCTGCGAAAGCAGAGATCCCCAGTGCTGTTGTGCCTGTGGATAGGCTGCAGGGGGACGGTGAAGACCAGCAAGAGCTTTCAGGGCTGGCACCTTCCTTGTGGGAGAAGGAGCCAGACGTTTGCCTTTTGAGAAAAAGTTTCTGCCGAGAACGAGCACCGTGACATGCTGAGTCTCTGGGAAAGCAGAGATCCCCAGTGCTGTTGTGCCTGTGGATAGGCTGCACGGGGACGGTGAAGACCAGCAAGAGCTTTCAGGGCTGGCACCTTCCTTGTGGGAGAAGGAGCCAGACGTTTGCCTTTTCAGAAAACGTTTCTGCCGAGAACGAGCACCGAGACATGCTGAGTCTCTGGGAAAGCAGAGATCCCCAGTGCTGTTGCGGTTAAAGATAGTTTGCAGAGGGATAGTGAAGACCAGCAAGAGCTTTCAGGGCTGGCACCTTCCTTGTGGGAGAAGGAGCCAGACGTTTGCCTTTTCAGAAAAAGTTTCTGCCGAGAACGAGCACCGTGACATGCTGAGTCTCTGGAAAAGCAGAGATCCCCAGTGCTGTTGAGGCTAAAGATAGGCTGCAGAGGGATAGTGAAGACCAGCAAGAGCTTTCAGGGCTGGCACCTTCCTTGTGGGAGAAGGAGCCAGACGTTTGCCTTTTCAGAAAAAGTTTCTGCCGAGAACGAGCACCGTGACATGCTGAGTCTCTGGGAAAGCAGAGATCCCCAGTGCTGTTGTGCCTGTGGATAGGCTGCAGGGGGACGGTGAAGACCAGCAAGAGCTTTCAGGGCTGGCACCTTCCTTGTGGGAGAAGGAGCCAGACGTTTGCCTTTTCAGAAAAAGTTTCTGCCGAGAACGAGCACCGAGACATGCTGAGTCTCTGGGAAAGCAGAGATCCCCAGTGCTGTTGTGCCTGTGGATAGGCTGCAGGGGGACGGTGAAGACCAGCAAGAGCTTTCAGGGCTGGCACCTTCCTTGTGGGAGAAGGAGCCAGACGTTTGCCTTTTCAGAAAAAGTTTCTGCCGAGAACGAGCACCGTGACATGCTGAGTCTCTGGGAAAGCAGAGATCCCCAGTGCTGTTGCGGCTAAAGATAGGCTGCAGAGGGATAGTGAAGACCTGCAAGAGCTTTCAGGGCTGGCACCTTCCTTGTGGGAGAAGGAGCCAGACGTTTGCCTTTTGAGAAAAAGTTTCTGCCGAGAGCGAGCACCATGAAATGCTGAGTCTCTGGGAAAGCAGAGATCCCCAGTGCTGTTGTGCCTGTGGATAGGCTGCAGAGGGATAGTGAAGACCAGCAAGAGCTTTCAGGGCTGGCACCTTCCTTGTGGGAGAAGGAGCCAGACGTTTGCCTTTTCAGAATAATTTTCTGCCGAGAACGAGCACCGTGACATGCTGAGTCTCTGGGAAAGCAGAGATCCCCAGTGCTGTTGCGGCTAAAGATAGGCTGCAGAGGGATAGTGAAGACCTGCAAGAGCTTTCAGGGCTGGCACCTTCCTTGTGGGAGAAGGAGCCAGACGTTTGCCTTTTCAGAAAAAGTCTCTGCCGAGAGCGAGCACCATGAGATGCTGAGTCTCTGGGAAAGCAGAGATCCCCAGTGCTGTTTTGCCTGTGGATAGGCTGCAGAGTGATAGTGAAGACCTGCAAGAGCTTTCAGGGCTGGCACCTTCCTTGTGGGAGAAGGAGCCAGACGTTTGCCTTTTCAGAAAAAGTTTCTGCCGAGAACGAGCACCGTGACATGCTGAGTCTCTGGGAAAGCAGAGATCCCAAGTGCTGTTGCGGCTAAAGATAGGCTGCAGAGGGATAGTGAAGACCTGCAAGAGCTTTCAGGGCTGGCACCTTCCTTGTGGGAGAAGGAGCCAGACGTTTGCCTTTTGAGAAAAAGTTTCTGCCGAGAACGAGCACCGTGACATGCTGAGTCTCTGGGAAAGCAGAGATCCCCAGTGCTGTTGTGCCTGTGGATAGGCTGCAGGGGGACGGTGAAGACCAGCAAGAGCTTTCAGGGCTGGCACCTTCCTTGTGGGAGAAGGAGCCAGACGTTTGCCTTTTCAGAAAAAGTTTCTGCCGAGAACGAGCACCGTGACATGCTGAGTCTCTGGGAAAGCAGAGATCCCCAGTGCTGTTGTGCCTGTGGATAGGCTGCAGGGGGATAGTGAAGACCAGCAAGAGCTTTCAGGGCTGGCACCTTCCTTGTGGGAGAAGGAGCCAGACGTTTGCCTTTTCAGAAAAAGTTTCTGCCGAGAACGAGCACCGTGACATGCTGAGTCTCTGGGAAAGCAGAGATCCCCAGTGCTGTTGTGCCTGTGGATAGGCTGCAGGGGGACGGTGAAGACCAGCAAGAGCTTTCAGGGCTGGCACCTTCCTTGTGGGAGAAGGAGCCAGACGTTTGCCTTTTCAGAAAAAGTTTCTGCCGAGAACGAGCACCGTGACATGCTGAGTCTCTGGGAAAGCAGAGATCCCCAGTGCTGTTGTGCCTGTGGATAGGCTGCAGGGGGACGGTGAAGACCAGCAAGATCTTTAAGGGCTGGCACCTTCCTTGTGGGAGAAGGAGCCAGACGTTTGCCTTTTCAGAAAAAGTTTCTGCCGAGAACGAGCACCGTGACATGCTGAGTCTCTGGAAAAGCAGAGATCCCCAGTGCTGTTGAGGCTAAAGATAGGCTGCAGAGGGATAGTGAAGACCAGCAAGAGCTTTCAGGGCTGGCACCTTCCTTGTGGGAGAAGGAGCCAGACGTTTGCCTTTTCAGAAAACGTTTCTGCCGAGAACGAGCACCGTGACATGCTGAGTCTCTGGGAAAGCAGAGATCCCCAGTGCTGTTGCGGCTAAAGATCGGCTGCAGAGGGATAGTGAAGACCTGCAAGAGCTTTCAGGGCTGGCACCTTCCTTGTGGGAGAAGGAGCCAGACGTTTGCCTTTTCAGAAAGTCTCTGCCGAGAGCGAGCACCATGAGATGCTGAGTCTCTGGGAAAGCAGAGATCCCCAGTGCTGTTGTGCCTGTGGATAGGCTGCAGGGGGACGGTGAAGACCAGCAAGATCTTTCAGGGCTGGCACCTTCCTTGTGGGAGAAGGAGCCAGACGTTTGCCTTTTCAGAAAAAGTTTCTGCCGAGAACGAGCACCGAGACATGCTGAGTCTCTGGGAAAGCAGAGATCCCCAGTGCTGTTGTGCCTGTGGATAGGCTGCAGGGGGACGGTGAAGACCAGCAAGAGCTTTCAGGGCTGGCACCTTCCTTGTGGGAGAAGGAGCCAGACGTTTGCCTTTTCAGAAAAAGTTTCTGCCGAGAACGAGCACCGTGACATGCTGAGTCTCTGGGAAAGCAGAGATCCCCAGTGCTGTTGCGGCTAAAGATAGGCTGCAGAGGGATAGTGAAGACCTGCAAGAGCTTTCAGGGCTGGCACCTTCCTTGTGGGAGAAGGAGCCAGACGTTTGCCTTTTGAGAAAAAGTTTCTGCCGAGAGCGAGCACCATGAGATGCTGAGTCTCTGGGAAAGCAGAGATCCCCAGTGCTGTTGTGCCTGTGGATAGGCTGCAGAGGGATAGTGAAGACCAGCAAGAGCTTTAAGGGCTGGCACCTTCCTTGTGGGAGAAGGAGCCAGACGTTTGCCTTTTCAGAATAATTTTCTGCCGAGAACGAGCACCGTGACATGCTGAGTCTCTGGGAAAGCAGAGATCCCCAGTGCTGTTGCGGCTAAAGATAGGCTGCAGAGGGATAGTGAAGACCAGCAAGAGCTTTCAGGGCTGGCACCTTCCTTGTGGGAGAAGGAGCCAGACGTTTGCCTTTTCAGAAAAAGGCTCTGCCGAGAGCGAGCACCATGAGATGCTGATTCTCTGGGAAAGCAGAGATCCCCAGTGCTGTTGTGCCTGTGGATAGGCTGCAGGGGGACGGTGAAGACCAGCAAGAGCTTTCAGGGCTGGCACCTTCCTTGTGGGAGAAGGAGCCAGACGTTTGCCTTTTCAGAAAAAGTTTCTGCCGAGAACGAGCACCGTGACATGCTGAGTCTCTGCGAAAGCAGAGATCCCCAGTGCTGTTGTGCCTGTGGATAGGCTGCAGGGGGACGGTGAAGACCAGCAAGAGCTTTCAGGGCTGGCACCTTCCTTGTGGGAGAAGGAGCCAGACGTTTGCCTTTTGAGAAAAAGTTTCTGCCGAGAACGAGCACCGTGACATGCTGAGTCTCTGGGAAAGCAGAGATCCCCAGTGCTGTTGTGCCTGTGGATAGGCTGCACGGGGACGGTGAAGACCAGCAAGAGCTTTCAGGGCTGGCACCTTCCTTGTGGGAGAAGGAGCCAGACGTTTGCCTTTTCAGAAAACGTTTCTGCCGAGAACGAGCACCGAGACATGCTGAGTCTCTGGGAAAGCAGAGATCCCCAGTGCTGTTGCGGTTAAAGATAGTTTGCAGAGGGATAGTGAAGACCAGCAAGAGCTTTCAGGGCTGGCACCTTCCTTGTGGGAGAAGGAGCCAGACGTTTGCCTTTTGAGAAAAAGTTTCTGCCGAGAACGAGCACCGTGACATGCTGAGTCTCTGGAAAAGCAGAGATCCCCAGTGCTGTTGAGGCTAAAGATAGGCTGCAGAGGGATAGTGAAGACCAGCAAGAGCTTTCAGGGCTGGCACCTTCCTTGTGGGAGAAGGAGCCAGACGTTTGCCTTTTCAGAAAAAGTTTCTGCCGAGAACGAGCACCGTGACATGCTGAGTCTCTGGGAAAGCAGAGATCCCCAGTGCTGTTGTGCCTGTGGATAGGCTGCAGGGGGACGGTGAAGACCAGCAAGAGCTTTCAGGGCTGGCACCTTCCTTGTGGGAGAAGGAGCCAGACGTTTGCCTTTTCAGAAAAAGTTTCTGCCGAGAACGAGCACCGTGACATGCTGAGTCTCTGGGAAAGCAGAGATCCCCAGTGCTGTTGTGCCTGTGGATAGGCTGCAGGGGGACGGTGAAGACCAGCAAGATCTTTAAGGGCTGGCACCTTCCTTGTGGGAGAAGGAGCCAGACGTTTGCCTTTTCAGAAAAAGTTTCTGCCGAGAACGAGCACCGTGACATGCTAAGTCTCTGGAAAAGCAGAGATCCCCAGTGCTGTTGAGGCTAAAGATAGGCTGCAGAGGGATAGTGAAGGCCAGCAAGAGCTTTCAGGGCTGGCACCTTCCTTGTGGGAGAAGGAGCCAGACGTTTGCCTTTTCAGAAAACGTTTCTGCCGAGAACGAGCACCGTGACATGCTGAGTCTCTGGGAAAGCAGAGATCCCCAGTGCTGTTGCGGCTAAAGATCGGCTGCAGAGGGATAGTGAAGACCTGCAAGAGCTTTCAGGGCTGGCACCTTCCTTGTGAGAGAAGGAGCCAGACGTTTGCCTTTTCAGAAAAAGTTTCTGCCGAGAACGAGCACCGTGACATGCTGAGTCTCTGGGAAAGCAGAGATCCCCAGTGCTGTTGCGGCTAAAGATAGGCTGCAGAGGGATAGTGAAGACCAGCAAGAGCTTTCAGGGCTGGCACCTTCCTTGTGGGAGAAGGAGCCAGACGTTTGCCTTTTCAGAAAAAGGCTCTGCCGAGAGCGAGCACCATGAGATGCTGATTCTCTGGGAAAGCAGAGATCCCCAGTGCTGTTGTGCCTGTGGATAGGCTGCAGGGGGACGGTGAAGACCAGCAAGAGCTTTCAGGGCTGGCACCTTCCTTGTGGGAGAAGGAGCCAGACGTTTGCCTTTTCAGAAAAAGTTTCTGCCGAGAACGAGCACCGTGACATGCTGAGTCTCTGCGAAAGCAGAGATCCCCAGTGCTGTTGTGCCTGTGGATAGGCTGCAGGGGGACGGTGAAGACCAGCAAGAGCTTTCAGGGCTGGCACCTTCCTTGTGGGAGAAGGAGCCAGACGTTTGCCTTTTGAGAAAAAGTTTCTGCCGAGAACGAGCACCGTGACATGCTGAGTCTCTGGGAAAGCAGAGATCCCCAGTGCTGTTGTGCCTGTGGATAGGCTGCACGGGGACGGTGAAGACCAGCAAGAGCTTTCAGGGCTGGCACCTTCCTTGTGGGAGAAGGAGCCAGACGTTTGCCTTTTCAGAAAACGTTTCTGCCGAGAACGAGCACCGAGACATGCTGAGTCTCTGGGAAAGCAGAGATCCCCAGTGCTGTTGCGGTTAAAGATAGTTTGCAGAGGGATAGTGAAGACCAGCAAGAGCTTTCAGGGCTGGCACCTTCCTTGTGGGAGAAGGAGCCAGACGTTTGCCTTTTCAGAAAAAGTTTCTGCCGAGAACGAGCACCGTGACATGCTGAGTCTCTGGAAAAGCAGAGATCCCCAGTGCTGTTGAGGCTAAAGATAGGCTGCAGAGGGATAGTGAAGACCAGCAAGAGCTTTCAGGGCTGGCACCTTCCTTGTGGGAGAAGGAGCCAGACGTTTGCCTTTTCAGAAAAAGTTTCTGCCGAGAACGAGCACCGTGACATGCTGAGTCTCTGGGAAAGCAGAGATCCCCAGTGCTGTTGTGCCTGTGGATAGGCTGCAGGGGGACGGTGAAGACCAGCAAGAGCTTTCAGGGCTGGCACCTTCCTTGTGGGAGAAGGAGCCAGACGTTTGCCTTTTCAGAAAAAGTTTCTGCCGAGAACGAGCACCGAGACATGCTGAGTCTCTGGGAAAGCAGAGATCCCCAGTGCTGTTGTGCCTGTGGATAGGCTGCAGGGGGACGGTGAAGACCAGCAAGAGCTTTCAGGGCTGGCACCTTCCTTGTGGGAGAAGGAGCCAGACGTTTGCCTTTTCAGAAAAAGTTTCTGCCGAGAACGAGCACCGTGACATGCTGAGTCTCTGGGAAAGCAGAGATCCCCAGTGCTGTTGCGGCTAAAGATAGGCTGCAGAGGGATAGTGAAGACCTGCAAGAGCTTTCAGGGCTGGCACCTTCCTTGTGGGAGAAGGAGCCAGACGTTTGCCTTTTGAGAAAAAGTTTCTGCCGAGAGCGAGCACCATGAAATGCTGAGTCTCTGGGAAAGCAGAGATCCCCAGTGCTGTTGTGCCTGTGGATAGGCTGCAGAGGGATAGTGAAGACCAGCAAGAGCTTTCAGGGCTGGCACCTTCCTTGTGGGAGAAGGAGCCAGACGTTTGCCTTTTCAGAAAAAGTTTCTGCCGAGAACGAGCACCGTGACATGCTGAGTCTCTGGGAAAGCAGAGATCCCCAGTGCTGTTGTGCCTGTGGATAGGCTGCAGGGGGACGGTGAAGACCAGCAAGAGCTTTCAGGGCTGGCACCTTCCTTGTGGGAGAAGGAGCCAGACGTTTGCCTTTTCAGAAAAAGTTTCTGCCGAGAACGAGCACCGTGACATGCTGAGTCTCTGGGAAAGCAGAGATCCCCAGTGCTGTTGTGCCTGTGGATAGGCTGCAGGGGGACGGTGAAGACCAGCAAGATCTTTAAGGGCTGGCACCTTCCTTGTGGGAGAAGGAGCCAGACGTTTGCCTTTTCAGAAAAAGTTTCTGCCGAGAACGAGCACCGTGACATGCTAAGTCTCTGGAAAAGCAGAGATCCCCAGTGCTGTTGAGGCTAAAGATAGGCTGCAGAGGGATAGTGAAGGCCAGCAAGAGCTTTCAGGGCTGGCACCTTCCTTGTGGGAGAAGGAGCCAGACGTTTGCCTTTTCAGAAAACGTTTCTGCCGAGAACGAGCACCGTGACATGCTGAGTCTCTGGGAAAGCAGAGATCCCCAGTGCTGTTGCGGCTAAAGATCGGCTGCAGAGGGATAGTGAAGACCTGCAAGAGCTTTCAGGGCTGGCACCTTCCTTGTGGGAGAAGGAGCCAGACGTTTGCCTTTTCAGAAAAAGTTTCTGCCGAGAACGAGCACCGTGACATGCTGAGTCTCTGGGAAAGCAGAGATCCCCAGTGCTGTTGCGGCTAAAGATAGGCTGCAGAGGGATAGTGAAGACCAGCAAGAGCTTTCAGGGCTGGCACCTTCCTTGTGGGAGAAGGAGCCAGACGTTTGCCTTTTCAGAAAAAGGCTCTGCCGAGAGCGAGCACCATGAGATGCTGATTCTCTGGGAAAGCAGAGATCCCCAGTGCTGTTGTGCCTGTGGATAGGCTGCAGGGGGACGGTGAAGACCAGCAAGAGCTTTCAGGGCTGGCACCTTCCTTGTGGGAGAAGGAGCCAGACGTTTGCCTTTTCAGAAAAAGTTTCTGCCGAGAACGAGCACCGTGACATGCTGAGTCTCTGCGAAAGCAGAGATCCCCAGTGCTGTTGTGCCTGTGGATAGGCTGCAGGGGGACGGTGAAGACCAGCAAGAGCTTTCAGGGCTGGCACCTTCCTTGTGGGAGAAGGAGCCAGACGTTTGCCTTTTGAGAAAAAGTTTCTGCCGAGAACGAGCACCGTGACATGCTGAGTCTCTGGGAAAGCAGAGATCCCCAGTGCTGTTGTGCCTGTGGATAGGCTGCACGGGGACGGTGAAGACCAGCAAGAGCTTTCAGGGCTGGCACCTTCCTTGTGGGAGAAGGAGCCAGACGTTTGCCTTTTCAGAAAACGTTTCTGCCGAGAACGAGCACCGAGACATGCTGAGTCTCTGGGAAAGCAGAGATCCCCAGTGCTGTTGCGGTTAAAGATAGTTTGCAGAGGGATAGTGAAGACCAGCAAGAGCTTTCAGGGCTGGCACCTTCCTTGTGGGAGAAGGAGCCAGACGTTTGCCTTTTCAGAAAAAGTTTCTGCCGAGAACGAGCACCGTGACATGCTGAGTCTCTGGAAAAGCAGAGATCCCCAGTGCTGTTGAGGCTAAAGATAGGCTGCAGAGGGATAGTGAAGACCAGCAAGAGCTTTCAGGGCTGGCACCTTCCTTGTGGGAGAAGGAGCCAGACGTTTGCCTTTTCAGAAAAAGTTTCTGCCGAGAACGAGCACCGTGACATGCTGAGTCTCTGGGAAAGCAGAGATCCCCAGTGCTGTTGTGCCTGTGGATAGGCTGCAGGGGGACGGTGAAGACCAGCAAGAGCTTTCAGGGCTGGCACCTTCCTTGTGGGAGAAGGAGCCAGACGTTTGCCTTTTCAGAAAAAGTTTCTGCCGAGAACGAGCACCGAGACATGCTGAGTCTCTGGGAAAGCAGAGATCCCCAGTGCTGTTGTGCCTGTGGATAGGCTGCAGGGGGACGGTGAAGACCAGCAAGAGCTTTCAGGGCTGGCACCTTCCTTGTGGGAGAAGGAGCCAGACGTTTGCCTTTTCAGAAAAAGTTTCTGCCGAGAACGAGCACCGTGACATGCTGAGTCTCTGGGAAAGCAGAGATCCCCAGTGCTGTTGCGGCTAAAGATAGGCTGCAGAGGGATAGTGAAGACCTGCAAGAGCTTTCAGGGCTGGCACCTTCCTTGTGGGAGAAGGAGCCAGACGTTTGCCTTTTGAGAAAAAGTTTCTGCCGAGAGCGAGCACCATGAAATGCTGAGTCTCTGGGAAAGCAGAGATCCCCAGTGCTGTTGTGCCTGTGGATAGGCTGCAGAGGGATAGTGAAGACCAGCAAGAGCTTTCAGGGCTGGCACCTTCCTTGTGGGAGAAGGAGCCAGACGTTTGCCTTTTCAGAATAATTTTCTGCCGAGAACGAGCACCGTGACATGCTGAGTCTCTGGGAAAGCAGAGATCCCCAGTGCTGTTGAGGCTAAAGATAGGCTGCAGAGGGATAGTGAAGACCTGCAAGAGCTTTCAGGGCTGGCACCTTCCTTGTGGGAGAAGGAGCCAGACGTTTGCCTTTTCAGAAAAAGTCTCTGCCGAGAGCGAGCACCATGAGATGCTGAGTCTCTGGGAAAGCAGAGATCCCCAGTGCTGTTTTGCCTGTGGATAGGCTGCAGAGTGATAGTGAAGACCTGCAAGAGCTTTCAGGGCTGGCACCTTCCTTGTGGGAGAAGGAGCCAGACGTTTGCCTTTTCAGAAAAAGTTTCTGCCGAGAACGAGCACCGTGACATGCTGAGTCTCTGGGAAAGCAGAGATCCCAAGTGCTGTTGCGGCTAAAGATAGGCTGCAGAGGGATAGTGAAGACCTGCAAGAGCTTTCAGGGCTGGCACCTTCCTTGTGGGAGAAGGAGCCAGACGTTTGCCTTTTGAGAAAAAGTTTCTGCCGAGAACGAGCACCGTGACATGCTGAGTCTCTGGGAAAGCAGAGATCCCCAGTGCTGTTGTGCCTGTGGATAGGCTGCAGGGGGACGGTGAAGACCAGCAAGAGCTTTCAGGGCTGGCACCTTCCTTGTGGGAGAAGGAGCCAGACGTTTGCCTTTTCAGAAAAAGTTTCTGCCGAGAACGAGCACCGTGACATGCTGAGTCTCTGGGAAAGCAGAGATCCCCAGTGCTGTTGTGCCTGTGGATAGGCTGCAGGGGGATAGTGAAGACCAGCAAGAGCTTTCAGGGCTGGCACCTTCCTTGTGGGAGAAGGAGCCAGACGTTTGCCTTTTCAGAAAAAGTTTCTGCCGAGAACGAGCACCGTGACATGCTGAGTCTCTGGGAAAGCAGAGATCCCCAGTGCTGTTGTGCCTGTGGATAGGCTGCAGGGGGACGGTGAAGACCAGCAAGAGCTTTCAGGGCTGGCACCTTCCTTGTGGGAGAAGGAGCCAGACGTTTGCCTTTTCAGAAAAAGTTTCTGCCGAGAACGAGCACCGTGACATGCTGAGTCTCTGGGAAAGCAGAGATCCCCAGTGCTGTTGTGCCTGTGGATAGGCTGCAGGGGGACGGTGAAGACCAGCAAGATCTTTAAGGGCTGGCACCTTCCTTGTGGGAGAAGGAGCCAGACGTTTGCCTTTTCAGAAAAAGTTTCTGCCGAGAACGAGCACCGTGACATGCTGAGTCTCTGGAAAAGCAGAGATCCCCAGTGCTGTTGAGGCTAAAGATAGGCTGCAGAGGGATAGTGAAGACCAGCAAGAGCTTTCAGGGCTGGCACCTTCCTTGTGGGAGAAGGAGCCAGACGTTTGCCTTTTCAGAAAACGTTTCTGCCGAGAACGAGCACCGTGACATGCTGAGTCTCTGGGAAAGCAGAGATCCCCAGTGCTGTTGCGGCTAAAGATCGGCTGCAGAGGGATAGTGAAGACCTGCAAGAGCTTTCAGGGCTGGCACCTTCCTTGTGGGAGAAGGAGCCAGACGTTTGCCTTTTCAGAAAGTCTCTGCCGAGAGCGAGCACCATGAGATGCTGAGTCTCTGGGAAAGCAGAGATCCCCAGTGCTGTTGTGCCTGTGGATAGGCTGCAGGGGGACGGTGAAGACCAGCAAGATCTTTCAGGGCTGGCACCTTCCTTGTGGGAGAAGGAGCCAGACGTTTGCCTTTTCAGAAAAAGTTTCTGCCGAGAACGAGCACCGAGACATGCTGAGTCTCTGGGAAAGCAGAGATCCCCAGTGCTGTTGTGCCTGTGGATAGGCTGCAGGGGGACGGTGAAGACCAGCAAGAGCTTTCAGGGCTGGCACCTTCCTTGTGGGAGAAGGAGCCAGACGTTTGCCTTTTCAGAAAAAGTTTCTGCCGAGAACGAGCACCGTGACATGCTGAGTCTCTGGGAAAGCAGAGATCCCCAGTGCTGTTGCGGCTAAAGATAGGCTGCAGAGGGATAGTGAAGACCTGCAAGAGCTTTCAGGGCTGGCACCTTCCTTGTGGGAGAAGGAGCCAGACGTTTGCCTTTTGAGAAAAAGTTTCTGCCGAGAGCGAGCACCATGAGATGCTGAGTCTCTGGGAAAGCAGAGATCCCCAGTGCTGTTGTGCCTGTGGATAGGCTGCAGAGGGATAGTGAAGACCAGCAAGAGCTTTAAGGGCTGGCACCTTCCTTGTGGGAGAAGGAGCCAGACGTTTGCCTTTTCAGAATAATTTTCTGCCGAGAACGAGCACCGTGACATGCTGAGTCTCTGGGAAAGCAGAGATCCCCAGTGCTGTTGCGGCTAAAGATAGGCTGCAGAGGGATAGTGAAGACCTGCAAGAGCTTTCAGGGCTGGCACCTTCCTTGTGGGAGAAGGAGCCAGACGTTTGCCTTTTCAGAAAAAGTCTCTGCCGAGAGCGAGCACCATGAGATGCTGAGTCTCTGGGAAAGCAGAGATCCCCAGTGCTGTTGTGCCTGTGGATAGGCTGCAGAGTGATAGTGAAGACCTGCAAGAGCTTTCAGGGCTGGCACCTTCCTTGTGGGAGAAGGAGCCAGACGTTTGCCTTTTCAGAAAAAGTTTCTGCCGAGAACGAGCACCGTGACATGCTGAGTCTCTGGGAAAGCAGAGATCCCAAGTGCTGTTGCGGCTAAAGATAGGCTGCAGAGGGATAGTGAAGACCTGCAAGAGCTTTCAGGGCTGGCACCTTCCTTGTGGGAGAAGGAGCCAGACGTTTGCCTTTTGAGAAAAAGTTTCTGCCGAGAACGAGCACCGTGACATGCTGAGTCTCTGGGAAAGCAGAGATCCCCAGTGCTGTTGTGCCTGTGGATAGGCTGCAGGGGGACGGTGAAGACCAGCAAGAGCTTTCAGGGCTGGCACCTTCCTTGTGGGAGAAGGAGCCAGACGTTTGCCTTTTCAGAAAAAGTTTCTGCCGAGAACGAGCACCGTGACATGCTGAGTCTCTGGGAAAGCAGAGATCCCCAGTGCTGTTGTGCCTGTGGATAGGCTGCAGGGGGATAGTGAAGACCTGCAAGAGCTTTCAGGGCTGGCACCTTCCTTGTGGGAGAAGGAGCCAGACGTTTGCCTTTTCAGAAAAAGTTTCTGCCGAGAACGAGCACCGTGACATGCTGAGTCTCTGCGAAAGCAGAGATCCCCAGTGCTGTTGCGGCTAAAGATAGGCTGCAGAGGGATAGTGAAGACCAGCAAGAGCTTTCAGGGCTGGCACCTTCCTTGTGGGAGAAGGAGCCAGACGTTTGCCTTTTCAGAAAAAGGCTCTGCCGAGAGCGAGCACCATGAGATGCTGAATCTCTGGGAAAGCAGAGATCCCCAGTGCTGTCGTGCCTGTGGATAGGCTGCAGAGGGATAGTGAAGACCAGCAAGAGCTTTCAGGGCTGGCACCTTCCTTGTGGGAGAAGGAGCCAGACGTTTGCCTTTTCAGAAAAAGTTTCTGCCGAGAACGAGCACCGTGACATGCTGACTCTCTGCGAAAGCAGAGATCCCCAGTGCTGTTGCGGCTAAAGATAGGCTGCAGGGGGACGGTGAAGACCAGCAAGAGCTTTCAGGGCTGGCACCTTCCTTGTGGGAGAAGGAGCCAGACGTTTGCCTTTTCAGAAAAAGTTTCTGCCGAGAACGAGCACCGTGACATGCTGAGTCTCTGGGAAAGCAGAGATCCCCAGTGCTGTTGTGCCTGTGGATAGGCTGCACGGGGACGGTGAAGACCAGCAAGAGCTTTCAGGGCTGGCACCTTCCTTGTGGGAGAAGGAGCCAGACGTTTGCCTTTTCAGAAAACGTTTCTGCCGAGAACGAGCACCGTGACATGCTGAGTCTCTGGGAAAGCAGAGATCCCCAGTGCTGTTGCGGCTAAAGATAGGCTGCAGAGGGATAGTGAAGACCTGCAAGAGCTTTCAGGGCTGGCACCTTCCTTGTGGGAGAAGGAGCCAGACGTTTGCCTTTTCAGAAAAAGGCTCTGCCGAGAGCGAGCACCATGAGATGCTGAATCTCTGGGAAAGCAGAGATCCCCAGTGCTGTTGTGCCTGTGGATAGGCTGCAGAGGGATAGTGAAGACCAGCAAGATCTTTCAGGGCTGGCACCTTCCTTGTGGGAGAAGGAGCCAGACGTTTGCCTTTTCAGAAAAAGTTTCTGCCGAGAACGAGCACCGTGACATGCTGAGTCTCTGCGAAAGCAGAGATGCCCAGTGCTGTTGCGGCTAAAGATAGGCTGCAGGGGGACGGTGAAGACCAGCAAGAGCTTTCAGGGCTGGCACCTTCCTTGTGGGAGAAGGAGCCAGACGTTTGCCTTTTCAGAAAAAGTTTCTGCCGAGAGCGAGCACCATGAGATGCTGAGTCTCTGGGAAAGCAGAGATCCCCAGTGCTGTTGTGCCTGTGGATAGGCTGCAGAGGGATAGTGAAGACCAGCAAGAGCTTTCAGGGCTGGCACCTTCCTTGTGGGAGAAGGAGCCAGACGTTTGCCTTTTCAGAAAAAGTTTCTGCCGAGAACGAGCACCGTGACATGCTGAGTCTCTGGGAAAGCAGAGATCCCCAGTGCTGTTGCGGCTAAAGATCGGCTGCAGAGGGATAGTGAAGACCTGCAAGAGCTTTCAGGGCTGGCACCTTCCTTGTGGGAGAAGGAGCCAGACGTTTGCCTTTTCAGAAAGTCTCTGCCGAGAGCGAGCACCATGAGATGCTGAGTCTCTGGGAAAGCAGAGATCCCCAGTGCTGTTGTGCCTGTGGATAGGCTGCAGGGGGACGGTGAAGACCAGCAAGATCTTTCAGGGCTGGCACCTTCCTTGTGGGAGAAGGAGCCAGACGTTTGCCTTTTCAGAAAAAGGTACTGCCGAGAACGAGCACCGAGACATGCTGAGTCTCTGGGAAAGCAGAGATCCCCAGTGCTGTTGTGCCTGTGGATAGGCTGCAGGGGGACGGTGAAGACCAGCAAGAGCTTTTAGGGCTGGCACCTTCCTTGTGGGAGAAGGAGCCAGACGTTTGCCTTTTGAGAAAAAGTTTCTGCCGAGAGCGAGCACCATGAGATGCTGAGTCTCTGGGAAAGCAGAGATCCCCAGTGCTGTTGTGCCTGTGGATAGGCTGCAGAGGGATAGTGAAGACCAGCAAGAGCTTTCAGGGCTGGCACCTTCCTTGTGGGAGAAGGAGCCAGACGTTTGCCTTTTCAGAATAATTTTCTGCCGAGAACGAGCACCGTGACATGCTGAGTCTCTGGGAAAGCAGAGATCCCCAGTGCTGTTGCGGCTAAAGATCGGCTGCAGAGGGATAGTGAAGACCTGCAAGAGCTTTCAGGGCTGGCACCTTCCTTGTGGGAGAAGGAGCCAGACGTTTGCCTTTTCAGAAAGTCTCTGCCGAGAGCGAGCACCATGAGATGCTGAGTCTCTGGGAAAGCAGAGATCCCCAGTGCTGTTGTGCCTGTGGATAGGCTGCAGGGGGACGGTGAAGACCAGCAAGATCTTTCAGGGCTGGCACCTTCCTTGTGGGAGAAGGAGCCAGACGTTTGCCTTTTCAGAAAAAGTTTCTGCCGAGAACGAGCACCGAGACATGCTGAGTCTCTGGGAAAGCAGAGATCCCCAGTGCTGTTGTGCCTGTGGATAGGCTGCAGGGGGACGGTGAAGACCAGCAAGAGCTTTCAGGGCTGGCACCTTCCTTGTGGGAGAAGGAGCCAGACGTTTGCCTTTTCAGAAAAAGTTTCTGCCGAGAACGAGCACCGTGACATGCTGAGTCTCTGGGAAAGCAGAGATCCCCAGTGCTGTTGCGGCTAAAGATAGGCTGCAGAGGGATAGTGAAGACCTGCAAGAGCTTTCAGGGCTGGCACCTTCCTTGTGGGAGAAGGAGCCAGACGTTTGCCTTTTGAGAAAAAGTTTCTGCCGAGAGCGAGCACCATGAGATGCTGAGTCTCTGGGAAAGCAGAGATCCCCAGTGCTGTTGTGCCTGTGGATAGGCTGCAGAGGGATAGTGAAGACCAGCAAGAGCTTTCAGGGCTGGCACCTTCCTTGTGGGAGAAGGAGCCAGACGTTTGCCTTTTCAGAATAATTTTCTGCCGAGAACGAGCACCGTGACATGCTGAGTCTCTGGGAAAGCAGAGATCCCCAGTGCTGTTGCGGCTAAAGATAGGCTGCAGAGGGATAGTGAAGACCTGCAAGAGCTTTCAGGGCTGGCACCTTCCTTGTGGGAGAAGGAGCCAGACGTTTGCCTTTTCAGAAAAAGTCTCTGCCGAGAGCGAGCACCATGAGATGCTGAGTCTCTGGGAAAGCAGAGATCCCCAGTGCTGTTGTGCCTGTGGATAGGCTGCAGAGTGATAGTGAAGACCTGCAAGAGCTTTCAGGGCTGGCACCTTCCTTGTGGGAGAAGGAGCCAGACGTTTGCCTTTTCAGAAAAAGTTTCTGCCGAGAACGAGCACCGTGACATGCTGAGTCTCTGGGAAAGCAGAGATCCCAAGTGCTGTTGCGGCTAAAGATAGGCTGCAGAGGGATAGTGAAGACCTGCAAGAGCTTTCAGGGCTGGCACCTTCCTTGTGGGAGAAGGAGCCAGACGTTTGCCTTTTGAGAAAAAGTTTCTGCCGAGAACGAGCACCGTGACATGCTGAGTCTCTGGGAAAGCAGAGATCCCCAGTGCTGTTGTGCCTGTGGATAGGCTGCAGGGGGACGGTGAAGACCAGCAAGAGCTTTCAGGGCTGGCACCTTCCTTGTGGGAGAAGGAGCCAGACGTTTGCCTTTTCAGAAAAAGTTTCTGCCGAGAACGAGCACCGTGACATGCTGAGTCTCTGGGAAAGCAGAGATCCCCAGTGCTGTTGTGCCTGTGGATAGGCTGCAGGGGGATAGTGAAGACCTGCAAGAGCTTTCAGGGCTGGCACCTTCCTTGTGGGAGAAGGAGCCAGACGTTTGCCTTTTCAGAAAAAGTTTCTGCCGAGAACGAGCACCGTGACATGCTGAGTCTCTGCGAAAGCAGAGATCCCCAGTGCTGTTGCGGCTAAAGATAGGCTGCAGAGGGATAGTGAAGACCAGCAAGAGCTTTCAGGGCTGGCACCTTCCTTGTGGGAGAAGGAGCCAGACGTTTGCCTTTTCAGAAAAAGGCTCTGCCGAGAGCGAGCACCATGAGATGCTGAATCTCTGGGAAAGCAGAGATCCCCAGTGCTGTTGTGCCTGTGGATAGGCTGCAGAGGGATAGTGAAGACCAGCAAGAGCTTTCAGGGCTGGCACCTTCCTTGTGGGAGAAGGAGCCAGACGTTTGCCTTTTCAGAAAAAGTTTCTGCCGAGAACGAGCACCGTGACATGCTGACTCTCTGCGAAAGCAGAGATCCCCAGTGCTGTTGCGGCTAAAGATAGGCTGCAGGGGGACGGTGAAGACCAGCAAGAGCTTTCAGGGCTGGCACCTTCCTTGTGGGAGAAGGAGCCAGACGTTTGCCTTTTCAGAAAAAGTTTCTGCCGAGAACGAGCACCGTGACATGCTGAGTCTCTGGGAAAGCAGAGATCCCCAGTGCTGTTGTGCCTGTGGATAGGCTGCACGGGGACGGTGAAGACCAGCAAGAGCTTTCAGGGCTGGCACCTTCCTTGTGGGAGAAGGAGCCAGACGTTTGCCTTTTCAGAAAACGTTTCTGCCGAGAACGAGCACCGTGACATGCTGAGTCTCTGGGAAAGCAGAGATCCCCAGTGCTGTTGCGGCTAAAGATAGGCTGCAGAGGGATAGTGAAGACCTGAAAGAGCTTTCAGGGCTGGCACCTTCCTTGTGGGAGAAGGAGCCAGACGTTTGCCTTTTCAGAAAAAGTTTCTGCCGAGAACGAGCACCGTGACATGCTGAGTCTCTGCGAAAGCAGAGATCCCCAGTGCTGTTGCGGCTAAAGATAGGCTGCAGGGGGACGGTGAAGACCAGCAAGAGCTTTCAGGGCTGGCACCTTCCTTGTGGGAGAAGGAGCCAGACGTTTGCCTTTTGAGAAAAAGTTTCTGCCGAGAAAGAGCACCGTGACATGCTGAGTCTCTGGGAAAGCAGAGATCCCCAGTGCTGTTGTGCCTGTGGATAGGCTGCAAGGGGGATAGTGAAGACCTGCAAGAGCTTTCAGGGCTGGCACCTTCCTTGTGGGAGAAGGAGCCAGACGTTTGCCTTTTCAGAAAAAGTTTCTGCCGAGAACGAGCACCGTGACATGCTGAGTCTCTGCGAAAGCAGAGATCCCCAGTGCTGTTGCGGCTAAAGATAGGCTGCAGAGGGATAGTGAAGACCTGCAAGAGCTTTCAGGGCTGGCACCTTCCTTGTGGGAGAAGGAGCCAGACGTTTGCCTTTTCAGAAAAAGGCTCTGCCGAGAGCGAGCACCATGAGATGCTGAATCTCTGGGAAAGCAGAGATCCCCAGTGCTGTTGTGCCTGTGGATAGGCTGCAGAGGGATAGTGAAGACCAGCAAGATCTTTCAGGGCTGGCACCTTCCTTGTGGGAGAAGGAGCCAGACGTTTGCCTTTTCAGAAAAAGTTTCTGCCGAGAACGAGCACCGTGACATGCTGAGTCTCTGCGAAAGCAGAGATGCCCAGTGCTGTTGCGGCTAAAGATAGGCTGCAGGGGGACGGTGAAGACCAGCAAGAGCTTTCAGGGCTGGCACCTTCCTTGTGGGAGAAGGAGCCAGACGTTTGCCTTTTCAGAAAAAGTTTCTGCCGAGAGCGAGCACCATGAGATGCTGAGTCTCTGGGAAAGCAGAGATCCCCAGTGCTGTTGTGCCTGTGGATAGGCTGCAGAGGGATAGTGAAGACCAGCAAGAGCTTTCAGGGGTGGCACCTTCCTTGTGGGAGAAGGAGCCAGACGTTTGCCTTTTCAGAAAAAGTTTCTGCCGAGAACGAGCACCGTGACATGCTGAGTCTCTGGGAAAGCAGAGATCCCCAGTGCTGTTGCGGCTAAAGATCGGCTGCAGAGGGATAGTGAAGACCTGCAAGAGCTTTCAGGGCTGGCACCTTCCTTGTGGGAGAAGGAGCCAGACGTTTGCCTTTTCAGAAAGTCTCTGCCGAGAGCGAGCACCATGAGATGCTGAGTCTCTGGGAAAGCAGAGATCCCCAGTGCTGTTGTGCCTGTGGATAGGCTGCAGGGGGACGGTGAAGACCAGCAAGATCTTTCAGGGCTGGCACCTTCCTTGTGGGAGAAGGAGCCAGACGTTTGCCTTTTCAGAAAACGTTTCTGCCGAGAACGAGCACCGAGACATGCTGAGTCTCTGGGAAAGCAGAGATCCCCAGTGCTGTTGTGCCTGTGGATAGGCTGCAGGGGGACGGTGAAGACCAGCAAGAGCTTTCAGGGCTGGCACCTTCCTTGTGGGAGAAGGAGCCAGACGTTTGCCTTTTGAGAAAAAGTTTCTGCCGAGAGCGAGCACCATGAGATGCTGAGTCTCTGGGAAAGCAGAGATCCCCAGTGCTGTTGTGCCTGTGGATAGGCTGCAGAGGGAGAGTGAAGACCAGCAAGAGCTTTCAGGGCTGGCACCTTCCTTGTGGGAGAAGGAGCCAGACGTTTGCCTTTTCAGAATAATTTTCTGCCGAGAACGAGCACCGTGACATGCTGAGTCTCTGGGAAAGCAGAGATCCCCAGTGCTGTTGTGGCTAAAGATAGGCTGCAGAGGGATAGTGAAGACCTGCAAGAGCTTTCAGGGCTGGCACATTCCTTGTGGGAGAAGGAGCCAGACGTTTGCCTTTTCAGAAAAAGTCTCTGCCGAGAGCGAGCACCTTGAGATGCTGAGTCTCTGGGAAAGCAGAGATCCCCAGTGCTGTTGTGCCTGTGGATAGGCTGCAGAGGGATAGTGAAGACCAGCAAGAGCTTTCAGGGCTGGCACCTTCCTTGTGGGAGAAGGAGCCAGACGTTTGCCTTTTCAGAAAAAGTTTCTGCCGAGAACGAGCACCGTGACATGCTGAGTCTCTGGGAAAGCAGAGATCCCAAGTGCTGTTGCGGCTAAAGATAGGCTGCAGAGGGATAGTGAAGACCAGCAAGATCTTTCAGGGCTGGCACCTTCCTTGTGGGAGAAGGAGCCAGACGTTTGCCTTTTGAGAAAAAGTTTCTGCCGAGAACGAGCACCGTGACATGCTGAGTCTCTGGGAAAGCAGAGATCCCCAGTGCTGTTGTGCCTGTGGATAGGCTGCAGGGGGACGGTGAAGACCAGCAAGAGCTTTCAGGGCTGGCACCTTCCTTGTGGGAGAAGGAGCCAGACGTTTGCCTTTTCAGAAAAAGTTTCTGCCGAGAACGAGCACCGTGACATGCTGAGTCTCTGCGAAAGCAGAGATCCCCAGTGCTGTTGTGCCTGTGGATAGGCTGCAGGGGGACGGTGAAGACCAGCAAGAGCTTTCAGGGCTGGCACCTTCCTTGTGGGAGAAGGAGCCAGACGTTTGCCTTTTCAGAAAAAGTTTCTGCTGAGAACGAGCACCGTGACATGCTGAGTCTCTGGGAAAGCAGAGATCCCCAGTGCTGTTGTGCCTGTGGATAGGCTGCAGGGGGACGGTGAAGACCAGCAAGATCTTTCAGGGCTGGCACCTTCCTTGTGGGAGAAGGAGCCAGACGTTTGCCTTTTCAGAAAAAGTTTCTGCCGAGAACGAGCACCGTGACATGCTGAGTCTCTGGAAAAGCAGAGATCCCCAGTGCTGTTGAGGCTAATGATACGCTGCAGAGGGATAGTGAAGACCAGCAAGAGCTTTCAGGGCTGGCACCTTCCTTGTGGGAGAAGGAGCCAGACGTTTGCCTTTTCAGAAAACGTTTCTGCCGAGAACGAGCACCGTGACATGCTGAGTCTCTGGGAAAGCAGAGATCCCCAGTGCTGTTGTGCCTGTGGATAGGCTGCAGGGGGACGGTGAAGACCAGCAAGATCTTTCAGGGCTGGCACCTTCCTTGTGGGAGAAGGAGCCAGATGTTTGCCTTTTCAGAAAAAGTTTCTGCCGAGAACGAGCACCGTGACATGCTGAGTCTCTGGAAAAGCAGAGATCCCCAGTGCTGTTGAGGCTAATGATAGGCTGCAGAGGGATAGTGAAGACCAGCAAGAGCTTTCAGGGCTGGCACCTTCCTTGTGGGAGAAGGAGCCAGACGTTTGCCTTTTCAGAAAACGTTTCTGCCGAGAACGAGCACCGAGACATGCTGAGTCTCTGGGAAAGCAGAGATCCCCAGTGCTGTTGCGGCTAAAGATCGGCTGCAGAGGGATAGTGAAGACCTGCAAGAGCTTTCAGGGCTGGCACCTTCCTTGTGGGAGAAGGAGCCAGACGTTTGCCTTTTCAGAAAAAGTTTCTGCCGAGAACGAGCACCGAGACATGCTGAGTCTCTGGGAAAGCAGAGATCCCCAGTGCTGTTGTGCCTGTGGATAGGCTGCAGGGGGACGGTGAAGACGAGCAAGATCTTTCAGGGCTGGCACCTTCCTTGTGGGAGAAGGAGCCAGACGTTTGCCTTTTCAGAAAAAGTTTCTGCCGAGAACGAGCACCGTGACATGCTGAGTCTCTGGGAAAGCAGAGATCCCCAGTGCTGTTGTGCCTGTGGATAGGCTGCAGGGGGACGGTGAAGACCAGCAAGAGCTTTCAGGGCTGGCACCTTCCTTGTGGGAGAAGGAGCCAGACGTTTGCCTTTTGAGAAAAAGTTTCTGCCGAGAGCGAGCACCATGAGATGCTGAGTCTCTGCGAAAGCAGAGATCCCCAGTGCTGTTGTGCCTGTGGATAGGCTGCAGAGGGATAGTGAAGACCAGCAAGAGCTTTCAGGGCTGGCACCTTCCTTGTGGGAGAAGGAGCCAGACGTTTGCCTTTTCAGAATAATTTTCTGCCGAGAACGAGCACCGTGACATGCTGAGTCTCTGGAAAAGCAGAGATCCCCAGTGCTGTTGTGGCTAAAGATAGGCTGCAGAGGGATAGTGAAGACCTGCAAGAGCTTTCAGGGCTGGCACATTCCTTGTGGGAGAAGGAGCCAGACGTTTGCCTTTTCAGAAAAAGTCTCTGCCGAGAGCGAGCACCATGAGATGCTGAGTCTCTGGGAAAGCAGAGATCCCCAGTGCTGTTGTGCCTGTGGATAGGCTGCAGAGGGATAGTGAAGACCAGCAAGAGCTTTCAGGGCTGGCACCTTCCTTGTGGGAGAAGGAGCCAGACGTTTGCCTTTTCAGAAAAAGTTTCTGCCGAGAACGAGCACCGTGACATGCTGAGTCTCTGGGAAAGCAGAGATCCCAAGTGCTGTTGCGGCTAAAGATAGGCTGCAGAGGGATAGTGAAGACCTGCAAGAGCTTTCAGGGCTGGCACCTTCCTTGTGGGAGAAGGAGCCAGACGTTTGCCTTTTGAGAAAAAGTTTCTGCCGAGAACGAGCACCGTGACATGCTGAGTCTCTGCGAAAGCAGAGATCCCCAGTTCTGTTGCGGCTAAAGATAGGCTGCAGAGGGATAGTGAAGACCTGCAAGAGCTTTCAGGGCTGGCACCTTCCTTGTGGGAGAAGGAGCCAGACGTTTGCCTTTTCAGAAAAAGGCTCTGCCGAGAGCGAGCACCATGAGATGCTGAATCTCTGGGAAAGCAGAGATCCCCAGTGCTGTTGTGCCTGTGGATAGGCTGCAGAGGGATAGTGAAGACCAGCAAGATCTTTCAGGGCTGGCACCTTCCTTGTGGGAGAAGGAGCCAGACGTTTGCCTTTTGAGAAAAAGTTTCTGCCGAGAACGAGCACCGTGACATGCTGAGTCTCTGCGAAAGCAGAGATCCCCAGTGCTGTTGCGGCTAAAGATAGGCTGCAGGGGGACGGTGAAGACCAGCAAGAGCTTTCAGGGCTGGCACCTTCCTTGTGGGAGAAGGAGCCAGACGTTTGCCTTTTGAGAAAAAGTTTCTGCCGAGAACGAGCACCGTGACATGCTGAGTCTCTGGGAAAGCAGAGATCCCCAGTGCTGTTGCGGCTAAAGATAGGCTGCAGAGGGATAGTGAAGACCTGCACGAGCTTTCAGAGCTGGCACCTTCCTTGTGGGAGAAGGAGCCAGACGTTTGCCTTTTCAGAAAAAGTTTCTGCCGAGAACGAGCACCGTGACATGCTGAGTCTCTGGGAAAGCAGAGATCCCCAGTGCTGTTGTGCCTGTGGATAGGCTGCAGGGGGACGGTGAAGACCAGCAAGAGCTTTCAGGGCTGGCACCTTCCTTGTGGGAGAAGGAGCCAGACGTTTGCCTTTTGAGAAAAAGTTTCTGCCAAGAACGAGCACCGTGACATGCTGAGTCTCTGGGAAAGCAGAGATCCCCAGTGCTGTTGTGCCTGTGGATAGGCTGCACGGGGACGGTGAAGACCAGCAAGAGCTTTCAGGGCTGGCACCTTCCTTGTGGGAGAAGGAGCCAGACGTTTGCCTTTTCAGAAAACGTTTCTGCCGAGAACGAGCACCGAGACATGCTGAGTCTCTGGGAAAGCAGAGATCCCCAGTGCTGTTGCGGTTAAAGATAGTTTGCAGAGGGATAGTGAAGACCAGCAAGAGCTTTCAGGGCTGGCACCTTCCTTGTGGGAGAAGGAGCCAGACGTTTGCCTTTTGAGAAAAAGTTTCTGCCGAGAACGAGCACCGTGATATGCTGAGTCTCTGGAAAAGCAGAGATCCCCAGTGCTGTTGAGGCTAAAGATAGGCTGCAGGGGGATAGTGAAGACCAGCAAGAGCTTTCAGGGCTGGCACCTTCCTTGTGGGAGAAGGAGCCAGACGTTTGCCTTTTCAGAAAAAGTTTCTGCCGAGAACGAGCACCGTGACATGCTGAGTCTCTGCGAAAGCAGAGATCCCCAGTGCTGTTGTGCCTGTGGATAGGCTGCAGGGGGACGGTGAAGACGAGCAAGATCTTTCAGGGCTGGCACCTTCCTTGTGGGAGAAGGAGCCAGACGTTTGCCTTTTCAGAAAAAGTTTCTGCCGAGAACGAGCACCGTGACATGCTGAGTCTCTGGGAAAGCAGAGATCCCCAGTGCTGTTGTGCCTGTGGATAGGCTGCAGGGGGACGGTGAAGACCAGCAAGAGCTTTCAGGGCTGGCACCTTCCTTGTGGGAGAAGGAGCCAGACGTTTGCCTTTTGAGAAAAAGTTTCTGCCGAGAGCGAGCACCATGAGATGCTGAGTCTCTGGGAAAGCAGAGATCCCCAGTGCTGTTGTGCCTGTGGATAGGCTGCAGAGGGATAGTGAAGACCAGCAAGAGCTTTCAGGGCTGGCACCTTCCTTGTGGGAGAAGGAGCCAGACGTTTGCCTTTTCAGAATAATTTTCTGCCGAGAACGAGCACCGTGACATGCTGAGTCTCTGGGAAAGCAGAGATCCCCAGTGCTGTTGTGGCTAAAGATAGGCTGCAGAGGGATAGTGAAGACCTGCAAGAGCTTTCAGGGCTGGCACATTCCTTGTGGGAGAAGGAGCCAGACGTTTGCCTTTTCAGAAAAAGTCTCTGCCGAGAGCGAGCACCATGAGATGCTGAGTCTCTGGGAAAGCAGAGATCCCCAGTGCTGTTGTGCCTGTGGATAGGCTGCAGAGGGATAGTGAAGATCAGCAAGAGCTTTCAGGGCTGGCACCTTCCTTGTGGGAGAAGGAGCCAGACGTTTGCCTTTTCAGAAAAAGTTTCTGCCGAGAACGAGCACCGTGACATGCTGAGTCTCTGGGAAAGCAGAGATCCCAAGTGCTGTTGCGGCTAAAGATAGGCTGCAGAGGGATAGTGAAGACCTGCAAGAGCTTTCAGGGCTGGCACCTTCCTTGTGGGAGAAGGAGCCAGACGTTTGCCTTTTGAGAAAAAGTTTCTGCCGAGAACGAGCACCGTGACATGCTGAGTCTCTGCGAAAGCAGAGATCCCCAGTTCTGTTGCGGCTAAAGATAGGCTGCAGAGGGATAGTGAAGACCTGCAAGAGCTTTCAGGGCTGGCACCTTCCTTGTGGGAGAAGGAGCCAGACGTTTGCCTTTTCAGAAAAAGGCTCTGCCGAGAGCGAGCACCATGAGATGCTGAATCTCTGGGAAAGCAGAGATCCCCAGTGCTGTTGTGCCTGTGGATAGGCTGCAGAGGGATAGTGAAGACCAGCAAGATCTTTCAGGGCTGGCACCTTCCTTGTGGGAGAAGGAGCCAGACGTTTGCCTTTTCAGAAAAAGTTTCTGCCGAGAACGAGCACCGTGACATGCTGAGTCTCTGCGAAAGCAGAGATCCCCAGTGCTGTTGCGGCTAAAGATAGGCTGCAGGGGGACGGTGAAGACCAGCAAGAGCTTTCAGGGCTGGCACCTTCCTTGTGGGAGAAGGAGCCAGACGTTTGCCTTTTGAGAAAAAGTTTCTGCCGAGAACGAGCACCGTGACATGCTGAGTCTCTGGGAAAGCAGAGATCCCCAGTGCTGTTGCGGCTAAAGATAGGCTGCAGAGGGATAGTGAAGACCTGCACGAGCTTTCAGAGCTGGCACCTTCCTTGTGGGAGAAGGAGCCAGACGTTTGCCTTTTCAGAAAAAGTTTCTGCCGAGAACGAGCACCGTGACATGCTGAGTCTCTGGGAAAGCAGAGATCCCCAGTGCTGTTGTGCCTGTGGATAGGCTGCAGGGGGACGGTGAAGACCAGCAAGAGCTTTCAGGGCTGGCACCTTCCTTGTGGGAGAAGGAGCCAGACGTTTGCCTTTTGAGAAAAAGTTTCTGCCAAGAACGAGCACCGTGACATGCTGAGTCTCTGGGAAAGCAGAGATCCCCAGTGCTGTTGTGCCTGTGGATAGGCTGCACGGGGACGGTGAAGACCAGCAAGAGCTTTCAGGGCTGGCACCTTCCTTGTGGGAGAAGGAGCCAGACGTTTGCCTTTTCAGAAAATGTTTCTGCCGAGAACGAGCACCGAGACATGCTGAGTCTCTGGGAAAGCAGAGATCCCCAGTGCTGTTGCGGTTAAAGATAGTTTGCAGAGGGATAGTGAAGACCAGCAAGAGCTTTCAGGGCTGGCACCTTCCTTGTGGGAGAAGGAGCCAGACGTTTGCCTTTTGAGAAAAAGTTTCTGCCGAGAACGAGCACCGTGATATGCTGAGTCTCTGGAAAAGCAGAGATCCCCAGTGCTGTTGAGGCTAAAGATAGGCTGCAGAGGGATAGTGAAGACCAGCAAGAGCTTTCAGGGCTGGCACCTTCCTTGTGGGAGAAGGAGCCAGACGTTTGCCTTTTCAGAAAAAGTTTCTGCCGAGAACGAGCACCGTGACATGCTGAGTCTCTGCGAAAGCAGAGATCCCCAGTGCTGTTGTGCCTGTGGATAGGCTGCAGGGGGACGGTGAAGACCAGCAAGAGCTTTCAGGGCTGGCACCTTCCTTGTGGGAGAAGGAGCCAGACGTTTGCCTTTTCAGAAAAAGTTTCTGCCGAGAACGAGCACCGTGACATGCTGAGTCTCTGGGAAAGCAGAGATCCCCAGTGCTGTTGTGCCTGTGGATAGGCTGCAGGGGGACGGTGAAGACCAGCAAGATCTTTAAGGGCTGGCACCTTCCTTGTGGGAGAAGGAGCCAGACGTTTGCCTTTTCAGAAAAAGTTTCTGCCGAGAACGAGCACCGTGACATGCTGAGTCTCTGGAAAAGCAGAGATCCCCAGTGCTGTTGAGGCTAAAGATAGGCTGCAGAGGGATAGTGAAGACCAGCAAGAGCTTTCAGGGCTGGCACCTTCCTTGTGGGAGAAGGAGCCAGACGTTTGCCTTTTCAGAAAACGTTTCTGCCGAGAACGAGCACCGTGACATGCTGAGTCTCTGGGAAAGCAGAGATCCCCAGTGCTGTTGCGGCTAAAGATCGGCTGCAGAGGGATAGTGAAGACCTGCAAGAGCTTTCAGGGCTGGCACCTTCCTTGTGGGAGAAGGAGCCAGACGTTTGCCTTTTCAGAAAAAGGCTCTGCCGAGAACGAGCGCCGTGACATGCTGAGTCTCTGGGAAAGCAGAGATCCCCAGTGCTGTTGTGCCTGTGGATAGGCTGCAGGGGGACGGTGAAGACCAGCAAGATCTTTCAGGGCTGGCACCTTCCTTGTGGGAGAAGGAGCCAGACGTTTGCCTTTTCAGAAAAAGTTTCTGCCGAGAACGAGCACCGTGACATGCTGAGTCTCTGGGAAAGCAGAGATCCCCAGTGCTGTTGTGCCTGTGGATAGGCTGCAGGGGGACGGTGAAGACCAGCAAGAGCTTTCAGGGCTGGCACCTTCCTTGTGGGAGAAGGAGCCAGACGTTTGCCTTTTCAGAAAAAGTTTCTGCCGAGAACGAGCACCGTGACATGCTGAGTCTCTGGGAAAGCAGAGATCCCCAGTGCTGTTGCGGCTAAAGATCGGCTGCAGAGGGATAGTGAAGACCTGCAAGAGCTTTCAGGGCTGGCACCTTCCTTGTGGGAGAAGGAGCCAGACGTTTGCCTTTTCAGAAAAAGTTTCTGCCGAGAACGAGCACCGTGACATGCTGAGTCTCTGGGAAAGCAGAGATCCCCAGTGCTGTTGCGCCTGTGGATAGGCTGCAGGGGGACGGTGAAGACCAGCAAGATCTTTCAGGGCTGGCACCTTCCTTGTGGGAGAAGGAGCCAGACGTTTGCCTTTTCAGAAAAAGTTTCTGCCGAGAACGAGCACCGTGACATGCTGAGTCTCTGGGAAAGCAGAGATCCCCAGTGCTGTTGCGGCTAAAGATAGGCTGCAGAGGGATAGTGAAGACCTGCAAGAGCTTTCAGGGCTGGCACCTTCCTTGTGGGAGAAGGAGCCAGACGTTTGCCTTTTGAGAAAAAGTTTCTGCCGAGAGCGAGCACCATGAGATGCTGAGTCTCTGGGAAAGCAGAGATCCCCAGTGCTGTTGTGCCTGTGGATAGGCTGCAGAGGGATAGTGAAGACCAGCAAGAGCTTTCAGGGCTGGCACCTTCCTTGTGGGAGAAGGAGCCAGACGTTTGCCTTTTCAGAATAATTTTCTGCCGAGAACGAGCACCGTGACATGCTGAGTCTCTGGGAAAGCAGAGATCCCCAGTGCTGTTGCGGCTAAAGATAGGCTGCAGAGGGATAGTGAAGACCTGCAAGAGCTTTCAGGGCTGGCACCTTCCTTGTGGGAGAAGGAGCCAGACGTTTGCCTTTTCAGAAAAAGTCTCTGCCGAGAGCGAGCACCATGAGATGCTGAGTCTCTGGGAAAGCAGAGATCCCCAGTGCTGTTGTGCCTGTGGATAGGCTGCAGAGTGATAGTGAAGACCTGCAAGAGCTTTCAGGGCTGGCACCTTCCTTGTGGGAGAAGGAGCCAGACGTTTGCCTTTTCAGAAAAAGTTTCTGCCGAGAACGAGCACCGTGACATGCTGAGTCTCTGGGAAAGCAGAGATCCCAAGTGCTGTTGCGGCTAAAGATAGGCTGCAGAGGGATAGTGAAGACCTGCAAGAGCTTTCAGGGCTGGCACCTTCCTTGTGGGAGAAGGAGCCAGACGTTTGCCTTTTGAGAAAAAGTTTCTGCCGAGAACGAGCACCGTGACATGCTGAGTCTCTGGGAAAGCAGAGATCCCCAGTGCTGTTGTGCCTGTGGATAGGCTGCAGGGGGACGGTGAAGACCAGCAAGATCTTTCAGGGCTGGCACCTTCCTTGTGGGAGAAGGAGCCAGACGTTTGCCTTTTCAGAAAAAGTTACTGCCGAGAACGAGCACCAAGACATTCAGAGTCACTGGGAAAGCAGAGATCCCCAGTGCTGTTGTGCCTGTGGATAGGCTGCAGGGGGACGGTGAAGACCAGCAAGAGCTTTCAGGGCTGGCACCTTCCTTGTGGGAGAAGGAGCCAGACGTTTGCCTTTTCAGAAAAAGTTTCTGCCGAGAACGAGCACCGTGACATGCTGAGTCTCTGGGAAAGCAGAGATCCCCAGTGCTGTTGCGGCTAAAGATCGGCTGCAGAGGGATAGTGAAGACCTGCAAGAGCTTTCAGGGCTGGCACCTTCCTTGTGGGAGAAGGAGCCAGACGTTTGCCTTTTCAGAAAAAGTTTCTGCCGAGAACGAGCGCCGTGACATGCTGAGTCTCTGGGAAAGCAGAGATCCCCAGTGCTGTTGCGCCTGTGGATAGGCTGCAGGGGGACGGTGAAGACCAGCAAGAGCTTTCAGGGCTGGCACCTTCCTTGTGGGAGAAGGAGCCAGACGTTTGCCTTTTCAGAAAAAGTTTCTGCCGAGAACGAGCACCGTGACATGCTGAGTCTCTGGGAAAGCAGAGATCCCCAGTGCTGTTGCGGCTAAAGATAGGCTGCAGAGGGATAGTGAAGACCTGCAAGAGCTTTCAGGGCTGGCACCTTCCTTGTGGGAGAAGGAGCCAGACGTTTGCCTTTTGAGAAAAAGTTTCTGCCGAGAGCGAGCACCATGAGATGCTGAGTCTCTGGGAAAGCAGAGATCCCCAGTGCTGTTGTGCCTGTGGATAGGCTGCAGAGGGATAGTGAAGACCAGCAAGAGCTTTCAGGGCTGGCACCTTCCTTGTGGGAGAAGGAGCCAGACGTTTGCCTTTTCAGAATAATTTTCTGCCGAGAACGAGCACCGTGACATGCTGAGTCTCTGGGAAAGCAGAGATCCCCAGTGCTGTTGCGGCTAAAGATAGGCTGCAGAGGGATAGTGAAGACCTGCAAGAGCTTTCAGGGCTGGCACCTTCCTTGTGGGAGAAGGAGCCAGACGTTTGCCTTTTCAGAAAAAGTCTCTGCCGAGAGCGAGCACCATGAGATGCTGAGTCTCTGGGAAAGCAGAGATCCCCAGTGCTGTTGTGCCTGTGGATAGGCTGCAGAGTGATAGTGAAGACCTGCAAGAGCTTTCAGGGCTGGCACCTTCCTTGTGGGAGAAGGAGCCAGACGTTTGCCTTTTCAGAAAAAGTTTCTGCCGAGAACGAGCACCGTGACATGCTGAGTCTCTGGGAAAGCAGAGATCCCAAGTGCTGTTGCGGCTAAAGATAGGCTGCAGAGGGATAGTGAAGACCTGCAAGAGCTTTCAGGGCTGGCACCTTCCTTGTGGGAGAAGGAGCCAGACGTTTGCCTTTTGAGAAAAAGTTTCTGCCGAGAACGAGCACCGTGACATGCTGAGTCTCTGGGAAAGCAGAGATCCCCAGTGCTGTTGTGCCTGTGGATAGGCTGCAGGGGGACGGTGAAGACCAGCAAGAGCTTTCAGGGCTGGCACCTTCCTTGTGGGAGAAGGAGCCAGACGTTTGCCTTTTGAGAAAAAGTTTCTGCCGAGAACGAGCACCGTGACATGCTGAGTCTCTGGGAAAGCAGAGATCCCCAGTGCTGTTGTGCCTGTGGATAGGCTGCAGGGGGATAGTGAAGACCTGCAAGAGCTTTCAGGGCTGGCACCTTCCTTGTGGGAGAAGGAGCCAGACGTTTGCCTTTTCAGAAAAAGTTTCTGCCGAGAACGAGCACCGTGACATGCTGAGTCTCTGGGAAAGCAGAGATCCCCAGTGCTGTTGCGGCTAAAGATAGGCTGCAGAGGGATAGTGAAGACCTGCAAGAGCTTTCAGGGCTGGCACCTTCCTTGTGGGAGAAGGAGCCAGACGTTTGCCTTTTCAGAAAAAGGCTCTGCCGAGAGCGAGCACCATGAGATGCTGAATCTCTGGGAAAGCAGAGATCCCCAGTGCTGTTGTGCCTGTGGATAGGCTGCAGAGGGATAGTGAAGACCAGCAAGAGCTTTCAGGGCTGGCACCTTCCTTGTGGGAGAAGGAGCCAGACGTTTGCCTTTTCAGAAAAAGTTTCTGCCGAGAACGAGCACCGTGACATGCTGAGTCTCTGCGAAAGCAGAGATCCCCAGTGCTGTTGCGGCTAAAGATAGGCTGCAGGGGGACGGTGAAGACCAGCAAGAGCTTTCAGGGCTGGCACCTTCCTTGTGGGAGAAGGAGCCAGACGTTTGCCTTTTCAGAAAACGTTTCTGCCGAGAGCGAGCACCATGAGATGCTGAGTCTCTGGGAAAGCAGAGATCCCCAGTGCTGTTGTGCCTGTGGATAGGCTGCAGAGGGATAGTGAAGACCAGCAAGAGCTTTCAGGGCTGGCACCTTCCTTGTGGGAGAAGGAGCCAGACGTTTGCCTTTTCAGAAAAAGGCTCTGCCGAGAGCGAGCACCATGAGATGCTGAATCTCTGGGAAAGCAGAGATCCCCAGTGCTGTTGTGCCTGTGGATAGGCTGCAGAGGGATAGTGAAGACCAGCAAGAGCTTTCAGGGCTGGCACCTTCCTTGTGGGAGAAGGAGCCAGACGTTTGCCTTTTCAGAAAAAGTTTCTGCCGAGAACGAGCACCGTGACATGCTGAGTCTCTGGGAAAGCAGAGATCCCCAGTGCTGTTGAGGCTAAAGATAGGCTGCAGAGGGATAGTGAAGACCAGCAAGAGCTTTCAGGGCTGGCACCTTCCTTGTGGGAGAAGGAGCCAGACGTTTGCCTTTTCAGAAAACGTTTCTGCCGAGAACGAGCACCGTGACATGCTGAGTCTCTGGTAAAGCAGAGATCCCCAGTGCTGTTGCGGCTAATGATCGGCTGCAGAGGGATAGTGAAGACCTGCAAGAGCTTTCAGGGCTGGCACCTTCCTTGTGGGAGAAGGAGCCAGACGTTTGCCTTTTCAGAAAGTCTCTGCCGAGAGCGAGCACCATGAGATGCTGAGTCTCTGGGAAAGCAGAGATCCCCAGTGCTGTTGTGCCTGTGGATAGGCTGCAGGGGGACGGTGAAGACCAGCAAGAGCTTTCAGGGCTGGCACCTTCCTTGTGGGAGAAGGAGCCAGACGTTTGCCTTTTCAGAAAACGTTTCTGCCGAGAACGAGCACCGTGACATGCTGAGTCTCTGGGAAAGCAGAGATCCCCAGTGCTGTTGTGCCTGTGGATAGGCTGCAGGGGGACGGTGAAGACGAGCAAGATCTTTCAGGGCTGGCACCTTCCTTGTGGGAGAAGGAGCCAGACGTTTGCCTTTTGAGAAAAAGTTTCTGCCGAGAACGAGCACCGTGACATGCTGAGTCTCTGGGAAAGCAGAGATCCCCAGTGCTGTTGTGCCTGTGGATAGGCTGCAGGGGGACGGTGAAGACCAGCAAGAGCTTTCAGGGCTGGCACCTTCCTTGTGGGAGAAGGAGCCAGACGTTTGCCTTTTGAGAAAAAGTTTCTGCCGAGAGCGAGCACCATGAGATGCTGAGTCTCTGGGAAAGCAGAGATCCCCAGTGCTGTTGTGCCTGTGGATAGGCTGCAGAGGGATAGTGAAGACCAGCAAGAGCTTTCAGGGCTGGCACCTTCCTTGTGGGAGAAGGAGCCAGACGTTTGCCTTTTCAGAATAATTTTCTGCCGAGAACGAGCACCGTGACATGCTGAGTCTCTGGGAAAGCAGAGATCCCCAGTGCTGTTGTGGCTAAAGATAGGCTGCAGAGGGATAGTGAAGACCTGCAAGAGCTTTCAGGGCTGGCACATTCCTTGTGGGAGAAGGAGCCAGACGTTTGCCTTTTCAGAAAAAGTCTCTGCCGAGAGCGAGCACCATGAGATGCTGAGTCTCTGGGAAAGCAGAGATCCCCAGTGCTGTTGTGCCTGTGGATAGGCTGCAGAGGGATAGTGAAGACCAGCAAGAGCTTTCAGGGCTGGCACCTTCCTTGTGGGAGAAGGAGCCAGACGTTTGCCTTTTCAGAAAAAGTTTCTGCCGAGAACGAGCACCGTGACATGCTGAGTCTCTGGGAAAGCAGAGATCCCCAGTGCTGTTGCGGCTAAAGATAGGCTGCAGAGGGATAGTGAAGACCTGCAAGAGCTTTCAGGGCTGGCACCTTCCTTGTGGGAGAAGGAGCCAGACGTTTGCCTTTTGAGAAAAAGTTTCTGCCGAGAACGAGCACCGTGACATGCTGAGTCTCTGGGAAAGCAGAGATCCCCAGTGCTGTTGTGCCTGTGGATAGGCTGCAGGGGGACGGTGAAGACCAGCAAGAGCTTTCAGGGCTGGCACCTTCCTTGTGGGAGAAGGAGCCAGACGTTTGCCTTTTCAGAAAAAGTTTCTGCCGAGAACGAGCACCGTGACATGCTGAGTCTCTGGGAAAGCAGAGATCCCCAGTGCTGTTGTGCCTGTGGATAGGCTGCAGGGGGATAGTGAAGACCTGCAAGAGCTTTCAGGGCTGGCACCTTCCTTGTGGGAGAAGGAGCCAGACGTTTGCCTTTTCAGAAAAAGTTTCTGCCGAGAACGAGCACCGTGACATGCTGAGTCTCTGCGAAAGCAGAGATCCCCAGTGCTGTTGCGGCTAAAGATAGGCTGCAGAGGGATAGTGAAGACCTGCAAGAGCTTTCAGGGCTGGCACCTTCCTTGTGGGAGAAGGAGCCAGACGTTTGCCTTTTCAGAAAAAGGCTCTGCCGAGAGCGAGCACCATGAGATGCTGAATCTCTGGGAAAGCAGAGATCCCCAGTGCTGTTGTGCCTGTGGATAGGCTGCAGAGGGATAGTGAAGACCAGCAAGAGCTTTCAGGGCTGGCACCTTCCTTGTGGGAGAAGGAGCCAGACGTTTGCCTTTTCAGAAAAAGTTTCTGCCGAGAACGAGCACCGTGACATGCTGAGTCTCTGCGAAAGCAGAGATCCCCAGTGCTGTTGCGGCTAAAGATAGGCTGCAGGGGGACGGTGAAGACCAGCAAGAGCTTTCAGGGCTGGCACCTTCCTTGTGGGAGAAGGAGCCAGACGTTTGCCTTTTCAGAAAACGTTTCTGCCGAGAGCGAGCACCATGAGATGCTGAGTCTCTGGGAAAGCAGAGATCCCCAGTGCTGTTGTGCCTGTGGATAGGCTGCAGAGGGATAGTGAAGACCAGCAAGAGCTTTCAGGGCTGGCACCTTCCTTGTGGGAGAAGGAGCCAGACGTTTGCCTTTTCAGAAAAAGTTTCTGCCGAGAACGAGCACCGTGACATGCTGAGTCTCTGGGAAAGCAGAGATCCCCAGTGCTGTTGCGGCTAAAGATAGGCTGCAGAGGGATAGTGAAGACCTGAAAGAGCTTTCAGGGCTGGCACATTCCTTGTGGGAGAAGGAGCCAGACGTTTGCCTTTTCAGAAAAAGTCTCTGCCGAGAGCGAGCACCATGAGATGCTGAGTCTCTGGGAAAGCAGAGATCCCCAGTGCTGTTGTGCCTGTGGATAGGCTGCAGAGGGATAGTGAAGACCTGCAAGAGCTTTCAGGGCTGGCACCTTCCTTGTGGGAGAAGGAGCCAGACGTTTGCCTTTTCAGAAAAAGTTTCTGCCGAGAACGAGCACCGTGACATGCTGAGTCTCTGGGAAAGCAGAGATCCCCAGTGCTGTTGCGGCTAAAGATAGGCTGCAGAGGGATAGTGAAGACCTGCAAGAGCTTTCAGGGCTGGCACCTTCCTTGTGGGAGAAGGAGCCAGACGTTTGCCTTTTGAGAAAAAGTTTCTGCCGAGAACGAGCACCGTGACATGCTGAGTCTCTGGGAAAGCAGAGATCCCCAGTGCTGTTGTGCCTGTGGATAGGCTGCAGAGGGATAGTGAAGACCAGCAAGAGCTTTCAGGGCTGGCACCTTCCTTGTGGGAGAAGGAGCCAGACGTTTGCCTTTTCAGAAAAAGTTTCTGCCGAGAACGAGCACCGTGACATGCTGAGTCTCTGGGAAAGCAGAGATCCCCAGTGCTGTTGCGGCTAAAGATAGGCTGCAGAGGGATAGTGAAGACCTGAAAGAGCTTTCAGGGCTGGCACCTTCCTTGTGGGAGAAGGAGCCAGACGTTTGCCTTTTCAGAAAAAGGCTCTGCCGAGAGCGAGCACCATGAGATGCTGAGTCTCTGGGAAAGCAGAGATCCCCAGTGCTGTTGTGCCTGTGGATAGGCTGCAGAGGGATAGTGAAGACCAGCAAGAGCTTTCAGGGCTGGCACCTTCCTTGTGGGAGAAGGAGCCAGACGTTTGCCTTTTCAGAAAAAGTTTCTGCCGAGAACGAGCACCGTGACATGCTGAGTCTCTGCGAAAGCAGAGATCCCCAGTGCTGTTGCGGCTAAAGATAGGCTGCAGGGGGACGGTGAAGACCAGCAAGAGCTTTCAGGGCTGGCACCTTCCTTGTGGGAGAAGGAGCCAGACGTTTGCCTTTTCAGAAAACGTTTCTGCCGAGAACGAGCACCGTGACATGCTGAGTCTCTGGGAAAGCAGAGATCCCCAGTGCTGTTGCGGCTAAAGATCGGCTGCAGAGGGATAGTGAAGACCTGCAAGAGCTTTCAGGGCTGGCACCTTCCTTGTGGGAGAAGGAGCCAGACGTTTGCCTTTTCAGAAAAAGGCTCTGCCGAGAACGAGCGCCGTGACATGCTGAGTCTCTGGGAAAGCAGAGATCCCCAGTGCTGTTGTGCCTGTGGATAGGCTGCAGGGGGACGGTGAAGACCAGCAAGATCTTTCAGGGCTGGCACCTTCCTTGTGGGAGAAGGAGCCAGACGTTTGCCTTTTCAGAAAAAGTTTCTGCCGAGAACGAGCACCGTGACATGCTGAGTCTCTGGGAAAGCAGAGATCCCCAGTGCTGTTGTGCGTGTGGATAGGCTGCAGGGGGACGGTGAAGACCAGCAAGAGCTTTCAGGGCTGGCACCTTCCTTGTGGGAGAAGGAGCCAGACGTTTGCCTTTTCAGAAAAAGTTTCTGCCGAGAACGAGCACCGTGACATGCTGAGTCTCTGGGAAAGCAGAGATCCCCAGTGCTGTTGCGGCTAAAGATCGGCTGCAGAGGGATAGTGAAGACCTGCAAGAGCTTTCAGGGCTGGCACCTTCCTTGTGGGAGAAGGAGCCAGACGTTTGCCTTTTCAGAAAAAGTTTCTGCCGAGAACGAGCGCCGTGACATGCTGAGTCTCTGGGAAAGCAGAGATCCCCAGTGCTGTTGCGCCTGTGGATAGGCTGCAGGGGGACGGTGAAGACCAGCAAGAGCTTTCAGGGCTGGCACCTTCCTTGTGGGAGAAGGAGCCAGACGTTTGCCTTTTCAGAAAAAGTTTCTGCCGAGAACGAGCACCGTGACATGCTGAGTCTCTGGGAAAGCAGAGATCCCCAGTGCTGTTGCGGCTAAAGATAGGCTGCAGAGGGATAGTGAAGACCTGCAAGAGCTTTCAGGGCTGGCACCTTCCTTGTGGGAGAAGGAGCCAGACGTTTGCCTTTTGAGAAAAAGTTTCTGCCGAGAGCGAGCACCATGAGATGCTGAGTCTCTGGGAAAGCAGAGATCCCCAGTGCTGTTGTGCCTGTGGATAGGCTGCAGAGGGATAGTGAAGACCAGCAAGATCTTTCAGGGCTGGCACCTTCCTTGTGGGAGAAGGAGCCAGACGTTTGCCTTTTCAGAAAAATTTTCTGCCGAGAACGAGCACCGTGACATGCTGAGTCTCTGGGAAAGCAGAGATCCCCAGTGCTGTTGCGGCTAAAGATAGGCTGCAGAGGGATAGTGAAGACCTGCAAGAGCTTTCAGGGCTGGCACCTTCCTTGTGGGAGAAGGAGCCAGACGTTTGCCTTTTCAGAAAAAGTCTCTGCCGAGAGCGAGCACCATGAGATGCTGAGTCTCTGGGAAAGCAGAGATCCCCAGTGCTGTTGTGCCTGTGGATAGGCTGCAGAGTGATAGTGAAGACCTGCAAGAGCTTTCAGGGCTGGCACCTTCCTTGTGGGAGAAGGAGCCAGACGTTTGCCTTTTCAGAAAAAGTTTCTGCCGAGAACGAGCACCGTGACATGCTGAGTCTCTGGGAAAGCAGAGATCCCAAGTGCTGTTGCGGCTAAAGATAGGCTGCAGAGGGATAGTGAAGACCTGCAAGAGCTTTCAGGGCTGGCACCTTCCTTGTGGGAGAAGGAGCCAGACGTTTGCCTTTTGAGAAAAAGTTTCTGCCGAGAACGAGCACCGTGACATGCTGAGTCTCTGGGAAAGCAGAGATCCCCAGTGCTGTTGTGCCTGTGGATAGGCTGCAGGGGGACGGTGAAGACCAGCAAGATCTTTCAGGGCTGGCACCTTCCTTGTGGGAGAAGGAGCCAGACGTTTGCCTTTTCAGAAAAAGTTTCTGCCGAGAACGAGCACCGAGACATGCTGAGTCTCTGGGAAAGCAGAGATCCCCAGTGCTGTTGTGCCTGTGGATAGGCTGCAGGGGGACGGTGAAGACCAGCAAGAGCTTTCAGGGCTGGCACCTTCCTTGTGGGAGAAGGAGCCAGACGTTTGCCTTTTCAGAAAAAGTTTCTGCCGAGAACGAGCACCGTGACATGCTGAGTCTCTGGGAAAGCAGAGATCCCCAGTGCTGTTGCGGCTAAAGATCGGCTGCAGAGGGATAGTGAAGACCTGCAAGAGCTTTCAGGGCTGGCACCTTCCTTGTGGGAGAAGGAGCCAGACGTTTGCCTTTTCAGAAAAAGTTTCTGCCGAGAACGAGCGCCGTGACATGCTGAGTCTCTGGGAAAGCAGAGATCCCCAGTGCTGTTGCGCCTGTGGATAGGCTGCAGGGGGACGGTGAAGACCAGCAAGAGCTTTCAGGGCTGGCACCTTCCTTGTGGGAGAAGGAGCCAGACGTTTGCCTTTTCAGAAAAAGTTTCTGCCGAGAACGAGCACCGTGACATGCTGAGTCTCTGGGAAAGCAGAGATCCCCAGTGCTGTTGCGGCTAAAGATAGGCTGCAGAGGGATAGTGAAGACCTGCAAGAGCTTTCAGGGCTGGCACCTTCCTTGTGGGAGAAGGAGCCAGACGTTTGCCTTTTGAGAAAAAGTTTCTGCCGAGAGCGAGCACCATGAGATGCTGAGTCTCTGGGAAAGCAGAGATCCCCAGTGCTGTTGTGCCTGTGGATAGGCTGCAGAGGGATAGTGAAGACCAGCAAGAGCTTTCAGGGCTGGCACCTTCCTTGTGGGAGAAGGAGCCAGACGTTTGCCTTTTCAGAATAATTTTCTGCCGAGAACGAGCACCGTGACATGCTGAGTCTCTGGGAAAGCAGAGATCCCCAGTGCTGTTGCGGCTAAAGATAGGCTGCAGAGGGATAGTGAAGACCTGCAAGAGCTTTCAGGGCTGGCACCTTCCTTGTGGGAGAAGGAGCCAGACGTTTGCCTTTTCAGAAAAAGTCTCTGCCGAGAGCGAGCACCATGAGATGCTGAGTCTCTGGGAAAGCAGAGATCCCCAGTGCTGTTGTGCCTGTGGATAGGCTGCAGAGTGATAGTGAAGACCTGCAAGAGCTTTCAGGGCTGGCACCTTCCTTGTGGGAGAAGGAGCCAGACGTTTGCCTTTTCAGAAAAAGTTTCTGCCGAGAACGAGCACCGTGACATGCTGAGTCTCTGGGAAAGCAGAGATCCCAAGTGCTGTTGCGGCTAAAGATAGGCTGCAGAGGGATAGTGAAGACCTGCAAGAGCTTTCAGGGCTGGCACCTTCCTTGTGGGAGAAGGAGCCAGACGTTTGCCTTTTGAGAAAAAGTTTCTGCCGAGAACGAGCACCGTGACATGCTGAGTCTCTGGGAAAGCAGAGATCCCCAGTGCTGTTGTGCCTGTGGATAGGCTGCAGGGGGACGGTGAAGACCAGCAAGAGCTTTCAGGGCTGGCACCTTCCTTGTGGGAGAAGGAGCCAGACGTTTGCCTTTTGAGAAAAAGTTTCTGCCGAGAACGAGCACCGTGACATGCTGAGTCTCTGGGAAAGCAGAGATCCCCAGTGCTGTTGTGCCTGTGGATAGGCTGCAGGGGGATAGTGAAGACCTGCAAGAGCTTTCAGGGCTGGCACCTTCCTTGTGGGAGAAGGAGCCAGACGTTTGCCTTTTCAGAAAAAGTTTCTGCCGAGAACGAGCACCGTGACATGCTGAGTCTCTGCGAAAGCAGAGATCCCCAGTGCTGTTGCGGCTAAAGATAGGCTGCAGAGGGATAGTGAAGACCTGCAAGAGCTTTCAGGGCTGGCACCTTCCTTGTGGGAGAAGGAGCCAGACGTTTGCCTTTTCAGAAAAAGGCTCTGCCGAGAGCGAGCACCATGAGATGCTGAATCTCTGGGAAAGCAGAGATCCCCAGTGCTGTTGTGCCTGTGGATAGGCTGCAGAGGGATAGTGAAGACCAGCAAGAGCTTTCAGGGCTGGCACCTTCCTTGTGGGAGAAGGAGCCAGACGTTTGCCTTTTCAGAAAAAGTTTCTGCCGAGAACGAGCACCGTGACATGCTGAGTCTCTGCGAAAGCAGAGATCCCCAGTGCTGTTGCGGCTAAAGATAGGCTGCAGGGGGACGGTGAAGACCAGCAAGAGCTTTCAGGGCTGGCACCTTCCTTGTGGGAGAAGGAGCCAGACGTTTGCCTTTTCAGAAAACGTTTCTGCCGAGAGCGAGCACCATGAGATGCTGAGTCTCTGGGAAAGCAGAGATCCCCAGTGCTGTTGTGCCTGTGGATAGGCTGCAGAGGGATAGTGAAGACCAGCAAGAGCTTTCAGGGCTGGCACCTTCCTTGTGGGAGAAGGAGCCAGACGTTTGCCTTTTGAGAAAAAGTTTCTGCCGAGAACGAGCACCGTGACATGCTGAGTCTCTGGGAAAGCAGAGATCCCCAGTGCTGTTGCGGCTAAAGATAGGCTGCAGAGGGATAGTGAAGACCTGAAAGAGCTTTCAGGGCTGGCACCTTCCTTGTGGGAGAAGGAGCCAGACGTTTGCCTTTTCAGAAAAAGGCTCTGCCGAGAGCGAGCACCATGAGATGCTGAGTCTCTGGGAAAGCAGAGATCCCCAGTGCTGTTGTGCCTGTGGATAGGCTGCAGAGGGATAGTGAAGACCAGCAAGAGCTTTCAGGGCTGGCACCTTCCTTGTGGGAGAAGGAGCCAGACGTTTGCCTTTTCAGAAAAAGTTTCTGCCGAGAACGAGCACCGTGACATGCTGAGTCTCTGCGAAAGCAGAGATCCCCAGTGCTGTTGCGGCTAAAGATAGGCTGCAGGGGGACGGTGAAGACCAGCAAGAGCTTTCAGGGCTGGCACCTTCCTTGTGGGAGAAGGAGCCAGACGTTTGCCTTTTCATAAAAAGTTTCTGCCGAGAACGAGCACCGTGACATGCTGAGTCTCTGGGAAAGCAGAGATCCCCAGTGCTGTTGTGCCTGTGGATAGGCTGCAGAGGGATAGTGAAGACCAGCAAGAGCTTTCAGGGCTGGCACCTTCCTTGTGGGAGAAGGAGCCAGACGTTTGCCTTTTCAGAAAAAGTTTCTGCCGAGAACGAGCACCGTGACATGCTGAGTCTCTGCGAAAGCAGAGATCCCCAGTGCTGTTGCGGCTAAAGATAGGCTGCAGGGGGACGGTGAAGACCAGCAAGAGCTTTCAGGGCTGGCACCTTCCTTGTGGGAGAAGGAGCCAGACGTTTGCCTTTTGAGAAAAAGTTTCTGCCGAGAAAGAGCACCGTGACATGCTGAGTCTCTGGGAAAGCAGAGATCCCCAGTGCTGTTGTGCCTGTGGATAGGCTGCAGGGGGATAGTGAAGACCTGCAAGAGCTTTCAGGGCTGGCACCTTCCTTGTGGGAGAAGGAGCCAGACGTTTGCCTTTTCAGAAAAAGTTTCTGCCGAGAACGAGCACCGTGACATGCTGAGTCTCTGGGAAAGCAGAGATCCCCAGTGCTGTTGCGGCTAAAGATAGGCTGCAGAGGGATAGTGAAGACCTGCAAGAGCTTTCAGGGCTGGCACCTTCCTTGTGGGAGAAGGAGCCAGACGTTTGCCTTTTCAGAAAAAGGCTCTGCCGAGAGCGAGCACCATGAGATGCTGAATCTCTGGGAAAGCAGAGATCCCCAGTGCTGTTGTGCCTGTGGATAGGCTGCAGAGGGATAGTGAAGACCAGCAAGAGCTTTCAGGGCTGGCACCTTCCTTGTGGGAGAAGGAGCCAGACGTTTGCCTTTTCAGAAAAAGTTTCTGCCGAGAACGAGCACCGTGACATGCTGAGTCTCTGCGAAAGCAGAGATCCCCAGTGCTGTTGCGGCTAAAGATAGGCTGCAGGGGGACGGTGAAGACCAGCAAGAGCTTTCAGGGCTGGCACCTTCCTTGTGGGAGAAGGAGCCAGACGTTTGCCTTTTCAGAAAACGTTTCTGCCGAGAGCGAGCACCATGAGATGCTGAGTCTCTGGGAAAGCAGAGATCCCCAGTGCTGTTGTGCCTGTGGATAGGCTGCAGAGGGATAGTGAAGACCAGGAAGAGCTTTCAGGGCTGGCACCTTCCTTGTGGGAGAAGGAGCCAGACGTTTGCCTTTTCAGAAAAAGGCTCTGCCGAGAGCGAGCACCATGAGATGCTGAATCTCTGGGAAAGCAGAGATCCCCAGTGCTGTTGTGCCTGTGGATAGGCTGCAGAGGGATAGTGAAGACCAGCAAGAGCTTTCAGGGCTGGCACCTTCCTTGTGGGAGAAGGAGCCAGACGTTTGCCTTTTCAGAAAAAGTTTCTGCCGAGAACGAGCACCGTGACATGCTGAGTCTCTGGAAAAGCAGAGATCCCCAGTGCTGTTGAGGCTAAAGATAGGCTGCAGAGGGATAGTGAAGACCAGCAAGAGCTTTCAGGGCTGGCACCTTCCTTGTGGGAGAAGGAGCCAGACGTTTGCCTTTTCAGAAAACGTTTCTGCCGAGAACGAGCACCGTGACATGCTGAGTCTCTGGTAAAGCAGAGATCCCCAGTGCTGTTGCGGCTAAAGATCGGCTGCAGAGGGATAGTGAAGACCTGCAAGAGCTTTCAGGGCTGGCTCCTTCCTTGTGGGAGAAGGAGCCAGACGTTTGCCTTTTCAGAAAGTCTCTGCCGAGAGCGAGCACCATGAGATGCTGAGTCTCTGGGAAAGCAGAGATCCCCAGTGCTGTTGTGCCTGTGGATAGGCTGCAGGGGGACGGTGAAGACCAGCAAGAGCTTTCAGGGCTGGCACCTTCCTTGTGGGAGAAGGAGCCAGACGTTTGCCTTTTCAGAAAACGTTTCTGCCGAGAACGAGCACCGAGACATGCTGAGTCTCTGGGAAAGCAGAGATCCCCAGTGCTGTTGTGCCTGTGGATAGGCTGCAGGGGGACGGTGAAGACGAGCAAGATCTTTCAGGGCTGGCACCTTCCTTGTGGGAGAGGAGCCAGACGTTTGCCTTTTGAGAAAAAGTTTCTGCCGAGAACGAGCACCGTGACATGCTGAGTCTCTGGGAAAGCAGAGATCCCCAGTGCTGTTGTGCCTGTGGATAGGCTGCAGGGGGACGGTGAAGACCAGCAAGAGCTTTCAGGGCTGGCACCTTCCTTGTGGGAGAAGGAGCCAGACGTTTGCCTTTTGAGAAAAAGTTTCTGCCGAGAGCGAGCACCATGAGATGCTGAGTCTCTGGGAAAGCAGAGATCCCCAGTGCTGTTGTGCCTGTGGATAGGCTGCAGAGGGATAGTGAAGACCAGCAAGAGCTTTCAGGGCTGGCACCTTCCTTGTGGGAGAAGGAGCCAGACGTTTGCCTTTTCAGAATAATTTTCTGCCGAGAACGAGCACCGTGACATGCTGAGTCTCTGGGAAAGCAGAGATCCCCAGTGCTGTTGTGGCTAAAGATAGGCTGCAGAGGGATAGTGAAGACCTGCAAGAGCTTTCAGGGCTGGCACATTCCTTGTGGGAGAAGGAGCCAGACGTTTGCCTTTTCAGAAAAAGTCTCTGCCGAGAGCGAGCACCATGAGATGCTGAGTCTCTGGGAAAGCAGAGATCCCCAGTGCTGTTGTGCCTGTGGATAGGCTGCAGAGGGATAGTGAAGACCAGCAAGAGCTTTCAGGGCTGGCACCTTCCTTGTGGGAGAAGGAGCCAGACGTTTGCCTTTTCAGAAAAAGTTTCTGCCGAGAACGAGCACCGTGACATGCTGAGTCTCTGGGAAAGCAGAGATCCCCAGTGCTGTTGCGGCTAAAGATAGGCTGCAGAGGGATAGTGAAGACCTGCAAGAGCTTTCAGGGCTGGCACCTTCCTTGTGGGAGAAGGAGCCAGACGTTTGCCTTTTGAGAAAAAGTTTCTGCCGAGAACGAGCACCGTGACATGCTGAGTCTCTGGGAAAGCAGAGATCCCCAGTGCTGTTGTGCCTGTGGATAGGCTGCAGGGGGACGGTGAAGACCAGCAAGAGCTTTCAGGGCTGGCACCTTCCTTGTGGGAGAAGGAGCCAGACGTTTGCCTTTTCAGAAAAAGTTTCTGCCGAGAACGAGCACCGTGACATGCTGAGTCTCTGGGAAAGCAGAGATCCCCAGTGCTGTTGTGCCTGTGGATAGGCTGCAGGGGGATAGTGAAGACCTGCAAGAGCTTTCAGGGCTGGCACCTTCCTTGTGGGAGAAGGAGCCAGACGTTTGCCTTTTCAGAAAAAGTTTCTGCCGAGAACGAGCACCGTGACATGCTGAGTCTCTGCGAAAGCAGAGATCCCCAGTGCTGTTGCGGCTAAAGATAGGCTGCAGAGGGATAGTGAAGACCTGCAAGAGCTTTCAGGGCTGGCACCTTCCTTGTGGGAGAAGGAGCCAGACGTTTGCCTTTTCAGAAAAAGGCTCTGCCGAGAGCGAGCACCATGAGATGCTGAATCTCTGGGAAAGCAGAGATCCCCAGTGCTGTTGTGCCTGTGGATAGGCTGCAGAGGGATAGTGAAGACCAGCAAGAGCTTTCAGGGCTGGCACCTTCCTTGTGGGAGAAGGAGCCAGACGTTTGCCTTTTCAGAAAAAGTTTCTGCCGAGAACGAGCACCGTGACATGCTGAGTCTCTGCGAAAGCAGAGATCCCCAGTGCTGTTGCGGCTAAAGATAGGCTGCAGGGGGACGGTGAAGACCAGCAAGAGCTTTCAGGGCTGGCACCTTCCTTGTGGGAGAAGGAGCCAGACGTTTGCCTTTTCAGAAAACGTTTCTGCCGAGAGCGAGCACCATGAGATGCTGAGTCTCTGGGAAAGCAGAGATCCCCAGTGCTGTTGTGCCTGTGGATAGGCTGCAGAGGGATAGTGAAGACCAGCAAGAGCTTTCAGGGCTGGCACCTTCCTTGTGGGAGAAGGAGCCAGACGTTTGCCTTTTCAGAAAAAGGCTCTGCCGAGAGCGAGCACCATGAGATGCTGAATCTCTGGGAAAGCAGAGATCCCCAGTGCTGTTGTGCCTGTGGATAGGCTGCAGAGGGATAGTGAAGACCAGCAAGAGCTTTCAGGGCTGGCACCTTCCTTGTGGGAGAAGGAGCCAGACGTTTGCCTTTTCAGAAAAAGTTTCTGCCGAGAACGAGCACCGTGACATGCTGAGTCTCTGCGAAAGCAGAGATCCCCAGTGCTGTTGCGGCTAAAGATAGGCTGCAGGGGGACGGTGAAGACCAGCAAGAGCTTTCAGGGCTGGCACCTTCCTTGTGGGAGAAGGAGCCAGACGTTTGCCTTTTCAGAAAACGTTTCTGCCGAGAGCGAGCACCATGAGATGCTGAGTCTCTGGGAAAGCAGAGATCCCCAGTGCTGTTGTGCCTGTGGATAGGCTGCAGAGGGATAGTGAAGACCAGCAAGAGCTTTCAGGGCTGGCACCTTCCTTGTGGGAGAAGGAGCCAGACGTTTGCCTTTTCAGAAAAAGTTTCTGCCGAGAACGAGCACCGTGACATGCTGAGTCTCTGGGAAAGCAGAGATCCCCAGTGCTGTTGCGGCTAAAGATAGGCTGCAGAGGGATAGTGAAGACCTGAAAGAGCTTTCAGGGCTGGCACATTCCTTGTGGGAGAAGGAGCCAGACGTTTGCCTTTTCAGAAAAAGTCTCTGCCGAGAGCGAGCACCATGAGATGCTGAGTCTCTGGGAAAGCAGAGATCCCCAGTGCTGTTGTGCCTGTGGATAGGCTGCAGAGGGATAGTGAAGACCAGCAAGAGCTTTCAGGGCTGGCACCTTCCTTGTGGGAGAAGGAGCCAGACGTTTGCCTTTTCAGAAAAAGTTTCTGCCGAGAACGAGCACCGTGACATGCTGAGTCTCTGGGAAAGCAGAGATCCCCAGTGCTGTTGCGGCTAAAGATAGGCTGCAGAGGGATAGTGAAGACCTGCAAGAGCTTTCAGGGCTGGCACCTTCCTTGTGGGAGAAGGAGCCAGACGTTTGCCTTTTGAGAAAAAGTTTCTGCCGAGAACGAGCACCGTGACATGCTGAGTCTCTGGGAAAGCAGAGATCCCCAGTGCTGTTGTGCCTGTGGATAGGCTGCAGAGGGATAGTGAAGACCAGCAAGAGCTTTCAGGGCTGGCACCTTCCTTGTGGGAGAAGGAGCCAGACGTTTGCCTTTTCAGAAAAAGTTTCTGCCGAGAACGAGCACCGTGACATGCTGAGTCTCTGGGAAAGCAGAGATCCCCAGTGCTGTTGCGGCTAAAGATAGGCTGCAGAGGGATAGTGAAGACCTGAAAGAGCTTTCAGGGCTGGCACCTTCCTTGTGGGAGAAGGAGCCAGACGTTTGCCTTTTCAGAAAAAGGCTCTGCCGAGAGCGAGCACCATGAGATGCTGAGTCTCTGGGAAAGCAGAGATCCCCAGTGCTGTTGTGCCTGTGGATAGGCTGCAGAGGGATAGTGAAGACCAGCAAGAGCTTTCAGGGCTGGCACCTTCCTTGTGGGAGAAGGAGCCAGACGTTTGCCTTTTCAGAAAAAGTTTCTGCCGAGAACGAGCACCGTGACATGCTGAGTCTCTGCGAAAGCAGAGATCCCCAGTGCTGTTGCGGCTAAAGATAGGCTGCAGGGGGACGGTGAAGACCAGCAAGAGCTTTCAGGGCTGGCACCTTCCTTGTGGGAGAAGGAGCCAGACGTTTGCCTTTTCATAAAAAGTTTCTGCCGAGAACGAGCACCGTGACATGCTGAGTCTCTGGGAAAGCAGAGATCCCCAGTGCTGTTGTGCCTGTGGATAGGCTGCAGAGGGATAGTGAAGACCAGCAAGAGCTTTCAGGGCTGGCACCTTCCTTGTGGGAGAAGGAGCCAGACGTTTGCCTTTTCAGAAAAAGTTTCTGCCGAGAACGAGCACCGTGACATGCTGAGTCTCTGCGAAAGCAGAGATCCCCAGTGCTGTTGCGGCTAAAGATAGGCTGCAGGGGGACGGTGAAGACCAGCAAGAGCTTTCAGGGCTGGCACCTTCCTTGTGGGAGAAGGAGCCAGACGTTTGCCTTTTGAGAAAAAGTTTCTGCCGAGAAAGAGCACCGTGACATGCTGAGTCTCTGGGAAAGCAGAGATCCCCAGTGCTGTTGTGCCTGTGGATAGGCTGCAGGGGGATAGTGAAGACCTGCAAGAGCTTTCAGGGCTGGCACCTTCCTTGTGGGAGAAGGAGCCAGACGTTTGCCTTTTCAGAAAAAGTTTCTGCCGAGAACGAGCACCGTGACATGCTGAGTCTCTGCGAAAGCAGAGATCCCCAGTGCTGTTGCGGCTAAAGATAGGCTGCAGAGGGATAGTGAAGACCTGCAAGAGCTTTCAGGGCTGGCACCTTCCTTGTGGGAGAAGGAGCCAGACGTTTGCCTTTTCAGAAAAAGGCTCTGCCGAGAGCGAGCACCATGAGATGCTGAATCTCTGGGAAAGCAGAGATCCCCAGTGCTGTTGTGCCTGTGGATAGGCTGCAGAGGGATAGTGAAGACCAGCAAGAGCTTTCAGGGCTGGCACCTTCCTTGTGGGAGAAGGAGCCAGACGTTTGCCTTTTCAGAAAAAGTTTCTGCCGAGAACGAGCACCGTGACATGCTGAGTCTCTGCGAAAGCAGAGATCCCCAGTGCTGTTGCGGCTAAAGATAGGCTGCAGGGGGACGGTGAAGACCAGCAAGAGCTTTCAGGGCTGGCACCTTCCTTGTGGGAGAAGGAGCCAGACGTTTGCCTTTTCAGAAAACGTTTCTGCCGAGAGCGAGCACCATGAGATGCTGAGTCTCTGGGAAAGCAGAGATCCCCAGTGCTGTTGTGCCTGTGGATAGGCTGCAGAGGGATAGTGAAGACCAGCAAGAGCTTTCAGGGCTGGCACCTTCCTTGTGGGAGAAGGAGCCAGACGTTTGCCTTTTCAGAAAAAGGCTCTGCCGAGAGCGAGCACCATGAGATGCTGAATCTCTGGGAAAGCAGAGATCCCCAGTGCTGTTGTGCCTGTGGATAGGCTGCAGAGGGATAGTGAAGACCAGCAAGAGCTTTCAGGGCTGGCACCTTCCTTGTGGGAGAAGGAGCCAGACGTTTGCCTTTTCAGAAAAAGTTTCTGCCGAGAACGAGCACCGTGACATGCTGAGTCTCTGGAAAAGCAGAGATCCCCAGTGCTGTTGAGGCTAAAGATAGGCTGCAGAGGGATAGTGAAGACCAGCAAGAGCTTTCAGGGCTGGCACCTTCCTTGTGGGAGAAGGAGCCAGACGTTTGCCTTTTCAGAAAACGTTTCTGCCGAGAACGAGCACCGTGACATGCTGAGTCTCTGGGAAAGCAGAGATCCCCAGTGCTGTTGCGGCTAAAGATCGGCTGCAGAGGGATAGTGAAGACCTGCAAGAGCTTTCAGGGCTGGCACCTTCCTTGTGGGAGAAGGAGCCAGACGTTTGCCTTTTCAGAAAGTCTCTGCCGAGAGCGAGCACCATGAGATGCTGAGTCTCTGGGAAAGCAGAGATCCCCAGTGCTGTTGTGCCTGTGGATAGGCTGCAGGGGGACGGTGAAGACCAGCAAGAGCTTTCAGGGCTGGCACCTTCCTTGTGGGAGAAGGAGCCAGACGTTTGCCTTTTCAGAAAACGTTTCTGCCGAGAACGAGCACCGAGACATGCTGAGTCTCTGGGAAAGCAGAGATCCCCAGTGCTGTTGTGCCTGTGGATAGGCTGCAGGGGGACGGTGAAGACGAGCAAGATCTTTCAGGGCTGGCACCTTCCTTGTGGGAGAAGGAGCCAGACGTTTGCCTTTTGAGAAAAAGTTTCTGCCGAGAACGAGCACCGTGACATGCTGAGTCTCTGGGAAAGCAGAGATCCCCAGTGCTGTTGTGCCTGTGGATAGGCTGCAGGGGGACGGTGAAGACCAGCAAGAGCTTTCAGGGCTGGCACCTTCCTTGTGGGAGAAGGAGCCAGACGTTTGCCTTTTGAGAAAAAGTTTCTGCCGAGAGCGAGCACCATGAGATGCTGAGTCTCTGGGAAAGCAGAGATCCCCAGTGCTGTTGTGCCTGTGGATAGGCTGCAGAGGGATAGTGAAGACCAGCAAGAGCTTTCAGGGCTGGCACCTTCCTTGTGGGAGAAGGAGCCAGACGTTTGCCTTTTCAGAATAATTTTCTGCCGAGAACGAGCACCGTGACATGCTGAGTCTCTGGGAAAGCAGAGATCCCCAGTGCTGTTGTGGCTAAAGATAGGCTGCAGAGGGATAGTGAAGACCTGCAAGAGCTTTCAGGGCTGGCACCTTCCTTGTGGGAGAAGGAGCCAGACGTTTGCCTTTTCAGAAAAAGTTTCTGCCGAGAACGAGCACCGTGACATGCTGAGTCTCTGGGAAAGCAGAGATCCCCAGTGCTGTTGCGGCTAAAGATAGGCTGCAGAGGGATAGTGAAGACCTGCAAGAGCTTTCAGGGCTGGCACCTTCCTTGTGGGAGAAGGAGCCAGACGTTTGCCTTTTGAGAAAAAGTTTCTGCCGAGAACGAGCACCGTGACATGCTGAGTCTCTGGGAAAGCAGAGATCCCCAGTGCTGTTGTGCCTGTGGATAGGCTGCAGGGGGACGGTGAAGACCAGCAAGAGCTTTCAGGGCTGGCACCTTCCTTGTGGGAGAAGGAGCCAGACGTTTGCCTTTTCAGAAAAAGTTTCTGCCGAGAACGAGCACCGTGACATGCTGAGTCTCTGGGAAAGCAGAGATCCCCAGTGCTGTTGTGCCTGTGGATAGGCTGCAGGGGGATAGTGAAGACCTGCAAGAGCTTTCAGGGCTGGCACCTTCCTTGTGGGAGAAGGAGCCAGACGTTTGCCTTTTCAGAAAAAGTTTCTGCCGAGAACGAGCACCGTGACATGCTGAGTCTCTGCGAAAGCAGAGATCCCCAGTGCTGTTGCGGCTAAAGATAGGCTGCAGAGGGATAGTGAAGACCTGCAAGAGCTTTCAGGGCTGGCACCTTCCTTGTGGGAGAAGGAGCCAGACGTTTGCCTTTTCAGAAAAAGGCTCTGCCGAGAGCGAGCACCATGAGATGCTGAATCTCTGGGAAAGCAGAGATCCCCAGTGCTGTTGTGCCTGTGGATAGGCTGCAGAGGGATAGTGAAGACCAGCAAGAGCTTTCAGGGCTGGCACCTTCCTTGTGGGAGAAGGAGCCAGACGTTTGCCTTTTCAGAAAAAGTTTCTGCCGAGAACGAGCACCGTGACATGCTGAGTCTCTGCGAAAGCAGAGATCCCCAGTGCTGTTGCGGCTAAAGATAGGCTGCAGGGGGACGGTGAAGACCAGCAAGAGCTTTCAGGGCTGGCACCTTCCTTGTGGGAGAAGGAGCCAGACGTTTGCCTTTTCAGAAAACGTTTCTGCCGAGAGCGAGCACCATGAGATGCTGAGTCTCTGGGAAAGCAGAGATCCCCAGTGCTGTTGTGCCTGTGGATAGGCTGCAGAGGGATAGTGAAGACCAGCAAGAGCTTTCAGGGCTGGCACCTTCCTTGTGGGAGAAGGAGCCAGACGTTTGCCTTTTCAGAAAAAGGCTCTGCCGAGAGCGAGCACCATGAGATGCTGAATCTCTGGGAAAGCAGAGATCCCCAGTGCTGTTGTGCCTGTGGATAGGCTGCAGAGGGATAGTGAAGACCAGCAAGAGCTTTCAGGGCTGGCACCTTCCTTGTGGGAGAAGGAGCCAGACGTTTGCCTTTTCAGAAAAAGTTTCTGCCGAGAACGAGCACCGTGACATGCTGAGTCTCTGGAAAAGCAGAGATCCCCAGTGCTGTTGAGGCTAAAGATAGGCTGCAGAGGGATAGTGAAGACCAGCAAGAGCTTTCAGGGCTGGCACCTTCCTTGTGGGAGAAGGAGCCAGACGTTTGCCTTTTCAGAAAACGTTTCTGCCGAGAACGAGCACCGTGACATGCTGAGTCTCTGGGAAAGCAGAGATCCCCAGTGCTGTTGCGGCTAAAGATCGGCTGCAGAGGGATAGTGAAGACCTGCAAGAGCTTTCAGGGCTGGCACCTTCCTTGTGGGAGAAGGAGCCAGACGTTTGCCTTTTCAGAAAGTCTCTGCCGAGAGCGAGCACCATGAGATGCTGAGTCTCTGGGAAAGCAGAGATCCCCAGTGCTGTTGTGCCTGTGGATAGGCTGCAGGGGGACGGTGAAGACCAGCAAGAGCTTTCAGGGCTGGCACCTTCCTTGTGGGAGAAGGAGCCAGACGTTTGCCTTTTCAGAAAACGTTTCTGCCGAGAACGAGCACCGAGACATGCTGAGTCTCTGGGAAAGCAGAGATCCCCAGTGCTGTTGTGCCTGTGGATAGGCTGCAGGGGGACGGTGAAGACGAGCAAGATCTTTCAGGGCTGGCACCTTCCTTGTGGGAGAAGGAGCCAGACGTTTGCCTTTTCAGAAAAAGTTTCTGCCGAGAACGAGCACCGTGACATGCTGAGTCTCTGGGAAAGCAGAGATCCCCAGTGCTGTTGTGCCTGTGGATAGGCTGCAGGGGGACGGTGAAGACCAGCAAGAGCTTTCAGGGCTGGCACCTTCCTTGTGGGAGAAGGAGCCAGACGTTTGCCTTTTGAGAAAAAGTTTCTGCCGAGAGCGAGCACCATGAGATGCTGAGTCTCTGGGAAAGCAGAGATCCCCAGTGCTGTTGTGCCTGTGGATAGGCTGCAGAGGGATAGTGAAGACCAGCAAGAGCTTTCAGGGCTGGCACCTTCCTTGTGGGAGAAGGAGCCAGACGTTTGCCTTTTCAGAATAATTTTCTGCCGAGAACGAGCACCGTGACATGCTGAGTCTCTGGGAAAGCAGAGATCCCCAGTGCTGTTGTGGCTAAAGATAGGCTGCAGAGGGATAGTGAAGACCTGCAAGAGCTTTCAGGGCTGGCACATTCCTTGTGGGAGAAGGAGCCAGACGTTTGCCTTTTCAGAAAAAGTCTCTGCCGAGAGCGAGCACCATGAGATGCTGAGTCTCTGGGAAAGCAGAGATCCCCAGTGCTGTTGTGCCTGTGGATAGGCTGCAGAGGGATAGTGAAGACCAGCAAGAGCTTTCAGGGCTGGCACCTTCCTTGTGGGAGAAGGAGCCAGACGTTTGCCTTTTCAGAAAAAGTTTCTGCCGAGAACGAGCACCGTGACATGCTGAGTCTCTGGGAAAGCAGAGATCCCAAGTGCTGTTGCGGCTAAAGATAGGCTGCAGAGGGATAGTGAAGACCTGCAAGAGCTTTCAGGGCTGGCACCTTCCTTGTGGGAGAAGGAGCCAGACGTTTGCCTTTTGAGAAAAAGTTTCTGCCGAGAACGAGCACCGTGACATGCTGAGTCTCTGGGAAAGCAGAGATCCCCAGTGCTGTTGTGCCTGTGGATAGGCTGCAGGGGGACGGTGAAGACCAGCAAGAGCTTTCAGGGCTGGCACCTTCCTTGTGGGAGAAGGAGCCAGACGTTTGCCTTTTCAGAAAAAGTTTCTGCCGAGAACGAGCACCGTGACATGCTGAGTCTCTGGGAAAGCAGAGATCCCCAGTGCTGTTGTGCCTGTGGATAGGCTGCAGGGGGATAGTGAAGACCTGCAAGAGCTTTCAGGGCTGGCACCTTCCTTGTGGGAGAAGGAGCCAGACGTTTGCCTTTTCAGAAAAAGTTTCTGCCGAGAACGAGCACCGTGACATGCTGAGTCTCTGCGAAAGCAGAGATCCCCAGTGCTGTTGCGGCTAAAGATAGGCTGCAGAGGGATAGTGAAGACCTGCAAGAGCTTTCAGGGCTGGCACCTTCCTTGTGGGAGAAGGAGCCAGACGTTTGCCTTTTCAGAAAAAGGCTCTGCCGAGAGCGAGCACCATGAGATGCTGAATCTCTGGGAAAGCAGAGATCCCCAGTGCTGTTGTGCCTGTGGATAGGCTGCAGAGGGATAGTGAAGACCAGCAAGATCTTTCAGGGCTGGCACCTTCCTTGTGGGAGAAGGAGCCAGACGTTTGCCTTTTCAGAAAAAGTTTCTGCCGAGAACGAGCACCGTGACATGCTGAGTCTCTGCGAAAGCAGAGATCCCCAGTGCTGTTGCGGCTAAAGATAGGCTGCAGGGGGACGGTGAAGACCAGCAAGAGCTTTCAGGGCTGGCACCTTCCTTGTGGGAGAAGGAGCCAGACGTTTGCCTTTTGAGAAAAAGTTTCTGCCGAGAACGAGCACCGTGACATGCTGAGTCTCTGGGAAAGCAGAGATCCCCAGTGCTGTTGCGGCTAAAGATAGGCTGCAGAGGGATAGTGAAGACCTGCACGAGCTTTCAGGGCTGGCACCTTCCTTGTGGGAGAAGGAGCCAGACGTTTGCCTTTTCAGAAAAAGTTTCTGCCGAGAACGAGCACCGTGACATGCTGAGTCTCTGGGAAAGCAGAGATCCCCAGTGCTGTTGCGGCTAAAGATAGGCTGCAGAGGGATAGTGAAGACCAGCAAGAGCTTTCAGGGCTGGCACCTTCCTTGTGGGAGAAGGAGCCAGACGTTTGCCTTTTCAGAAAAAGGCTCTGCCGAGAGCGAGCACCATGAGATGCTGATTCTCTGGGAAAGCAGAGATCCCCAGTGCTGTTGTGCCTGTGGATAGGCTGCAGGGGGACGGTGAAGACCAGCAAGAGCTTTCAGGGCTGGCACCTTCCTTGTGGGAGAAGGAGCCAGACGTTTGCCTTTTCAGAAAAAGTTTCTGCCGAGAACGAGCACCGTGACATGCTGAGTCTCTGCGAAAGCAGAGATCCCCAGTGCTGTTGTGCCTGTGGATAGGCTGCAGGGGGACGGTGAAGACCAGCAAGAGCTTTCAGGGCTGGCACCTTCCTTGTGGGAGAAGGAGCCAGACGTTTGCCTTTTCAGAAAAAGTTTCTGCCGAGAACGAGCACCGTGACATGCTGAGTCTCTGGGAAAGCAGAGATCCCCAGTGCTGTTGTGCCTGTGGATAGGCTGCACGGGGACGGTGAAGACCAGCAAGAGCTTTCAGGGCTGGCACCTTCCTTGTGGGAGAAGGAGCCAGACGTTTGCCTTTTCAGAAAAAGTTTCTGCCGAGAACGAGCACCGAGACATGCTGAGTCTCTGGGAAAGCAGAGATCCCCAGTGCTGTTGTGCCTGTGGATAGGCTGCAGGGGGACGGTGAAGACCAGCAAGAGCTTTCAGGGCTGGCACCTTCCTTGTGGGAGAAGGAGCCAGACGTTTGCCTTTTCAGAAAAAGTTTCTGCCGAGAACGAGCACCGTGACATGCTGAGTCTCTGGAAAAGCAGAGATCCCCAGTGCTGTTGAGGCTAAAGATAGGCTGCAGAGGGATAGTGAAGACCAGCAAGAGCTTTCAGGGCTGGCACCTTCCTTGTGGGAGAAGGAGCCAGACGTTTGCCTTTTCAGAAAAAGTTTCTGCCGAGAACGAGCACCGTGACATGCTGAGTCTCTGCGAAAGCAGAGATCCCCAGTGCTGTTGTGCCTGTGGATAGGCTGCAGGGGGACGGTGAAGACCAGCAAGAGCTTTCAGGGCTGGCACCTTCCTTGTGGGAGAAGGAGCCAGACGTTTGCCTTTTCAGAAAAAGTTTCTGCCGAGAACGAGCACCGTGACATGCTGAGTCTCTGGGAAAGCAGAGATCCCCAGTGCTGTTGTGCCTGTGGATAGGCTGCAGGGGGACGGTGAAGACCAGCAAGATCTTTAAGGGCTGGCACCTTCCTTGTGGGAGAAGGAGCCAGACGTTTGCCTTTTCAGAAAAAGTTTCTGCCGAGAACGAGCACCGTGACATGCTGAGTCTCTGGAAAAGCAGAGATCCCCAGTGCTGTTGAGGCTAAAGATAGGCTGCAGAGGGATAGTGAAGACCAGCAAGAGCTTTCAGGGCTGGCTCCTTCCTTGTGGGAGAAGGAGCCAGACGTTTGCCTTTTCAGAAAACGTTTCTGCCGAGAACGAGCACCGTGACATGCTGAGTCTCTGGGAAAGCAGAGATCCCCAGTCCTGTTGCGGCTAAAGATCGGCTGCAGAGGGATAGTGAAGACCTGCAAGAGCTTTCAGGGCTGGCACCTTCCTTGTGGGAGAAGGAGCCAGACGTTTGCCTTTTCAGAAAAAGGCTCTGCCGAGAGCGAGCACCATGAGATGCTGAATCTCTGGGAAAGCAGAGATCCCCAGTGCTGTTGTGCCTGTGGATAGGCTGCAGAGGGATAGTGAAGACCAGCAAGAGCTTTCAGGGCTGGCACCTTCCTTGTGGGAGAAGGAGCCAGACGTTTGCCTTTTCAGAAAAAGTTTCTGCCGAGAACGAGCACCGTGACATGCTGAGTCTCTGCGAAAGCAGAGATCCCCAGTGCTGTTGCGGCTAAAGATAGGCTGCAGGGGGACGGTGAAGACCAGCAAGAGCTTTCAGGGCTGGCACCTTCCTTGTGGGAGAAGGAGCCAGACGTTTGCCTTTTGAGAAAAAGTTTCTGCCGAGAACGAGCACCGTGACATGCTGAGTCTCTGGGAAAGCAGAGATCCCCAGTGCTGTTGCGGCTAAAGATAGGCTGCAGAGGGATAGTGAAGACCTGCAAGAGCTTTCAGGGCTGGCACCTTCCTTGTGGGAGAAGGAGCCAGACGTTTGCCTTTTCAGAAAAAGTTTCTGCCGAGAACGAGCACCGTGACATGCTGCTTCTCTGGGAAAGCAGAGATGCCCAGTGCTGTTGTGCCTGTGGATAGGCTGCAGGGGGACGGTAAAGACCTGCAAGAGCTTTCAGGGCTGGCACATTCCTTGTGGGAGAAGGAGCCAGACGTTTGCCTTTTCAGAAAAAGGCTCTGCCGAGAACGAGCACCGTGACATGCTGAGTCTCTGGGAAAGCAGAGATCCCCAGTGCTGTTGCGGCTAAAGATAGGCTGCAGAGGGATAGTGAAGACCTGCAAGAGCTTTCAGGGCTGGCACCTTCCTTGTGGGAGAAGGAGCCAGACGTTTGCCTTTTGAGAAAAAGTTTCTGCCGAGAACGAGCACCGTGACATGCTGAGTCTCTGGGAAAGCAGAGATCCCCAGTGCTGTTGTGCCTGTGGATAGGCTGCAGGGGGACGGTGAAGACCAGCAAGAGCTTTCAGGGCTGGCACCTTCCTTGTGGGAGAAGGAGCCAGACGTTTGCCTTTTGAGAAAAAGTTTCTGCCGAGAGCGAGCACCATGAGATGCTGAGTCTCTGGGAAAGCAGAGATCCCCAGTGCTGTTGTGCCTGTGGATAGGCTGCAGAGGGATAGTGAAGACCAGCAAGAGCTTTCAGGGCTGGCACCTTCCTTGTGGGAGAAGGAGCCAGACGTTTGCCTTTTCAGAAAAAGTTTCTGCCGAGAACGAGCACCGTGACATGCTGAGTCTCTGGGAAAGCAGAGATCCCCAGTGCTGTTGTGGCTAAAGATAGGCTGCAGAGGGATAGTGAAGACCTGCAAGAGCTTTCAGGGCTGGCACCTTCCTTGTGGGAGAAGGAGCCAGACGTTTGCCTTTTCAGAAAAAGTCTCTGCCGAGAGCGAGCACCATGAGATGCTGAGTCTCTGGGAAAGCAGAGATCCCCAGTGCTGTTGTGCCTGTGGATAGGCTGCAGAGGGATAGTGAAGACCAGCAAGAGCTTTCAGGGCTGGCACCTTCCTTGTGGGAGAAGGAGCCAGACGTTTGCCTTTTCAGAAAAAGTTTCTGCCGAGAACGAGCACCGTGACATGCTGAGTCTCTGGGAAAGCAGAGATCCCAAGTGCTGTTGCGGCTAAAGATAGGCTGCAGAGGGATAGTGAAGACCTGCAAGAGCTTTCAGGGCTGGCACCTTCCTTGTGGGAGAAGGAGCCAGACGTTTGCCTTTTGAGAAAAAGTTTCTGCCGAGAACGAGCACCGTGACATGCTGAGTCTCTGGGAAAGCAGAGATCCCCAGTGCTGTTGTGCCTGTGGATAGGCTGCAGGGGGACGGTGAAGACCAGCAAGAGCTTTCAGGGCTGGCACCTTCCTTGTGGGAGAAGGAGCCAGACGTTTGCCTTTTCAGAAAAAGTTTCTGCCGAGAACGAGCACCGTGACATGCTGAGTCTCTGGGAAAGCAGAGATCCCCAGTGCTGTTGTGCCTGTGGATAGGCTGCAGGGGGATAGTGAAGACCTGCAAGAGCTTTCAGGGCTGGCACCTTCCTTGTGGGAGAAGGAGCCAGACGTTTGCCTTTTCAGAAAAAGTTTCTGCCGAGAACGAGCACCGTGACATGCTGAGTCTCTGCGAAAGCAGAGATCCCCAGTGCTGTTGCGGCTAAAGATAGGCTGCAGAGGGATAGTGAAGACCTGCAAGAGCTTTCAGGGCTGGCACCTTCCTTGTGGGAGAAGGAGCCAGACGTTTGCCTTTTCAGAAAAAGGCTCTGCCGAGAGCGAGCACCATGAGATGCTGAATCTCTGGGAAAGCAGAGATCCCCAGTGCTGTTGTGCCTGTGGATAGGCTGCAGAGGGATAGTGAAGACCAGCAAGAGCTTTCAGGGCTGGCACCTTCCTTGTGGGAGAAGGAGCCAGACGTTTGCCTTTTCAGAAAACGTTTCTGCCGAGAGCGAGCACCATGAGATGCTGATTCTCTGGGAAAGCAGAGATCCCCAGTGCTGTTGTGCCTGTGGATAGGCTGCAGAGGGATAGTGAAGACCAGCAAGAGCTTTCAGGGCTGGCACCTTCCTTGTGGGAGAAGGAGCCAGACGTTTGCCTTTTCAGAAAAAGGCTCTGCCGAGAGCGAGCACCATGAGATGCTGAATCTCTGGGAAAGCAGAGATCCCCAGTGCTGTTGTGCCTGTGGATAGGCTGCAGAGGGATAGTGAAGACCAGCAAGAGCTTTCAGGGCTGGCACCTTCCTTGTGGGAGAAGGAGCCAGACGTTTGCCTTTTCAGAAAAAGTTTCTGCCGAGAACGAGCACCGTGACATGCTGAGTCTCTGGAAAAGCAGAGATCCCCAGTGCTGTTGAGGCTAAAGATAGGCTGCAGAGGGATAGTGAAGACCAGCAAGAGCTTTCAGGGCTGGCACCTTCCTTGTGGGAGAAGGAGCCAGACGTTTGCCTTTTCAGAAAACGTTTCTGCCGAGAACGAGCACCGTGACATGCTGAGTCTCTGGGAAAGCAGAGATCCCCAGTGCTGTTGCGGCTAAAGATCGGCTGCAGAGGGATAGTGAAGACCTGCAAGAGCTTTCAGGGCTGGCACCTTCCTTGTGGGAGAAGGAGCCAGACGTTTGCCTTTTCAGAAAGTCTCTGCCGAGAGCGAGCACCATGAGATGCTGAGTCTCTGGGAAAGCAGAGATCCCCAGTGCTGTTGTGCCTGTGGATAGGCTGCAGGGGGACGGTGAAGACCAGCAAGAGCTTTCAGGGCTGGCACCTTCCTTGTGGGAGAAGGAGCCAGACGTTTGCCTTTTCAGAAAACGTTTCTGCCGAGAACGAGCACCGAGACATGCTGAGTCTCTGGGAAAGCAGAGATCCCCAGTGCTGTTGTGCCTGTGGATAGGCTGCAGGGGGACGGTGAAGACCAGCAAGAGCTTTCAGGGCTGGCACCTTCCTTGTGGGAGAAGGAGCCAGACGTTTGCCTTTTGAGAAAAAGTTTCTGCCGAGAGCGAGCACCATGAGATGCTGAGTCTCTGGGAAAGCAGAGATCCCCAGTGCTGTTGTGCCTGTGGATAGGCTGCAGAGGGATAGTGAAGACCAGCAAGAGCTTTCAGGGCTGGCACCTTCCTTGTGGGAGAAGGAGCCAGACGTTTGCCTTTTCAGAATAATTTTCTGCCGAGAACGAGCACCGTGACATGCTGAGTCTCTGGGAAAGCAGAGATCCCCAGTGCTGTTGTGGCTAAAGATAGGCTGCAGAGGGATAGTGAAGACCTGCAAGAGCCTTCAGGGCTGGCACATTCCTTGTGGGAGAAGGAGCCAGACGTTTGCCTTTTCAGAAAAAGTCTCTGCCGAGAGCGAGCACCATGAGATGCTGAGTCTCTGGGAAAGCAGAGATCCCCAGTGCTGTTGTGCCTGTGGATAGGCTGCAGAGGGATAGTGAAGACCAGCAAGAGCTTTCAGGGCTGGCACCTTCCTTGTGGGAGAAGGAGCCAGACGTTTGCCTTTTCAGAAAAAGTTTCTGCCGAGAACGAGCACCGTGACATGCTGAGTCTCTGGGAAAGCAGAGATCCCAAGTGCTGTTGCGGCTAAAGATAGGCTGCAGAGGGATAGTGAAGACCTGCAAGAGCTTTCAGGGCTGGCACCTTCCTTGTGGGAGAAGGAGCCAGACGTTTGCCTTTTGAGAAAAAGTTTCTGCCGAGAACGAGCACCGTGACATGCTGAGTCTCTGGGAAAGCAGAGATCCCCAGTGCTGTTGTGCCTGTGGATAGGCTGCAGGGGGACGGTGAAGACCAGCAAGAGCTTTCAGGGCTGGCACCTTCCTTGTGGGAGAAGGAGCCAGACGTTTGCCTTTTCAGAAAAAGTTTCTGCCGAGAACGAGCACCGTGACATGCTGAGTCTCTGGGAAAGCAGAGATCCCCAGTGCTGTTGTGCCTGTGGATAGGCTGCAGGGGGATAGTGAGGGCTGGCACCTTCCTTGTGGGAGAAGGAGCCAGACGTTTGCCTTTTCAGAAAAAGTTTCTGCCGAGAACGAGCACCGTGACATGCTGAGTCTCTGCGAAAGCAGAGATCCCCAGTGCTGTTGCGGCTAAAGATAGGCTGCAGAGGGATAGTGAAGACCTGCAAGAGCTTTCAGGGCTGGCACCTTCCTTGTGGGAGAAGGAGCCAGACGTTTGCCTTTTCAGAAAAAGGCTCTGCCGAGAGCGAGCACCATGAGATGCTGAATCTCTGGGAAAGCAGAGATCCCCAGTGCTGTTGTGCCTGTGGATAGGCTGCAGAGGGATAGTGAAGACCAGCAAGATCTTTCAGGGCTGGCACCTTCCTTGTGGGAGAAGGAGCCAGACGTTTGCCTTTTCAGAAAAAGTTTCTGCCGAGAACGAGCACCGTGACATGCTGAGTCTCTGCGAAAGCAGAGATCCCCAGTGCTGTTGCGGCTAAAGATAGGCTGCAGGGGGACGGTGAAGACCAGCAAGAGCTTTCAGGGCTGGCACCTTCCTTGTGGGAGAAGGAGCCAGACGTTTGCCTTTTCAGAAAACGTTTCTGCCGAGAACGAGCACCGAGACATGCTGAGTCTCTGGGAAAGCAGAGATCCCCAGTGCTGTTGTGCCTGTGGATAGGCTGCAGGGGGACGGTGAAGACGAGCAAGATCTTTCAGGGCTGGCACCTTCCTTGTGGGAGAAGGAGCCAGACGTTTGCCTTTTCAGAAAACGTTTCTGCCGAGAACGAGCACCGAGACATGCTGAGTCTCTGGGAAAGCAGAGATCCCCAGTGCTGTTGTGCCTGTGGATAGGCTGCAGGGGGACGGTGAAGACCAGCAAGAGCTTTCAGGGCTGGCACCTTCCTTGTGGGAGAAGGAGCCAGACGTTTGCCTTTTGAGAAAAAGTTTCTGCCGAGAACGAGCACCGTGACATGCTGAGTCTCTGGGAAAGCAGAGATCCCCAGTGCTGTTGCGGCTAAAGATAGGCTGCAGAGGGATAGTGAAGACCTGCAAGAGCTTTCAGGGCTGGCACCTTCCTTGTGGGAGAAGGAGCCAGACGTTTGCCTTTTCAGAAAAAGTTTCTGCCGAGAACGAGCACCGTGACATGCTGCTTCTCTGGGAAAGCAGAGATGCCCAGTGCTGTTGTGCCTGTGGATAGGCTGCAGGGGGACGGTAAAGACCTGCAAGAGCTTTCAGGGCTGGCACATTCCTTGTGGGAGAAGGAGCCAGACGTTTGCCTTTTCAGAAAAAGGCTCTGCCGAGAACGAGCACCGTGACATGCTGAGTCTCTGGGAAAGCAGAGATCCCCAGTGCTGTTGTGGCTAAAGATAGGCTGCAGAGGGATAGTGAAGACCTGCAAGAGCTTTCAGGGCTGGCACCTTCCTTGTGGGAGAAGGAGCCAGACGTTTGCCTTTTCAGAAAAAGTTTCTGCCGAGAACGAGCACCGTGACATGCTGAGTCTCTGGGAAAGCAGAGATCCCCAGTGCTGTTGTGCCTGTGGATAGGCTGCAGGGGGACGGTGAAGACCAGCAAGAGCTTTCAGGGCTGGCACCTTCCTTGTGGGAGAAGGAGCCAGACGTTTGCCTTTTGAGAAAAAGTTTCTGCCGAGAGCGAGCACCATGAGATGCTGAGTCTCTGGGAAAGCAGAGATCCCCAGTGCTGTTGTGCCTGTGGATAGGCTGCAGAGGGATAGTGAAGACCAGCAAGATCTTTCAGGGCTGGCACCTTCCTTGTGGGAGAAGGAGCCAGACGTTTGCCTTTTGAGAAAAAGTTTCTGCCGAGAACGAGCACCGTGACATGCTGAGTCTCTGGGAAAGCAGAGATCCCCAGTGCTGTTGTGCCTGTGGATAGGCTGCAGGGGGACGGTGAAGACCAGCAAGAGCTTTCAGGGCTGGCACCTTCCTTGTGGGAGAAGGAGCCAGACGTTTGCCTTTTCAGAAAAAGTTTCTGCCGAGAACGAGCACCGTGACATGCTGAGTCTCTGGGAAAGCAGAGATCCCCAGTGCTGTTGTGCCTGTGGATAGGCTGCAGAGGGATAGTGAAGACCAGCAAGAGCTTTCAGGGCTGGCACCTTCCTTGTGGGAGAAGGAGCCAGACGTTTGCCTTTTCAGAAAAAGTTTCTGCCGAGAACGAGCACCGTGACATGCTGAGTCTCTGGGAAAGCAGAGATCCCAAGTGCTGTTGCGGCTAAAGATAGGCTGCAGAGGGATAGTGAAGACCTGCAAGAGCTTTCAGGGCTGGCACCTTCCTTGTGGGAGAAGGAGCCAGACGTTTGCCTTTTGAGAAAAAGTTTCTGCCGAGAACGAGCACCGTGACATGCTGAGTCTCTGGGAAAGCAGAGATCCCCAGTGCTGTTGTGCCTGTGGATAGGCTGCAGGGGGACGGTGAAGACCAGCAAGAGCTTTCAGGGCTGGCACCTTCCTTGTGGGAGAAGGAGCCAGACGTTTGCCTTTTCAGAAAAAGTTTCTGCCGAGAACGAGCACCGTGACATGCTGAGTCTCTGGGAAAGCAGAGATCCCCAGTGCTGTTGTGCCTGTGGATAGGCTGCAGGGGGATAGTGAAGACCTGCAAGAGCTTTCAGGGCTGGCACCTTCCTTGTGGGAGAAGGAGCCAGACGTTTGCCTTTTCAGAAAAAGTTTCTGCCGAGAACGAGCACCGTGACATGCTGAGTCTCTGCGAAAGCAGAGATCCCCAGTGCTGTTGCGGCTAAAGATAGGCTGCAGAGGGATAGTGAAGACCTGCAAGAGCTTTCAGGGCTGGCACCTTCCTTGTGGGAGAAGGAGCCAGACGTTTGCCTTTTCAGAAAAAGGCTCTGCCGAGAGCGAGCACCATGAGATGCTGAATCTCTGGGAAAGCAGAGATCCCCAGTGCTGTTGTGCCTGTGGATAGGCTGCAGAGGGATAGTGAAGACCAGCAAGAGCTTTCAGGGCTGGCACCTTCCTTGTGGGAGAAGGAGCCAGACGTTTGCCTTTTCAGAAAAAGTTTCTGCCGAGAACGAGCACCGTGACATGCTGAGTCTCTGCGAAAGCAGAGATCCCCAGTGCTGTTGCGGCTAAAGATAGGCTGCAGGGGGACGGTGAAGACCAGCAAGAGCTTTCAGGGCTGGCACCTTCCTTGTGGGAGAAGGAGCCAGACGTTTGCCTTTTCAGAAAACGTTTCTGCCGAGAACGAGCACCGAGACATGCTGAGTCTCTGGGAAAGCAGAGATCCCCAGTGCTGTTGTGCCTGTGGATAGGCTGCAGGGGGACGGTGAAGACGAGCAAGATCTTTCAGGGCTGGCACCTTCCTTGTGGGAGAAGGAGCCAGACGTTTGCCTTTTCAGAAAACGTTTCTGCCGAGAACGAGCACCGAGACATGCTGAGTCTCTGGGAAAGCAGAGATCCCCAGTGCTGTTGTGCCTGTGGATAGGCTGCAGGGGGACGGTGAAGACCAGCAAGAGCTTTCAGGGCTGGCACCTTCCTTGTGGGAGAAGGAGCCAGACGTTTGCCTTTTGAGAAAAAGTTTCTGCCGAGAACGAGCACCGTGACATGCTGAGTCTCTGGGAAAGCAGAGATCCCCAGTGCTGTTGCGGCTAAAGATAGGCTGCAGAGGGATAGTGAAGACCTGCAAGAGCTTTCAGGGCTGGCACCTTCCTTGTGGGAGAAGGAGCCAGACGTTTGCCTTTTCAGAAAAAGTTTCTGCCGAGAACGAGCACCGTGACATGCTGCTTCTCTGGGAAAGCAGAGATGCCCAGTGCTGTTGTGCCTGTGGATAGGCTGCAGGGGGACGGTAAAGACCTGCAAGAGCTTTCAGGGCTGGCACATTCCTTGTGGGAGAAGGAGCCAGACGTTTGCCTTTTCAGAAAAAGGCTCTGCCGAGAACGAGCACCGTGACATGCTGAGTCTCTGGGAAAGCAGAGATCCCCAGTGCTGTTGCGGCTAAAGATAGGCTGCAGAGGGATAGTGAAGACCTGCAAGAGCTTTCAGGGCTGGCACCTTCCTTGTGGGAGAAGGAGCCAGACGTTTGCCTTTTCAGAAAAAGTTTCTGCCGAGAACGAGCACCGTGACATGCTGAGTCTCTGGGAAAGCAGAGATCCCCAGTGCTGTTGTGGCTAAAGATAGGCTGCAGAGGGATAGTGAAGACCTGCAAGAGCTTTCAGGGCTGGCACATTCCTTGTGGGAGAAGGAGCCAGACGTTTGCCTTTTCAGAAAAAGTCTCTGCCGAGAGCGAGCACCATGAGATGCTGAGTCTCTGGGAAAGCAGAGATCCCCAGTGCTGTTGTGCCTGTGGATAGGCTGCAGAGGGATAGTGAAGACCAGCAAGAGCTTTCAGTGCTGGCACCTTCCTTGTGGGAGAAGGAGCCAGACGTTTGCCTTTTCAGAAAAAGTTTCTGCCGAGAACGAGCACCGTGACATGCTGAGTCTCTGGGAAAGCAGAGATCCCAAGTGCTGTTGCGGCTAAAGATAGGCTGCAGAGGGATAGTGAAGACCTGCAAGAGCTTTCAGGGCTGGCACCTTCCTTGTGGGAGAAGGAGCCAGACGTTTGCCTTTTGAGAAAAAGTTTCTGCCGAGAACGAGCACCGTGACATGCTGAGTCTCTGGGAAAGCAGAGATCCCCAGTGCTGTTGTGCCTGTGGATAGGCTGCAGGGGGACGGTGAAGACCAGCAAGAGCTTTCAGGGCTGGCACCTTCCTTGTGGGAGAAGGAGCCAGACGTTTGCCTTTTCAGAAAAAGTTTCTGCCGAGAACGAGCACCGTGACATGCTGAGTCTCTGGGAAAGCAGAGATCCCCAGTGCTGTTGTGCCTGTGGATAGGCTGCAGGGGGATAGTGAAGACCTGCAAGAGCTTTCAGGGCTGGCACCTTCCTTGTGGGAGAAGGAGCCAGACGTTTGCCTTTTCAGAAAAAGTTTCTGCCGAGAACGAGCACCGTGACATGCTGAGTCTCTGCGAAAGCAGAGATCCCCAGTGCTGTTGCGGCTAAAGATAGGCTGCAGAGGGATAGTGAAGACCTGCAAGAGCTTTCAGGGCTGGCACCTTCCTTGTGGGAGAAGGAGCCAGACGTTTGCCTTTTCAGAAAAAGGCTCTGCCGAGAGCGAGCACCATGAGATGCTGAATCTCTGGGAAAGCAGAGATCCCCAGTGCTGTTGTGCCTGTGGATAGGCTGCAGAGGGATAGTGAAGACCAGCAAGAGCTTTCAGGGCTGGCACCTTCCTTGTGGGAGAAGGAGCCAGACGTTTGCCTTTTCAGAAAAAGTTTCTGCCGAGAACGAGCACCGTGACATGCTGAGTCTCTGCGAAAGCAGAGATCCCCAGTGCTGTTGCGGCTAAATATAGGCTGCAGGGGGACGGTGAAGACCAGCAAGAGCTTTCAGGGCTGGCACCTTCCTTGTGGGAGAAGGAGCCAGACGTTTGCCTTTTCAGAAAACGTTTCTGCCGAGAGCGAGCACCATGAGATGCTGAGTCTCTGGGAAAGCAGAGATCCCCAGTGCTGTTGTGCCTGTGGATAGGCTGCAGAGGGATAGTGAAGACGAGCAAGATCTTTCAGGGCTGGCACCTTCCTTGTGGGAGAAGGAGCCAGACGTTTGCCTTTTCAGAAAACGTTTCTGCCGAGAACGAGCACCGAGACATGCTGAGTCTCTGGGAAAGCAGAGATCCCCAGTGCTGTTGTGCCTGTGGATAGGCTGCAGGGGGACGGTGAAGACCAGCAAGAGCTTTCAGGGCTGGCACCTTCCTTGTGGGAGAAGGAGCCAGACGTTTGCCTTTTGAGAAAAAGTTTCTGCCGAGAACGAGCACCGTGACATGCTGAGTCTCTGGGAAAGCAGAGATCCCCAGTGCTGTTGCGGCTAAAGATAGGCTGCAGAGGGATAGTGAAGACCTGCAAGAGCTTTCAGGGCTGGCACCTTCCTTGTGGGAGAAGGAGCCAGACGTTTGCCTTTTCAGAAAAAGTTTCTGCCGAGAACGAGCACCGTGACATGCTGCTTCTCTGGGAAAGCAGAGATGCCCAGTGCTGTTGTGCCTGTGGATAGGCTGCAGGGGGACGGTAAAGACCTGCAAGAGCTTTCAGGGCTGGCACATTCCTTGTGGGAGAAGGAGCCAGACGTTTGCCTTTTCAGAAAAAGGCTCTGCCGAGAACGAGCACCGTGACATGCTGAGTCTCTGGGAAAGCAGAGATCCCCAGTGCTGTTGCGGCTAAAGATAGGCTGCAGAGGGATAGTGAAGACCTGCAAGAGCTTTCAGGGCTGGCACCTTCCTTGTGGGAGAAGGAGCCAGACGTTTGCCTTTTCAGAAAAAGTTTCTGCCGAGAACGAGCACCGTGACATGCTGAGTCTCTGGGAAAGCAGAGATCCCCAGTGCTGTTGTGGCTAAAGATAGGCTGCAGAGGGATAGTGAAGACCTGCAAGAGCTTTCAGGGCTGGCACATTCCTTGTGGGAGAAGGAGCCAGACGTTTGCCTTTTCAGAAAAAGTCTCTGCCGAGAGCGAGCACCATGAGATGCTGAGTCTCTGGGAAAGCAGAGATCCCCAGTGCTGTTGTGCCTGTGGATAGGCTGCAGAGGGATAGTGAAGACCAGCAAGAGCTTTCAGGGCTGGCACCTTCCTTGTGGGAGAAGGAGCCAGACGTTTGCCTTTTCAGAAAAAGTTTCTGCCGAGAACGAGCACCGTGACATGCTGAGTCTCTGGGAAAGCAGAGATCCCAAGTGCTGTTGCGGCTAAAGATAGGCTGCAGAGGGATAGTGAAGACCTGCAAGAGCTTTCAGGGCTGGCACCTTCCTTGTGGGAGAAGGAGCCAGACGTTTGCCTTTTGAGAAAAAGTTTCTGCCGAGAACGAGCACCGTGACATGCTGAGTCTCTGGGAAAGCAGAGATCCCCAGTGCTGTTGTGCCTGTGGATAGGCTGCAGGGGGACGGTGAAGACCAGCAAGAGCTTTCAGGGCTGGCACCTTCCTTGTGGGAGAAGGAGCCAGACGTTTGCCTTTTCAGAAAAAGTTTCTGCCGAGAACGAGCACCGTGACATGCTGAGTCTCTGGGAAAGCAGAGATCCCCAGTGCTGTTGTGCCTGTGGATAGGCTGCAGGGGGATAGTGAAGACCTGCAAGAGCTTTCAGGGCTGGCACCTTCCTTGTGGGAGAAGGAGCCAGACGTTTGCCTTTTCAGAAAAAGTTTCTGCCGAGAACGAGCACCGTGACATGCTGAGTCTCTGCGAAAGCAGAGATCCCCAGTGCTGTTGCGGCTAAAGATAGGCTGCAGAGGGATAGTGAAGACCTGCAAGAGCTTTCAGGGCTGGCACCTTCCTTGTGGGAGAAGGAGCCAGACGTTTGCCTTTTCAGAAAAAGGCTCTGCCGAGAGCGAGCACCATGAGATGCTGAATCTCTGGGAAAGCAGAGATCCCCAGTGCTGTTGTGCCTGTGGATAGGCTGCAGAGGGATAGTGAAGACCAGCAAGAGCTTTCAGGGCTGGCACCTTCCTTGTGGGAGAAGGAGCCAGACGTTTGCCTTTTCAGAAAAAGTTTCTGCCGAGAACGAGCACCGTGACATGCTGAGTCTCTGCGAAAGCAGAGATCCCCAGTGCTGTTGCGGCTAAATATAGGCTGCAGGGGGACGGTGAAGACCAGCAAGAGCTTTCAGGGCTGGCACCTTCCTTGTGGGAGAAGGAGCCAGACGTTTGCCTTTTCAGAAAACGTTTCTGCCGAGAGCGAGCACCATGAGATGCTGAGTCTCTGGGAAAGCAGAGATCCCCAGTGCTGTTGTGCCTGTGGATAGGCTGCAGAGGGATAGTGAAGACCAGCAAGAGCTTTCAGGGCTGGCACCTTCCTTGTGGGAGAAGGAGCCAGACGTTTGCCTTTTCAGAAAAAGGCTCTGCCGAGAGCGAGCACCATGAGATGCTGAATCTCTGGGAAAGCAGAGATCCCCAGTGCTGTTGTGCCTGTGGATAGGCTGCAGAGGGATAGTGAAGACCAGCAAGAGCTTTCAGGGCTGGCACCTTCCTTGTGGGAGAAGGAGCCAGACGTTTGCCTTTTCAGAAAAAGTATCTGCCGAGAACGAGCACCGTGACATGCTGAGTCTCTGGAAAAGCAGAGATCCCCAGTGCTGTTGAGGCTAAAGATAGGCTGCAGAGGGATAGTGAAGACCAGCAAGAGCTTTCAGGGCTGGCACCTTCCTTGTGGGAGAAGGAGCCAGACGTTTGCCTTTTCAGAAAACGTTTCTGCCGAGAACGAGCACCGTGACATGCTGAGTCTCTGGGAAAGCAGAGATCCCCAGTGCTGTTGCGGCTAAAGATCGGCTGCAGAGGGATAGTGAAGACCTGCAAGAGCTTTCAGGGCTGGCACCTTCCTTGTGGGAGAAGGAGCCAGACGTTTGCCTTTTCAGAAAGTCTCTGCCGAGAGCGAGCACCATGAGATGCTGAGTCTCTGGGAAAGCAGAGATCCCCAGTGCTGTTGTGCCTGTGGATAGGCTGCAGGGGGACGGTGAAGACGAGCAAGATCTTTCAGGGCTGGCACCTTCCTTGTGGGAGAAGGAGCCAGACGTTTGCCTTTTCAGAAAAAGTTTCTGCCGAGAACGAGCACCGTGACATGCTGAGTCTCTGGGAAAGCAGAGATCCCCAGTGCTGTTGTGCCTGTGGATAGGCTGCAGGGGGACGGTGAAGACCAGCAAGAGCTTTCAGGGCTGGCACCTTCCTTGTGGGAGAAGGAGCCAGACGTTTGCCTTTTCAGAAAAAGTTTCTGCCGAGAGCGAGCACCATGAGATGCTGAGTCTCTGGGAAAGCAGAGATCCCCAGTGCTGTTGTGCCTGTGGATAGGCTGCAGGGGGACGGTGAAGACCAGCAAGAGCTTTCAGGGCTGGCACCTTCCTTGTGGGAGAAGGAGCCAGACATTTGCCTTTTCAGAATAATTTTCTGCCGAGAACGAGCACCGTGACATGCTGAGTCTCTGGGAAAGCAGAGATCCCCAGTGCTGTTGTGGCTAAAGATAGGCTGCAGAGGGATAGTGAAGACCTGCAAGAGCTTTCAGGGCTGGCACATTCCTTGTGGGAGAAGGAGCCAGACGTTTGCCTTTTCAGAAAAAGTCTCTGCCGAGAGCGAGCACCATGAGATGCTGAGTCTCTGGGAAAGCAGAGATCCCCAGTGCTGTTGTGCCTGTGGATAGGCTGCAGAGGGATAGTGAAGACCAGCAAGAGCTTTCAGGGCTGGCACCTTCCTTGTGGGAGAAGGAGCCAGACGTTTGCCTTTTCAGAAAAAGTTTCTGCCGAGAACGAGCACCGTGACATGCTGAGTCTCTGGGAAAGCAGAGATCCCAAGTGCTGTTGCGGCTAAAGATAGGCTGCAGAGGGATAGTGAAGACCTGCAAGAGCTTTCAGGGCTGGCACCTTCCTTGTGGGAGAAGGAGCCAGACGTTTGCCTTTTGAGAAAAAGTTTCTGCCGAGAACGAGCACCGTGACATGCTGAGTCTCTGGGAAAGCAGAGATCCCCAGTGCTGTTGTGCCTGTGGATAGGCTGCAGGGGGACGGTGAAGACCAGCAAGAGCTTTCAGGGCTGGCACCTTCCTTGTGGGAGAAGGAGCCAGACGTTTGCCTTTTCAGAAAAAGTTTCTGCCGAGAACGAGCACCGTGACATGCTGAGTCTCTGGGAAAGCAGAGATCCCCAGTGCTGTTGTGCCTGTGGATAGGCTGCAGGGGGATAGTGAAGACCTGCAAGAGCTTTCAGGGCTGGTACCTTCCTTGTGGGAGAAGGAGCCAGACGTTTGCCTTTTCAGAAAAAGTTTCTGCCGAGAACGAGCACCGTGACATGCTGAGTCTCTGCGAAAGCAGAGATCCCCAGTGCTGTTGCGGCTAAAGATAGGCTGCAGAGGGATAGTGAAGACCTGCAAGAGCTTTCAGGGCTGGCACCTTCCTTGTGGGAGAAGGAGCCAGACGTTTGCCTTTTCAGAAAAAGGCTCTGCCGAGAGCGAGCACCATGAGATGCTGAATCTCTGGGAAAGCAGAGATCCCCAGTGCTGTTGTGCCTGTGGATAGGCTGCAGAGGGATAGTGAAGACCAGCAAGATCTTTCAGGGCTGGCACCTTCCTTGTGGGAGAAGGAGCCAGACGTTTGCCTTTTCAGAAAAAGTTTCTGCCGAGAACGAGCACCGTGACATGCTGAGTCTCTGGGAAAGCAGAGATCCCCAGTGCTGTTGCGGCTAAAGATAGGCTGCAGAGGGATAGTGAAGACCAGCAAGAGCTTTCAGGGCTGGCACCTTCCTTGTGGGAGAAGGAGCCAGACGTTTGCCTTTTCAGAAAAAGGCTCTGCCGAGAGCGAGCACCATGAGATGCTGATTCTCTGGGAAAGCAGAGATCCCCAGTGCTGTTGTGCCTGTGGATAGGCTGCAGGGGGACGGTGAAGACCAGCAAGAGCTTTCAGGGCTGGCACCTTCCTTGTGGGAGAAGGAGCCAGACGTTTGCCTTTTCAGAAAAAGTTTCTGCCGAGAACGAGCACCGTGACATGCTGAGTCTCTGCGAAAGCAGAGATCCCCAGTGCTGTTGTGCCTGTGGATAGGCTGCACGGGGACGGTGAAGACCAGCAAGAGCTTTCAGGGCTGGCACCTTCCTTGTGGGAGAAGGAGCCAGACGTTTGCCTTTTCAGAAAAAGTTTCTGCCGAGAACGAGCACCGAGACATGCTGAGTCTCTGGGAAAGCAGAGATCCCCAGTGCTGTTGTGCCTGTGGATAGGCTGCAGGGGGACGGTGAAGACCAGCAAGAGCTTTCAGGGCTGGCACCTTCCTTGTGGGAGAAGGAGCCAGACGTTTGCCTTTTCAGAAAAAGTTTCTGCCGAGAACGAGCACCGTGACATGCTGAGTCTCTGGAAAAGCAGAGATCCCCAGTGCTGTTGAGGCTAAAGATAGGCTGCAGAGGGATAGTGAAGACCAGCAAGAGCTTTCAGGGCTGGCACCTTCCTTGTGGGAGAAGGAGCCAGACGTTTGCCTTTTGAGAAAAAGTTTCTGCCGAGAACGAGCACCGTGACATGCTGAGTCTCTGGGAAAGCAGAGATCCCCAGTGCTGTTGTGCCTGTGGATAGGCTGCAGGGGGACGGTGAAGACCAGCAAGAGCTTTCAGGGCTGGCACCTTCCTTGTGGGAGAAGGAGCCAGACGTTTGCCTTTTCAGAAAAAGTTTCTGCCGAGAACGAGCACCGTGACATGCTGAGTCTCTGGGAAAGCAGAGATCCCCAGTGCTGTTGTGCCTGTGGATAGGCTGCAGGGGGACGGTGAAGACCAGCAAGAGCTTTCAGGGCTGGCACCTTCCTTGTGGGAGAAGGAGCCAGACGTTTGCCTTTTGAGAAAAAGTTTCTGCCGAGAGAGAGCACCATGAGATGCTGAGTCTCTGGGAAAGCAGAGATCCCCAGTGCTGTTGTGCCTGTGGATAGGCTGCAGAGGGATAGTGAAGACCAGCAAGAGCTTTCAGGGCTGGCACCTTCCTTGTGGGAGAAGGAGCCAGACGTTTGCCTTTTCAGAATAATTTTCTGCCGAGAACGAGCACCGTGACATGCTGAGTCTCTGGGAAAGCAGAGATCCCCAGTGCTGTTGTGGCTAAAGATAGGCTGCAGAGGGATAGTGAAGACCTGCAAGAGCTTTCAGGGCTGGCACATTCCTTGTGGGAGAAGGAGCCAGACGTTTGCCTTTTCAGAAAAAGTCTCTGCCGAGAGCGAGCACCATGAGATGCTGAGTCTCTGGGAAAGCAGAGATCCCCAGTGCTGTTGTGCCTGTGGATAGGCTGCAGAGGGATAGTGAAGACCAGCAAGAGCTTTCAGGGCTGGCACCTTCCTTGTGGGAGAAGGAGCCAGACGTTTGCCTTTTCAGAAAAAGTTTCTGCCGAGAACGAGCACCGTGACATGCTGAGTCTCTGGGAAAGCAGAGATCCCAAGTGCTGTTGCGGCTAAAGATAGGCTGCAGAGGGATAGTGAAGACCTGCAAGAGCTTTCAGGGCTGGCACCTTCCTTGTGGGAGAAGGAGCCAGACGTTTGCCTTTTGAGAAAAAGTTTCTGCCGAGAACGAGCACCGTGACATGCTGAGTCTCTGGGAAAGCAGAGATCCCCAGTGCTGTTGTGCCTGTGGATAGGCTGCAGGGGGACGGTGAAGACCAGCAAGAGCTTTCAGGGCTGGCACCTTCCTTGTGGGAGAAGGAGCCAGACGTTTGCCTTTTCAGAAAAAGTTTCTGCCGAGAACGAGCACCGTGACATGCTGAGTCTCTGGGAAAGCAGAGATCCCCAGTGCTGTTGTGCCTGTGGATAGGCTGCAGGGGGACGGTGAAGACCAGCAAGAGCTTTCAGGGCTGGCACCTTCCTTGTGGGAGAAGGAGCCAGACGTTTGCCTTTTCAGAAAAAGTTTCTGCCGAGAACGAGCACCGTGACATGCTGAGTCTCTGGGAAAGCAGAGATCCCCAGTGCTGTTGTGCCTGTGGATAGGCTGCAGGGGGACGGTGAAGACCAGCAAGAGCTTTCAGGGCTGGCACCTTCCTTGTGGGAGAAGGAGCCAGACGTTTGCCTTTTCAGAAAAAGTTTCTGCCGAGAACGAGCACCGTGACATGCTGAGTCTCTGGGAAAGCAGAGATCCCCAGTGCTGTTGTGCCTGTGGATAGGCTGCAGGGGGATAGTGAAGACCTGCAAGAGCTTTCAGGGCTGGCACCTTCCTTGTGGGAGAAGGAGCCAGACGTTTGCCTTTTCAGAAAAAGGCTCTGCCGAGAGCGAGCACCATGAGATGCTGAATCTCTGGGAAAGCAGAGATCCCCAGTGCTGTTGTGCCTGTGGATAGGCTGCAGAGGGATAGTGAAGACCAGCAAGATCTTTCAGGGCTGGCACCTTCCTTGTGGGAGAAGGAGCCAGACGTTTGCCTTTTCAGAAAAAGTTTCTGCCGAGAACGAGCACCGTGACATGCTGAGTCTCTGCGAAAGCAGAGATCCCCAGTGCTGTTGCGGCTAAAGATAGGCTGCAGGGGGACGGTGAAGACCAGCAAGAGCTTTCAGGGCTGGCACCTTCCTTGTGGGAGAAGGAGCCAGACGTTTGCCTTTTCAGAAAACGTTTCTGCCGAGAACGAGCACCGAGACATGCTGAGTCTCTGGGAAAGCAGAGATCCCCAGTGCTGTTGTGCCTGTGGATAGGCTGCAGGGGGACGGTGAAGACGAGCAAGATCTTTCAGGGCTGGCACCTTCCTTGTGGGAGAAGGAGCCAGACGTTTGCCTTTTCAGAAAACGTTTCTGCCGAGAACGAGCACCGAGACATGCTGAGTCTCTGGGAAAGCAGAGATCCCCAGTGCTGTTGTGCCTGTGGATAGGCTGCAGGGGGACGGTGAAGACCAGCAAGAGCTTTCAGGGCTGGCACCTTCCTTGTGGGAGAAGGAGCCAGACGTTTGCCTTTTGAGAAAAAGTTTCTGCCGAGAACGAGCACCGTGACATGCTGAGTCTCTGGGAAAGCAGAGATCCCCAGTGCTGTTGCGGCTAAAGATAGGCTGCAGAGGGATAGTGAAGACCTGCAAGAGCTTTCAGGGCTGGCACCTTCCTTGTGGGAGAAGGAGCCAGACGTTTGCCTTTTCAGAAAAAGTTTCTGCCGAGAACGAGCACCGTGACATGCTGCTTCTCTGGGAAAGCAGAGATGCCCAGTGCTGTTGTGCCTGTGGATAGGCTGCAGGGGGACGGTAAAGACCTGCAAGAGCTTTCAGGGCTGGCACATTCCTTGTGGGAGAAGGAGCCAGACGTTTGCCTTTTCAGAAAAAGGCTCTGCCGAGAACGAGCACCGTGACATGCTGAGTCTCTGGGAAAGCAGAGATCCCCAGTGCTGTTGCGGCTAAAGATAGGCTGCAGAGGGATAGTGAAGACCTGCAAGAGCTTTCAGGGCTGGCACCTTCCTTGTGGGAGAAGGAGCCAGACGTTTGCCTTTTCAGAAAAAGTTTCTGCCGAGAACGAGCACCGTGACATGCTGAGTCTCTGGGAAAGCAGAGATCCCCAGTGCTGTTGCGGCTTAAGATAGGCTGCAGAGGGATAGTGAAGACCAGCAAGAGCTTTCAGGGCTGGCACCTTCCTTGTGGAAGAAGGAGCCAGACGTTTGCCTTTTCAGAAAAAGGCTCTGCCGAGAGCGAGCACCATGAGATGCTGATTCTCTGGGAAAGCAGAGATCCCCAGTGCTGTTGTGCCTGTGGATAGGCTGCAGGGGGACGGTGAAGACCAGCAAGAGCTTTCAGGGCTGGCACCTTCCTTGTGGGAGAAGGAGCCGGACGTTTGCCTTTTCAGAAAAAAGTTTCTGCCGAGAAAGAGCACCGTGACATGCTGAGTCTCTGGGAAAGCAGAGATCCCCAGTGCTGTTGCGGCTAAAGATAGGCTGCAGAGGGATAGTGAAGACCAGCAAGAGCTTTCAGGGCTGGCACCTTCCTTGTGGGAGAAGGAGCCAGACGTTTGTCTTTTCAGAAAAAGTTTCTGCCGAGAGCGAGCACCGTGACATGCTGAGTCTCTGGGAAAGCAGAGATCCCCAGTGCTGTTGTGCCTGTGGATAGGCTGCAGAGGGACGGTGAAAACGAGCAAGATCTTTCAGGGCTGGCACCTTCCTTGTGGGAGAAGGAGCCAGACGTTTGCCTTTTCAGAAAAAGTTTCTGCCGAGAACGAGCACCGTGACATGCTGAGTCTCTGGGAAAGCAGAGATCCCAAGTGCTGTTGTGCCTGTGGATAGGCTGCAGGGGGACGGTGAAGACCAGCAAGAGCTTTCAGGGCTGGCACCTTCCTTGTGGGAGAAGGAGCCAGACGTTTGCCTTTTCAGAAAAAGTTTCTGCCGAGAACGAGCACCGTGACATGCTGAGTCTCTGGGAAAGCAGAGATCCCCAGTGCTGTTGTGCCTGTGGATAGGCTGCAGGGGGATAGTGAAGACCTGCAAGAGCTTTCAGGGCTGGCACCTTCCTTGTGGGAGAAGGAGCCAGACGTTTGCCTTTTCAGAAAAAGTTTCTGCCGAGAACGAGCACCGTGACATGCTGAGTCTCTGCGAAAGCAGAGATCCCCAGTGCTGTTGCGGCTAAAGATAGGCTGCAGAGGGATAGTGAAGACCTGCAAGAGCTTTCAGGGCTGGCACCTTCCTTGTGGGAGAAGGAGCCAGACGTTTGCCTTTTCAGAAAAAGGCTCTGCCGAGAGCGAGCACCATGAGATGCTGAATCTCTGGGAAAGCAGAGATCCCCAGTGCTGTTGTGCCTGTGGATAGGCTGCAGAGGGATAGTGAAGACCAGCAAGATCTTTCAGGGCTGGCACCTTCCTTGTGGGAGAAGGAGCCAGACGTTTGCCTTTTCAGAAAAAGTTTCTGCCGAGAACGAGCACCGTGACATGCTGAGTCTCTGCGAAAGCAGAGATCCCCAGTGCTGTTGCGGCTAAAGATAGGCTGCAGGGGGACGGTGAAGACCAGCAAGAGCTTTCAGGGCTGGCACCTTCCTTGTGGGAGAAGGAGCCAGACGTTTGCCTTTTGAGAAAAAGTTTCTGCCGAGAACGAGCACCGTGACATGCTGAGTCTCTGGGAAAGCAGAGATCCCCAGTGCTGTTGCGGCTAAAGATAGGCTGCAGAGGGATAGTGAAGACCTGCACGAGCTTTCAGGGCTGGCACCTTCCTTGTGGGAGAAGGAGCCAGACGTTTGCCTTTTGAGAAAAAGTTTCTGCCGAGAACGAGCACCGTGACATGCTGAGTCTCTGGGAAAGCAGAGATCCCCAGTGCTGTTGTGCCTGTGGATAGGCTGCACGGGGACGGTGAAGACCAGCAAGAGCTTTCAGGGCTGGCACCTTCCTTGTGCGAGAAGGAGCCAGACGTTTGCCTTTTCAGAAAACGTTTCTGCCGAGAACGAGCACCGAGACATGCTGAGTCTCTGGGAAAGCAGAGATCCCCAGTGCTGTTGCGGTTAAAGATAGGCTGCAGAGGGATAGTGAAGACCAGCAAGAGCTTTCAGGGCTGGCACCTTCCTTGTGGGAGAAGGAGCCAGACGTTTGCCTTTTCAGAAAAAGTTTCTGCCGAGAACGAGCACCGTGACATGCTGAGTCTCTGGAAAAGCAGAGATCCCCAGTGCTGTTGAGGCTAAGGATAGGCTGCAGAGGGATAGTGAAGACCAGCAAGAGCTTTCAGGGCTGGCACCTTCCTTGTGGGAGAAGGAGCCAGACGTTTGCCTTTTCAGAAAAAGTTTCTGCCGAGAACGAGCACCGTGACATGCTGAGTCTCTGGGAAAGCAGAGATCCCCAGTGCTGTTGTGCCTGTGGATAGGCTGCAGGGGGACGGTGAAGACCAGCAAGAGCTTTCAGGGCTGGCACCTTCCTTGTGGGAGAAGGAGCCAGACGTTTGCCTTTTCAGAAAAAGTTTCTGCCGAGAACGAGCACCGTGACATGCTGAGTCTCTGGGAAAGCAGAGATCCCCAGTGCTGTTGCGGCTAAAGATAGGCTGCAGAGGGATAGTGAAGACCAGCAAGAGCTTTCAGGGCTGGCACCTTCCTTGTGGGAGAAGGAGCCAGACGTTTGCCTTTTCAGAAAAAGGCTCTGCCGAGAGCGAGCACCATGAGATGCTGATTCTCTGGGAAAGCAGAGATCCCCAGTGCTGTTGTGCCTGTGGATAGGCTGCAGGGGGACGGTGAAGACCAGCAAGAGCTTTCAGGGCTGGCACCTTCCTTGTGGGAGAAGGAGCCAGACGTTTGCCTTTTCAGAAAAAAGTTTCTGCCGAGAAAGAGCACCGTGACATGCTGAGTCTCTGGGAAAGCAGAGATCCCCAGTGCTGTTGCGGCTAAAGATAGGCTGCAGAGGGATAGTGAAGACCAGCAAGAGCTTTCAGGGCTGGCACCTTCCTTGTGGGAGAAGGAGCCAGACGTTTGCCTTTTCAGAAAAAGTTTCTGCCGAGAACGAGCACCGTGACATGCTGAGTCTCTGGGAAAGCAGAGATCCCCAGTGCTGTTGTGCCTGTGGATAGGCTGCAGGGGGACGGTGAAGAGCAGCAAGATCTTTCAGGGCTGGCACCTTCCTTGTGGGAGAAGGAGCCAGACGTTTGCCTTTTCAGAAAAAGTTTCTGCCGAGAACGAGCACCGTGACATGCTGAGTCTCTGGGAAAGCAGAGATCCCCAGTGCTGTTGCGGCTAAAGATAGGCTGCAGAGGGATAGTGAAGACCTGCAAGAGCTTTCAGAGCTGGCACCTTCCTTGTGGGAGAAGGAGCCAGACGTTTGCCTTTTCAGAAAAAGGCTCTGCCGAGAGCGAGCACCATGAGATGCTGAATCTCTGGGAAAGCAGAGATCCCCAGTGCTGTTGTGCCTGTGGATAGGCTGCAGAGGGATAGTGAAGACCAGCAAGAGCTTTCAGGGCTGGCACCTTCCTTGTGGGAGAAGGAGCCAGACGTTTGCCTTTTCAGAATAATTTTCTGCCGAGAACGAGCACCGTGACATGCTGAGTCTCTGGGAAAGCAGAGATCCCCAGTGCTGTTGTTGCTAAAGATAGGCTGCAGAGGGATAGTGAAGACCTGCAAGAGCTTTCAGGGCTGGCACATTCCTTGTGGGAGAAGGAGCCAGACGTTTGCCTTTTCAGAAAAAGTCTCTGCCGAGAGCGAGCACCATGAGATGCTGAGTCTCTGGGAAAGCAGAGATCCCCAGTGCTGTTGTGCCTGTGGATAGGCTGCAGAGTGATAGTGAAGACCAGCAAGAGCTTTCAGGGCTGGCACCTTCCTTGTGGGAGAAGGAGCCAGACGTTTGCCTTTTCAGAAAAAGTTTCTGCCGAGAACGAGCACCGTGACATGCTGAGTCTCTGGGAAAGCAGAGATCCCAAGTGCTGTTGCGGCTAAAGATAGGCTGCAGAGGGATAGTGAAGACCTGCAAGAGCTTTCAGGGCTGGCACCTTCCTTGTGGGAGAAGGAGCCAGACGTTTGCCTTTTGAGAAAAAGTTTCTGCCGAGAACGAGCACCGTGACATGCTGAGTCTCTGGGAAAGCAGAGATCCCCAGTGCTGTTGTGCCTGTGGATAGGCTGCAGGGGGACGGTGAAGACCAGCAAGATCTTTCAGGGCTGGCACCTTCCTTGTGGGAGAAGGAGCCAGACGTTTGCCTTTTCAGAAAACGTTTCTGCCGAGAACGAGCACCGAGACATGCTGAGTCTCTGGGAAAGCAGAGATCCCCAGTGCTGTTGCGGTTAAAGATAGGCTGCAGAGGGATAGTGAAGACCAGCAAGAGCTTTCAGGGCTGGCACCTTCCTTGTGGGAGAAGGAGCCAGACGTTTGCCTTTTCAGAAAAAGTTTCTGCCGAGAACGAGCACCGTGACATGCTGAGTCTCTGGAAAAGCAGAGATCCCCAGTGCTGTTGAGGCTAAAGATAGGCTGCAGAGGGATAGTGAAGACCAGCAAGAGCTTTCAGGGCTGGCACCTTCCTTGTGGGAGAAGGAGCCAGACGTTTGCCTTTTCAGAAAAAGTTTCTGCCGAGAACGAGCACCGTGACATGCTGAGTCTCTGGGAAAGCAGAGATCCCCAGTGCTGTTGTGCCTGTGGATAGGCTGCAGGGGGACGGTGAAGACCAGCAAGAGCTTTCAGGGCTGGCACCTTCCTTGTGGGAGAAGGAGCCAGACGTTTGCCTTTTCAGAAAAAGTTTCTGCCGAGAACGAGCACCGTGACATGCTGAGTCTCTGGGAAAGCAGAGATCCCCAGTGCTGTTGCGGCTAAAGATAGGCTGCAGAGGGATAGTGAAGACCAGCAAGAGCTTTCAGGGCTGGCACCTTCCTTGTGGAAGAAGGAGCCAGACGTTTGCCTTTTCAGAAAAAGGCTCTGCCGAGAGCGAGCACCATGAGATGCTGATTCTCTGGGAAAGCAGAGATCCCCAGTGCTGTTGTGCCTGTGGATAGGCTGCAGGGGGACGGTGAAGACCAGCAAGAGCTTTCAGGGCTGGCACCTTCCTTGTGGGAGAAGGAGCCAGACGTTTGCCTTTTCAGAAAAAAGTTTCTGCCGAGAAAGAGCACCGTGACATGCTGAGTCTCTGGGAAAGCAGAGATCCCCAGTGCTGTTGCGGCTAAAGATAGGCTGCAGAGGGATAGTGAAGACCAGCAAGAGCTTTCAGGGCTGGCACCTTCCTTGTGGGAGAAGGAGCCAGACGTTTGCCTTTTCAGAAAAAGTTTCTGCCGAGAGCGAGCACCGTGACATGCTGAGTCTCTGGGAAAGCAGAGATCCCCAGTGCTGTTGTGCCTGTGGATAGGCTGCAGAGGGACGGTGAAAACGAGCAAGATCTTTCAGGGCTGGCACCTTCCTTGTGGGAGAAGGAGCCAGACGTTTGCCTTTTCAGAAAAAGTTTCTGCCGAGAACGAGCACCGTGACATGCTGAGTCTCTGGGAAAGCAGAGATCCCAAGTGCTGTTGTGCCTGTGGATAGGCTGCAGGGGGACGGTGAAGACCAGCAAGAGCTTTCAGGGCTGGCACCTTCCTTGTGGGAGAAGGAGCCAGACGTTTGCCTTTTCAGAAAAAGTTTCTGCCGAGAACGAGCACCGTGACATGCTGAGTCTCTGGGAAAGCAGAGATCCCCAGTGCTGTTGTGCCTGTGGATAGGCTGCAGGGGGATAGTGAAGACCTGCAAGAGCTTTCAGGGCTGGCACCTTCCTTGTGGGAGAAGGAGCCAGACGTTTGCCTTTTCAGAAAAAGTTTCTGCCGAGAACGAGCACCGTGACATGCTGAGTCTCTGGGAAAGCAGAGATCCCCAGTGCTGTTGCGGCTAAAGATAGGCTGCAGAGGGATAGTGAAGACCAGCAAGAGCTTTCAGGGCTGGCACCTTCCTTGTGGAAGAAGGAGCCAGACGTTTGCCTTTTCAGAAAAAGGCTCTGCCGAGAGCGAGCACCATGAGATGCTGATTCTCTGGGAAAGCAGAGATCCCCAGTGCTGTTGTGCCTGTGGATAGGCTGCAGGGGGACGGTGAAGACCAGCAAGAGCTTTCAGGGCTGGCACCTTCCTTGTGGGAGAAGGAGCCAGACGTTTGCCTTTTCAGAAAAAAGTTTCTGCCGAGAAAGAGCACCGTGACATGCTGAGTCTCTGGGAAAGCAGAGATCCCCAGTGCTGTTGCGGCTAAAGATAGGCTGCAGAGGGATAGTGAAGACCAGCAAGAGCTTTCAGGGCTGGCACCTTCCTTGTGGGAGAAGGAGCCAGACGTTTGCCTTTTCAGAAAAAGTTTCTGCCGAGAGCGAGCACCGTGACATGCTGAGTCTCTGGGAAAGCAGAGATCCCCAGTGCTGTTGTGCCTGTGGATAGGCTGCAGAGGGACGGTGAAAACGAGCAAGATCTTTCAGGGCTGGCACGTTCCTTGTGGGAGAAGGAGCCAGACGTTTGCCTTTTCAGAAAAAGTTTCTGCCGAGAACGAGCACCGTGACATGCTGAGTCTCTGGGAAAGCAGAGATCCCAAGTGCTGTTGTGCCTGTGGATAGGCTGCAGGGGGACGGTGAAGACCAGCAAGAGCTTTCAGGGCTGGCACCTTCCTTGTGGGAGAAGGAGCCAGACGTTTGCCTTTTCAGAAAAAGTTTCTGCCGAGAACGAGCACCGTGACATGCTGAGTCTCTGGGAAAGCAGAGATCCCCAGTGCTGTTGTGCCTGTGGATAGGCTGCAGGGGGATAGTGAAGACCTGCAAGAGCTTTCAGGGCTGGCACCTTCCTTGTGGGAGAAGGAGCCAGACGTTTGCCTTTTCAGAAAAAGTTTCTGCCGAGAACGAGCACCGTGACATGCTGAGTCTCTGCGAAAGCAGAGATCCCCAGTGCTGTTGCGGCTAAAGATAGGCTGCAGAGGGATAGTGAAGACCTGCAAGAGCTTTCAGGGCTGGCACCTTCCTTGTGGGAGAAGGAGCCAGACGTTTGCCTTTTCAGAAAAAGGCTCTGCCGAGAGCGAGCACCATGAGATGCTGAATCTCTGGGAAAGCAGAGATCCCCAGTGCTGTTGTGCCTGTGGATAGGCTGCAGAGGGATAGTGAAGACCAGCAAGATCTTTCAGGGCTGGCACCTTCCTTGTGGGAGAAGGAGCCAGACGTTTGCCTTTTCAGAAAAAGTTTCTGCCGAGAACGAGCACCGTGACATGCTGAGTCTCTGCGAAAGCAGAGATCCCCAGTGCTGTTGCGGCTAAAGATAGGCTGCAGGGGGACGGTGAAGACCAGCAAGAGCTTTCAGGGCTGGCACCTTCCTTGTGGGAGAAGGAGCCAGACGTTTGCCTTTTGAGAAAAAGTTTCTGCCGAGAACGAGCCCCGTGACATGCTGAGTCTCTGGGAAAGCAGAGATCCCCAGTGCTGTTGCGGCTAAAGATAGGCTGCAGAGGGATAGTGAAGACCTGCAAGAGCTTTCAGGGCTGGCACCTTCCTTGTGGGAGAAGGAGCCAGACGTTTGCCTTTTCAGAAAAAGTTTCTGCCGAGAACGAGCACCGTGACATGCTGAGTCTCTGGGAAAGCAGAGATCCCCAGTGCTGTTGTGGCTAAAGATAGGCTGCAGAGGGATAGTGAAGACCAGCAAGAGCTTTCAGGGCTGGCACCTTCCTTGTGGGAGAAGGAGCCAGACGTTTGCCTTTTCAGAAAAAGGGTCTGCCGAGAGCGAGCACCATGAGATGCTGATTCTCTGGGAAAGCAGAGATCCCCAGTGCTGTTGTGCCTGTGGATAGGCTGCAGGGGGACGGTGAAGACCAGCAAGAGCTTTCAGGGCTGGCACCTTCCTTGTGGGAGAAGGAGCCAGACGTTTGCCTTTTCAGAAAAAAGTTTCTGCCGAGAAAGAGCACCGTGACATGCTGAGTCTCTGGGAAAGCAGAGATCCCCAGTGCTGTTGCGGCTAAAGATAGGCTGCAGAGGGATAGTGAAGACCAGCAAGAGCTTTCAGGGCTGGCACCTTCCTTGTGGGAGAAGGAGCCAGACGTTTGCCTTTTCAGAAAAAGTTTCTGCCGAGAGCGAGCACCGTGACATGCTGAGTCTCTGGGAAAGCAGAGATCCCCAGTGCTGTTGTGCCTGTGGATAGGCTGCAGAGGGACGGTGAAAACGAGCAAGATCTTTCAGGGCTGGCACCTTCCTTGTGGGAGAAGGAGCCAGACGTTTGCCTTTTCAGAAAAAGTTTCTGCCGAGAACGAGCACCGTGACATGCTGAGTCTCTGGGAAAGCAGAGATCCCAAGTGCTGTTGTGCCTGTGGATAGGCTGCAGGGGGACGGTGAAGACCAGCAAGAGCTTTCAGGGCTGGCACCTTCCTTGTGGGAGAAGGAGCCAGACGTTTGCCTTTTCAGAAAAAGTTTCTGCCGAGAACGAGCACCGTGACATGCTGAGTCTCTGGGAAAGCAGAGATCCCCAGTGCTGTTGTGCCTGTGGATAGGCTGCAGGGGGATAGTGAAGACCTGCAAGAGCTTTCAGGGCTGGCACCTTCCTTGTGGGAGAAGGAGCCAGACGTTTGCCTTTTCAGAAAAAGTTTCTGCCGAGAACGAGCACCGTGACATGCTGAGTCTCTGCGAAAGCAGAGATCCCCAGTGCTGTTGCGGCTAAAGATAGGCTGCAGAGGGATAGTGAAGACCTGCAAGAGCTTTCAGGGCTGGCACCTTCCTTGTGGGAGAAGGAGCCAGACGTTTGCCTTTTGAGAAAAAGTTTCTGCCGAGAGCGAGCACCATGAGATGCTGAGTCTCTGGGAAAGCAGAGATCCCCAGTGCTGTTGTGCCTGTGGATAGGCTGCAGAGGGATAGTGAAGACCAGCAAGAGCTTTCAGGGCTGGCACCTTCCTTGTGGGAGAAGGAGCCAGACGTTTGCCTTTTCAGAATAATTTTCTGCCGAGAACGAGCACCGTGACATGCTGAGTCTCTGCGAAAGCAGAGATCCCCAGTGCTGTTGCGGCTAAAGATAGGCTGCAGAGGGATAGTGAAGACCAGCAAGAGCTTTCAGGGCTGGCACCTTCCTTGTGGGAGAAGGAGCCAGACGTTTGCCTTTTCAGAAAAAGGCTCTGCCGAGAGCGAGCACCATGAGATGCTGAATCTCTGGGAAAGCAGAGATCCCCAGTGCTGTTGTGCCTGTGGATAGGCTGCAGAGGGATAGTGAAGACCAGCAAGAGCTTTCAGGGCTGGCACCTTCCTTGTGGGAGAAGGAGCCAGACGTTTGCCTTTTCAGAAAAAGTTTCTGCCGAGAACGAGCACCGTGACATGCTGAGTCTCTGCGAAAGCAGAGATCCCCAGTGCTGTTGCGGCTAAAGATAGGCTGCAGGGGGACGGTGAAGACCAGCAAGAGCTTTCAGGGCTGGCACCTTCCTTGTGGGAGAAGGAGCCAGACGTTTGCCTTTTGAGAAAAAGTTTCTGCCGAGAAAGAGCACCGTGACATGCTGAGTCTCTGGGAAAGCAGAGATCCCCAGTGCTGTTGTGCCTGTGGATAGGCTGCAGGGGGACGGTGAAGACCAGCAAGAGCTTTCAGGGCTGGCACCTTCCTTGTGGGAGAAGGAGCCAGACTTTTGCCTTTTCAGAAAAAGTTTCTGCCGAGAACGAGCACCGTGACATGCTGAGTCTCTGGGAAAGCAGAGATCCCCAGTGCTGTTGTGCCTGTGGATAGGCTGCAGGGGGACGGTGAAGACCAGCAAGAGCTTTCAGGGCTGGCACCTTCCTTGTGGGAGAAGGAGCCAGACGTTTGCCTTTTGAGAAAAAGTTTCTGCCGAGAACGAGCACCGTGACATGCTGAGTCTCTGGGAAAGCAGAGATCCCCAGTGCTGTTGCGGCTAAAGATAGGCTGCAGAGGGATAGTGAAGACCTGCAAGAGCTTTCAGGGCTGGCACCATCCTTGTGGGAGAAGGAACCAGACGTTTGCCTTTTCAGAAAAAGTCTCTGCCGAGAGCGAGCACCAAGAGATGCTGAGTCTCTGGGAAAGCAGAGATCCCCAGTGCTGTTGTGCCTGTGGATAGGCTGCAGAGGGATAGTGAAGACCAGCAAGAGCTTTCAGGGCTGGCACCTTCCTTGTGGGAGAAGGAGCCAGACGTTTGCCTTTTCAGAAAAAGTTTCTGCCGAGAACGAGCACCGTGACATGCTGAGTCTCTGCGAAAGCAGAGATCCCCAGTGCTGTTGCGGCTAAAGATAGGCTGCAGAGGGATAGTGAAGACCTGCAAGAGCTTTCAGGGCTGGCACCTTCCTTGTGGGAGAAGGAGCCAGACGTTTGCCTTTTGAGAAAAAGTTTCTGCCGAGAGCGAGCACCATGAGATGCTGAGTCTCTGGGAAAGCAGAGATCCCCAGTGCTGTTGTGCCTGTGGATAGGCTGCAGAGGGATAGTGAAGACCAGCAAGAGCTTTCAGGGCTGGCACCTTCCTTGTGGGAGAAGGAGCCAGACGTTTGCCTTTTCAGAATAATTTTCTGCCGAGAACGAGCACCGTGACATGCTGAGTCTCTGGGAAAGCAGAGATCCCCAGTGCTGTTGCGGCTAAAGATAGGCTGCAGAGGGATAGTGAAGACCAGCAAGAGCTTTCAGGGCTGGCACCTTCCTTGTGGGAGAAGGAGCCAGACGTTTGCCTTTTCAGAAAAAGGCTCTGCCGAGAGCGAGCACCATGAGATGCTGAATCTCTGGGAAAGCAGAGATCCCCAGTGCTGTTGTGCCTGTGGATAGGCTGCAGAGGGATAGTGAAGACCAGCAAGAGCTTTCAGGGCTGGCACCTTCCTTGTGGGAGAAGGAGCCAGACGTTTGCCTTTTCAGAAAAAGTTTCTGCCGAGAACGAGCACCGTGACATGCTGAGTCTCTGCGAAAGCAGAGATCCCCAGTGCTGTTGCGGCTAAAGATAGGCTGCAGAGGGATAGTGAAGACCTGCAAGAGCTTTCAGGGCTGGCACCTTCCTTGTGGGAGAAGGAGCCAGACGTTTGCCTTTTGAGAAAAAGTTTCTGCCGAGAGCGAGCACCATGAGATGCTGAGTCTCTGGGAAAGCAGAGATCCCCAGTGCTGTTGTGCCTGTGGATAGGCTGCAGAGGGATAGTGAAGACCAGCAAGAGCTTTCAGGGCTGGCACCTTCCTTGTGGGAGAAGGAGCCAGACGTTTGCCTTTTCAGAATAAGTTTCTGCCGAGAACGAGCACCGTGACATGCTGAGTCTCTGGGAAAGCAGAGATCCCCAGTGCTGTTGCGGCTAAAGATAGGCTGCAGAGGGATAGTGAAGACCAGCAAGAGCTTTCAGGGCTGGCACCTTCCTTGTGGGAGAAGGAGCCAGACGTTTGCCTTTTCAGAAAAAGGCTCTGCCGAGAGCGAGCACCATGAGATGCTGAATCTCTGGGAAAGCAGAGATCCCCAGTGCTGTTGTGCCTGTGGATAGGCTGCAGAGGGATAGTGAAGACCAGCAAGAGCTTTCAGGGCTGGCACCTTCCTTGTGGGAGAAGGAGCCAGACGTTTGCCTTTTCAGAAAAAGTTTCTGCCGAGAACGAGCACCGTGACATGCTGAGTCTCTGCGAAAGCAGAGATCCCCAGTGCTGTTGCGGCTAAAGATAGGCTGCAGGGGGACGGTGAAGACCAGCAAGAGCTTTCAGGGCTGGCACCTTCCTTGTGGGAGAAGGAGCCAGACGTTTGCCTTTTGAGAAAAAGTTTCTGCCGAGAAAGAGCACCGTGACATGCTGAGTCTCTGGGAAAGCAGAGATCCCCAGTGCTGTTGTGCCTGTGGATAGGCTGCAGGGGGACGGTGAAGACCAGCAAGAGCTTTCAGGGCTGGCACCTTCCTTGTGGGAGAAGGAGCCAGACTTTTGCCTTTTCAGAAAAAGTTTCTGCCGAGAACGAGCACCGTGACATGCTGAGTCTCTGGGAAAGCAGAGATCCCCAGTGCTGTTGTGCCTGTGGATAGGCTGCAGGGGGACGGTGAAGACCAGCAAGAGCTTTCAGGGCTGGCACCTTCCTTGTGGGAGAAGGAGCCAGACGTTTGCCTTTTGAGAAAAAGTTTCTGCCGAGAACGAGCACCGTGACATGCTGAGTCTCTGGGAAAGCAGAGATCCCCAGTGCTGTTGCGGCTAAAGATAGGCTGCAGAGGGATAGTGAAGACCTGCAAGAGCTTTCAGGGCTGGCACCATCCTTGTGGGAGAAGGAACCAGACGTTTGCCTTTTCAGAAAAAGTCTCTGCCGAGAGCGAGCACCAAGAGATGCTGAGTCTCTGGGAAAGCAGAGATCCCCAGTGCTGTTGTGCCTGTGGATAGGCTGCAGAGGGATAGTGAAGACCAGCAAGAGCTTTCAGGGCTGGCACCTTCCTTGTGGGAGAAGGAGCCAGACGTTTGCCTTTTCAGAAAAAGGCTCTGCCGAGAGCGAGCACCATGAGATGCTGAATCTCTGGGAAAGCAGAGATCCCCAGTGCTGTTGTGCCTGTGGATAGGCTGCAGAGGGATAGTGAAGACCAGCAAGAGCTTTCAGGGCTGGCACCTTCCTTGTGGGAGAAGGAGCCAGACGTTTGCCTTTTCAGAATAATTTTCTGCCGAGAACGAGCACCGTGACATGCTGAGTCTCTGGGAAAGCAGAGATCCCCAGTGCTGTTGCGGCTAAAGATAGGCTGCAGGGGGACGGTGAAGACCAGCAAGAGCTTTCAGGGCTGGCACCTTCCTTGTGGGAGAAGGAGCCAGACGTTTGCCTTTTGAGAAAAAGTTTCTGCCGAGAAAGAGCACCGTGACATGCTGAGTCTCTGGGAAAGCAGAGATCCCCAGTGCTGTTGTGCCTGTGGAGAGGCTGCAGGGGGACGGTGAAGACCAGCAAGAGCTTTCAGGGCTGGCACCTTCCTTGTGGGAGAAGGAGCCAGACTTTTGCCTTTTCAGAAAAAGTTTCTGCCGAGAACGAGCACCGTGACATGCTGAGTCTCTGGGAAAGCAGAGATCCCCAGTGCTGTTGTGCCTGTGGATAGGCTGCAGGGGGACGGTGAAGACCAGCAAGAGCTTTCAGGGCTGGCACCTTCCTTGTGGGAGAAGGAGCCAGACGTTTGCCTTTTGAGAAAAAGTTTCTGCCGAGAACGAGCACCGTGACATGCTGAGTCTCTGGGAAAGCAGAGATCCCCAGTGCTGTTGCGGCTAAAGATAGGCTGCAGAGGGATAGTGAAGACCTGCAAGAGCTTTCAGGGCTGGCACCTTCCTTGTGGGAGAAGGAGCCAGACGTTTGCCTTTTCAGAAAAAGGCTCTGCCGAGAGCGAGCACCATGAGATGCTGAATCTCTGGGAAAGCAGAGATCCCCAGTGCTGTTGTGCCTGTGGATAGGCTGCAGAGGGATAGTGAAGACCAGCAAGAGCTTTCAGGGCTGGCACCTTCCTTGTGGGAGAAGGAGCCAGACGTTTGCCTTTTCAGAAAAAGTTTCTGCCGAGAACGAGCACCGTGACATGCTGAGTCTCTGCGAAAGCAGAGATCCCCAGTGCTGTTGCGGCTAAAGATAGGCTGCAGGGGGACGGTGAAGACCAGCAAGAGCTTTCAGGGCTGGCACCTTCCTTGTGGGAGAAGGAGCCAGACGTTTGCCTTTTGAGAAAAAGTTTCTGCCGAGAAAGAGCACCGTGACATGCTGAGTCTCTGGGAAAGCAGAGATCCCCAGTGCTGTTGTGCCTGTGGATAGGCTGCAGGGGGACGGTGAAGACCAGCAAGAGCTTTCAGGGCTGGCACCTTCCTTGTGGGAGAAGGAGCCAGACTTTTGCCTTTTCAGAAAAAGTTTCTGCCGAGAACGAGCACCGTGACATGCTGAGTCTCTGGGAAAGCAGAGATCCCCAGTGCTGTTGTGCCTGTGGATAGGCTGCAGGGGGACGGTGAAGACCAGCAAGAGCTTTCAGGGCTGGCACCTTCCTTGTGGGAGAAGGAGCCAGACGTTTGCCTTTTGAGAAAAAGTTTCTGCCGAGAACGAGCACCGTGACATGCTGAGTCTCTGGGAAAGCAGAGATCCCCAGTGCTGTTGCGGCTAAAGATAGGCTGCAGAGGGATAGTGAAGACCTGCAAGAGCTTTCAGGGCTGGCACCATCCTTGTGGGAGAAGGAACCAGACGTTTGCCTTTTCAGAAAAAGTCTCTGCCGAGAGCGAGCACCAAGAGATGCTGAGTCTCTGGGAAAGCAGAGATCCCCAGTGCTGTTGTGCCTGTGGATAGGCTGCAGAGGGATAGTGAAGACCAGCAAGAGCTTTCAGGGCTGGCACCTTCCTTGTGGGAGAAGGAGCCAGACGTTTGCCTTTTCAGAAAAAGTTTCTGCCAAGAACGAGCACCGTGACATGCTGAGTCTCTGGGAAAGCAGAGATCCCCAGTGCTGTTGCGGCTAAAGATAGGCTGCAGAGGGATAGTGAAGACCTGCAAGAGCTTTCAGGGCTGGCACATTCCTTGTGGGAGAAGGAGCCAGACGTTTGCCTTTTCAGAAAAAGGCTCTGCCGAGAACGAGCACCGTGACATGCTGAGTCTCTGGGAAAGCAGAGATCCCCAGTGCTGTTGCGGCTAAAGATAGGCTGCAGAGGGATAGTGAAGACCAGCAAGAGCTTTCAGGGCTGGCACCTTCCTTGTGGGAGAAGGAGCCAGACGTTTGCCTTTTCAGAAAAAGTTTCTGCCGAGAACGAGCACCGTGACATGCTGAGTCTCTGGGAAAGCAGAGATCCCAAGTGCTGTTGCGGCTAAAGATAGGCTGCAGAGGGATAGTGAAGACCTGCAAGAGCTTTCAGGGCTGGCACCTTCCTTGTGGGAGAAGGAGCCAGACGTTTGCCTTTTGAGAAAAAGTTTCTGCCGAGAACGAGCACCGTGACATGCTGAGTCTCTGGGAAAGCAGAGATCCCCAGTGCTGTTGTGCCTGTGGATAGGCTGCAGGGGGACGGTGAAGACCAGCAAGAGCTTTCAGGGCTGGCACCTTCCTTGTGGGAGAAGGAGCCAGACGTTTGCCTTTTCAGAAAAAGTTTCTGCCGAGAACGAGCACCGTGACATGCTGAGTCTCTGGGAAAGCAGAGATCCCCAGTGCTGTTGTGCCTGTGGATAGGCTGCAGGGGGATAGTGAAGACCTGCAAGAGCTTTCAGGGCTGGCACCTTCCTTGTGGGAGAAGGAGCCAGACGTTTGCCTTTTCAGAAAAAGTTTCTGCCGAGAACGAGCACCGTGACATGCTGAGTCTCTGCGAAAGCAGAGATCCCCAGTGCTGTTGCGGCTAAAGATAGGCTGCAGAGGGATAGTGAAGACCTGCAAGAGCTTTCAGGGCTGGCACCTTCCTTGTGGGAGAAGGAGCCAGACGTTTGCCTTTTCAGAAAAAGGCTCTGCCGAGAGCGAGCACCATGAGATGCTGAATCTCTGGGAAAGCAGAGATCCCCAGTGCTGTTGTGCCTGTGGATAGGCTGCAGAGGGATAGTGAAGACCAGCAAGATCTTTCAGGGCTGGCACCTTCCTTGTGGGAGAAGGAGCCAGACGTTTGCCTTTTCAGAAAAAGTTTCTGCCGAGAACGAGCACCGTGACATGCTGAGTCTCTGCGAAAGCAGAGATCCCCAGTGCTGTTGCGGCTAAAGATAGGCTGCAGGGGGACGGTGAAGACCAGCAAGAGCTTTCAGGGCTGGCACCTTCCTTCTGGGAGAAGGAGCCAGACGTTTGCCTTTTCAGAAAACGTTTCTGCCGAGAACGAGCACCGAGACATGCTGAGTCTCTGGGAAAGCAGAGATCCCCAGTGCTGTTGTGCCTGTGGATAGGCTGCAGGGGGACGGTGAAGACGAGCAAGATCTTTCAGGGCTGGCACCTTCCTTGTGGGAGAAGGAGCCAGACGTTTGCCTTTTCAGAAAACGATTCTGCCGAGAACGAGCACCGAGACATGCTGAGTCTCTGGGAAAGCAGAGATCCCCAGTGCTGTTGTGCCTGTGGATAGGCTGCAGGGGGACGGTGAAGACCAGCAAGAGCTTTCAGGGCTGGCACCTTCCTTGTGGGAGAAGGAGCCAGACGTTTGCCTTTTGAGAAAAAGTTTCTGCCGAGAACGAGCACCGTGACATGCTGAGTCTCTGGGAAAGCAGAGATCCCCAGTGCTGTTGCGGCTAAAGATAGGCTGCAGAGGGATAGTGAAGACCTGCAAGAGCTTTCAGGGCTGGCACCTTCCTTGTGGGAGAAGGAGCCAGACGTTTGCCTTTTCAGAAAAAGTTTCTGCCGAGAACGAGCACCGTGACATGCTGAGTCTCTGGGAAAGCAGAGATCCCCAGTGCTGTTGTGCCTGTGGATAGGCTGCAGGGGGACGGTGAAGACCAGCAAGAGCTTTCAGGGCTGGCACCTTCCTTGTGGGAGAAGGAGCCAGACGTTTGCCTTTTGAGAAAAAGTTTCTGCCGAGAGCGAGCACCATGAGATGCTGAGTCTCTGGGAAAGCAGAGATCCCCAGTGCTGTTGTGCCTGTGGATAGGCTGCAGAGGGATAGTGAAGACCAGCAAGAGCTTTCAGGGCTGGCACCTTCCTTGTGGGAGAAGGAGCCAGACGTTTGCCTTTTCAGAATAATTTTCTGCCGAGAACGAGCACCGTGACATGCTGAGTCTCTGGGAAAGCAGAGATCCCCAGTGCTGTTGTGGCTAAAGATAGGCTGCAGAGGGATAGTGAAGACCTGCAAGAGCTTTCAGGGCTGGCACATTCCTTGTGGGAGAAGGAGCCAGACGTTTGCCTTTTCAGAAAAAGTCTCTGCCGAGAGCGAGCACCATGAGATGCTGAGTCTCTGGGAAAGCAGAGATCCCCAGTGCTGTTGTGCCTGTGGATAGGCTGCAGAGGGATAGTGAAGACCAGCAAGAGCTTTCAGGGCTGGCACCTTCCTTGTGGGAGAAGGAGCCAGACGTTTGCCTTTTCAGAAAAAGTTTCTGCCGAGAACGAGCACCGTGACATGCTGAGTCTCTGGGAAAGCAGAGATCCCAAGTGCTGTTGCGGCTAAAGATAGGCTGCAGAGGGATAGTGAAGACCTGCAAGAGCTTTCAGGGCTGGCACCTTCCTTGTGGGAGAAGGAGCCAGACGTTTGCCTTTTGAGAAAAAGTTTCTGCCGAGAACGAGCACCGTGACATGCTGAGTCTCTGGGAAAGCAGAGATCCCCAGTGCTGTTGTGCCTGTGGATAGGCTGCAGGGGGACGGTGAAGACCAGCAAGAGCTTTCAGGGCTGGCACCTTCCTTGTGGGAGAAGGAGCCAGACGTTTGCCTTTTCAGAAAAAGTTTCTGCCGAGAACGAGCACCGTGACATGCTGAGTCTCTGGGAAAGCAGAGATCCCCAGTGCTGTTGTGCCTGTGGATAGGCTGCAGGGGGATAGTGAAGACCTGCAAGAGCTTTCAGGGCTGGCACCTTCCTTGTGGGAGAAGGAGCCAGACGTTTGCCTTTTCAGAAAAAGTTTCTGCCGAGAACGAGCACCGTGACATGCTGAGTCTCTGCGAAAGCAGAGATCCCCAGTGCTGTTGCGGCTAAAGATAGGCTGCAGAGGGATAGTGAAGACCTGCAAGAGCTTTCAGGGCTGGCACCTTCCTTGTGGGAGAAGGAGCCAGACGTTTGCCTTTTCAGAAAAAGGCTCTGCCGAGAGCGAGCACCATGAGATGCTGAATCTCTGGGAAAGCAGAGATCCCCAGTGCTGTTGTGCCTGTGGATAGGCTGCAGAGGGATAGTGAAGACCAGCAAGATCTTTCAGGGCTGGCACCTTCCTTGTGGGAGAAGGAGCCAGACGTTTGCCTTTTCAGAAAAAGTTTCTGCCGAGAACGAGCACCGTGACATGCTGAGTCTCTGCGAAAGCAGAGATCCCCAGTGCTGTTGCGGCTAAAGATAGGCTGCAGGGGGACGGTGAAGACCAGCAAGAGCTTTCAGGGCTGGCACCTTCCTTGTGGGAGAAGGAGCCAGACGTTTGCCTTTTCAGAAAACGTTTCTGCCGAGAACGAGCACCGAGACATGCTGAGTCTCTGGGAAAGCAGAGATCCCCAGTGCTGTTGTGCCTGTGGATAGGCTGCAGGGGGACGGTGAAGACGAGCAAGATCTTTCAGGGCTGGCACCTTCCTTGTGGGAGAAGGAGCCAGACGTTTGCCTTTTCAGAAAACGTTTCTGCCGAGAACGAGCACCGAGACATGCTGAGTCTCTGGGAAAGCAGAGATCCCCAGTGCTGTTGTGCCTGTGGATAGGCTGCAGGGGGACGGTGAAGACCAGCAAGAGCTTTCAGGGCTGGCACCTTCCTTGTGGGAGAAGGAGCCAGACGTTTGCCTTTTGAGAAAAAGTTTCTGCCGAGAACGAGCACCGTGACATGCTGAGTGTCTGGGAAAGCAGAGATCCCCAGTGCTGTTGCGGCTAAAGATAGGCTGCAGAGGGATAGTGAAGACCTGCAAGAGCTTTCAGGGCTGGCACCTTCCTTGTGGGAGAAGGAGCCAGACGTTTGCCTTTTCAGAAAAAGTTTCTGCCGAGAACGAGCACCGTGACATGCTGCTTCTCTGGGAAAGCAGAGATGCCCAGTGCTGTTGTGCCTGTGGATAGGCTGCAGGGGGACGGTAAAGACCTGCAAGAGCTTTCAGGGCTGGCACATTCCTTGTGGGAGAAGGAGCCAGACGTTTGCCTTTTCAGAAAAAGGCTCTGCCGAGAACGAGCACCGTGACATGCTGAGTCTCTGGGAAAGCAGAGATCCCCAGTGCTGTTGCGGCTAAAGATAGGCTGCAGAGGGATAGTGAAGACCTGCAAGAGCTTTCAGGGCTGGCACCTTCCTTGTGGGAGAAGGAGCCAGACGTTTGCCTTTTCAGAAAAAGTTTCTGCCGAGAACGAGCACCGTGACATGCTGAGTCTCTGGGAAAGCAGAGATCCCCAGTGCTGTTGTGCCTGTGGATAGGCTGCAGGGGGACGGTGAAGACCAGCAAGAGCTTTCAGGGCTGGCACCTTCCTTGTGGGAGAAGGAGCCAGACGTTTGCCTTTTGAGAAAAAGTTTCTGCCGAGAGCGAGCACCATGAGATGCTGAGTCTCTGGGAAAGCAGAGATCCCCAGTGCTGTTGTGCCTGTGGATAGGCTGCAGAGGGATAGTGAAGACCAGCAAGAGCTTTCAGGGCTGGCACCTTCCTTGTGGGAGAAGGAGCCAGACGTTTGCCTTTTCAGAATAATTTTCTGCCGAGAACGAGCACCGTGACATGCTGAGTCTCTGGGAAAGCAGAGATCCCCAGTGCTGTTGTGGCTAAAGATAGGCTGCAGAGGGATAGTGAAGACCTGCAAGAGCTTTCAGGGCTGGCACATTCCTTGTGGGAGAAGGAGCCAGACGTTTGCCTTTTCAGAAAAAGTCTCTGCCGAGAGCGAGCACCATGAGATGCTGAGTCTCTGGGAAAGCAGAGATCCCCAGTGCTGTTGTGCCTGTGGATAGGCTGCAGAGGGATAGTGAAGACCAGCAAGAGCTTTCAGGGCTGGCACCTTCCTTGTGGGAGAAGGAGCCAGACGTTTGCCTTTTCAGAAAAAGTTTCTGCCGAGAACGAGCACCGTGACATGCTGAGTCTCTGGGAAAGCAGAGATCCCAAGTGCTGTTGCGGCTAAAGATAGGCTGCAGAGGGATAGTGAAGACCTGCAAGAGCTTTCAGGGCTGGCACCTTCCTTGTGGGAGAAGGAGCCAGACGTTTGCCTTTTGAGAAAAAGTTTCTGCCGAGAACGAGCACCGTGACATGCTGAGTCTCTGGGAAAGCAGAGATCCCCAGTGCTGTTGTGCCTGTGGATAGGCTGCAGGGGGACGGTGAAGACCAGCAAGAGCTTTCAGGGCTGGCACCTTCCTTGTGGGAGAAGGAGCCAGACGTTTGCCTTTTCAGAAAACGTTTCTGCCGAGAACGAGCACCGTGACATGCTGAGTCTCTGGGAAAGCAGAGATCCCCAGTGCTGTTGTGCCTGTGGATAGGCTGCAGGGGGATAGTGAAGACCTGCAAGAGCTTTCAGGGCTGGCACCTTCCTTGTGGGAGAAGGAGCCAGACGTTTGCCTTTTCAGAAAAAGTTTCTGCCGAGAACGAGCACCGTGACATGCTGAGTCTCTGCGAAAGCAGAGATCCCCAGTGCTGTTGCGGCTAAAGATAGGCTGCAGAGGGATAGTGAAGACCTGCAAGAGCTTTCAGGGCTGGCACCTTCCTTGTGGGAGAAGGAGCCAGACGTTTGCCTTTTCAGAAAACGTTTCTGCCGAGAACGAGCACCGTGACATGCTGAGTCTCTGGGAAAGCAGAGATCCCCAGTGCTGTTGCGGCTAAAGATCGGCTGCAGAGGGATAGTGAAGACCTGCAAGAGCTTTCAGGGCTGGCACCTTCCTTGTGGGAGAAGGAGCCAGACGTTTGCCTTTTCAGAAAGTCTCTGCCGAGAGCGAGCACCATGAGATGCTGAGTCTCTGGGAAAGCAGAGATCCCCAGTGCTGTTGTGCCTGTGGATAGGCTGCAGGGGGACGGTGAAGACGAGCAAGATCTTTCAGGGCTGGCACCTTCCTTGTGGGAGAAGGAGCCAGACGTTTGCCTTTTCAGAAAAAGTTTCTGCCGAGAACGAGCACCGTGACATGCTGAGTCTCTGGGAAAGCAGAGATCCCCAGTGCTGTTGTGCCTGTGGATAGGCTGCAGGGGGACGGTGAAGACCAGCAAGAGCTTTCAGGGCTGGCACCTTCCTTGTGGGAGAAGGAGCCAGACGTTTGCCTTTTGAGAAAAAGTTTCTGCCGAGAGCGAGCACCATGAGATGCTGAGTCTCTGGGAAAGCAGAGATCCCCAGTGCTGTTGTGCCTGTGGATAGGCTGCAGAGGGATAGTGAAGACCAGCAAGAGCTTTCAGGGCTGGCACCTTCCTTGTGGGAGAAGGAGCCAGACATTTGCCTTTTCAGAATAATTTTCTGCCGAGAACGAGCACCGTGACATGCTGAGTCTCTGGGAAAGCAGAGATCCCCAGTGCTGTTGCGGCTAAAGATAGGCTGCAGAGGGATAGTGAAGACCTGCAAGAGCTTTCAGGGCTGGCACATTCCTTGTGGGAGAAGGAGCCAGACGTTTGCCTTTTCAGAAAAAGTCTCTGCCGAGAGCGAGCACCATGAGATGCTGAGTCTCTGGGAAAGCAGAGATCCCCAGTGCTGTTGTGCCTGTGGATAGGCTGCAGAGGGATAGTGAAGACCAGCAAGAGCTTTCAGGGCTGGCACCTTCCTTGTGGGAGAAGGAGCCAGAAGTTTGCCTTTTCAGAAAAAGTTTCTGCCGAGAACGAGCACCGTGACATGCTGAGTCTCTGGGAAAGCAGAGATCCCAAGTGCTGTTGCGGCTAAAGATAGGCTGCAGAGGGATAGTGAAGACCTGCAAGAGCTTTCAGGGCTGGCACCTTCCTTGTGGGAGAAGGAGCCAGACGTTTGCCTTTTGAGAAAAAGTTTCTGCCGAGAACGAGCACCGTGACATGCTGAGTCTCTGGGAAAGCAGAGATCCCCAGTGCTGTTGTGCCTGTGGATAGGCTGCAGGGGGACGGTGAAGACCAGCAAGAGCTTTCAGGGCTGGCACCTTCCTTGTGGGAGAAGGAGCCAGACGTTTGCCTTTTCAGAAAAAGTTTCTGCCGAGAACGAGCACCGTGACATGCTGAGTCTCTGGGAAAGCAGAGATCCCCAGTGCTGTTGTGCCTGTGGATAGGCTGCAGGGGGATAGTGAAGACCTGCAAGAGCTTTCAGGGCTGGTACCTTCCTTGTGGGAGAAGGAGCCAGACGTTTGCCTTTTCAGAAAAAGTTTCTGCCGAGAACGAGCACCGTGACATGCTGAGTCTCTGCGAAAGCAGAGATCCCCAGTGCTGTTGCGGCTAAAGATAGGCTGCAGAGGGATAGTGAAGACCTGCAAGAGCTTTCAGGGCTGGCACCTTCCTTGTGGGAGAAGGAGCCAGACGTTTGCCTTTTCAGAAAAAGGCTCTGCCGAGAGCGAGCACCATGAGATGCTGAATCTCTGGGAAAGCAGAGATCCCCAGTGCTGTTGTGCCTGTGGATAGGCTGCAGAGGGATAGTGAAGACCAGCAAGATCTTTCAGGGCTGGCACCTTCCTTGTGGGAGAAGGAGCCAGACGTTTGCCTTTTCAGAAAAAGTTTCTGCCGAGAACGAGCACCGTGACATGCTGAGTCTCTGCGAAAGCAGAGATCCCCAGTGCTGTTGCGGCTAAAGATAGGCTGCAGGGGGACGGTGAAGACCAGCAAGAGCTTTCAGGGCTGGCACCTTCCTTGTGGGAGAAGGAGCCAGACGTTTGCCTTTTGAGAAAAAGTTTCTGCCGAGAACGAGCACCGTGACATGCTGAGTCTCTGGGAAAGCAGAGATCCCCAGTGCTGTTGCGGCTAATGATAGGCTGCAGAGGGATAGTGAAGACCTGCACGAGCTTTCAGGGCTGGCACCTTCCTTGTGGGAGAAGGAGCCAGACGTTTGCCTTTTCAGAAAAAGTTTCTGCCGAGAACGAGCACCGTGACATGCTGAGTCTCTGGGAAAGCAGAGATCCCCAGTGCTGTTGCGGCTAAAGATAGGCTGCAGAGGGATAGTGAAGACCAGCAAGAGCTTTCAGGGCTGGCACCTTCCTTGTGGGAGAAGGAGCCAGACGTTTGCCTTTTCAGAAAAAGGCTCTGCCGAGAGCGAGCACCATGAGATGCTGATTCTCTGGGAAAGCAGAGATCCCCAGTGCTGTTGTGCCTGTGGATAGGCTGCAGGGGGACGGTGAAGACCAGCAAGAGCTTTCAGGGCTGGCACCTTCCTTGTGGGAGAAGGAGCCAGACGTTTGCCTTTTCAGAAAAAGTTTCTGCCGAGAACGAGCACCGTGACATGCTGAGTCTCTGCGAAAGCAGAGATCCCCAGTGCTGTTGTGCCTGTGGATAGGCTGCACGGGGACGGTGAAGACCAGCAAGAGCTTTCAGGGCTGGCACCTTCCTTGTGGGAGAAGGAGCCAGACGTTTGCCTTTTCAGAAAAAGTTTCTGCCGAGAACGAGCACCGAGACAAGCTGAGTCTCTGGGAAAGCAGAGATCCCCAGTGCTGTTGTGCCTGTGGATAGGCTGCAGGGGGACGGTGAAGACCAGCAAGAGCTTTCAGGGCTGGCACCTTCCTTGTGGGAGAAGGAGCCAGACGTTTGCCTTTTCAGAAAAAGTTTCTGCCGAGAACGAGCACCGTGACATGCTGAGTCTCTGGAAAAGCAGAGATCCCCAGTGCTGTTGAGGCTAAAGATAGGCTGCAGAGGGATAGTGAAGACCAGCAAGAGCTTTCAGGGCTGGCACCTTCCTTGTGGGAGAAGGAGCCAGACGTTTGCCTTTTCAGAAAAAGTTTCTGCCGAGAACGAGCACCGTGACATGCTGAGTCTCTGCGAAAGCAGAGATCCCCAGTGCTGTTGTGCCTGTGGATAGGCTGCAGGGGGACGGTGAAGACCAGCAAGAGCTTTCAGGGCTGGCACCTTCCTTGTGGGAGAAGGAGCCAGACGTTTGCCTTTTCAGAAAAAGTTTCTGCCGAGAACGAGCACCGTGACATGCTGAGTCTCTGGGAAAGCAGAGATCCCCAGTGCTGTTGTGCCTGTGGATAGGCTGCAGGGGGACGGTGAAGACCAGCAAGATCTTTAAGGGCTGGCACCTTCCTTGTGGGAGAAGGAGCCAGACGTTTGCCTTTTCAGAAAAAGTTTCTGCCGAGAACGAGCACCGTGACATGCTGAGTCTCTGGGAAAGCAGAGATCCCCAGTGCTGTTGAGGCTAAAGATAGGCTGCAGAGGGATAGTGAAGACCAGCAAGAGCTTTCAGGGCTGGCACCTTCCTTGTGGGAGAAGGAGCCAGACGTTTGCCTTTTCAGAAAACGTTTCTGCCGAGAACGAGCACCGTGACATGCTGAGTCTCTGGGAAAGCAGAGATCCCCAGTGCTGTTGCGGCTAAAGATCGGCTGCAGAGGGATAGTGAAGACCTGCAAGAGCTTTCAGGGCTGGCACCTTCCTTGTGGGAGAAGGAGCCAGACGTTTGCCTTTTCAGAAAAAGGCTCTGCCGAGAGCGAGCACCATGAGATGCTGAATCTCTGGGAAAGCAGAGATCCCCAGTGCTGTTGTGCCTGTGGATAGGCTGCAGAGGGATAGTGAAGACCAGCAAGATCTTTCAGGGCTGGCACCTTCCTTGTGGGAGAAGGAGCCAGACGTTTGCCTTTTCAGAAAAAGTTTCTGCCGAGAACGAGGACCGTGACATGCTGAGTCTCTGCGAAAGCAGAGATCCCCAGTGCTGTTGCGGCTAAAGATAGGCTGCAGGGGGACGGTGAAGACCAGCAAGAGCTTTCAGGGCTGGCACCTTCCTTGTGGGAGAAGGAGCCAGACGTTTGCCTTTTGAGAAAAAGTTTCTGCCGAGAACGAGCACCGTGACATGCTGAGTCTCTGGGAAAGCAGAGATCCCCAGTGCTGTTGCGGCTAAAGATAGGCTGCAGAGGGATAGTGAAGACCTGCACGAGCTTTCAGGGCTGGCACCTTCCTTGTGGGAGAAGGAGCCAGACGTTTGCCTTTTCAGAAAAAGTTTCTGCCGAGAACGAGCACCGTGACATGCTGAGTCTCTGGGAAAGCAGAGATCCCCAGTGCTGTTGCGGCTAAAGATAGGCTGCAGAGGGATAGTGAAGACCAGCAAGAGCTTTCAGGGCTGGCACCTTCCTTGTGGGAGAAGGAGCCAGACGTTTGCCTTTTCAGAAAAAGGCTCTGCCGAGAGCGAGCACCATGAGATGCTGATTCTCTGGGAAAGCAGAGATCCCCAGTGCTGTTGTGCCTGTGGATAGGCTGCAGGGGGACGGTGAAGACCAGCAAGAGCTTTCAGGGCTGGCACCTTCCTTGTGGGAGAAGGAGCCAGACGTTTGCCTTTTCAGAAAAAGTTTCTGCCGAGAACGAGCACCGTGACATGCTGAGTCTCTGCGAAAGCAGAGATCCCCAGTGCTGTTGTGCCTGTGGATAGGCTGCAGGGGGACGGTGAAGACCAGCAAGAGCTTTCAGGGCTGGCACCTTCCTTGTGGGAGAAGGAGCCAGACGTTTGCCTTTTCAGAAAAAGTTTCTGCCGAGAACGAGCACCGTGACATGCTGAGTCTCTGGGAAAGCAGAGATCCCCAGTGCTGTTGTGCCTGTGGATAGGCTGCACGGGGACGGTGAAGACCAGCAAGAGCTTTCAGGGCTGGCACCTTCCTTGTGGGAGAAGGAGCCAGACGTTTGCCTTTTCAGAAAAAGTTTCTGCCGAGAACGAGCACCGTGACATGCTGAGTCTCTGGAAAAGCAGAGATCCCCAGTGCTGTTGAGGCTAAAGATAGGCTGCAGAGGGATAGTGAAGACCAGCAAGAGCTTTCAGGGCTGGCACCTTCCTTGTGGGAGAAGGAGCCAGACGTTTGCCTTTTCAGAAAAAGTTTCTGCCGAGAACGAGCACCGTGACATGCTGAGTCTCTGGGAAAGCAGAGATCCCCAGTGCTGTTGTGCCTGTGGATAGGCTGCAGGGGGACGGTGAAGACCAGCAAGAGCTTTCAGGGCTGGCACCTTCCTTGTGGGAGAAGGAGCCAGACGTTTGCCTTTTCAGAAAAAGTTTCTGCCGAGAACGAGCACCGTGACATGCTGAGTCTCTGGGAAAGCAGAGATCCCCAGTGCTGTTGTGCCTGTGGATAGGCTGCAGGGGGACGGTGAAGACCAGCAAGATCTTTAAGGGCTGGCACCTTCCTTGTGGGAGAAGGAGCCAGACGTTTGCCTTTTCAGAAAAAGTTTCTGCCGAGAACGAGCACCGTGACATGCTGAGTCTCTGGAAAAGCAGAGATACCCAGTGCTGTTGAGGCTAAAGATAGGCTGCAGAGGGATAGTGAAGACCAGCAAGAGCTTTCAGGGCTGGCACCTTCCTTGTGGGAGAAGGAGCCAGACGTTTGCCTTTTCAGAAAACGTTTCTGCCGAGAACGAGCACCGTGACATGCTGAGTCTCTGCGAAAGCAGAGATCCCCAGTGCTGTTGTGCCTGTGGATAGGCTGCAGGGGGATAGTGAAGACCTGCAAGAGCTTTCAGGGCTGGCACCTTCCTTGTGGGAGAAGGAGCCAGACGTTTGCCTTTTCAGAAAAAGTTTCTGCCGAGAACGAGCACCGTGACATGCTGAGTCTCTGGGAAAGCAGAGATCCCCAGTGCTGTTGCGGCTAAAGATAGGCTGCAGAGGGATAGTGAAGACCTGCAAGAGCTTTCAGGGCTGGCACCTTCCTTGTGGGAGAAGGAGCCAGACGTTTGCCTTTTCAGAAAAAGGCTCTGCCGAGAGCGAGCACCATGAGATGCTGAGTCTCTGGGAAAGCAGAGATCCCCAGTGCTGTTGTGCCTGTGGATAGGCTGCAGAGGGATAGTGAAGACCAGCAAGAGCTTTCAGGGCTGGCACCTTCCTTGTGGGAGAAGGAGCCAGACGTTTGCCTTTTCAGAAAAAGTTTCTGCCGAGAACGAGCACCGTGACATGCTGAGTCTCTGCGAAAGCAGAGATCCCCAGTGCTGTTGCGGCTAAAGATAGGCTGCAGGGGGACGGTGAAGACCAGCAAGAGCTTTCAGGGCTGGCACCTTCCTTGTGGGAGAAGGAGCCAGACGTTTGCCTTTTGAGAAAAAGTTTCTGCCGAGAAAGAGCACCGTGACATGCTGAGTCTCTGCGAAAGCAGAGATCCCCAGTGCTGTTGCGGCTAAAGATAGGCTGCAGGGGGACGGTGAAGACCAGCAAGAGCTTTCAGGGCTGGCACCTTCCTTGTGGGAGAAGGAGCCAGACGTTTGCCTTTTGAGAAAAAGTTTCTGCCGAGAGCGAGCACCATGAGATGCTGAGTCTCTGGGAAAGCAGAGATCCCCAGTGCTGTTGTGCCTGTGAATAGGCTGCAGGGGGACGGTGAAGACGAGCAAGATCTTTCAGGGCTGGCACCTTCCTTGTGGGAGAAGGAGCCAGACGTTTGCCTTTTCAGAAAAAGTTTCTGCCGAGAACGAGCACCGTGACATGCTGAGTCTCTGGGAAAGCAGAGATCCCCAGTGCTGTTGCGGCTAAAGATAGGCTGCAGAGGGATAGTGAAGACCTGAAAGAGCTTTCAGGGCTGGCACCTTCCTTGTGGGAGAAGGAGCCAGACGTTTGCCTTTTCAGAAAAAGTTTCTGCCGAGAACGAGCACCATGAGATGCTGAATCTCTGGGAAAGCAGAGATCCCCAGTGCTGTTGTGCCTGTGGATAGGCTGCAGAGGGATAGTGAAGACCAGCAAGAGCTTTCAGGGCTGGCACCTTCCTTGTGGGAGAAGGAGCCAGACGTTTGCCTTTTCAGAAAAAGTTTCTGCCGAGAACGAGCACCGTGACATGCTGAGTCTCTGCGAAAGCAGAGATCCCCAGTGCTGTTGCGGCTAAAGATAGGCTGCAGGGGGACGGTGAAGACCAGCAAGAGCTTTCAGGGCTGGCACCTTCCTTGTGGGAGAAGGAGCCAGACGTTTGCCTTTTCAGAAAAAGTTTCTGCCGAGAAAGAGCACCGTGACATGCTGAGTCTCTGGGAAAGCAGAGATCCCCAGTGCTGTTGTGCCTGTGGATAGGCTGCAGGGGGACGGTGAAGACCTACAAGAGCTTTCAGGGCTGGCACCTTCCTTGTGGGAGAAGGAGCCAGACGTTTGCCTTTTCAGAAAAAGTTTCTGCCGAGAACGAGCACCGTGACATGCTGAGTCTCTGGGAAAGCAGAGATCCCCAGTGCTGTTGCGGCTAAAGATAGGCTGCAGAGGGATAGTGAAGACCTGCAAGAGCTTTCAGGGCTGGCACCTTCCTTGTGGGAGAAGGAGCCAGACGTTTGCCTTTTCAGAAAAAGGCTCTGCCGAGAGCGAGCACCATGAGATGCTGAATCTCTGGGAAAGCAGAGATCCCCAGTGCTGTTGTGGCTAAAGATAGGCTGCAGAGGGATAGTGAAGACCAGCAAGAGCTTTCAGGGCTGGCACCTTCCTTGTGGGAGAAGGAGCCAGACGTTTGCCTTTTCAGAAAAAGTTTCTGCCGAGAACGAGCACCGTGACATGCTGAGTCTCTGCGAAAGCAGAGATCCCCAGTGCTGTTGCGGCTAAAGATAGGCTGCAGGGGGACGGTGAAGACCAGCAAGAGCTTTCAGGGCTGGCACCTTCCTTGTGGGAGAAGGAGCCAGACGTTTGCCTTTTGAGAAAAAGTTTCTGCCGAGAAAGAGCACCGTGACATGCTGAGTCTCTGGGAAAGCAGAGATCCCCAGTGCTGTTGTGCCTGTGGATAGGCTGCAGGGGGACGGTGAAGACCAGCAAGAGCTTTCAGGGCTGGCACCTTCCTTGTGGGAGAAGGAGCCAGACTTTTGCCTTTTCAGAAAAAGTTTCTGCCGAGAACGAGCACCGTGACATGCTGAGTCTCTGCGAAAGCAGAGATCCCCAGTGCTGTTGCGGCTAAAGATAGGCTGCAGAGGGATAGTGAAGACCTGCAAGAGCTTTCAGGGCTGGCACCTTCCTTGTGGGAGAAGGAGCCAGACGTTTGCCTTTTCAGAAAAAGTTTCTGCCGAGAACGAGCACCGTGACATGCTGAGTCTCTGGGAAAGCAGAGATCCCCAGTGCTGTTGTGCCTGTGGATAGGCTGCAGGGGGACGGTGAAGACCAGCAAGAGCTTTCAGGGCTGGCACCTTCCTTGTGGGAGAAGGAGCCAGACGTTTGCCTTTTGAGAAAAAGTTTCTGCCGAGAACGAGCACCGTGACATGCTGAGTCTCTGGGAAAGCAGAGATCCCCAGTGCTGTTGCGGCTAAAGATAGGCTGCAGAGGGATAGTGAAGACCTGCAAGAGCTTTCAGGGCTGGCACCATCCTTGTGGGAGAAGGAACCAGACGTTTGCCTTTTCAGAAAAAGTCTCTGCCGAGAGCGAGCACCAAGAGATGCTGAGTCTCTGGGAAAGCAGAGATCCCCAGTGCTGTTGTGCCTGTGGATAGGCTGCAGAGGGATAGTGAAGACCAGCAAGAGCTTTCAGGGCTGGCACCTTCCTTGTGGGAGAAGGAGCCAGACGTTTGCCTTTTCAGAAAAAGTTTCTGCCAAGAACGAGCACCGTGACATGCTGAGTCTCTGGGAAAGCAGAGATCCCCAGTGCTGTTGCGGCTAAAGATAGGCTGCAGAGGGATAGTGAAGACCTGCAAGAGCTTTCAGGGCTGGCACATTCCTTGTGGGAGAAGGAGCCAGACGTTTGCCTTTTCAGAAAAAGGCTCTGCCGAGAACGAGCACCGTGACATGCTGAGTCTCTGGGAAAGCAGAGATCCCCAGTGCTGTTGCGGCTAAGGATAGGCTGCAGTGGGATTGTGAAGACCAGCAAGAGCTTTCAGGGCTGGCACCTTCCTTGTGGGAGAAGGAGATAGACGTTTGCCTTTTCAGAAAAAGTCTCTGCCGAGAGCGAGCACCATGAGATGCTGAGTCTCTGGGAAAGCAGAGATCCCCAGTGCTGTTGTGCCTGTGGACAGGCTGCAGGGGTACGGTGAAGACCAGCAAGAGCTTTCAGGGCTGGCACCTTCCTTGTGGGAGAAGGAGCCAGACGTTTGCCTTTTCAGAAAAAGTTTCTGCCGAGAACGAGCACCGTGACATGCTGAGTCTCTGCGAAAGCAGAGATCCCCAGTGCTGTTGCGGCTAAAGATAGGCTGCAGAGGGATAGTGAAGACCTGCAAGAGCTTTCAGGGCTGGCACCATCCTTGTGGGAGAAGGAACCAGACGTTTGCCTTTTCAGAAAAAGTCTCTGCCGAGAGCGAGCACCAAGAGATGCTGAGTCTCTGGGAAAGCAGAGATCCCCAGTGCTGTTGTGCCTGTGGATAGGCTGCAGAGGGATAGTGAAGACCAGCAAGAGCTTTCAGGGCTGGCACCTTCCTTGTGGGAGAAGGAGCCAGACGTTTGCCTTTTCAGAAAAAGTTTCTGCCAAGAACGAGCACCGTGACATGCTGAGTCTCTGGGAAAGCAGAGATCCCCAGTGCTGTTGCGGCTAAAGATAGGCTGCAGAGGGATAGTGAAGACCTGCAAGAGCTTTCAGGGCTGGCACCTTCCTTGTGGGAGAAGGAGCCAGACGTTTGCCTTTTCAGAAAAAGGCTCTGCCGAGAACGAGCACCGTGACATGCTGAGTCTCTGGGAAAGCAGAGATCCCCAGTGCTGTTGCGGCTAAAGATAGGCTGCAGAGGGATAGTGAAGACCAGCAAGAGCTTTCAGGGCTGGCACCTTCCTTGTGGGAGAAGGAGAGAGACGTTTGCCTTTTCAGAAAAAGTCTCTGCCGAGAGCGAGCACCATGAGATGCTGAGTCTCTGGGAAAGCAGAGATCCCCAGTGCTGTTGTGCCTGTGGACAGGCTGCAGGGGGACGGTGAAGACCAGCAAGAGCTTTCAGGGCTGGCACCTTCCTTGTGGGAGAAGGAGCCAGACGTTTGCCTTTTCAGAAAAAGTTTCTGCCGAGAACGAGCACCGTGACATGCTGAGTCTCTGGGAAAGCAGAGATCCCCAGTGCTGTTGTGCCTGTGGATAGGCTGCAGGGGGACGGTGAAGACGAGCAAGATCTTTCAGGGCTGGCACCTTCCTTGTGGGAGAAGGAGCCAGACGTTTGCCTTTTGAGAAAAAGTTTCTGCCGAGAACGAGCACCGTGACATGCTGAGTCTCTGGGAAAGCAGAGATCCCCAGTGCTGTTGCGGCTAAAGATAGGCTGCAGAGGGATAGTGAAGACCTGCAAGAGCTTTCAGGGCTGGCACCTTCCTTGTGGGAGAAGGAGCCAGACATTTGCCTTTTCAGAAAAAGTTTCTGCCGAGAACGAGCACCGTGACATGCTGAGTCTCTGGGAAAGCAGAGATCACCAGTGCTGTTGTGCCTGTGGATAGGCTGCAGGGGGACGGTGAAGACCAGCAAGATCTTTCAGGGCTGGCACCTTCCTTGTGGGAGAAGGAGCCAGACGTTTGCCTTTTCAGAAAAAGGCTCTGCCGAGAACGAGCACCGTGACATGCTGAGTCTCTGCGAAAGCAGAGATCCCCAGTGCTGTTGCGGCTAAAGATAGGCTGCAGAGGGATAGTGAAGACCAGCAAGAGCTTTCAGGGCTGGCACCTTCCTTGTGGGAGAAGGAGATAGACGTTTGCCTTTTCAGAAAAAGTCTCTGCCGAGAGCGAGCACCATGAGATGCTGAGTCTCTGGGAAAGCAGAGATCCCCAGTGCTGTTGTGCCTGTGGACAGGCTGCAGGGGGACGGTGAAGACCAGCAAGAGCTTTCAGGGCTGGCACCTTCCTTGTGGGAGAAGGAGCCAGACGTTTGCCTTTTCAGAAAAAGTTTCTGCCGAGAACGAGCACCGTGACATGCTGAGTCTCTGCGAAAGCAGAGATCCCCAGTGCTGTTGTGCCTGTGGATAGGCTGCAGGGGGACGGTGAAGACCAGCAAGATCTTTGAGGGCTGGCACCTTCCTTGTGGGAGAAGGAGCCAGACGTTTGCCTTTTCAGAAAAAGTTTCTGCCGAGAACGAGCACCGTGACATGCTGAGTCTCTGGGAAAGCAGAGATCCCCAGTGCTGTTGCGGCTAAAGATAGGCTGCAGAGGGATAGTGAAGACCTGCAAGAGCTTTCAGGGCTGGCACCTTCCTTGTGGGAGAAGGAGCCAGACATTTGCCTTTTCAGAAAAAGTTTCTGCCGAGAACGAGCACCGTGACATGCTGAGTCTCTGGGAAAGCAGAGATCCCCAGTGCTGTTGTGCCTGTGGATAGGCTGCAGGGGGACGGTGAAGACCAGCAAGATCTTTCAGGGCTGGCACCTTCCTTGTGGGAGAAGGAGCCAGACGTTTGCCTTTTCAGAAAAAGGCTCTGCCGAGAACGAGCACCGTGACATGCTGAGTCTCTGGGAAAGCAGAGATCCCCAGTGCTGTTGCGGCTAAAGATAGGCTGCAGAGGGATAGTGAAGACCTGCAAGAGCTTTCAGGGCTGGCACCTTCCTTGTGGGAGAAGGAGCCAGACGATTGCCTTTTCAGAAAAAGTTTCTGCCGAGAACGAGCACCGTGACATGCTGAGTCTCTGGGAAAGCAGAGATCCCCAGTGCTGTTGTGCCTGTGGATAGGCTGCAGGGGGACGGTGAAGACCAGCAAGATCTTTCAGGGCTGGCACCTTCCTTGTGGGAGAAGGAGCCAGACGTTTGCCTTTTCAGAAAAAAGTTTCTGCCGAGAACGAGCACCGTGACATGCTGAGTCTCTGGGAAAGCAGAGATCCCCAGTGCTGTTGCGGCTAAAGATAGGCTGCAGAGGGATAGTGAAGACCAGCAAGAGCTTTCAGGGCTGGCACCTTCCTTGTGGGAGAAGGAGCCAGACGTTTGCCTTTTCAGAAAAAGTTTCTGCCGAGAACGAGCACCGTGACATGCTGAGTCTCTGGGAAAGCAGAGATCCCCAGTGCTGTTGCGGCTAAAGATAGGCTGCAGAGGGATAGTGAAGACCTGCAAGAGCTTTCAGGGCTGGCACCTTCCTTGTGGGAGAAGGAGCCAGACGTTTGCCTTTTCAGAAAAAGTTTCTGCCGAGAACGAGCACCGTGACATGCTGCTTCTCTGGGAAAGCAGAGATCCCCAGTGCTGTTGTGCCTGTGGATAGGCTGCAGGGGGACGGTAAAGACCTGCAAGAGCTTTCAGGGCTGGCACATTCCTTGTGGGAGAAGGAGCCAGACGTTTGCCTTTTCAGAAAAAGGCTCTGCCGAGAACGAGCACCGTGACATGCTGAGTCTCTGGGAAAGCAGAGATCCCCAGTGCTGTTGCGGCTAAAGATAGGCTGCAGAGGGATAGTGAAGACCTGCAAGAGCTTTCAGGGCTGGCACCTTCCTTGTGGGAGAAGGAGCCAGACGTTTGCCTTTTCAGAAAAAGTTTCTGCCGAGAACGAGCACCGTGACATGCTGAGTCTCTGGGAAAGCAGAGATCCCCAGTGCTGTTGTGCCTGTGGATAGGCTGCAGGGGTACGGTGAAGACCAGCAAGAGCTTTCAGGGCTGGCACCTTCCTTGTGGGAGAAGGAGCCAGACGTTTGCCTTTTCAGAAAAAGTTTCTGCCGAGAACGAGCACCGTGAGATGCTGAGTCTCTGGGAAAGCAGAGATCCCCAGTGCTGTTGCGGCTAAAGATAGGCTGCAGAGGGATAGTGAAGACCAGCAAGAGCTTTCAGGGCTGGCACCTTCCTTGTGGAAGAAGGAGCCAGACGTTTGCCTTTTCAGAAAAAGGCTCTGCCGAGAGCGAGCACCATGAGATGCTGATTCTCTGGGAAAGCAGAGATCCCCAGTGCTGTTGCGGCTAAAGATAGGCTGCAGAGGGATAGTGAAGACCTGCAAGAGCTTTCAGGGCTGGCACCTTCCTTGTGGGAGAAGGAGCCAGACGTTTGCCTTTTCAGAAAAAGGCTCTGCCGAGAGCGAGCACCATGAGATGCTGAATCTCTGGGAAAGCAGAGATCCCCAGTGCTGTTGTGCCTGTGGATAGGCTGCAGAGGGATAGTGAAGACCAGCAAGAGCTTTCAGGGCTGGCACCTTCCTTGTGGGAGAAGGAGCCAGACGTTTGCCTTTTCAGAAAAAGTTTCTGCCGAGAACGAGCACCGTGACATGCTGAGTCTCTGCGAAAGCAGAGATCCCCAGTGCTGTTGTGCCTGTGGATAGGCTGCAGGGGGATAGTGAAGACCTGCAAGAGCTTTCAGGGCTGGCACCTTCCTTGTGTGAGAAGGAGCCAGACGTTTGCCTTTTCAGAAAAAGGCTCTGCCGAGAGCGAGCACCGTGACATGCTGAGTCTCTGCGAAAGCAGAGATCCCCAGTGCTGTTGTGCCTGTGGATAGGCTGCAGAGGGATAGTGAAGACCAGCAAGAGCTTTCAGGGCTGGCACCTTCCTTGTGGGAGAAGGAGCCAGACGTTTGCCTTTTCAGAAAAAGTTCTGCCGAGAACGAGCACCGTGACATGCTGAGTCTCTGGGAAAGCAGAGATCCCCAGTGCTGTTGCGGCTAAAGATAGGCTGCAGAGGGATAGTGAAGACCTGCAAGAGCTTTCAGGGCTGGCACCTTCCTTGTGGGAGAAGGAGCCAGACATTTGCCTTTTCAGAAAAAGTTTCTGCCGAGAACGAGCACCGTGACATGCTGAGTCTCTGGGAAAGCAGAGATCACCAGTGCTGTTGTGCCTGTGGATAGGCTGCAGGGGGACGGTGAAGACCAGCAAGATCTTTCAGGGCTGGCACCTTCCTTGTGGGAGAAGGAGCCAGACGTTTGCCTTTTCAGAAAAAGGCTCTGCCGAGAACGAGCACCGTGACATGCTGAGTCTCTGGGAAAGCAGAGATCCCCAGTGCTGTTGCGGCTAAAGATAGGCTGCAGAGGGATAGTGAAGACCAGCAAGAGCTTTCAGGGCTGGCACCTTCCTTGTGGGAGAAGGAGATAGACGTTTGCCTTTTCAGAAAAAGTCTCTGCCGAGAGCGAGCACCATGAGATGCTGAGTCTCTGGGAAAGCAGAGATCCCCAGTGCTGTTGTGCCTGTGGACAGGCTGCAGGGGGACGGTGAAGACCAGCAAGAGCTTTCAGGGCTGGCACCTTCCTTGTGGGAGAAGGAGCCAGACGTTTGCCTTTTCAGAAAAAGTTTCTGCCGAGAACGAGCACCGTGACATGCTGAGTCTCTGGGAAAGCAGAGATCCCCAGTGCTGTTGTGCCTGTGGATAGGCTGCAGAGGGATTGTGAAGACCAGCAAGAGCTTTCAGGGCTGGCACCTTCCTTGTGGGAGAAGGAGCCAGACGTTTGCCTTTTCAGAAAACGTTTCTGCCGAGAACGAGCACCGTGACATGCTGAGTCTCTGGGAAAGCAGAGATCCCCAGTGCTGTTGCGGCTAAAGATAGGCTGCAGAGGGATAGTGAAGACCTGCAAGAGCTTTCAGGGCTGGCACCATCCTTGTGGGAGAAGGAACCAGACGTTTGCCTTTTCAGAAAAAGTCTCTGCCGAGAGCGAGCACCAAGAGATGCTGAGTCTCTGGGAAAGCAGAGATCCCCAGTGCTGTTGTGCCTGTGGATAGGCTGCAGAGGGATAGTGAAGACCAGCAAGAGCTTTCAGCCTGGCACCTTCCTTGTGGGAGAAGGAGCCAGACGTTTGCCTTTTCAGAAAACGTTTCTGCCGAGAACGAGCACCGTGACATGCTGAGTCTCTGGGAAAGCAGAGATCCCCAGTGCTGTTGCGGCTAAAGATAGGCTGCAGAGGGATAGTGAAGACCTGCAAGAGCTTTCAGGGCTGGCACATTCCTTGTGGGAGAAGGAGCCAGACGTTTGCCTTTTCAGAAAAAGGCTCTGCCGAGAACGAGCACCGTGACATGCTGAGTCTCTGGGAAAGCAGAGATCCCCAGTGCTGTTGCGGCTAAAGATAGGCTGCAGAGGGATAGTGAAGACCAGCAAGAGCTTTCAGGGCTGGCACCTTCCTTGTGGGAGAAGGAGATAGACGTTTGCCTTTTCAGAAAAAGTTTCTGCCGAGAGCGAGCACCATGAGATGCTGAGTCTCTGGGAAAGCAGAGATCCCCAGTGCTGTTGTGCCTGTGGACAGGCTGCAGGGGGACGGTGAAGACCAGCAAGAGCTTTCAGGGCTGGCACCTTCCTTGTGGGAGAAGGAGCCAGACGTTTGCCTTTTCAGAAAAAGTTTCTGCCGAGAACGAGCACCGTGACATGCTGAGTCTCTGCGAAAGCAGAGATCCCCAGTGCTGTTGTGCCTGTGGATAGGCTGCAGGGGGACGGTGAAGACCAGCAAGATCTTTCAGGGCTGGCACCTTCCTTGTGGGAGAAGGAGCCAGACGTTTGCCTTTTGAGAAAAAGTTTCTGCCGAGAACGAGCACCGTGACATGCTGAGTCTCTGGGAAAGCAGAGATCCCCAGTGCTGTTGCGGCTAAAGATAGGCTGCAGAGGGATAGTGAAGACCTGCAAGAGCTTTCAGGGCTGGCACCTTCCTTGTGGGAGAAGGAGCCAGACATTTGCCTTTTCAGAAAAAGTTTGTGCCGAGAACGAGCACCGTGACATGCTGAGTCTCTGGGAAAGCAGAGATCACCAGTGCTGTTGTGCCTGTGGATAGGCTGCAGGGGGACGGTGAAGACCAGCAAGATCTTTCAGGGCTGGCACCTTCCTTGTGGGAGAAGGAGCCAGACGTTTGCCTTTTCAGAAAAAGGCTCTGCCGAGAACGAGCACCGTGACATGCTGAGTCTCTGGGAAAGCAGAGATCCCCAGTGCTGTTGCGGCTAAAGATAGGCTGCAGAGGGATAGTGAAGACCAGCAAGAGCTTTCAGGGCTGGCACCTTCCTTGTGGGAGAAGGAGCCAGACGTTTGCCTTTTCAGAAAAAGTCTCTGCCGAGAGCGAGCACCATGAGATGCTGAGTCTCTGGGAAAGCAGAGATCCCCAGTGCTGTTGTGCCTGTGGACAGGCTGCAGGGGTACGGTGAAGACCAGCAAGAGCTTTCAGGGCTGGCACCTTCCTTGTGGGAGAAGGAGCCAGACGTTTGCCTTTTCAGAAAAAGTTTCTGCCGAGAACGAGCACCGTGACATGCTGAGTCTCTGCGAAAGCAGAGATCCCCAGTGCTGTTGTGCCTGTGGATAGGCTGCAGGGGGACGGTGAAGACCAGCAAGATCTTTCAGGGCTGGCACCTTCCTTGTGGGAGAAGGAGCCAGACGTTTGCCTTTTCAGAAAAAGTTTCTGCCGAGAACGAGCACCGTGACATGCTGAGTCTCTGGGAAAGCAGAGATCCCCAGTGCTGTTGCGGCTAAAGATAGGCTGCAGAGGGATAGTGAAGACCTGCAAGAGCTTTCAGGGCTGGCACCTTCCTTGTGGGAGAAGGAGCCAGACATTTGCCTTTTAAGAAAAAGTTTCTGCCGAGAACGAGCACCGTGACATGCTGAGTCTCTGGGAAAGCAGAGATCACCAGTGCTGTTGTGCCTGTGGATAGGCTGCAGGGGGACGGTGAAGACCAGCAAGATCTTTCAGGGCTGGCACCTTCCTTGTGGGAGAAGGAGCCAGACGTTTGCCTTTTCAGAAAAAGTTTCTGCCGAGAACGAGCACCGTGACATGCTGAGTCTCTGGGAAAGCAGAGATCCCCAGTGCTGTTGCGGCTAAAGATAGGCTGCAGAGGGATAGTGAAGACCTGCAAGAGCTTTCAGGGCTGGCACCTTCCTTGTGGGAGAAGGAGCCAGACGTTTGCCTTTTCAGAAAAAGTTTCTGCCGAGAACGAGCACCGTGACATGCTGAGTCTCTGCGAAAGCAGAGATCCCCAGTGCTGTTGCGGCTAAAGATAGGCTGCAGGGGGACGGTGAAGACCAGCAAGAGCTTTCAGGGCTGGCACCTTCCTTGTGGGAGAAGGAGCCAGACGTTTGCCTTTTCAGAAAAAGTTTCTGCCGAGAAAGAGCACCGTGACATGCTGAGTCTCTGGGAAAGCAGAGATCCCCAGTGCTGTTGTGCCTGTGGATAGGCTGCAGGGGGATAGTGAAGACCTGCAAGAGCTTTCAGGGCTGGCACCTTCCTTGTGGGAGAAGGAGCCAGACGTTTGCCTTTTCAGAAAAAGTTTCTGCCGAGAACGAGCACCGTGACATGCTGAGTCTCTGGGAAAGCAGAGATCCCCAGTGCTGTTGCGGCTAAAGATAGGCTGCAGAGGGATAGTGAAGACCTGCAAGAGCTTTCAGGGCTGGCACCTTCCTTGTGGGAGAAGGAGCCAGACGTTTGCCTTTTCAGAAAAAGGCTCTGCCGAGAGCGAGCACCATGAGATGCTGAATCTCTGGGAAAGCAGAGATCCCCAGTGCTGTTGTGGCTAAAGATAGGCTGCAGAGGGATAGTGAAGACCAGCAAGAGCTTTCAGGGCTGGCACCTTCCTTGTGGGAGAAGGAGCCAGACGTTTGCCTTTTCAGAAAAAGTTTCTGCCGAGAACGAGCACCGTGACATGCTGAGTCTCTGCGAAAGCAGAGATCCCCAGTGCTGTTGCGGCTAAAGATAGGCTGCAGGGGGACGGTGAAGACCAGCAAGAGCTTTCAGGGCTGGCACCTTCCTTGTGGGAGAAGGAGCCAGACGTTTGCCTTTTGAGAAAAAGTTTCTGCCGAGAAAGAGCACCGTGACATGCTGAGTCTCTGGGAAAGCAGAGATCCCCAGTGCTGTTGTGCCTGTGGATAGGCTGCAGGGGGACGGTGAAGACCAGCAAGAGCTTTCAGGGCTGGCACCTTCCATGTGGGAGAAGGAGCCAGACTTTTGCCTTTTCAGAAAAAGTTTCTGCCGAGAACGAGCACCGTGACATGCTGAGTCTCTGCGAAAGCAGAGATCCCCAGTGCTGTTGCGGCTAAAGATAGGCTGCAGAGGGATAGTGAAGACCTGCAAGAGCTTTCAGGGCTGGCACCTTCCTTGTGGGAGAAGGAGCCAGACGTTTGCCTTTTCAGAAAAAGTTTCTGCCGAGAACGAGCACCGTGACATGCTGAGTCTCTGGGAAAGCAGAGATCCCCAGTGCTGTTGTGCCTGTGGATAGGCTGCAGGGGGACGGTGAAGACCAGCAAGAGCTTTCAGGGCTGGCACCTTCCTTGTGGGAGAAGGAGCCAGACGTTTGCCTTTTGAGAAAAAGTTTCTGCCGAGAACGAGCACCGTGACATGCTGAGTCTCTGGGAAAGCAGAGATCCCCAGTGCTGTTGCGGCTAAAGATAGGCTGCAGAGGGATAGTGAAGACCTGCAAGAGCTTTCAGGGCTGGCACCATCCTTGTGGGAGAAGGAACCAGACGTTTGCCTTTTCAGAAAAAGTCTCTGCCGAGAGCGAGCACCAAGAGATGCTGAGTCTCTGGGAAAGCAGAGATCCCCAGTGCTGTTGTGCCTGTGGATAGGCTGCAGAGGGATAGTGAAGACCAGCAAGAGCTTTCAGGGCTGGCACCTTCCTTGTGGGAGAAGGAGCCAGACGTTTGCCTTTTCAGAAAAAGTTTCTGCCAAGAACGAGCACCGTGACATGCTGAGTCTCTGGGAAAGCAGAGATCCCCAGTGCTGTTGCGGCTAAAGATAGGCTGCAGAGGGATAGTGAAGACCTGCAAGAGCTTTCAGGGCTGGCACATTCCTTGTGGGAGAAGGAGCCAGACGTTTGCCTTTTCAGAAAAAGGCTCTGCCGAGAACGAGCACCGTGACATGCTGAGTCTCTGGGAAAGCAGAGATCCCCAGTGCTGTTGCGGCTAAAGATAGGCTGCAGAGGGATAGTGAAGACCAGCAAGAGCTTTCAGGGCTGGCACCTTCCTTGTGGGAGAAGGAGATAGACGTTTGCCTTTTCAGAAAAAGTCTCTGCCGAGAGCGAGCACCATGAGATGCTGAGTCTCTGGGAAAGCAGAGATCCCCAGTGCTGTTGTGCCTGTGGACAGGCTGCAGGGGTACGGTGAAGACCAGCAAGAGCTTTCAGGGCTGGCACCTTCCTTGTGGGAGAAGGAGCCAGACGTTTGCCTTTTCAGAAAAAGTTTCTGCCGAGAACGAGCACCGTGACATGCTGAGTCTCTGCGAAAGCAGAGATCCCCAGTGCTGTTGTGCCTGTGGATAGGCTGCAGGGGGACGGTGAAGACCAGCAAGATCTTTCAGGGCTGGCACCTTCCTTGTGGGAGAAGGAGCCAGACGTTTGCCTTTTGAGAAAAAGTTTCTGCCGAGAACGAGCACCGTGACATGCTGAGTCTCTGGGAAAGCAGAGATCCCCAGTGCTGTTGCGGCTAAAGATAGGCTGCAGAGGGATAGTGAAGACCTGCAAGAGCTTTCAGGGCTGGCACCTTCCTTGTGGGAGAAGGAGCCAGACATTTGCCTTTTCAGAAAAAGTTTCTGCCGAGAACGAGCACCGTGACATGCTGAGTCTCTGGGAAAGCAGAGATCACCAGTGCTGTTGTGCCTGTGGATAGGCTGCAGGGGGACGGTGAAGACCAGCAAGATCTTTCAGGGCTGGCACCTTCCTTGTGGGAGAAGGAGCCAGACGTTTGCCTTTTCAGAAAAAGGCTCTGCCGAGAACGAGCACCGTGACATGCTGAGTCTCTGGGAAAGCAGAGATCCCCAGTGCTGTTGCGGCTAAAGATAGGCTGCAGAGGGATAGTGAAGACCAGCAAGAGCTTTCAGGGCTGGCACCTTCCTTGTGGGAGAAGGAGATAGACGTTTGCCTTTTCAGAAAAAGTCTCTGCCGAGAGCGAGCACCATGAGATGCTGAGTCTCTGGGAAAGCAGAGATCCCCAGTGCTGTTGTGCCTGTGGACAGGCTGCAGGGGGACGGTGAAGACCAGCAAGAGCTTTCAGGGCTGGCACCTTCCTTGTGGGAGAAGGAGCCAGACGTTTGCCTTTTCAGAAAAAGTTTCTGCCGAGAACGAGCACCGTGACATGCTGAGTCTCTGCGAAAGCAGAGATCCCCAGTGCTGTTGCGGCTAAAGATAGGCTGCAGAGGGATAGTGAAGACCTGCAAGAGCTTTCAGGGCTGGCACCATCCTTGTGGGAGAAGGAACCAGACGTTTGCCTTTTCAGAAAAAGTCTCTGCCGAGAGCGAGCACCAAGAGATGCTGAGTCTCTGGGAAAGCAGAGATCCCCAGTGCTGTTGTGCCTGTGGATAGGCTGCAGAGGGATAGTGAAGACCAGCAAGAGCTTTCAGGGCTGGCACCTTCCTTGTGGGAGAAGGAGCCAGACGTTTGCCTTTTCAGAAAAAGTTTCTGCCAAGAACGAGCACCGTGACATGCTGAGTCTCTGGGAAAGCAGAGATCCCCAGTGCTGTTGCGGCTAAAGATAGGCTGCAGAGGGATAGTGAAGACCTGCAAGAGCTTTCAGGGCTGGCACCTTCCTTGTGGGAGAAGGAGCCAGACGTTTGCCTTTTCAGAAAAAGGCTCTGCCGAGAACGAGCACCGTGACATGCTGAGTCTCTGGGAAAGCAGAGATCCCCAGTGCTGTTGCGGCTAAAGATAGGCTGCAGGGGGATAGTGAAGACCAGCAAGAGCTTTCAGGGCTGGCACCTTCCTTGTGGGAGAAGGAGATAGACGTTTGCCTTTTCAGAAAAAGTCTCTGCCGAGAGCGAGCACCATGAGATGCTGAGTCTCTGGGAAAGCAGAGATCCCCAGTGCTGTTGTGCCTGTGGACAGGCTGCAGGGGGACGGTGAAGACCAGCAAGAGCTTTCAGGGCTGGCACCTTCCTTGTGGGAGAAGGAGCCAGACGTTTGCCTTTTCAGAAAAAGTTTCTGCCGAGAACGAGCACCGTGACATGCTGAGTCTCTGGGAAAGCAGAGATCCCCAGTGCTGTTGTGCCTGTGGATAGGCTGCAGGGGGACGGTGAAGACCAGCAAGATCTTTCAGGGCTGGCACCTTCCTTGTGGGAGAAGGAGCCAGACGTTTGCCTTTTGAGAAAAAGTTTCTGCCGAGAACGAGCACCGTGACATGCTGAGTCTCTGGGAAAGCAGAGATCCCCAGTGCTGTTGCGGCTAAAGATAGGCTGCAGAGGGATAGTGAAGACCTGCAAGAGCTTTCAGGGCTGGCACCTTCCTTGTGGGAGAAGGAGCCAGACATTTGCCTTTTCAGAAAAAGTTTCTGCCGAGAACGAGCACCGTGACATGCTGAGTCTCTGGGAAAGCAGAGATCACCAGTGCTGTTGTGCCTGTGGATAGGCTGCAGGGGGACGGTGAAGACCAGCAAGATCTTTCAGGGCTGGCACCTTCCTTGTGGGAGAAGGAGCCAGACGTTTGCCTTTTCAGAAAAAGGCTCTGCCGAGAACGAGCACCGTGACATGCTGAGTCTCTGGGAAAGCAGAGATCCCCAGTGCTGTTGCGGCTAAAGATAGGCTGCAGAGGGATAGTGAAGACCAGCAAGAGCTTTCAGGGCTGGCACCTTCCTTGTGGGAGAAGGAGATAGACGTTTGCCTTTTCAGAAAAAGTCTCTGCCGAGAGCGAGCACCATGAGATGCTGAGTCTCTGGGAAAGCAGAGATCCCCAGTGCTGTTGTGCCTGTGGACAGGCTGCAGGGGGACGGTGAAGACCAGCAAGAGCTTTCAGGGCTGGCACCTTCCTTGTGGGAGAAGGAGCCAGACGTTTGCCTTTTCAGAAAAAGTTTCTGCCGAGAACGAGCACCGTGACATGCTGAGTCTCTGCGAAAGCAGAGATCCCCAGTGCTGTTGTGCCTGTGGATAGGCTGCAGGGGGACGGTGAAGACCAGCAAGATCTTTCAGGGCTGGCACCTTCCTTGTGGGAGAAGGAGCCAGACGTTTGCCTTTTCAGAAAAAGTTTCTGCCGAGAACGAGCACCGTGACATGCTGAGTCTCTGGGAAAGCAGAGATCCCCAGTGCTGTTGCGGCTAAAGATAGGCTGCAGAGGGATAGTGAAGACCTGCAAGAGCTTTCAGGGCTGGCACCTTCCTTGTGGGAGAAGGAGCCAGACATTTGCCTTTTCAGAAAAAGTTTCTGCCGAGAACGAGCACCGTGACATGCTGAGTCTCTGGGAAAGCAGAGATCCCCAGTGCTGTTGTGCCTGTGGATAGGCTGCAGGGGGACGGTGAAGACCAGCAAGATCTTTCAGGGCTGGCACCTTCCTTGTGGGAGAAGGAGCCAGACGTTTGCCTTTTCAGAAAAAGGCTCTGCCGAGAACGAGCACCGTGACATGCTGAGTCTCTGGGAAAGCAGAGATCCCCAGTGCTGTTGCGGCTAAAGATAGGCTGCAGAGGGATAGTGAAGACCTGCAAGAGCTTTCAGGGCTGGCACCTTCCTTGTGGGAGAAGGAGCCAGACGTTTGCCTTTTCAGAAAAAGTTTCTGCCGAGAACGAGCACCGTGACATGCTGAGTCTCTGGGAAAGCAGAGATCCCCAGTGCTGTTGTGCCTGTGGATAGGCTGCAGGGGGACGGTGAAGAGCAGCAAGATCTTTCAGGGCTGGCACCTTCCTTGTGGGAGAAGGAGCCAGACGTTTGCCTTTTCAGAAAAAAGTTTCTGCCGAGAACGAGCACCGTGACATGCTGAGTCTCTGGGAAAGCAGAGATCCCCAGTGCTGTTGCGGCTAAAGATAGGCTGCAGAGGGATAGTGAAGACCAGCAAGAGCTTTCAGGGCTGGCACCTTCCTTGTGGGAGAAGGAGCCAGACGTTTGCCTTTTCAGAAAAAGTTTCTGCCGAGAACGAGCACCGTGACATGCTGAGTCTCTGGGAAAGCAGAGATCCCCAGTGCTGTTGCGGCTAAAGATAGGCTGCAGAGGGATAGTGAAGACCAGCAAGAGCTTTCAGGGCTGGCACCTTCCTTGTGGGAGAAGGAGCCAGACGTTTGCCTTTTCAGAAAAAGTTTCTGCCGAGAACGAGCACCGTGACATGCTGCTTCTCTGGGAAAGCAGAGATCCCCAGTGCTGTTGTGCCTGTGGATAGGCTGCAGGGGGACGGTAAAGACCTGCAAGAGCTTTCAGGGCTGGCACATTCCTTGTGGGAGAAGGAGCCAGACGTTTGCCTTTTCAGAAAAAGGCTCTGCCGAGAACGAGCACCGTGACATGCTGAGTCTCTGGGAAAGCAGAGATCCCCAGTGCTGTTGCGGCTAAAGATAGGCTGCAGAGGGATAGTGAAGACCTGCAAGAGCTTTCAGGGCTGGCACCTTCCTTGTGGGAGAAGGAGCCAGACGTTTGCCTTTTCAGAAAAAGTTTCTGCCGAGAACGAGCACCGTGACATGCTGAGTCTCTGGGAAAGCAGAGATCCCCAGTGCTGTTGTGCCTGTGGATAGGCTGCAGGGGGACGGTGAAGACCAGCAAGAGCTTTCAGGGCTGGCACCTTCCTTGTGGAAGAAGGAGCCAGACGTTTGCCTTTTCAGAAAAAGGCTCTGCCGAGAGCGAGCACCATGAGATGCTGATTCTCTGGGAAAGCAGAGATCCCCAGTGCTGTTGCGGCTAAAGATAGGCTGCAGAGGGATAGTGAAGACCTGCAAGAGCTTTCAGGGCTGGCACCTTCCTTGTGGGAGAAGGAGCCAGACGTTTGCCTTTTCAGAAAAAGGCTCTGCCGAGAGCGAGCACCATGAGATGCTGAATCTCTGGGAAAGCAGAGATCCCCAGTGCTGTTGTGCCTGTGGATAGGCTGCAGAGGGATAGTGAAGACCAGCAAGAGCTTTCAGGGCTGGCACCTTCCTTGTGGGAGAAGGAGCCAGACGTTTGCCTTTTCAGAAAAAGTTTCTGCCGAGAACGAGCACCGTGACATGCTGAGTCTCTGCGAAAGCAGAGATCCCCAGTGCTGTTGCGGCTAAAGATAGGCTGCAGGGGGACGGTGAAGACCAGCAAGAGCTTTCAGGGCTGGCACCTTCCTTGTGGGAGAAGGAGCCAGACGTTTGCCTTTTCAGAAAAAGTTTCTGCCGAGAACGAGCACCGTGACATGCTGAGTCTCTGGGAAAGCAGAGATCCCCAGTGCTGTTGTGCCTGTGGATAGGCTGCAGGGGGATAGTGAAGACCTGCAAGAGCTTTCAGGGCTGGCACCTTCCTTGTGTGAGAAGGAGCCAGACGTTTGCCTTTTCAGAAAAAGTTTCTGCCGAGAACGAGCACCGTGACATGCTGAGTCTCTGGGAAAGCAGAGATCCCCAGTGCTGTTGCGGCTAAAGATAGGCTGCAGAGGGATAGTGAAGACCTGCAAGAGCTTTCCGGGCTGGCACCTTCCTTGTGGGAGAAGGAGCCAGACGTTTGCCTTTTCAGAAAAAGGCTCTGCCGAGAGCGAGCACCATGAGATGCTGAATCTCTGGGAAAGCAGAGATCCCCAGTGCTGTTGTGCCTGTGGATAGGCTGCAGAGGGATAGTGAAGACCAGCAAGAGCTTTCAGGGCTGGCACCTTCCTTGTGGGAGAAGGAGCCAGACGTTTGCCTTTTCAGAAAAAGTTCTGCCGAGAACGAGCACCGTGACATGCTGAGTCTCTGCGAAAGCAGAGATCCCCAGTGCTGTTGCGGCTAAAGATAGGCTGCAGGGGGACGGTGAAGACCAGCAAGAGCTTTCAGGGCTGGCACCTTCCTTGTGGGAGAAGGAGCCAGACGTTTGCCTTTTCAGAAAACGTTTCTGCCGAGAAAGAGCACCGTGACATGCTGAGTCTCTGGGAAAGCAGAGATCCCCAGTGCTGTTGTGCCTGTGGATAGGCTGCAGAGGGACGGTGAAGACCAGCAAGAGCTTTCAGGGCTGGCACCTTCCTTGTGGGAGAAGGAGCCAGACTTTTGCCTTTTCAGAAAAAGTTTCTGCCGAGAACGAGCACCGTGACATGCTGAGTCTCTGCGAAAGCAGAGATCCCCAGTGCTGTTGCGGCTAAAGATAGGCTGCAGAGGGATAGTGAAGACCTGCAAGAGCTTTCAGGGCTGGCACCTTCCTTGTGGGAGAAGGAGCCAGACGTTTGCCTTTTCAGAAAAAGTTTCTGCCGAGAACGAGCACCGTGACATGCTGAGTCTCTGGGAAAGCAGAGATCCCCAGTGCTGTTGTGCCTGTGGATAGGCTGCAGAGGGATAGTGAAGACCAGCAAGAGCTTTCAGGGCTGGCACCTTCCTTGTGGGAGAAGGAGCCAGACGTTTGCCTTTTCAGAAAACGTTTCTGCCGAGAACGAGCACCGTGACATGCTGAGTCTCTGGGAAAGCAGAGATCCCCAGTGCTGTTGCGGCTAAAGATAGGCTGCAGAGGGATAGTGAAGACCTGCAAGAGCTTTCAGGGCTGGCACCATCCTTGTGGGAGAAGGAACCAGACGTTTGCCTTTTCAGAAAAAGTCTCTGCCGAGAGCGAGCACCAAGAGATGCTGAGTCTCTGGGAAAGCAGAGATCCCCAGTGCTGTTGTGCCTGTGGATAGGCTGCAGAGGGATAGTGAAGACCAGCAAGAGCTTTCAGCCTGGCACCTTCCTTGTGGGAGAAGGAGCCAGACGTTTGCCTTTTCAGAAAACGTTTCTGCCGAGAACGAGCACCGTGACATGCTGAGTCTCTGGGAAAGCAGAGATCCCCAGTGCTGTTGCGGCTAAAGATAGGCTGCAGAGGGATAGTGAAGACCTGCAAGAGCTTTCAGGGCTGGCACATTCCTTGTGGGAGAAGGAGCCAGACGTTTGCCTTTTCAGAAAAAGGCTCTGCCGAGAACGAGCACCGTGACATGCTGAGTCTCTGGGAAAGCAGAGATCCCCAGTGCTGTTGCGGCTAAAGATAGGCTGCAGAGGGATAGTGAAGACCAGCAAGAGCTTTCAGGGCTGGCACCTTCCTTGTGGGAGAAGGAGATAGACGTTTGCCTTTTCAGAAAAAGTTTCTGCCGAGAGCGAGCACCATGAGATGCTGAGTCTCTGGGAAAGCAGAGATCCCCAGTGCTGTTGTGCCTGTGGACAGGCTGCAGGGGGACGGTGAAGACCAGCAAGAGCTTTCAGGGCTGGCACCTTCCTTGTGGGAGAAGGAGCCAGACGTTTGCCTTTTCAGAAAAAGTTTCTGCCGAGAACGAGCACCGTGACATGCTGAGTCTCTGCGAAAGCAGAGATCCCCAGTGCTGTTGTGCCTGTGGATAGGCTGCAGGGGGACGGTGAAGACCAGCAAGATCTTTCAGGGCTGGCACCTTCCTTGTGGGAGAAGGAGCCAGACGTTTGCCTTTTGAGAAAAAGTTTCTGCCGAGAACGAGCACCGTGACATGCTGAGTCTCTGGGAAAGCAGAGATCCCCAGTGCTGTTGCGGCTAAAGATAGGCTGCAGAGGGATAGTGAAGACCTGCAAGAGCTTTCAGGGCTGGCACCTTCCTTGTGGGAGAAGGAGCCAGACATTTGCCTTTTCAGAAAAAGTTTGTGCCGAGAACGAGCACCGTGACATGCTGAGTCTCTGGGAAAGCAGAGATCACCAGTGCTGTTGTGCCTGTGGATAGGCTGCAGGGGGACGGTGAAGACCAGCAAGATCTTTCAGGGCTGGCACCTTCCTTGTGGGAGAAGGAGCCAGACGTTTGCCTTTTCAGAAAAAGGCTCTGCCGAGAACGAGCACCGTGACATGCTGAGTCTCTGGGAAAGCAGAGATCCCCAGTGCTGTTGCGGCTAAAGATAGGCTGCAGAGGGATAGTGAAGACCAGCAAGAGCTTTCAGGGCTGGCACCTTCCTTGTGGGAGAAGGAGCCAGACGTTTGCCTTTTCAGAAAAAGTCTCTGCCGAGAGCGAGCACCATGAGATGCTGAGTCTCTGGGAAAGCAGAGATCCCCAGTGCTGTTGTGCCTGTGGACAGGCTGCAGGGGTACGGTGAAGACCAGCAAGAGCTTTCAGGGCTGGCACCTTCCTTGTGGGAGAAGGAGCCAGACGTTTGCCTTTTCAGAAAAAGTTTCTGCCGAGAACGAGCACCGTGACATGCTGAGTCTCTGCGAAAGCAGAGATCCCCAGTGCTGTTGTGCCTGTGGATAGGCTGCAGGGGGACGGTGAAGACCAGCAAGATCTTTCAGGGCTGGCACCTTCCATGTGGGAGAAGGAGCCAGACGTTTGCCTTTTCAGAAAAAGTTTCTGCCGAGAACGAGCACCGTGACATGCTGAGTCTCTGGGAAAGCAGAGATCCCCAGTGCTGTTGCGGCTAAAGATAGGCTGCAGAGGGATAGTGAAGACCTGCAAGAGCTTTCAGGGCTGGCACCTTCCTTGTGGGAGAAGGAGCCAGACATTTGCCTTTTAAGAAAAAGTTTCTGCCGAGAACGAGCACCGTGACATGCTGAGTCTCTGGGAAAGCAGAGATCACCAGTGCTGTTGTGCCTGTGGATAGGCTGCAGGGGGACGGTGAAGACCAGCAAGATCTTTCAGGGCTGGCACCTTCCTTGTGGGAGAAGGAGCCAGACGTTTGCCTTTTCAGAAAAAGTTTCTGCCGAGAACGAGCACCGTGACATGCTGAGTCTCTGGGAAAGCAGAGATCCCCAGTGCTGTTGCGGCTAAAGATAGGCTGCAGAGGGATAGTGAAGACCTGCAAGAGCTTTCAGGGCTGGCACCTTCCTTGTGGGAGAAGGAGCCAGACGTTTGCCTTTTCAGAAAAAGTTTCTGCCGAGAACGAGCACCGTGACATGCTGAGTCTCTGGGAAAGCAGAGATCCCCAGTGCTGTTGTGCCTGTGGATAGGCTGCAGGGGGACGGTGAAGACCAGCAAGAGCTTTCAGGGCTGGCACCTTCCTTGTGGGAGAAGGAGCCAGACGTTTGCCTTTTCAGAAAAAAGTTTCTGCCGAGAACGAGCACCGTGACATGCTGAGTCTCTGGGAAAGCAGAGATCCCCAGTGCTGTTGCGGCTAAAGATAGGCTGCAGAGGGATAGTGAAGACCAGCAAGAGCTTTCAGGGCTGGCACCTTCCTTGTGGGAGAAGGAGCCAGACGTTTGCCTTTTCAGAAAAAGTTTCTGCCGAGAACGAGCACCGTGACATGCTGCTTCTCTGGGAAAGCAGAGATGCCCAGTGCTGTTGTGCCTGTGGATAGGCTGCAGGGGGACGGTAAAGACCTGCAAGAGCTTTCAGGGCTGGCACATTCCTTGTGGGAGAAGGAGCCAGACGTTTGCCTTTTCAGAAAAAGGCTCTGCCGAGAACGAGCACCGTGACATGCTGAGTCTCTGGGAAAGCAGAGATCCCCAGTGCTGTTGCGGCTAAAGATAGGCTGCAGAGGGATAGTGAAGACCTGCAAGAGCTTTCAGGGCTGGCACCTTCCTTGTGGGAGAAGGAGCCAGACGTTTGCCTTTTCAGAAAAAGTTTCTGCCGAGAACGAGCACCGTGACATGCTGAGTCTCTGGGAAAGCAGAGATCCCCAGTGCTGTTGTGCCTGTGGATAGGCTGCAGGGGGACGGTGAAGACCAGCAAGATCTTTCAGGGCTGGCACCTTCCTTGTGGGAGAAGGAGCCAGACGTTTGCCTTTTCAGAAAAAGTTTCTGCCGAGAACGAGCACCGTGACATGCTGAGTCTCTGGGAAAGCAGAGATCCCCAGTGCTGTTGCGGCTAAAGATAGGCTGCAGAGGGATAGTGAAGACCTGCAAGAGCTTTCAGGGCTGGCACCTTCCTTGTGGGAGAAGGAGCCAGACGTTTGCCTTTTCAGAAAAAGTTTCTGCCGAGAACGAGCACCGTGACATGCTGAGTCTCTGGGAAAGCAGAGATCCCCAGTGCTGTTGTGCCTGTGGATAGGCTGCAGGGGGACGGTGAAGACCAGCAAGAGCTTTCAGGGCTGGCACCTTCCTTGTGGGAGAAGGAGCCAGACGTTTGCCTTTTCAGAAAAAAGTTTCTGCCGAGAACGAGCACCGTGACATGCTGAGTCTCTGGGAAAGCAGAGATCCCCAGTGCTGTTGCGGCTAAAGATAGGCTGCAGAGGGATAGTGAAGACCAGCAAGAGCTTTCAGGGCTGGCACCTTCCTTGTGGGAGAAGGAGCCAGACGTTTGCCTTTTCAGAAAAAGTTTCTGCCGAGAACGAGCACCGTGACATGCTGAGTCTCTGGGAAAGCAGAGATCCCCAGTGCTGTTGCGGCTAAAGATAGGCTGCAGAGGGATAGTGAAGACCTGCAAGATCTTTCAGGGCTGGCACCTTCCTTGTGGGAGAAGGAGCCAGACGTTTGCCTTTTCAGAAAAAGTTTCTGCCGAGAACGAGCACCGTGACATGCTGCTTCTCTGGGAAAGCAGAGATGCCCAGTGCTGTTGTGCCTGTGGATAGGCTGCAGGGGGACGGTAAAGACCTGCAAGAGCTTTCAGGGCTGGCACATTCCTTGTGGGAGAAGGAGCCAGACGTTTGCCTTTTCAGAAAAAGGCTCTGCCGAGAACGAACACCGTGACATGCTGAGTCTCTGGGAAAGCAGAGATCCCCAGTGCTGTTGCGGCTAAAGATAGGCTGCAGAGGGATAGTGAAGACCTGCAAGAGCTTTCAGGGCTGGCACCTTCCTTGTGGGAGAAGGAGCCAGACGTTTGCCTTTTCAGAAAAAGTTTCTGCCGAGAACGAGCACCGTGACATGCTGAGTCTCTGGGAAAGCAGAGATCCCCAGTGCTGTTGTGCCTGTGGATAGGCTGCAGGGGGACGGTGAAGACCAGCAAGAGCTTTCAGGGCTGGCACCTTCCTTGTGGGAGAAGGAGCCAGACGTTTGCCTTTTCAGAAAAAGTTTCTGCCGAGAACGAGCACCGTGACATGCTGAGTCTCTGGGAAAGCAGAGATCCCCAGTGCTGTTGCGGCTAAAGATAGGCTGCAGAGGGATAGTGAAGACCAGCAAGAGCTTTCAGGGCTGGCACCTTCCTTGTGGAAGAAGGAGCCAGACGTTTGCCTTTTCAGAAAAAGGCTCTGCCGAGAGCGAGCACCATGAGATGCTGATTCTCTGGGAAAGCAGAGATCCGCAGTGCTGTTGTGCCTGTGGATAGGCTGCAGGGGGACGGTGAAGACCAGCAAGAGCTTTCAGGGCTGGCACCTTCCTTGTGGGAGAAGGAGCCAGACGTTTGCCTTTTCAGAAAAAAGTTTCTGCCGAGAAAGAGCACCGTGACATGCTGAGTCTCTGGGAAAGCAGAGATCCCCAGTGCTGTTGCGGCTAAAGATAGGCTGCAGAGGGATAGTGAAGACCAGCAAGAGCTTTCAGGGCTGGCACCTTCCTTGTGGGAGAAGGAGCCAGACGTTTGCCTTTTCAGAAAAAGTTTCTGCCGAGAACGAGCACCGTGACATGCTGAGTCTCTGGGAAAGCAGAGATCCCCAGTGCTGTTGTGCCTGTGGATAGGCTGCAGGGGGACGGTGAAAACGAGCAAGATCTTTCAGGGCTGGCACCTTCCTTGTGGGAGAAGGAGCCAGACGTTTGCCTTTTGAGAAAAAGTTTCTGCCGAGAACGAGCACCGTGACATGCTGCTTCTCTGGGAAAGCAGAGATCCCCAGTGCTGTTGTGCCTGTGGATAGGCTGCAGGGGGACGGTGAAGACCAGCAAGAGCTTTCAGGGCTGGCACATTCCTTGTGGGAGAAGGAGCCAGACGTTTGCCTTTTCAGAAAAAAGTTTCTGCCGAGAACGAGCACCGTGACATGCTGAGTCTCTGGGAAAGCAGAGATCCCCAGTGCTGTTGCGGATAAAGATAGGCTGCCTAGGGATAGTGAAGACCTGCAAGAGCTTTCAGGGCTGGCACCTTCCTTGTGGGAGAAGGAGCCAGACGTTTGCCTTTTCAGAAAAAGTTTCTGCCGAGAACGAGCACCGTGACATGCTGAGTCTCTGGGAAAGCAGAGATCCCCAGTGCTGTTGTGCCTGTGGATAGGCTGCAGGGGGATGGTGAAGACCAGCAAGATCTTTCAGGGCTGGCACCTTCCTTGTGGGAGAAGGAGCCAGACGTTTGCCTTTTCAGAAAAAGTTTCTGCCGAGAACGAGCACCGTGACATGCTGAGTCTCTGGGAAAGCAGAGATCCCCAGTGCTGTTGCGGCTAAAGATAGGCTGCAGAGGGATAGTGAAGACCTGCAAGAGCTTTCAGGGCTGGCACCTTCCTTGTGGGAGAAGGAGCCAGACGTTTGCCTTTTCAGAAAAAGGCTCTGCCGAGAGCGAGCACCATGAGATGCTGAATCTCTGGGAAAGCAGAGATCCCCAGTGCTGTTGCGGCTAAAGATAGGCTGCAGAGGGATAGTGAAGACCAGCAAGAGCTTTCAGGGCTGGCACCTTCCTTGTGGGAGAAGGAGCCAGACGTTTGCCTTTTCAGAAAAAATTTCTGCCGAGAACGAGCACCGTGACATGCTGAGTCTCTGCGAAATCAGAGATCCCCAGTGCTGTTGCGGCTAAAGATAGGCTGCAGGGGGACGGTGAAGACCAGCAAGAGCTTTCAGGGCTGGCACCTTCCTTGTGGGAGAAGGAGCCAGACTTTTGCCTTTTCAGAAAAAGTTTCTGCCGAGAACGAGCACCGTGACATGCTGAGTCTCTGCGAAAGCAGAGATCCCCAGTGCTGTTGCGGCTAAAGATAGGCTGCAGAGGGATAGTGAAGACCTGCAAGAGCTTTCAGGGCTGGCACCTTCCTTGTGGGAGAAGGAGCCAGACGTTTGCCTTTTCAGAAAAAGTTTCTGCCGAGAACGAGCACCGTGACATGCTGAGTCTCTGGGAAAGCAGAGATCCCCAGTGCTGTTGTGCCTGTGGATAGGCTGCAGGGGGACGGTGAAGACCAGCAAGAGCTTTCAGGGCTGGCACCTTCCTTGTGGGAGAAGGAGCCAGACGTTTGCCTTTTCAGAAAAAGTTTCTGCCGAGAACGAGCACCGTGACATGCTGAGTCTCTGGGAAAGCAGAGATCCCCAGTGCTGTTGCGGCTAAAGATAGGCTGCAGAGGGATAGTGAAGACCAGCAAGAGCTTTCAGGGCTGGCACCTTCCTTGTGGAAGAAGGAGCCAGACGTTTGCCTTTTCAGAAAAAGGCTCTGCCGAGAGCGAGCACCATGAGATGCTGATTCTCTGGGAAAGCAGAGATCCCCAGTGCTGTTGTGCCTGTGGATAGGCTGCAGGGGGACGGTGAAGACCAGCAAGAGCTTTCAGGGCTGGCACCTTCCTTGTGGGAGAAGGAGCCAGACGTTTGCCTTTTCAGAAAAAAGTTTCTGCCGAGAAAGAGCACCGTGACATGCTGAGTCTCTGGGAAAGCAGAGATCCCCAGTGCTGTTGCGGCTAAAGATAGGCTGCAGAGGGATAGTGAAGACCAGCAAGAGCTTTCAGGGCTGGCACCTTCCTTGTGGGAGAAGGAGCCAGACGTTTGCCTTTTCAGAAAAAGTTTCTGCCGAGAACGAGCACCGTGACATGCTGAGTCTCTGGGAAAGCAGAGATCCCCAGTGCTGTTGTGCCTGTGGATAGGCTGCAGGGGGACGGTGAAAACGAGCAAGATCTTTCAGGGCTGGCACCTTCCTTGTGGGAGAAGGAGCCAGACGTTTGCCTTTTGAGAAAAAGTTTCTGCCGAGAACGAGCACCGTGACATGCTGCTTCTCTGGGAAAGCAGAGATCCCCAGTGCTGTTGTGCCTGTGGATAGGCTGCAGGGGGACGGTGAAGACCAGCAAGAGCTTTCAGGGCTGGCACATTCCTTGTGGGAGAAGGAGCCAGACGTTTGCCTTTTCAGAAAAAAGTTTCTGCCGAGAACGAGCACCGTGACATGCTGAGTCTCTGGGAAAGCAGAGATCCCCAGTGCTGTTGCGGATAAAGATAGGCTGCCTAGGGATAGTGAAGACCTGCAAGAGCTTTCAGGGCTGGCACCTTCCTTGTGGGAGAAGGAGCCAGACGTTTGCCTTTTCAGAAAAAGTTTCTGCCGAGAACGAGCACCGTGACATGCTGAGTCTCTGGGAAAGCAGAGATCCCCAGTGCTGTTGTGCCTGTGGATAGGCTGCAGGGGGATGGTGAAGACCAGCAAGATCTTTCAGGGCTGGCACCTTCCTTGTGGGAGAAGGAGCCAGACGTTTGCCTTTTCAGAAAAAGTTTCTGCCGAGAACGAGCACCGTGACATGCTGAGTCTCTGGGAAAGCAGAGATCCCCAGTGCTGTTGCGGCTAAAGATAGGCTGCAGAGGGATAGTGAAGACCTGCAAGAGCTTTCAGGGCTGGCACCTTCCTTGTGGGAGAAGGAGCCAGACGTTTGCCTTTTCAGAAAAAGGCTCTGCCGAGAGCGAGCAGCATGAGATGCTGAATCTCTGGGAAAGCAGAGATCCCCAGTGCTGTTGTGCCTGTGGATAGGCTGCAGAGGGATAGTGAAGACCAGCAAGAGCTTTCAGGGCTGGCACCTTCCTTGTGGGAGAAGGAGCCAGACGTTTGCCTTTTCAGAAAAAGTTTCTGCCGAGAACGAGCACCGTGACATGCTGAGTCTCTGGGAAAGCAGAGATCCCCAGTGCTGTTGTGCCTGTGGATAGGCTGCAGGGGGACGGTGAAAACGAGCAAGATCTTTCAGGGCTGGCACCTTCCTTGTGGGAGAAGGAGCCAGACGTTTGCCTTTTGAGAAAAAGTTTCTGCCGAGAACGAGCACCGTGACATGCTGCTTCTCTGGGAAAGCAGAGATCCCCAGTGCTGTTGTGCCTGTGGATAGGCTGCAGGGGGACGGTGAAGACCAGCAAGAGCTTTCAGGGCTGGCACATTCCTTGTGGGAGAAGGAGCCAGACGTTTGCCTTTTCAGAAAAAAGTTTCTGCCGAGAACGAGCACCGTGACATGCTGAGTCTCTGGGAAAGCAGAGATCCCCAGTGCTGTTGCGGATAAAGATAGGCTGCCTAGGGATAGTGAAGACCTGCAAGAGCTTTCAGGGCTGGCACCTTCCTTGTGGGAGAAGGAGCCAGACGTTTGCCTTTTCAGAAAAAGTTTCTGCCGAGAACGAGCACCGTGACATGCTGAGTCTCTGGGAAAGCAGAGATCCCCAGTGCTGTTGTGCCTGTGGATAGGCTGCAGGGGGATGGTGAAGACCAGCAAGATCTTTCAGGGCTGGCACCTTCCTTGTGGGAGAAGGAGCCAGACGTTTGCCTTTTCAGAAAAAGTTTCTGCCGAGAACGAGCACCGTGACATGCTGAGTCTCTGGGAAAGCAGAGATCCCCAGTGCTGTTGCGGCTAAAGATAGGCTGCAGAGGGATAGTGAAGACCTGCAAGAGCTTTCAGGGCTGGCACCTTCCTTGTGGGAGAAGGAGCCAGACGTTTGCCTTTTCAGAAAAAGGCTCTGCCGAGAGCGAGCACCATGAGATGCTGAATCTCTGGGAAAGCAGAGATCCCCAGTGCTGTTGTGCCTGTGGATAGGCTGCAGAGGGATAGTGAAGACCAGCAAGAGCTTTCAGGGCTGGCACCTTCCTTGTGGGAGAAGGAGCCAGACGTTTGCCTTTTCAGAAAAAGTTTCTGCCGAGAACGAGCACCGTGACATGCTGAGTCTCTGCGAAATCAGAGATCCCCAGTGCTGTTGCGGCTAAAGATAGGCTGCAGGGGGACGGTGAAGACCAGCAAGAGCTTTCAGGGCTGGCACCTTCCTTGTGGGAGAAGGAGCCAGACTTTTGCCTTTTCAGAAAAAGTTTCTGCCGAGAACGAGCACCGTGACATGCTGAGTCTCTGCGAAAGCAGAGATCCCCAGTGCTGTTGCGGCTAAAGATAGGCTGCAGAGGGATAGTGAAGACCTGCAAGAGCTTTCAGGGCTGGCACCTTCCTTGTGGGAGAAGGAGCCAGACGTTTGCCTTTTCAGAAAAAGTTTCTGCCGAGAACGAGCACCGTGACATGCTGAGTCTCTGGGAAAGCAGAGATCCCCAGTGCTGTTGTGCCTGTGGATAGGCTGCAGGGGGACGGTGAAGACCAGCAAGAGCTTTCAGGGCTGGCACCTTCCTTGTGGGAGAAGGAGCCAGACGTTTGCCTTTTCAGAAAAAGTTTCTGCCGAGAACGAGCACCGTGACATGCTGAGTCTCTGGGAAAGCAGAGATCCCCAGTGCTGTTGCGGCTAAAGATAGGCTGCAGAGGGATAGTGAAGACCAGCAAGAGCTTTCAGGGCTGGCACCTTCCTTGTGGAAGAAGGAGCCAGACGTTTGCCTTTTCAGAAAAAGGCTCTGCCGAGAGCGAGCACCATGAGATGCTGATTCTCTGGGAAAGCAGAGATCCCCAGTGCTGTTGTGCCTGTGGATAGGCTGCAGGGGGACGGTGAAGACCAGCAAGAGCTTTCAGGGCTGCTACCTTCCTTGTGGGAGAAGGAGCCAGACGTTTGCCTTTTCAGAAAAAAGTTTCTGCCGAGAAAGAGCACCGTGACATGCTGAGTCTCTGGGAAAGCAGAGATCCCCAGTGCTGTTGCGGCTAAAGATAGGCTGCAGAGGGATAGTGAAGACCAGCAAGAGCTTTCAGGGCTGGCACCTTCCTTGTGGGAGAAGGAGCCAGACGTTTGCCTTTTCAGAAAAAGTTTCTGCCGAGAACGAGCACCGTGACATGCTGAGTCTCTGGGAAAGCAGAGATCCCCAGTGCTGTTGTGCCTGTGGATAGGCTGCAGGGGGACGGTGAAAACGAGCAAGATCTTTCAGGGCTGGCACCTTCCTTGTGGGAGAAGGAGCCAGACGTTTGCCTTTTGAGAAAAAGTTTCTGCCGAGAACGAGCACCGTGACATGCTGCTTCTCTGGGAAAGCAGAGATCCCCAGTGCTGTTGTGCCTGTGGATAGGCTGCAGGGGGACGGTGAAGACCAGCAAGAGCTTTCAGGGCTGGCACATTCCTTGTGGGAGAAGGAGCCAGACGTTTGCCTTTTCAGAAAAAAGTTTCTGCCGAGAACGAGCACCGTGACATGCTGAGTCTCTGGGAAAGCAGAGATCCCCAGTGCTGTTGCGGATAAAGATAGGCTGCCTAGGGATAGTGAAGACCTGCAAGAGCTTTCAGGGCTGGCACCTTCCTTGTGGGAGAAGGAGCCAGACGTTTGCCTTTTCAGAAAAAGTTTCTGCCGAGAACGAGCACCGTGACATGCTGAGTCTCTGGGAAAGCACAGATCCCCAGTGCTGTTGCGGCTAAAGATAGGCTGCAGAGGGATAGTGAAGACCTGCAAGATCTTTCAGGGCTGGCACCTTCCTTGTGGGAGAAGGAGCCAGACGTTTGCCTTTTCAGAAAAAGGCTCTGCCGAGAACGAGCACCGTGACATGCTGAGTCTCTGGGAAAGCAGAGATCCCCAGTGCTGTTGTGCCTGTGGATAGGCTGCAGAGGGATAGTGAAGACCAGCAAGAGCTTTCAGGGCTGGCACCTTCCTTGTGGGAGAAGGAGCCAGACGTTTGCCTTTTCAGAAAAAGTTTCTGCCGAGAACGAGCACCGTGACATGCTGAGTCTCTGCGAAATCAGAGATCCCCAGTGCTGTTGCGGCTAAAGATAGGCTGCAGGGGGACGGTGAAGACCAGCAAGAGCTTTCAGGGCTGGCACCTTCCTTGTGGGAGAAGGAGCCAGACGTTTGCCTTTTGAGAAAAAGTTTCTGCCGAGAACGAGCACCGTGACATGCTGAGTCTCTGGGAAAGCAGAGATCCCCAGTGCTGTTGTGCCTGTGGATAGGCTGCAGGGGGACGGTGAAGACCAGCAAGAGCTTTCAGGGCTGGCACCTTCCTTGTGGGAGAAGGAGCCAGACTTTTGCCTTTTCAGAAAAAGTTTCTGCCGAGAACGAGCACCGTGACATGCTGAGTCTCTGCGAAAGCAGAGATCCCCAGTGCTGTTGCGGCTAAAGATAGGCTGCAGAGGGATAGTGAAGACCTGCAAGAGCTTTCAGGGCTGGCACCTTCCTTGTGGGAGAAGGAGCCAGACGTTTGCCTTTTCAGAAAAAGTTTCTGCCGAGAACGAGCACCGTGACATGCTGAGTCTCTGGGAAAGCAGAGATCCCCAGTGCTGTTGTGCCTGTGGATAGGCTGCAGGGGGACGGTGAAGACCAGCAAGAGCTTTCAGGGCTGGCACCTTCCTTGTGGGAGAAGGAGCCAGACGTTTGCCTTTTCAGAAAAAGTTTCTGCCGAGAACGAGCACCGTGACATGCTGAGTCTCTGGGAAAGCAGATATCCCCAGTGCTGTTGCGGCTAAAGATAGGCTGCAGAGCGATAGTGAAGACCTGCAAGAGCTTTCTGGGCTGGCACCTTTCTTGTGGGAGAAGGAGCCAGACGTTTGCCTTTTCACAAAAAGGCTCTGCCGAGAGCGAGCATCATGAGATGCTGAGTCTCTGGGAAAGCAGAGATCCCCAGTGCTGTTGTGCCTGTGGATAGGCTGCAGTGTGACGGTGAAGACCTGCAAGATCTTTCAGGGCTGGCACCTTCCTTGTGGGAGAAGGAGCCAGACGTTTGCCTTTTCAGAAAAAGTTTCTGCCGAGAACGAGCACCGTGACATGCTGAGTCTCTGGGAAAGCAGAGATCCCCAGTGCTGTTGTGCCTGTGGATAGGCTGCAGGGGGACGGTGAAGACCAGCAAGAGCTTTCAGGGCTGGCACCTTCCTTGTGGGAGAAGGAGCCAGACGTTTGCCTTTTCAGAAAAAGTTTCTGCCGAGAACGAGCACCGTGACATGCTGAGTCTCTGGGAAAGCAGAGATCCCCAGTGTTGTTGCGGCTAAAGATAGGCTGCAGAGGGATAGTGAAGACCAGCAAGAGCTTTCAGGGCTGGCACCTTCCTTGTGGGAGAAGGAGCCAGACGTTTGCCTTTTCAGAAAAAGGCTCTGCCGAGAGCGAGCACCATGAGATGCTGAGTCTCTGGGAAAGCAGAGATCCCCAGTGCTGTTGTGCCTGTGGATAGGCTGCAGGGGGACGGTGAAGACCAGCAAGAGCTTTCAGGGCTGGCACCTTCCTTGTGGGAGAAGGAGCCAGACGTTTGCCTTTTCAGAAAAAGTTTCTGCCGAGAACGAGCACCGTGACATGCTGAGTTTCTGGGAAAGCAGAGATCCCCAGTGCTGTTGCGGCTAAAGATAGGCTGCAGAGGGATAGTGAAGACCTGCAAGAGCTTTCAGGGCTGGCACCTTCCTTGTGGGAGAAGGAGCCAGACGTTTGCCTTTTGAGAAAAAGTTTCTGCCGAGAACGAGCACCGTGACATGCTGAGTCTCTGGGAAAGCAGAGATCCCCAGTGCTGTTGCGGCTAAAGATAGGCTGCAGAGGGATAGTGAAGACCTGCAAGAGCTTTCAGAGCTGGCACCTTCCTTGTGGGAGAAGGACCCAGACGTTTGCCTTTTCAGAAAAAGTTTCTGCCGAGAACGAGCACCGTGACATGCTGAGTCTCTGGGAAAGCAGAGATCCCCAGTGCTGTTGCGGCTAAAGATAGGCTGCAGAGGGATAGTGAAGACCAGCAAGAGCTTTCAGGGCTGGCACCTTCCTTGTGGGAGAAGAAGCCAGACGTTTGCCTTTTCAGAAAAAGGCTCTGCCGAGAGCGAGCACCATGAGATGCTGATTCTCTGGGAAAGCAGAGATCCCCAGTGCTGTTGTGCCTGTGGATAGGCTGCAGGGGGACGGTGAAGACCAGCAAGAGCTTTCAGGGCTGGCACCTTCCTTGTGGGAGAAGGAGCCAGACGTTTGCCTTTTGAGAAAAAGTTTCTGCCGAGAACGAGCACCGTGACATGCTGAGTCTCTGGGAAAGCAGAGATCCCCAGTGCTGTTGTGCCTGTGGATAGGCTGCACGGGGACGGTGAAGACCAGCAAGAGCTTTCAGGGCTGGCACCTTCCTTGTGGGAGAAGGAGCCAGACGTTTGCCTTTTCAGAAAAAGTTTCTGCCGAGAACGAGCACCGTGACATGCTGAGTCTCTGGAAAAGCAGAGATCCCCAGTGCTGTTGAGGCTAAAGATAGGCTGCAGAGGGATAGTGAAGACCAGCAAGAGCTTTCAGGGCTGGCACCTTCCTTGTGGGAGAAGGAGCCAGACGTTTGCCTTTTCAGAAAAAGTTTCTGCCGAGAACGAGCACCGTGACATGCTGAGTCTCTGCGAAAGCAGAGATCCCCAGTGCTGTTGTGCCTGTGGATAGGCTGCAGGGGGACGGTGAAGACCAGCAAGAGCTTTCAGGGCTGGCACCTTCCTTGTGGGAGAAGGAGCCAGACGTTTGCCTTTTCAGAAAAAGTTTCTGCCGAGAACGAGCACCGTGACATGCTGAGTCTCTGGGAAAGCAGAGATCCCCAGTGCTGTTGTGCCTGTGGATAGGCTGCAGGGGGACGGTGAAGACCAGCAAGATCTTCCAGGGCTGGCACCTTCCTTGTGGGAGAAGGAGCCAGACGTTTGCCTTTTCAGAAAAAGTTTCTGCCGAGAACGAGCACCGTGACATGCTGAGTCTCTGGGAAAGCAGAGATCCCCAGTGCTGTTGCGGCTAAAGATCGGCTGCAGAGGGATAGTGAAGACCAGCAAGAGCTTTCAGGGCTGGCACCTTCCTTGTGGGAGAAGGAGCCAGACGTTTGCCTTTTCAGAAAGTCTCTGCCGAGAGCGAGCACCATGAGATGCTGAGTCTCTGGGAAAGCAGAGATCCCCAGTGCTGTTGTGCCTGTGGATAGGCTGCAGGGGGACGGTGAAGACCAGCAAGATCTTTCAGGGCTGGCACCTTCCTTGTGGGAGAAGGAGCCAGACGTTTGCCTTTTCAGAAAACTTTTCTGCCGAGAACGAGCACCGAGACATGCTGAGTCTCTGGGAAAGCAGAGATCCCCAGTGCTGTTGTGCCTGTGGATAGGCTGCAGGGGGACGGTGAAGACGAGCAAGAGCTTTCAGGGCTGGCACCTTCCTTGTGGGAGAAGGAGCCAGACGTTTGCCTTTTCAGAAAAAGTTTCTGCCGAGAACGAGCACCGTGACATGCTGAGTCTCTGGGAAAGCAGAGATCCCCAGTGCTGTTGCGGCTAAGGATAGGCTGCAGGGGGATAGTGAAGACCTGCAAGAGCTTTCAGGGCTGGCACCTTCCTTGTGGGAGAAGGAGCCAGACGTTTGCCTTTTGAGAAAAAGTTTCTGCCGAGAGCGAGCACCATGAGATGCTGAGTCTCTGGGAAAGCAGAGATCCCCAGTGCTGTTGTGCCTGTGGATAGGCTGCAGAGGGATAGTGAAGACCAGCAAGAGCTTTCAGGGCTGGCACCTTCCTTGTGGGAGAAGGAGCCAGACGTTTGCCTTTTCAGAAAAATTTTCTGCCGAGAACGAGCACCGTGACATGCTGAGTCTCTGGGAAAGCAGAGATCCCCAGTGCTGTTGTGGCTAAAGATAGGCTGCAGAGGGATAGTGAAGACCAGCAAGAGCTTTCAGGGCTGGCACATTCCTTGTGGGAGAAGGAGCCAGACGTTTGCCTTTTCAGAAAAAGTCTCTGCCGAGAGCGAGCACCATGAGATGCTGAGTCTCTGGGAAAGCAGAGATCCCCAGTGCTGTTGTGCCTGTGGATAGGCTGCAGAGTGATAGTGAAGACCAGCAAGAGCTTTCAGGGCTGGCACCTTCCTTGTGGGAGAAGGAGCCAGACGTTTGCCTTTTCAGAAAAAGTTTCTGCCGAGAACGAGCACCGTGACATGCTGAGTCTCTGGGAAAGCAGAGATCCCAAGTGCTGTTGCGGCTAAAGATAGGCTGCAGAGGGATAGTGAAGACCTGCAAGAGCTTTCAGGGCTGGCACCTTCCTTGTGGGAGAAGGAGCCAGACGTTTGCCTTTTGAGAAAAAGTTTCTGCCGAGAACGAGCACCGTGACATGCTGAGTCTCTGGGAAAGCAGAGATCCCCAGTGCTGTTGTGCCTGTGGATAGGCTGCAGGGGGACGGTGAAGACCAGCAAGAGCTTTCAGGGCTGGCACCTTCCTTGTGGGAGAAGGAGCCAGACGTTTGCCTTTTCAGAAAAAGTTTCTGCCGAGAACGAGCACCGTGACATGCTGAGTCTCTGGGAAAGCAGAGATCCCCAGTGCTGTTGCGGCTAAAGATAGGCTGCAGGGGGATAGTGAAGACCTGCAAGAGCTTTCAGGGCTGGCACCTTCCTTGTGGGAGAAGGAGCCAGACGTTTGCCTTTTGAGAAAAAGTTTCTGCCGAGAGCGAGCACCATGAGATGCTGAGTCTCTGGGAAAGCAGAGATCCCCAGTGCTGTTGTGCCTGTGGATAGGCTGCAGAGGGATAGTGAAGACCAGCAAGAGCTTTCAGGGCTGGCACCTTCCTTGTGGGAGAAGGAGCCAGACGTTTGCCTTTTCAGAATAATTTTCTGCCGAGAACGAGCACCGTGACATGCTGAGTCTCTGGGAAAGCAGAGATCCCCAGTGCTGTTGTGGCTAAAGATAGGCTGCAGAGGGATAGTGAAGACCTGCAAGAGCTTTCAGGGCTGGCACATTCCTTGTGGGAGAAGGAGCCAGACGTTTGCCTTTTCAGAAAAAGTCTCTGCCGAGAGCGAGCACCATGAGATGCTGAGTCTCTGGGAAAGCAGAGATCCCCAGTGCTGTTGCGGCTAAAGATAGGCTGCAGAGCGATAGTGAAGACCTGCAAGAGCTTTCTGGGCTGGCACCTTTCTTGTGGGAGAAGGAGCCAGACGTTTGCCTTTTCAGAAAAAGGCTCTGCCGAGAGCGAGCATCATGAGATGCTGAGTCTCTGGGAAAGCAGAGATCCCCAGTGCTGTTGTGCCTGTGGATAGGCTGCAGTGGGACGGTGAAGACCTGCAAGATCTTTCAGGGCTGGCACCTTCCTTGTGGGAGAAGGAGCCAGACGTTTGCCTTTTCAGAAAAAGTTTCTGCTGAGAACGAGCACCGTGACATGCTGAGTCTCTGGGAAAGCAGAGATCCCCAGTGCTGTTGTGCCTGTGGATAGGCTGCAGGGGGACGGTGAAGACCAGCAAGAGCTTTCAGGGCTGGCACCTTCCTTGTGGGAGAAGGAGCCAGACGTTTGCCTTTTCAGAAAAAGTTTCTGCCGAGAACGAGCACCGTGACATGCTGAGTCTCTGGGAAAGCAGAGATCCCCAGTGTTGTTGCGGCTAAAGATAGGCTGCAGAGGGATAGTGAAGACCAGCAAGAGCTTTCAGGGCTGGCACCTTCCTTGTGGGAGAAGGAGCCAGACGTTTGCCTTTTCAGAAAAAGGCTCTGCCGAGAGCGAGCACCATGAGATGCTGAGTCTCTGGGAAAGCAGAGATCCCCAGTGCTGTTGTGCCTGTGGATAGGCTGCAGGGGGACGGTGAAGACCAGCAAGATCTTTCAGGGCTGGCACCTTCCTTGTGGGAGAAGGAGCCAGACGTTTGCCTTTTCAGAAAAAGTTTCTGCCGAGAACGAGCACCGTGACATGCTGAGTTTCTGGGAAAGCAGAGATCCCCAGTGCTGTTGCGGCTAAAGATAGGCTGCAGAGGGGTAGTGAAGACCTGCAAGAGCTTTCAGGGCTGGCACCTTCCTTGTGGGAGAAGGAGCCAGACGTTTGCCTTTTGAGAAAAAGTTTCTGCCGAGAACGAGCACCGTGACATGCTGAGTCTCTGGGAAAGCAGAGATCCGCAGTGCTGTTGTGCCTGTGGATAGGCTGCAGGGGGACGGTGAAGACCAGCAAGAGCTTTCAGGGCTGGCACCTTCCTTGTGGGAGAAGGAGCCAGACGTTTGCCTTTTCAGAAAAAAGTTTCTGCCGAGAAAGAGCACCGTGACATGCTGAGTCTCTGGGAAAGCAGAGATCCCCAGTGCTGTTGCGGCTAAAGATAGGCTGCAGAGGGATAGTGAAGACCAGCAAGAGCTTTCAGGGCTGGCACCTTCCTTGTGGGAGAAGGAGCCAGACGTTTGCCTTTTCAGAAAAAGTTTCTGCCGAGAACGAGCACCGTGACATGCTGAGTCTCTGGGAAAGCAGAGATCCCCAGTGCTGTTGTGCCTGTGGATAGGCTGCAGGGGGACGGTGAAAACGAGCAAGATCTTTCAGGGCTGGCACCTTCCTTGTGGGAGAAGGAGCCAGACGTTTGCCTTTTGAGAAAAAGTTTCTGCCGAGAACGAGCACCGTGACATGCTGCTTCTCTGGGAAAGCAGAGATCCCCAGTGCTGTTGTGCCTGTGGATAGGCTGCAGGGGGACGGTGAAGACCAGCAAGAGCTTTCAGGGCTGGCACATTCCTTGTGGGAGAAGGAGCCAGACGTTTGCCTTTTCAGAAAAAAGTTTCTGCCGAGAACGAGCACCGTGACATGCTGAGTCTCTGGGAAAGCAGAGATCCCCAGTGCTGTTGCGGATAAAGATAGGCTGCCTAGGGATAGTGAAGACCTGCAAGAGCTTTCAGGGCTGGCACCTTCCTTGTGGGAGAAGGAGCCAGACGTTTGCCTTTTCAGAAAAAGTTTCTGCCGAGAACGAGCACCGTGACATGCTGAGTCTCTGGGAAAGCAGAGATCCCCAGTGCTGTTGTGCCTGTGGATAGGCTGCAGGGGGATGGTGAAGACCAGCAAGATCTTTCAGGGCTGGCACCTTCCTTGTGGGAGAAGGAGCCAGACGTTTGCCTTTTCAGAAAAAGTTTCTGCCGAGAACGAGCACCGTGACATGCTGAGTCTCTGGGAAAGCAGAGATCCCCAGTGCTGTTGCGGCTAAAGATAGGCTGCAGAGGGATAGTGAAGACCTGCAAGAGCTTTCAGGGCTGGCACCTTCCTTGTGGGAGAAGGAGCCAGACGTTTGCCTTTTCAGAAAAAGGCTCTGCCGAGAGCGAGCACCATGAGATGCTGAATCTCTGGGAAAGCAGAGATCCCCAGTGCTGTTGCGGCTAAAGATAGGCTGCAGAGGGATAGTGAAGACCAGCAAGAGCTTTCAGGGCTGGCACCTTCCTTGTGGGAGAAGGAGCCAGACGTTTGCCTTTTCAGAAAAAGTTTCTGCCGAGAACGAGCACCGTGACATGCTGAGTCTCTGCGAAATCAGAGATCCCCAGTGCTGTTGCGGCTAAAGATAGGCTGCAGGGGGACGGTGAAGACCAGCAAGAGCTTTCAGGGCTGGCACCTTCCTTGTGGGAGAAGGAGCCAGACTTTTGCCTTTTCAGAAAAAGTTTCTGCCGAGAACGAGCACCGTGACATGCTGAGTCTCTGCGAAAGCAGAGATCCCCAGTGCTGTTGCGGCTAAAGATAGGCTGCAGAGGGATAGTGAAGACCTGCAAGAGCTTTCAGGGCTGGCACCTTCCTTGTGGGAGAAGGAGCCAGACGTTTGCCTTTTCAGAAAAAGTTTCTGCCGAGAACGAGCACCGTGACATGCTGAGTCTCTGGGAAAGCAGAGATCCCCAGTGCTGTTGTGCCTGTGGATAGGCTGCAGGGGGACGGTGAAGACCAGCAAGAGCTTTCAGGGCTGGCACCTTCCTTGTGGGAGAAGGAGCCAGACGTTTGCCTTTTCAGAAAAAGTTTCTGCCGAGAACGAGCACCGTGACATGCTGAGTCTCTGGGAAAGCAGAGATCCCCAGTGCTGTTGCGGCTAAAGATAGGCTGCAGAGGGATAGTGAAGACCAGCAAGAGCTTTCAGGGCTGGCACCTTCCTTGTGGAAGAAGGAGCCAGACGTTTGCCTTTTCAGAAAAAGGCTCTGCCGAGAGCGAGCACCATGAGATGCTGATTCTCTGGGAAAGCAGAGATCCCCAGTGCTGTTGTGCCTGTGGATAGGCTGCAGGGGGACGGTGAAGACCAGCAAGAGCTTTCAGGGCTGGCACCTTCCTTGTGGGAGAAGGAGCCAGACGTTTGCCTTTTCAGAAAAAAGTTTCTGCCGAGAAAGAGCACCGTGACATGCTGAGTCTCTGGGAAAGCAGAGATCCCCAGTGCTGTTGCGGCTAAAGATAGGCTGCAGAGGGATAGTGAAGACCAGCAAGAGCTTTCAGGGCTGGCACCTTCCTTGTGGGAGAAGGAGCCAGACGTTTGCCTTTTCAGAAAAAGTTTCTGCCGAGAACGAGCACCGTGACATGCTGAGTCTCTGGGAAAGCAGAGATCCCCAGTGCTGTTGTGCCTGTGGATAGGCTGCAGGGGGACGGTGAAAACGAGCAAGATCTTTCAGGGCTGGCACCTTCCTTGTGGGAGAAGGAGCCAGACGTTTGCCTTTTGAGAAAAAGTTTCTGCCGAGAACGAGCACCGTGACATGCTGCTTCTCTGGGAAAGCAGAGATCCCCAGTGCTGTTGTGCCTGTGGATAGGCTGCAGGGGGACGGTGAAGACCAGCAAGAGCTTTCAGGGCTGGCACATTCCTTGTGGGAGAAGGAGCCAGACGTTTGCCTTTTCAGAAAAAAGTTTCTGCCGAGAACGAGCACCGTGACATGCTGAGTCTCTGGGAAAGCAGAGATCCCCAGTGCTGTTGCGGATAAAGATAGGCTGCCTAGGGATAGTGAAGACCTGCAAGAGCTTTCAGGGCTGGCACCTTCCTTGTGGGAGAAGGAGCCAGACGTTTGCCTTTTCAGAAAAAGTTTCTGCCGAGAACGAGCACCGTGACATGCTGAGTCTCTGGGAAAGCAGAGATCCCCAGTGCTGTTGTGCCTGTGGATAGGCTGCAGGGGGATGGTGAAGACCAGCAAGATCTTTCAGGGCTGGCACCTTCCTTGTGGGAGAAGGAGCCAGACGTTTGCCTTTTCAGAAAAAGTTTCTGCCGAGAACGAGCACCGTGACATGCTGAGTCTCTGGGAAAGCAGAGATCCCCAGTGCTGTTGAGGCTAAAGATAGGCTGCAGAGGGATAGTGAAGACCTGCAAGAGCTTTCAGGGCTGGCACCTTCCTTGTGGGAGAAGGAGCCAGACGTTTGCCTTTTCAGAAAAAGGCTCTGCCGAGAGCGAGCAGCATGAGATGCTGAATCTCTGGGAAAGCAGAGATCCCCAGTGCTGTTGTGCCTGTGGATAGGCTGCAGAGGGATAGTGAAGACCAGCAAGAGCTTTCAGGGCTGGCACCTTCCTTGTGGGAGAAGGAGCCAGACGTTTGCCTTTTCAGAAAAAGTTTCTGCCGAGAACGAGCACCGTGACATGCTGAGTCTCTGGGAAAGCAGAGATCCCCAGTGCTGTTGTGCCTGTGGATAGGCTGCAGGGGGACGGTGAAAACGAGCAAGATCTTTCAGGGCTGGCACCTTCCTTGTGGGAGAAGGAGCCAGACGTTTGCCTTTTGAGAAAAAGTTTCTGCCGAGAACGAGCACCGTGACATGCTGCTTCTCTGGGAAAGCAGAGATCCCCAGTGCTGTTGTGCCTGTGGATAGGCTGCAGGGGGACGGTGAAGACCAGCAAGAGCTTTCAGGGCTGGCACATTCCTTGTGGGAGAAGGAGCCAGACGTTTGCCTTTTCAGAAAAAAGTTTCTGCCGAGAACGAGCACCGTGACATGCTGAGTCTCTGGGAAAGCAGAGATCCCCAGTGCTGTTGCGGATAAAGATAGGCTGCCTAGGGATAGTGAAGACCTGCAAGAGCTTTCAGGGCTGGCACCTTCCTTGTGGGAGAAGGAGCCAGACGTTTGCCTTTTCAGAAAAAGTTTCTGCCGAGAACGAGCACCGTGACATGCTGAGTCTCTGGGAAAGCAGAGATCCCCAGTGCTGTTGTGCCTGTGGATAGGCTGCAGGGGGATGGTGAAGACCAGCAAGATCTTTCAGGGCTGGCACCTTCCTTGTGGGAGAAGGAGCCAGACGTTTGCCTTTTCAGAAAAAGTTTCTGCCGAGAACGAGCACCGTGACATGCTGAGTCTCTGGGAAAGCAGAGATCCCCAGTGCTGTTGCGGCTAAAGATAGGCTGCAGAGGGATAGTGAAGACCTGCAAGAGCTTTCAGGGCTGGCACCTTCCTTGTGGGAGAAGGAGCCAGACGTTTGCCTTTTCAGAAAAAGGCTCTGCCGAGAGCGAGCACCATGAGATGCTGAATCTCTGGGAAAGCAGAGATCCCCAGTGCTGTTGTGCCTGTGGATAGGCTGCAGAGGGATAGTGAAGACCAGCAAGAGCTTTCAGGGCTGGCACCTTCCTTGTGGGAGAAGGAGCCAGACGTTTGCCTTTTCAGAAAAAGTTTCTGCCGAGAACGAGCACCGTGACATGCTGAGTCTCTGCGAAATCAGAGATCCCCAGTGCTGTTGCGGCTAAAGATAGGCTGCAGGGGGACGGTGAAGACCAGCAAGAGCTTTCAGGGCTGGCACCTTCCTTGTGGGAGAAGGAGCCAGACTTTTGCCTTTTCAGAAAAAGTTTCTGCCGAGAACGAGCACCGTGACATGCTGAGTCTCTGCGAAAGCAGAGATCCCCAGTGCTGTTGCGGCTAAAGATAGGCTGCAGAGGGATAGTGAAGACCTGCAAGAGCTTTCAGGGCTGGCACCTTCCTTGTGGGAGAAGGAGCCAGACGTTTGCCTTTTCAGAAAAAGTTTCTGCCGAGAACGAGCACCGTGACATGCTGAGTCTCTGGGAAAGCAGAGATCCCCAGTGCTGTTGTGCCTGTGGATAGGCTGCAGGGGGACGGTGAAGACCAGCAAGAGCTTTCAGGGCTGGCACCTTCCTTGTGGGAGAAGGAGCCAGACGTTTGCCTTTTCAGAAAAAGTTTCTGCCGAGAACGAGCACCGTGACATGCTGAGTCTCTGGGAAAGCAGAGATCCCCAGTGCTGTTGCGGCTAAAGATAGGCTGCAGAGGGATAGTGAAGACCAGCAAGAGCTTTCAGGGCTGGCACCTTCCTTGTGGAAGAAGGAGCCAGACGTTTGCCTTTTCAGAAAAAGGCTCTGCCGAGAGCGAGCACCATGAGATGCTGATTCTCTGGGAAAGCAGAGATCCCCAGTGCTGTTGTGCCTGTGGATAGGCTGCAGGGGGACGGTGAAGACCAGCAAGAGCTTTCAGGGCTGCTACCTTCCTTGTGGGAGAAGGAGCCAGACGTTTGCCTTTTCAGAAAAAAGTTTCTGCCGAGAAAGAGCACCGTGACATGCTGAGTCTCTGGGAAAGCAGAGATCCCCAGTGCTGTTGCGGCTAAAGATAGGCTGCAGAGGGATAGTGAAGACCAGCAAGAGCTTTCAGGGCTGGCACCTTCCTTGTGGGAGAAGGAGCCAGACGTTTGCCTTTTCAGAAAAAGTTTCTGCCGAGAACGAGCACCGTGACATGCTGAGTCTCTGGGAAAGCAGAGATCCCCAGTGCTGTTGTGCCTGTGGATAGGCTGCAGGGGGACGGTGAAAACGAGCAAGATCTTTCAGGGCTGGCACCTTCCTTGTGGGAGAAGGAGCCAGACGTTTGCCTTTTGAGAAAAAGTTTCTGCCGAGAACGAGCACCGTGACATGCTGCTTCTCTGGGAAAGCAGAGATCCCCAGTGCTGTTGTGCCTGTGGATAGGCTGCAGGGGGACGGTGAAGACCAGCAAGAGCTTTCAGGGCTGGCACATTCCTTGTGGGAGAAGGAGCCAGACGTTTGCCTTTTCAGAAAAAAGTTTCTGCCGAGAACGAGCACCGTGACATGCTGAGTCTCTGGGAAAGCAGAGATCCCCAGTGCTGTTGCGGATAAAGATAGGCTGCCTAGGGATAGTGAAGACCTGCAAGAGCTTTCAGGGCTGGCACCTTCCTTGTGGGAGAAGGAGCCAGACGTTTGCCTTTTCAGAAAAAGTTTCTGCCGAGAACGAGCACCGTGACATGCTGAGTCTCTGGGAAAGCAGAGATCCCCAGTGCTGTTGTGCCTGTGGATAGGCTGCAGGGGGATGGTGAAGACCAGCAAGATCTTTCAGGGCTGGCACCTTCCTTGTGGGAGAAGGAGCCAGACGTTTGCCTTTTCAGAAAAAGTTTCTGCCGAGAACGAGCACCGTGACATGCTGAGTCTCTGGGAAAGCAGAGATCCCCAGTGCTGTTGCGGCTAAAGATAGGCTGCAGAGGGATAGTGAAGACCTGCAAGATCTTTCAGGGCTGGCACCTTCCTTGTGGGAGAAGGAGCCAGACGTTTGCCTTTTCAGAAAAAGGCTCTGCCGAGAACGAGCACCGTGACATGCTGAATCTCTGGGAAAGCAGAGATCCCCAGTGCTGTTGTGCCTGTGGATAGGCTGCAGAGGGATAGTGAAGACCAGCAAGAGCTTTCAGGGCTGGCACCTTCCTTGTGGGAGAAGGAGCCAGACGTTTGCCTTTTCAGAAAAAGTTTCTGCCGAGAACGAGCACCGTGACATGCTGAGTCTCTGCGAAATCAGAGATCCCCAGTGCTGTTGCGGCTAAAGATAGGCTGCAGGGGGACGGTGAAGACCAGCAAGAGCTTTCAGGGCTGGCACCTTCCTTGTGGGAGAAGGAGCCAGACGTTTGCCTTTTGAGAAAAAGTTTCTGCCGAGAACGAGCACCGTGACATGCTGAGTCTCTGGGAAAGCAGAGATCCCCAGTGCTGTTGTGCCTGTGGATAGGCTGCAGGGGGACGGTGAAGACCAGCAAGAGCTTTCAGGGCTGGCACCTTCCTTGTGGGAGAAGGAGCCAGACTTTTGCCTTTTCAGAAAAAGTTTCTGCCGAGAACGAGCACCGTGACATGCTGAGTCTCTGCGAAAGCAGAGATCCCCAGTGCTGTTGCGGCTAAAGATAGGCTGCAGAGGGATAGTGAAGACCTGCAAGAGCTTTCAGGGCTGGCACCTTCCTTGTGGGAGAAGGAGCCAGACGTTTGCCTTTTCAGAAAAAGTTTCTGCCGAGAACGAGCACCGTGACATGCTGAGTCTCTGGGAAAGCAGAGATCCCCAGTGCTGTTGTGCCTGTGGATAGGCTGCAGGGGGACGGTGAAGACCAGCAAGAGCTTTCAGGGCTGGCACCTTCCTTGTGGGAGAAGGAGCCAGACGTTTGCCTTTTCAGAAAAAGTTTCTGCCGAGAACGAGCACCGTGACATGCTGAGTCTCTGGGAAAGCAGATATCCCCAGTGCTGTTGCGGCTAAAGATAGGCTGCAGAGCGATAGTGAAGACCTGCAAGAGCTTTCTGGGCTGGCACCTTTCTTGTGGGAGAAGGAGCCAGACGTTTGCCTTTTCACAAAAAGGCTCTGCCGAGAGCGAGCAACATGAGATGCTGAGTCTCTGGGAAAGCAGAGATCCCCAGTGCTGTTGTGCCTGTGGATAGGCTGCAGTGTGACGGTGAAGACCTGCAAGATCTTTCAGGGCTGGCACCTTCCTTGTGGGAGAAGGAGCCAGACGTTTGCCTTTTCAGAAAAAGTTTCTGCTGAGAACGAGCACCGTGACATGCTGAGTCTCTGGGAAAGCAGAGATCCCCAGTGCTGTTGTGCCTGTGGATAGGCTGCAGGGGGACGGTGAAGACCAGCAAGAGCTTTCAGGGCTGGCACCTTCCTTGTGGGAGAAGGAGCCAGACGTTTGCCTTTTCAGAAAAAGTTTCTGCCGAGAACGAGCACCGTGACATGCTGAGTCTCTGGGAAAGCAGAGATCCCCAGTGTTGTTGCGGCTAAAGATAGGCTGCAGAGGGATAGTGAAGACCAGCAAGAGCTTTCAGGGCTGGCACCTTCCTTGTGGGAGAAGGAGCCAGACGTTTGCCTTTTCAGAAAAAGGCTCTGCCGAGAGCGAGCACCATGAGATGCTGAGTCTCTGGGAAAGCAGAGATCCCCAGTGCTGTTGTGCCTGTGGATAGGCTGCAGGGGGACGGTGAAGACCAGCAAGAGCTTTCAGGGCTGGCACCTTCCTTGTGGGAGAAGGAGCCAGACGTTTGCCTTTTCAGAAAAAGTTTCTGCCGAGAACGAGCACCGTGACATGCTGAGTTTCTGGGAAAGCAGAGATCCCCAGTGCTGTTGCGGCTAAAGATAGGCTGCAGAGGGATAGTGAAGACCTGCAAGAGCTTTCAGGGCTGGCACCTTCCTTGTGGGAGAAGGAGCCAGACGTTTGCCTTTTGAGAAAAAGTTTCTGCCGAGAACGAGCACCGTGACATGCTGAGTCTCTGGGAAAGCAGAGATCCCCAGTGCTGTTGCGGCTAAAGATAGGCTGCAGAGGGATAGTGAAGACCTGCAAGAGCTTTCAGAGCTGGCACCTTCCTTGTGGGAGAAGGACCCAGACGTTTGCCTTTTCAGAAAAAGTTTCTGCCGAGAACGAGCACCGTGACATGCTGAGTCTCTGGGAAAGCAGAGATCCCCAGTGCTGTTGCGGCTAAAGATAGGCTGCAGAGGGATAGTGAAGACCAGCAAGAGCTTTCAGGGCTGGCACCTTCCTTGTGGGAGAAGAAGCCAGACGTTTGCCTTTTCAGAAAAAGGCTCTGCCGAGAGCGAGCACCATGAGATGCTGATTCTCTGGGAAAGCAGAGATCCCCAGTGCTGTTGTGCCTGTGGATAGGCTGCAGGGGGACGGTGAAGACCAGCAAGAGCTTTCAGGGCTGGCACCTTCCTTGTGGGAGAAGGAGCCAGACGTTTGCCTTTTGAGAAAAAGTTTCTGCCGAGAACGAGCACCGTGACATGCTGAGTCTCTGGGAAAGCAGAGATCCCCAGTGCTGTTGTGCCTGTGGATAGGCTGCACGGGGACGGTGAAGACCAGCAAGAGCTTTCAGGGCTGGCACCTTCCTTGTGGGAGAAGGAGCCAGACGTTTGCCTTTTCAGAAAAAGTTTCTGCCGAGAACGAGCACCGTGACATGCTGAGTCTCTGGAAAAGCAGAGATCCCCAGTGCTGTTGAGGCTAAAGATAGGCTGCAGAGGGATAGTGAAGACCAGCAAGAGCTTTCAGGGCTGGCACCTTCCTTGTGGGAGAAGGAGCCAGACGTTTGCCTTTTCAGAAAAAGTTTCTGCCGAGAACGAGCACCGTGACATGCTGAGTCTCTGCGAAAGCAGAGATCCCCAGTGCTGTTGTGCCTGTGGATAGGCTGCAGGGGGACGGTGAAGACCAGCAAGAGCTTTCAGGGCTGGCACCTTCCTTGTGGGAGAAGGAGCCAGACGTTTGCCTTTTCAGAAAAAGTTTCTGCCGAGAACGAGCACCGTGACATGCTGAGTCTCTGGGAAAGCAGAGATCCCCAGTGCTGTTGTGCCTGTGGATAGGCTGCAGGGGGACGGTGAAGACCAGCAAGATCTTCCAGGGCTGGCACCTTCCTTGTGGGAGAAGGAGCCAGACGTTTGCCTTTTCAGAAAAAGTTTCTGCCGAGAACGAGCACCGTGACATGCTGAGTCTCTGGGAAAGCAGAGATCCCCAGTGCTGTTGCGGCTAAAGATCGGCTGCAGAGGGATAGTGAAGACCAGCAAGAGCTTTCAGGGCTGGCACCTTCCTTGTGGGAGAAGGAGCCAGACGTTTGCCTTTTCAGAAAGTCTCTGCCGAGAGCGAGCACCATGAGATGCTGAGTCTCTGGGAAAGCAGAGATCCCCAGTGCTGTTGTGCCTGTGGATAGGCTGCAGGGGGACGGTGAAGACCAGCAAGATCTTTCAGGGCTGGCACCTTCCTTGTGGGAGAAGGAGCCAGACGTTTGCCTTTTCAGAAAACTTTTCTGCCGAGAACGAGCACCGAGACATGCTGAGTCTCTGGGAAAGCAGAGATCCCCAGTGCTGTTGTGCCTGTGGATAGGCTGCAGGGGGACGGTGAAGACGAGCAAGAGCTTTCAGGGCTGGCACCTTCCTTGTGGGAGAAGGAGCCAGACGTTTGCCTTTTCAGAAAAAGTTTCTGCCGAGAACGAGCACCGTGACATGCTGAGTCTCTGGGAAAGCAGAGATCCCCAGTGCTGTTGCGGCTAAGGATAGGCTGCAGGGGGATAGTGAAGACCTGCAAGAGCTTTCAGGGCTGGCACCTTCCTTGTGGGAGAAGGAGCCAGACGTTTGCCTTTTGAGAAAAAGTTTCTGCCGAGAACGAGCACCATGAGATGCTGAGTCTCTGGGAAAGCAGAGATCCCCAGTGCTGTTGTGCCTGTGGATAGGCTGCAGAGGGATAGTGAAGACCAGCAAGAGCTTTCAGGGCTGGCACCTTCCTTGTGGGAGAAGGAGCCAGACGTTTGCCTTTTCAGAATAATTTTCTGCCGAGAACGAGCACCGTGACATGCTGAGTCTCTGGGAAAGCAGAGATCCCCAGTGCTGTTGTGGCTAAAGATAGGCTGCAGAGGGATAGTGAAGACCATCAAGATCTTTCAGGGCTGGCACATTCCTTGTGGGAGAAGGAGCCAGACGTTTGCCTTTTCAGAAAAAGTCTCTGCCGAGAGCGAGCACCATGAGATGCTGAGTCTCTGGGAAAGCAGAGATCCCCAGTGCTGTTGTGCCTGTGGATAGGCTGCAGAGTGATAGTGAAGACCAGCAAGAGCTTTCAGGGCTGGCACCTTCCTTGTGGGAGAAGGAGCCAGACGTTTGCCTTTTCAGAAAAAGTTTCTGCCGAGAACGAGCACCGTGACATGCTGAGTCTCTGGGAAAGCAGAGATCCCAAGTGCTGTTGCGGCTAAAGATAGGCTGCAGAGGGATAGTGAAGACCTGCAAGAGCTTTCAGGGCTGGCACCTTCCTTGTGGGAGAAGGAGCCAGACGTTTGCCTTTTGAGAAAAAGTTTCTGCCGAGAACGAGCACCGTGACATGCTGAGTCTCTGGGAAAGCAGAGATCCCCAGTGCTGTTGTGCCTGTGGATAGGCTGCAGGGGGACGGTGAAGACGAGCAAGAGCTTTCAGGGCTGGCACCTTCCTTGTGGGAGAAGGAGCCAGACGTTTGCCTTTTCAGAAAAAGTTTCTGCCGAGAACGAGCACCGTGACATGCTGAGTCTCTGGGAAAGCAGAGATCCCCAGTGCTGTTGCGGCTAAAGATAGGCTGCAGGGGGATAGTGAAGACCTGCAAGAGCTTTCAGGGCTGGCACCTTCCTTGTGGGAGAAGGAGCCAGACGTTTGCCTTTTGAGAAAAAGTTTCTGCCGAGAGCGAGCACCATGAGATGCTGAGTCTCTGGGAAAGCAGAGATCCCCAGTGCTGTTGTGCCTGTGGATAGGCTGCAGAGGGATAGTGAAGACCAGCAAGAGCTTTCAGGGCTGGCACCTTCCTTGTGGGAGAAGGAGCCAGACGTTTGCCTTTTCAGAATAATTTTCTGCCGAGAACGAGCACCGTGACATGCTGAGTCTCTGGGAAAGCAGAGATCCCCAGTGCTGTTGTGGCTAAAGATAGGCTGCAGAGGGATAGTGAAGACCTGCAAGAGCTTTCAGGGCTGGCACATTCCTTGTGGGAGAAGGAGCCAGACGTTTGCCTTTTCAGAAAAAGTCTCTGCCGAGAGCGAGCACCATGAGATGCTGAGTCTCTGGGAAAGCAGAGATCCCCAGTGCTGTTGCGGCTAAAGATAGGCTGCAGAGCGATAGTGAAGACCTGCAAGAGCTTTCTGGGCTGGCACCTTTCTTGTGGGAGAAGGAGCCAGACGTTTGCCTTTTCAGAAAAAGGCTCTGCCGAGAGCGAGCATCATGAGATGCTGAGTCTCTGGGAAAGCAGAGATCCCCAGTGCTGTTGTGCCTGTGGATAGGCTGCAGTGGGACGGTGAAGACCTGCAAGATCTTTCAGGGCTGGCACCTTCCTTGTGGGAGAAGGAGCCAGACGTTTGCCTTTTCAGAAAAAGTTTCTGCTGAGAACGAGCACCGTGACATGCTGAGTCTCTGGGAAAGCAGAGATCCCCAGTGCTGTTGTGCCTGTGGATAGGCTGCAGGGGGACGGTGAAGACCAGCAAGAGCTTTCAGGGCTGGCACCTTCCTTGTGGGAGAAGGAGCCAGACGTTTGCCTTTTCAGAAAAAGTTTCTGCCGAGAACGAGCACCGTGACATGCTGAGTCTCTGGGAAAGCAGAGATCCCCAGTGTTGTTGCGGCTAAAGATAGGCTGCAGAGGGATAGTGAAGACCAGCAAGAGCTTTCAGGGCTGGCACCTTCCTTGTGGGAGAAGGAGCCAGACGTTTGCCTTTTCAGAAAAAGGCTCTGCCGAGAGCGAGCACCATGAGATGCTGAGTCTCTGGGAAAGCAGAGATCCCCAGTGCTGTTGTGCCTGTGGATAGGCTGCAGGGGGACGGTGAAGACCAGCAAGATCTTTCAGGGCTGGCACCTTCCTTGTGGGAGAAGGAGCCAGACGTTTGCCTTTTCAGAAAAAGTTTCTGCCGAGAACGAGCACCGTGACATGATGAGTTTCTGGGAAAGCAGAGATCCCCAGTGCTGTTGCGGCTAAAGATAGGCTGCAGAGGGGTAGTGAAGACCTGCAAGAGCTTTCAGGGCTGGCACCTTCCTTGTGGGAGAAGGAGCCAGACGTTTGCCTTTTGAGAAAAAGTTTCTGCCGAGAACGAGCACCGTGACATGCTGAGTCTCTGGGAAAGCAGAGATCCCCAGTGCTGTTGCGGCTAAAGATAGGCTGCAGAGGGATAGTGAAGACCTGCAAGAGCTTTCAGAGCTGGCACCTTCCTTGTGGGAGAAGGACCCAGACGTTTGCCTTTTCAGAAAAAGTTTCTGCCGAGAACGAGCACCGTGACATGCTGAGTCTCTGGGAAAGCAGAGATCCCCAGTGCTGTTGCGGCTAAAGATAGGCTGCAGAGGGATAGTGAAGACCAGCAAGAGCTTTCAGGGCTGGCACCTTCCTTGTGGGAGAAGAAGCCAGACGTTTGCCTTTTCAGAAAAAGGCTCTGCCGAGAGCGAGCACCATGAGATGCTGATTCTCTGGGAAAGCAGAGATCCCCAGTGCTGTTGTGCCTGTGGATAGGCTGCAGGGGGACGGTGAAGACCAGCAAGAGCTTTCAGGGCTGGCACCTTCCTTGTGGGAGAAGGAGCCAGACGTTTGCCTTTTGAGAAAAAGTTTCTGCCGAGAACGAGCACCGTGACATGCTGAGTCTCTGGGAAAGCAGAGATCCCCAGTGCTGTTGTGCCTGTGGATAGGCTGCACGGGGACGGTGAAGACCAGCAAGAGCTTTCAGGGCTGGCACCTTCCTTGTGGGAGAAGGAGCCAGACGTTTGCCTTTTCAGAAAAAGTTTCTGCCGAGAACGAGCACCGTGACATGCTGAGTCTCTGGAAAAGCAGAGATCCCCAGTGCTGTTGAGGCTAAAGATAGGCTGCAGAGGGATAGTGAAGACCAGCAAGAGCTTTCAGGGCTGGCACCTTCCTTGTGGGAGAAGGAGCCAGACGTTTGCCTTTTCAGAAAAAGTTTCTGCCGAGAACGAGCACCGTGACATGCTGAGTCTCTGCGAAAGCAGAGATCCCCAGTGCTGTTGTGCCTGTGGATAGGCTGCAGGGGGACGGTGAAGACCAGCAAGAGCTTTCAGGGCTGGCACCTTCCTTGTGGGAGAAGGAGCCAGACGTTTGCCTTTTCAGAAAAAGTTTCTGCCGAGAACGAGCACCGTGACATGCTGAGTCTCTGGGAAAGCAGAGATCCCCAGTGCTGTTGTGCCTGTGGATAGGCTGCAGGGGGACGGTGAAGACCAGCAAGATCTTTCAGGGCTGGCACCTTCCTTGTGGGAGAAGGAGCCAGACGTTTGCCTTTTCAGAAAAAGTTTCTGCCGAGAACGAGCACCGTGACATGCTGAGTCTCTGGAAAAGCAGAGATCCCCAGTGCTGTTGAGGTTAAAGATAGGCTGCAGAGGGATAGTGAAGACCAGCAAGAGCTTTCAGGGCTGGCACCTTCCTTGTGGGAGAAGGAGCCAGACGTTTGCCTTTTCAGAAAACGTTTCTGCCGAGAACGAGCACCGTGACATGCTGAGTCTCTGGGAAAGCAGAGATCCCCAGTGCTGTTGCGGCTAAAGATCGGCTGCAGAGGGATAGTGAAGACCTGCAAGAGCTTTCAGGGCTGGCACCTTCCTTGTGGGAGAAGGAGCCAGACGTTTGCCTTTTCAGAAAGTCTCTGCCGAGAGCGAGCACCATGAGATGCTGAGTCTCTGGGAAAGCAGAGATCCCCAGTGCTGTTGTGCCTGTGGATAGGCTGCAGGGGGACGGTGAAGACCAGCAAGATCTTTCAGGGCTGGCACCTTCCTTGTGGGAGAAGGAGCCAGACGTTTGCCTTTTCAGAAAACTTTTCTGCCGAGAACGAGCACCGAGACATGCTGAGTCTCTGGGAAAGCAGAGATCCCCAGTGCTGTTGTGCCTGTGGATAGGCTGCAGGGGGACGGTGAAGACGAGCAAGAGCTTTCAGGGCTGGCACCTTCCTTGTGGGAGAAGGAGCCAGACGTTTGCCTTTTCAGAAAAAGTTTCTGCCGAGAACGAGCACCGTGACATGCTGAGTCTCTGGGAAAGCAGAGATCCCCAGTGCTGTTGCGGCTAAAGATAGGCTGCAGAGGGATAGTGAAGACCTGCAAGAGCTTTCAGAGCTGGCACCTTCCTTGTGGGAGAAGGACCCAGACGTTTGCCTTTTCAGAAAAAGTTTCTGCCGAGAACGAGCACCGTGACATGCTGAGTCTCTGGGAAAGCAGAGATCCCCAGTGCTGTTGCGGCTAAAGATAGGCTGCAGAGGGATAGTGAAGACCAGCAAGAGCTTTCAGGGCTGGCACCTTCCTTGTGGGAGAAGAAGCCAGACGTTTGCCTTTTCAGAAAAAGGCTCTGCCGAGAGCGAGCACCATGAGATGCTGATTCTCTGGGAAAGCAGAGATCCCCAGTGCTGTTGTGCCTGTGGATAGGCTGCAGGGGGACGGTGAAGACCAGCAAGAGCTTTCAGGGCTGGCACCTTCCTTGTGGGAGAAGGAGCCAGACGTTTGCCTTTTGAGAAAAAGTTTCTGCCGAGAACGAGCACCGTGACATGCTGAGTCTCTGGGAAAGCAGAGATCCCCAGTGCTGTTGTGCCTGTGGATAGGCTGCACGGGGACGGTGAAGACCAGCAAGAGCTTTCAGGGCTGGCACCTTCCTTGTGGGAGAAGGAGCCAGACGTTTGCCTTTTCAGAAAAAGTTTCTGCCGAGAACGAGCACCGTGACATGCTGAGTCTCTGGAAAAGCAGAGATCCCCAGTGCTGTTGAGGCTAAAGATAGGCTGCAGAGGGATAGTGAAGACCAGCAAGAGCTTTCAGGGCTGGCACCTTCCTTGTGGGAGAAGGAGCCAGACGTTTGCCTTTTCAGAAAAAGTTTCTGCCGAGAACGAGCACCGTGACATGCTGAGTCTCTGCGAAAGCAGAGATCCCCAGTGCTGTTGTGCCTGTGGATAGGCTGCAGGGGGACGGTGAAGACCAGCAAGAGCTTTCAGGGCTGGCACCTTCCTTGTGGGAGAAGGAGCCAGACGTTTGCCTTTTCAGAAAAAGTTTCTGCCGAGAACGAGCACCGTGACATGCTGAGTCTCTGGGAAAGCAGAGATCCCCAGTGCTGTTGTGCCTGTGGATAGGCTGCAGGGGGACGGTGAAGACCAGCAAGATCTTTCAGGGCTGGCACCTTCCTTGTGGGAGAAGGAGCCAGACGTTTGCCTTTTCAGAAAAAGTTTCTGCCGAGAACGAGCACCGTGACATGCTGAGTCTCTGGAAAAGCAGAGATCCCCAGTGCTGTTGAGGCTAAAGATAGGCTGCAGAGGGATAGTGAAGACCAGCAAGAGCTTTCAGGGCTGGCACCTTCCTTGTGGGAGAAGGAGCCAGACGTTTGCCTTTTCAGAAAACGTTTCTGCCGAGAACGAGCACCGTGACATGCTGAGTCTCTGGGAAAGCAGAGATCCCCAGTGCTGTTGCGGCTAAAGATCGGCTGCAGAGGGATAGTGAAGACCTGCAAGAGCTTTCAGGGCTGGCACCTTCCTTGTGGGAGAAGGAGCCAGACGTTTGCCTTTTCAGAAAGTCTCTGCCGAGAGCGAGCACCATGAGATGCTGAGTCTCTGGGAAAGCAGAGATCCCCAGTGCTGTTGTGCCTGTGGATAGGCTGCAGGGGGACGGTGAAGACCAGCAAGATCTTTCAGGGCTGGCACCTTCCTTGTGGGAGAAGGAGCCAGACGTTTGCCTTTTCAGAAAACTTTTCTGCCGAGAACGAGCACCGTGACATGCTGAGTCTCTGGGAAAGCAGAGATCCCCAGTGCTGTTGTGCCTGTGGATAGGCTGCAGGGGGACGGTGAAGACGAGCAAGAGCTTTCAGGGCTGGCACCTTCCTTGTGGGAGAAGGAGCCAGACGTTTGCCTTTTCAGAAAAAGTTTCTGCCGAGAACGAGCACCGTGACATGCTGAGTCTCTGGGAAAGCAGAGATCCCCAGTGCTGTTGCGGCTAAAGATAGGCTGCAGGGGGATAGTGAAGACCTGCAAGAGCTTTCAGGGCTGGCACCTTCCTTGTGGGAGAAGGAGCCAGACGTTTGCCTTTTGAGAAAAAGTTTCTGCCAAGAGCGAGCACCATGAGATGCTGAGTCTCTGGGAAAGCAGAGATCCCCAGTGCTGTTGTGCCTGTGGATAGGCTGCAGAGGGATAGTGAAGACCAGCAAGAGCTTTCAGGGCTGGCACCTTCCTTGTGGGAGAAGGAGCCAGACGTTTGCCTTTTCAGAATAATTTTCTGCCGAGAACGAGCACCGTGACATGCTGAGTCTCTGGGAAAGCAGAGATCCCCAGTGCTGTTGTGGCTAAAGATAGGCTGCAGAGGGATAGTGAAGACCAGCAAGAGCTTTCAGGGCTGGCACATTCCTTGTGGGAGAAGGAGCCAGACGTTTGCCTTTTCAGAAAAAGTCTCTGCCGAGAGCGAGCACCATGAGATGCTGAGTCTCTGGGAAAGCAGAGATCCCCAGTGCTGTTGTGCCTGTGGATAGGCTGCAGAGTGATAGTGAAGACCAGCAAGAGCTTTCAGGGCTGGCACCTTCCTTGTGGGAGAAGGAGCCAGACGTTTGCCTTTTCAGAAAAAGTTTCTGCCGAGAACGAGCACCGTGACATGCTGAGTCTCTGGGAAAGCAGAGATCCCAAGTGCTGTTGCGGCTAAAGATAGGCTGCAGAGGGATAGTGAAGACCTGCAAGAGCTTTCAGGGCTGGCACCTTCCTTGTGGGAGAAGGAGCCAGACGTTTGCCTTTTGAGAAAAAGTTTCTGCCGAGAACGAGCACCGTGACATGCTGAGTCTCTGGGAAAGCAGAGATCCCCAGTGCTGTTGTGCCTGTGGATAGGCTGCAGGGGGACGGTGAAGACGAGCAAGAGCTTTCAGGGCTGGCACCTTCCTTGTGGGAGAAGGAGCCAGACGTTTGCCTTTTCAGAAAAAGTTTCTGCCGAGAACGAGCACCGTGACATGCTGAGTCTCTGGGAAAGCAGAGATCCCCAGTGCTGTTGCGGCTAAAGATAGGCTGCAGGGGGATAGTGAAGACCTGCAAGAGCTTTCAGGGCTGGCACCTTCCTTGTGGGAGAAGGAGCCAGACGTTTGCCTTTTGAGAAAAAGTTTCTGCCGAGAGCGAGCACCATGAGATGCTGAGTCTCTGGGAAAGCAGAGATCCCCAGTGCTGTTGTGCCTGTGGATAGGCTGCAGAGGGATAGTGAAGACCAGCAAGAGCTTTCAGGGCTGGCACCTTCCTTGTGGGAGAAGGAGCCAGACGTTTGCCTTTTCAGAATAATTTTCTGCCGAGAACGAGCACCGTGACATGCTGAGTCTCTGGGAAAGCAGAGATCCCCAGTGCTGTTGTGGCTAAAGATAGGCTGCAGAGGGATAGTGAAGACCTGCAAGAGCTTTCAGGGCTGGCACATTCCTTGTGGGAGAAGGAGCCAGACGTTTGCCTTTTCAGAAAAAGTCTCTGCCGAGAGCGAGCACCATGAGATGCTGAGTCTCTGGGAAAGCAGAGATCCCCAGTGCTGTTGTGCCTGTGGATAGGCTGCAGAGTGATAGTGAAGACCAGCAAGAGCTTTCAGGGCTGGCACCTTCCTTGTGGGAGAAGGAGCCAGACGTTTGCTTTTTCAGAAAAAGTTTCTGCCGAGAAAGAGCACCGTGACATGCTGAGTCTCTGGGAAAGCAGAGATCCCCAGTGCTGTTGTGCCTGTGGATAGGCTGCACGGGGACGGTGAAGACCAGCAAGAGCTTTCAGGGCTGGCACCTTCCTTGTGCGAGAAGGAGCCAGACGTTTGCCTTTTCAGAAAACGTTTCTGCCGAGAACGAGCACCGAGACATGCTGAGTCTCTGGGAAAGCAGAGATCCCCAGTGCTGTTGCGGTTAAAGATAGGCTGCAGAGGGATAGTGAAGACCAGCAAGAGCTTTCAGGGCTGGCACCTTCCTTGTGGGAGAAGGAGCCAGACGTTTGCCTTTTCAGAAAAAGTTTCTGCCGAGAACGAGCACCGTGACATGCTGAGTCTCTGGAAAAGCAGAGATCCCCAGTGCTGTTGAGGCTAAAGATAGGCTGCAGAGGGATAGTGAAGACCAGCAAGAGCTTTCAGGGCTGGCACCTTCCTTGTGGGAGAAGGAGCCAGACGTTTGCCTTTTCAGAAAAAGTTTCTGCCGAGAACGAGCACCGTGACATGCTGAGTCTCTGGGAAAGCAGAGATCCCCAGTGCTGTTGTGCCTGTGGATAGGCTGCAGGGGGACGGTGAAGACCAGCAAGAGCTTTCAGGGCTGGCACCTTCCTTGTGGGAGAAGGAGCCAGACGTTTGCCTTTTCAGAAAAAGTTTCTGCCGAGAACGAGCACCGTGACATGCTGAGTCTCTGGGAAAGCAGAGATCCCCAGTGCTGTTGCGGCTAAAGATAGGCTGCAGAGGGATAGTGAAGACCAGCAAGAGCTTTCAGGGCTGGCACCTTCCTTGTGGGAGAAGGAGCCAGACGTTTGCCTTTTCAGAAAAAGGCTCTGCCGAGAGCGAGCACCATGAGATGCTGATTCTCTGGGAAAGCAGAGATCCCCAGTGCTGTTGTGCCTGTGGATAGGCTGCAGGGGGACGGTGAAGACCAGCAAGAGCTTTCAGGGCTGGCACCTTCCTTGTGGGAGAAGGAGCCAGACGTTTGCCTTTTCAGAAAAAAGTTTCTGCCGAGAAAGAGCACCGTGACATGCTGAGTCTCTGGGAAAGCAGAGATCCCCAGTGCTGTTGCGGCTAAAGATAGGCTGCAGAGGGATAGTGAAGACCAGCAAGAGCTTTCAGGGCTGGCACCTTCCTTGTGGGAGAAGGAGCCAGACGTTTGCCTTTTCAGAAAAAGTTTCTGCCGAGAACGAGCACCGTGACATGCTGAGTCTCTGGGAAAGCAGAGATCCCCAGTGCTGTTGTGCCTGTGGATAGGCTGCAGGGGGACGGTGAAAACGAGCAAGATCTTTCAGGGCTGGCACCTTCCTTGTGGGAGAAGGAGCCAGACGTTTGCCTTTTGAGAAAAAGTTTCTGCCGAGAGCGAGCACCATGAGATGCTGAGTCTCTGGGAAAGCAGAGATCCCCAGTGCTGTTGCGGCTAAAGATAGGCTGCAGGGGGATAGTGAAGACCTGCAAGAGCTTTCAGGGCTGGCACCTTCCTTGTGGGAGAAGGAGCCAGACGTTTGCCTTTTGAGAAAAAGTTTCTGCCGAGAGCGAGCACCATGAGATGCTGAGTCTCTGGGAAAGCAGAGATCCCCAGTGCTGTTGTGCCTGTGGATAGGCTGCAGAGGGATAGTGAAGACCAGCAAGAGCTTTCAGGGCTGGCACCTTCCTTGTGGGAGAAGGAGCCAGACGTTTGCCTTTTCAGAATAATTTTCTGCCGAGAACGAGCACCGTGACATGCTGAGTCTCTGGGAAAGCAGAGATCCCCAGTGCTGTTGTTGCTAAAGATAGGCTGCAGAGGGATAGTGAAGACCTGCAAGAGCTTTCAGGGCTGGCACATTCCTTGTGGGAGAAGGAGCCAGACGTTTGCCTTTTCAGAAAAAGTCTCTGCCGAGAGCGAGCACCATGAGATGCTGAGTCTCTGGGAAAGCAGAGATCCCCAGTGCTGTTGTGCCTGTGGATAGGCTGCAGAGTGATAGTGAAGACCAGCAAGAGCTTTTAGGGCTGGCACCTTCCTTGTGGGAGAAGGAGCCAGACGTTTGCCTTTTCAGAAAAAGTTTCTGCCGAGAACGAGCACCGTGACATGCTGAGTCTCTGGGAAAGCAGAGATCCCAAGTGCTGTTGCGGCTAAAGATAGGCTGCAGAGGGATAGTGAAGACCTGCAAGAGCTTTCAGGGCTGGCACCTTCCTTGTGGGAGAAGGAGCCAGACGTTTGCCTTTTCAGAAAAAGTTTCTGCCGAGAACGAGCACCGTGACATGCTGAGTCTCTGGGAAAGCAGAGATCCCCAGTGCTGTTGCGGCTAAAGATAGGCTGCAGAGGGATAGTGAAGACCTGCAAGAGCTTTCAGGGCTGGCACCTTCCTTGTGGGAGAAGGAGCCAGACGTTTGCCTTTTCAGAAAACGTTTCTGCCGAGAACGAGCACCGAGACATGCTGAGTCTCTGGGAAAGCAGAGATCCCCAGTGCTGTTGCGGTTAAAGATAGGCTGCAGAGGGATAGTGAAGACCAGCAAGAGCTTTCAGGGCTGGCACCTTCCTTGTGGGAGAAGGAGCCAGACGTTTGCCTTTTCAGAAAAAGTTTCTGCCGAGAACGAGCACCGTGACATGCTGAGTCTCTGGAAAAGCAGAGATCCCCAGTGCTGTTGAGGCTAAAGATAGGCTGCAGAGGGATAGTGAAGACCAGCAAGAGCTTTCAGGGCTGGCACCTTCCTTGTGGGAGAAGGAGCCAGACGTTTGCCTTTTCAGAAAAAGTTTCTGCCGAGAACGAGCACCGTGACATGCTGAGTCTCTGGGAAAGCAGAGATCCCCAGTGCTGTTGTGCCTGTGGATAGGCTGCAGAGGGACGGTGAAAACGAGCAAGATCTTTCAGGGCTGGCACCTTCCTTGTGGGAGAAGGAGCCAGACGTTTGCCTTTTCAGAAAAAGTTTCTGCCGAGAACGAGCACCGTGACATGCTGAGTCTCTGGGAAAGCAGAGATCCCAAGTGCTGTTGTGCCTGTGGATAGGCTGCAGGGGGACGGTGAAGACCAGCAAGAGCTTTCAGGGCTGGCACCTTCCTTGTGGGAGAAGGAGCCAGACGTTTGCCTTTTCAGAAAAAGTTTCTGCCGAGAACGAGCACCGTGACATGCTGAGTCTCTGGGAAAGCAGAGATCCCCAGTGCTGTTGTGCCTGTGGATAGGCTGCAGGGGGATAGTGAAGACCTGCAAGAGCTTTCAGGGCTGGCACCTTCCTTGTGGGAGAAGGAGCCAGACGTTTGCCTTTTCAGAAAAAGTTTCTGCCGAGAACGAGCACCGTGACATGCTGAGTCTCTGCGAAAGCAGAGATCCCCAGTGCTGTTGCGGCTAAAGATAGGCTGCAGAGGGATAGTGAAGACCTGCAAGAGCTTTCAGGGCTGGCACCTTCCTTGTGGGAGAAGGAGCCAGACGTTTGCCTTTTCAGAAAAAGGCTCTGCCGAGAGCGAGCACCATGAGATGCTGAATCTCTGGGAAAGCAGAGATCCCCAGTGCTGTTGTGCCTGTGGATAGGCTGCAGAGGGATAGTGAAGACCAGCAAGATCTTTCAGGGCTGGCACCTTCCTTGTGGGAGAAGGAGCCAGACGTTTGCCTTTTCAGAAAAAGTTTCTGCCGAGAACGAGCACCGTGACATGCTGAGTCTCTGCGAAAGCAGAGATCCCCAGTGCTGTTGCGGCTAAAGATAGGCTGCAGGGGGACGGTGAAGACCAGCAAGAGCTTTCAGGGCTGGCACCTTCCTTGTGGGAGAAGGAGCCAGACGTTTGCCTTTTGAGAAAAAGTTTCTGCCGAGAACGAGCACCGTGACATGCTGAGTCTCTGGGAAAGCAGAGATCCCCAGTGCTGTTGCGGCTAAAGATAGGCTGCAGAGGGATAGTGAAGACCTGCACGAGCTTTCAGGGCTGGCACCTTCCTTGTGGGAGAAGGAGCCAGACGTTTGCCTTTTGAGAAAAAGTTTCTGCCGAGAACGAGCACCGTGACATGCTGAGTCTCTGGGAAAGCAGAGATCCCCAGTGCTGTTGTGCCTGTGGATAGGCTGCACGGGGACGGTGAAGACCAGCAAGAGCTTTCAGGGCTGGCACCTTCCTTGTGCGAGAAGGAGCCAGACGTTTGCCTTTTCAGAAAACGTTTCTGCCGAGAACGAGCACCGAGACATGCTGAGTCTCTGGGAAAGCAGAGATCCCCAGTGCTGTTGCGGTTAAAGATAGGCTGCAGAGGGATAGTGAAGACCAGCAAGAGCTTTCAGGGCTGGCACCTTCCTTGTGGGAGAAGGAGCCAGACGTTTGCCTTTTCAGAAAAAGTTTCTGCCGAGAACGAGCACCGTGACATGCTGAGTCTCTGGAAAAGCAGAGATCCCCAGTGCTGTTGAGGCTAAAGATAGGCTGCAGAGGGATAGTGAAGACCAGCAAGAGCTTTCAGGGCTGGCACCTTCCTTGTGGGAGAAGGAGCCAGACGTTTGCCTTTTCAGAAAAAGTTTCTGCCGAGAACGAGCACCGTGACATGCTGAGTCTCTGGGAAAGCAGAGATCCCCAGTGCTGTTGTGCCTGTGGATAGGCTGCAGGGGGACGGTGAAGACCAGCAAGAGCTTTCAGGGCTGGCACCTTCCTTGTGGGAGAAGGAGCCAGACGTTTGCCTTTTCAGAAAAAGTTTCTGCCGAGAACGAGCACCGTGACATGCTGAGTCTCTGGGAAAGCAGAGATCCCCAGTGCTGTTGCGGCTAAAGATAGGCTGCAGAGGGATAGTGAAGACCAGCAAGAGCTTTCAGGGCTGGCACCTTCCTTGTGGAAGAAGGAGCCAGACGTTTGCCTTTTCAGAAAAAGGCTCTGCCGAGAGCGAGCACCATGAGATGCTGATTCTCTGGGAAAGCAGAGATCCCCAGTGCTGTTGTGCCTGTGGATAGGCTGCAGGGGGACGGTGAAGACCAGCAAGAGCTTTCAGGGCTGGCACCTTCCTTGTGGGAGAAGGAGCCAGACGTTTGCCTTTTCAGAAAAAAGTTTCTGCCGAGAAAGAGCACCGTGACATGCTGAGTCTCTGGGAAAGCAGAGATCCCCAGTGCTGTTGCGGCTAAAGATAGGCTGCAGAGGGATAGTGAAGACCAGCAAGAGCTTTCAGGGCTGGCACCTTCCTTGTGGGAGAAGGAGCCAGACGTTTGCCTTTTCAGAAAAAGTTTCTGCCGAGAACGAGCACCGTGACATGCTGAGTCTCTGGGAAAGCAGAGATCCCCAGTGCTGTTGTGCCTGTGGATAGGCTGCAGGGGGACGGTGAAAACGAGCAAGATCTTTCAGGGCTGGCACCTTCCTTGTGGGAGAAGGAGCCAGACGTTTGCCTTTTGAGAAAAAGTTTCTGCCGAGAACGAGCACCGTGACATGCTGCTTCTCTGGGAAAGCAGAGATCCCCAGTGCTGTTGTGCCTGTGGATAGGCTGCAGGGGGACGGTGAAGACCAGCAAGATCTTTCAGGGCTGGCACCTTCCTTGTGGGAGAAGGAGCCAGACGTTTGCCTTTTCAGAAAAAGTTTCTGCCGAGAACGAGCACCGTGACATGCTGAGTCTCTGGGAAAGCAGAGATCCCCAGTGCTGTTGCGGCTAAAGATAGGCTGCAGAGGGATAGTGAAGACCTGCAAGAGCTTTCAGGGCTGGCACCTTCCTTGTGGGAGAAGGAGCCAGACGTTTGCCTTTTCAGAAAAAGGCTCTGCCGAGAGCGAGCACCATGAGATGCTGAATCTCTGGGAAAGCAGAGATCCCCAGTGCTGTTGTGCCTGTGGATAGGCTGCAGAGGGATAGTGAAGACCAGCAAGAGCTTTCAGGGCTGGCACCTTCCTTGTGGGAGAAGGAGCCAGACGTTTGCCTTTTGAGAAAAAGTTTCTGCCGAGAGCGAGCACCATGAGATGCTGAGTCTCTGGGAAAGCAGAGATCCCCAGTGCTGTTGCGGCTAAAGATAGGCTGCAGGGGGATAGTGAAGACCTGCAAGAGCTTTCAGGGCTGGCACCTTCCTTGTGGGAGAAGGAGCCAGACGTTTGCCTTTTGAGAAAAAGTTTCTGCCGAGAGCGAGCACCATGAGATGCTGAGTCTCTGGGAAAGCAGAGATCCCCAGTGCTGTTGTGCCTGTGGATAGGCTGCAGAGTGATAGTGAAGACCTGCAAGAGCTTTCAGGGCTGGCACCTTCCTTGTGGGAGAAGGAGCCAGACGTTTGCCTTTTGAGAAAAAGTTTCTGCCGAGAACGAGCACCGTGACATGCTGAGTCTCTGGGAAAGCAGAGATCCCCAGTGCTGTTGTGCCTGTGGATAGGCTGCACGGGGACGGTGAAGACCAGCAAGAGCTTTCAGGGCTGGCACCTTCCTTGTGGGAGAAGGAGCCAGACGTTTGCCTTTTCAGAAAACGTTTCTGCCGAGAACGAGCACCGAGACATGCTGAGTCTCTGGGAAAGCAGAGATCCCCAGTGCTGTTGCGGTTAAAGATAGGCTGCAGAGGGATAGTGAAGACCAGCAAGAGCTTTCAGGGCTGGCACCTTCCTTGTGGGAGAAGGAGCCAGACGTTTGCCTTTTCAGAAAAAGTTTCTGCCGAGAACGAGCACCGTGACATGCTGAGTCTCTGGAAAAGCAGAGATCCCCAGTGCTGTTGTGCCTGTGGATAGGCTGCAGAGGGATAGTGAAGACCAGCAAGAGCTTTCAGGGCTGGCACCTTCCTTGTGGGAGAAGGAGCCAGACGTTTGCCTTTTCAGAAAAAGTTTCTGCCGAGAACGAGCACCGTGACATGCTGAGTCTCTGGGAAAGCAGAGATCCCCAGTGCTGTTGTGCCTGTGGATAGGCTGCAGGGGGACGGTGAAGACCAGCAAGAGCTTTCAGGGCTGGCACCTTCCTTGTGGGAGAAGGAGCCAGACGTTTGCCTTTTCAGAAAAAGTTTCTGCCGAGAACGAGCACCGTGACATGCTGAGTCTCTGGGAAAGCAGAGATCCCCAGTGCTGTTGCGGCTAAAGATAGGCTGCAGAGGGATAGTGAAGACCAGCAAGAGCTTTCAGGGCTGGCACCTTCCTTGTGGAAGAAGGAGCCAGACGTTTGCCTTTTCAGAAAAAGGCTCTGCCGAGAGCGAGCACCATGAGATGCTGATTCTCTGGGAAAGCAGAGATCCCCAGTGCTGTTGTGCCTGTGGATAGGCTGCAGGGGGACGGTGAAGACCAGCAAGAGCTTTCAGGGCTGGCACCTTCCTTGTGGGAGAAGGAGCCAGACGTTTGCCTTTTCAGAAAAAAGTTTCTGCCGAGAAAGAGCACCGTGACATGCTGAGTCTCTGGGAAAGCAGAGATCCCCAGTGCTGTTGCGGCTAAAGATAGGCTGCAGAGGGATAGTGAAGACCAGCAAGAGCTTTCAGGGCTGGCACCTTCCTTGTGGGAGAAGGAGCCAGACGTTTGCCTTTTCAGAAAAAGTTTCTGCCGAGAGCGAGCACCGTGACATGCTGAGTCTCTGGGAAAGCAGAGATCCCCAGTGCTGTTGTGCCTGTGGATAGGCTGCATAGGGACGGTGAAAACGAGCAAGATCTTTCAGGGCTGGCACCTTCCTTGTGGGAGAAGGAGCCAGACGTTTGCCTTTTCAGAAAAAGTTTCTGCCGAGAACGAGCACCGTGACATGCTGAGTCTCTGGGAAAGCAGAGATCCCAAGTGCTGTTGTGCCTGTGGATAGGCTGCAGGGGGACGGTGAAGACCAGCAAGAGCTTTCAGGGCTGGCACCTTCCTTGTGGGAGAAGGAGCCAGACGTTTGCCTTTTCAGAAAAAGTTTCTGCCGAGAACGAGCACCGTGACATGCTGAGTCTCTGGGAAAGCAGAGATCCCCAGTGCTGTTGTGCCTGTGGATAGGCTGCAGGGGGATAGTGAAGACCTGCAAGAGCTTTCAGGGCTGGCACCTTCCTTGTGGGAGAAGGAGCCAGACGTTTGCCTTTTCAGAAAAAGTTTCTGCCGAGAACGAGCACCGTGACATGCTGAGTCTCTGCGAAAGCAGAGATCCCCAGTGCTGTTGCGGCTAAAGATAGGCTGCAGAGGGATAGTGAAGACCTGCAAGAGCTTTCAGGGCTGGCACCTTCCTTGTGGGAGAAGGAGCCAGACGTTTGCCTTTTCAGAAAAAGGCTCTGCCGAGAGCGAGCACCATGAGATGCTGAATCTCTGGGAAAGCAGAGATCCCCAGTGCTGTTGTGCCTGTGGATAGGCTGCAGAGGGATAGTGAAGACCAGCAAGATCTTTCAGGGCTGGCACCTTCCTTGTGGGAGAAGGAGCCAGACGTTTGCCTTTTCAGAAAAAGTTTCTGCCGAGAACGAGCACCGTGACATGCTGAGTCTCTGCGAAAGCAGAGATCCCCAGTGCTGTTGCGGCTAAAGATAGGCTGCAGGGGGACGGTGAAGACCAGCAAGAGCTTTCAGGGCTGGCACCTTCCTTGTGGGAGAAGGAGCCAGACGTTTGCCTTTTGAGAAAAAGTTTCTGCCGAGAACGAGCACCGTGACATGCTGAGTCTCTGGGAAAGCAGAGATCCCCAGTGCTGTTGTGGCTAAAGATAGGCTGCAGAGGGATAGTGAAGACCTGCACGAGCTTTCAGGGCTGGCACCTTCCTTGTGGGAGAAGGAGCCAGACGTTTGCCTTTTCAGAAAAAGTTTCTGCCGAGAACGAGCACCGTGACATGCTGAGTCTCTGGGAAAGCAGAGATCCCCAGTGCTGTTGTGGCTAAGATAGGCTGCAGAGGGATAGTGAAGACCAGCAAGAGCTTTCAGGGCTGGCACCTTCCTTGTGGGAGAAGGAGCCAGACGTTTGCCTTTTCAGAAAAAGGCTCTGCCGAGAGCGAGCACCATGAGATGCTGATTCTCTGGGAAAGCAGAGATCCCCAGTGCTGTTGTGCCTGTGGATAGGCTGCAGGGGGACGGTGAAGACCAGCAAGAGCTTTCAGGGCTGGCACCTTCCTTGTGGGAGAAGGAGCCAGACGTTTGCCTTTTCAGAAAAAGTTTCTGCCGAGAACGAGCACCGTGACATGCTGAGTCTCTGCGAAAGCAGAGATCCCCAGTGCTGTTGTGCCTGTGGATAGGCTGCAGGGGGACGGTGAAGACCAGCAAGAGCTTTCAGGGCTGGCACCTTCCTTGTGGGAGAAGGAGCCAGACGTTTGCCTTTTGAGAAAAAGTTTCTGCCGAGAACGAGCACCGTGACATGCTGAGTCTCTGGGAAAGCAGAGATCCCCAGTGCTGTTGTGCCTGTGGATAGGCTGCACGGGGACGGTGAAGACCAGCAAGAGCTTTCAGGGCTGGCACCTTCCTTGTGGGAGAAGGAGCCAGACGTTTGCCTTTTCAGAAAAAGTTTCTGCCGAGAACGAGCACCGAGACATGCTGAGTCTCTGGGAAAGCAGAGATCCCCAGTGCTGTTGTGCCTGTGGATAGGCTGCAGGGGGACGGTGAAGACCAGCAAGAGCTTTCAGGGCTGGCACCTTCCTTGTGGGAGAAGGAGCCAGACGTTTGCCTTTTCAGAAAAAGTTTCTGCCGAGAACGAGCACCGTGACATGCTGAGTCTCTGGGAAAGCAGAGATCCCCAGTGCTGTTGCGGCTAAAGATAGGCTGCAGAGGGATAGTGAAGACCAGCAAGAGCTTTCAGGGCTGGCACCTTCCTTGTGGAAGAAGGAGCCAGACGTTTGCCTTTTCAGAAAAAGGCTCTGCCGAGAGCGAGCACCATGAGATGCTGATTCTCTGGGAAAGCAGAGATCCCCAGTGCTGTTGTGCCTGTGGATAGGCTGCAGGGGGACGGTGAAGACCAGCAAGAGCTTTCAGGGCTGGCACCTTCCTTGTGGGAGAAGGAGCCAGACGTTTGCCTTTTCAGAAAAAAGTTTCTGCCGAGAAAGAGCACCGTGACATGCTGAGTCTCTGGGAAAGCAGAGATCCCCAGTGCTGTTGCGGCTAAAGATAGGCTGCAGAGGGATAGTGAAGACCAGCAAGAGCTTTCAGGGCTGGCACCTTCCTTGTGGGAGAAGGAGCCAGACGTTTGCCTTTTCAGAAAAAGTTTCTGCCGAGAACGAGCACCGTGACATGCTGAGTCTCTGGGAAAGCAGAGATCCCCAGTGCTGTTGTGCCTGTGGATAGGCTGCAGGGGGACGGTGAAAACGAGCAAGATCTTTCAGGGCTGGCACCTTCCTTGTGGGAGAAGGAGCCAGACGTTTGCCTTTTGAGAAAAAGTTTCTGCCGAGAACGAGCACCGTGACATGCTGCTTCTCTGGGAAAGCAGAGATCCCCAGTGCTGTTGTGCCTGTGGATAGGCTGCAGGGGGACGGTGAAGACCAGCAAGATCTTTCAGGGCTGGCACCTTCCTTGTGGGAGAAGGAGCCAGACGTTTGCCTTTTCAGAAAAAGTTTCTGCCGAGAACGAGCACCGTGACATGCTGAGTCTCTGGGAAAGCAGAGATCCCCAGTGCTGTTGCGGCTAAAGATAGGCTGCAGAGGGATAGTGAAGACCTGCAAGAGCTTTCAGGGCTGGCACCTTCCTTGTGGGAGAAGGAGCCAGACGTTTGCCTTTTCAGAAAAAGGCTCTGCCGAGAGCGAGCACCATGAGATGCTGAATCTCTGGGAAAGCAGAGATCCCCAGTGCTGTTGTGCCTGTGGATAGGCTGCAGAGGGATAGTGAAGACCAGCAAGAGCTTTCAGGGCTGGCACCTTCCTTGTGGGAGAAGGAGCCAGACGTTTGCCTTTTGAGAAAAAGTTTCTGCCGAGAGCGAGCACCATGAGATGCTGAGTCTCTGGGAAAGCAGAGATCCCCAGTGCTGTTGCGGCTAAAGATAGGCTGCAGGGGGATAGTGAAGACCTGCAAGAGCTTTCAGGGCTGGCACCTTCCTTGTGGGAGAAGGAGCCAGACGTTTGCCTTTTGAGAAAAAGTTTCTGCCGAGAGCGAGCACCATGAGATGCTGAGTCTCTGGGAAAGCAGAGATCCCCAGTGCTGTTGTGCCTGTGGATAGGCTGCAGAGTGATAGTGAAGACCTGCAAGAGCTTTCAGGGCTGGCACCTTCCTTGTGGGAGAAGGAGCCAGACGTTTGCCTTTTGAGAAAAAGTTTCTGCCGAGAACGAGCACCGTGACATGCTGAGTCTCTGGGAAAGCAGAGATCCCCAGTGCTGTTGTGCCTGTGGATAGGCTGCAGGGGGACGGTGAAGACCAGCAAGAGCTTTCAGGGCTGGCACCTTCCTTGTGGGAGAAGGAGCCAGACGTTTGCCTTTTCAGAAAACGTTTCTGCCGAGAACGAGCACCGAGACATGCTGAGTCTCTGGGAAAGCAGAGATCCCCAGTGCTGTTGCGGTTAAAGATAGGCTGCAGAGGGATAGTGAAGACCAGCAAGAGCTTTCAGGGCTGGCACCTTCCTTGTGGGAGAAGGAGCCAGACGTTTGCCTTTTCAGAAAAAGTTTCTGCCGAGAACGAGCACCGTGACATGCTGAGTCTCTGGAAAAGCAGAGATCCCCAGTGCTGTTGTGCCTGTGGATAGGCTGCAGAGGGATAGTGAAGACCAGCAAGAGCTTTCAGGGCTGGCACCTTCCTTGTGGGAGAAGGAGCCAGACGTTTGCCTTTTCAGAAAAAGTTTCTGCCGAGAACGAGCACCGTGACATGCTGAGTCTCTGGGAAAGCAGAGATCCCCAGTGCTGTTGTGCCTGTGGATAGGCTGCAGGGGGACGGTGAAGACCAGCAAGAGCTTTCAGGGCTGGCACCTTCCTTGTGGGAGAAGGAGCCAGACGTTTGCCTTTTCAGAAAAAGTTTCTGCCGAGAACGAGCACCGTGACATGCTGAGTCTCTGGGAAAGCAGAGATCCCCAGTGCTGTTGCGGCTAAAGATAGGCTGCAGAGGGATAGTGAAGACCAGCAAGAGCTTTCAGGGCTGGCACCTTCCTTGTGGAAGAAGGAGCCAGACGTTTGCCTTTTCAGAAAAAGGCTCTGCCGAGAGCGAGCACCATGAGATGCTGATTCTCTGGGAAAGCAGAGATCCCCAGTGCTGTTGTGCCTGTGGATAGGCTGCAGGGGGACGGTGAAGACCAGCAAGAGCTTTCAGGGCTGGCACCTTCCTTGTGGGAGAAGGAGCCAGACGTTTGCCTTTTCAGAAAAAAGTTTCTGCCGAGAAAGAGCACCGTGACATGCTGAGTCTCTGGGAAAGCAGAGATCCCCAGTGCTGTTGCGGCTAAAGATAGGCTGCAGAGGGATAGTGAAGACCAGCAAGAGCTTTCAGGGCTGGCACCTTCCTTGTGGGAGAAGGAGCCAGACGTTTGCCTTTTCAGAAAAAGTTTCTGCCGAGAGCGAGCACCGTGACATGCTGAGTCTCTGGGAAAGCAGAGATCCCCAGTGCTGTTGTGCCTGTGGATAGGCTGCATAGGGACGGTGAAAACGAGCAAGATCTTTCAGGGCTGGCACCTTCCTTGTGGGAGAAGGAGCCAGACGTTTGCCTTTTCAGAAAAAGTTTCTGCCGAGAACGAGCACCGTGACATGCTGAGTCTCTGGGAAAGCAGAGATCCCAAGTGCTGTTGTGCCTGTGGATAGGCTGCAGGGGGACGGTGAAGACCAGCAAGAGCTTTCAGGGCTGGCACCTTCCTTGTGGGAGAAGGAGCCAGACGTTTGCCTTTTCAGAAAAAGTTTCTGCCGAGAACGAGCACCGTGACATGCTGAGTCTCTGGGAAAGCAGAGATCCCCAGTGCTGTTGTGCCTGTGGATAGGCTGCAGGGGGATAGTGAAGACCTGCAAGAGCTTTCAGGGCTGGCACCTTCCTTGTGGGAGAAGGAGCCAGACGTTTGCCTTTTCAGAAAAAGTTTCTGCCGAGAACGAGCACCGTGACATGCTGAGTCTCTGCGAAAGCAGAGATCCCCAGTGCTGTTGCGGCTAAAGATAGGCTGCAGAGGGATAGTGAAGACCTGCAAGAGCTTTCAGGGCTGGCACCTTCCTTGTGGGAGAAGGAGCCAGACGTTTGCCTTTTCAGAAAAAGGCTCTGCCGAGAGCGAGCACCATGAGATGCTGAATCTCTGGGAAAGCAGAGATCCCCAGTGCTGTTGTGCCTGTGGATAGGCTGCAGAGGGATAGTGAAGACCAGCAAGATCTTTCAGGGCTGGCACCTTCCTTGTGGGAGAAGGAGCCAGACGTTTGCCTTTTCAGAAAAAGTTTCTGCCGAGAACGAGCACCGTGACATGCTGAGTCTCTGCGAAAGCAGAGATCCCCAGTGCTGTTGCGGCTAAAGATAGGCTGCAGGGGGACGGTGAAGACCAGCAAGAGCTTTCAGGGCTGGCACCTTCCTTGTGGGAGAAGGAGCCAGACGTTTGCCTTTTGAGAAAAAGTTTCTGCCGAGAACGAGCACCGTGACATGCTGAGTCTCTGGGAAAGCAGAGATCCCCAGTGCTGTTGTGGCTAAAGATAGGCTGCAGAGGGATAGTGAAGACCTGCACGAGCTTTCAGGGCTGGCACCTTCCTTGTGGGAGAAGGAGCCAGACGTTTGCCTTTTCAGAAAAAGTTTCTGCCGAGAACGAGCACCGTGACATGCTGAGTCTCTGGGAAAGCAGAGATCCCCAGTGCTGTTGTGGCTAAAGATAGGCTGCAGAGGGATAGTGAAGACCAGCAAGAGCTTTCAGGGCTGGCACCTTCCTTGTGGGAGAAGGAGCCAGACGTTTGCCTTTTCAGAAAAAGGCTCTGCCGAGAGCGAGCACCATGAGATGCTGATTCTCTGGGAAAGCAGAGATCCCCAGTGCTGTTGTGCCTGTGGATAGGCTGCAGGGGGACGGTGAAGACCAGCAAGAGCTTTCAGGGCTGGCACCTTCCTTGTGGGAGAAGGAGCCAGACGTTTGCCTTTTCAGAAAAAGTTTCTGCCGAGAACGAGCACCGTGACATGCTGAGTCTCTGCGAAAGCAGAGATCCCCAGTGCTGTTGTGCCTGTGGATAGGCTGCAGGGGGACGGTGAAGACCAGCAAGAGCTTTCAGGGCTGGCACCTTCCTTGTGGGAGAAGGAGCCAGACGTTTGCCTTTTCAGAAAAAGTTTCTGCCGAGAACGAGCACCGTGACATGCTGAGTCTCTGGGAAAGCAGAGATCCCCAGTGCTGTTGTGCCTGTGGATAGGCTGCACGGGGACGGTGAAGACCAGCAAGAGCTTTCAGGGCTGGCACCTTCCTTGTGGGAGAAGGAGCCAGACGTTTGCCTTTTCAGAAAAAGTTTCTGCCGAGAACGAGCACCGAGACATGCTGAGTCTCTGGGAAAGCAGAGATCCCCAGTGCTGTTGTGCCTGTGGATAGGCTGCAGGGGGACGGTGAAGACCAGCAAGAGCTTTCAGGGCTGGCACCTTCCTTGTGGGAGAAGGAGCCAGACGTTTGCCTTTTCAGAAAAAGTTTCTGCCGAGAACGAGCACCGTGACATGCTGAGTCTCTGGGAAAGCAGAGATCCCCAGTGCTGTTGAGGCTAAAGATAGGCTGCAGAGGGATAGTGAAGACCAGCAAGAGCTTTCAGGGCTGGCACCTTCCTTGTGGGAGAAGGAGCCAGACGTTTGCCTTTTCAGAAAAAGTTTCTGCCGAGAACGAGCACCGTGACATGCTGAGTCTCTGCGAAAGCAGAGATCCCCAGTGCTGTTGTGCCTGTGGATAGGCTGCAGGGGGACGGTGAAGACCAGCAAGAGCTTTCAGGGCTGGCACCTTCCTTGTGGGAGAAGGAGCCAGACGTTTGCCTTTTCAGAAAAAGTTTCTGCCGAGAACGAGCACCGTGACATGCTGAGTCTCTGGGAAAGCAGAGATCCCCAGTGCTGTTGTGCCTGTGGATAGGCTGCAGGGGGACGGTGAAGACCAGCAAGATCTTTAAGGGCTGGCACCTTCCTTGTGGGAGAAGGAGCCAGACGTTTGCCTTTTCAGAAAAAGTTTCTGCCGAGAACGAGCACCGTGACATGCTGAGTCTCTGGAAAAGCAGAGATCCCCAGTGCTGTTGAGGCTAAAGATAGGCTGCAGAGGGATAGTGAAGACCAGCAAGAGCTTTCAGGGCTGGCACCTTCCTTGTGGGAGAAGGAGCCAGACGTTTGCCTTTTCAGAAAACGTTTCTGCCGAGAACGAGCACCGTGACATGCTGAGTCTCTGGGAAAGCAGAGATCCCCAGTGCTGTTGCGGCTAAAGATCGGCTGCAGAGGGATAGTGAAGACCTGCAAGAGCTTTCAGGGCTGGCACCTTCCTTGTGGGAGAAGGAGCCAGACGTTTGCCTTTTCAGAAAGTCTCTGCCGAGAGCGAGCACCATGAGATGCTGAGTCTCTGGGAAAGCAGAGATCCCCAGTGCTGTTGTGCCTGTGGATAGGCTGCAGGGGGACGGTGAAGACCAGCAAGATCTTTCAGGGCTGGCACCTTCCTTGTGGGAGAAGGAGCCAGACGTTTGCCTTTTCAGAAAACGTTTCTGCCGAGAACGAGCACCGAGACATGCTGAGTCTCTGGGAAAGCAGAGATCCCCAGTGCTGTTGTGCCTGTGGATAGGCTGCAGGGGGACGGTGAAGACCAGCAAGAGCTTTCAGGGCTGGCACCTTCCTTGTGGGAGAAGGAGCCAGACGTTTGCCTTTTCAGAAAAAGTTTCTGCCGAGAACGAGCACCGTGACATGCTGAGTCTCTGGGAAAGCAGAGATCCCCAGTGCTGTTGCGGCTAAAGATAGGCTGCAGAGGGATAGTGAAGACCTGCAAGAGCTTTCCGGGCTGGCACCTTCCTTGTGGGAGAAGGAGCCAGACGTTTGCCTTTTGAGAAAAAGTTTCTGCCGAGAGCGAGCACCATGAGATGCTGAGTCTCTGGGAAAGCAGAGATCCCCAGTGCTGTTGTGCCTGTGGATAGGCTGCAGAGGGATAGTGAAGACCAGCAAGAGCTTTCAGGGCTGGCACCTTCCTTGTGGGAGAAGGAGCCAGACGTTTGCCTTTTCAGAAAAAGTTTCTGCCGAGAACGAGCACCGTGACATGCTGAGTCTCTGCGAAAGCAGAGATCCCCAGTGCTGTTGTGCCTGTGGATAGGCTGCAGGGGGACGGTGAAGACCAGCAAGAGCTTTCAGGGCTGGCACCTTCCTTGTGGGAGAAGGAGCCAGACGTTTGCCTTTTCAGAAAAAGTTTCTGCCGAGAACGAGCACCGTGACATGCTGAGTCTCTGGGAAAGCAGAGATCCCCAGTGCTGTTGTGCCTGTGGATAGGCTGCACGGGGACGGTGAAGACCAGCAAGAGCTTTCAGGGCTGGCACCTTCCTTGTGGGAGAAGGAGCCAGACGTTTGCCTTTTCAGAAAAAGTTTCTGCCGAGAACGAGCACCGAGACATGCTGAGTCTCTGGAAAAGCAGAGATCCCCAGTGCTGTTGTGCCTGTGGATAGGCTGCAGGGGGACGGTGAAGACCAGCAAGAGCTTTCAGGGCTGGCACCTTCCTTGTGGGAGAAGGAGCCAGACGTTTGCCTTTTCAGAAAAAGTTTCTGCCGAGAACGAGCACCGTGACATGCTGAGTCTCTGGAAAAGCAGAGATCCCCAGTGCTGTTGAGGCTAAAGATAGGCTGCAGAGGGATAGTGAAGACCAGCAAGAGCTTTCAGGGCTGGCACCTTCCTTGTGGGAGAAGGAGCCAGACGTTTGCCTTTTCAGAAAACGTTTCTGCCGAGAACGAGCACCGTGACATGCTGAGTCTCTGGGAAAGCAGAGATCCCCAGTGCTGTTGCGGCTAAAGATCGGCTGCAGAGGGATAGTGAAGACCTGCAAGAGCTTTCAGGGCTGGCACCTTCCTTGTGGGAGAAGGAGCCAGACGTTTGCCTTTTCAGAAAGTCTCTGCCGAGAGCGAGCACCATGAGATGCTGAGTCTCTGGGAAAGCAGAGATCCGCAGTGCTGTTGTGCCTGTGGATAGGCTGCAGTGGGACGGTGAAGACCAGCAAGATCTTTCAGGGCTGGCACCTTCCTTGTGGGAGAAGGAGCCAGACGTTTGCCTTTTCAGAAAACGTTTCTGCCGAGAACGAGCACCGAGACATGCTGAGTCTCTGGGAAAGCAGAGATCCCCAGTGCTGTTGTGCCTGTGGATAGGCTGCAGGGGGACGGTGAAGACCAGCAAGAGCTTTCAGGGCTGGCACCTTCCTTGTGGGAGAAGGAGCCAGACGTTTGCCTTTTCAGAAAAAGTTTCTGCCGAGAACGAGCACCGTGACATGCTGAGTCTCTGGGAAAGCAGAGATCCCCAGTGCTGTTGCGGCTAAAGATAGGCTGCAGAGGGATAGTGAAGACCTGCAAGAGCTTTCCGGGCTGGCACCTTCCTTGTGGGAGAAGGAGCCAGACGTTTGCCTTTTGAGAAAAAGTTTCTGCCGAGAGCGAGCACCATGAGATGCTGAGTCTCTGGGAAAGCAGAGATCCCCAGTGCTGTTGTGCCTGTGGATAGGCTGCAGAGGGATAGTGAAGACCAGCAAGAGCTTTCAGGGCTGGCACCTTCCTTGTGGGAGAAGGAGCCAGACGTTTGCCTTTTCAGAATAATTTTCTGCCGAGAACGAGCACCGTGACATGCTGAGTCTCTGGGAAAGCAGAGATCCCAAGTGCTGTTGCGGCTAAAGATAGGCTGCAGAGGGATAGTGAAGACCTGCAAGAGCTTTCAGGGCTGGCACCTTCCTTGTGGGAGAAGGAGCCAGACGTTTGCCTTTTGAGAAAAAGTTTCTGCCGAGAACGAGCACCGTGACATGCTGAGTCTCTGGGAAAGCAGAGATCCCCAGTGCTGTTGTGCCTGTGGATAGGCTGCAGGGGGACGGTGAAGACCAGCAAGATCTTTCAGGGCTGGCACCTTCCTTGTGGGAGAAGGAGCCAGACGTTTGCCTTTTCAGAAAACGTTTCTGCCGAGAACGAGCACCGAGACATGCTGAGTCTCTGGGAAAGCAGAGATCCCCAGTGCTGTTGTGCCTGTGGATAGGCTGCAGGGGGACGGTGAAGACCAGCAAGAGCTTTCAGGGCTGGCACCTTCCTTGTGGGAGAAGGAGCCAGACGTTTGCCTTTTCAGAAAAAGTTTCTGCCGAGAACGAGCACCGTGACATGCTGAGTCTCTGGGAAAGCAGAGATCCCCAGTGCTGTTGCGGCTAAAGATAGGCTGCAGAGGGATAGTGAAGACCTGCAAGAGCTTTCCGGGCTGGCACCTTCCTTGTGGGAGAAGGAGCCAGACGTTTGCCTTTTGAGAAAAAGTTTCTGCCGAGAGCGAGCACCATGAGATGCTGAATCTCTGGGAAAGCAGAGATCCCCAGTGCTGTTGTGCCTGTGGATAGGCTGCAGAGGGATAGTGAAGACCAGCAAGAGCTTTCAGGGCTGGCACCTTCCTTGTGGGAGAAGGAGCCAGACGTTTGCCTTTTCAGAAAAAGTTTCTGCCGAGAACGAGCACCGTGACATGCTGAGTCTCTGCGAAAGCAGAGATCCCCAGTGCTGTTGCGGCTAAAGATAGGCTGCATGGGGACGGTGAAGACCAGCAAGAGCTTTCAGGGCTGGCACCTTCCTTGTGGGAGAAGGAGCCAGACGTTTGCCTTTTCAGAAAAAGTTTCTGCCGAGAACGAGCACCGTGACATGCTGAGTCTCTGCGAAAGCAGAGATCCCCAGTGCTGTTGCGGCTAAAGATAGGCTGCAGGGGGACGGTGAAGACCAGCAAGAGCTTTCAGGGCTGGCACCTTCCTTGTGGGAGAAGGAGCCAGACGTTTGCCTTTTGAGAAAAAGTTTCTGCCGAGAGCGAGCACCATGAGATGCTGAGTCTCTGGGAAAGCAGAGATCCCCAGTGCTGTTGTGCCTGTGGATAGGCTGCAGGGGGACGGTGAAGACGAGCAAGATCTTTCAGGGCTGGCACCTTCCTTGTGGGAGAAGGAGCCAGACGTTTGCCTTTTCAGAAAAAGTTTCTGCCGAGAACGAGCACCGTGACATGCTGAGTCTCTGGGAAAGCAGAGATCCCCAGTGCTGTTGCGGCTAAAGATAGGCTGCAGAGGGATAGTGAAGACCTGAAAGAGCTTTCAGGGCTGGCACCTTCCTTGTGGGAGAAGGAGCCAGACGTTTGCCTTTTCAGAAAACGTTTCTGCCGAGAGCGAGCACCATGAGATGCTGAGTCTCTGGGAAAGCAGAGATCCCCAGTGCTGTTGTGCCTGTGGATAGGCTGCAGAGGGATAGTGAAGACCAGCAAGAGCTTTCAGGGCTGGCACCTTCCTTGTGGGAGAAGGAGCCAGACGTTTGCCTTTTCAGAAAAAGTTTCTGCCGAGAACGAGCACCGTGACATGCTGAGTCTCTGGGAAAGCAGAGATCCCCAGTGCTGTTGCGGCTAAAGATAGGCTGCAGAGGGATAGTGAAGACCTGAAAGAGCTTTCAGGGCTGGCACCTTCCTTGTGGGAGAAGGAGCCAGACGTTTGCCTTTTCAGAAAAAGGCTCTGCCGAGAGCGAGCACCATGAGATGCTGAATCTCTGGGAAAGCAGAGATCCCCAGTGCTGTTGTGCCTGTGGATAGGCTGCAGAGGGATAGTGAAGACCAGCAAGAGCTTTCAGGGCTGGCACCTTCCTTGTGGGAGAAGGAGCCAGACGTTTGCCTTTTCAGAAAAAGTTTCTGCCGAGAACGAGCACCGTGACATGCTGAGTCTCTGCGAAAGCAGAGATCCCCAGTGCTGTTGCGGCTAAAGATAGGCTGCAGGGGGACGGTGAAGACCAGCAAGAGCTTTCAGGGCTGGCACCTTCCTTGTGGGAGAAGGAGCCAGATGTTTGCCTTTTCAGAAAAAGTTTCTGCCGAGAACGAGCACCGTGACATGCTGAGTCTCTGGGAAAGCAGAGATCCCCAGTGCTGTTGTGCCTGTGGATAGGCTGCAGGGGGACGGTGAAGACCAGCAAGAGCTTTCAGGGCTGGCACCTTCCTTGTGGGAGAAGGAGCCAGACGTTTGCCTTTTCAGAAAAAGTTTCTGCCGAGAACGAGCACCGTGACATGCTGAGTCTCTGGGAAAGCAGAGATCCCCAGTGCTGTTGCGGCTAAAGATAGGCTGCAGAGGGATAGTGAAGACCTGCAAGAGCTTTCAGGGCTGGCACATTCCTTGTGGGAGAAGGAGCCAGACGTTTGCCTTTTCAGAAAAAGGCTCTGCCGAGAACGAGCACCGTGACATGCTGAGTCTCTGGGAAAGCAGAGATCCCCAGTGCTGTTGCGGCTAAAGATAGGCTGCAGAGGGATAGTGAAGACCAGCAAGAGCTTTCAGGGCTGGCACCTTCCTTGTGGGAGAAGGAGATAGACGTTTGCCTTTTCAGAAAAAGTTTCTGCCGAGAACGAGCACCATGAGATGCTGAGTCTCTGGGAAAGCAGAGATCCCCAGTGCTGTTGCGGCTAAAGATAGGCTGCAGAGGGATAGTGAAGACCTGAAAGAGCTTTCAGGGCTGGCACCTTCCTTGTGGGAGAAGGAGCCAGACGTTTGCCTTTTCAGAAAAAGGCTCTGCCGAGAGCGAGCACCATGAGATGCTGAATCTCTGGGAAAGCAGAGATCCCCAGTGCTGTTGTGCCTGTGGATAGGCTGCAGAGGGATAGTGAAGACCAGCAAGAGCTTTCAGGGCTGGCACCTTCCTTGTGGGAGAAGGAGCCATACGTTTGCCTTTTCAGAAAAAGTTTCTGCCGAGAACGAGCACCGTGACATGCTGAGTCTCTGCGAAAGCAGAGATCCCCAGTGCTGTTGCGGCTAAAGATAGGCTGCAGGGGGACGGTGAAGACCAGCAAGAGCTTTCAGGGCTGGCACCTTCCTTGTGGGAGAAGGAGCCAGACGTTTGCCTTTTCAGAAAAAGTTTCTGCCGAGAAAGAGCACCGTGACATGCTGAGTCTCTGGGAAAGCAGAGATCCCCAGTGCTGTTGTGCCTGTGGATAGGCTGCAGGGGGATAGTGAAGACCTGCAAGAGCTTTCAGGGCTGGCACCTTCCTTGTGGGAGAAGGAGCCAGACGTTTGCCTTTTCAGAAAAAGTTTCTGCCGAGAACGAGCACCGTGACATGCTGAGTCTCTGGGAAAGCAGAGATCCCCAGTGCTGTTGCGGCTAAAGATAGGCTGCAGAGGGATAGTGAAGACCTGCAAGAGCTTTCAGGGCTGGCACCTTCCTTGTGGGAGAAGGAGCCAGACGTTTGCCTTTTCAGAAAAAGGCTCTGCCGAGAGCGAGCACCATGAGATGCTGAATCTCTGGGAAAGCAGAGATCCCCAGTGCTGTTGTGCCTGTGGATAGGCTGCAGAGGGATAGTGAAGACCAGCAAGAGCTTTCAGGGCTGGCACCTTCCTTGTGGGAGAAGGAGCCAGACGTTTGCCTTTTCAGAAAAAGTTTCTGCCGAGAACGAGCACCGTGACATGCTGAGTCTCTGCGAAAGCAGAGATCCCCAGTGCTGTTGCGGCTAAAGATAGGCTGCAGGGGGACGGTGAAGACCAGCAAGAGCTTTCAGGGCTGGCACCTTCCTTGTGGGAGAAGGAGCCAGACGTTTGCCTTTTGAGAAAAAGTTTCTGCCGAGAAAGAGCACCGTGACATGCTGAGTCTCTGGGAAAGCAGAGATCCCCAGTGCTGTTGTGCCTGTGGATAGGCTGCAGGGGGACGGTGAAGACCAGCAAGAGCTTTCAGGGCTGGCACCTTCCTTGTGGGAGAAGGAGCCAGACTTTTGCCTTTTCAGAAAAAGTTTCTGCCGAGAACGAGCACCGTGACATGCTGAGTCTCTGCGAAAGCAGAGATCCCCAGTGCTGTTGCGGCTAAAGATAGGCTGCAGAGGGATAGTGAAGACCTGCAAGAGCTTTCAGGGCTGGCACCTTCCTTGTGGGAGAAGGAGCCAGACGTTTGCCTTTTCAGAAAAAGTTTCTGCCGAGAACGAGCACCGTGACATGCTGAGTCTCCGGGAAAGCAGAGATCCCCAGTGCTGTTGTGCCTGTGGATAGGCTGCAGGGGGACGGTGAAGACCAGCAAGAGCTTTCAGGGCTGGCACCTTCCTTGTGGGAGAAGGAGCCAGACGTTTGCCTTTTGAGAAAAAGTTTCTGCCGAGAACGAGCACCGTGACATGCTGAGTCTCTGGGAAAGCAGAGATCCCCAGTGCTGTTGCGGCTAAAGATAGGCTGCAGAGGGATAGTGAAGACCTGCAAGAGCTTTCAGGGCTGGCACCATCCTTGTGGGAGAAGGAACCAGACGTTTGCCTTTTCAGAAAAAGTTTCTGCCGAGAGCGAGCACCAAGAGATGCTGAGTCTCTGGGAAAGCAGAGATCCCCAGTGCTGTTGTGCCTGTGGATAGGCTGCAGAGGGATAGTGAAGACCAGCAAGAGCTTTCAGGGCTGGCACCTTCCTTGTGGGAGAAGGAGCCAGACGTTTGCCTTTTCAGAAAAAGTTTCTGCCAAGAACGAGCACCGTGACATGCTGAGTCTCTGGGAAAGCAGAGATCCCCAGTGCTGTTGCGGCTAAAGATAGGCTGCAGAGGGATAGTGAAGACCTGCAAGAGCTTTCAGGGCTGGCACATTCCTTGTGGGAGAAGGAGCCAGACGTTTGCCTTTTCAGAAAAAGGCTCTGCCGAGAACGAGCACCGTGACATGCTGAGTCTCTGGGAAAGCAGAGATCCCCAGTGCTGTTGCGGCTAAAGATAGGCTGCAGAGGGATAGTGAAGACCAGCAAGAGCTTTCAGGGCTGGCACCTTCCTTGTGGGAGAAGGAGATAGACGTTTGCCTTTTCAGAAAAAGTCTCTGCCGAGAGCGAGCACCATGAGATGCTGAGTCTCTGGGAAAGCAGAGATCCCCAGTGCTGTTGTGCCTGTGGACAGGCTGCAGGGGGACGGTGAAGACCAGCAAGAGCTTTCAGGGCTGGCACCTTCCTTGTGGGAGAAGGAGCCAGACGTTTGCCTTTTCAGAAAAAGTTTCTGCCGAGAACGAGCACCGTGACATGCTGAGTCTCTGCGAAAGCAGAGATCCCCAGTGCTGTTGTGCCTGTGGATAGGCTGCAGGGGGACGGTGAAGACCAGCAAGATCTTTCAGGGCTGGCACCTTCCTTGTGGGAGAAGGAGCCAGACGTTTGCCTTTTCAGAAAAAGTTTCTGCCGAGAACGAGCACCGTGACATGCTGAGTCTCTGGGAAAGCAGAGATCCCCAGTGCTGTTGCGGCTAAAGATAGGCTGCAGAGGGATAGTGAAGACCTGCAAGAGCTTTCAGGGCTGGCACCTTCCTTGTGGGAGAAGGAGCCAGACATTTGCCTTTTCAGAAAAACTTTCTGCCGAGAACGAGCACCGTGACATGCTGAGTCTCTGGGAAAGCAGAGATCACCAGTGCTGTTGTGCCTGTGGATAGGCTGCAGGGGGACGGTGAAGACCAGCAAGATCTTTCAGGGCTGGCACCTTCCTTGTGGGAGAAGGAGCCAGACGTTTGCCTTTTCAGAAAAAGGCTCTGCCGAGAACGAGCACCGTGACATGCTGAGTCTCTGGGAAAGCAGAGATCCCCAGTGCTGTTGCGGCTAAAGATAGGCTGCAGAGGGATAGTGAAGACCTGCAAGAGCTTTCAGGGCTGGCACCTTCCTTGTGGGAGAAGGAGCCAGACGTTTGCCTTTTCAGAAAAAGTTTCTGCCGAGAACGAGCACCGTGACATGCTGAGTCTCTGGGAAAGCAGAGATCCCCAGTGCTGTTGTGCCTGTGGATAGGCTGCAGGGGGACGGTGAAGACCAGCAAGAGCTTTCAGGGCTGGCACCTTCCTTGTGGGAGAAGGAGCCAGACGTTTGCCTTTTCAGAAAAAAGTTTCTGCCGAGAACGAGCACCGTGACATGCTGAGTCTCTGGGAAAGCAGAGATCCCCAGTGCTGTTGCGGCTAAAGATAGGCTGCAGAGGGATAGTGAAGACCAGCAAGAGCTTTCAGGGCTGGCACCTTCCTTGTGGGAGAAGGAGCCAGACGTTTGCCTTTTCAGAAAAAGTTTCTGCCGAGAACGAGCACCGTGACATGCTGAGTCTCTGGGAAAGCAGAGATCCCCAGTGCTGTTGCGCCTAAAGATAGGCTGCAGAGGGATAGTGAAGACCTGCAAGAGCTTTCAGGGCTGGCACCTTCCTTGTGGGAGAAGGAGCCAGACGTTTGCCTTTTCAGAAAAAGTTTCTGCCGAGAACGAGCACCGTGACATGCTGCTTCTCTGGGAAAGCAGAGATGCCCAGTGCTGTTGTGCCTGTGGATAGGCTGCAGGGGGACGGTAAAGACCTGCAAGAGCTTTCAGGGCTGGCACATTCCTTGTGGGAGAAGGAGCCAGACGTTTGCCTTTTCAGAAAAAGGCTCTGCCGAGAACGAGCACCGTGACATGCTGAGTCTCTGGGAAAGCAGAGATCCCCAGTGCTGTTGCGGCTAAAGATAGGCTGCAGAGGGATAGTGAAGACCTGCAAGAGCTTTCAGGGCTGGCACCTTCCTTGTGGGAGAAGGAGCCAGACGTTTGCCTTTTCAGAAAAAGTTTCTGCCGAGAACGAGCACCGTGACATGCTGAGTCTCTGGGAAAGCAGAGATCCCCAGTGCTGTTGTGCCTGTGGATAGGCTGCAGGGGGACGGTGAAGACCAGCAAGAGCTTTCAGGGCTGGCACCTTCCTTGTGGGAGAAGGAGCCAGACGTTTGCCTTTTCAGAAAAAGTTTCTGCCGAGAACGAGCACCGTGACATGCTGAGTCTCTGGGAAAGCAGAGATCCCCAGTGCTGTTGCGGCTAAAGATAGGCTGCAGAGGGATAGTGAAGACCAGCAAGAGCTTTCAGGGCTGGCACCTTCCTTGTGGAAGAAGGAGCCAGACGTTTGCCTTTTCAGAAAAAGTCTCTGCCGAGAGCGAGCACCATGAGATGCTGATTCTCTGGGAAAGCAGAGATCCCCAGTGCTGTTGTGCCTGTGGATAGGCTGCAGGGGGACGGTGAAGACCAGCAAGAGCTTTCAGGGCTGGCACCTTCCTTGTGGGAGAAGGAGCCAGACGTTTGCCTTTTCAGAAAAAAGTTTCTGCCGAGAAAGAGCACCGTGACATGCTGAGTCTCTGGGAAAGCAGAGATCCCCAGTGCTGTTGCGGCTAAAGATAGGCTGCAGAGGGATAGTGAAGACCAGCAAGAGCTTTCAGGGCTGGCACCTTCCTTGTGGGAGAAGGAGCCAGACGTTTGCCTTTTCAGAAAAAGTTTCTGCCGAGAACGAGCACCGTGACATGCTGAGTCTCTGGGAAAGCAGAGATCCCCAGTGCTGTTGTGCCTGTGGATAGGCTGCAGGGGGACGGTGAAAACGAGCAAGATCTTTCAGGGCTGGCACCTTCCTTGTGGGAGAAGGAGCCAGACGTTTGCCTTTTGAGAAAAAGTTTCTGCCGAGAACGAGCACCGTGACATGCTGCTTCTCTGGGAAAGCAGAGATCCCCAGTGCTGTTGTGCCTGTGGATAGGCTGCAGGGGGACGGTGAAGACCAGCAAGATCTTTCAGGGCTGGCACATTCCTTGTGGGAGAAGGAGCCAGACGTTTGCCTTTTCAGAAAAAAGTTTCTGCCGAGAACGAGCACCGTGACATGCTGAGTCTCTGGGAAAGCAGAGATCCCCAGTGCTGTTGCGGATAAAGATAGGCTGCCTAGGGATAGTGAAGACCTGCAAGAGCTTTCAGGGCTGGCACCTTCCTTGTGGGAGAAGGAGCCAGACTTTTGCCTTTTCAGAAAAAGTTTCTGCCGAGAACGAGCACCGTGACATGCTGAGTCTCTGGGAAAGCAGAGATCCCCAGTGCTGTTGTGCCTGTGGATAGGCTGCAGGGGGATGGTGAAGACCAGCAAGATCTTTCAGGGCTGGCACCTTCCTTGTGGGAGAAGGAGCCAGACGTTTGCCTTTTCAGAAAAAGTTTCTGCCGAGAACGAGCACCGTGACATGCTGAGTCTCTGGGAAAGCAGAGATCCCCAGTGCTGTTGCAGCTAAAGATAGGCTGCAGAGGGATAGTGAAGACCTGCAAGAGCTTTCAGGGCTGGCACCTTCCTTGTGGGAGAAGGAGCCAGACGTTTGCCTTTTCAGAAAAAGGCTCTGCCGAGAGCGAGCACCATGAGATGCTGAATCTCTGGGAAAGCAGAGATCCCCAGTGCTGTTGTGCCTGTGGATAGGCTGCAGAGGGATAGTGAAGACCAGCAAGAGCTTTCAGGGCTGGCACCTTCCTTGTGGGAGAAGGAGCCAGACGTTTGCCTTTTCAGAAAAAGTTTCTGCCGAGAACGAGCACCGTGACATGCTGAGTCTCTGCGAAATCAGAGATCCCCAGTGCTGTTGCGGCTAAAGATAGGCTGCAGGGGGACGGTGAAGACCAGCAAGAGCTTTCAGGGCTGGCACCTTCCTTGTGGGAGAAGGAGCCAGACGTTTGCCTTTTGAGAAAAAGTTTCTGCCGAGAACGAGCACCGTGACATGCTGAGTCTCTGGGAAAGCAGAGATCCCCAGTGCTGTTGTGCCTGTGGATAGGCTGCAGGGGGACGGTGAAGACCAGCAAGAGCTTTCAGGGCTGGCACCTTCCTTGTGGGAGAAGGAGCCAGACTTTTGCCTTTTCAGAAAAAGTTTCTGCCGAGAACGAGCACCGTGACATGCTGAGTCTCTGGGAAAGCAGAGATCCCCAGTGCTGTTGCGGCTAAAGATAGGCTGCAGAGCGATAGTGAAGACCTGCAAGAGCTTTCTGGGCTGGCACCTTTCTTGTGGGAGAAGGAGCCAGACGTTTGCCTTTTCAGAAAAAGGCTCTGCCGAGAGCGAGCATCATGAGATGCTGAGTCTCTGGGAAAGCAGAGATCCCCAGTGCTGTTGTGCCTGTGGATAGGCTGCAGTGGGACGGTGAAGACCTGCAAGATCTTTCAGGGCTGGCACCTTCCTTGTGGGAGAAGGAGCCAGACGTTTGCCTTTTCAGAAAAAGTTTCTGCTGAGAACGAGCACCGTGACATGCTGAGTCTCTGGGAAAGCAGAGATCCCCAGTGCTGTTGTGCCTGTGGATAGGCTGCAGGGGGACGGTGAAGACCAGCAAGAGCTTTCAGGGCTGGCACCTTCCTTGTGGGAGAAGGAGCCAGACGTTTGCCTTTTCAGAAAAAGTTTCTGCCGAGAACGAGCACCGTGACATGCTGAGTCTCTGAGAAAGCAGAGATCCCCAGTGTTGTTGCGGCTAAAGATAGGCTGCAGAGGGATAGTGAAGACCAGCAAGAGCTTTCAGGGCTGGCACCTTCCTTGTGGGAGAAGGAGCCAGACGTTTGCCTTTTCAGAAAAAGGCTCTGCCGAGAGCGAGCACCATGAGATGCTGAGTCTCTGGGAAAGCAGAGATCCCCAGTGCTGTTGTGCCTGTGGATAGGCTGCACGGGGACGGTGAAGACCAGCAAGAGCTTTCAGGGCTGGCACCTTCCTTGTGGGAGAAGGAGCCAGACGTTTGCCTTTTCAGAAAAAGTTTCTGCCGAGAACGAGCACCGTGACATGCTGAGTCTCTGGAAAAGCAGAGATCCCCAGTGCTGTTGAGGCTAAAGATAGGCTGCAGAGGGATAGTGAAGACCAGCAAGAGCTTTCAGGGCTGGCACCTTCCTTGTGGGAGAAGGAGCCAGACGTTTGCCTTTTCAGAAAAAGTTTCTGCCGAGAACGAGCACCGTGACATGCTGAGTCTCTGCGAAAGCAGAGATCCCCAGTGCTGTTGCGGCTAAAGATAGGCTGCAGGGGGACGGTGAAGACCAGCAAGAGCTTTCAGGGCTGGCACCTTCCTTGTGGGAGAAGGAGCCAGACGTTTGCCTTTTCAGAAAAAGTTTCTGCCGAGAACGAGCACCGTGACATGCTGAGTCTCTGGGAAAGCAGAGATCCCCAGTGCTGTTGTGCCTGTGGATAGGCTGCAGGGGGACGGTGAAGACCAGCAAGAGCTTTCAGGGCTGGCACCTTCCTTGTGGGAGAAGGAGCCAGACGTTTGCCTTTTGAGAAAAAGTTTCTGCCGAGAACGAGCACCGTGACATGCTGAGTCTCTGGAAAAGCAGAGATCCCCAGTGCTGTTGAGGCTAAAGATAGGCTGCAGAGGGATAGTGAAGACCAGCAAGAGCTTTCAGGGCTGGCACCTTCCTTGTGGGAGAAGGAGCCAGACGTTTGCCTTTTCAGAAAACGTTTCTGCCGAGAACGAGCACCGTGACATGCTGAGTCTCTGGGAAAGCAGAGATCCCCAGTGCTGTTGCGGCTAAAGATCGGCTGCAGAGGGATAGTGAAGACCTGCAAGAGCTTTCAGGGCTGGCACCTTCCTTGTGGGAGAAGGAGCCAGACGTTTGCCTTTTCAGAAAGTCTCTGACGAGAGCGAGCACCATGAGATGCTGAGTCTCTGGGAAAGCAGAGATCCCCAGTGCTGTTGTGCCTGTGGATAGGCTGCAGGGGGACGGTGAAGACCAGCAAGATCTTTCAGGGCTGGCACCTTCCTTGTGGGAGAAGGAGCCAGACGTTTGCCTTTTCAGAAAACTTTTCTGCCGAGAACGAGCACCGAGACATGCTGAGTCTCTGGGAAAGCAGAGATCCCCAGTGCTGTTGTGCCTGTGGATAGGCTGCAGGGGAACGGTGAAGACGAGCAAGAGCTTTCAGGGCTGGCACCTTCCTTGTGGGAGAAGGAGCCAGACGTTTGCCTTTTCAGAAAAAGTTTCTGCCGAGAACGAGCACCGTGACATGCTGAGTCTCTGGGAAAGCAGAGATCCCCAGTGCTGTTGCGGCTAAAGATAGGCTGCAGGGGGATAGTGAAGACCTGCAAGAGCTTTCAGGGCTGGCACCTTCCTTGTGGGAGAAGGAGCCAGACGTTTGCCTTTTCAGAATAATTTTCTGCCGAGAACGAGCACCGTGACATGCTGAGTCTCTGGGAAAGCAGAGATCCCCAGTGCTGTTGTGGCTAAAGATAGGCTGCAGAGGGATAGTGAAGACCTGCAAGAGCTTTCAGGGCTGGCACATTCCTTGTGGGGGAAGGAGCCAGACGGTTGCCTTTTCAGAAAAAGTCTCTGCCGAGAGCGAGCACCATGAGATGCTGAGTCTCTGGGAAAGCAGAGATCCCCAGTGCTGTTGTGCCTGTGGATAGGCTGCAGAGTGATAGTGAAGACCAGCAAGAGCTTTCAGGTCTGGCACCTTCCTTGTGGGAGAAGGAGCCAGACGTTTGCCTTTTCAGAAAAAGTTTCTGCCGAGAACGAGCACCGTGACATGCTGAGTCTCTGGGAAAGCAGAGATCCCAAGTGCTGTTGCGGCTAAAGATAGGCTGCAGAGGGATAGTGAAGACCTGCAAGAGCTTTCAGGGCTGGCACCTTCCTTGTGGGAGAAGGAGCCAGACGTTTGCCTTTTGAGAAAAAGTTTCTGCCGAGAACGAGCACCGTGACATGCTGAGTCTCTGGGAAAGCAGAGATCCCCAGTGCTGTTGTGCCTGTGGATAGGCTGCACGGGGACGGTGAAGACCAGCAAGAGCTTTCAGGGCTGGCACCTTCCTTGTGGGAGAAGGAGCCAGACGTTTGCCTTTTCAGAAAACGTTTCTGCCGAGAACGAGCACCGAGACATGCTGAGTCTCTGGGAAAGCAGAGATCCCCAGTGCTGTTGCGGTTAAAGATAGGCTGCAGAGGGATAGTGAAGACCAGCAAGAGCTTTCAGGGCTGGCACCTTCCTTGTGGAAGAAGGAGCCAGACGTTTGCCTTTTCAGAAAAAGGCTCTGCCGAGAGCGAGCACCATGAGATGCTGATTCTCTGGGAAAGCAGAGATCCCCAGTGCTGTTGTGCCTGTGGATAGGCTGCAGGGGGACGGTGAAGACCAGCAAGAGCTTTCAGGGCTGGCACCTTCCTTGTGGGAGAAGGAGCCAGACGTTTGCCTTTTCAGAAAAAGTTTCTGCCGAGAACGAGCACCGTGACATGCTGAGTCTCTGGGAAAGCAGAGATCCCCAGTGCTGTTGCGGCTAAAGATAGGCTGCAGAGGGATAGTGAAGACCAGCAAGAGCTTTCAGGGCTGGCACCTTCCTTGTGGGAGAAGGAGCCAGACGTTTGCCTTTTGAGAAAAAGTTTCTGCCGAGAGCGAGCACCATGAGATGCTGAGTCTCTGGGAAAGCAGAGATCCCCAGTGCTGTTGCGGCTAAAGATAGGCTGCAGGGGGATAGTGAAGACCTGCAAGAGCTTTCAGGGCTGGCACCTTCCTTGTGGGAGAAGGAGCCAGACGTTTGCCTTTTGAGAAAAAGTTTCTGCCGAGAGCGAGCACCATGAGATGCTGAGTCTCTGGGAAAGCAGAGATCCCCAGTGCTGTTGTGCCTGTGGATAGGCTGCAGAGGGATAGTGAAGACCAGCAAGAGCTTTCAGGGCTGGCACCTTCCTTGTGGGAGAAGGAGCCAGACGTTTGCCTTTTCAGAATAATTTTCTGCCGAGAACGAGCACCGTGACATGCTGAGTCTCTGGGAAAGCAGAGATCCCCAGTGCTGTTGTGGCTAAAGATAGGCTGCAGAGGGATAGTGAAGACCTGCAAGAGCTTTCAGGGCTGGCACATTCCTTGTGGGAGAAGGAGCCAGACGTTTGCCTTTTCAGAAAAAGTCTCTGCCGAGAGCGAGCACCATGAGATGCTGAGTCTCTGGGAAAGCAGAGATCCCCAGTGCTGTTGTGCCTGTGGATAGACTGCAGAGTGATAGTGAAGACCAGCAAGAGCTTTCAGGGCTGGCACCTTCCTTGTGGGAGAAGGAGCCAGACGTTTGCCTTTTCAGAAAAAGTTTCTGCCGAGAACGAGCACCGTGACATGCTGAGTCTCTGGGAAAGCAGAGATCCCAAGTGCTGTTGCGGCTAAAGATAGGCTGCAGAGGGATAGTGAAGACCTGCAAGAGCTTTCAGGGCTGGCACCTTCCTTGTGGGAGAAGGAGCCAGACGTTTGCCTTTTGAGAAAAAGTTTCTGCCGAGAACGAGCACCGTGACATGCTGAGTCTCTGGGAAAGCAGAGATCCCCAGTGCTGTTGTGCCTGTGGATAGGCTGCACGGGGACGGTGAAGACCAGCAAGAGCTTTCAGGGCTGGCACCTTCCTTGTGGGAGAAGGAGCCAGACGTTTGCCTTTTCAGAAAACGTTTCTGCCGAGAACGAGCACCGAGACATGCTGAGTCTCTGGGAAAGCAGAGATCCCCAGTGCTGTTGCGGTTAAAGATAGGCTGCAGAGGGATAGTGAAGACCAGCAAGAGCTTTCAGGGCTGGCACCTTCCTTGTGGGAGAAGGAGCCAGACGTTTGCCTTTTCAGAAAAAGTTTCTGCCGAGAACGAGCACCGTGACATGCTGAGTCTCTGGAAAAGCAGAGATCCCCAGTGCTGTTGAGGCTAAAGATAGGCTGCAGAGGGATAGTGAAGACCAGCAAGAGCTTTCAGGGCTGGCACCTTCCTTGTGGGAGAAGGAGCCAGACGTTTGCCTTTTCAGAAAAAGTTTCTGCCGAGAACGAGCACCGTGACATGCTGAGTCTCTGGGAAAGCAGAGATCCCCAGTGCTGTTGTGCCTGTGGATAGGCTGCAGGGGGACGGTGAAGACCAGCAAGAGCTTTCAGGGCTGGCACCTTCCTTGTGGGAGAAGGAGCCAGACGTTTGCCTTTTCAGAAAAAGTTTCTGCCGAGAACGAGCACCGTGACATGCTGAGTCTCTGGGAAAGCAGAGATCCCCAGTGCTGTTGCGGCTAAAGATAGGCTGCAGAGGGATAGTGAAGACCAGCAAGAGCTTTCAGGGCTGGCACCTTCCTTGTGGAAGAAGGAGCCAGACGTTTGCCTTTTCAGAAAAAGGCTCTGCCGAGAGCGAGCACCATGAGATGCTGATTCTCTGGGAAAGCAGAGATCCCCAGTGCTGTTGTGCCTGTGGATAGGCTGCAGGGGGACGGTGAAGACCAGCAAGAGCTTTCAGGGCTGGCACCTTCCTTGTGGGAGAAGGAGCCAGACGTTTGCCTTTTCAGAAAAAAGTTTCTGCCGAGAAAGAGCACCGTGACATGCTGAGTCTCTGGGAAAGCAGAGATCCCCAGTGCTGTTGCGGCTAAAGATAGGCTGCAGAGGGATAGTGAAGACCAGCAAGAGCTTTCAGGGCTGGCACCTTCCTTGTGGGAGAAGGAGCCAGACGTTTGCCTTTTCAGAAAAAGTTTCTGCCGAGAACGAGCACCGTGACATGCTGAGTCTCTGGGAAAGCAGAGATCCCCAGTGCTGTTGTGCCTGTGGATAGGCTGCAGGGGGACGGTGAAAACGAGCAAGATCTTTCAGGGCTGGCACCTTCCTTGTGGGAGAAGGAGCCAGACGTTTGCCTTTTGAGAAAAAGTTTCTGCCGAGAACGAGCACCGTGACATGCTGCTTCTCTGGGAAAGCAGAGATCCCCAGTGCTGTTGTGCCTGTGGATAGGCTGCAGGGGGACGGTGAAGACCAGCAAGAGCTTTCAGGGCTGGCACCTTCCTTGTGGGAGAAGGAGCCAGACGTTTGCATTTTCAGAAAAAAGTTTCTGCCGAGAAAGAGCACCGTGACATGCTGAGTCTCTGGGAAAGCAGAGATCCCCAGTGCTGTTGCGGCTAAAGATAGGCTGCAGAGGGATAGTGAAGACCAGCAAGAGCTTTCAGGGCTGGCACCTTCCTTGTGGGAGAAGGAGCCAGACGTTTGCCTTTTCAGAAAAAGTTTCTGCCGAGAACGAGCACCGTGACATGCTGAGTCTCTGGGAAAGCAGAGATCCCCAGTGCTGTTGTGCCTGTGGATAGGCTGCAGGGGGACGGTGAAAACGAGCAAGATCTTTCAGGGCTGGCACCTTCCTTGTGGGAGAAGGAGCCAGACGTTTGCCTTTTGAGAAAAAGTTTCTGCCGAGAACGAGCACCGTGACATGCTGAGTCTCTGGGAAAGCAGAGATCCCCAGTGCTGTTGTGCCTGTGGATAGGCTGCAGAGGGATAGTGAAGACCAGCAAGAGCTTTCAGGGCTGGCACCTTCCTTGTGGGAGAAGGAGCCAGACGTTTGCCTTTTCAGAATAATTTTCTGCCGAGAACGAGCACCGTGACATGCTGAGTCTCTGGGAAAGCAGAGATCCCCAGTGCTGTTGTGGCTAAAGATAGGCTGCAGAGGGATAGTGAAGACCTGCAAGAGCTTTCAGGGCTGGCACATTCCTTGTGGGAGAAGGAGCCAGACGTTTGCCTTTTCAGAAAAAGTCTCTGCCGAGAGCGAGCACCATGAGATGCTGAGTCTCTGGGAAAGCAGAGATCCCCAGTGCTGTTGTGCCTGTGGATAGGCTGCAGGGGGACGGTGAAGACCAGCAAGATCTTTCAGGGCTGGCACCTTCCTTGTGGGAGAAGGAGCCAGACGTTTGCCTTTTCAGAAAAAGTTTCTGCCGAGAACGAGCACCGTGACATGCTGAGTCTCTGGGAAAGCAGAGATCCCAAGTGCTGTTGCGGCTAAAGATAGGCTGCAGAGGGATAGTGAAGACCTGCAAGAGCTTTCAGGGCTGGCACCTTCCTTGTGGGAGAAGGAGCCAGACGTTTGCCTTTTGAGAAAAAGTTTCTGCCGAGAACGAGCACCGTGACATGCTGAGTCTCTGGGAAAGCAGAGATCCCCAGTGCTGTTGTGCCTGTGGATAGGCTGCACGGGGACGGTGAAGACCAGCAAGAGCTTTCAGGGCTGGCACCTTCCTTGTGGGAGAAGGAGCCAGACGTTTGCCTTTTCAGAAAAAGTTTCTGCCGAGAACGAGCACCGTGACATGCTGAGTCTCTGGAAAAGCAGAGATCCCCAGTGCTGTTGAGGCTAAAGATAGGCTGCAGAGGGATAGTGAAGACCAGCAAGAGCTTTCAGGGCTGGCACCTTCCTTGTGGGAGAAGGAGCCAGACGTTTGCCTTTTCAGAAAAAGTTTCTGCCGAGAACGAGCACCGTGACATGCTGAGTCTCTGGGAAAGCAGAGATCCCCAGTGCTGTTGCGGCTAAAGATAGGCTGCAGAGGGATAGTGAAGACCAGCAAGAGCTTTCAGGGCTGGCACCTTCCTTGTGGGAGAAGGAGCCAGACGTTTGCCTTTTCAGAAAAAGGCTCTGCCGAGAGCGAGCACCATGAGATGCTGAGTCTCTGGGAAAGCAGAGATCCCCAGTGCTGTTGTGCCTGTGGATAGGCTGCAGGGGGACGGTGAAGACCAGCAAGAGCTTTCAGGGCTGGCACCTTCCTTGTGGGAGAAGGAGCCAGACGTTTGCCTTTTCAGAAAAAAGTTTCTGCCGAGAAAGAGCACCGTGACATGCTGAGTCTCTGGGAAAGCAGAGATCCCCAGTGCTGTTGCGGCTAAAGATAGGCTGCAGAGGGATAGTGAAGACCAGCAAGAGCTTTCAGGGCTGGCACCTTCCTTGTGGGAGAAGGAGCCAGACGTTTGCCTTTTCAGAAAAAGTTTCTGCCGAGAACGAGCACCGTGACATGCTGAGTCTCTGGGAAAGCAGAGATCCCCAGTGCTGTTGTGCCTGTGGATAGGCTGCAGGGGGACGGTGAAAACGAGCAAGATCTTTCAGGGCTGGCACCTTCCTTGTGGGAGAAGGAGCCAGACGTTTGCCTTTTGAGAAAAAGTTTCTGCCGAGAACGAGCACCGTGACATGCTGCTTCTCTGGGAAAGCAGAGATCCCCAGTGCTGTTGTGCCTGTGGATAGGCTGCAGGGGGACGGTGAAGACCAGCAAGAGCTTTCAGGGCTGGCACATTCCTTGTGGGAGAAGGAGCCAGACGTTTGCCTTTTCAGAAAAAAGTTTCTGCCGAGAACGAGCACCGTGACATGCTGAGTCTCTGGGAAAGCAGAGATCCCCAGTGCTGTTGCGGATAAAGATAGGCTGCCTAGGGATAGTGAAGACCTGCAAGAGCTTTCAGGGCTGGCACCTTCCTTGTGGGAGAAGGAGCCAGACGTTTGCCTTTTCAGAAAAAGTTTCTGCCGAGAACGAGCACCGTGACATGCTGAGTCTCTGGGAAAGCAGAGATCCCCAGTGCTGTTGTGCCTGTGGATAGGCTGCAGGGGGATGGTGAAGACCAGCAAGATCTTTCAGGGCTGGCACCTTCCTTGTGGGAGAAGGAGCCAGACGTTTGCCTTTTCAGAAAAAGTTTCTGCCGAGAACGAGCACCGTGACATGCTGAGTCTCTGGAAAAGCAGAGATCCCCAGTGCTGTTGAGGCTAAAGATAGGCTGCAGAGGGATAGTGAAGACCAGCAAGAGCTTTCAGGGCTGGCACCTTCCTTGTGGGAGAAGGAGCCAGACGTTTGCCTTTTCAGAAAAAGTTTCTGCCGAGAACGAGCACCGTGACATGCTGAGTCTCTGGGAAAGCAGAGATCCCCAGTGCTGTTGTGCCTGTGGATAGGCTGCAGGGGGACGGTGAAGACCAGCAAGAGCTTTCAGGGCTGGCACCTTCCTTGTGGGAGAAGGAGCCAGACGTTTGCCTTTTCAGAAAACGTTTCTGCCGAGAACGAGCACCGAGACATGCTGAGTCTCTGGGAAAGCAGAGATCCCCAGTGCTGTTGTGCCTGTGGATAGGCTGCAGGGGGACGGTGAAGACCAGCAAGAGCTTTCAGGGCTGGCACCTTCCTTGTGGGAGAAGGAGCCAGACGTTTGCCTTTTCAGAAAAAGTTTCTGCCGAGAACGAGCACCGTGACATGCTGAGTCTCTGGGAAAGCAGAGATCCCCAGTGTTGTTGCGGCTAAAGATAGGCTGCAGAGGGATAGTGAAGACCAGCAAGAGCTTTCAGGGCTGGCACCTTCCTTGTGGGAGAAGGAGCCAGACGTTTGCCTTTTCAGAAAAAGGCTCTGCCGAGAGCGAGCACCATGAGATGCTGAGTCTCTGGGAAAGCAGAGATCCCCAGTGCTGTTGAGGCTAAAGATAGGCTGCAGAGGGATAGTGAAGACCAGCAAGAGCTTTCAGGGCTGGCACCTTCCTTGTGGGAGAAGGAGCCAGACGTTTGCCTTTTCAGAAAAAGTTTCTGCCGAGAACGAGCACCGTGACATGCTGAGTCTCTGGGAAAGCAGAGATCCCCAGTGCTGTTGCGGCTAAAGATAGGCTGCAGAGGGATAGTGAAGACCAGCAAGAGCTTTCAGGGCTGGCACCTTCCTTGTGGAAGAAGGAGCCAGACGTTTGCCTTTTCAGAAAAAGGCTCTGCCGAGAGCGAGCACCATGAGATGCTGATTCTCTGGGAAAGCAGAGATCCCCAGTGCTGTTGTGCCTGTGGATAGGCTGCAGGGGGACGGTGAAGACCAGCAAGAGCTTTCAGGGCTGGCACCTTCCTTGTGGGAGAAGGAGCCAGACGTTTGCCTTTTCAGAAAAAAGTTTCTGCCGAGAAAGAGCACCGTGACATGCTGAGTCTCTGGGAAAGCAGAGATCCCCAGTGCTGTTGCGGCTAAAGATAGGCTGCAGAGGGATAGTGAAGACCAGCAAGAGCTTTCAGGGCTGGCACCTTCCTTGTGGGAGAAGGAGCCAGACGTTTGCCTTTTCAGAAAAAGTTTCTGCCGAGAACGAGCACCGTGACATGCTGAGTCTCTGGGAAAGCAGAGATCCCCAGTGCTGTTGTGCCTGTGGATAGGCTGCAGGGGGACGGTGAAAACGAGCAAGATCTTTCAGGGCTGGCACCTTCCTTGTGGGAGAAGGAGCCAGACGTTTGCCTTTTGAGAAAAAGTTTCTGCCGAGAACGAGCACCGTGACATGCTGCTTCTCTGGGAAAGCAGAGATCCCCAGTGCTGTTGTGCCTGTGGATAGGCTGCAGGGGGACGGTGAAGACCAGCAAGAGCTTTCAGGGCTGGCACATTCCTTGTGGGAGAAGGAGCCAGACGTTTGCCTTTTCAGAAAAAAGTTTCTGCCGAGAACGAGCACCGTGACATGCTGAGTCTCTGGGAAAGCAGAGATCCCCAGTGCTGTTGCGGATAAAGATAGGCTGCCTAGGGATAGTGAAGACCTGCAAGAGCTTTCAGGGCTGGCACCTTCCTTGTGGGAGAAGGAGCCAGACGTTTGCCTTTTCAGAAAAAGTTTCTGCCGAGAACGAGCACCGTGACATGCTGAGTCTCTGGGAAAGCAGAGATCCCCAGTGCTGTTGTGCCTGTGGATAGGCTGCAGGGGGATGGTGAAGACCAGCAAGATCTTTCAGGGCTGGCACCTTCCTTGTGGGAGAAGGAGCCAGACGTTTGCCTTTTCAGAAAAAGTTTCTGCCGAGAACGAGCACCGTGACATGCTGAGTCTCTGGGAAAGCAGAGATCCCCAGTGCTGTTGCGGCTAAAGATAGGCTGCAGAGGGATAGTGAAGACCTGCAAGAGCTTTCAGGGCTGGCACCTTCCTTGTGGGAGAAGGAGCCAGACGTTTGCCTTTTCAGAAAAAGGCTCTGCCGAGAGCGAGCACCATGAGATGCTGAATCTCTGGGAAAGCAGAGATCCCCAGTGCTGTTGTGCCTGTGGATAGGCTGCAGAGGGATAGTGAAGACCAGCAAGAGCTTTCAGGGCTGGCACCTTCCTTGTGGGAGAAGGAGCCAGACGTTTGCCTTTTCAGAAAAAGTCTCTGCCGAGAGCGAGCACCATGAGATGCTGAGTCTCTGGGAAAGCAGAGATCCCCAGTGCTGTTGTGCCTGTGGATAGGCTGCAGGGGGACGGTGAAGACCAGCAAGAGCTTTCAGGGCTGGCACCTTCCTTGTGGGAGAAGGAGCCAGACGTTTGCCTTTTCAGAAAAATTTTCTGCCGAGAACGAGCACCGAGACATGCTGAGTCTCTGGGAAAGCAGAGATCCCCAGTGCTGTTGTGCCTGTGGATAGGCTGCAGAGGGATAGTGAAGACCAGCAAGAGCTTTCAGGGCTGGCACCTTCCTTGTGGGAGAAGGAGCCAGACGTTTGCCTTTTCAGAAAAAGTTTCTGCCGAGAACGAGCACCGTGACATGCTGAGTCTCTGGGAAAGCAGAGATCCCCAGTGCTGTTGCGGCTAAAGATAGGCTGCAGAGCGATAGTGAAGACCTGCAAGAGCTTTCTGGGCTGGCACCTTTCTTGTGGGAGAAGGAGCCAGACGTTTGCCTTTTCAGAAAAAGGCTCTGCCGAGAGCGAGCATCATGAGATGCTGAGTCTCTGGGAAAGCAGAGATCCCCAGTGCTGTTGTGCCTGTGGATAGGCTGCAGTGGGACGGTGAAGACCTGCAAGATCTTTCAGGGCTGGCACCTTCCTTGTGGGAGAAGGAGCCAGACGTTTGCCTTTTCAGAAAAAGTTTCTGCTGAGAACGAGCACCGTGACATGCTGAGTCTCTGGGAAAGCAGAGATCCCCAGTGCTGTTGTGCCTGTGGATAGGCTGCAGGGGGACGGTGAAGACCAGCAAGAGCTTTCAGGGCTGGCACCTTCCTTGTGGGAGAAGGAGCCAGACGTTTGCCTTTTCAGAAAAAGTTTCTGCCGAGAACGAGCACCGTGACATGCTGAGTCTCTGCGAAAGCAGAGATCCCCAGTGCTGTTGCGGCTAAAGATAGGCTGCAGAGGGATAGTGAAGACCTGCAAGAGCTTTCAGGGCTGGCACCTTCCTTGTGGGAGAAGGAGCCAGACGTTTGCCTTTTGAGAAAAAGTTTCTGCCGAGAACGAGCACCGTGACATGCTGAGTCTCTGGGAAAGCAGAGATCCCCAGTGCTGTTGCGGCTAAAGATAGGCTGCAGAGGGATAGTGAAGACCTGCAAGAGCTTTCAGAGCTGGCACCTTCCTTGTGGGAGAAGGACCCAGACGTTTGCCTTTTCAGAAAAAGTTTCTGCCGAGAACGAGCACCGTGACATGCTGAGTCTCTGGGAAAGCAGAGATCCCCAGTGCTGTTGCGGCTAAAGATAGGCTGCAGAGGGATAGTGAAGACCAGCAAGAGCTTTCAGGGCTGGCACCTTCCTTGTGGGAGAAGAAGCCAGACGTTTGCCTTTTCAGAAAAAGGCTCTGCCGAGAGCGAGCACCATGAGATGCTGAGTCTCTGGGAAAGCAGAGATCCCCAGTGCTGTTGTGCCTGTGGATAGGCTGCAGGGGGACGGTGAAGACCAGCAAGAGCTTTCAGGGCTGGCACCTTCCTTGTGGGAGAAGGAGCCAGACGTTTGCCTTTTCAGAAAAAGTTTCTGCCGAGAACGAGCACCGTGACATGCTGAGTCTCTGCGAAAGCAGAGATCCCCAGTGCTGTTGTGCCTGTGGATAGGCTGCACGGGGACGGTGAAGACCAGCAAGAGCTTTCAGGGCTGGCACCTTCCTTGTGGGAGAAGGAGCCAGACGTTTGCCTTTTCAGAAAACGTTTCTGCCGAGAACGAGCACCGAGACATGCTGAGTCTCTGGGAAAGCAGAGATCCCCAGTGCTGTTGCGGTTAAAGATAGTTTGCAGAGGGATAGTGAAGACCAGCAAGAGCTTTCAGGGCTGGCACCTTCCTTGTGGGAGAAGGAGCCAGACGTTTGCCTTTTCAGAAAAAGTTTCTGCCGAGAACGAGCACCGTGACATGCTGAGTCTCTGGAAAAGCAGAGATCCCCAGTGCTGTTGAGGCTAAAGATAGGCTGCAGAGGGATAGTGAAGACCTGCAAGAGCTTTCAGGGCTGGCACCTTCCTTGTGGGAGAAGGAGCCAGACGTTTGCCTTTTCAGAAAAAGTTTCTGCCGAGAACGAGCACCGTGACATGCTGAGTCTCTGCGAAAGCAGAGATCCCCAGTGCTGTTGTGCCTGTGGATAGGCTGCAGGGGGACGGTGAAGACCAGCAAGAGCTTTCAGGGCTGGCACCTTCCTTGTGGGAGAAGGAGCCAGACGTTTGCCTTTTCAGAAAAAGTTTCTGCCGAGAACGAGCACCGTGACATGCTGAGTCTCTGCGAAAGCAGAGATCCCCAGTGCTGTTGTGCCTGTGGATAGGCTGCAGGGGGACGGTGAAGACCAGCAAGAGCTTTCAGGGCTGGCACCTTCCTTGTGGGAGAAGGAGCCAGACGTTTGCCTTTTCAGAAAAAGTTTCTGCCGAGAACGAGCACCGTGACATGCTGAGTCTCTGGAAAAGCAGAGATCCCCAGTGCTGTTGAGGCTAAAGATAGGCTGCAGAGGGATAGTGAAGACCAGCAAGAGCTTTCAGGGCTGGCACCTTCCTTGTGGGAGAAGGAGCCAGACGTTTGCCTTTTCAGAAAACGTTTCTGCCGAGAACGAGCACCGTGACATGCTGAGTCTCTGGGAAAGCAGAGATCCCCAGTGCTGTTGCGGCTAAAGATCGGCTGCAGAGGGATAGTGAAGACCAGCAAGAGCTTTCAGGGCTGGCACCTTCCTTGTGGGAGAAGGAGCCAGACGTTTGCCTTTTCAGAAAACGTTTCTGCCGAGAACGAGCACCGAGACATGCTGAGTCTCTGCGAAAGCAGAGATCCCCAGTGCTGTTGTGCCTGTGGATAGGCTGCAGAGTGATAGTGAAGACCAGCAAGAGCTTTCAGGGCTGGCACCTTCCTTGTGGGAGAAGGAGCCAGACGTTTGCCTTTTCAGAAAAAGTTTCTGCCGAGAACGAGCACCGTGACATGCTGAGTCTCTGGGAAAGCAGAGATCCCCAGTGCTGTTGCGGCTAAAGATAGGCTGCAGAGGGATAGTGAAGACCTGCAAGAGCTTTCAGGGCTGGCACCTTCCTTGTGGGAGAAGGAGCCAGACGTTTGCCTTTTGAGAAAAAGTTTCTGCCGAGAGCGAGCACCATGAGATGCTGAGTCTCTGGGAAAGCAGAGATCCCCAGTGCTGTTGTGCCTGTGGATAGGCTGCAGAGGGATAGTGAAGACCAGCAAGAGCTTTCAGGGCTGGCACCTTCCTTGTGGGAGAAGGAGCCAGACGTTTGCCTTTTCAGAATAATTTTCTGCCGAGAACGAGCACCGTGACATGCTGAGTGTCTGGGAAAGCAGAGATCCCCAGTGCTGTTGAGGCTAAAGATAGGCTGCAGAGGGATAGTGAAGACCTGCAAGAGCTTTCAGGGCTGGCACCTTCCTTGTGGGAGAAGGAGCCAGACGTTTGCCTTTTCAGAAAAAGTCTCTGCCGAGAGCGAGCACCATGAGATGCTGAGTCTCTGGGAAAGCAGAGATCCCCAGTGCTGTTGTGCCTGTGGATAGGCTGCAGAGGGATAGTGAAGACCTGCAAGAGCTTTCAGGGCTGGCACCTTCCTTGTGGGAGAAGGAGCCAGACGTTTGCCTTTTCAGAAAAAGTTTCTGCCGAGAACGAGCACCGTGACATGCTGAGTCTCTGGGAAAGCAGAGATCCCAAGTGCTGTTGTGCCTGTGGATAGGCTGCAGGGGGATAGTGAAGACCTGCAAGAGCTTTCAGGGCTGGCACCTTCCTTGTTGGAGAAGGAGCCAGACGTTTGCCTTTTCAGAAAAAGTTTCTGCCAAGAACGAGCACCGTGACATGCTGAGTCTCTGCGAAAGCAGAGATCCCCAGTGCTGTTGCGGCTAAAGATAGGCTGCAGAGGGATAGTGAAGACCTGCAAGAGCTTTCAGGGCTGGCACCTTCCTTGTGGGAGAAGGAGCCAGACGTTTGCCTTTTCAGAAAAAGGCTCTGCCGAGAGCGAGCACCATGAGATGCTGAATCTCTGGGAAAGCAGAGATCCCCAGTGCTGTTGTGCCTGTGGATAGGCTGCAGAGGGATAGTGAAGACCAGCAAGAGCTTTCAGGGCTGGCACCTTCCTTGTGGGAGAAGGAGCCAGACGTTTGCCTTTTCAGAAAACGTTTCTGCCGAGAACGAGCACCGAGACATGCTGAGTCTCTGCGAAAGCAGAGATCCCCAGTGCTGTTGTGCCTGTGGATAGGCTGCAGAGTGATAGTGAAGACCAGCAAGAGCTTTCAGGGCTGGCACCTTCCTTGTGGGAGAAGGAGCCAGACGTTTGCCTTTTCAGAAAAAGTTTCTGCCGAGAACGAGCACCGTGACATGCTGAGTCTCTGGGAAAGCAGAGATCCCCAGTGCTGTTGCGGCTAAAGATAGGCTGCAGAGGGATAGTGAAGACCTGCAAGAGCTTTCAGGGCTGGCACCTTCCTTGTGGGAGAAGGAGCCAGACGTTTGCCTTTTGAGAAAAAGTTTCTGCCGAGAGCGAGCACCATGAGATGCTGAGTCTCTGGGAAAGCAGAGATCCCCAGTGCTGTTGCGGCTAAAGATAGGCTGCAGAGGGATAGTGAAGACCTGCAAGAGCTTTCAGGGCTGGCACCTTCCTTGTGGGAGAAGGAGCCAGACGTTTGCCTTTTCAGAAAAAGTCTCTGCCGAGAGCGAGCACCATGAGATGCTGAGTCTCTGGGAAAGCAGAGATCCCCAGTGCTGTTGTGCCTGTGGATAGGCTGCAGAGGGATAGTGAAGACCTGCAAGAGCTTTCAGGGCTGGCACCTTCCTTGTGGGAGAAGGAGCCAGACGTTTGCCTTTTCAGAAAAAGTTTCTGCCGAGAACGAGCACCGTGACATGCTGAGTCTCTGGGAAAGCAGAGATCCCAAGTGCTGTTGTGCCTGTGGATAGGCTGCAGGGGGATAGTGAAGACCTGCAAGAGCTTTCAGGGCTGGCACCTTCCTTGTTGGAGAAGGAGCCAGACGTTTGCCTTTTCAGAAAAAGTTTCTGCCAAGAACGAGCACCGTGACATGCTGAGTCTCTGGAAAAGCAGAGATCCCCAGTGCTGTTGAGGCTAAAGATAGGCTGCAGAGGGATAGTGAAGACCAGCAAGAGCTTTCAGGGCTGGCACCTTCCTTGTGGGAGAAGGAGCCAGACGTTTGCCTTTTCAGAAAAAGTTTCTGCCGAGAACGAGCACCGTGACATGCTGAGTCTCTGCGAAAGCAGAGATCCCCAGTGCTGTTGTGCCTGTGGATAGGCTGCAGGGGGACGGTGAAGACCAGCAAGAGCTTTCAGGGCTGGCACCTTCCTTGTGGGAGAAGGAGCCAGACGTTTGCCTTTTCAGAAAAAGTTTCTGCCGAGAACGAGCACCGTGACATGCTGAGTCTCTGCGAAAGCAGAGATCCCCAGTGCTGTTGTGCCTGTGGATAGGCTGCAGGGGGACGGTGAAGACCAGCAAGAGCTTTCAGGGCTGGCACCTTCCTTGTGGGAGAAGGAGCCAGACGTTTGCCTTTTCAGAAAAAGTTTCTGCCGAGAACGAGCACCGTGACATGCTGAGTCTCTGGAAAAGCAGAGATCCCCAGTGCTGTTGAGGCTAAAGATAGGCTGCAGAGGGATAGTGAAGACCAGCAAGAGCTTTCAGGGCTGGCACCTTCCTTGTGGGAGAAGGAGCCAGACGTTTGCCTTTTCAGAAAACGTTTCTGCCGAGAACGAGCACCGTGACATGCTGAGTCTCTGGGAAAGCAGAGATCCCCAGTGCTGTTGCGGCTAAAGATCGGCTGCAGAGGGATAGTGAAGACCAGCAAGAGCTTTCAGGGCTGGCACCTTCCTTGTGGGAGAAGGAGCCAGACGTTTGCCTTTTCAGAAAACGTTTCTGCCGAGAACGAGCACCGAGACATGCTGAGTCTCTGCGAAAGCAGAGATCCCCAGTGCTGTTGTGCCTGTGGATAGGCTGCAGAGTGATAGTGAAGACCAGCAAGAGCTTTCAGGGCTGGCACCTTCCTTGTGGGAGAAGGAGCCAGACGTTTGCCTTTTCAGAAAAAGTTTCTGCCGAGAACGAGCACCGTGACATGCTGAGTCTCTGGGAAAGCAGAGATCCCCAGTGCTGTTGCGGCTAAAGATAGGCTGCAGAGGGATAGTGAAGACCTGCAAGAGCTTTCAGGGCTGGCACCTTCCTTGTGGGAGAAGGAGCCAGACGTTTGCCTTTTGAGAAAAAGTTTCTGCCGAGAGCGAGCACCATGAGATGCTGAGTCTCTGGGAAAGCAGAGATCCCCAGTGCTGTTGTGGCTGTGGATAGGCTGCAGAGGGATAGTGAAGACCAGCAAGAGCTTTCAGGGCTGGCACCTTCCTTGTGGGAGAAGGAGCCAGACGTTTGCCTTTTCAGAATAATTTTCTGCCGAGAACGAGCACCGTGACATGCTGAGTGTCTGGGAAAGCAGAGATCCCCAGTGCTGTTGCGGCTAAAGATAGGCTGCAGAGGGATAGTGAAGACCTGCAAGAGCTTTCAGGGCTGGCACCTTCCTTGTGGGAGAAGGAGCCAGACGTTTGCCTTTTCAGAAAAAGTCTCTGCCGAGAGCGAGCACCATGAGATGCTGAGTCTCTGGGAAAGCAGAGATCCCCAGTGCTGTTGTGCCTGTGGATAGGCTGCAGAGGGATAGTGAAGACCTGCAAGAGCTTTCAGGGCTGGCACCTTCCTTGTGGGAGAAGGAGCCAGACGTTTGCCTTTTCAGAAAAAGTTTCTGCCGAGAACGAGCACCGTGACATGCTGAGTCTCTGGGAAAGCAGAGATCCCAAGTGCTGTTGTGCCTGTGGATAGGCTGCAGGGGGATAGTGAAGACCTGCAAGAGCTTTCAGGGCTGGCACCTTCCTTGTTGGAGAAGGAGCCAGACGTTTGCCTTTTCAGAAAAAGTTTCTGCCAAGAACGAGCACCGTGACATGCTGAGTCTCTGCGAAAGCAGAGATCCCCAGTGCTGTTGCGGCTAAAGATAGGCTGCAGAGGGATAGTGAAGACCTGCAAGAGCTTTCAGGGCTGGCACCTTCCTTGTGGGAGAAGGAGCCAGACGTTTGCCTTTTCAGAAAAAGGCTCTGCCGAGAGCGAGCACCATGAGATGCTGAATCTCTGGGAAAGCAGAGATCCCCAGTGCTGTTGTGCCTGTGGATAGGCTGCAGAGGGATAGTGAAGACCAGCAAGAGCTTTCAGGGCTGGCACCTTCCTTGTGGGAGAAGGAGCCAGACGTTTGCCTTTTCAGAAAACGTTTCTGCCGAGAACGAGCACCGAGACATGCTGAGTCTCTGCGAAAGCAGAGATCCCCAGTGCTGTTGTGCCTGTGGATAGGCTGCAGAGTGATAGTGAAGACCAGCAAGAGCTTTCAGGGCTGGCACCTTCCTTGTGGGAGAAGGAGCCAGACGTTTGCCTTTTCAGAAAAAGTTTCTGCCGAGAACGAGCACCGTGACATGCTGAGTCTCTGGGAAAGCAGAGATCCCCAGTGCTGTTGCGGCTAAAGATAGGCTGCAGAGGGATAGTGAAGACCTGCAAGAGCTTTCAGGGCTGGCACCTTCCTTGTGGGAGAAGGAGCCAGACGTTTGCCTTTTGAGAAAAAGTTTCTGCCGAGAGCGAGCACCATGAGATGCTGAGTCTCTGGGAAAGCAGAGATCCCCAGTGCTGTTGCGGCTAAAGATAGGCTGCAGAGGGATAGTGAAGACCTGCAAGAGCTTTCAGGGCTGGCACCTTCCTTGTGGGAGAAGGAGCCAGACGTTTGCCTTTTCAGAAAAAGTCTCTGCCGAGAGCGAGCACCATGAGATGCTGAGTCTCTGGGAAAGCAGAGATCCCCAGTGCTGTTGTGCCTGTGGATAGGCTGCAGAGGGATAGTGAAGACCTGCAAGAGCTTTCAGGGCTGGCACCTTCCTTGTGGGAGAAGGAGCCAGACGTTTGCCTTTTCAGAAAAAGTTTCTGCCGAGAACGAGCACCGTGACATGCTGAGTCTCTGGGAAAGCAGAGATCCCAAGTGCTGTTGTGCCTGTGGATAGGCTGCAGGGGGATAGTGAAGACCTGCAAGAGCTTTCAGGGCTGGCACCTTCCTTGTTGGAGAAGGAGCCAGACGTTTGCCTTTTCAGAAAAAGTTTCTGCCAAGAACGAGCACCGTGACATGCTGAGTCTCTGGGAAAGCAGAGATCCCCAGTGCTGTTGCGGCTAAAGATAGGCTGCAGAGGGATAGTGAAGACCTGAAAGAGCTTTCAGGGCTGGCACCTTCCTTGTGGGAGAAGGAGCCAGACGTTTGCCTTTTCAGAAAAAGGCTCTGCCGAGAGCGAGCACCATGAGATGCTGAATCTCTGGGAAAGCAGAGATCCCCAGTGCTGTTGTGCCTGTGGATAGGCTGCAGAGGGATAGTGAAGACCAGCAAGAGCTTTCAGGGCTGGCACCTTCCTTGTGAGAGAAGGAGCCAGACGTTTGCCTTTTCAGAAAAAGTTTCTGCCGAGAACGAGCACCGTGACATGCTGAGTCTCTGCGAAAGCAGAGATCCCCAGTGCTGTTGCGGCTAAAGATAGGCTGCAGGGGGACGGTGAAGACCAGCAAGAGCTTTCAGGGCTGGCACCTTCCTTGTGGGAGAAGGAGCCAGACGTTTGCCTTTTCAGAAAAAGTTTCTGCCGAGAAAGAGCACCGTGACATGCTGAGTCTCTGGGAAAGCAGAGATCCCCAGTGCTGTTGTGCCTGTGGATAGGCTGCAGGGGGACGGTGAAGACCAGCAAGAGCTTTCAGGGCTGGCACCTTCCTTGTGGGAGAAGGAGCCAGACGTTTGCCTTTTCAGAAAATGTTTCTGCCGAGAACGAGCACCGTGACATGCTGAGTCTCTGCGAAAGCAGAGATCCCCAGTGCTGTTGCGGCTAAAGATAGGCTGCAGAGGGATAGTGAAGACCTGCAAGAGCTTTCAGGGCTGGCACCTTCCTTGTGGGAGAAGGAGCCAGACGTTTGCCTTTTCAGAAAAAGTTTCTGCCGAGAACGAGCACCGTGACATGCTGAGTCTCTGGGAAAGCAGAGATCCCCAGTGCTGTTGTGCCTGTGGATAGGCTGCAGGGGGACGGTGAAGACCAGCAAGAGCTTTCAGGGCTGGCACCTTCCTTGTGGGAGAAGGAGCCAGACGTTTGCCTTTTGAGAAAAAGTTTCTGCCGAGAGCGAGCACCGTGACATGCTGAGTCTCTGGGAAAGCAGAGATCCCCAGTGCTGTTGCGGCTAAAGATAGGCTGCAGAGGGATAGTGAAGACCTGCAAGAGCTTTCAGGGCTGGCACCATCCTTGTGGGAGAAGGAACCAGACGTTTGCCTTTTCAGAAAAAGTCTCTGCCGAGAGCGAGCACCAAGAGATGCTGAGTCTCTGGGAAAGCAGAGATCCCCAGTGCTGTTGTGCCTGTGGATAGGCTGCAGGGGGACGGTGAAGACCAGCAAGAGCTTTCAGGGCTGGCACCTTCCTTGTGGGAGAAGGAGCCAGACGTTTGCCTTTTCAGAAAAAGTTTCTGCCGAGAACGAGCACCGTGACATGCTGAGTCTCTGCGAAAGCAGAGATCCCCAGTGCTGTTGTGCCTGTGGATAGGCTGCAGGGGGACGGTGAAGACCAGCAAGAGCTTTCAGGGCTGGCACCTTCCTTGTGGGAGAAGGAGCCAGACGTTTGCCTTTTCAGAAAAAGTTTCTGCCGAGAACGAGCACCGTGACATGCTGAGTCTCTGGGAAAGCAGAGATCCCCAGTGCTGTTGCGGCTAAAGATAGGCTGCAGAGGGATAGTGAAGACCTGCAAGAGCTTTCAGGGCTGGCACCTTCCTTGTGGGAGAAGGAGCCAGACATTTGCCTTTTCAGAAAAAGTTTCTGCCGAGAACGAGCACCGTGACATGCTGAGTCTCTGGGAAAGCAGAGATCACCAGTGCTGTTGTGCCTGTGGATAGGCTGCAGGGGGACGGTGAAGACCAGCAAGATCTTTCAGGGCAGGCACCTTCCTTGTGGGAGAAGGAGCCAGACGTTTGCCTTTTCAGAAAAAGGCTCTGCCGAGAGCGAGCACCGTGACATGCTGAGTCTCTGGGAAAGCAGAGATCCCCAGTGCTGTTGTGGCTAAAGATAGGCTGCAGAGGGATAGTGAAGACCTGCAAGAGCTTTCAGGGCTGGCACCTTCCTTGTGGGAGAAGGAGCCAGACGTTTGCCTTTTCAGAAAAAGTTTCTGCCGAGAACGAGCACCGTGACATGCTGAGTCTCTGGGAAAGCAGAGATCCCCAGTGCTGTTGTGCCTGTGGATAGGCTGCAGGGGGACGGTGAAGACCAGCAAGAGCTTTCAGGGCTGGCACCTTCCTTGTGGGAGAAGGAGCCAGACGTTTGCCTTTTCAGAAAAAGGCTCTGCCGAGAGCGAGCACCGTGACATGCTGAGTCTCTGGGAAAGCAGAGATCCCCAGTGCTGTTGCGGCTAAAGATAGGCTGCAGAGGGATAGTGAAGACCAGCAAGAGCTTTCAGGGCTGGCACCTTCCTTGTGGGAGAAGGAGCCAGACGTTTGCCTTTTCAGAAAAAGTTTCTGCCGAGAACGAGCACCGTGACATGCTGAGTGTCTGGGAAAGCAGAGATCCCCAGTGCTGTTGCGGCTAAAGATAGGCTGCAGAGGGATAGTGAAGACCTGCAAGAGCTTTCAGGGCTGGCACCTTCCTTGTGGGAGAAGGAGCCAGACGTTTGCCTTTTCAGAAAAAGTTTCTGCCGAGAACGAGCACCGTGACATGCTGCTTCTCTGGGAAAGCAGAGATCCCCAGTGCTGTTGTGCCTGTGGATAGGCTGCAGAGGGATAGTGAAGACCAGCAAGAGCTTTCAGGGCTGGCACATTCCTTGTGGGAGAAGGAGCCAGACGTTTGCCTTTTCAGAAAAAGTTTCTGCCGAGAACGAGCACCGTGACATGCTGAGTCTCTGGGAAAGCAGAGATGCCCAGTGCTGTTGTGCCTGTGGATAGGCTGCAGGGGGACGGTGAAGACCAGCAAGATCTTTCAGGGCTGGCACCTTCCTTGTGGGAGAAGGAGCCAGACGTTTGCCTTTTCAGAAAAAGGCTCTGCCGAGAACGAGCACCGTGACATGCTGAGTCTCTGGGAAAGCAGAGATCCCCAGTGCTGTTGCGGCTAAAGATAGGCTGCAGAGGGATAGTGAAGACCTGCAAGAGCTTTCAGGGCTGGCACCTTCCTTGTGGGAGAAGGAGCCAGACGTTTGCCTTTTCAGAAAAAGTTTCTGCCGAGAACGAGCACCGTGACATGCTGAGTCTCTGGGAAAGCAGAGATCCCCAGTGCTGTTGTGCCTGTGGATAGGCTGCAGGGGGACGGTGAAGACCAGCAAGAGCTTTCAGGGCTGGCACCTTCCTTGTGGGAGAAGGAGCCAGACGTTTGCCTTTTCAGAAAAAGTTTCTGCCGAGAACGAGCACCGTGACATGCTGAGTCTCTGGGAAAGCAGAGATCCCCAGTGCTGTTGCGGCTAAAGATAGGCTGCAGAGGGATAGTGAAGACCAGCAAGAGCTTTCAGGGCTGGCACCTTCCTTGTGGGAGAAGGAGCCAGACGTTTGCCTTTTCAGAAAAAGGCTCTGCCGAGAGCGAGCACCATGAGATGCTGATTCTCTGGGAAAGCAGAGATCCCCAGTGCTGTTGTGCCTGTGGATAGGCTGCAGGGGGACGGTGAAGACCAGCAAGAGCTTTCAGGGCTGGCACCTTCCTTGTGGGAGAAGGAGCCAGACGTTTGCCTTTTCAGAAAAAAGTTTCTGCCGAGAAAGAGCACCGTGACATGCTGAGTCTCTGGGAAAGCAGAGATCCCCAGTGCTGTTGCGGCTAAAGATAGGCTGCAGAGGGATAGTGAAGACCAGCAAGAGCTTTCAGGGCTGGCACCTTCCTTGTGGGAGAAGGAGCCAGACGTTTGCCTTTTCAGAAAAAGGCTCTGCCGAGAACGAGCACCGTGACATGCTGAGTCTCTGGGAAAGCAGAGATCCCCAGTGCTGTTGCGGCTAAAGATAGGCTGCAGAGGGATAGTGAAGACCTGCAAGAGCTTTCAGGGCTGGCACCTTCCTTGTGAGAGAAGGAGCCAGACGTTTGCCTTTTCAGAAAAAGTTTCTGCCGAGAACGAGCACCGTGACATGCTGAGTCTCTGCGAAAGCAGAGATCCCCAGTGCTGTTGCGGCTAAAGATAGGCTGCAGGGGGACGGTGAAGACCAGCAAGATCTTTCAGGGCTGGCACCTTCCTTGTGGGAGAAGGAGCCAGACGTTTGCCTTTTCAGAAAAAAGTTTCTGCCGAGAAAGAGCACCGTGACATGCTGAGTCTCTGGGAAAGCAGAGATCCCCAGTGCTGTTGCGGCTAAAGATAGGCTGCAGAGGGATAGTGAAGACCAGCAAGAGCTTTCAGGGCTGGCACATTCCTTGTGGGAGAAGGAGCCAGACGTTTGCCTTTTCAGAAAAAAGTTTCTGCCGAGAACGAGCACCGTGACATGCTGAGTCTCTGGGAAAGCAGAGATCCCCAGTGCTGTTGCGGCTAAAGATAGGCTGCAGAAGGATAGTGAAGACCTGCAAGAGCTTTCAGGGCTGGCACCTTCCTTGTGGGAGAAGGAGCCAGACGTTTGCCTTTTCAGAAAAAGTTTCTGCCGAGAACGAGCACCGTGACATGCTGAGTCTCTGGGAAAGCAGAGATCCCCAGTGCTGTTGTGCCTGTGGATAGGCTGCAGGGGGATGGTGAAGACCTGCAAGATCTTTCAGGGCTGGCACCTTCCTTGTGGGAGAAGGAGCCAGACGTTTGCCTTTTCAGAAAAAGTTTCTGCCGAGAACGAGCACCGTGACATGCTGAGTCTCTGGGAAAGCAGAGATCCCCAGTGCTGTTGTGCCTGTGGATAGGCTGCAGAGGGATAGTGAAGACCTGCAAGAGCTTTCAGGGCTGGCACCTTCCTTGTGGGAGAAGGAGCCAGACGTTTGCCTTTTCAGAAAAAGGCTCTGCCGAGAGCGAGCACCATGAGATGCTGAATCTCTGGGAAAGCAGAGATCCCCAGTGCTGTTGTGCCTGTGGATAGGCTGCAGAGGGATAGTGAAGACCAGCAAGATCTTTCAGGGCTGGCACCTTCCTTGTGGGAGAAGGAGCCAGACGTTTGCCTTTTCAGAAAAAGTTTCTGCCGAGAACGAGCACCGTGACATGCTGAGTCTCTGCGAAAGCAGAGATCCCCAGTGCTGTTGCGGCTAAAGATAGGCTGCAGAGGGATAGTGAAGACCTGCAAGAGCTTTCAGGGCTGGCACCTTCCTTGTGGGAGAAGGAGCCAGACGTTTGCCTTTTGAGAAAAAGTTTCTGCCGAGAACGAGCACCGTGACATGCTGAGTCTCTGGGAAAGCAGAGATCCCCAGTGCTGTTGCGGCTAAAGATAGGCTGCAGAGGGATAGTGAAGACCTGCAAGAGCTTTCAGGGCTGGCACCTTCCTTGTGGGAGAAGGAGCCAGACGTTTGCCTTTTCAGAAAAAGTCTCTGCCGAGAGCGAGCACCATGAGATGCTGAGTCTCTGGGAAAGCAGAGATCCCCAGTGCTGTTGTGCCTGTGGATAGGCTGCAGGGGGACGGTGAAGACCAGCAAGAGCTTTCAGGGCTGGCACCTTCCTTGTGGGAGAAGGAGCCAGACGTTTGCCTTTTCAGAAAACGTTTCTGCCGAGAACGAGCACCGAGACATGCTGAGTCTCTGGGAAAGCAGAGATCCCCAGTGCTGTTGTGCCTGTGGATAGGCTGCAGGGGGACGGTGAAGACCAGCAAGAGCTTTCAGGGCTGGCACCTTCCTTGTGGGAGAAGGAGCCAGACGTTTGCCTTTTCAGAAAAAGTTTCTGCCGAGAACGAGCACCGTGACATGCTGAGTCTCTGGGAAAGCAGAGATCCCCAGTGTTGTTGCGGCTAAAGATAGGCTGCAGAGGGATAGTGAAGACCAGCAAGAGCTTTCAGGGCTGGCACCTTCCTTGTGGGAGAAGGAGCCAGACGTTTGCCTTTTCAGAAAAAGGCTCTGCCGAGAGCGAGCACCATGAGATGCTGAGTCTCTGGGAAAGCAGAGATCCCCAGTGCTGTTGAGGCTAAAGATAGGCTGCAGAGGGATAGTGAAGACCAGCAAGAGCTTTCAGGGCTGGCACCTTCCTTGTGGGAGAAGGAGCCAGACGTTTGCCTTTTCAGAAAAAGTTTCTGCCGAGAACGAGCACCGTGACATGCTGAGTCTCTGGGAAAGCAGAGATCCCCAGTGCTGTTGTGCCTGTGGATAGGCTGCAGGGGGACGGTGAAGACCAGCAAGAACTTTCAGGGCTGGCACCTTCCTTGTGGGAGAAGGAGCCAGACGTTTGCCTTTTCAGAAAAAGTTTCTGCCGAGAACGAGCACCGTGACATGCTGAGTCTCTGGAAAAGCAGAGATCCCCAGTGCTGTTGAGGCTAAAGATAGGCTGCAGAGGGATAGTGAAGACCAGCAAGAGCTTTCAGGGCTGGCACCTTCCTTGTGGGAGAAGGAGCCAGACGTTTGCCTTTTCAGAAAACGTTTCTGCCGAGAACGAGCACCGTGACATGCTGAGTCTCTGGGAAAGCAGAGATCCCCAGTGCTGTTGCGGCTAAAGATCGGCTGCAGAGGGATAGTGAAGACCTGCAAGAGCTTTCAGGGCTGGCACCTTCCTTGTGGGAGAAGGAGCCAGACGTTTGCCTTTTCAGAAAGTCTCTGCCGAGAGCGAGCACCATGAGATGCTGAGTCTCTGGGAAAGCAGAGATCCCCAGTGCTGTTGTGCCTGTGGATAGGCTGCAGGGGGACGGTGAAGACCAGCAAGATCTTTCAGGGCTGGCACCTTCCTTGTGGGAGAAGGAGCCAGACGTTTGCCTTTTCAGAAAACGTTTCTGCCGAGAACGAGCACCGAGACATGCTGAGTCTCTGGGAAAGCAGAGATCCCCAGTGCTGTTGCGGCTAAAGATAGGCTGCAGAGGGATAGTGAAGACCTGCAAGAGCTTTCAGGGCTGGCACCTTCCTTGTGGGAGAAGGAGCCAGACGTTTGCCTTTTGAGAAAAAGTTTCTGCCGAGAGCGAGCACCATGAGATGCTGAGTCTCTGGGAAAGCAGAGATCCCCAGTGCTGTTGTGCCTGTGGATAGGCTGCAGAGGGATAGTGAAGACCAGCAAGAGCTTTCAGGGCTGGCACCTTCCTTGTGGGAGAAGGAGCCAGACGTTTGCCTGTTCAGAATAATTTTCTGCCGAGAACGAGCACCGTGACATGCTGAGTCTCTGGGAAAGCAGAGATCCCCAGTGCTGTTGTGGCTAAAGATAGGCTGCAGAGGGATAGTGAAGACCTGCAAGAGCTTTCAGGGCTGGCACATTCCTTGTGGGAGAAGGAGCCAGACGTTTGCCTTTTCAGAAAAAGTCTCTGCCGAGAGCGAGCACCATGAGATGCTGAGTCTCTGGGAAAGCAGAGATCCCCAGTGCTGTTGTGCCTGTGGATAGGCTGCAGAGGGATAGTGAAGACCAGCAAGAGCTTTCAGGGCTGGCACCTTCCTTGTGGGAGAAGGAGCCAGACGTTTGCCTTTTCAGAAAAAGTTTCTGCCGAGAACGAGCACCATGACATGCTGAGTCTCTGGGAAAGCAGAGATCCCAAGTGCTGTTGCGGCTAAAGATAGGCTGCAGAGGGATAGTGAAGACCTGCAAGAGCTTTCAGGGCTGGCACCTTCCTTGTGGGAGAAGGAGCCAGACGTTTGCCTTTTCAGAAAAAGTCTCTGCCGAGAGCGAGCACCGTGACATGCTCAGTCTCTGGGAAAGCAGAGATCCCCAGTGCTGTTGCGGCTAAAGATAGGCTGCAGAGGGATAGTGAAGACCAGCAAGAGCTTTCAGGGCTGGCACCTTCCTTGTGGGAGAAGGAGCCAGACGTTTGCCTTTTCAGAAAAAGGCTCTGCCGAGAACGAGCACCGTGACATGCTGAGTCTCTGGGAAAGCAGAGATCCCCAGTGCTGTTGTGCCTGTGGATAGGCTGCAGGGGGATAGTGAAGACCTGCAAGAGCTTTCAGGGCTGGCACCTTCCTTGTGGGAGAAGGAGCCAGACGTTTGCCTTTTCAGAAAAAGTTTCTGCCGAGAACGAGCACCGTGACATGCTGAGTCTCTGCGAAAGCAGAGATCCCCAGTGCTGTTGCGGCTAAAGATAGGCTGCAGAGGGATAGTGAAGACCAGCAAGAGCTTTCAGGGCTGGCACCTTCCTTGTGGGAGAAGGAGCCAGACGTTTGCCTTTTCAGAAAAAGTTTCTGCCGAGAACGAGCACCGTGACATGCTGAGTCTCTGGGAAAGCAGAGATCCCCAGTGCTGTTGTGCCTGTGGATAGGCTGCAGGGGGACGGTGAAGACCAGCAAGAGCTTTCAGGGCTGGCACCTTCCTTGTGGGAGAAGGAGCCAGACGTTTGCCTTTTCAGAAAAAGTTTCTGCCGAGAACGAGCACCGTGACATGCTGAGTCTCTGCGAAAGCAGAGATCCCCAGTGCTGTTGTGCCTGTGGATAGGCTGCAGGGGGACGGTGAAGACCAGCAAGAGCTTTCAGGGCTGGCACCTTCCTTGTGGGAGAAGGAGCCAGACGTTTGCCTTTTGAGAAAAAGTTTCTGCCGAGAACGAGCACCGTGACATGCTGAGTCTCTGGAAAAGCAGAGATCCCCAGTGCTGTTGAGGCTAAAGATAGGCTGCAGAGGGATAGTGAAGACCAGCAAGAGCTTTCAGGGCTGGCACCTTCCTTGTGGGAGAAGGAGCCAGACGTTTGCCTTTTCAGAAAACGTTTCTGCCGAGAACGAGCACCGTGACATGCTGAGTCTCTGGGAAAGCAGAGATCCCAAGTGCTGTTGCGGCTAAAGATAGGCTGCAGAGGGATAGTGAAGACCTGCAAGAGCTTTCAGGGCTGGCACCTTCCTTGTGGGAGAAGGAGCCAGACGTTTGCCTTTTGAGAAAAAGTTTCTGCCGAGAACGAGCACCGTGACATGCTGAGTCTCTGGGAAAGCAGAGATCCCCAGTGCTGTTGTGCCTGTGGATAGGCTGCAGGGGGACGGTGAAGACCAGCAAGAGCTTTCAGGGCTGGCACCTTCCTTGTGGGAGAAGGAGCCAGACGTTTGCCTTTTCAGAAAAAGGCTCTGCCGAGAACGAGCACCGTGACATGCTGAGTCTCTGGGAAAGCAGAGATCCCCAGTGCTGTTGTGCCTGTGGATAGGCTGCAGGGGGATAGTGAAGACCTGCAAGAGCTTTCAGGGCTGGCACCTTCCTTGTGGGAGAAGGAGCCAGACGTTTGCCTTTTCAGAAAAAGTTTCTGCCGAGAACGAGCACCGTGACATGCTGAGTCTCTGCGAAAGCAGAGATCCCCAGTGCTGTTGCGGCTAAAGATAGGCTGCAGAGGGATAGTGAAGACCAGCAAGAGCTTTCAGGGCTGGCACCTTCCTTGTGGGAGAAGGAGCCAGACGTTTGCCTTTTCAGAAAAAGTTTCTGCCGAGAACGAGCACCGTGACATGCTGAGTCTCTGCGAAAGCAGAGATCCCCAGTGCTGTTGTGCCTGTGGATAGTATGCAGGGGGACGGTGAAGACCAGCAAGAGCTTTCAGGGCTGGCACCTTCCTTGTGGGAGAAGGAGCCAGACGTTTGCCTTTTCAGAAAAAGTTTCTGCCGAGAACGAGCACCGTGACATGCTGAGTCTCTGGAAAAGCAGAGATCCCCAGTGCTGTTGAGGCTAAAGATAGGCTGCAGAGGGATAGTGAAGACCAGCAAGAGCTTTCAGGGCTGGCACCTTCCTTGTGGGAGAAGGAGCCAGACGTTTGCCTTTTCAGAAAACGTTTCTGCCGAGAACGAGCACCGTGACATGCTGAGTCTCTGGGAAAGCAGAGATCCCCAGTGCTGTTGCGGCTAAAGATCGGCTGCAGAGGGATAGTGAAGACCTGCAAGAGCTTTCAGGGCTGGCACCTTCCTTGTGGGAGAAGGAGCCAGACGTTTGCCTTTTCAGAAAGTCTCTGCCGAGAGCGAGCACCATGAGATGCTGAGTCTCTGGGAAAGCAGAGATCCCCAGTGCTGTTGTGCCTGTGGATAGGCTGCAGGGGGACGGTGAAGACCAGCAAGATCTTTCAGGGCTGGCACTTTCCTTGTGGGAGAAGGAGCCAGACGTTTGCCTTTTCAGAAAACGTTTCTGCCAAGAACGAGCACCGAGACATGCTGAGTCTCTGGGAAAGCAGAGATCCCCAGTGCTGTTGTGCCTGTGGATAGGCTGCAGGGGGACGGTGAAGACGAGCAAGATCTTTCAGGGCTGGCACCTTCCTTGTGGGAGAAGGAGCCAAACGTTTGCCTTTTCAGAAAAAGTTTCTGCCGAGAACGAGCACCGTGACATGCTGAGTCTCTGGGAAAGCAGAGATCCCCAGTGCTGTTGCGGCTAAAGATAGGCTGCAGAGGGATAGTGAAGACCTGCAAGAGCTTTCAGGGCTGGCACCTTCCTTGTGGGAGAAGGAGCCAGACGTTTGCCTTTTGAGAAAAAGTTTCTGCCGAGAGCGAGCACCATGAGATGCTGAGTCTCTGGGAAAGCAGAGATCCCCAGTGCTGTTGTGCCTGTGGATAGGCTGCAGAGGGATAGTGAAGACCAGCAAGAGCTTTCAGGGCTGGCACCTTCCTTGTGGGAGAAGGAGCCAGACGTTTGCCTTTTCAGAATAATTTTCTGCCGAGAACGAGCACCGTGACATGCTGAGTCTCTGGGAAAGCAGAGATCCCCAGTGCTGTTGTGGCTAAAGATAGGCTGCAGAGGGATAGTGAAGACCTGCAAGAGCTTTCAGGGCTGGCACATTCCTTGTGGGAGAAGGAGCCAGACGTTTGCCTTTTCAGAAAAAGTCTCTGCCGAGAGCGAACACCATGAGATGCTGAGTCTCTGGGAAAGCAGAGATCCCCAGTGCTGTTGTGCCTGTGGATAGGCTGCAGAGTGATAGTGAAGACCAGCAAGAGCTTTCAGGGCTGGCACCTTCCTTGTGGGAGAAGGAGCCAGACGTTTGCCTTTTCAGAAAAAGTTTCTGCCGAGAACGAGCACCATGACATGCTGAGTCTCTGGGAAAGCAGAGATCCCAAGTGCTGTTGCGGCTAAAGATAGGCTGCAGAGGGATAGTGAAGACCTGCAAGAGCTTTCAGGGCTGGCACCTTCCTTGTGGGAGAAGGAGCCAGACGTTTGCCTTTTGAGAAAAAGTTTCTGCCGAGAACGAGCACCGTGACATGCTGAGTCTCTGGGAAAGCAGAGATCCCCAGTGCTGTTGTGCCTGTGGATAGGCTGCAGGGGGACGGTGAAGACCAGCAAGAGCTTTCAGGGCTGGCACCTTCCTTGTGGGAGAAGGAGCCAGACGTTTGCCTTTTCAGAAAAAGTTTCTGCCGAGAACGAGCACCGTGACATGCTGAGTCTCTGGGAAAGCAGAGATCCCCAGTGCTGTTGTGCCTGTGGATAGGCTGCAGGGGGATAGTGAAGACCTGCAAGAGCTTTCAGGGCTGGCACCTTCCTTGTGGGAGAAGGAGCCAGACGTTTGCCTTTTCAGAAAAAGTTTCTGCCGAGAACGAGCACCGTGACATGCTGAGTCTCTGCGAAAGCAGAGATCCCCAGTGCTGTTGCGGCTAAAGATAGGCTGCAGAGGGATAGTGAAGACCTGCAAGAGCTTTCAGGGCTGGCACCTTCCTTGTGGGAGAAGGAGCCAGACGTTTGCCTTTTCAGAAAAAGGCTCTGCCGAGAGCGAGCACCATGAGATGCTGAGTCTCTGGGAAAGCAGAGATCCCCAGTGCTGTTGTGCCTGTGGATAGGCTGCAGAGGGATAGTGAAGACCAGCAAGAGCTTTCAGGGCTGGCACCTTCCTTGTGGGAGAAGGAGCCAGACGTTTGCCTTTTCAGAAAAAGTTTCTGCCGAGAACGAGCACCGTGACATGCTGAGTCTCTGGGAAAGCAGAGATCCCCAGTGCTGTTGCGGCTAAAGATAGGCTGCAGGGGGACGGTGAAGACCAGCAAGAGCTTTCAGGGCTGGCACCTTCCTTGTGGGAGAAGGAGCCAGACGTTTGCCTTTTCAGAAAAAGGCTCTGCCGAGAGCGAGCACCATGAGATGCTGAGTCTCTGGGAAAGCAGAGATCCCCAGTGCTGTTGTGCCTGTGGATAGGCTGCAGAGGGATAGTGAAGACCAGCAAGAGCTTTCAGGGCTGGCACCTTCCTTGTGGGAGAAGGAGCCAGACGTTTGCCTTTTGAGAAAAAGTTTCTGCCGAGAACGAGCACCGTGACATGCTGAGTCTCTGGGAAAGCAGAGATCCCCAGTGCTGTTGCGGCTAAAGATAGGCTGCAGAGGGATAGTGAAGACCTGCAAGAGCTTTCAGAGCTGGCACCTTCCTTGTGGGAGAAGGAGCCAGACGTTTGCCTTTTCAGAAAAAGTTTCTGCCGAGAACGAGCACCGTGACATGCTGAGTCTCTGGGAAAGCAGAGATCCCCAGTGCTGTTGCGGCTAAAGATAGGCTGCAGAGGGATAGTGAAGACCAGCAAGAGCTTTCAGGGCTGGCACCTTCCTTGTGGGAGAAGGAGCCAGACGTTTGCCTTTTCAGAAAAAGGCTCTGCCGAGAGCGAGCACCATGAGATGCTGATTCTCTGGGAAAGCAGAGATCCCCAGTGCTGTTGTGCCTGTGGATAGGCTGCAGGGGGACGGTGAAGACCAGCAAGAGCTTTCAGGGCTGGCACCTTCCTTGTGGGAGAAGGAGCCAGACGTTTGCCTTTTCAGAAAAAGTTTCTGCCGAGAACGAGCACCGTGACATGCTGAGTCTCTGCGAAAGCAGAGATCCCCAGTGCTGTTGTGCCTGTGGATAGGCTGCAGGGGGACGGTGAAGACCAGCAAGAGCTTTCAGGGCTGGCACCTTCCTTGTGGGAGAAGGAGCCAGACGTTTGCCTTTTGAGAAAAAGTTTCTGCCGAGAATGAGCACCGTGACATGCTGAGTCTCTGGGAAAGCAGAGATCCCCAGTGCTGTTGTGCCTGTGGATAGGCTGCAGGGGGACGGTGAAGACCAGCAAGAGCTTTCAGGGCTGGCACCTTCCTTGTGGGAGAAGGAGCCAGACGTTTGCCTTTTCAGAAAACGTTTCTGCCGAGAACGAGCACCGAGACATGCTGAGTCTCTGGGAAAGCAGAGATACCCAGTGCTGTTGCGGTTAAAGATAGTTTGCAGAGGGATAGTGAAGACCAGCAAGAGCTTTCAGGGCTGGCACCTTCCTTGTGGGAGAAGGAGCCAGACGTTTGCCTTTTCAGAAAACGTTTCTGCCGAGAACGAGCACCGTGACATGCTGAGTCTCTGGGAAAGCAGAGATCCGCAGTGCTGTTGCGGCTAAAGATAGGCTGCAGAGGGATAGTGAAGACCTGCAAGAGCTTTCAGGGCTGGCACCTTCCTTGTGGGAGAAGGAGCCAGACGTTTGCCTTTTCAGAAAAAGTCTCTGCCGAGAGCGAGCACCATGAGATGCTGAGTCTCTGGGAAAGCAGAGATCCCCAGTGCTGTTGTGCCTGTGGATAGGCTGCAGAGTGATAGTGAAGACCAGCAAGAGCTTTCAGGGCTGGCACCTTCCTTGTGGGAGAAGGAGCCAGACGTTTGCCTTTTGAGAAAAAGTTTCTGCCGAGAACGAGCACCGTGACATGCTGAGTCTCTGGGAAAGCAGAGATCCCCAGTGCTGTTGTGCCTGTGGATAGGCTGCAGGGGGACGGTGAAGACCAGCAAGAGCTTTCAGGGCTGGCACCTTCCTTGTGGGAGAAGGAGCCAGACGTTTGCCTTTTCAGAAAAAGTTTCTGCCGAGAACGAGCACCGTGACATGCTGAGTCTCTGGGAAAGCAGAGATCCCCAGTGCTGTTGTGCCTGTGGATAGGCTGCAGGGGGATAGTGAAGACCTGCAAGAGCTTTCAGGGCTGGCACCTTCCTTGTGGGAGAAGGAGCCAGACGTTTGCCTTTTCAGAAAAAGTTTCTGCCGAGAGCGAGCACCATGAGATGCTGAGTCTCTGGGAAAGCAGAGATCCCCAGTGCTGTTGTGCCTGTGGATAGGCTGCAGGGGGACGGTGAAGACCAGCAAGATCTTTCAGGGCTGGCACCTTCCTTGTGGGAGAAGGAGCCAGACGTTTGCCTTTTCAGAAAACGTTTCTGCCGAGAACGAGCACCGAGACATGCTGAGTCTCTGGGAAAGCAGAGATCCCCAGTGCTGTTGTGCCTGTGGATAGGCTGCAGGGGGACGGTGAAGACGAGCAAGATCTTTCAGGGCTGGCACCTTCCTTGTGGGAGAAGGAGCCAGACGTTTGCCTTTTCAGAATAATTTTCTGCCGAGAACGAGCACCGTGACATGCTGAGTCTCTGGGAAAGCAGAGATCCCCAGTGCTGTTGTGGCTAAAGATAGGCTGCAGAGGGATAGTGAAGACCTGCAAGAGCTTTCAGGGCTGGCACATTCCTTGTGGGAGAAGGAGCCAGACGTTTGCCTTTTCAGAAAAAGTCTCTGCCGAGAGCGAGCACCATGAGATGCTGAGTCTCTGGGAAAGCAGAGATCCCCAGTGCTGTTGTGCCTGTGGATAGGCTGCAGAGGGATAGTGAAGACCAGCAAGAGCTTTCAGGGCTGGCACCTTCCTTGTGGGAGAAGGAGCCAGACGTTTGCCTTTTCAGAAAAAGTTTCTGCCGAGAACGAGCACCATGACATGCTGAGTCTCTGGGAAAGCAGAGATCCCCAGTGCTGTTGCGGCTAAAGATAGGCTGCAGAGGGATAGTGAAGACCTGCAAGAGCTTTCAGGGCTGGCACCTTCCTTGTGGGAGAAGGAGCCAGACGTTTGCCTTTTGAGAAAAAGTTTCTGCCGAGAACGAGCACCGTGACATGCTGAGTCTCTGGGAAAGCAGAGATCCCCAGTGCTGTTGTGCCTGTGGATAGGCTGCAGGGGGACGGTGAAGACCAGCAAGAGCTTTCAGGGCTGGCACCTTCCTTGTGGGAGAAGGAGCCAGACGTTTGCCTTTTCAGAAAAAGGCTCTGCCGAGAACGAGCACCGTGACATGCTGAGTCTCTGGGAAAGCAGAGATCCCCAGTGCTGTTGTGCCTGTGGATAGGCTGCAGGGGGATAGTGAAGACCTGCAAGAGCTTTCAGGGCTGGCACCTTCCTTGTGGGAGAAGGAGCCAGACGTTTGCCTTTTCAGAAAAAGTTTCTGCCGAGAACGAGCACCGTGACATGCTGAGTCTCTGCGAAAGCAGAGATCCCCAGTGCTGTTGCGGCTAAAGATAGGCTGCAGAGGGATAGTGAAGACCAGCAAGAGCTTTCAGGGCTGGCACCTTCCTTGTGGGAGAAGGAGCCAGACGTTTGCCTTTTCAGAAAAATGCTCTGCCGAGAGCGAGCACCATGAGATGCTGATTCTCTGGGAAAGCAGAGATCCCCAGTGCTGTTGTGCCTGTGGATAGGCTGCAGGGGGACGGTGAAGACCAGCAAGAGCTTTCAGGGCTGGCACCTTCCTTGTGGGAGAAGGAGCCAGACGTTTGCCTTTTCAGAAAAAGTTTCTGCCGAGAACGAGCACCGTGACATGCTGAGTCTCTGCGAAAGCAGAGATCCCCAGTGCTGTTGTGCCTGTGGATAGGCTGCAGGGGGACGGTGAAGACCAGCAAGAGCTTTCAGGGCTGGCACCTTCCTTGTGGGAGAAGGAGCCAGACGTTTGCCTTTTGAGAAAAAGTTTCTGCCGAGAACGAGCACCGTGACATGCTGAGTCTCTGGAAAAGCAGAGATCCCCAGTGCTGTTGAGGCTAAAGATAGGCTGCAGAGGGATAGTGAAGACCAGCAAGAGCTTTCAGGGCTGGCACCTTCCTTGTGGGAGAAGGAGCCAGACGTTTGCCTTTTCAGAAAACGTTTCTGCCGAGAACGAGCACCGTGACATGCTGAGTCTCTGGGAAAGCAGAGATCCCCAGTGCTGTTGCGGCTAAAGATCGGCTGCAGAGGGATAGTGAAGACCTGCAAGAGCTTTCAGGGCTGGCACCTTCCTTGTGGGAGAAGGAGCCAGACGTTTGCCTTTTCAGAAAGTCTCTGCCGAGAGCGAGCACCATGAGATGCTGAGTCTCTGGGAAAGCAGAGATCCCCAGTGCTGTTGTGCCTGTGGATAGGCTGCAGGGGGACGGTGAAGACCAGCAAGATCTTTCAGGGCTGGCACTTTCCTTGTGGGAGAAGGAGCCAGACGTTTGCCTTTTCAGAAAACGTTTCTGCCGAGAACGAGCACCGAGACATGCTGAGTCTCTGGGAAAGCAGAGATCCCCAGTGCTGTTGTGCCTGTGGATAGGCTGCAGGGGGACGGTGAAGACGAGCAAGATCTTTCAGGGCTGGCACCTTCCTTGTGGGAGAAGGAGCCAGACGTTTGCCTTTTCAGAAAAAGTTTCTGCCGAGAACGAGCACCATGACATGCTGAGTCTCTGGGAAAGCAGAGATCCCCAGTGCTGTTGTGCCTGTGGATAGGCTGCAGAGGGATAGTGAAGACCTGCAAGAGCTTTCAGGGCTGGCACCTTCCTTGTGGGAGAAGGAGCCAGACGTTTGCCTTTTGAGAAAAAGTTTCTGCCGAGAACGAGCACCGTGACATGCTGAGTCTCTGGGAAAGCAGAGATCCCCAGTGCTGTTGTGCCTGTGGATAGGCTGCAGGGGGACGGTGAAGACCAGCAAGAGCTTTCAGGGCTGGCACCTTCCTTGTGGGAGAAGGAGCCAGACGTTTGCCTTTTGAGAAAAAGTTTCTGCCGAGAACGAGCACCGTGACATGCTGAGTCTCTGGGAAAGCAGAGATCCCCAGTGCTGTTGTGCCTGTGGATAGGCTGCAGGGGGATAGTGAAGACCTGCAAGAGCTTTCAGGGCTGGCACCTTCCTTGTGGGAGAAGGAGCCAGACGTTTGCCTTTTCAGAAAAAGTTTCTGCCGAGAACGAGCACCGTGACATGCTGAGTCTCTGCGAAAGCAGAGATCCCCAGTGCTGTTGTGCCTGTGGATAGGCTGCAGGGGGACGGTGAAGACCAGCAAGAGCTTTCAGGGCTGGCACCTTCCTTGTGGGAGAAGGAGCCAGACGTTTGCCTTTTCAGAAAAAGTTTCTGCCGAGAACGAGCACCGTGACATGCTGAGTCTCTGCGAAAGCAGAGATCCCCAGTGCTGTTGTGCCTGTGGATAGGCTGCAGGGGGACGGTGAAGACCAGCAAGAGCTTTCAGGGCTGGCACCTTCCTTGTGGGAGAAGGAGCCAGACGTTTGCCTTTTGAGAAAAAGTTTCTGCCGAGAACGAGCACCGTGACATGCTGAGTCTCTGGAAAAGCAGAGATCCCCAGTGCTGTTGAGGCTAAAGATAGGCTGCAGAGGGATAGTGAAGACCAGCAAGAGCTTTCAGGGCTGGCACCTTCCTTGTGGGAGAAGGAGCCAGACGTTTGCCTTTTCAGAAAACGTTTCTGCCGAGAACGAGCACCGTGACATGCTGAGTCTCTGGGAAAGCAGAGATCCCCAGTGCTGTTGCGGCTAAAGATCGGCTGCAGAGGGATAGTGAAGACCTGCAAGAGCTTTCAGGGCTGGCACCTTCCTTGTGGGAGAAGGAGCCAGACGTTTGCCTTTTCAGAAAGTCTCTGCCGAGAGCGAGCACCATGAGATGCTGAGTCTCTGGGAAAGCAGAGATCCCCAGTGCTGTTGTGCCTGTGGATAGGCTGCAGGGGGACGGTGAAGACCAGCAAGATCTTTCAGGGCTGGCACTTTCCTTGTGGGAGAAGGAGCCAGACGTTTGCCTTTTCAGAAAACGTTTCTGCCGAGAACGAGCACCGAGACATGCTGAGTCTCTGGGAAAGCAGAGATCCCCAGTGCTGTTGTGCCTGTGGATAGGCTGCAGGGGGACGGTGAAGACGAGCAAGATCTTTCAGGGCTGGCACCTTCCTTGTGGGAGAAGGAGCCAGACGTTTGCCTTTTCAGAAAAAGTTTCTGCCGAGAACGAGCACCGTGACATGCTGAGTCTCTGCGAAAGCAGAGATCCCCAGTGCTGTTGCGGCTAAAGATAGGCTGCAGAGGGATAGTGAAGACCTGCAAGAGCTTTCAGGGCTGGCACCTTCCTTGTGGGAGAAGGAGCCAGACGTTTGCCTTTTGAGAAAAAGTTTCTGCCGAGAGCGAGCACCATGAGATGCTGAGTCTCTGGGAAAGCAGAGATCCCCAGTGCTGTTGTGCCTGTGGATAGGCTGCAGAGGGATAGTGAAGACCAGCAAGAGCTTTCAGGGCTGGCACCTTCCTTGTGGGAGAAGGAGCCAGACGTTTGCCTTTTCAGAAAAAGGCTCTGCCGAGAGCGAGCACCATGAGATGCTGATTCTCTGGGAAAGCAGAGATCCCCAGTGCTGTTGTGCCTGTGGATAGGCTGCAGGGGGACGGTGAAGACCAGCAAGAGCTTTCAGGGCTGGCACCTTCCTTGTGGGAGAAGGAGCCAGACGTTTGCCTTTTCAGAAAAAGTTTCTGCCGAGAACGAGCACCGTGACATGCTGAGTCTCTGCGAAAGCAGAGATCCCCAGTGCTGTTGTGCCTGTGGATAGGCTGCAGGGGGACGGTGAAGACCAGCAAGAGCTTTCAGGGCTGGCACCTTCCTTGTGGGAGAAGGAGCCAGACGTTTGCCTTTTGAGAAAAAGTTTCTGCCGAGAACGAGCACCGTGACATGCTGAGTCTCTGGAAAAGCAGAGATCCCCAGTGCTGTTGAGGCTAAAGATAGGCTGCAGAGGGATAGTGAAGACCAGCAAGAGCTTTCAGGGCTGGCACCTTCCTTGTGGGAGAAGGAGCCAGACGTTTGCCTTTTCAGAAAACGTTTCTGCCGAGAACGAGCACCGTGACATGCTGAGTCTCTGGGAAAGCAGAGATCCCCAGTGCTGTTGCGGCTAAAGATCGGCTGCAGAGGGATAGTGAAGACCTGCAAGAGCTTTCAGGGCTGGCACCTTCCTTGTGGGAGAAGGAGCCAGACGTTTGCCTTTTCAGAAAGTCTCTGCCGAGAGCGAGCACCATGAGATGCTGAGTCTCTGGGAAAGCAGAGATCCCCAGTGCTGTTGTGCCTGTGGATAGGCTGCAGGGGGACGGTGAAGACCAGCAAGATCTTTCAGGGCTGGCACTTTCCTTGTGGGAGAAGGAGCCAGACGTTTGCCTTTTCAGAAAACGTTTCTGCCGAGAACGAGCACCGAGACATGCTGAGTCTCTGGGAAAGCAGAGATCCCCAGTGCTGTTGTGCCTGTGGATAGGCTGCAGGGGGACGGTGAAGACGAGCAAGATCTTTCAGGGCTGGCACCTTCCTTGTGGGAGAAGGAGCCAGACGTTTGCCTTTTCAGAAAAAGTTTCTGCCGAGAGCGAGCACCATGAGATGCTGAGTCTCTGGGAAAGCAGAGATCCCCAGTGCTGTTGTGCCTGTGGATAGGCTGCAGGGGGACGGTGAAGACCAGCAAGAGCTTTCAGGGCTGGCACCTTCCTTGTGGGAGAAGGAGCCAGACGTTTGCCTTTTCAGAAAAAGTTTCTGCCGAGAACGAGCACCGTGACATGCTGAGTCTCTGCGAAAGCAGAGATCCCCAGTGCTGTTGTGCCTGTGGATAGGCTGCAGGGGGACGGTGAAGACCAGCAAGAGCTTTCAGGGCTGGCACCTTCCTTGTGGGAGAAGGAGCCAGACGTTTGCCTTTTGAGAAAAAGTTTCTGCCGAGAACGAGCACCGTGACATGCTGAGTCTCTGGAAAAGCAGAGATCCCCAGTGCTGTTGAGGCTAAAGATAGGCTGCAGAGGGATAGTGAAGACCAGCAAGAGCTTTCAGGGCTGGCACCTTCCTTGTGGGAGAAGGAGCCAGACGTTTGCCTTTTCAGAAAACGTTTCTGCCGAGAACGAGCACCGTGACATGCTGAGTCTCTGGGAAAGCAGAGATCCCCAGTGCTGTTGCGGCTAAAGATCGGCTGCAGAGGGATAGTGAAGACCTGCAAGAGCTTTCAGGGCTGGCACCTTCCTTGTGGGAGAAGGAGCCAGACGTTTGCCTTTTCAGAAAGTCTCTGCCGAGAGCGAGCACCATGAGATGCTGAGTCTCTGGGAAAGCAGAGATCCCCAGTGCTGTTGTGCCTGTGGATAGGCTGCAGGGGGACGGTGAAGACCAGCAAGATCTTTCAGGGCTGGCACTTTCCTTGTGGGAGAAGGAGCCAGACGTTTGCCTTTTCAGAAAACGTTTCTGCCGAGAACGAGCACCGAGACATGCTGAGTCTCTGGGAAAGCAGAGATCCCCAGTGCTGTTGTGCCTGTGGATAGGCTGCAGGGGGACGGTGAAGACGAGCAAGATCTTTCAGGGCTGGCACCTTCCTTGTGGGAGAAGGAGCCAGACGTTTGCCTTTTCAGAAAAAGTTTCTGCCGAGAGCGAGCACCATGAGATGCTGATTCTCTGGGAAAGCAGAGATCCCCAGTGCTGTTGTGCCTGTGGATAGGCTGCAGGGGGACGGTGAAGACCAGCAAGAGCTTTCAGGGCTGGCACCTTCCTTGTGGGAGAAGGAGCCAGACGTTTGCCTTTTCAGAAAAAGTTTCTGCCGAGAACGAGCACCGTGACATGCTGAGTCTCTGCGAAAGCAGAGATCCCCAGTGCTGTTGTGCCTGTGGATAGGCTGCAGGGGGACGGTGAAGACCAGCAAGAGCTTTCAGGGCTGGCACCTTCCTTGTGGGAGAAGGAGCCAGACGTTTGCCTTTTGAGAAAAAGTTTCTGCCGAGAACGAGCACCGTGACATGCTGAGTCTCTGGAAAAGCAGAGATCCCCAGTGCTGTTGAGGCTAAAGATAGGCTGCAGAGGGATAGTGAAGACCAGCAAGAGCTTTCAGGGCTGGCACCTTCCTTGTGGGAGAAGGAGCCAGACGTTTGCCTTTTCAGAAAACGTTTCTGCCGAGAACGAGCACCGTGACATGCTGAGTCTCTGGGAAAGCAGAGATCCCCAGTGCTGTTGCGGCTAAAGATCGGCTGCAGAGGGATAGTGAAGACCTGCAAGAGCTTTCAGGGCTGGCACCTTCCTTGTGGGAGAAGGAGCCAGACGTTTGCCTTTTCAGAAAGTCTCTGCCGAGAGCGAGCACCATGAGATGCTGAGTCTCTGGGAAAGCAGAGATCCCCAGTGCTGTTGTGCCTGTGGATAGGCTGCAGGGGGACGGTGAAGACCAGCAAGATCTTTCAGGGCTGGCACTTTCCTTGTGGGAGAAGGAGCCAGACGTTTGCCTTTTCAGAAAACGTTTCTGCCGAGAACGAGCACCGAGACATGCTGAGTCTCTGGGAAAGCAGAGATCCCCAGTGCTGTTGTGCCTGTGGATAGGCTGCAGGGGGACGGTGAAGACGAGCAAGATCTTTCAGGGCTGGCACCTTCCTTGTGGGAGAAGGAGCCAGACGTTTGCCTTTTCAGAAAAAGTTTCTGCCGAGAACGAGCACCGTGACATGCTGAGTCTCTGGGAAAGCAGAGATCCCCAGTGCTGTTGCGGCTAAAGATAGGCTGCAGAGGGATAGTGAAGACCTGCAAGAGCTTTCAGGGCTGGCACCTTCCTTGTGGGAGAAGGAGCCAGACGTTTGCCTTTTGAGAAAAAGTTTCTGCCGAGAGCGAGCACCATGAGATGCTGAGTCTCTGGGAAAGCAGAGATCCCCAGTGCTGTTGTGCCTGTGGATAGGCTGCAGAGGGATAGTGAAGACCAGCAAGAGCTTTCAGGGCTGGCACCTTCCTTGTGGGAGAAGGAGCCAGACGTTTGCCTTTTCAGAATAATTTTCTGCCGAGAACGAGCACCGTGACATGCTGAGTCTCTGGGAAAGCAGAGATCCCCAGTGCTGTTGTGGCTAAAGATAGGCTGCAGAGGGATAGTGAAGACCTGCAAGAGCTTTCAGGGCTGGCACATTCCTTGTGGGAGAAGGAGCCAGACGTTTGCCTTTTCAGAAAAAGTCTCTGCCGAGAGCGAACACCATGAGATGCTGAGTCTCTGGGAAAGCAGAGATCCCCAGTGCTGTTGTGCCTGTGGATAGGCTGCAGAGTGATAGTGAAGACCAGCAAGAGCTTTCAGGGCTGGCACCTTCCTTGTGGGAGAAGGAGCCAGACGTTTGCCTTTTCAGAAAAAGTATCTGCCGAGAACGAGCACCATGACATGCTGAGTCTCTGGGAAAGCAGAGATCCCAAGTGCTGTTGCGGCTAAAGATAGGCTGCAGAGGGATAGTGAAGACCTGCAAGAGCTTTCAGGGCTGGCACCTTCCTTGTGGGAGAAGGAGCCAGACGTTTGCCTTTTGAGAAAAAGTTTCTGCCGAGAACGAGCACCGTGACATGCTGAGTCTCTGGGAAAGCAGAGATCCCCAGTGCTGTTGTGCCTGTGGATAGGCTGCAGGGGGACGGTGAAGACCAGCAAGAGCTTTCAGGGCTGGCACCTTCCTTGTGGGAGAAGGAGCCAGACGTTTGCCTTTTCAGAAAAAGTTTCTGCCGAGAACGAGCACCGTGACATGCTGAGTCTCTGGGAAAGCAGAGATCCCCAGTGCTGTTGTGCCTGTGGATAGGCTGCAGGGGGATAGTGAAGACCTGCAAGAGCTTTCAGGGCTGGCACCTTCCTTGTGGGAGAAGGAGCCAGACGTTTGCCTTTTCAGAAAAAGTTTCTGCCGAGAACGAGCACCGTGACATGCTGAGTCTCTGCGAAAGCAGAGATCCCCAGTGCTGTTGCGGCTAAAGATAGGCTGCAGAGGGATAGTGAAGACCTGCAAGAGCTTTCAGGGCTGGCACCTTCCTTGTGGGAGAAGGAGCCAGACGTTTGCCTTTTCAGAAAAAGGCTCTGCCGAGAGCGAGCACCATGAGATGCTGAGTCTCTGGGAAAGCAGAGATCCCCAGTGCTGTTGTGCCTGTGGATAGGCTGCAGAGGGATAGTGAAGACCAGCAAGAGCTTTCAGGGCTGGCACCTTCCTTGTGGGAGAAGGAGCCAGACGTTTGCCTTTTCAGAAAAAGTTTCTGCCGAGAACGAGCACCGTGACATGCTGAGTCTCTGGGAAAGCAGAGATCCCCAGTGCTGTTGCGGCTAAAGATAGGCTGCAGGGGGACGGTGAAGACCAGCAAGAGCTTTCAGGGCTGGCACCTTCCTTGTGGGAGAAGGAGCCAGACGTTTGCCTTTTGAGAAAAAGTTTCTGCCGAGAACGAGCACCGTGACATGCTGAGTCTCTGGAAAAGCAGAGATCCCCAGTGCTGTTGAGGATAAAGATAGGCTGCAGAGGGATAGTGAAGACCAGCAAGAGCTTTCAGGGCTGGCACCTTCCTTGTGGGAGAAGGAGCCAGACGTTTGCCTTTTCAGAAAACGTTTCTGCCGAGAACGAGCACCGTGACATGCTGAGTCTCTGGGAAAGCAGAGATCCCCAGTGCTGTTGCGGCTAAAGATCGGCTGCAGAGGGATAGTGAAGACCTGCAAGAGCTTTCAGGGCTGGCACCTTCCTTGTGGGAGAAGGAGCCAGACGTTTGCCTTTTCAGAAAGTCTCTGCCGAGAGCGAGCACCATCAGATGCTGAGTCTCTGGGAAAGCAGAGATCCCCAGTGCTGTTGTGCCTGTGGATAGGCTGCAGGGGGACGGTGAAGACCAGCAAGATCTTTCAGGGCTGGCACCTTCCTTGTGGGAGAAGGAGCCAGACGTTTGCCTTTTCAGAAAACGTTTCTGCCGAGAACGAGCACCGAGACATGCTGAGTCTCTGGGAAAGCAGAGATCCCCAGTGCTGTTGTGCCTGTGGATAGGCTGCAGGGGGACGGTGAAGACGAGCAAGATCTTTCAGGGCTGGCACCTTCCTTGTGGGAGAAGGAGCCAGACGTTTGCCTTTTCAGAAAAAGTTTCTGCCGAGAACGAGCACCGTGACATGCTGAGTCTCTGCGAAAGCAGAGATCCCCAGTGCTGTTGTGCCTGTGGATAGGCTGCAGGGGGACGGTGAAGACCAGCAAGAGCTTTCAGGGCTGGCACCTTCCTTGTGGGAGAAGGAGCCAGACGTTTGCCTTTTGAGAAAAAGTTTCTGCCGAGAACGAGCACCGTGACATGCTGAGTCTCTGGAAAAGCAGAGATCCCCAGTGCTGTTGAGGCTAAAGATAGGCTGCAGAGGGATAGTGAAGACCAGCAAGAGCTTTCAGGGCTGGCACCTTCCTTGTGGGAGAAGGAGCCAGACGTTTGCCTTTTCAGAAAACGTTTCTGCCGAGAACGAGCACCGTGACATGCTGAGTCTCTGGGAAAGCAGAGATCCCCAGTGCTGTTGCGGCTAAAGATCGGCTGCAGAGGGATAGTGAAGACCTGCAAGAGCTTTCAGGGCTGGCACCTTCCTTGTGGGAGAAGGAGCCAGACGTTTGCCTTTTCAGAAAGTCTCTGCCGAGAGCGAGCACCATGAGATGCTGAGTCTCTGGGAAAGCAGAGATCCCCAGTGCTGTTGTGCCTGTGGATAGGCTGCAGGGGGACGGTGAAGACCAGCAAGATCTTTCAGGGCTGGCACTTTCCTTGTGGGAGAAGGAGCCAGACGTTTGCCTTTTCAGAAAACGTTTCTGCCGAGAACGAGCACCGAGACATGCTGAGTCTCTGGGAAAGCAGAGATCCCCAGTGCTGTTGTGCCTGTGGATAGGCTGCAGGGGGACGGTGAAGACGAGCAAGATCTTTCAGGGCTGGCACCTTCCTTGTGGGAGAAGGAGCCAGACGTTTGCCTTTTCAGAAAAAGTTTCTGCCGAGAACGAGCACCGTGACATGCTGAGTCTCTGGGAAAGCAGAGATCCCCAGTGCTGTTGCGGCTAAAGATAGGCTGCAGAGGGATAGTGAAGACCTGCAAGAGCTTTCAGGGCTGGCACCTTCCTTGTGGGAGAAGGAGCCAGACGTTTGCCTTTTGAGAAAAAGTTTCTGCCGAGAGCGAGCACCATGAGATGCTGAGTCTCTGGGAAAGCAGAGATCCCCAGTGCTGTTGTGCCTGTGGATAGGCTGCAGAGGGATAGTGAAGACCAGCAAGAGCTTTCAGGGCTGGCACCTTCCTTGTGGGAGAAGGAGCCAGACGTTTGCCTTTTCAGAATAATTTTCTGCCGAGAACGAGCACCGTGACATGCTGAGTCTCTGGGAAAGCAGAGATCCCCAGTGCTGTTGTGGCTAAAGATAGGCTGCAGAGGGATAGTGAAGACCTGCAAGAGCTTTCAGGGCTGGCACATTCCTTGTGGGAGAAGGAGCCAGACGTTTGCCTTTTCAGAAAAAGTCTCTGCCGAGAGCGAACACCATGAGATGCTGAGTCTCTGGGAAAGCAGAGATCCCCAGTGCTGTTGTGCCTGTGGATAGGCTGCAGAGTGATAGTGAAGACCAGCAAGAGCTTTCAGGGCTGGCACCTTCCTTGTGGGAGAAGGAGCCAGACGTTTGCCTTTTCAGAAAAAGTTTCTGCCGAGAACGAGCACCATGACATGCTGAGTCTCTGGGAAAGCAGAGATCCCAAGAGCTGTTGCGGCTAAAGATAGGCTGCAGAGGGATAGTGAAGACCTGCAAGAGCTTTCAGGGCTGGCACCTTCCTTGTGGGAGAAGGAGCCAGACGTTTGCCTTTTGAGAAAAAGTTTCTGCCGAGAACGAGCACCGTGACATGCTGAGTCTCTGGGAAAGCAGAGATCCCCAGTGCTGTTGTGCCTGTGGATAGGCTGCAGGGGGACGGTGAAGACCAGCAAGAGCTTTCAGGGCTGGCACCTTCCTTGTGGGAGAAGGAGCCAGACGTTTGCCTTTTCAGAAAAAGTTTCTGCCGAGAACGAGCACCGTGACATGCTGAGTCTCTGGGAAAGCAGAGATCCCCAGTGCTGTTGTGCCTGTGGATAGGCTGCAGGGGGATAGTGAAGACCTGCAAGAGCTTTCAGGGCTGGCACCTTCCTTGTGGGAGAAGGAGCCAGACGTTTGCCTTTTCAGAAAAAGTTTCTGCCGAGAACGAGCACCGTGACATGCTGAGTCTCTGCGAAAGCAGAGATCCCCAGTGCTGTTGCGGCTAAAGATAGGCTGCAGAGGGATAGTGAAGACCTGCAAGAGCTTTCAGGGCTGGCACCTTCCTTGTGGGAGAAGGAGCCAGACGTTTGCCTTTTCAGAAAAAGGCTCTGCCGAGAGCGAGCACCATGAGATGCTGAGTCTCTGGGAAAGCAGAGATCCCCAGTGCTGTTGTGCCTGTGGATAGGCTGCAGAGGGATAGTGAAGACCAGCAAGAGCTTTCAGGGCTGGCACCTTCCTTGTGGGAGAAGGAGCCAGACGTTTGCCTTTTCAGAAAAAGTTTCTGCCGAGAACGAGCACCGTGACATGCTGAGTCTCTGGGAAAGCAGAGATCCCCAGTGCTGTTGCGGCTAAAGATAGGCTGCAGGGGGACGGTGAAGACCAGCAAGAGCTTTCAGGGCTGGCACCTTCCTTGTGGGAGAAGGAGCCAGACGTTTGCCTTTTGAGAAAAAGTTTCTGCCGAGAACGAGCACCGTGACATGCTGAGTCTCTGGAAAAGCAGAGATCCCCAGTGCTGTTGAGGATAAAGATAGGCTGCAGAGGGATAGTGAAGACCAGCAAGAGCTTTCAGGGCTGGCACCTTCCTTGTGGGAGAAGGAGCCAGACGTTTGCCTTTTCAGAAAACGTTTCTGCCGAGAACGAGCACCGTGACATGCTGAGTCTCTGGGAAAGCAGAGATCCCCAGTGCTGTTGCGGCTAAAGATCGGCTGCAGAGGGATAGTGAAGACCTGCAAGAGCTTTCAGGGCTGGCACCTTCCTTGTGGGAGAAGGAGCCAGACGTTTGCCTTTTCAGAAAGTCTCTGCCGAGAGCGAGCACCATCAGATGCTGAGTCTCTGGGAAAGCAGAGATCCCCAGTGCTGTTGTGCCTGTGGATAGGCTGCAGGGGGACGGTGAAGACCAGCAAGATCTTTCAGGGCTGGCACCTTCCTTGTGGGAGAAGGAGCCAGACGTTTGCCTTTTCAGAAAACGTTTCTGCCGAGAACGAGCACCGAGACATGCTGAGTCTCTGGGAAAGCAGAGATCCCCAGTGCTGTTGTGCCTGTGGATAGGCTGCAGGGGGACGGTGAAGACGAGCAAGATCTTTCAGGGCTGGCACCTTCCTTGTGGGAGAAGGAGCCAGACGTTTGCCTTTTCAGAAAAAGTTTCTGCCGAGAACGAGCACCGTGACATGCTGAGTCTCTGCGAAAGCAGAGATCCCCAGTGCTGTTGTGCCTGTGGATAGGCTGCAGGGGGACGGTGAAGACCAGCAAGAGCTTTCAGGGCTGGCACCTTCCTTGTGGGAGAAGGAGCCAGACGTTTGCCTTTTGAGAAAAAGTTTCTGCCGAGAACGAGCACCGTGACATGCTGAGTCTCTGGAAAAGCAGAGATCCCCAGTGCTGTTGAGGCTAAAGATAGGCTGCAGAGGGATAGTGAAGACCAGCAAGAGCTTTCAGGGCTGGCACCTTCCTTGTGGGAGAAGGAGCCAGACGTTTGCCTTTTCAGAAAACGTTTCTGCCGAGAACGAGCACCGTGACATGCTGAGTCTCTGGGAAAGCAGAGATCCCCAGTGCTGTTGCGGCTAAAGATCGGCTGCAGAGGGATAGTGAAGACCTGCAAGAGCTTTCAGGGCTGGCACCTTCCTTGTGGGAGAAGGAGCCAGACGTTTGCCTTTTCAGAAAGTCTCTGCCGAGAGCGAGCACCCTGAGATGCTGAGTCTCTGGGAAAGCAGAGATCCCCAGTGCTGTTGTGCCTGTGGATAGGCTGCAGGGGGACGGTGAAGACCAGCAAGATCTTTCAGGGCTGGCACTTTCCTTGTGGGAGAAGGAGCCAGACGTTTGCCTTTTCAGAAAACGTTTCTGCCGAGAACGAGCACCGAGACATGCTGAGTCTCTGGGAAAGCAGAGATCCCCAGTGCTGTTGTGCCTGTGGATAGGCTGCAGGGGGACGGTGAAGACGAGCAAGATCTTTCAGGGCTGGCACCTTCCTTGTGGGAGAAGGAGCCAGACGTTTGCCTTTTCAGAAAAAGTTTCTGCCGAGAACGAGCACCGTGACATGCTGAGTCTCTGGGAAAGCAGAGATCCCCAGTGCTGTTGCGGCTAAAGATAGGCTGCAGAGGGATAGTGAAGACCTGCAAGAGCTTTCAGGGCTGGCACCTTCCTTGTGGGAGAAGGAGCCAGACGTTTGCCTTTTGAGAAAAAGTTTCTGCCGAGAGCGAGCACCATGAGATGCTGAGTCTCTGGGAAAGCAGAGATCCCCAGTGCTGTTGTGCCTGTGGATAGGCTGCAGAGGGATAGTGAAGACCAGCAAGAGCTTTCAGGGCTGGCACCTTCCTTGTGGGAGAAGGAGCCAGACGTTTGCCTTTTCAGAATAATTTTCTGCCGAGAACGAGCACCGTGACATGCTGAGTCTCTGGGAAAGCAGAGATCCCCAGTGCTGTTGTGGCTAAAGATAGGCTGCAGAGGGATAGTGAAGACCTGCAAGAGCTTTCAGGGCTGGCACATTCCTTGTGGGAGAAGGAGCCAGACGTTTGCCTTTTCAGAAAAAGTTTCTGCCGAGAACGAGCACCGTGACATGCTGAGTCTCTGGGAAAGCAGAGATCCCCAGTGCTGTTGCGGCTAAAGATAGACTGCAGAGGGATAGTGAAGACCTGCAAGAGCTTTCAGGGCTGGCACCTTCCTTGTGGGAGAAGGAGCCAGACGTTTGCCTTTTGAGAAAAAGTTTCTGCCGAGAGCGAGCACCATGAGATGCTGAGTCTCTGGGAAAGCAGAGATCCCCAGTGCTGTTGTGCCTGTGGATAGGCTGCAGAGGGATAGTGAAGACCAGCAAGAGCTTTCAGGGCTGGCACCTTCCTTGTGGGAGAAGGAGCCAGACGTTTGCCTGTTCAGAATAATTTTCTGCCGAGAACGAGCACCGTGACATGCTGAGTCTCTGGGAAAGCAGAGATCCCCAGTGCTGTTGTGGCTAAAGATAGGCTGCAGAGGGATAGTGAAGACCTGCAAGAGCTTTCAGGGCTGGCACATTCCTTGTGGGAGAAGGAGCCAGACGTTTGCCTTTTCAGAAAAAGTCTCTGCCGAGAGCGAGCACCATGAGATGCTGAGTCTCTGGGAAAGCAGAGATCCCCAGTGCTGTTGTGCCTGTGGATAGGCTGCAGAGGGATAGTGAAGACCAGCAAGAGCTTTCAGGGCTGGCACCTTCCTTGTGGGAGAGGAGCCAGACGTTTGCCTTTTCAGAAAAAGTTTCTGCCGAGAACGAGCACCATGACATGCTGAGTCTCTGGGAAAGCAGAGATCCCAAGTGCTGTTGCGGCTAAAGATAGGCTGCAGAGGGATAGTGAAGACCTGCAAGAGCTTTCAGGGCTGGCACCTTCCTTGTGGGAGAAGGAGCCAGACGTTTGCCTTTTGAGAAAAAGTTTCTGCCGAGAACGAGCACCGTGACATGCTGAGTCTCTGCGAAAGCAGAGATCCCCAGTGCTGTTGCGGCTAAAGATAGGCTGCAGAGGGATAGTGAAGACCAGCAAGAGCTTTCAGGGCTGGCACCTTCCTTGTGGGAGAAGGAGCCAGACGTTTGCCTTTTGAGAAAAAGGCTCTGCCGAGAGCGAGCACCATGAGATGCTGATTCTCTGGGAAAGCAGAGATCCCCAGTGCTGTTGTGCCTGTGGATAGGCTGCAGGGGGACGGTGAAGACCAGCAAGAGCTTTCAGGGCTGGCACCTTCCTTGTGGGAGAAGGAGCCAGACGTTTGCCTTTTGAGAAAAAGTTTCTGCCGAGAACGAGCACCGTGACATGCTGAGTCTCTGGAAAAGCAGAGATCCCCAGTGCTGTTGAGGCTAAAGATAGGCTGCAGAGGGATAGTGAAGACCAGCAAGAGCTTTCAGGGCTGGCACCTTCCTTGTGGGAGAAGGAGCCAGACGTTTGCCTTTTCAGAAAAAGTTTCTGCCGAGAACGAGCACCGTGACATGCTGAGTCTCTGGGAAAGCAGAGATCCCCAGTGCTGTTGCGGCTAAAGATAGGCTGCAGAGGGATAGTGAAGACCTGCAAGAGCTTTCAGGGCTGGCACCTTCCTTGTGGGAGAAGGAGCCAGACGTTTGCCTTTTGAGAAAAAGTTTCTGCCGAGAACGAGCACCGTGACATGCTGAGTCTCTGGGAAAGCAGAGATCCCCAGTGCTGTTGTGCCTGTGGATAGGCTGCAGGGGGACGGTGAAGACCAGCAAGAGCTTTCAGGGCTGGCACCTTCCTTGTGGGAGAAGGAGCCAGACGTTTGCCTTTTCAGAAAAAGTTTCTGCCGAGAACGAGCACCGTGACATGCTGAGTCTCTGGGAAAGCAGAGATCCCCAGTGCTGTTGTGCCTGTGGATAGGCTGCAGGGGGATAGTGAAGACCTGCAAGAGCTTTCAGGGCTGGCACCTTCCTTGTGGGAGAAGGAGCCAGACGTTTGCCTTTTCAGAAAAAGTTTCTGCCGAGAACGAGCACCGTGACATGCTGAGTCTCTGCGAAAGCAGAGATCCCCAGTGCTGTTGCGGCTAAAGATAGGCTGCAGAGGGATAGTGAAGACCAGCAAGAGCTTTCAGGGCTGGCACCTTCCTTGTGGGAGAAGGAGCCAGACGTTTGCCTTTTCAGAAAAAGGCTCTGCCGAGAGCGAGCACCATGAGATGCTGATTCTCTGGGAAAGCAGAGATCCCCAGTGCTGTTGTGCCTGTGGATAGGCTGCAGGGGGACGGTGAAGACCAGCAAGAGCTTTCAGGGCTGGCACCTTCCTTGTGGGAGAAGGAGCCAGACGTTTGCCTTTTCAGAAAAAGTTTCTGCCGAGAACGAGCACCGTGACATGCTGAGTCTCTGCGAAAGCAGAGATCCCCAGTGCTGTTGTGCCTGTGGATAGTCTGCAGGGGGACGGTGAAGACCAGCAAGAGCTTTCAGGGCTGGCACCTTCCTTGTGGGAGAAGGAGCCAGACGTTTGCCTTTTCAGAAAAAGTTTCTGCCGAGAACGAGCACCGTGACATGCTGAGTCTCTGGAAAAGCAGAGATCCCCAGTGCTGTTGAGGCTAAAGATAGGCTGCAGAGGGATAGTGAAGACCAGCAAGAGCTTTCAGGGCTGGCACCTTCCTTGTGGGAGAAGGAGCCAGACGTTTGCCTTTTCAGAAAACGTTTCTGCCGAGAACGAGCACCGTGACATGCTGAGTCTCTGGGAAAGCAGAGATCCCCAGTGCTGTTGCGGCTAAAGATCGGCTGCAGAGGGATAGTGAAGACCTGCAAGAGCTTTCAGGGCTGGCACCTTCCTTGTGGGAGAAGGAGCCAGACGTTTGCCTTTTCAGAAAGTCTCTGCCGAGAGCGAGCACCATGAGATGCTGAGTCTCTGGGAAAGCAGAGATCCCCAGTGCTGTTGTGCCTGTGGATAGGCTGCAGGGGGACGGTGAAGACCAGCAAGATCTTTCAGGGCTGGCACTTTCCTTGTGGGAGAAGGAGCCAGACGTTTGCCTTTTCAGAAAACGTTTCTGCCGAGAACGAGCACCGAGACATGCTGAGTCTCTGGGAAAGCAGAGATCCCCAGTGCTGTTGTGCCTGTGGATAGGCTGCAGGGGGACGGTGAAGACGAGCAAGATCTTTCAGGGCTGGCACCTTCCTTGTGGGAGAAGGAGCCAGACGTTTGCCTTTTCAGAAAAAGTTTCTGCCGAGAACGAGCACCGTGACATGCTGAGTCTCTGGGAAAGCAGAGATCCCCAGTGCTGTTGCGGCTAAAGATAGGCTGCAGAGGGATAGTGAAGACCTGCAAGAGCTTTCAGGGCTGGCACCTTCCTTGTGGGAGAAGGAGCCAGACGTTTGCCTTTTGAGAAAAAGTTTCTGCCGAGAGCGAGCACCATGAGATGCTGAGTCTCTGGGAAAGCAGAGATCCCCAGTGCTGTTGTGCCTGTGGATAGGCTGCAGAGGGATAGTGAAGACCAGCAAGAGCTTTCAGGGCTGGCACCTTCCTTGTGGGAGAAGGAGCCAGACGTTTGCCTTTTCAGAATAATTTTCTGCCGAGAACGAGCACCGTGACATGCTGAGTCTCTGGGAAAGCAGAGATCCCCAGTGCTGTTGTGGCTAAAGATAGGCTGCAGAGGGATAGTGAAGACCTGCAAGAGCTTTCAGGGCTGGCACATTCCTTGTGGGAGAAGGAGCCAGACGTTTGCCTTTTCAGAAAAAGTCTCTGCCGAGAGCGAGCACCATGAGATGCTGAGTCTCTGGGAAAGCAGAGATCCCCAGTGCTGTTGTGCCTGTGGATAGGCTGCAGAGTGATAGTGAAGACCAGCAAGAGCTTTCAGGGCTGGCACGTTCCTTGTGGGAGAAGGAGCCAGACGTTTGCCTTTTCAGAAAAAGTTTCTGCCGAGAACGAGCACCATGACATGCTGAGTCTCTGGGAAAGCAGAGATCCCAAGTGCTGTTGCGGCTAAAGATAGGCTGCAGAGGGATAGTGAAGACCTGCAAGAGCTTTCAGGGCTGGCACCTTCCTTGTGGGAGAAGGAGCCAGACGTTTGCCTTTTGAGAAAAAGTTTCTGCCGAGAACGAGCACCGTGACATGCTGAGTCTCTGGGAAAGCAGAGATCCCCAGTGCTGTTGTGCCTGTGGATAGGCTGCAGGGGGACGGTGAAGACCAGCAAGAGCTTTCAGGGCTGGCACCTTCCTTGTGGGAGAAGGAGCCAGACGTTTGCCTTTTCAGAAAAAGTTTCTGCCGAGAACGAGCACCGTGACATGCTGAGTCTCTGGGAAAGCAGAGATCCCCAGTGCTGTTGTGCCTGTGGATAGGCTGCAGGGGGATAGTGAAGACCTGCAAGAGCTTTCAGGGCTGGCACCTTCCTTGTGGGAGAAGGAGCCAGACGTTTGCCTTTTCAGAAAAAGTTTCTGCCGAGAACGAGCACCGTGACATGCTGAGTCTCTGCGAAAGCAGAGATCCCCAGTGCTGTTGCGGCTAAAGATCGGCTGCAGAGGGATAGTGAAGACCAGCAAGAGCTTTCAGGGCTGGCACCTCCTTGTGGGAGAAGGAGCCAGACGTTTGCCTTTTCAGAAAAAGGCTCTGCCGAGAGCGAGCACCATGAGATGCTGAGTCTCTGGGAAAGCAGAGATCCCCAGTGCTGTTGTGCCTGTGGATAGGCTGCAGAGGGATAGTGAAGACCAGCAAGATCTTTCAGGGCTGGCACCTTCCTTGTGGGAGAAGGAGCCAGACGTTTGCCTTTTCAGAAAAAGTTTCTGCCGAGAACGAGCACCGTGACATGCTGAGTCTCTGGGAAAGCAGAGATCCCCAGTGCTGTTGCGGCTAAAGATAGGCTGCAGGGGGACGGTGAAGACCAGCAAGAGCTTTCAGGGCTGGCACCTTCCTTGTGGGAGAAGGAGCCAGACGTTTGCCTTTTGAGAAAAAGTTTCTGCCGAGAACGAGCACCGTGACATGCTGAGTCTCTGGGAAAGCAGAGATCCCCAGTGCTGTTGCGGCTAAAGATAGGCTGCAGGGGGATAGTGAAGACCAGCAAGAGCTTTCAGGGCTGGCACCTTCCTTGTGGGAGAAGGAGCCAGACGTTTGCCTTTTCAGAAAAAGGCTCTGCCGAGAGCGAGCACCATGAGATGCTGATTCTCTGGGAAAGCAGAGATCCCCAGTGCTGTTGTGCCTGTGGATAGGCTGCAGGGGGACGGTGAAGACCAGCAAGAGCTTTCAGGGCTGGCACCTTCCTTGTGGGAGAAGGAGCCAGACGTTTGCCTTTTCAGAAAAAGTTTCTGCCGAGAACGAGCACCGTGACATGCTGAGTCTCTGCGAAAGCAGAGATCCCCAGTGCTGTTGTGCCTGTGGATAGGCTGCAGGGGGACGGTGAAGACCAGCAAGAGCTTTCAGGGCTGGCACCTTCCTTGTGGGAGAAGGAGCCAGACGTTTGCCTTTTGAGAAAAAGTTTCTGCCGAGAATGAGCACCGTGACATGCTGAGTCTCTGGGAAAGCAGAGATCCCCAGTGCTGTTGTGCCTGTGGATAGGCTGCAGGGGGACGGTGAAGACCAGCAAGAGCTTTCAGGGCTGGCACCTTCCTTGTGGGAGAAGGAGCCAGACGTTTGCCTTTTCAGAAAACGTTTCTGCCGAGAACGAGCACCGAGACATGCTGAGTCTCTGGGAAAGCAGAGATACCCAGTGCTGTTGCGGTTAAAGATAGTTTGCAGAGGGATAGTGAAGACCAGCAAGAGCTTTCAGGGCTGGCACCTTCCTTGTGGGAGAAGGAGCCAGACGTTTGCCTTTTCAGAAAACGTTTCTGCCGAGAACGAGCACCGTGACATGCTGAGTCTCTGGGAAAGCAGAGATCCGCAGTGCTGTTGCGGCTAAAGATAGGCTGCAGAGGGATAGTGAAGACCAGCAAGAGCTTTCAGGGCTGGCACCTTCCTTGTGGGAGAAGGAGCCAGACGTTTGCCTTTTCAGAAAAAGTCTCTGCCGAGAGCGAGCACCATGACATGCTGAGTCTCTGGGAAAGCAGAGATCCCCAGTGCTGTTGTGCCTGTGGATAGGCTGCAGAGTGATAGTGAAGACCAGCAAGAGCTTTCAGGGCTGGCACCTTCCTTGTGGGAGAAGGAGCCAGACGTTTGCCTTTTGAGAAAAAGTTTCTGCCGAGAACGAGCACCGTGACATGCTGAGTCTCTGGGAAAGCAGAGATCCCCAGTGCTGTTGTGCCTGTGGATAGGCTGCAGGGGGACGGTGAAGACCAGCAAGAGCTTTCAGGGCTGGCACCTTCCTTGTGGGAGAAGGAGCCAGACGTTTGCCTTTTCAGAAAAAGTTTCTGCCGAGAACGAGCACCGTGACATGCTGAGTCTCTGGGAAAGCAGAGATCCCCAGTGCTGTTGTGCCTGTGGATAGGCTGCAGGGGGATAGTGAAGACCTGCAAGAGCTTTCAGGGCTGGCACGTTCCTTGTGGGAGAAGGAGCCAGACGTTTGCCTTTTCAGAAAACGTTTCTGCCGAGAACGAGCACCGAGACATGCTGAGTCTCTGGGAAAGCAGAGATCCCCAGTGCTGTTGTGCCTGTGGATAGGCTGCAGGGGGACGGTGAAGACGAGCAAGATCTTTCAGGGCTGGCACCTTCCTTGTGGGAGAAGGAGCCAGACGTTTGCCTTTTCAGAAAAAGTTTCTGCCGAGAACGAGCACCGTGACATGCTGAGTCTCTGGGAAAGCAGAGATCCCCAGTGCTGTTGCGGCTAAAGATAGGCTGCAGAGGGATAGTGAAGACCTGCAAGAGCTTTCAGGGCTGGCACCTTCCTTGTGGGAGAAGGAGCCAGACGTTTGCCTTTTCAGAAAAAGGCTCTGCCGAGAGCGAGCACCATGAGATGCTGAGTCTCTGGGAAAGCAGAGATCCCCAGTGCTGTTGTGCCTGTGGATAGGCTGCAGAGGGATAGTGAAGACCAGCAAGAGCTTTCAGGGCTGGCACCTTCCTTGTGGGAGAAGGAGCCAGACGTTTGCCTTTTCAGAATAATTTTCTGCCGAGAACGAGCACCGTGACATGCTGAGTCTCTGGGAAAGCAGAGATCCCCAGTGCTGTTGTGCCTGTGGATAGGCTGCAGAGGGATAGTGAAGACCTGCAAGAGCTTTCAGGGCTGGCACATTCCTTGTGGGAGAAGGAGCCAGACGTTTGCCTTTTCAGAAAAAGTCTCTGCCGAGAGCGAGCACCATGAGATGCTGAGTCTCTGGGAAAGCAGAGATCCCCAGTGCTGTTGTGCCTGTGGATAGGCTGCAGAGGGATAGTGAAGACCAGCAAGAGCTTTCAGGGCTGGCACCTTCCTTGTGGGAGAAGGAGCCAGACGTTTGCCTTTTCAGAAAAAGTTTCTGCCGAGATCGAGCACCATGACATGCTGAGTCTCTGGGAAAGCAGAGATCCCCAGTGCTGTTGCGGCTAAAGATAGGCTGCAGAGGGATAGTGAAGACCTGCAAGAGCTTTCAGGGCTGGCACCTTCCTTGTGGGAGAAGGAGCCAGACGTTTGCCTTTTGAGAAAAAGTTTCTGCCGAGAACGAGCACCGTGACATGCTGAGTCTCTGGGAAAGCAGAGATCCCCAGTGCTGTTGTGCCTGTGGATAGGCTGCAGGGGGACGGTGAAGACCAGCAAGAGCTTTCAGGGCTGGCACCTTCCTTGTGGGAGAAGGAGCCAGACGTTTGCCTTTTCAGAAAAAGGCTCTGCCGAGAACGAGCACCGTGACATGCTGAGTCTCTGGGAAAGCAGAGATCCCCAGTGCTGTTGTGCCTGTGGATAGGCTGCAGGGGGATAGTGAAGACCTGCAAGAGCTTTCAGGGCTGGCACCTTCCTTGTGGGAGAAGGAGCCAGACGTTTGCCTTTTCAGAAAAAGTTTCTGCCGAGAACGAGCACCGTGACATGCTGAGTCTCTGCGAAAGCAGAGATCCCCAGTGCTGTTGCGGCTAAAGATAGGCTGCAGAGGGATAGTGAAGACCAGCAAGAGCTTTCAGGGCTGGCACCTTCCTTGTGGGAGAAGGAGCCAGACGTTTGCCTTTTCAGAAAAAGGCTCTGCCGAGAGCGAGCACCATGAGATGCTGATTCTCTGGGAAAGCAGAGATCCCCAGTGCTGTTGTGCCTGTGGATAGGCTGCAGGGGGACGGTGAAGACCAGCAAGAGCTTTCAGGGCTGGCACCTTCCTTGTGGGAGAAGGAGCCAGACGTTTGCCTTTTCAGAAAAAGTTTCTGCCGAGAACGAGCACCGTGACATGCTGAGTCTCTGCGAAAGCAGAGATCCCCAGTGCTGTTGTGCCTGTGGATAGGCTGCAGGGGGACGGTGAAGACCAGCAAGAGCTTTCAGGGCTGGCACCTTCCTTGTGGGAGAAGGAGCCAGACGTTTGCCTTTTGAGAAAAAGTTTCTGCCGAGAACGAGCACCGTGACATGCTGAGTCTCTGGAAAAGCAGAGATCCCCAGTGCTGTTGAGGCTAAAGATAGGCTGCAGAGGGATAGTGAAGACCAGCAAGAGCTTTCAGGGCTGGCACCTTCCTTGTGGGAGAAGGAGCCAGACGTTTGCCTTTTCAGAAAACGTTTCTGCCGAGAACGAGCACCGTGACATGCTGAGTCTCTGGGAAAGCAGAGATCCCCAGTGCTGTTGCGGCTAAAGATCGGCTGCAGAGGGATAGTGAAGACCTGCAAGAGCTTTCAGGGCTGGCACCTTCCTTGTGGGAGAAGGAGCCAGACGTTTGCCTTTACAGAAAGTCTCTGCCGAGAGCGAGCACCATGAGATGCTGAGTCTCTGGGAAAGCAGAGATCCCCAGTGCTGTTGTGCCTGTGGATAGGCTGCAGGGGGACGGTGAAGACCAGCAAGATCTTTCAGGGCTGGCACTTTCCTTGTGGGAGAAGGAGCCAGACGTTTGCCTTTTCAGAAAACGTTTCTGCCGAGAACGAGCACCGAGACATGCTGAGTCTCTGGGAAAGCAGAGATCCCCAGTGCTGTTGTGCCTGTGGATAGGCTGCAGGGGGACGGTGAAGACGAGCAAGATCTTTCAGGGCTGGCACCTTCCTTGTGGGAGAAGGAGCCAGACGTTTGCCTTTTCAGAAAAAGTTTCTGCCGAGAACGAGCACCATGACATGCTGAGTCTCTGGGAAAGCAGAGATCCCCAGTGCTGTTGTGCCTGTGGATAGGCTGCAGAGGGATAGTGAAGACCTGCAAGAGCTTTCAGGGCTGGCACCTTCCTTGTGGGAGAAGGAGCCAGACGTTTGCCTTTTGAGAAAAAGTTTCTGCCGAGAACGAGCACCGTGACATGCTGAGTCTCTGGGAAAGCAGAGATCCCCAGTGCTGTTGTGCCTGTGGATAGGCTGCAGGGGGACGGTGAAGACCAGCAAGAGCTTTCAGGGCTGGCACCTTCCTTGTGGGAGAAGGAGCCAGACGTTTGCCTTTTCAGAAAAAGTTTCTGCCGAGAACGAGCACCGTGACATGCTGAGTCTCTGGGAAAGCAGAGATCCCCAGTGCTGTTGTGCCTGTGGATAGGCTGCAGGGGGATAGTGAAGACCAGCAAGAGCTTTCAGGGCTGGCACCTTCCTTGTGGGAGAAGGAGCCAGACGTTTGCCTTTTCAGAAAAAGTTTCTGCCGAGAACGAGCACCGTGACATGCTGAGTCTCTGCGAAAGCAGAGATCCCCAGTGCTGTTGCGGCTAAAGATAGGCTGCAGAGGGATAGTGAAGACCAGCAAGAGCTTTCAGGGCTGGCACCTTCCTTGTGGGAGAAGGAGCCAGACGTTTGCCTTTTCAGAAAAAGGCTCTGCCGAGAGCGAGCACCATGAGATGCTGATTCTCTGGGAAAGCAGAGATCCCCAGTGCTGTTGTGCCTGTGGATAGGCTGCAGGGGGACGGTGAAGACCAGCAAGAGCTTTCAGGGCTGGCACCTTCCTTGTGGGAGAAGGAGCCAGACGTTTGCCTTTTCAGAAAAAGTTTCTGCCGAGAACGAGCACCGTGACATGCTGAGTCTCTGCGAAAGCAGAGATCCCCAGTGCTGTTGTGCCTGTGGATAGGCTGCAGGGGGACGGTGAAGACCAGCAAGAGCTTTCAGGGCTGGCACCTTCCTTGTGGGAGAAGGAGCCAGACGTTTGCCTTTTGAGAAAAAGTTTCTGCCGAGAACGAGCACCGTGACATGCTGAGTCTCTGGAAAAGCAGAGATCCCCAGTGCTGTTGAGGCTAAAGATAGGCTGCAGAGGGATAGTGAAGACCAGCAAGAGCTTTCAGGGCTGGCACCTTCCTTGTGGGAGAAGGAGCCAGACGTTTGCCTTTTCAGAAAACGTTTCTGCCGAGAACGAGCACCGTGACATGCTGAGTCTCTGGGAAAGCAGAGATCCCCAGTGCTGTTGCGGCTAAAGATCGGCTGCAGAGGGATAGTGAAGACCTGCAAGAGCTTTCAGGGCTGGCACCTTCCTTGTGGGAGAAGGAGCCAGACGTTTGCCTTTTCAGAAAGTCTCTGCCGAGAGCGAGCACCATGAGATGCTGAGTCTCTGGGAAAGCAGAGATCCCCAGTGCTGTTGTGCCTGTGGATAGGCTGCAGGGGGACGGTGAAGACCAGCAAGATCTTTCAGGGCTGGCACTTTCCTTGTGGGAGAAGGAGCCAGACGTTTGCCTTTTCAGAAAACGTTTCTGCCGAGAACGAGCACCGAGACATGCTGAGTCTCTGGGAAAGCAGAGATCCCCAGTGCTGTTGTGCCTGTGGATAGGCTGCAGGGGGACGGTGAAGACGAGCAAGATCTTTCAGGGCTGGCACCTTCCTTGTGGGAGAAGGAGCCAGACGTTTGCCTTTTGAGAAAAAGTTTCTGCCGAGAACGAGCACCGTGACATGCTGAGTCTCTGCGAAAGCAGAGATCCCCAGTGCTGTTGCGGCTAAAGATAGGCTGCAGAGGGATAGTGAAGACCTGCAAGAGCTTTCAGGGCTGGCACCTTCCTTGTGGGAGAAGGAGCCAGACGTTTGCCTTTTCAGAAAAAGGCTCTGCCGAGAGCGAGCACCATGAGATGCTGAGTCTCTGGGAAAGCAGAGATCCCCAGTGCTGTTGTGCCTGTGGATAGGCTGCAGAGGGATAGTGAAGACCAGCAAGATCTTTCAGGGCTGGCACCTTCCTTGTGGGAGAAGGAGCCAGACGTTTGCCTTTTCAGAAAAAGTTTCTGCCGAGAACGAGCACCGTGACATGCTGAGTCTCTGGGAAAGCAGAGATCCCCAGTGCTGTTGCGGCTAAAGATAGGCTGCAGGGGGACGGTGAAGACCAGCAAGAGCTTTCAGGGCTGGCACCTTCCTTGTGGGAGAAGGAGCCAGACGTTTGCCTTTTGAGAAAAAGTTTCTGCCGAGAACGAGCACCGTGACATGCTGAGTCTCTGGGAAAGCAGAGATCCCCAGTGCTGTTGCGGCTAAAGATAGGCTGCAGAGGGATAGTGAAGACCTGCAAGAGCTTTCAGAGCTGGCTCCTTCCTTGTGGGAGAAGGAGCCAGACGTTTGCCTTTTCAGAAAAAGTTTCTGCCGAGAACGAGCACCGTGACATGCTGAGTCTCTGGGAAAGCAGAGATCCCCAGTGCTGTTGCGGCTAAAGATAGGCTGCAGAGGGATAGTGAAGACCAGCAAGAGCTTTCAGGGCTGGCACCTTCCTTGTGGGAGAAGGAGCCAGACGTTTGCCTTTTCAGAAAAAGGCTCTGCCGAGAGCGAGCACCATGAGATGCTGATTCTCTGGGAAAGCAGAGATCCCCAGTGCTGTTGTGCCTGTGGATAGGCTGCAGGGGGACGGTGAAGACCAGCAAGAGCTTTCAGGGCTGGCACCTTCCTTGTGGGAGAAGGAGCCAGACGTTTGCCTTTTCAGAAAAAGTTTCTGCCGAGAACGAGCACCGTGACATGCTGAGTCTCTGCGAAAGCAGAGATCCCCAGTGCTGTTGTGCCTGTGGATAGGCTGCAGGGGGACGGTGAAGACCAGCAAGAGCTTTCAGGGCTGGCACCTTCCTTGTGGGAGAAGGAGCCAGACGTTTGCCTTTTGAGAAAAAGTTTCTGCCGAGAATGAGCACCGTGACATGCTGAGTCTCTGGGAAAGCAGAGATCCCCAGTGCTGTTGTGCCTGTGGATAGGCTGCAGGGGGACGGTGAAGACCAGCAAGAGCTTTCAGGGCTGGCACCTTCCTTGTGGGAGAAGGAGCCAGACGTTTGCCTTTTCAGAAAACGTTTCTGCCGAGAACGAGCACCGAGACATGCTGAGTCTCTGGGAAAGCAGAGATACCCAGTGCTGTTGCGGTTAAAGATAGTTTGCAGAGGGATAGTGAAGACCAGCAAGAGCTTTCAGGGCTGGCACCTTCCTTGTGGGAGAAGGAGCCAGACGTTTGCCTTTTCAGAAAACGTTTCTGCCGAGAACGAGCACCGTGACATGCTGAGTCTCTGGGAAAGCAGAGATCCGCAGTGCTGTTGCGGCTAAAGATAGGCTGCAGAGGGATAGTGAAGACCAGCAAGAGCTTTCAGGGCTGGCACCTTCCTTGTGGGAGAAGGAGCCAGACGTTTGCCTTTTCAGAAAAAGTCTCTGCCGAGAGCGAGCACCATGAGATGCTGAGTCTCTGGGAAAGCAGAGATCCCCAGTGCTGTTGTGCCTGTGGATAGGCTGCAGAGTGATAGTGAAGACCAGCAAGAGCTTTCAGGGCTGGCACCTTCCTTGTGGGAGAAGGAGCCAGACGTTTGCCTTTTGAGAAAAAGTTTCTGCCGAGAACGAGCACCGTGACATGCTGAGTCTCTGGGAAAGCAGAGATCCCCAGTGCTGTTGTGCCTGTGGATAGGCTGCAGGGGGACGGTGAAGACCAGCAAGAGCTTTCAGGGCTGGCACCTTCCTTGTGGGAGAAGGAGCCAGACGTTTGCCTTTTCAGAAAAAGTTTCTGCCGAGAACGAGCACCGTGACATGCTGAGTCTCTGGGAAAGCAGAGATCCCCAGTGCTGTTGTGCCTGTGGATAGGCTGCAGGGGGATAGTGAAGACCTGCAAGAGCTTTCAGGGCTGGCACCTTCCTTGTGGGAGAAGGAGCCAGACGTTTGCCTTTTCAGAAAAAGTTTCTGCCGAGAGCGAGCACCATGAGATGCTGAGTCTCTGGGAAAGCAGAGATCCCCAGTGCTGTTGTGCCTGTGGATAGGCTGCAGGGGGACGGTGAAGACCAGCAAGATCTTTCAGGGCTGGCACCTTCCTTGTGGGAGAAGGAGCCAGACGTTTGCCTTTTCAGAAAACGTTTCTGCCGAGAACGAGCACCGAGACATGCTGAGTCTCTGGGAAAGCAGAGATCCCCAGTGCTGTTGTGCCTGTGGATAGGCTGCAGGGGGACGGTGAAGACGAGCAAGATCTTTCAGGGCTGGCACCTTCCTTGTGGGAGAAGGAGCCAGACGTTTGCCTTTTCAGAAAAAGTTTCTGCCGAGAACGAGCACCGTGACATGCTGAGTCTCTGGGAAAGCAGAGATCCCCAGTGCTGTTGCGGCTAAAGATAGGCTGCAGAGGGATAGTGAAGACCTGCAAGAGCTTTCAGGGCTGGCACCTTCCTTGTGGGAGAAGGAGCCAGACGTTTGCCTTTTCAGAAAAAGGCTCTGCCGAGAGCGAGCACCATGAGATGCTGAGTCTCTGGGAAAGCAGAGATCCCCAGTGCTGTTGTGCCTGTGGATAGGCTGCAGAGGGATAGTGAAGACCAGCAAGAGCTTTCAGGGCTGGCACCTTCCTTGTGGGAGAAGGAGCCAGACGTTTGCCTTTTCAGAATAATTTTCTGCCGAGAACGAGCACCGTGACATGCTGAGTCTCTGGGAAAGCAGAGATCCCCAGTGCTGTTGTGGCTAAAGATAGGCTGCAGAGGGATAGTGAAGACCTGCAAGAGCTTTCAGGGCTGGCACATTCCTTGTGGGAGAAGGAGCCAGACGTTTGCCTTTTCAGAAAAAGTCTCTGCCGAGAGCGAGCACCATGAGATGCTGAGTCTCTGGGAAAGCAGAGATCCCCAGTGCTGTTGTGCCTGTGGATAGGCTGCAGAGGGATAGTGAAGACCAGCAAGAGCTTTCAGGGCTGGCACCTTCCTTGTGGGAGAAGGAGCCAGACGTTTGCCTTTTCAGAAAAAGTTTCTGCCGAGAACGAGCACCATGACATGCTGAGTCTCTGGGAAAGCAGAGATCCCCAGTGCTGTTGCGGCTAAAGATAGGCTGCAGAGGGATAGTGAAGACCTGCAAGAGCTTTCAGGGCTGGCACCTTCCTTGTGGGAGAAGGAGCCAGACGTTTGCCTTTTGAGAAAAAGTTTCTGCCGAGAACGAGCACCGTGACATGCTGAGTCTCTGGGAAAGCAGAGATCCCCAGTGCTGTTGTGCCTGTGGATAGGCTGCAGGGGGACGGTGAAGACCAGCAAGAGCTTTCAGGGCTGGCACCTTCCTTGTGGGAGAAGGAGCCAGACGTTTGCCTTTTCAGAAAAAGGCTCTGCCGAGAACGAGCACCGTGACATGCTGAGTCTCTGGGAAAGCAGAGATCCCCAGTGCTGTTGTGCCTGTGGATAGGCTGCAGGGGGATAGTGAAGACCTGCAAGAGCTTTCAGGGCTGGCACCTTCCTTGTGGGAGAAGGAGCCAGACGTTTGCCTTTTCAGAAAAAGTTTCTGCCGAGAACGAGCACCGTGACATGCTGAGTCTCTGCGAAAGCAGAGATCCCCAGTGCTGTTGCGGCTAAAGATAGGCTGCAGAGGGATAGTGAAGACCAGCAAGAGCTTTCAGGGCTGGCACCTTCCTTGTGGGAGAAGGAGCCAGACGTTTGCCTTTTCAGAAAAAGGCTCTGCCGAGAGCGAGCACCATGAGATGCTGATTCTCTGGGAAAGCAGAGATCCCCAGTGCTGTTGTGCCTGTGGATAGGCTGCAGGGGGACGGTGAAGACCAGCAAGAGCTTTCAGGGCTGGCACCTTCCTTGTGGGAGAAGGAGCCAGACGTTTGCCTTTTCAGAAAAAGTTTCTGCCGAGAACGAGCACCGTGACATGCTGAGTCTCTGCGAAAGCAGAGATCCCCAGTGCTGTTGTGCCTGTGGATAGGCTGCAGGGGGACGGTGAAGACCAGCAAGAGCTTTCAGGGCTGGCACCTTCCTTGTGGGAGAAGGAGCCAGACGTTTGCCTTTTGAGAAAAAGTTTCTGCCGAGAACGAGCACCGTGACATGCTGAGTCTCTGGAAAAGCAGAGATCCCCAGTGCTGTTGAGGCTAAAGATAGGCTGCAGAGGGATAGTGAAGACCAGCAAGAGCTTTCAGGGCTGGCACCTTCCTTGTGGGAGAAGGAGCCAGACGTTTGCCTTTACAGAAAGTCTCTGCCGAGAGCGAGCACCATGAGATGCTGAGTCTCTGGGAAAGCAGAGATCCCCAGTGCTGTTGTGCCTGTGGATAGGCTGCAGGGGGACGGTGAAGACCAGCAAGATCTTTCAGGGCTGGCACTTTCCTTGTGGGAGAAGGAGCCAGACGTTTGCCTTTTCAGAAAACGTTTCTGCCGAGAACGAGCACCGAGACATGCTGAGTCTCTGGGAAAGCAGAGATCCCCAGTGCTGTTGTGCCTGTGGATAGGCTGCAGGGGGACGGTGAAGACCAGCAAGAGCTTTCAGGGCTGGCACCTTCCTTGTGGGAGAAGGAGCCAGACGTTTGCCTTTTCAGAAAAAGTTTCTGCCGAGAACGAGCACCGTGACATGCTGAGTCTCTGGGAAAGCAGAGATCCCCAGTGCTGTTGTGCCTGTGGATAGGCTGCAGGGGGACGGTGAAGACCAGCAAGAGCTTTCAGGGCTGGCACCTTCCTTGTGGGAGAAGGAGCCAGACGTTTGCCTTTTCAGAAAAAGTTTCTGCCGAGAACGAGCACCGTGACATGCTGAGTCTCTGGGAAAGCAGAGATCCCCAGTGCTGTTGTGCCTGTGGATAGGCTGCAGGGGGATAGTGAAGACCTGCAAGAGCTTTCAGGGCTGGCACCTTCCTTGTGGGAGAAGGAGCCAGACGTTTGCCTTTTCAGAAAACGTTTCTGCCGAGAACGAGCACCGAGACATGCTGAGTCTCTGGGAAAGCAGAGATCCCCAGTGCTGTTGTGCCTGTGGATAGGCTGCAGGGGGACGGTGAAGACGAGCAAGATCTTTCAGGGCTGGCACCTTCCTTGTGGGAGAAGGAGCCAGACGTTTGCCTTTTCAGAAAAAGTTTCTGCCGAGAACGAGCACCGTGACATGCTGAGTCTCTGGGAAAGCAGAGATCCCCAGTGCTGTTGCGGCTAAAGATAGGCTGCAGAGGGATAGTGAAGACCTGCAAGAGCTTTCAGGGCTGCCACCTTCCTTGTGGGAGAAGGAGCCAGACGTTTGCCTTTTCAGAAAAAGGCTCTGCCGAGAGCGAGCACCATGAGATGCTGAGTCTCTGGGAAAGCAGAGATCCCCAGTGCTGTTGTGCCTGTGGATAGGCTGCAGAGGGATAGTGAAGACCAGCAAGAGCTTTCAGGGCTGGCACCTTCCTTGTGGGAGAAGGAGCCAGACGTTTGCCTTTTCAGAATAATTTTCTGCCGAGAACGAGCACCGTGACATGCTGAGTCTCTGGGAAAGCAGAGATCCCCAGTGCTGTTGTGGCTAAAGATAGGCTGCAGAGGGATAGTGAAGACCTGCAAGAGCTTTCAGGGCTGGCACATTCCTTGTGGGAGAAGGAGCCAGACGTTTGCCTTTTCAGAAAAAGTCTCTGCCGAGAGCGAGCACCATGAGATGCTGAGTCTCTGGGAAAGCAGAGATCCCCAGTGCTGTTGTGCCTGTGGATAGGCTGCAGAGGGATAGTGAAGACCAGCAAGAGCTTTCAGGGCTGGCACCTTCCTTGTGGGAGAAGGAGCCAGACGTTTGCCTTTTCAGAAAAAGTTTCTGCCGAGAACGAGCACCATGACATGCTGAGTCTCTGGGAAAGCAGAGATCCCCAGTGCTGTTGCGGCTAAAGATAGGCTGCAGAGGGATAGTGAAGACCTGCAAGAGCTTTCAGGGCTGGCACCTTCCTTGTGGGAGAAGGAGCCAGACGTTTGCCTTTTGAGAAAAAGTTTCTGCCGAGAACGAGCACCGTGACATGCTGAGTCTCTGGGAAAGCAGAGATCCCCAGTGCTGTTGTGCCTGTGGATAGGCTGCAGGGGGACGGTGAAGACCAGCAAGAGCTTTCAGGGCTGGCACCTTCCTTGTGGGAGAAGGAGCCAGACGTTTGCCTTTTCAGAAAAAGGCTCTGCCGAGAACGAGCACCGTGACATGCTGAGTCTCTGGGAAAGCAGAGATCCCCAGTGCTGTTGTGCCTGTGGATAGGCTGCAGGGGGATAGTGAAGACCTGCAAGAGCTTTCAGGGCTGGCACCTTCCTTGTGGGAGAAGGAGCCAGACGTTTGCCTTTTCAGAAAAAGTTTCTGCCGAGAACGAGCACCGTGACATGCTGAGTCTCTGCGAAAGCAGAGATCCCCAGTGCTGTTGCGGCTAAAGATAGGCTGCAGAGGGATAGTGAAGACCAGCAAGAGCTTTCAGGGCTGGCACCTTCCTTGTGGGAGAAGGAGCCAGACGTTTGCCTTTTCAGAAAAAGGCTCTGCCGAGAGCGAGCACCATGAGATGCTGATTCTCTGGGAAAGCAGAGATCCCCAGTGCTGTTGTGCCTGTGGATAGGCTGCAGGGGGACGGTGAAGACCAGCAAGAGCTTTCAGGGCTGGCACCTTCCTTGTGGGAGAAGGAGCCAGACGTTTGCCTTTTCAGAAAAAGTTTCTGCCGAGAACGAGCACCGTGACATGCTGAGTCTCTGCGAAAGCAGAGATCCCCAGTGCTGTTGTGCCTGTGGATAGGCTGCAGGGGGACGGTGAAGACCAGCAAGAGCTTTCAGGGCTGGCACCTTCCTTGTGGGAGAAGGAGCCAGACGTTTGCCTTTTGAGAAAAAGTTTCTGCCGAGAACGAGCACCGTGACATGCTGAGTCTCTGGAAAAGCAGAGATCCCCAGTGCTGTTGAGGCTAAAGATAGGCTGCAGAGGGATAGTGAAGACCAGCAAGAGCTTTCAGGGCTGGCACCTTCCTTGTGGGAGAAGGAGCCAGACGTTTGCCTTTACAGAAAGTCTCTGCCGAGAGCGAGCACCATGAGATGCTGAGTCTCTGGGAAAGCAGAGATCCCCAGTGCTGTTGTGCCTGTGGATAGGCTGCAGGGGGACGGTGAAGACCAGCAAGATCTTTCAGGGCTGGCACTTTCCTTGTGGGAGAAGGAGCCAGACGTTTGCCTTTTCAGAAAACGTTTCTGCCGAGAACGAGCACCGAGACATGCTGAGTCTCTGGGAAAGCAGAGATCCCCAGTGCTGTTGTGCCTGTGGATAGGCTGCAGGGGGACGGTGAAGACCAGCAAGAGCTTTCAGGGCTGGCACCTTCCTTGTGGGAGAAGGAGCCAGACGTTTGCCTTTTCAGAAAAAGTTTCTGCCGAGAACGAGCACCGTGACATGCTGAGTCTCTGGGAAAGCAGAGATCCCCAGTGCTGTTGTGCCTGTGGATAGGCTGCAGTGGGACGGTGAAGACCAGCAAGAGCTTTCAGGGCTGGCACCTTCCTTGTGGGAGAAGGAGCCAGACGTTTGCCTTTTCAGAAAAAGTTTCTGCCGAGAACGAGCACCGTGACATGCTGAGTCTCTGGGAAAGCAGAGATCCCCAGTGCTGTTGTGCCTGTGGATAGGCTGCAGGGGGATAGTGAAGACCTGCAAGAGCTTTCAGGGCTGGCACCTTCCTTGTGGGAGAAGGAGCCAGACGTTTGCCTTTTCAGAAAAAGTTTCTGCCGAGAACGAGCACCGTGACATGCTGAGTCTCTGCGAAAGCAGAGATCCCCAGTGCTGTTGCGGCTAAAGATAGGCTGCAGAGGGATAGTGAAGACCAGCAAGAGCTTTCAGGGCTGGCACCTTCCTTGTGGGAGAAGGAGCCAGACGTTTGCCTTTTCAGAAAAAGGCTCTGCCGAGAGCGAGCACCATGAGATGCTGATTCTCTGGGAAAGCAGAGATCCCCAGTGCTGTTGTGCCTGTGGATAGGCTGCAGGGGGACGGTGAAGACCAGCAAGAGCTTTCAGGGCTGGCACCTTCCTTGTGGGAGAAGGAGCCAGACGTTTGCCTTTTCAGAAAAAGTTTCTGCCGAGAACGAGCACCGTGACATGCTGAGTCTCTGCGAAAGCAGAGATCCCCAGTGCTGTTGTGCCTGTGGATAGGCTGCAGGGGGACGGTGAAGACCAGCAACAGCTTTCAGGGCTGGCACCTTCCTTGTGGGAGAAGGAGCCAGACGTTTGCCTTTTGAGAAAAAGTTTCTGCCGAGAACGAGCACCGTGACATGCTGAGTCTCTGGAAAAGCAGAGATCCCCAGTGCTGTTGAGGCTAAAGATAGGCTGCAGAGGGATAGTGAAGACCAGCAAGAGCTTTCAGGGCTGGCACCTTCCTTGTGGGAGAAGGAGCCAGACGTTTGCCTTTTCAGAAAACGTTTCTGCCGAGAACGAGCACCGTGACATGCTGAGTCTCTGGGAAAGCAGAGATCCCCAGTGCTGTTGCGGCTAAAGATCGGCTGCAGAGGGATAGTGAAGACCTGCAAGAGCTTTCAGGGCTGGCACCTTCCTTGTGGGAGAAGGAGCCAGACGTTTGCCTTTTCAGAAAGTCTCTGCCGAGAGCGAGCACCATGAGATGCTGAGTCTCTGGGAAAGCAGAGATCCCCAGTGCTGTTGTGCCTGTGGATAGGCTGCAGGGGGACGGTGAAGACCAGCAAGATCTTTCAGGGCTGGCACTTTCCTTGTGGGAGAAGGAGCCAGACGTTTGCCTTTTCAGAAAACGTTTCTGCCGAGAACGAGCACCGAGACATGCTGAGTCTCTGGGAAAGCAGAGATCCCCAGTGCTGTTGTGCCTGTGGATAGGCTGCAGGGGGACGGTGAAGACCAGCAAGATCTTTCAGGGCTGGCACCTTCCTTGTGGGAGAAGGAGCCAGACGTTTGCCTTTTCAGAAAAAGTTTCTGCCGAGAACGAGCACCGTGACATGCTGAGTCTCTGGGAAAGCAGAGATCCCCAGTGCTGTTGCGGCTAAAGATAGGCTGCAGAGGGATAGTGAAGACCTGCAAGAGCTTTCAGGGCTGGCACCTTCCTTGTGGGAGAAGGAGCCAGACGTTTGCCTTTTGAGAAAAAGTTTCTGCCGAGAGCGAGCACCATGAGATGCTGAGTCTCTGGGAAAGCAGAGATCCCCAGTGCTGTTGTGCCTGTGGATAGGCTGCAGAGGGATAGTGAAGACCAGCAAGAGCTTTCAGGGCTGGCACCTTCCTTGTGGGAGAAGGAGCCAGACGTTTGCCTTTTCAGAATAATTTTCTGCCGAGAACGAGCACCGTGACATGCTGAGTCTCTGGGAAAGCAGAGATCCCCAGTGCTGTTGTGGCTAAAGATAGGCTGCAGAGGGATAGTGAAGACCTGCAAGAGCTTTCAGGGCTGGCACATTCCTTGTGGGAGAAGGAGCCAGACGTTTGCCTTTTCAGAAAAAGTCTCTGCCGAGAGCGAACACCATGAGATGCTGAGTCTCTGGGAAAGCAGAGATCCCCAGTGCTGTTGTGCCTGTGGATAGGCTGCAGAGTGATAGTGAAGACCAGCAAGAGCTTTCAGGGCTGGCACCTTCCTTGTGGGAGAAGGAGCCAGACGTTTGCCTTTTCAGAAAAAGTTTCTGCCGAGAACGAGCACCATGACATGCTGAGTCTCTGGGGAAGCAGAGATCCCAAGTGCTGTTGCGGCTAAAGATAGGCTGCAGAGGGATAGTGAAGACCTGCAAGAGCTTTCAGGGCTGGCACCTTCCTTGTGGGAGAAGGAGCCAGACGTTTGCCTTTTGAGAAAAAGTTTCTGCCGAGAACGAGCACCGTGACATGCTGAGTCTCTGGGAAAGCAGAGATCCCCAGTGCTGTTGTGCCTGTGGATAGGCTGCAGGGGGACGGTGAAGACCAGCAAGAGCTTTCAGGGCTGGCACCTTCCTTGTGGGAGAAGGAGCCAGACGTTTGCCTTTTCAGAAAAAGTTTCTGCCGAGAACGAGCACCGTGACATGCTGAGTCTCTGGGAAAGCAGAGATCCCCAGTGCTGTTGTGCCTGTGGATAGGCTGCAGGGGGATAGTGAAGACCTGCAAGAGCTTTCAGGGCTGGCACCTTCCTTGTGGGAGAAGGAGCCAGACGTTTGCCTTTTCAGAAAAAGTTTCTGCCGAGAACGAGCACCGTGACATGCTGAGTCTCTGCGAAAGCAGAGATCCCCAGTGCTGTTGCGGCTAAAGATAGGCTGCAGAGGGATAGTGAAGACCTGCAAGAGCTTTCAGGGCTGGCACCTTCCTTGTGGGAGAAGGAGCCAGACGTTTGCCTTTTCAGAAAAAGGCTCTGCCGAGAGCGAGCACCATGAGATGCTGAGTCTCTGGGAAAGCAGAGATCCCCAGTGCTGTTGTGCCTGTGGATAGGCTGCAGAGGGATAGTGAAGACCAGCAAGAGCTTTCAGGGCTGGCACCTTCCTTGTGGGAGAAGGAGCCAGACGTTTGCCTTTTGAGAAAAAGTTTCTGCCGAGAACGAGCACCGTGACATGCTGAGTCTCTGGGAAAGCAGAGATCCCCAGTGCTGTTGCGGCTAAAGATAGGCTGCAGGGGGACGGTGAAGACCAGCAAGAGCTTTCAGGGCTGGCACCTTCCTTGTGGGAGAAGGAGCCAGACGTTTGCCTTTTGAGAAAAAGTTTCTGCCGAGAACGAGCACCGAGACATGCTGAGTCTCTGGGAAAGCAGAGATCCCCAGTGCTGTTGCGGCTAAAGATAGGCTGCAGAGGGATAGTGAAGACCTGCAAGAGCTTTCAGAGCTGGCACCTTCCTTGTGGGAGAAGGAGCCAGACGTTTGCCTTTTCAGAAAAAGTTTCTGCCGAGAACGAGCACCGTGACATGCTGAGTCTCTGGGAAAGCAGAGATCCCCAGTGCTGTTGCGGCTAAAGATAGGCTGCAGAGGGATAGTGAAGACCAGCAAGAGCTTTCAGGGCTGGCACCTTCCTTGTGGGAGAAGGAGCCAGACGTTTGCCTTTTGAGAAAAAGTTTCTGCCGAGAATGAGCACCGTGACATGCTGAGTCTCTGGGAAAGCAGAGATCCCCAGTGCTGTTGTGCCTGTGGATAGGCTGCAGGGGGACGGTGAAGACCAGCAAGAGCTTTCAGGGCTGGCACCTTCCTTGTGGGAGAAGGAGCCAGACGTTTGCCTTTTCAGAAAAAGTTTCTGCCGAGAACGAGCACCGTGACATGCTGAGTCTCTGGGAAAGCAGAGATCCCCAGTGCTGTTGCGGCTAAAGATAGGCTGCAGGGGGACTGTGAAGACCAGCAAGAGCTTTCAGGGCTGGCACCTTCCTTGTGGGAGAAGGAGCCAGACGTTTGCCTTTTGAGAAAAAGTTTCTGCCGAGAACGAGCACCGTGACATGCTGAGTGTCTGGGAAAGCAGAGATCCCCAGTGCTGTTGCGGCTAAAGATAGGCTGCAGAGGGATAGTGAAGACCTGCAAGAGCTTTCAGAGCTGGCACCTTCCTTGTGGGAGAAGGAGCCAGACGTTTGCCTTTTCAGAAAAAGTTTCTGCCGAGAACGAGCACCGTGACATGCTGAGTCTCTGGGAAAGCAGAGATCCCCAGTGCTGTTGCGGCTAAAGATAGGCTGCAGAGGGATAGTGAAGACCAGCAAGAGCTTTCAGGGCTGGCACCTTCCTTGTGGGAGAAGGAGCCAGACGTTTGCCTTTTCAGAAAAAGTTTCTGCCGAGAACGAGCACCGTGACATGCTGAGTCTCTGCGAAAGCAGAGATCCCCAGTGCTGTTGTGCCTGTGGATAGGCTGCAGGGGGACGGTGAAGACCAGCAAGAGCTTTCAGGGCTGGCACCTTCCTTGTGGGAGAAGGAGCCAGACGTTTGCCTTTTGAGAAAAAGTTTCTGCCAAGAATGAGCACCGTGACATGCTGAGTCTCTGGGAAAGCAGAGATCCCCAGTGCTGTTGTGCCTGTGGATAGGCTGCAGGGGGACGGTGAAGACCAGCAAGAGCTTTCAGGGCTGGCACCTTCCTTGTGGGAGAAGGAGCCAGACGTTTGCCTTTTCAGAAAACGTTTCTGCCGAGAACGAGCACCGAGACATGATGAGTCTCTGGGAAAGCAGAGATCCCCAGTGCTGTTGCGGTTAAAGATAGTTTGCAGAGGGATAGTGAAGACCAGCAAGAGCTTTCAGGGCTGGCACATTCCTTGTGGGAGAAGGAGCCAGACGTTTGCCTTTTCAGAAAACGTTTCTGCCGAGAACGAGCACCGTGACATGCTGAGTCTCTGGGAAAGCAGAGATCCCCAGTGCTGTTGCGGCTAAAGATCGGCTGCAGAGGGATAGTGAAGACCTGCAAGAGCTTTCAGGGCTGGCACCTTCCTTGTGGGAGAAGGAGCCAGACGTTTGCCTTTTCAGAAAGTCTCTGCCGAGAGCGAGCACCATGAGATGCTGAGTCTCTGGGAAAGCAGAGATCCCCAGAGCTGTTGTGCCTGTGGATAGGCTGCAGGGGGATGGTGAAGACCAGCAAGATCTTTCAGGGCTGGCACCTTCCTTGTGGGAGAAGGAGCCAGACGTTTGCCTTTTCAGAAAACGTTTCTGCCGAGAACGAGCACCGAGACATGCTGAGTCTCTGGGAAAGCAGAGATCCCCAGTGCTGTTGTGCCTGTGGATAGGCTGCAGGGGGACGGTGAAGACCAGCAAGATCTTTCAGGGCTGGCACCTTCCTTGTGGGAGAAGGAGCCAGACGTTTGCCTTTTCAGAAAAAGTTTCTGCCGAGAACGAGCACCGTGACATGCTGAGTCTCTGGGAAAGCAGAGATCCCCAGTGCTGTTGCGGCTAAAGATAGGCTGCAGAGGGATAGTGAAGACCTGCAAGAGCTTTCAGGGCTGGCACCTTCCTTGTGGGAGAAGGAGCCAGACGTTTGCCTTTTGAGAAAAAGTTTCTGCCGAGAACGAGCACCGTGACATGCTGAGTCTCTGGGAAAGCAGAGATCCCCAGTGCTGTTGTGCCTGTGGATAGGCTGCAGGGGGACGGTGAAGACCAGCAAGAGCTTTCAGGGCTGGCACCTTCCTTGTGGGAGAAGGAGCCAGACGTTTGCCTTTTCAGAAAAAGTTTCTGCCGAGAACGAGCACCGTGACATGCTGAGTCTCTGGGAAAGCAGAGATCCCCAGTGCTGTTGTGCCTGTGGATAGGCTGCAGGGGGATAGTGAAGACCTGCAAGAGCTTTCAGGGCTGGCACCTTCCTTGTGGGAGAAGGAGCCAGACGTTTGCCTTTTCAGAAAAAGTTTCTGCCGAGAACGAGCACCGTGACATGCTGAGTCTCTGCGAAAGCAGAGATCCCCAGTGCTGTTGCGGCTAAAGATAGGCTGCAGAGGGATAGTGAAGACCTGCAAGAGCTTTCAGGGCTGGCACCTTCCTTGTGGGAGAAGGAGCCAGACGTTTGCCTTTTCAGAAAAAGGCTCTGCCGAGAGCGAATACCATGAGATGCTGAATCTCTGGGAAAGCAGAGATCCCCAGTGCTGTTGTGCCTGTGGATAGGCTGCAGGGGGACGGTGAAGACCAGCAAGAGCTTTCAGGGCTGGCACCTTCCTTGTGGGAGAAGGAGCCAGACGTTTGCCTTTTCAGAAAAAGTTTCTGCCGAGAACGAGCACCGTGACATGCTGAGTCTCTGGGAAAGCAGAGATCCCCAGTGCTGTTGCGGCTAAAGATAGGCTGCAGAGGGATAGTGAAGACCTGAAAGAGCTTTCAGGGCTGGCACCTTCCTTGTGGGAGAAGGAGCCAGACGTTTGCCTTTTCAGAAAAAGGCTCTGCCGAGAACGAGCACCGTGACATGCTGAGTCACTGGAAAAGCAGAGATCCCCAGTGCTGTTGCGGCTAAAGATAGGCTGCAGAGGGATAGTGAAGACCAGCAAGAGCTTTCAGGGCTGGCACCTTCTTTGTGGGAGAAGGTGCCAGACGTTTGCCTTTTCAGAAAAAGTTTCTGCCGAGAACGAGCACCGTGACATGCTGAGTCTCTGCGAAAGCACAGATCCCCAGTGCTGTTGCGGCTAAAGATAGGCTGCAGAGGGATAGTGAAGACCTGCAAGAGCTTTCAGGGCTGGCACCTTCCTTGTGGGAGAAGGAGCCAGACGTTTGCCTTTTCAGAAAAAGGCTCTGCCGAGAGCGAATACCATGAGATGCTGAATCTCTGGGAAAGCAGAGATCCCCAGTGCTGTTGTGCCTGTGGATAGGCTGCAGGGGGACGGTGAAGACCAGCAAGAGCTTTCAGGGCTGGCACCTTCCTTGTGGGAGAAGGAGCCAGACGTTTGCCTTTTCAGAAAAAGTTTCTGCCGAGAACGAGCACCGTGACATGCTGAGTCTCTGGGAAAGCAGAGATCCCCAGTGCTGTTGTGCCTGTGGATAGGCTGCAGGGGGACGGTGAAGACCAGCAAGAGCTTTCCGGGCTGGCACCTTCCTTGTGGGAGAAGGAGCCAGACGTTTGCCTTTTCAGAAAAAGTTTCTGCCGAGAACGAGCACCGTGACATGCTGAGTCTCTGGGAAAGCAGAGATCCCCAGTGCTGTTGCGGCTAAAGATAGGCTGCAGAGGGATAGTGAAGACCTGAAAGAGCTTTCAGGGCTGGCACCTTCCTTGTGGGAGAAGGAGCCAGACGTTTGCCTTTTCAGAAAAAGGCTCTGCCGAGAACGAGCACCGTGACATGCTGAGTCACTGGAAAAGCAGAGATCCCCAGTGCTGTTGCGGCTAAAGATAGGCTGCAGAGGGATAGTGAAGACCAGCAAGAGCTTTCAGGGCTGGCACCTTCCTTGTGGGAGAAGGAGCCAGACGTTTGCCTTTTGAGAAAAAGTTTCTGCCGAGAACGAGCACCGTGACATGCTGAGTCTCTGCGAAAGCAGAGATCCCCAGTGCTGTTGCGGCTAAAGATAGGCTGCAGAGGGATAGTGAAGACCTGCAAGAGCTTTCAGGGCTGGCACCTTCCTTGTGGGAGAAGGAGCCAGACGTTTGCCTTTTCAGAAAAAGGCTCTGCCGAGAGCGAATACCATGAGATGCTGAATCTCTGGGAAAGCAGAGATCCCCAGTGCTGTTGTGCCTGTGGATAGGCTGCAGGGGGACGGTGAAGACCAGCAAGAGCTTTCAGGGCTGGCACCTTCCTTGTGGGAGAAGGAGCCAGACGTTTGCCTTTTCAGAAAAAGTTTCTGCCGAGAACGAGCACCGTGACATGCTGAGTCTCTGCGAAAGCAGAGATCCCCAGTGCTGTTGCGGCTAAAGATAGGCTGCAGAGGGATAGTGAAGACCTGCAAGAGCTTTCAGGGCTGGCACCTTCCTTGTGGGAGAAGGAGCCAGACGTTTGCCTTTTCAGAAAAATTTTCTGCCGAGAACGAGCACCGTGACATGCTGAGTCTCTGGGAAAGCAGAGATCCCCAGTGCTGTTGCGGCTAAAGATAGGCTGCAGAGGGATAGTGAAGACCTGAAAGAGCTTTCAGGGCTGGCACCTTCCTTGTGGGAGAAGGAGCCAGACGTTTGCCTTTTCAGAAAAAGGCTCTGCCGAGAGCGAGCACCGCGACATGCTGAGTCTCTGGGAAAGCAGAGATCCCCAGTGCTGTTGTGCCTGTGGATAGGCTGCAGGGGGACGGTGAAGACCAGCAAGAGCTTTCAGGGCTGGCACCTTCCTTGTGGGAGAAGGAGCCAGACGTTTGCCTTTTGAGAAAAAGTTTCTGCCGAGAACGAGCACCGAGACATGCTGAGTCTCTGGGAAAGCAGAGATACCCAGTGCTGTTGCGGTTAAAGATAGTTTGCAGAGGGATAGTGAAGACCAGCAAGAGCTTTCAGGGCTGGCACCTTCCTTGTGGGAGAAGGAGCCAGACGTTTGCCTTTTCAGAAAACGTTTCTGCCGAGAACGAGCACCGTGACATGCTGAGTCTCTGGGAAAGCAGAGATCCGCAGTGCTGTTGCGGCTAAAGATAGGCTGCAGAGGGATAGTGAAGACCAGCAAGAGCTTTCAGGGCTGGCACCTTCCTTGTGGGAGAAGGAGCCAGACGTTTGCCTTTTCAGAAAGTCTCTGCCGAGAGCGAGCACCATGAGATGCTGAGTCTCTGGGAAAGCAGAGATCCCCAGTGCTGTTGTGCCTGTGGATAGGCTGCAGGGGGACGGTGAAGACCAGCAAGATCTTTCAGGGCTGGCACCTTCCTTGTGGGAGAAGGAGCCAGACGTTTGCCTTTTCAGAAAACGTTTCTGCCGAGAACGAGCACCGAGACATGCTGAGTCTCTGGGAAAGCAGAGATCCCCAGTGCTGTTGTGCCTGTGGATAGGCTGCAGGGGGACGGTGAAGACCAGCAAGATCTTTCAGGGCTGGCACCTTCCTTGTGGGAGAAGGAGCCAGACGTTTGCCTTTTCAGAAAAAGTTTCTGCCGAGAACGAGCACCGTGACATGCTGAGTCTCTGGGAAAGCAGAGATCCCCAGTGCTGTTGCGGCTAAAGATAGGCTGCAGAGGGATAGTGAAGACCTGCAAGAGCTTTCAGGGCTGGCACCTTCCTTGTGGGAGAAGGAGCCAGACGTTTGCCTTTTGAGAAAAAGTTTCTGCCGAGAACGAGCACCGTGACATGCTGAGTCTCTGGGAAAGCAGAGATCCCCAGTGCTGTTGCGGCTAAAGATAGGCTGCAGAGGGATAGTGAAGACCAGCAAGAGCTTTCAGGGCTGGCACCTTCCTTGTGGGAGAAGGAGCCAGACGTTTGCCTTTTCAGAAAAAGTCTCTGCCGAGAGCGAGCACCATGAGATGCTGAGTCTCTGGGAAAGCAGAGATCCCCAGTGCTGTTGTGCCTGTGGATAGGCTGCAGAGTGATAGTGAAGACCAGCAAGAGCTTTCAGGGCTGGCACCTTCCTTGTGGGAGAAGGAGCCAGACGTTTGCCTTTTGAGAAAAAGTTTCTGCCGAGAACGAGCACCGTGACATGCTGAGTCTCTGGGAAAGCAGAGATCCCCAGTGCTGTTGTGCCTGTGGATAGGCTGCAGGGGGACGGTGAAGACCAGCAAGAGCTTTCAGGGCTGGCACCTTCCTTGTGGGAGAAGGAGCCAGACGTTTGCCTTTTCAGAAAAAGTTTCTGCCGAGAACGAGCACCGTGACATGCTGAGTCTCTGGGAAAGCAGAGATCCCCAGTGCTGTTGTGCCTGTGGATAGGCTGCAGGGGGATAGTGAAGACCTGCAAGAGCTTTCAGGGCTGGCACCTTCCTTGTGGGAGAAGGAGCCAGACGTTTGCCTTTTCAGAAAAAGTTTCTGCCGAGAGCGAGCACCATGAGATGCTGAGTCTCTGGGAAAGCAGAGATCCCCAGTGCTGTTGTGCCTGTGGATAGGCTGCAGGGGGACGGTGAAGACCAGCAAGATCTTTCAGGGCTGGCACCTTCCTTGTGGGAGAAGGAGCCAGACGTTTGCCTTTTCAGAAAACGTTTCTGCCGAGAACGAGCACCGAGACATGCTGAGTCTCTGGGAAAGCAGAGATCCCCAGTGCTGTTGTGCCTGTGGATAGGCTGCAGGGGGACGGTGAAGACGAGCAAGATCTTTCAGGGCTGGCACCTTCCTTGTGGGAGAAGGAGCCAGACGTTTGCCTTTTCAGAAAAAGTTTCTGCCGAGAACGAGCACCGTGACATGCTGAGTCTCTGGGAAAGCAGAGATCCCCAGTGCTGTTGCGGCTAAAGATAGGCTGCAGAGGGATAGTGAAGACCTGCAAGAGCTTTCAGGGCTGGCACCTTCCTTGTGGGAGAAGGAGCCAGACGTTTGCCTTTTGAGAAAAAGTTTCTGCCGAGAGCGAGCACCATGAGATGCTGAGTCTCTGGGAAAGCAGAGATCCCCAGTGCTGTTGTGCCTGTGGATAGGCTGCAGAGGGATAGTGAAGACCAGCAAGAGCTTTCAGGGCTGGCACCTTCCTTGTGGGAGAAGGAGCCAGACGTTTGCCTTTTCAGAAAAAGTTTTTGCCGAGAACGAGCACCGTGACATGCTGAGTCTCTGGGAAAGCAGAGATCCCCAGTGCTGTTGCGGCTAAAGATAGGCTGCAGAGGGATAGTGAAGACCTGCAAGAGCTTTCAGGGCTGGCACATTCCTTGTGGGAGAAGGAGCCAGACGTTTGCCTTTTCAGAAAAAGTCTCTGCCGAGAGCGAGCACCATGAGATGCTGAGTCTCTGGGAAAGCAGAGATCCCCAGTGCTGTTGTGCCTGTGGATAGGCTGCAGAGGGATAGTGAAGACCAGCAAGAGCTTTCAGGGCTGGCACCTTCCTTGTGGGAGAAGGAGCCAGACGTTTGCCTTTTCAGAAAAAGTTTCTGCCGAGAACGAGCACCATGACATGCTGAGTCTCTGGGAAAGCAGAGATCCCAAGTGCTGTTGCGGCTAAAGATAGGCTGCAGAGGGATAGTGAAGACCTGCAAGAGCTTTCAGGGCTGGCACCTTCCTTGTGGGAGAAGGAGCCAGACGTTTGCCTTTTGAGAAAAAGTTTCTGCCGAGAACGAGCACCGTGACATGCTGAGTCTCTGGGAAAGCAGAGATCCCCAGTGCTGTTGTGCCTGTGGATAGGCTGCAGGGGGACGGTGAAGACCAGCAAGAGCTTTCAGGGCTGGCACCTTCCTTGTGGGAGAAGGAGCCAGACGTTTGCCTTTTCAGAAAAAGGCTCTGCCGAGAACGAGCACCGTGACATGCTGAGTCTCTGGGAAAGCAGAGATCCCCAGTGCTGTTGTGCCTGTGGATAGGCTGCAGGGGGATAGTGAAGACCTGCAAGAGCTTTCAGGGCTGGCACCTTCCTTGTGGGAGAAGGAGCCAGACGTTTGCCTTTTCAGAAAAAGTTTCTGCCGAGAACGAGCACCGTGACATGCTGAGTCTCTGGGAAAGCAGAGATCCCCAGTGCTGTTGCGGCTAAAGATAGGCTGCAGAGGGATAGTGAAGACCAGCAAGAGCTTTCAGGGCTGGCACCTTCCTTGTGGGAGAAGGAGCCAGACGTTTGCCTTTTCAGAAAAAGGCTCTGCCGAGAGCGAGCACCATGAGATGCTGATTCTCTGGGAAAGCAGAGATCCCCAGTGCTGTTGTGCCTGAGGATAGGCTGCAGGGGGACGGTGAAGACCAGCAAGAGCTTTCAGGGCTGGCACCTTCCTTGTGGGAGAAGGAGCCAGACGTTTGCCTTTTCAGAAAAAGTTTCTGCCGAGAACGAGCACCGTGACATGCTGAGTCTCTGCGAAAGCAGAGATCCCCAGTGCTGTTGTGCCTGTGGATAGGCTGCAGGGGGACGGTGAAGACCAGCAAGAGCTTTCAGGGCTGGCACCTTCCTTGTGGGAGAAGGAGCCAGACGTTTGCCTTTTGAGAAAAAGTTTCTGCCGAGAACGAGCACCGTGACATGCTGAGTCTCTGGGAAAGCAGAGATCCCCAGTGCTGTTGTGCCTGTGGATAGGCTGCAGGGGGACGGTGAAGACCAGCAAGAGCTTTCAGGGCTGGCACCTTCCTTGTGGGAGAAGGAGCCAGACGTTTGCCTTTTGAGAAAAAGTTTCTGCCGAGAACGAGCACCGTGACATGCTGAGTCTCTGGGAAAGCAGAGATCCCCAGTGCTGTTGTGCCTGTGGATAGGCTGCAGGGGGATAGTGAAGACCTGCAAGAGCTTTCAGGGCTGGCACCTTCCTTGTGGGAGAAGGAGCCAGACGTTTGCCTTTTGAGAAAAAGTTTCTGCCGAGAACGAGCACCGTGACATGCTGAGTCTCTGCGAAAGCACAGATCCCCAGTGCTGTTGCGGCTAAAGATAGGCTGCAGAGGGATAGTGAAGACCTGCAAGAGCTTTCAGGGCTGGCACCTTCCTTGTGGGAGAAGGAGCCAGACGTTTGCCTTTTCAGAAAAAGGCTCTGCCGAGAGCGAGCACCATGAGATGCTGAGTCTCTGGGAAAGCAGAGATCCCCAGTGCTGTTGTGCCTGTGGATAGGCTGCAGAGGGATAGTGAAGACTAGCAAGAGCTTTCAGGGCTGGCACCTTCCTTGTGGGAGAAGGAGCCAGACGTTTGCCTTTTCAGAAAAAGTTTCTGCCGAGAACGAGCACCGTGACATGCTGAGTCTCTGGGAAAGCAGAGATCCCCAGTGCTGTTGCGGCTAAAGATAGGCTGCAGGGGGACGGTGAAGACCAGCAAGAGCTTTCAGGGCTGGCACCTTCCTTGTGGGAGAAGGAGCCAGACGTTTGCCTTTTGAGAAAAAGTTTCTGCCGAGAACGAGCACCGTGACATGCTGAGTCTCTGGGAAAGCAGAGATCCCCAGTGCTGTTGCGGCTAAAGATAGGCTGCAGAGGGATAGTGAAGACCTGCAAGAGCTTTCAGAGCTGGCACCTTCCTTGTGGGAGAAGGAGCCAGACGTTTGCCTTTTCAGAAAAAGTTTCTGCCGAGAACGAGCACCGTGACATGCTGAGTCTCTGGGAAAGCAGAGATCCCCAGTGCTGTTGCGGCTAAAGATAGGCTGCAGAGGGATAGTGAAGACCAGCAAGAGCTTTCAGGGCTGGCACCTTCCTTGTGGGAGAAGGAGCCAGACGTTTGCCTTTTCAGAAAAAGGCTCTGCCGAGAGCGAGCACCATGAGATGCTGATTCTCTGGGAAAGCAGAGATCCCCAGTGCTGTTGTGCCTGTGGATAGGCTGCAGGGGGACGGTGAAGACCAGCAAGAGCTTTCAGGGCTGGCACCTTCCTTGTGGAAGAAGGAGCCAGACGTTTGCCTTTTCAGAAAAAGTTTCTGCCGAGAACGAGCACCGTGACATGCTGAGTCTCTGCGAAAGCAGAGATCCCCAGTGCTGTTGTGCCTGTGGATAGGCTGCAGGGGGACGGTGAAGACCAGCAAGAGCTTTCAGGGCTGGCACCTTCCTTGTGGGAGAAGGAGCCAGACGTTTGCCTTTTGAGAAAAAGTTTCTGCCGAGAACGAGCACCATGAGATGCTGAGTCTCTGGGAAAGCAGAGATCCCCAGTGCTGTTGTGCCTGTGGATAGGCTGCAGAGGGATAGTGAAGACCAGCAAGAGCTTTCAGGGCTGGCACCTTCCTTGTGGGAGAAGGAGCCAGACGTTTGCCTTTTCAGAAAACGTTTCTGCCGAGAACGAGCACCGTGACATGCTGAGTCTCTGGGAAAGCAGAGATCCCCAGTGCTGTTGCGGCTAAAGATCGGCTGCAGAGGGATAGTGAAGACCTGCAAGAGCTTTCAGGGCTGGCACCTTCCTTGTGGGAGAAGGAGCCAGACGTTTGCCTTTTCAGAAAAAGGCTCTGCCGAGAGCGAGCACCATGAGATGCTGAGTCTCTGGGAAAGCAGAGATCCCCAGTGCTGTTGTGCCTGTGGATAGGCTGCAGGGGGACGGTGAAGACCAGCAAGATCTTTCAGGGCTGGCACCTTCCTTGTGGGAGAAGGAGCCAGACGTTTGCCTTTTCAGAAAAAGTTTCTGCCGAGAACGAGCACCGTGACATGCTGAGTCTCTGCGAAAGCAGAGATCCCCAGTGCTGTTGCGGCTAAAGATAGGCTGCAGAGGGATAGTGAAGACCTGCAAGAGCTTTCAGGGCTGGCACCTTCCTTGTGGGAGAAGGAGCCAGACGTTTGCCTTTTGAGAAAAAGTTTCTGCCGAGAACGAGCACCGTGACATGCTGAGTCTCTGGGAAAGCAGAGATCCCCAGTGCTGTTGCGGCTAAAGATAGGCTGCAGAGGGATAGTGAAGACCTGCAAGAGCTTTCAGGGCTGGCACCTTCCTTGTGGGAGAAGGAGCCAGACGTTTGCCTTTTCAGAAAAAGTCTCTGCCGAGAGCGAGCACCATGAGATGCTGAGTCTCTGGGAAAGCAGAGATCCCCAGTGCTGTTGTGCCTGTGGATAGGCTGCAGAGTGATAGTGAAGACCAGCAAGAGCTTTCAGGGCTGGCACCTTCCTTGTGGGAGAAGGAGCCAGACGTTTGCCTTTTGAGAAAAAGTTTCTGCCGAGAACGAGCACCGTGACATGCTGAGTCTCTGGGAAAGCAGAGATCCCCAGTGCTGTTGTGCCTGTGGATAGGCTGCAGGGGGATAGTGAAGACCTGCAAGAGCTTTCAGGGCTGGCACCTTCCTTGTGGGAGAAGGAGCCAGACGTTTGCCTTTTCAGAAAAAGTTTCTGCCGAGAACGAGCACCGTGACATGCTGAGTCTCTGCGAAAGCAGAGATCCCCAGTGCTGTTGCGGCTAAAGATAGGCTGCAGAGGGATAGTGAAGACCTGCAAGAGCTTTCAGGGCTGGCACCTTCCTTGTGGGAGAAGGAGCCAGACGTTTGCCTTTTCAGAAAAAGGCTCTGCCGAGAGCGAATACCATGAGATGCTGAATCTCTGGGAAAGCAGAGATCCCCAGTGCTGTTGTGCCTGTGGATAGGCTGCAGAGGGATAGTGAAGACCAGCAAGAGCTTTCAGGGCTGGCACCTTCCTTGTGGGAGAAGGAGCCAGACGTTTGCCTTTTCAGAAAAAGTTTCTGCCGAGAACGAGCACCGTGACATGCTGAGTCTCTGCGAAAGCAGAGATCCCCAGTGCTGTTGCGGCTAAAGATAGGCTGCAGGGGGACGGTGAAGACCAGCAAGAGCTTTCAGGGCTGGCACCTTCCTTGTGGGAGAAGGAGCCAGACGTTTGCCTTTTCAGAAAACGTTTCTGCCGAGAGCGAGCACCATGAGATGCTGAGTCTCTGGGAAAGCAGAGATCCCCAGTGCTGTTGTGCCTGTGGATAGGCTGCAGAGGGATAGTGAAGACCAGCAAGAGCTTTCAGGGCTGGCACCTTCCTTGTGGGAGAAGGAGCCAGACGTTTGCCTTTTCAGAAAAAGTTTCTGCCGAGAACGAGCACCGTGACATGCTGAGTCTCTGGGAAAGCAGAGATCCCCAGTGCTGTTGCGGCTAAAGATAGGCTGCAGAGGGATAGTGAAGACCTGCAAGAGCTTTCAGGGCTGGCACCTTCCTTGTGGGAGAAGGAGCCAGACGTTTGCCTTTTCAGAAAAAGGCTCTGCCGAGAACGAGCACCGTGACATGCTGAGTCACTGGAAAAGCAGAGATCCCCAGTGCTGTTGCGGCTAAAGATAGGCTGCAGAGGGATAGTGAAGACCAGCAAGAGCTTTCAGGGCTGGCACCTTCCTTGTGGGAGAAGGAGCCAGACGTTTGCCTTTTCAGAAAAAGTTTCTGCCGAGAACGAGCACCGTGACATGCTGAGTCTCTGGGAAAGCAGAGATCCCCAGTGCTGTTGTGCCTGTGGATAGGCTGCAGGGGGATAGTGAAGACCTGCAAGAGCTTTCAGGGCTGGCACCTTCCTTGTGGGAGAAGGAGCCAGACGTTTGCCTTTTCAGAAAAAGTTTCTGCCGAGAACGAGCACCGTGACATGCTGAGTCTCTGCGAAAGCAGAGATCCCCAGTGCTGTTGCGGCTAAAGATAGGCTGCAGAGGGATAGTGAAGACCTGCAAGAGCTTTCAGGGCTGGCACCTTCCTTGTGGGAGAAGGAGCCAGACGTTTGCCTTTTCAGAAAAAGGCTCTGCCGAGAGCGAATACCATGAGATGCTGAATCTCTGGGAAAGCAGAGATCCCCAGTGCTGTTGTGCCTGTGGATAGGCTGCAGAGGGATAGTGAAGACCAGCAAGAGCTTTCAGGGCTGGCACCTTCCTTGTGGGAGAAGGAGCCAGACGTTTGCCTTTTCAGAAAAAGTTTCTGCCGAGAACGAGCACCGTGACATGCTGAGTCTCTGGGAAAGCAGAGATCCCCAGTGCTGTTGTGCCTGTGGATAGGCTGCAGGGGGACGGTGAAGACCAGCAAGAGCTTTCAGGGCTGGCACCTTCCTTGTGGGAGAAGGAGCCAGACGTTTGCCTTTTCAGAAAAAGTTTCTGCCGAGAACGAGCACCGTGACATGCTGAGTCTCTGCGAAAGCAGAGATCCCCAGTGCTGTTGCGGCTAAAGATAGGCTGCAGAGGGATAGTGAAGACCTGCAAGAGCTTTCAGGGCTGGCACCTTCCTTGTGGGAGAAGGAGCCAGACGTTTGCCTTTTCAGAAAAAGGCTCTGCCGAGAGCGAATACCATGAGATGCTGAATCTCTGGGAAAGCAGAGATCCCCAGTGCTGTTGTGCCTGTGGATAGGCTGCAGGGGGACGGTGAAGACCAGCAAGAGCTTTCAGGGCTGGCACCTTCCTTGTGGGAGAAGGAGCCAGACGTTTGCCTTTTCAGAAAAAGTTTCTGCCGAGAACGAGCACCGTGACATGCTGAGTCTCTGGGAAAGCAGAGATCCCCAGTGCTGTTGTGCCTGTGGATAGGCTGCAGGGGGACGGTGAAGACCAGCAAGAGCTTTCAGGGCTGGCACCTTCCTTGTGGGAGAAGGAGCCAGACGTTTGCCTTTTCAGAAAAAGTTTCTGCCGAGAACGAGCACCGTGACATGCTGAGCCTCTGGGAAAGCAGAGATCCCCAGTGCTGTTGCGGCTAAAGATAGGCTGCAGAGGGATAGTGAAGACCTGAAAGAGCTTTCAGGGCTGGCACCTTCCTTGTGGGAGAAGGAGCCAGACGTTTGCCTTTTCAGAAAAAGGCTCTGCCGAGAACGAGCACCGTGACATGCTGAGTCACTGGAAAAGCAGAGATCCCCAGTGCTGTTGCGGCTAAAGATAGGCTGCAGAGGGATAGTGAAGACCAGCAAGAGCTTTCAGGGCTGGCACCTTCCTTGTGGGAGAAGGAGCCAGACGTTTGCCTTTTCAGAAAAAGTTTCTGCCGAGAACGAGCACCGTGACATGCTGAGTCTCTGGGAAAGCAGAGATCCCCAGTGGTGTTGTGCCTGTGGATAGGCTGCAGAGGGATAGTGAAGACCTGCAAGAGCTTTCAGGGCTGGCACCTTCCTTGTGGGAGAAGGAGCCAGACGTTTGCCTTTTGAGAAAAAGTTTCTGCCGAGAACGAGCACCATGAGATGCTGAGTCTCTGGGAAAGCAGAGATCCCCAGTGCTGTTGTGCCTGTGGATAGGCTGCAGGGGGACGGTGAAGACCAGCAAGAGCTTTCAGGGCTGGCACCTTCCTTGTGGGAGAAGGAGCCAGACGTTTGCCTTTTCAGAAAAAGTTTCTGCCGAGAACGAGCACCGTGACATGCTGAGTCTCTGGGAAAGCAGAGATCCCCAGTGCTGTTGTGCCTGTGGATAGGCTGCAGGGGGATAGTGAAGACCTGCAAGAGCTTTCAGGGCTGGCACCTTCCTTGTGGGAGAAGGAGCCAGACGTTTGCCTTTTCAGAAAAAGTTTCTGCCGAGAACGAGCACCGTGACATGCTGAGTCTCTGCGAAAGCAGAGATCCCCAGTGCTGTTGCGGCTAAAGATAGGCTGCAGAGGGATAGTGAAGACCTGCAAGAGCTTTCAGGGCTGGCACCTTCCTTGTGGGAGAAGGAGCCAGACGTTTGCCTTTTCAGAAAAAGGCTCTGCCGAGAGCGAATACCATGAGATGCTGAATCTCTGGGAAAGCAGAGATCCCCAGTGCTGTTGTGCCTGTGGATAGGCTGCAGAGGGATAGTGAAGACCAGCAAGAGCTTTCAGGGCTGGCACCTTCCTTGTGGGAGAAGGAGCCAGACGTTTGCCTTTTCAGAAAAAGTTTCTGCCGAGAACGAGCACCGTGACATGCTGAGTCTCTGGGAAAGCAGAGATCCCCAGTGCTGTTGTGCCTGTGGATAGGCTGCAGGGGGACGGTGAAGACCAGCAAGAGCTTTCAGGGCTGGCACCTTCCTTGTGGGAGAAGGAGCCAGACGTTTGCCTTTTCAGAAAAAGTTTCTGCCGAGAACGAGCACCGTGACATGCTGAGTCTCTGCGAAAGCAGAGATCCCCAGTGCTGTTGCGGCTAAAGATAGGCTGCAGAGGGATAGTGAAGACCTGCAAGAGCTTTCAGGGCTGGCACCTTCCTTGTGGGAGAAGGAGCCAGACGTTTGCCTTTTCAGAAAAAGGCTCTGCCGAGAGCGAATACCATGAGATGCTGAATCTCTGGGAAAGCAGAGATCCCCAGTGCTGTTGTGCCTGTGGATAGGCTGCAGGGGGACGGTGAAGACCAGCAAGATCTTTCAGGGCTGGCACCTTCCTTGTGGGAGAAGGAGCCAGACGTTTGCCTTTTCAGAAAAAGTTTCTGCCGAGAACGAGCACCGTGACATGCTGAGTCTCTGGGAAAGCAGAGATCCCCAGTGCTGTTGCGGCTAAAGATAGGCTGCAGAGGGATAGTGAAGACCTGAAAGAGCTTTCAGGGCTGGCACCTTCCTTGTGGGAGAAGGAGCCAGACGTTTGCCTTTTCAGAAAAAGGCTCTGCCGAGAACGAGCACCGTGACATGCTGAGTCACTGGAAAAGCAGAGATCCCCAGTGCTGTTGCGGCTAAAGATAGGCTGCAGAGGGATAGTGAAGACCAGCAAGAGCTTTCAGGGCTGGCACCTTCTTTGTGGGAGAAGGTGCCAGACGTTTGCCTTTTCAGAAAAAGTTTCTGGCGAGAACGAGCACCGTGACATGCTGAGTCTCTGCGAAAGCACAGATCCCCAGTGCTGTTGCGGCTAAAGATAGGCTGCAGAGGGATAGTGAAGACCTGCAAGAGCTTTCAGGGCTGGCACCTTCCTTGTGGGAGAAGGAGCCAGACGTTTGCCTTTTCAGAAAAAGGCTCTGCCGAGAGCGAATACCATGAGATGCTGAATCTCTGGGAAAGCAGAGATCCCCAGTGCTGTTGTGCCTGTGGATAGGCTGCAGGGGGACGGTGAAGACCAGCAAGAGCTTTCAGGGCTGGCACCTTCCTTGTGGGAGAAGGAGCCAGACGTTTGCCTTTTGAGAAAAAGTTTCTGCCGAGAACGAGCACCGTGACATGCTGAGTCTCTGGGAAAGCAGAGATCCCCAGTGCTGTTGCGGCTAAAGATAGGCTGCAGAGGGATAGTGAAGACCTGAAAGAGCTTTCAGGGCTGGCACCTTCCTTGTGGGAGAAGGAGCCAGACGTTTGCCTTTTCAGAAAAAGGCTCTGCCGAGAACGAGCACCGTGACATGCTGAGTCACTGGAAAAGCAGAGATCCCCAGTGCTGTTGCGGCTAAAGATAGGCTGCAGAGGGATAGTGAAGACCAGCAAGAGCTTTCAGGGCTGGCACCTTCCTTGTGGGAGAAGGAGCCAGACGTTTGCCTTTTCAGAAAAAGTTTCTGCCGAGAACGAGCACCGTGACATGCTGAGTCTCTGGGAAAGCAGAGATCCCCAGTGCTGTTGTGCCTGTGGATAGGCTGCAGAGGGATAGTGAAGACCTGCAAGAGCTTTCAGGGCTGGCACCTTCCTTGTGGGAGAAGGAGCCAGACGTTTGCCTTTTCAGAAAAAGTCTCTGCCGAGAGCGAGCACCATGAGATGCTGAGTCTCTGGGAAAGCAGAGATCCCCAGTGCTGTTGTGCCTGTGGATAGGCTGCAGAGTGATAGTGAAGACCAGCAAGAGCTTTCAGGGCTGGCACCTTCCTTGTGGGAGAAGGAGCCAGACGTTTGCCTTTTGAGAAAAAGTTTCTGCCGAGAACGAGCACCGTGACATGCTGAGTCTCTGGGAAAGCAGAGATCCCCAGTGCTGTTGTGCCTGTGGATAGGCTGCAGGGGGACGGTGAAGACCAGCAAGAGCTTTCAGGGCTGGCACCTTCCTTGTGGGAGAAGGAGCCAGACGTTTGCCTTTTCAGAAAAAGTTTCTGCCGAGAACGAGCACCGTGACATGCTGAGTCTCTGGGAAAGCAGAGATCCCCAGTGCTGTTGTGCCTGTGGATAGGCTGCAGGGGGATAGTGAAGACCTGCAAGAGCTTTCAGGGCTGGCACCTTCCTTGTGGGAGAAGGAGCCAGACGTTTGCCTTTTCAGAAAAAGTTTCTGCCGAGAACGAGCACCGTGACATGCTGAGTCTCTGCGAAAGCAGAGATCCCCAGTGCTGTTGCGGCTAAAGATAGGCTGCAGAGGGATAGTGAAGACCTGCAAGAGCTTTCAGGGCTGGCACCTTCCTTGTGGGAGAAGGAGCCAGACGTTTGCCTTTTCAGAAAAAGGCTCTGCCGAGAGCGAATACCATGAGATGCTGAATCTCTGGGAAAGCAGAGATCCCCAGTGCTGTTGTGCCTGTGGATAGGCTGCAGAGGGATAGTGAAGACCAGCAAGAGCTTTCAGGGCTGGCACCTTCCTTGTGGGAGAAGGAGCCAGACGTTTGCCTTTTCAGAAAAAGTTTCTGCCGAGAACGAGCACCGTGACATGCTGAGTGTCTGCGAAAGCAGAGATCCCCAGTGCTGTTGCGGCTAAAGATAGGCTGCAGAGGGATAGTGAAGACCAGCAAGAGCTTTCAGGGCTGGCACCTTCCTTGTGGGAGAAGGAGCCAGACGTTTGCCTTTTCAGAAAACGTTTCTGCCGAGAGCGAGCACCATGAGATGCTGAGTCTCTGGGAAAGCAGAGATCCCCAGTGCTGTTGTGCCTGTGGATAGGCTGCAGCGGGATAGTGAAGACCAGCAAGAGCTTTCAGGGCTGGCACCTTCCTTGTGGGAGAAGGAGCCAGACGTTTGCCTTTTCAGAAAAAGTTTCTGCCGAGAACGAGCACCGTGACATGCTGAGTCTCTGGGAAAGCAGAGATCCCCAGTGCTGTTGCGGCTAAAGATAGGCTGCAGAGGGATAGTGAAGACCTGAAAGAGCTTTCAGGGCTGGCACCTTCCTTGTGGGAGAAGGAGCCAGACGTTTGCCTTTTCAGAAAAAGGCTCTGCCGAGAACGAGCACCGTGACATGCTGAGTCACTGGAAAAGCAGAGATCCCCAGTGCTGTTGCGGCTAAAGATAGGCTGCAGAGGGATAGTGAAGACCAGCAAGAGCTTTCAGGGCTGGCACCTTCCTTGTGGGAGAAGGAGCCAGACGTTTGCCTTTTCAGAAAAAGTTTCTGCCGAGAACGAGCACCGTGACATGCTGAGTCTCTGGGAAAGCAGAGATCCCCAGTGCTGTTGTGCCTGTGGATAGGCTGCAGGGGGACGGTGAAGACCAGCAAGAGCTTTCAGGGCTGGCACCTTCCTTGTGGGAGAAGGAGCCAGACGTTTGCCTTTTGAGAAAAAGTTTCTGCCGAGAACGAGCACCGTGACATGCTGAGTCTCTGCGAAAGCAGAGATCCCCAGTGCTGTTGCGGCTAAAGATAGGCTGCAGAGGGATAGTGAAGACCAGCAAGAGCTTTCAGGGCTGGCACCTTCCTTGTGGGAGAAGGAGCCAGACGTTTGCCTTTTCAGAAAAAGGCTCTGCCGAGAGCGAGCACCATGAGATGCTGATTCTCTGGGAAAGCAGAGATCCCCAGTGCTGTTGTGCCTGTGGATAGGCTGCAGGGGGACGGTGAAGACCAGCAAGAGCTTTCAGGGCTGGCACCTTCCTTGTGGGAGAAGGAGCCAGACGTTTGCCTTTTCAGAAAAAAGTTTCTGCCGAGAAAGAGCACCGTGACATGCTGAGTCTCTGGGAAAGCAGAGATCCCCAGTGCTGTTGCGGCTAAAGATAGGCTGCAGAGGGATAGTGAAGACCAGCAAGAGCTTTCAGGGCTGGCACCTTCCTTGTGGGAGAAGGAGCCAGACGTTTGCCTTTTCAGAAAAAGTTTCTGCCGAGAACGAGCACCGTGACATGCTGAGTCTCTGGGAAAGCAGAGATCCCCAGTGCTGTTGCGGCTAAAGATAGGCTGCAGAGGGATAGTGAAGACCTGCAAGAGCTTTCAGGGCTGGCACCTTCCTTGTGGGAGAAGGAGCCAGACGTTTGCCTTTTCAGAAAAAGTTTCTGCCGAGAACGAGCACCGTGACATGCTGCTTCTCTGGGAAAGCAGAGATCCCCAGTGCTGTTGTGCCTGTGGATAGGCTGCAGGGGGACGGTGAAGACCAGCAAGAGCTTTCAGGGCTGGCACATTCCTTGTGGGAGAAGGAGCCAGACGTTTGCCTTTTCAGAAAAAAGTTTCTGCCGAGAACGAGCACCGTGACATGCTGAGTCTCTGGGAAAGCAGAGATCCCCAGTGCTGTTGCGGCTAAAGATAGGCTGCAGAGGGATAGTGAAGACCAGCAAGATCTTTCAGGGCTGGCACCTTCCTTGTGGGAGAAGGAGCCAGACGTTTGCCTTTTCAGAAAAAGTTTCTGCCGAGAACGAGCACCGTGACATGCTGAGTCTCTGGGAAAGCAGAGATGCCCAGTGCTGTTGTGCCTGTGGATAGGCTGCAGGGGGACGGTGAAGACCAGCAAGAGCTTTCAGGGCTGGCACCTTCCTTGTGGGAGAAGGAGCCAGACGTTTGCCTTTTCAGAAATAGGCTCTGCCGAGAGCGAGCACCATGAGATGCTGATTCTCTGGGAAAGCAGAGATCCCCAGTGCTGTTGTGCCTGTGGATAGGCTGCAGGGGGACGGTGAAGACCAGCAAGAGCTTTCAGGGCTGGCACCTTCCTTGTGGGAGAAGGAGCCAGACGTTTGCCTTTTCAGAAAAAAGTTTCTGCCGAGAAAGAGCACCGTGACATGCTGAGTCTCTGGGAAAGCAGAGATCCCCAGTGCTGTTGTGCCTGTGGATAGGCTGCAGGGGGATAGTGAAGACCTGCAAGAGCTTTCAGGGCTGGCACCTTCCTTGTGGGAGAAGGAGCCAGACGTTTGCCTTTTCAGAAAACGTTTCTGCCGAGAACGAGCACCGTGACATGCTGAGTCTCTGGGAAAGCAGAGATCCCCAGTGCTGTTGCGGCTAAAGATAGGCTGCAGAGGGATAGTGAAGACCTGCAAGAGCTTTCAGGGCTGGCACCTTCCTTGTGGGAGAAGGAGCCAGACGTTTGCCTTTTGAGACAAAATTTCTGCCGAGAACGAGCACCGTGACATGCTGCTTCTCTGGGAAAGCAGAGATCCCCAGTGCTGTTGTGCCTGTGGATAGGCTGCAGGGGGACGGTGAAGACCAGCAAGAGCTTTCAGGGCTGGCACCTTCCTTGTGGGAGAAGGAGCCAGACGTTTGCCTTTTCAGAAAAAAGTTTCTGCCGAGAACGAGCACCGTGACATGCTGAGTCTCTGGGAAAGCAGAGATCCCCAGTGCTGTTGCGGCTAAAGATAGGCTGCAGAGGGATAGTGAAGACCAGCAAGAGCTTTCAGGGCTGGCACCTTCCTTGTGGGAGAAGGAGCCAGACGTTTGCCTTTTCAGAAAAAGTTTCTGCCGAGAACGAGCACCGTGACATGCTGAGTCTCTGGGAAAGCAGAGATCCCCAGTGCTGTTGTGCCTGTGGATAGGCTGCAGGGGGACGGTGAAGACCAGCAAGAGCTTTCAGGGCTGGCACCTTCCTTGTGGGAGAAGGAGCCAGACGTTTGCCTTTTGAGAAAAAGTTTCTGCCGAGAACGAGCACCGTGACATGCTGAGTCTCTGGGAAAGCAGAGATCCCCAGTGCTGTTGCGGCTAAAGATAGGCTGCAGAGGGATAGTGAAGACCTGCAAGAGCTTTCAGGGCTGGCACCATCCTTGTGGGAGAAGGAGCCAGACGTTTGCCTTTTGAGAAAAAGTCTCTGCCGAGAGCGAGCACCATGAGATGCTGAGTCTCTGGGAAAGCAGAGATCCCCAGTGCTGTTGTGCCTGTGGATAGGCTGCAGAGGGATAGTGAAGACCAGCAAGTGCTTTCAGGGCTGGCACCTTCCTTGTGGGAGAAGGAGCCAGACGTTTGCCTTTTCAGAAAAAGTTTCTGCCGAGAACGAGCACCGTGACATGCTGAGTCTCTGCGAAAGCAGAGATCCCCAGTGCTGTTGCGGCTAAAGATAGGCTGCAGAGGGATAGTGAAGACCTGCAAGAGCTTTCAGGGCTGGCACCTTCCTTGTGGGAGAAGGAGCCAGACGTTTGCCTTTTGAGAAAAAGTTTCTGCCGAGAACGAGCACCGTGACATGCTGCTTCTCTGGGAAAGCAGAGATCCCCAGTGCTGTTGTGCCTGTGGATAGGCTGCAGGGGGACGGTGAAGACCAGCAAGAGCTTTCAGGGCTGGCACATTCCTTGTGGGAGAAGGAGCCAGACGTTTGCCTTTTCAGAAAAAGTTTCTGCCGAGAACGAGCACCGTGACATGCTGAGTGTCTGGGAAAGCAGAGATCCCCAGTGCTGTTGCGGCTAAAGATAGGCTGCAGAGGGATAGTGAAGACCTGCAAGAGCTTTCAGGGCTGGCACCTTCCTTGTGGGAGAAGGAGATAGACGTTTGCCTTTTCAGAAAAAGTCTCTGCCGAGAGCGAGCACCATGAGATGCTGAGTCTCTGGGAAAGCAGAGATCCCCAGTGCTGTTGTGCCTGTGGATAGGCTGCAGGGGGACGGTGAAGACCAGCAAGATCTTTCAGGGCTGGCACCTTCCTTGTGGGAGAAGGAGCCAGACGTTTGCCTTTTCAGAAAAAGTTTCTGCCGAGAACGAGCACCGTGACATGCTGAGTCTCTGCGAAAGCAGAGATCCCCAGTGCTGTTGTGCCTGTGGATAGGCTGCAGGGGGACGGTGAAGACCAGCAAGATCTTTCAGGGCTGGCACCTTCCTTGTGGGAGAAGGAGCCAGACGTTTGCCTTTTCAGAAAACGTTTCTGCCGAGAGCGAGCACCGTGACATGCTGAGTCTCTGGGAAAGCAGAGATCCCCAGTGCTGTTGTGCCTGTGGATAGGCTGCAGGGGGACGGTGAAGACCAGCAAGAGCTTTCAGGGCTGGCACCTTCCTTGTGGGAGAAGGAGCCAGACGTTTGCCTTTTCAGAAAAAAGTTTCTGCCGAGAACGAGCACCGTGACATGCTGAGTCTCTGGGAAAGCAGAGATCCCCAGTGCTGTTGTGCCTGTGGATAGGCTGCAGGGGGACGGTGAAGACCAGCAAGATCTTTCAGGGCTGGCACCTTCCTTGTGGGAGAAGGAGCCAGACGTTTGCCTTTTGAGAAAAAGTTTCTGCCGAGAACGAGCACCGTGACATGCTGAGTCTCTGGGAAAGCAGAGATCCCCAGTGCTGTTGCGGTTAAAGATAGGCTGCAGAGGGATAGTGAAGACCTGCAAGAGCTTTCAGGGCTGGCACCTTCCTTGTGGGAGAAGGAGCCAGACATTTGCCTTTTCAGAAAAAGTTTCTGCCGAGAACGAGCACCGTGACATGCTGAGTCTCTGGGAAAGCAGAGATCACCAGTGCTGTTGTGCCTGTGGATAGGCTGCAGGGGGACGGTGAAGACCAGCAAGAGCTTTCAGGGCTGGCACCTTCCTTGTGGGAGAAGGAGCCAGACGTTTGCCTTTTCAGAAAAAGGCTCTGCCGAGAACGAGCACCGTGACATGCTGAGTCTCTGGGAAAGCAGAGATCCCCAGTGCTGTTGCGGCTAAAGATAGGCTGCAGAGGGATAGTGAAGGCCTGCAAGAGCTTTCAGGGCTGGCACCTTCCTTGTGGGAGAAGGAGCCAGACGTTTGCCTTTTCAGAAAAAGTTTCTGCCGAGAACGAGCACCGTGACATGCTGAGTCTCTGGGAAAGCAGAGATCCCCAGTGCTGTTGTGCCTGTGGATAGGCTGCAGGGGGACGGTGAAGACCAGCAAGAGCTTTCAGGGCTGGCACCTTCCTTGTGGGAGAAGGAGCCAGACGTTTGCCTTTTCAGAAAAAGTTTCTGCCGAGAACGAGCACCGTGACATGCTGAGTCTCTGGGAAAGCAGAGATCCCCAGTGCTGTTGCGGCTAAAGATAGGCTGCAGAGGGATAGTGAAGACCAGCAAGAGCTTTCAGGGCTGGCACCTTCCTTGTGGGAGAAGGAGCCAGACGTTTGCCTTTTCAGAAAAAGGCTCTGCCGAGAGCGAGCACCATGAGATGCTGATTCTCTGGGAAAGCAGAGATCCCCAGTGCTGTTGTGCCTGTGGATAGGCTGCAGGGGGACGGTGAAGACCAGCAAGAGCTTTCAGGGCTGGCACCTTCCTTGTGGGAGAAGGAGCCAGACGTTTGCCTTTTCAGAAAAAGGCTCTGCCGAGAACGAGCACCGTGACATGCTGAGTCTCTGGGAAAGCAGAGATCCCCAGTGCTGTTGTGGCTAAAGATAGGCTGCAGAGGGATAGTGAAGACCTGCAAGAGCTTTCAGGGCTGGCACCTTCCTTGTGGGAGAAGGAGCCAGACGTTTGCCTTTTCAGAAAAAGTTTCTGCCGAGAACGAGCACCGTGACATGCTGAGTCTCTGGGAAAGCAGAGATCCCCAGTGCTGTTGCGGCTAAAGATAGGCTGCAGAGGGATAGTGAAGACCTGCAATAGCTTTCAGGGCTGGCACCTTCCTTGTGGGAGAAGGAGCCAGACATTTGCCTTTTCAGAAAAAGGCTCTGCCGAGAGCGAGCACCATGAGATGCTGAGTCTCTGGGAAAGCAGAGATCCCCAGTGCTGTTGTGCCTGTGGATAGGCTGCAGGGGGACGGTGAAGACCAGCAAGAGCTTTCAGGGCTGGCACCTTCCTTGTGGGAGAAGGAGCCAGACGTTTGCCTTTTGAGAAAAAGTTTCTGCCGAGAACGAGCACCGTGACATGCTGAGTCTCTGGGAAAGCAGAGATCCCCAGTGCTGTTGCGGCTAAAGATAGGCTGCAGAGGGATAGTGAAGACCTGCAAGAGCTTTCAGGGCTGGCACCTTCCTTGTGGGAGAAGGAGCCAGACATTTGCCTTTTCAGAAAAAGGCTCTGCCGAGAGCGAGCACCATGAGATGCTGAGTCTCTGGGAAAGCAGAGATCCCCAGTGCTGTTGTGCCTGTGGATAGGCTGCAGGGGGACGGTGAAGACCAGCAAGATCTTTCAGGGCTGGCACCTTCCTTGTGGGAGAAGGAGCTAGACGTTTGCCTTTTCAGAAAAAGTTTCTGCCGAGAACGAGCACCGTGACATGCTGAGTCTCTGGGAAAGCAGAGATCCCCAGTGCTGTTGCGGCTAAAGATAGGCTGCAGAGGGATAGTGAAGACCTGCAAGAGCTTTCAGGGCTGGCACCTTCCTTGTGGGAGAAGGAGCCAGACGTTTGCCTTTTGAGAAAACGTTTCTGCCGAGAGCGAGCACCATGAGATGCTGAGTCTCTGGGAAAGCAGAGATCCCCAGTGCTGTTGTGCCTGTGGATAGGCTGCAGAGGGATAGTGAAGACCAGCAAGAGCTTTCAGGGCTGGCACCTTCCTTGTGGGAGAAGGAGCCAGACGTTTGCCTTTTCAGAAAAATTTTCTGCCGAGAACGAGCACCGTGACATGCTGAGTCTCTGGGAAAGCAGAGATCCCCAGTGCGGTTGCGGCTAAAGATAGGCTGCAGAGGGATAGTGAAGACCAGCAAGAGCTTTCAGGGCTGGCACCTTCCTTGTGGGAGAAGGAGCCAGACGTTTGCCTTTTCAGAAAAAGGCTCTGCCGAGAGCGAGCACCATGAGATGCTGAATCTCTGGGAAAGCAGAGATCCCCAGTGCTGTTGTGCCTGTGGATAGGCTGCAGAGGGATAGTGAAGACCAGCAAGAGCTTTCAGGGCTGGCACCTTCCTTGTGGGAGAAGGAGCCAGACGTTTGCCTTTTCAGAAAAAGTTTCTGCCGAGAACGAGCACCGTGACATGCTGAGTCTCTGCGAAAGCAGAGATCCCCAGTGCTGTTGTGCCTGTGGATAGGCTGCAGGGGGACGGTGAAGACCAGCAAGAGCTTTCAGGGCTGGCACCTTCCTTGTGGGAGAAGGAGCCAGACGTTTGCCTTTTCAGAAAAAGTTTCTGCCGAGAACGAGCACCGTGACATGCTGAGTCTCTGGGAAAGCAGAGATCCCCAGTGCTGTTGTGCCTGTGGATAGGCTGCAGAGGGATAGTGAAGGCCTGCAAGAGCTTTCAGGGCTGGCACCTTCCTTGTGGGAGAAGGAGCCAGAAGTTTGCCTTTTGAGAAAAAGTTTCTGCCGAGAACGAGCACCGTGACATGCTGCTTCTCTGGGAAAGCAGAGATCCCCAGTGCTGTTGTGCCTGTGGATAGGCTGCAGGGGGACGGTGAAGACCAGCAAGAGCTTTCAGGGCTGGCACCTTCCTTGTGGGAGAAGGAGCCAGACGTTTGCCTTTTCAGAAAAAGTTTCTGCCGAGAACGAGCACCGTGACATGCTGAGTCTCTGCGAAAGCAGACATCCCCAGTGCTGTTGCGGCTAAAGATAGGCTGCAGAGGGATAGTGAAGACCAGCAAGAGCTTTCAGGGCTGGCACCTTCCTTGTGGGAGAAGGAGATAGACGTTTGCCTTTTCAGAAAAAGTCTCTGCCGAGAGCGAGCACCATGAGATGCTGAGTCTCTGGGAAAGCAGAGATGCCCAGTGCTGTTGTGCCTGTGGATAGGCTGCAGGGGGACGGTGAAGACCAGCAAGATCTTTCAGGGCTGGCACCTTCCTTGTGGGAGAAGGAGCCAGACGTTTGCCTTTTCAGAAAAAGTTTCTGCCGAGAACGAGCACCGTGACATGCTGAGTCTCTGCGAAAGCAGAGATCCCCAGTGCTGTTGTGCCTGTGGATAGGCTGCAGGGGGACGGTGAAGACCAGCAAGATCTTTCAGGGCTGGCACCTTCCTTGTGGGAGAAGGAGCCAGACGTTTGCCTTTTGAGAAAAAGTTTCTGCCGAGAACTAGCACCGTGACATGCTGAGTCTCTGGGAAAGCAGAGATCCCCAGTGCTGTTGTGCCTGTGGATAGGCTGCAGGGGGACGGTGAAGACCAGCAAGAGCTTTCAGGGCTGGCACCTTCCTTGTGGGAGAAGGAGCCAGACGTTTGCCTTTTCAGAAAAAAGTTTCTGCCGAGAACGAGCACCGTGACATGCTGAGTCTCTGGGAAAGCAGAGATCCCCAGTGCTGTTGTGCCTGTGGATAGGCTGCAGGGGGACGGTGAAGACCAGCAAGATCTTTCAGGGCTGGCACCTTCCTTGTGGGAGAAGGAGCCAGACGTTTGCCTTTTCAGAAAAAGTTTCTGCCGAGAACGAGCACCGTGACATGCTGAGTCTCTGGGAAAGCAGAGATCCCCAGTGCTGTTGCGGCTAAAGATAGGCTGCAGAGGGATAGTGAAGACCTGCAAGAGCTTTCAGGGCTGGCACCTTCCTTGTGGGAGAAGGAGCCAGACATTTGCCTTTTCAGAAAAAGTTTCTGCCGAGAACGAGCACCGTGACATGCTGAGTCTCTGGGAAAGCAGAGATCCCCAGTGCTGTTGTGCCTGTGGATAGGCTGCAGGGGGACGGTGAAGACCAGCAAGATCTTTCAGGGCTGGCACCTTCCTTGTGGGAGAAGGAGCCAGACGTTTGCCTGTTCAGAAAAAGGCTCTGCCGAGAACGAGCACCGTGACATGCTGAGTCTCTGGGAAAGCAGAGATCCCCAGTGCTGTTGCGGCTAAAGATAGGCTGCAGAGGGATAGTGAAGACCTGCAAGAGCTTTCAGGGCTGGCACCTTCCTTGTGGGAGAAGGAGCCAGACGTTTGCCTTTTCAGAAAAAGTCTCTGCCGAGAGCGAGCACCATGAGATGCTGAGTCTCTGGGAAAGCAGAGATCCCCAGTGCTGTTGTGCCTGTGGATAGGCTGCAGGGGGACGGTGAAGACCAGCAAGAGCTTTCAGGGCTGGCACCTTCCTTGTGGGAGAAGGAGCCAGACGTTTGCCTTTTCAGAAAAAGTTTCTGCCGAGAACGAGCACCGTGACATGCTGAGTCTCTGGGAAAGCAGAGATCCCCAGTGCTGTTGCGGCTAAAGATAGGCTGCAGAGGGATAGTGAAGACCAGCAAGAGCTTTCAGGGCTGGCACCTTCCTTGTGGGAGAAGGAGCCAGACGTTTGCCTTTTCAGAAAAAGGCTCTGCCGAGAGCGAGCACCGTGACATGCTGAGTCTCTGGGAAAGCAGAGATCCCCAGTGCTGTTGCGGCTAAAGATAGGCTGCAGAGGGATAGTGAAGACCAGCAAGAGCTTTCAGGGCTGGCACCTTCCTTGTGGGAGAAGGAGCCAGACGTTTGCCTTTTGAGAAAAAGTTTCTGCCGAGAACGAGCACCGTGACATGCTGCTTCTCTGGGAAAGCAGAGATCCCCAGTGCTGTTGTGCCTGTGGATAGGCTGCAGGGGGACGGTGAAGACCAGCAAGAGCTTTCAGGGCTGGCACATTCCTTGTGGGAGAAGGAGCCAGACGTTTGCCTTTTCAGAAAAAAGTTTCTGCCGAGAACGAGCACCGTGACATGCTGAGTCTCTGGGAAAGCAGAGATCCCCAGTGCTGTTGCGGCTAAAGATAGGCTGCAGAGGGATAGTGAAGACCAGCAAGAGCTTTCAGGGCTGGCACCTTCCTTGTGGGAGAAGGAGCCAGACGTTTGCCTTTTCAGAAAAAGTTTCTGCCGAGAACGAGCACCGTGACATGCTGAGTCTCTGGGAAAGCAGAGATGCCCAGTGCTGTTGTGCCTGTGGATAGGCTGCAGGGGGACGGTGAAGACCAGCAAGAGCTTTCAGGGCTGGCACCTTCCTTGTGGGAGAAGGAGCCAGACGTTTGCCTTTTCAGAAAAAGTTTCTGCCGAGAACGAGCACCGTGACATGCTGAGTCTCTGGGAAAGCAGAGATCCCCAGTGCTGTTGTGCCTGTGGATAGGCTGCAGGGGGACGGTGAAGACCAGCAAGAGCTTTCAGGGCTGGCACCTTCCTTGTGGGAGAAGGAGCCAGACGTTTGCCTTTTCAGAAAAAGTTTCTGCCGAGAACGAGCACCGTGACATGCTGAGTCTCTGGGAAAGCAGAGATCCCCAGTGCTGTTGTGCCTGTGGATAGGCTGCAGGGGGACGGTGAAGACCAGCAAGATCTTTCAGGGCTGGCACCTTCCTTGTGGGAGAAGGAGCCAGACGTTTGCCTTTTCAGAAAAAGTTTCTGCCGAGAACGAGCACCGTGACATGCTGAGTCTCTGCGAAAGCAGAGATCCCCAGTGCTGTTGTGCCTGTGGATAGGCTGCAGGGGGACGGTGAAGACCAGCAAGATCTTTCAGGGCTGGCACCTTCCTTGTGGGAGAAGGAGCCAGACGTTTGCCTTTTGAGAAAAAGTTTCTGCCGAGAACTAGCACCGTGACATGCTGAGTCTCTGGGAAAGCAGAGATCCCCAGTGCTGTTGTGCCTGTGGATAGGCTGCAGGGGGACGGTGAAGACCAGCAAGATCTTTCAGGGCTGGCACCTTCCTTGTGGGAGAAGGAGCCAGACGTTTGCCTTTTGAGAAAAAGTTTCTGCCGAGAACTAGCACCGTGACATGCTGAGTCTCTGGGAAAGCAGAGATCCCCAGTGCTGTTGTGCCTGTGGATAGGCTGCAGGGGGACGGTGAAGACCAGCAAGAGCTTTCAGGGCTGGCACCTTCCTTGTGGGAGAAGGAGCCAGACGTTTGCCTTTTCAGAAAAAAGTTTCTGCCGAGAACGAGCACCGTGACATGCTGAGTCTCTGGGAAAGCAGAGATCCCCAGTGCTGTTGTGCCTGTGGATAGGCTGCAGGGGGACGGTGAAGACCAGCAAGATCTTTCAGGGCTGGCACCTTCCTTGTGGGAGAAGGAGCCAGACGTTTGCCTTTTGAGAAAAAGTTTCTGCCGAGAACGAGCACCGTGACATGCTGAGTCTCTGGGAAAGCAGAGATCCCCAGTGCTGTTGCGGCTAAAGATAGGCTGCAGAGGGATAGTGAAGACCTGCAAGAGCTTTCAGGGCTGGCACCTTCCTTGTGGGAGAAGGAGCCAGACATTTGCCTTTTCAGAAAAAGTATCTGCCGAGAACGAGCACCGTGACATGCTGAGTCTCTGGGAAAGCAGAGATGCCCAGTGCTGTTGTGCCTGTGGATAGGCTGCAGGGGGACGGTGAAGACCAGCAAGATCTTTCAGGGCTGGCACCTTCCTTGTGGGAGAAGGAGCCAGACGTTTGCCTGTTCAGAAAAAGGCTCTGCCGAGAACGAGCACCGTGACATGCTGAGTCTCTGGGAAAGCAGAGATCCCCAGTGCTGTTGCGGCTAAAGATAGGCTGCAGAGGGATAGTGAAGACCTGCAAGAGCTTTCAGGGCTGGCACCTTCCTTGTGGGAGAAGGAGCCAGACGTTTGCCTTTTCAGAAAAAGTCTCTGCCGAGAGCGAGCACCATGAGATGCTGAGTCTCTGGGAAAGCAGAGATCCCCAGTGCTGTTGTGCCTGTGGATAGGCTGCAGGGGGACGGTGAAGACCAGCAAGAGCTTTCAGGGCTGGCACCTTCCTTGTGGGAGAAGGAGCCAGACGTTTGCCTTTTCAGAAAAAGTTTCTGCCGAGAACGAGCACCGTGACATGCTGAGTCTCTGGGAAAGCAGAGATCCCCAGTGCTGTTGCGGCTAAAGATAGGCTGCAGAGGGATAGTGAAGACCAGCAAGAGCTTTCAGGGCTGGCACCTTCCTTGTGGGAGAAGGAGCCAGACGTTTGCCTTTTCAGAAAAAGTTTCTGCCGAGAACGAGCACCGTGACATGCTGCTTCTCTGGGAAAGCAGAGATCCCCAGTGCTGTTGTGCCTGTGGATAGGCTGCAGGGGGACGGTGAAGACCAGCAAGAGCTTTCAGGGCTGGCACATTCCTTGTGGGAGAAGGAGCCAGACGTTTGCCTTTTCAGAAAAAAGTTTCTGCCGAGAACGAGCACCGTGACATGCTGAGTCTCTGGGAAAGCAGAGATCCCCAGTGCTGTTGCGGCTAAAGATAGGCTGCAGAGGGATAGTGAAGACCAGCAAGAGCTTTCAGGGCTGGCACCTTCCTTGTGGGAGAAGGAGCCAGACGTTTGCCTTTTCAGAAAAAGTTTCTGCCGAGAACGAGCACCGTGACATGCTGAGTCTCTGGGAAAGCAGAGATGCCCAGTGCTGTTGTGCCTGTGGATAGGCTGCAGGGGGACGGTGAAGACCAGCAAGAGCTTTCAGGGCTGGCACCTTCCTTGTGGGAGAAGGAGCCAGACGTTTGCCTTTTCAGAAAAAGTTTCTGCCGAGAACGAGCACCGTGACATGCTGAGTCTCTGGGAAAGCAGAGATCCCCAGTGCTGTTGTGCCTGTGGATAGGCTGCAGGGGGACGGTGAAGACCAGCAAGAGCTTTCAGGGCTGGCACCTTCCTTGTGGGAGAAGGAGCCAGACGTTTGCCTTTTCAGAAAAAGTTTCTGCCGAGAACGAGCACCGTGACATGCTGAGTCTCTGGGAAAGCAGAGATCCCCAGTGCTGTTGTGCCTGTGGATAGGCTGCAGGGGGACGGTGAAGACCAGCAAGATCTTTCAGGGCTGGCACCTTCCTTGTGGGAGAAGGAGCCAGACGTTTGCCTTTTCAGAAAAAGTTTCTGCCGAGAGCGAGCACCATGAGATGCTGAGTCTCTGGGAAAGCAGAGATCCCCAGTGCTGTTGTGCCTGTGGATAGGCTGCAGGGGGACGGTGAAGACCAGCAAGAGCTTTCAGGGCTGGCACCTTCCTTGTGGGAGAAGGAGCCAGACGTTTGCCTTTTCAGAAAAAAGTTTCTGCCGAGAACGAGCACCGTGACATGCTGAGTCTCTGGGAAAGCAGAGATCCCCAGTGCTGTTGCGGCTAAAGATAGGCTGCAGAGGGATAGTGAAGACCAGCAAGAGCTTTCAGGGCTGGCACCTTCCTTGTGGGAGAAGGAGCCAGACGTTTGCCTTTTGAGAAAAAGTTTCTGCCGAGAACGAGCACCGTGACATGCTGCTTCTCTGGGAAAGCAGAGATCCCCAGTGCTGTTGTGCCTGTGGATAGGCTGCAGGGGGACGGTGAAGACCAGCAAGAGCTTTCAGGGCTGGCACATTCCTTGTGGGAGAAGGAGCCAGACGTTTGCCTTTTCAGAAAAAAGTTTCTGCCGAGAACGAGCACCGTGACATGCTGAGTCTCTGGGAAAGCAGAGATCCCCAGTGCTGTTGTGCCTGTGGATAGGCTGCAGAGGGATAGTGAAGACCAGCAAGAGCTTTCAGGGCTGGCACCTTCCTTGTGGGAGAAGGAGCCAGACGTTTGCCTTTTCAGAAAAAGTTTCTGCCGAGAACGAGCACCGTGACATGCTGAGTCTCTGGGAAAGCAGAGATGCCCAGTGCTGTTGTGCCTGTGGATAGGCTGCAGGGGGACGGTGAAGACCAGCAAGAGCTTTCAGGGCTGGCACCTTCCTTGTGGGAGAAAGAGCCAGACGTTTGCCTTTTCAGAAAAAGTTTCTGCCGAGAACGAGCACCGTGACATGCTGAGTCTCTGGGAAAGCAGAGATCCCCAGTGCTGTTGCGGCTAAAGATAGGCTGCAGAGGGATAGTGAAGACCAGCAAGAGCTTTCAGGGCTGGCACCTTCCTTGTGGGAGAAGGAGCCAGACGTTTGCCTTTTGAGAAAAAGTTTCTGCCGAGAACGAGCACCGTGACATGCTGCTTCTCTGGGAAAGCAGAGATCCCCAGTGCTGTTGTGCCTGTGGATAGGCTGCAGGGGGACGGTGAAGACCAGCAAGAGCTTTCAGGGCTGGCACATTCCTTGTGGGAGAAGGAGCCAGACGTTTGCCTTTTCAGAAAAAAGTTTCTGCCGAGAACGAGCACCGTGACATGCTGAGTCTCTGGGAAAGCAGAGATCCCCAGTGCTGTTGCAGCTAAAGATAGGCTGCAGAGGGATAGTGAAGACCAGCAAGAGCTTTCAGGGCTGGCACCTTCCTTGTGGGAGAAGGAGCCAGACGTTTGCCTTTTGAGAAAAAGTTTCTGCCGAGAACGAGCACCGTGACATGCTGAGTCTCTGGGAAAGCAGAGATGCCCAGTGCTGTTGTGCCTGTGGATAGGCTGCAGGGGGACGGTGAAGACCAGCAAGAGCTTTCAGGGCTGGCACCTTCCTTGTGGGAGAAGGAGCCAGACGTTTGCCTTTTCAGAAAAAGTTTCTGCCGAGAACGAGCACCGTGACATGCTGAGTCTCTGGGAAAGCAGAGATCCCCAGTGCTGTTGTGCCTGTGGATAGGCTGCAGGGGGACGGTGAAGACCAGCAAGAGCTTTCAGGGCTGGCACCTTCCTTGTGGGAGAAGGAGCCAGACGTTTGCCTTTTCAGAAAAAGTTTCTGCCGAGAACGAGCACCGTGACATGCTGAGTCTCTGGGAAAGCAGAGATCCCCAGTGCTGTTGTGCCTGTGGATAGGCTGCAGGGGGACGGTGAAGACCAGCAAGATCTTTCAGGGCTGGCACCTTCCTTGTGGGAGAAGGAGCCAGACGTTTGCCTTTTCAGAAAAAGTTTCTGCCGAGAGCGAGCACCATGAGATGCTGATTCTCTGGGAAAGCAGAGATCCCCAGTGCTGTTGTGCCTGTGGATAGGCTGCAGGGGGACGGTGAAGACCAGCAAGAGCTTTCAGGGCTGGCACCTTCCTTGTGGGAGAAGGAGCCAGACGTTTGCCTTTTCAGAAAAAAGTTTCTGCCGAGAACGAGCACCGTGACATGCTGAGTCTCTGGGAAAGCAGAGATCCCCAGTGCTGTTGCGGCTAAAGATAGGCTGCAGAGGGATAGTGAAGACCAGCAAGAGCTTTCAGGGCTGGCACCTTCCTTGTGGGAGAAGGAGCCAGACGTTTGCCTTTTGAGAAAAAGTTTCTGCCGAGAACGAGCACCGTGACATGCTGCTTCTCTGGGAAAGCAGAGATCCCCAGTGCTGTTGTGCCTGTGGATAGGCTGCAGGGGGACGGTGAAGACCAGCAAGAGCTTTCAGGGCTGGCACATTCCTTGTGGGAGAAGGAGCCAGACGTTTGCCTTTTCAGAAAAAAGTTTCTGCCGAGAACGAGCACCGTGACATGCTGAGTCTCTGGGAAAGCAGAGATCCCCAGTGCTGTTGTGCCTGTGGATAGGCTGCAGAGGGATAGTGAAGACCAGCAAGAGCTTTCAGGGCTGGCACCTTCCTTGTGGGAGAAGGAGCCAGACGTTTGCCTTTTCAGAAAAAGTTTCTGCCGAGAACGAGCACCGTGACATGCTGAGTCTCTGGGAAAGCAGAGATGCCCAGTGCTGTTGTGCCTGTGGATAGGCTGCAGGGGGACGGTGAAGACCAGCAAGAGCTTTCAGGGCTGGCACCTTCCTTGTGGGAGAAAGAGCCAGACGTTTGCCTTTTCAGAAAAAGTTTCTGCCGAGAACGAGCACCGTGACATGCTGAGTCTCTGGGAAAGCAGAGATCCCCAGTGCTGTTGCGGCTAAAGATAGGCTGCAGAGGGATAGTGAAGACCAGCAAGAGCTTTCAGGGCTGGCACCTTCCTTGTGGGAGAAGGAGCCAGACGTTTGCCTTTTCAGAAAAAGGCTCTGCCGAGAGCGAGCACCATGAGATGCTGATTCTCTGGGAAAGCAGAGATGCCCAGTGCTGTTGTGCCTGTGGATAGGCTGCAGTGGGACTGTGAAGACCAGCAAGAGCTTTCAGGGCTGGCACCTTCCTTGTGGGAGAAGGAGCCAGACGTTTGCCTTTTCAGAAAAAAGTTTCTGCCGAGAACGAGCACCGTGACATGCTGAGTCTCTGGGAAAGCAGAGATCCCCAGTGCTGTTGCGGCTAAAGATAGGCTGCAGAGGGATAGTGAAGACCAGCAAGAGCTTTCAGGGCTGGCACCTTCCTTGTGGGAGAAGGAGCCAGACGTTTGCCTTTTGAGAAAAAGTTTCTGCCGAGAACGAGCACCGTGACATGCTGCTTCTCTGGGAAAGCAGAGATCCCCAGTGCTGTTGTGCCTGTGGATAGGCTGCAGGGGGACGGTGAAGACCAGCAAGAGCTTTCAGGGCTGGCACCTTCCTTGTGGGAGAAGGAGCCAGACGTTTGCCTTTTCAGAAAAAAGTTTCTGCCGAGAACGAGCACCGTGACATGCTGAGTCTCTGGGAAAGCAGAGATCCCCAGTGCTGTTGCGGCTAAAGATAGGCTGCAGAGGGATAGTGAAGACCAGCAAGAGCTTTCAGGGCTGGCACCTTCCTTGTGGGAGAAGGAGCCAGACGTTTGCCTTTTCAGAAAAAGTTTCTGCCGAGAACGAGCACCGTGACATGCTGAGTCTCTGGGAAAGCAGAGATGCCCAGTGCTGTTGTGCCTGTGGATAGGCTGCAGGGGGACGGTGAAGACCAGCAAGAGCTTTCAGGGCTGGCACCTTCCTTGTGGGAGAAGGAGCCAGACGTTTGCCTTTTCAGAAAAAGTTTCTGCCGAGAACGAGCACCGTGACATGCTGAGTCTGGGAAAGCAGAGATCCCCAGTGCTGTTGTGCCTGTGGATAGGCTGCAGGGGGACGGTGAAGACCAGCAAGAGCTTTCAGGGCTGGCACCTTCCTTGTGGGAGAAGGAGCCAGACGTTTGCCTTTTCAGAAAAAAGTTTCTGCCGAGAACGAGCACCGTGACATGCTGAGTCTCTGGGAAAGCAGAGATCCCCAGTGCTGTTGTGCCTGTGGATATGCTGCAGGGGGACGGTGAAGACCAGCAAGATCTTTCAGGGCTGGCACCTTCCTTGTGGGAGAAGGAGCCAGACGTTTGCCTTTTGAGAAAAAGTTTCTGCCGAGAACGAGCACCGTGACATGCTGAGTCTCTGGGAAAGCAGAGATCCCCAGTGCTGTTGCGGCTAAAGATAGGCTGCAGAGGGATAGTGAAGACCTGCAAGAGCTTTCAGGGCTGGCACCTTCCTTGTGGGAGAAGGAGCCAGACATTTGCCTTTTCAGAAAAAGTTTCTGCCGAGAACGAGCACCGTGACATGCTGAGTCTCTGGGAAAGCAGAGATCCCCAGTGCTGTTGTGCCTGTGGATAGGCTGCAGGGGGACGGTGAAGACCAGCAAGATCTTTCAGGGCTGGCACCTTCCTTGTGGGAGAAGGAGCCAGACGTTTGCCTGTTCAGAAAAAGGCTCTGCCGAGAACGAGCACCGTGACATGCTGAGTCTCTGGGAAAGCAGAGAACCCCAGTGCTGTTGCGGCTAAAGATAGGCTGCAGAGGGATAGTGAAGACCTGCAAGAGCTTTCAGGGCTGGCACCTTCCTTGTGGGAGAAGGAGCCAGACGTTTGCCTTTTCAGAAAAAGTTTCTGCCGAGAACGAGCACCGTGACATGCTGAGTCTCTGGGAAAGCAGAGATCCCCAGTGCTGTTGTGCCTGTGGATAGGCTGCAGGGGGACGGTGAAGACCAGCAAGAGCTTTCAGGGCTGGCACCTTCCTTGTGGGAGAAGGAGCCAGACGTTTGCCTTTTCAGAAAAAGTTTCTGCCGAGAACGAGCACCGTGACATGCTGAGTCTCTGGGAAAGCAGAGATCCCCAGTGCTGTTGCGGCTAAAGATAGGCTGCAGAGGGATAGTGAAGACCAGCAAGAGCTTTCAGGGCTGGCACCTTCCTTGTGGGAGAAGGAGCCAGACGTTTGCCTTTTCAGAAAAAGTTTCTGCCGAGAACGAGCACCGTGACATGCTGCTTCTCTGGGAAAGCAGAGATCCCCAGTGCTGTTGTGCCTGTGGATAGGCTGCAGGGGGACGGTGAAGACCAGCAAGAGCTTTCAGGGCTGGCACATTCCTTGTGGGAGAAGGAGCCAGACGTTTGCCTTTTCAGAAAAAAGTTTCTGCCGAGAACGAGCACCGTGACATGCTGAGTCTCTGGGAAAGCAGAGATCCCCAGTGCTGTTGCGGCTAAAGATAGGCTGCAGAGGGATAGTGAAGACCAGCAAGAGCTTTCAGGGCTGGCACCTTCCTTGTGGGAGAAGGAGCCAGACGTTTGCCTTTTCAGAAAAAGTTTCTGCCGAGAACGAGCACCGTGACATGCTGAGTCTCTGGGAAAGCAGAGATGCCCAGTGCTGTTGTGCCTGTGGATAGGCTGCAGGGGGACGGTGAAGACCAGCAAGAGCTTTCAGGGCTGGCACCTTCCTTGTGGGAGAAGGAGCCAGACGTTTGCCTTTTCAGAAAAAGTTTCTGCCGAGAACGAGCACCGTGACATGCTGAGTCTCTGGGAAAGCAGAGATGCCCAGTGCTGTTGTGCCTGTGGATAGGCTGCAGGGGGACGGTGAAGACCAGCAAGAGCTTTCAGGGCTGGCACCTTCCTTGTGGGAGAAGGAGCCAGACGTTTGCCTTTTCAGAAAAAGTTTCTGCCGAGAACGAGCACCGTGACATGCTGAGTCTCTGGGAAAGCAGAGATCCCCAGTGCTGTTGTGCCTGTGGATAGGCTGCAGGGGGACGGTGAAGACCAGCAAGATCTTTCAGGGCTGGCACCTTCCTTGTGGGAGAAGGAGCCAGACGTTTGCCTTTTCAGAAAAAGTTTCTGCCGAGAGCGAGCACCATGAGATGCTGATTCTCTGGGAAAGCAGAGATCCCCAGTGCTGTTGTGCCTGTGGATAGGCTGCAGGGGGACGGTGAAGACCAGCAAGAGCTTTCAGGGCTGGCACCTTCCTTGTGGGAGAAGGAGCCAGACGTTTGCCTTTTCAGAAAAAAGTTTCTGCCGAGAACGAGCACCGTGACATGCTGAGTCTCTGGGAAAGCAGAGATCCCCAGTGCTGTTGCGGCTAAAGATAGGCTGCAGAGGGATAGTGAAGACCAGCAAGAGCTTTCAGGGCTGGCACCTTCCTTGTGGGAGAAGGAGCCAGACGTTTGCCTTTTGAGAAAAAGTTTCTGCCGAGAACGAGCACCGTGACATGCTGCTTCTCTGGGAAAGCAGAGATCCCCAGTGCTGTTGTGCCTGTGGATAGGCTGCAGGGGGACGGTGAAGACCAGCAAGATCTTTCAGGGCTGGCACATTCCTTGTGGGAGAAGGAGCCAGACGTTTGCCTTTTCAGAAAAAAGTTTCTGCCGAGAACGAGCACCGTGACATGCTGAGTCTCTGGGAAAGCAGAGATCCCCAGTGCTGTTGTGCCTGTGGATAGGCTGCAGAGGGATAGTGAAGACCAGCAAGAGCTTTCAGGGCTGGCACCTTCCTTGTGGGAGAAGGAGCCAGACGTTTGCCTTTTCAGAAAAAGTTTCTGCCGAGAACGAGCACCGTGACATGCTGAGTCTCTGGGAAAGCAGAGATGCCCAGTGCTGTTGTGCCTGTGGATAGGCTGCAGGGGGACGGTGAAGACCAGCAAGAGCTTTCAGGGCTGGCACCTTCCTTGTGGGAGAAGGAGCCAGACGTTTGCCTTTTCAGAAAAAAGTTTCTGCCAAGAACGAGCACCGTGACATGCTGAGTCTCTGGGAAAGCAGAGATCCCCAGTGCTGTTGCGGCTAAAGATAGGCTGCAGAGGGATAGTGAAGACCAGCAAGAGCTTTCAGGGCTGGCACCTTCCTTGTGGGAGAAGGAGCCAGACGTTTGCCTTTTGAGAAAAAGTTTCTGCCGAGAACGAGCACCGTGACATGCTGCTTCTCTGGGAAAGCAGAGATCCCCAGTGCTGTTGTGCCTGTGGATAGGCTGCAGGGGGACGGTGAAGACCAGCAAGAGCTTTCAGGGCTGGCACCTTCCTTGTGGGAGAAGGAGCCAGACGTTTGCCTTTTCAGAAAAAAGTTTCTGCCGAGAACGAGCACCGTGACATGCTGAGTCTCTGGGAAAGCAGAGATCCCCAGTGCTGTTGCGGCTAAAGATAGGCTGCAGAGGGATAGTGAAGACCAGCAAGAGCTTTCAGGGCTGGCACCTTCCTTGTGGGAGAAGGAGCCAGACGTTTGCCTTTTGAGAAAAAGTTTCTGCCGAGAACGAGCACCGTGACATGCTGCTTCTCTGGGAAAGCAGAGATCCCCAGTGCTGTTGTGCCTGTGGATAGGCTGCAGGGGGACGGTGAAGACCAGCAAGAGCTTTCAGGGCTGGCACATTCCTTGTGGGAGAAGGAGCCAGACGTTTGCCTTTTCAGAAAAAAGTTTCTGCCGAGAACGAGCACCGTGACATGCTGAGTCTCTGGGAAAGCAGAGATCCCCAGTGCTGTTGTGCCTGTGGATAGGCTGCAGAGGGATAGTGAAGACCAGCAAGAGCTTTCAGGGCTGGCACCTTCCTTGTGGGAGAAGGAGCCAGACGTTTGCCTTTTCAGAAAAAGTTTCTGCCGAGAACGAGCACCGTGACATGCTGAGTCTCTGGGAAAGCAGAGATGCCCAGTGCTGTTGTGCCTGTGGATAGGCTGCAGGGGGACGGTGAAGACCAGCAAGAGCTTTCAGGGCTGGCACCTTCCTTGTGGGAGAAAGAGCCAGACGTTTGCCTTTTCAGAAAAAGTTTCTGCCGAGAACGAGCACCGTGACATGCTGAGTCTCTGGGAAAGCAGAGATCCCCAGTGCTGTTGCGGCTAAAGATAGGCTGCAGAGGGATAGTGAAGACCAGCAAGAGCTTTCAGGGCTGGCACCTTCCTTGTGGGAGAAGGAGCCAGACGTTTGCCTTTTCAGAAAAAGGCTCTGCCGAGAGCGAGCACCATGAGATGCTGATTCTCTGGGAAAGCAGAGATGCCCAGTGCTGTTGTGCCTGTGGATAGGCTGCAGGGGGACGGTGAAGACCAGCAAGAGCTTTCAGGGCTGGCACCTTCCTTGTGGGAGAAGGAGCCAGACGTTTGCCTTTTCAGAAAAAAGTTTCTGCCGAGAACGAGCACCGTGACATGCTGAGTCTCTGGGAAAGCAGAGATCCCCAGTGCTGTTGCGGCTAAAGATAGGCTGCAGAGGGATAGTGAAGACCAGCAAGAGCTTTCAGGGCTGGCACCTTCCTTGTGGGAGAAGGAGCCAGACGTTTGCCTTTTGAGAAAAAGTTTCTGCCGAGAACGAGCACCGTGACATGCTGCTTCTCTGGGAAAGCAGAGATCCCCAGTGCTGTTGTGCCTGTGGATAGGCTGCAGGGGGACGGTGAAGACCAGCAAGAGCTTTCAGGGCTGGCACATTCCTTGTGGGAGAAGGAGCCAGACGTTTGCCTTTTCAGAAAAAAGTTTCTGCCGAGAACGAGCACCGTGACATGCTGAGTCTCTGGGAAAGCAGAGATCCCCAGTGCTGTTGCGGCTAAAGATAGGCTGCAGAGGGATAGTGAAGACCAGCAAGAGCTTTCAGGGCTGGCACCTTCCTTGTGGGAGAAGGAGCCAGACGTTTGCCTTTTCAGAAAAAGTTTCTGCCGAGAACGAGCACCGTGACATGCTGAGTCTCTGGGAAAGCAGAGATGCCCAGTGCTGTTGTGCCTGTGGATAGGCTGCAGGGGGACGGTGAAGACCAGCAAGAGCTTTCAGGGCTGGCACCTTCCTTGTGGGAGAAGGAGCCAGACGTTTGCCTTTTCAGAAAAAGTTTCTGCCGAGAACGAGCACCGTGACATGCTGAGTCTCTGGGAAAGCAGAGATCCCCAGTGCTGTTGTGCCTGTGGATAGGCTGCAGGGGGACGGTGAAGACCAGCAAGAGCTTTCAGGGCTGGCACCTTCCTTGTGGGAGAAGGAGCCAGACGTTTGCCTTTTCAGAAAAAAGTTTCTGCCGAGAACGAGCACCGTGACATGCTGAGTCTCTGGGAAAGCAGAGATCCCCAGTGCTGTTGTGCCTGTGGATAGGCTGCAGGGGGACGGTGAAGACCAGCAAGATCTTTCAGGGCTGGCACCTTCCTTGTGGGAGAAGGAGCCAGACGTTTGCCTTTTGAGAAAAAGTTTCTGCCGAGAACGAGCACCGTGACATGCTGAGTCTCTGGGAAAGCAGAGATCCCCAGTGCTGTTGCGGCTAAAGATAGGCTGCAGAGGGATAGTGAAGACCTGCAAGAGCTTTCAGGGCTGGCACCTTCCTTGTGGGAGAAGGAGCCAGACATTTGCCTTTTCAGAAAAAGTTTCTGCCGAGAACGAGCACCGTGACATGCTGAGTCTCTGGGAAAGCAGAGATGCCCAGTGCTGTTGTGCCTGTGGATAGGCTGCAGGGGGACGGTGAAGACCAGCAAGATCTTTCAGGGCTGGCACCTTCCTTGTGGGAGAAGGAGCCAGACGTTTGCCTGTTCAGAAAAAGGCTCTGCCGAGAACGAGCACCGTGACATGCTGAGTCTCTGGGAAAGCAGAGATCCCCAGTGCTGTTGCGGCTAAAGATAGGCTGCAGAGGGATAGTGAAGACCTGCAAGAGCTTTCAGGGCTGGCACCTTCCTTGTGGGAGAAGGAGCCAGACGTTTGCCTTTTCAGAAAAAGTTTCTGCCGAGAACGAGCACCGTGACATGCTGAGTCTCTGGGAAAGCAGAGATCCCCAGTGCTGTTGTGCCTGTGGATAGGCTGCAGGGGGACGGTGAAGACCAGCAAGAGCTTTCAGGGCTGGCACCTTCCTTGTGGGAGAAGGAGCCAGACGTTTGCCTTTTCAGAAAAAGTTTCTGCCGAGAACGAGCACCGTGACATGCTGAGTCTCTGGGAAAGCAGAGATCCCCAGTGCTGTTGCGGCTAAAGATAGGCTGCAGAGGGATAGTGAAGACCAGCAAGAGCTTTCAGGGCTGGCACCTTCCTTGTGGGAGAAGGAGCCAGACGTTTGCCTTTTCAGAAAAAGTTTCTGCCGAGAACGAGCACCGTGACATGCTGCTTCTCTGGGAAAGCAGAGATCCCCAGTGCTGTTGTGCCTGTGGATAGGCTGCAGGGGGACGGTGAAGACCAGCAAGAGCTTTCAGGGCTGGCACATTCCTTGTGGGAGAAGGAGCCAGACGTTTGCCTTTTCAGAAAAAAGTTTCTGCCGAGAACGAGCACCGTGACATGCTGAGTCTCTGGGAAAGCAGAGATCCCCAGTGCTGTTGCGGCTAAAGATAGGCTGCAGAGGGATAGTGAAGACCAGCAAGAGCTTTCAGGGCTGGCACCTTCCTTGTGGGAGAAGGAGCCAGACGTTTGCCTTTTCAGAAAAAGTTTCTGCCGAGAACGAGCACCGTGACATGCTGAGTCTCTGGGAAAGCAGAGATGCCCAGTGCTGTTGTGCCTGTGGATAGGCTGCAGGGGGACGGTGAAGACCAGCAAGAGCTTTCAGGGCTGGCACCTTCCTTGTGGGAGAAGGAGCCAGACGTTTGCCTTTTCAGAAAAAGTTTCTGCCGAGAACGAGCACCGTGACATGCTGAGTCTCTGGGAAAGCAGAGATGCCCAGTGCTGTTGTGCCTGTGGATAGGCTGCAGGGGGACGGTGAAGACCAGCAAGAGCTTTCAGGGCTGGCACCTTCCTTGTGGGAGAAGGAGCCAGACGTTTGCCTTTTCAGAAAAAGTTTCTGCCGAGAACGAGCACCGTGACATGCTGAGTCTCTGGGAAAGCAGAGATCCCCAGTGCTGTTGTGCCTGTGGATAGGCTGCAGGGGGACGGTGAAGACCAGCAAGATCTTTCAGGGCTGGCACCTTCCTTGTGGGAGAAGGAGCCAGACGTTTGCCTTTTCAGAAAAAGTTTCTGCCGAGAGCGAGCACCATGAGATGCTGATTCTCTGGGTAAGCAGAGATCCCCAGTGCTGTTGTGCCTGTGGATAGGCTGCAGGGGGACGGTGAAGACCAGCAAGAGCTTTCAGGGCTGGCACCTTCCTTGTGGGAGAAGGAGCCAGACGTTTGCCTTTTCAGAAAAAAGTTTCTGCCGAGAACGAGCACCGTGACATGCTGAGTCTCTGGGAAAGCAGAGATCCCCAGTGCTGTTGCGGCTAAAGATAGGCTGCAGAGGGATAGTGAAGACCAGCAAGAGCTTTCAGGGCTGGCACCTTCCTTGTGGGAGAAGGAGCCAGACGTTTGCCTTTTGAGAAAAAGTTTCTGCCGAGAACGAGCACCGTGACATGCTGCTTCTCTGGGAAAGCAGAGATCCCCAGTGCTGTTGTGCCTGTGGATAGGCTGCAGGGGGACGGTGAAGACCAGCAAGATCTTTCAGGGCTGGCACATTCCTTGTGGGAGAAGGAGCCAGACGTTTGCCTTTTCAGAAAAAAGTTTCTGCCGAGAACGAGCACCGTGACATGCTGAGTCTCTGGGAAAGCAGAGATCCCCAGTGCTGTTGTGCCTGTGGATAGGCTGCAGAGGGATAGTGAAGACCAGCAAGAGCTTTCAGGGCTGGCACCTTCCTTGTGGGAGAAGGAGCCAGACGTTTGCCTTTTCAGAAAAAGTTTCTGCCGAGAACGAGCACCGTGACATGCTGAGTCTCTGGGAAAGCAGAGATGCCCAGTGCTGTTGTGCCTGTGGATAGGCTGCAGGGGGACGGTGAAGACCAGCAAGAGCTTTCAGGGCTGGCACCTTCCTTGTGGGAGAAGGAGCCAGACGTTTGCCTTTTCAGAAAAAGTTTCTGCCGAGAACGAGCACCGTGACATGCTGAGTCTCTGGGAAAGCAGAGATCCCCAGTGCTGTTGCGGCTAAAGATAGGCTGCAGAGGGATAGTGAAGACCAGCAAGAGCTTTCAGGGCTGGCACCTTCCTTGTGGGAGAAGGAGCCAGACGTTTGCCTTTTCAGAAAAAGGCTCTGCCGAGAGCGAGCACCATGAGATGCTGATTCTCTGGGAAAGCAGAGATGCCCAGTGCTGTTGTGCCTGTGGATAGGCTGCAGGGGGACGGTGAAGACCAGCAAGAGCTTTCAGGGCTGGCACCTTCCTTGTGGGAGAAGGAGCCAGACGTTTGCCTTTTCAGAAAAAAGTTTCTGCCGAGAACGAGCACCGTGACATGCTGAGTCTCTGGGAAAGCAGAGATCCCCAGTGCTGTTGCGGCTAAAGATAGGCTGCAGAGGGATAGTGAAGACCAGCAAGAGCTTTCAGGGCTGGCACCTTCCTTGTGGGAGAAGGAGCCAGACGTTTGCCTTTTGAGAAAAAGTTTCTGCCGAGAACGAGCACCGTGACATGCTGCTTCTCTGGGAAAGCAGAGATCCCCAGTGCTGTTGTGCCTGTGGATAGGCTGCAGGGGGACGGTGAAGACCAGCAAGAGCTTTCAGGGCTGGCACATTCCTTGTGGGAGAAGGAGCCAGACGTTTGCCTTTTCAGAAAAAAGTTTCTGCCGAGAACGAGCACCGTGACATGCTGAGTCTCTGGGAAAGCAGAGATCCCCAGTGCTGTTGCGGCTAAAGATAGGCTGCAGAGGGATAGTGAAGACCAGCAAGAGCTTTCAGGGCTGGCACCTTCCTTGTGGGAGAAGGAGCCAGACGTTTGCCTTTTCAGAAAAAGTTTCTGCCGAGAACGAGCACCGTGACATGCTGAGTCTCTGGGAAAGCAGAGATGCCCAGTGCTGTTGTGCCTGTGGATAGGCTGCAGGGGGACGGTGAAGACCAGCAAGAGCTTTCAGGGCTGGCACCTTCCTTGTGGGAGAAGGAGCCAGACGTTTGCCTTTTCAGAAAAAGTTTCTGCCGAGAACGAGCACCGTGACATGCTGAGTCTCTGGGAAAGCAGAGATCCCCAGTGCTGTTGTGCCTGTGGATAGGCTGCAGGGGGACGGTGAAGACCAGCAAGATCTTTCAGGGCTGGCACCTTCCTTGTGGGAGAAGGAGCCAGACGTTTGCCTTTTCAGAAAAAGTTTCTGCCGAGAACGAGCACCGTGACATGCTGAGTCTCTGGGAAAGCAGAGATCCCCAGTGCTGTTGTGCCTGTGGATAGGCTGCAGGGGGACGGTGAAGACCAGCAAGAGCTTTCAGGGCTGGCACCTTCCTTGTGGGAGAAGGAGCCAGACGTTTGCCTTTTCAGAAAAAAGTTTCTGCCGAGAACGAGCACCGTGACATGCTGAGTCTCTGGGAAAGCAGAGATCCCCAGTGCTGTTGCGGCTAAAGATAGGCTGCAGAGGGATAGTGAAGACCAGCAAGAGCTTTCAGGGCTGGCACCTTCCTTGTGGGAGAAGGAGCCAGACGTTTGCCTTTTCAGAAAAAGTTTCTGCCGAGAACGAGCACCGTGACATGCTGAGTCTCTGGGAAAGCAGAGATCCCCAGTGCTGTTGCGGCTAAAGATAGGCTGCAGAGGGATAGTGAAGACCTGCAAGAGCTTTCAGGGCTGGCACCTTCCTTGTGGGAGAAGGAGCCAGACGTTTGCCTTTTGAGAAAAAGTTTCTGCCGAGAACGAGCACCGTGACATGCTGAGTCTCTGGGAAAGCAGAGATCCCCAGTGCTGTTGTGCCTGTGGATAGGCTGCAGGGGGACGGTGAAGACGAGCAAGTTCTTTCAGGGCTGGCACCTTCCTTGTGGGAGAAGGAGCCAGACGTTTGCCTTTTCAGAAAAAGTTTCTGCCGAGAACGAGCACCGTGACATGCTGAGTCTCTGGGAAAGCAGAGATCCCCAGTGCTGTTGTGCCTGTGGATAGGATGCAGAGGGATAGTGAAGACCAGCAAGAGCTTTCAGGGCTGGCACCTTCCTTGTGGGAGAAGGAGCCAGACGTTTGCCTTTTCAGAAAAAGTTTCTGCCGAGAACGAGCACCGTGACATGCTGAGTCTCTGGGAAAGCAGAGATCCCCAGTGCTGTTGTGCCTGTGGATAGGCTGCAGAGGGATAGTGAAGACCAGCAAGAGCTTTCAGGGCTGGCACCTTCCTTGTGGGAGAAGGAGCCAGACGTTTGCCTTTTCAGAAAAAGTTTCTGCCGAGAACGAGCACCGTGACATGCTGAGTCTCTGGGAAAGCAGAGATCCCCAGTGCTGTTGTGCCTGTGGATAGGCTGCAGGGGGATGGTGAAGACCAGCAAGAGCTTTCAGGGCTGGCACCTTCCTTGTGGGAGAAGGAGCCAGACGTTTGCCTTTTCAGAAAAAGTTTCTGCCGAGAACGAGCACCGTGACATGCTGAGTCTCTGGGAAAGCAGAGATCCCCAGTGCTGTTGTGCCTGTGGATAGGCTGCAGGGGGACGGTGAAGACGAGCAAGTTCTTTCAGGGCTGGCACCTTCCTTGTGGGAGAAGGAGCCAGACGTTTGCCTTTTCAGAAAAAGTTTCTGCCGAGAACGAGCACCGTGACATGCTGAGTCTCTGGGAAAGCAGAGATCCCCAGTGCTGTTGTGCCTGTGGATAGGCTGCAGGGGGACGGTGAAGACCAGCAAGAGCTTTCAGGGCTGGCATCTTCCTTGTGGGAGAAGGAGCCAGACGTTTGCCTTTTCAGAAAAAAGTTTCTGCCGAGAACGAGCACCGTGACATGCTGAGTCTCTGCGAAAGCAGAGATCCCCAGTGCTGTTGCGGCTAAAGATAGGCTGCAGAGGGATAGTGAAGACCAGCAAGAGCTTTCAGGGCTGGCACCTTCCTTGTGGGAGAAGGAGCCAGACGTTTGCCTTTTCAGAAAAAGTTTCTGCCGAGAACGAGCACCGTGACATGCTGAGTCTCTGGGAAAGCAGAGATGCCCAGTGCTGTTGTGCCTGTGGATAGGCTGCAGGGGGACGGTGAAGACCAGCAAGAGCTTTCAGGGCTGGCACCTTCCTTGTGGGAGAAGGAGCCAGACGTTTGCCTTTTCAGAAAAAGTTTCTGCCGAGAATGAACACCGTGACATGCTGAGTCTCTGGGAAAGCAGAGATCCCCAGTGCTGTTGTGCCTGTGGATAGGCTGCAGGGGGACGGTGAAGACCAGCAAGAGCTTTCAGGGCTGGCACCTTCCTTGTGGGAGAAGGAGCCAGACGTTTGCCTTTTCAGAAAAAGTTTCTGCCGAGAACGAGCACCGTGACATGCTGAGTCTCTGGGAAAGCAGAGATCCCCAGTGCTGTTGCGGCTAAAGATAGGCTGCAGAGGGATAGTGAAGACCAGCAAGAGCTTTCAGGGCTGGCACCTTCCTTGTGGGAGAAGGAGCCAGACGTTTGCCTTTTGAGAAAAAGTTTCTGCCGAGAACGAGCACCGTGACATGCTGCTTCTCTGGGAAAGCAGAGATCCCCAGTGCTGTTGTGCCTGTGGATAGGCTGCAGGGGGACGGTGAAGACCAGCAAGATCTTTCAGGGCTGGCACATTCCTTGTGGGAGAAGGAGCTAGACGTTTGCCTTTTCAGAAAAAAGTTTCTGCCGAGAACGAGCACCGTGACATGCTGAGTCTCTGGGAAAGCAGAGATCCCCAGTGCTGTTGTGCCTGTGGATAGGCTGCAGAGGGATAGTGAAGACCAGCAAGAGCTTTCAGGGCTGGCACCTTCCTTGTGGGAGAAGGAGCCAGACGTTTGCCTTTTCAGAAAAAGTTTCTGCCGAGAACGAGCACCGTGACATGCTGAGTCTCTGGGAAAGCAGAGATGCCCAGTGCTGTTGTGCCTGTGGATAGGCTGCAGGGGGACGGTGAAGACCAGCAAGAGCTTTCAGGGCTGGCACCTTCCTTGTGGGAGAAGGAGCCAGACGTTTGCCTTTTCAGAAAAAAGTTTCTGCCGAGAACGAGCACCGTGACATGCTGAGTCTCTGGGAAAGCAGAGATCCCCAGTGCTGTTGCGGCTAAAGATAGGCTGCAGAGGGATAGTGAAGACCAGCAAGAGCTTTCAGGGCTGGCACCTTCCTTGTGGGAGAAGGAGCCAGACGTTTGCCTTTTGAGAAAAAGTTTCTGCCGAGAACGAGCACCGTGACATGCTGCTTCTCTGGGAAAGCAGAGATCCCCAGTGCTGTTGTGCCTGTGGATAGGCTGCAGGGGGACGGTGAAGACCAGCAAGAGCTTTCAGGGCTGGCACCTTCCTTGTGGGAGAAGGAGCCAGACGTTTGCCTTTTCAGAAAAAAGTTTCTGCCGAGAACGAGCACCGTGACATGCTGAGTCTCTGGGAAAGCAGAGATCCCCAGTGCTGTTGCGGCTAAAGATAGGCTGCAGAGGGATAGTGAAGACCAGCAAGAGCTTTCAGGGCTGGCACCTTCCTTGTGGGAGAAGGAGCCAGACGTTTGCCTTTTGAGAAAAAGTTTCTGCCGAGAACGAGCACCGTGACATGCTGCTTCTCTGGGAAAGCAGAGATCCCCAGTGCTGTTGTGCCTGTGGATAGGCTGCAGGGGGACGGTGAAGACCAGCAAGAGCTTTCAGGGCTGGCACATTCCTTGTGGGAGAAGGAGCCAGACGTTTGCCTTTTCAGAAAAAAGTTTCTGCCGAGAACGAGCACCGTGACATGCTGAGTCTCTGGGAAAGCAGAGATCCCCAGTGCTGTTGTGCCTGTGGATAGGCTGCAGAGGGATAGTGAAGACCAGCAAGAGCTTTCAGGGCTGGCACCTTCCTTGTGGGAGAAGGAGCCAGACGTTTGCCTTTTCAGAAAAAGTTTCTGCCGAGAACGAGCACCGTGACATGCTGAGTCTCTGGGAAAGCAGAGATGCCCAGTGCTGTTGTGCCTGTGGATAGGCTGCAGGGGGACGGTGAAGACCAGCAAGAGCTTTCAGGGCTGGCACCTTCCTTGTGGGAGAAAGAGCCAGACGTTTGCCTTTTCAGAAAAAGTTTCTGCCGAGAACGAGCACCGTGACATGCTGAGTCTCTGGGAAAGCAGAGATCCCCAGTGCTGTTGCGGCTAAAGATAGGCTGCAGAGGGATAGTGAAGACCAGCAAGAGCTTTCAGGGCTGGCACCTTCCTTGTGGGAGAAGGAGCCAGACGTTTGCCTTTTCAGAAAAAGGCTCTGCCGAGAGCGAGCACCATGAGATGCTGATTCTCTGGGAAAGCAGAGATGCCCAGTGCTGTTGTGCCTGTGGATAGGCTGCAGGGGGACGGTGAAGACCAGCAAGAGCTTTCAGGGCTGGCACCTTCCTTGTGGGAGAAGGAGCCAGACGTTTGCCTTTTCAGAAAAAAGTTTCTGCCGAGAACGAGCACCGTGACATGCTGAGTCTCTGGGAAAGCAGAGATCCCCAGTGCTGTTGCGGCTAAAGATAGGCTGCAGAGGGATAGTGAAGACCAGCAAGAGCTTTCAGGGCTGGCACCTTCCTTGTGGGAGAAGGAGCCAGACGTTTGCCTTTTCAGAAAAAGTTTCTGCCGAGAACGAGCACCGTGACATGCTGCTTCTCTGGGAAAGCAGAGATCCCCAGTGCTGTTGTGCCTGTGGATAGGCTGCAGGGGGACGGTGAAGACCAGCAAGAGCTTTCAGGGCTGGCACATTCCTTGTGGGAGAAGGAGCCAGACGTTTGCCTTTTCAGAAAAAAGTTTCTGCCGAGAACGAGCACCGTGACATGCTGAGTCTCTGGGAAAGCAGAGATCCCCAGTGCTGTTGCGGCTAAAGATAGGCTGCAGAGGGATAGTGAAGACCAGCAAGAGCTTTCAGGGCTGGCACCTTCCTTGTGGGAGAAGGAGCCAGACGTTTGCCTTTTCAGAAAAAGTTTCTGCCGAGAACGAGCACCGTGACATGCTGAGTCTCTGGGAAAGCAGAGATGCCCAGTGCTGTTGTGCCTGTGGATAGGCTGCAGGGGGACGGTGAAGACCAGCAAGAGCTTTCAGGGCTGGCACCTTCCTTGTGGGAGAAGGAGCCAGACGTTTGCCTTTTCAGAAAAAGTTTCTGCCGAGAACGAGCACCGTGACATGCTGAGTCTCTGGGAAAGCAGAGATCCCCAGTGCTGTTGTGCCTGTGGATAGGCTGCAGGGGGACGGTGAAGACCAGCAAGAGCTTTCAGGGCTGGCACCTTCCTTGTGGGAGAAGGAGCCAGACGTTTGCCTTTTCAGAAAAAAGTTTCTGCCGAGAACGAGCACCGTGACATGCTGAGTCTCTGGGAAAGCAGAGATCCCCAGTGCTGTTGTGCCTGTGGATAGGCTGCAGGGGGACGGTGAAGACCAGCAAGATCTTTCAGGGCTGGCACCTTCCTTGTGGGAGAAGGAGCCAGACGTTTGCCTTTTGAGAAAAAGTTTCTGCCGAGAACGAGCACCGTGACATGCTGAGTCTCTGGGAAAGCAGAGATCCCCAGTGCTGTTGCGGCTAAAGATAGGCTGCAGAGGGATAGTGAAGACCTGCAAGAGCTTTCAGGGCTGGCACCTTCCTTGTGGGAGAAGGAGCCAGACATTTGCCTTTTCAGAAAAAGTTTCTGCCGAGAACGAGCACCGTGACATGCTGAGTCTCTGGGAAAGCAGAGATGCCCAGTGCTGTTGTGCCTGTGGATAGGCTGCAGGGGGACGGTGAAGACCAGCAAGATCTTTCAGGGCTGGCACCTTCCTTGTGGGAGAAGGAGCCAGACGTTTGCCTGTTCAGAAAAAGGCTCTGCCGAGAACGAGCACCGTGACATGCTGAGTCTCTGGGAAAGCAGAGATCCCCAGTGCTGTTGCGGCTAAAGATAGGCTGCAGAGGGATAGTGAAGACCTGCAAGAGCTTTCAGGGCTGGCACCTTCCTTGTGGGAGAAGGAGCCAGACGTTTGCCTTTTCAGAAAAAGTTTCTGCCGAGAACGAGCACCGTGACATGCTGAGTCTCTGGGAAAGCAGAGATCCCCAGTGCTATTGTGCCTGTGGATAGGCTGCAGGGGGACGGTGAAGACCAGCAAGAGCTTTCAGGGCTGGCACCTTCCTTGTGGGAGAAGGAGCCAGACGTTTGCCTTTTCAGAAAAAGTTTCTGCCGAGAACGAGCACCGTGACATGCTGAGTCTCTGGGAAAGCAGAGATCCCCAGTGCTGTTGCGGCTAAAGATAGGCTGCAGAGGGATAGTGAAGACCAGCAAGAGCTTTCAGGGCTGGCACCTTCCTTGTGGGAGAAGGAGCCAGACGTTTGCCTTTTCAGAAAAAGTTTCTGCCGAGAACGAGCACCGTGACATGCTGCTTCTCTGGGAAAGCAGAGATCCCCAGTGCTGTTGTGCCTGTGGATAGGCTGCAGGGGGACGGTGAAGACCAGCAAGAGCTTTCAGGGCTGGCACATTCCTTGTGGGAGAAGGAGCCAGACGTTTGCCTTTTCAGAAAAAAGTTTCTGCCGAGAACGAGCACCGTGACATGCTGAGTCTCTGGGAAAGCAGAGATCCCCAGTGCTGTTGCGGCTAAAGATAGGCTGCAGAGGGATAGTGAAGACCAGCAAGAGCTTTCAGGGCTGGCACCTTCCTTGTGGGAGAAGGAGCCAGACGTTTGCCTTTTCAGAAAAAGTTTCTGCCGAGAACGAGCACCGTGACATGCTGAGTCTCTGGGAAAGCAGAGATGCCCAGTGCTGTTGTGCCTGTGGATAGGCTGCAGGGGGACGGTGAAGACCAGCAAGAGCTTTCAGGGCTGGCACCTTCCTTGTGGGAGAAGGAGCCAGACGTTTGCCTTTTCAGAAAAAGTTTCTGCCGAGAACGAGCACCGTGACATGCTGAGTCTCTGGGAAAGCAGAGATGCCCAGTGCTGTTGTGCCTGTGGATAGGCTGCAGGGGGACGGTGAAGACCAGCAAGAGCTTTCAGGGCTGGCACCTTCCTTGTGGGAGAAGGAGCCAGACGTTTGCCTTTTCAGAAAAAGTTTCTGCCGAGAACGAGCACCGTGACATGCTGAGTCTCTGGGAAAGCAGAGATCCCCAGTGCTGTTGTGCCTGTGGATAGGCTGCAGGGGGACGGTGAAGACCAGCAAGATCTTTCAGGGCTGGCACCTTCCTTGTGGGAGAAGGAGCCAGACGTTTGCCTTTTCAGAAAAAGTTTCTGCCGAGAGCGAGCACCATGAGATGCTGATTCTCTGGGAAAGCAGAGATCCCCAGTGCTGTTGTGCCTGTGGATAGGCTGCAGGGGGACGGTGAAGACCAGCAAGAGCTTTCAGGGCTGGCACCTTCCTTGTGGGAGAAGGAGCCAGACGTTTGCCTTTTCAGAAAAAAGTTTCTGCCGAGAACGAGCACCGTGACATGCTGAGTCTCTGGGAAAGCAGAGATCCCCAGTGCTGTTGCGGCTAAAGATAGGCTGCAGAGGGATAGTGAAGACCAGCAAGAGCTTTCAGGGCTGGCACCTTCCTTGTGGGAGAAGGAGCCAGACGTTTGCCTTTTCAGAAAAAGTTTCTGCCGAGAACGAGCACCGTGACATGCTGAGTCTCTGGGAAAGCAGAGATGCCCAGTGCTGTTGTGCCTGTGGATAGGCTGCAGGGGGACGGTGAAGACCAGCAAGAGCTTTCAGGGCTGGCACCTTCCTTGTGGGAGAAGGAGCCAGACGTTTGCCTTTTCAGAAAAAGTTTCTGCCGAGAACGAGCACCGTGACATGCTGAGTCTCTGGGAAAGCAGAGATCCCCAGTGCTGTTGCGGCTAAAGATAGGCTGCAGAGGGATAGTGAAGACCAGCAAGAGCTTTCAGGGCTGGCACCTTCCTTGTGGGAGAAGGAGCCAGACGTTTGCCTTTTCAGAAAAAGGCTCTGCCGAGAGCGAGCACCATGAGATGCTGATTCTCTGGGAAAGCAGAGATGCCCAGTGCTGTTGTGCCTGTGGATAGGCTGCAGGGGGACGGTGAAGACCAGCAAGAGCTTTCAGTGCTGGCACCTTCCTTGTGGGAGAAGGAGCCAGACGTTTGCCTTTTCAGAAAAAAGTTTCTGCCGAGAACGAGCACCGTGACATGCTGAGTCTCTGGGAAAGCAGAGATCCCCAGTGCTGTTGCGGCTAAAGATAGGCTGCAGAGGGATAGTGAAGACCAGCAAGAGCTTTCAGGGCTGGCACCTTCCTTGTGGGAGAAGGAGCCAGACGTTTGCCTTTTGAGAAAAAGTTTCTGCCGAGAACGAGCACCGTGACATGCTGAGTCTCTGGGAAAGCAGAGATCCCCAGTGCTGTTGTGCCTGTGGATAGGCTGCAGGGGGACGGTGAAGACCAGCAAGAGCTTTCAGGGCTGGCACATTCCTTGTGGGAGAAGGAGCCAGACGTTTGCCTTTTCAGAAAAAAGTTTCTGCCGAGAACGAGCACCGTGACATGCTGAGTCTCTGGGAAAGCAGAGATCCCCAGTGCTGTTGCGGCTAAAGATAGGCTGCAGAGGGATAGTGAAGACCAGCAAGAGCTTTCAGGGCTGGCACCTTCCTTGTGGGAGAAGGAGCCAGATGTTTGCCTTTTGAGAAAAAGTTTCTGCCGAGAACGAGCACCGTGACATGCTGAGTCTCTGGGAAAGCAGAGATCCCCAGTGCTGTTGTGCCTGTGGATAGGCTGCAGGGGGACGGTGAAGACCAGCAAGAGCTTTCAGGGCTGGCACCTTCCTTGTGGGAGAAGGAGCCAGACGTTTGCCTTTTCAGAAAAAGTTTCTGCCGAGAACGAGCACCGTGACATGCTGAGTCTCTGGGAAAGCAGAGATCCCCAGTGCTGTTGTGCCTGTGGATAGGCTGCAGGGGGACGGTGAAGACCAGCAAGAGCTTTCAGGGCTGGCACCTTCCTTGTGGGAGAAGGAGCCAGACGTTTGCCTTTTCAGAAAAAGTTTCTGCCGAGAACGAGCACCGTGACATGCTGAGTCTCTGGGAAAGCAGAGATCCCCAGTGCTGTTGTGCCTGTGGATAGGCTGCAGGGGGACGGTGAAGACCAGCAAGATCTTTCAGGGCTGGCACCTTCCTTGTGGGAGAAGGAGCCAGACGTTTGCCTTTTCAGAAAAAGTTTCTGCCGAGAACGAGCACCGTGACATGCTGCTTCTCTGGGAAAGCAGAGATCCCCAGTGCTGTTGTGCCTGTGGATAGGCTGCAGAGGGATAGTGAAGACCAGCAAGAGCTTTCAGGGCTGGCACCTTCCTTGTGGGAGAAGGAGCCAGACGTTTGCCTTTTCAGAAAAAGTTTCTGCCGAGAACGAGCACCGTGACATGCTGAGTCTCTGCGAAAGCAGAGATCCCCAGTGCTGTTGCGGCTAAAGATAGGCTGCAGAGGGATAGTGAAGACCTGCAAGAGCTTTCAGGGCTGGCACCTTCCTTGTGGGAGAAGGAGCCAGACGTTTGCCTTTTCAGAAAAAGTTTCTGCCGAGAACGAGCACCGTGACATGCTGAGTCTCTGGGAAAGCAGAGATCCCCAGTGCTGTTGTGCCTGTGGATAGGCTGCAGGGGGACGGTGAAGACCAGCAAGATCTTTCAGGGCTGGCACCTTCCTTGTGGGAGAAGGAGCCAGACGTTTGCCTTTTCAGAAAAAGTTTCTGCCGAGAACGAGCACCGTGACATGCTGAGTCTCTGGGAAAGCAGAGATCCCCAGTGCTGTTGTGCCTGTGGATAGGCTGCAGGGGGACGGTGAAGACCAGCAAGAGCTTTCAGGGCTGGCACCTTCCTTGTGGGAGAAGGAGCCAGACGTTTGCCTTTTCAGAAAAAAGTTTCTGCCGAGAACGAGCACCGTGACATGCTGAGTCTCTGGGAAAGCAGAGATCCCCAGTGCTGTTGCGGCTAAAGATAGGCTGCAGAGGGATAGTGAAGACCAGCAAGAGCTTTCAGGGCTGGCACCTTCCTTGTGGGAGAAGGAGCCAGACGTTTGCCTTTTCAGAAAAAGGCTCTGCCGAGAGCGAGCACCATGAGATGCTGAGTCTCTGGGAAAGCAGAGATCCCCAGTGCTGTTGCGGCTAAAGATAGGCTGCAGAGGGATAGTGAAGACCAGCAAGAGCTTTCAGGGCTGGCACCTTCCTTGTGGGAGAAGGAGCCAGACGTTTGCCTTTTCAGAAAAAGTTTCTGCCGAGAACGAGCACCGTGACATGCTGAGTCTCTGGGAAAGCAGAGATCCCCAGTGCTGTTGCGGCTAAAGATAGGCTGCAGAGGGATAGTGAAGACCTGCAAGAGCTTTCAGGGCTGGCACCTTCCTTGTGGGAGAAGGAGCCAGACGTTTGCCTTTTGAGAAAAAGTTTCTGCCGAGAACGAGCACCGTGACATGCTGAGTCTCTGGGAAAGCAGAGATCCCCAGTGCTGTTGTGCCTGTGGATAGGCTGCAGGGGGACGGTGAAGACGAGCAAGTTCTTTCAGGGCTGGCACCTTCCTTGTGGGAGAAGGAGCCAGACGTTTGCCTTTTCAGAAAAAGTTTCTGCCGAGAACGAGCACCGTGACATGCTGAGTCTCTGGGAAAGCAGAGATCCCCAGTGCTGTTGTGCCTGTGGATAGGATGCAGGGGGATAGTGAAGACCAGCAAGAGCTTTCAGGGCTGGCACCTTCCTTGTGGGAGAAGGAGCCAGACGTTTGCCTTTTCAGAAAAAGTTTCTGCCGAGAACGAGCACCGTGACATGCTGAGTCTCTGGGAAAGCAGAGATCCCCAGTGCTGTTGTGCCTGTGGATAGGCTGCAGAGGGATAGTGAAGACCAGCAAGAGCTTTCAGGGCTGGCACCTTCCTTGTGGGAGAAGGAGCCAGACGTTTGCCTTTTCAGAAAAAGTTTCTGCCGAGAACGAGCACCGTGACATGCTGAGTCTCTGGGAAAGCAGAGATCCCCAGTGCTGTTGTGCCTGTGGATAGGCTGCAGGGGGATGGTGAAGACCAGCAAGAGCTTTCAGGGCTGGCACCTTCCTTGTGGGAGAAGGAGCCAGACGTTTGCCTTTTCAGAAAAAGTTTCTGCCGAGAACGAGCACCGTGACATGCTGAGTCTCTGGGAAAGCAGAGATCCCCAGTGCTGTTGTGCCTGTGGATAGGCTGCAGGGGGACGGTGAAGACGAGCAAGTTCTTTCAGGGCTGGCACCTTCCTTGTGGGAGAAGGAGCCAGACGTTTGCCTTTTCAGAAAAAGTTTCTGCCGAGAACGAGCACCGTGACATGCTGAGTCTCTGGGAAAGCAGAGATCCCCAGTGCTGTTGTGCCTGTGGATAGGCTGCAGGGGGACGGTGAAGACCAGCAAGAGCTTTCAGGGCTGGCATCTTCCTTGTGGGAGAAGGAGCCAGACGTTTGCCTTTTCAGAAAAAAGTTTCTGCCGAGAACGAGCACCGTGACATGCTGAGTCTCTGCGAAAGCAGAGATCCCCAGTGCTGTTGCGGCTAAAGATAGGCTGCAGAGGGATAGTGAAGACCAGCAAGAGCTTTCAGGGCTGGCACCTTCCTTGTGGGAGAAGGAGCCAGACGTTTGCCTTTTCAGAAAAAGTTTCTGCCGAGAACGAGCACCGTGACATGCTGAGTCTCTGGGAAAGCAGAGATCCCCAGTGCTGTTGCGGCTAAAGATAGGCTGCAGAGGGGTAGTGAAGACCTGCAAGAGCTTTCAGGGCTGGCACCTTCCTTGTGGGAGAAGGAGCCAGACGTTTGCCTTTTCAGAAAAAGTTTCTGCCGAGAACGAGCACCGTGACATGCTGAGTCTCTGGGAAAGCAGAGATCCCCAGTGCTGTTGTGCCTGTGGATAGGCTGCAGGGGGACGGTGAAGACCAGCAAGAGCTTTCAGGGCTGGCATCTTCCTTGTGGGAGAAGGAGCCAGACGTTTGCCTTTTCAGAAAAAAGTTTCTGCCGAGAACGAGCACCGTGACATGCTGAGTCTCTGGGAAAGCAGAGATCCCCAGTGCTGTTGCGGCTAAAGATAGGCTGCAGAGGGATAGTGAAGACCAGCAAGAGCTTTCAGGGCTGGCACCTTCCTTGTGGGAGAAGGAGCCAGACGTTTGCCTTTTCAGAAAAAGTTTCTGCCGAGAACGAGCACCGTGACATGCTGAGTCTCTGGGAAAGCAGAGATGCCCAGTGCTGTTGTGCCTGTGGATAGGCTGCAGGGGGACGGTGAAGACCAGCAAGAGCTTTCAGGGCTGGCACCTTCCTTGTGGGAGAAGGAGCCAGACGTTTGCCTTTTCAGAAAAAGTTTCTGCCGAGAATGAACACCGTGACATGCTGAGTCTCTGGGAAAGCAGAGATCCCCAGTGCTGTTGTGCCTGTGGATAGGCTGCAGGGGGACGGTGAAGACCAGCAAGAGCTTTCAGGGCTGGCACCTTCCTTGTGGGAGAAGGAGCCAGACGTTTGCCTTTTCAGAAAAAGTTTCTGCCGAGAACGAGCACCGTGACATGCTGAGTCTCTGGGAAAGCAGAGATCCCCAGTGCTGTTGCGGCTAAAGATAGGCTGCAGAGGGATAGTGAAGACCAGCAAGAGCTTTCAGGGCTGGCACCTTCCTTGTGGGAGAAGGAGCCAGACGTTTGCCTTTTCAGAAAAAGGCTCTGCCGAGAACGAGCACCGTGACATGCTGAGTCTCTGGGAAAGCAGAGATCCCCAGTGCTGTTGCGGCTAAAGATAGGCTGCAGAGGGATAGTGAAGACCTGCAAGAGCTTTCAGGGCTGGCACCTTCCTTGTGGGAGAAGGAGCCAGACGTTTGCCTTTTCAGAAAAAGTTTCTGCCGAGAACGAGCACCGTGACATGCTGAGTCTCTGGGAAAGCAGAGATGCCCAGTGCTGTTGTGCCTGTGGATAGGCTGCAGGGGGACGGTGAAGACCAGCAAGATCTTTCAGGGCTGGCACCTTCCTTGTGGGAGAAGGAGCCAGACGTTTGCCTTTTCAGAAAAAGTTTCTGCCGAGAACGAGCACCGTGACATGCTGAGTCTCTGGGAAAGCAGAGATCCCCAGTGCTGTTGTGCCTGTGGATAGGCTGCAGAGGGATATTGAAGACCTGCAATAGCTTTCAGGGCTGGCACCTTCCTTGTGGGAGAAGGAGCCAGACGTTTGCCTTTTCAGAAAAAGGCTCTGCCGAGAACGAGCACCGTGACATGCTGAGTCTCTGGGAAAGCAGAGATCCCCAGTGCTGTTGCGGCTAAAGATAGGCTGCAGAGGGATAGTGAAGACCTGCAAGAGCTTTCAGGGCTGGCACCTTCCTTGTGGGAGAAGGAGCCAGACGTTTGCCTTTTCAGAAAAAGTTTCTGCCGAGAACGAGCACCGTGACATGCTGAGTCTCTGGGAAAGCAGAGATCCCCAGTGCTGTTGTGCCTGTGGATAGGCTGCAGGGGGACGGTGAAGACCAGCAAGAGCTTTCAGGGCTGGCACATTCCTTGTGGGAGAAGGAGCCAGACGTTTGCCTTTTCAGAAAAAAGTTTCTGCCGAGAACGAGCACCGTGACATGCTGAGTCTCTGGGAAAGCAGAGATCCCCAGTGCTGTTGCGGCTATAGATAGGCTGCAGAGGGATAGTGAAGACCAGCAAGAGCTTTCAGGGCTGGCACCTTCCTTGTGGGAGAAGGAGCCAGACGTTTGCCTTTTCAGAAAAAGTTTCTGCCGAGAACGAGCACCGTGACATGCTGAGTCTCTGGGAAAGCAGAGATGCCCAGTGCTGTTGTGCCTGTGGATAGGCTGCAGGGGGACGGTGAAGACCAGCAAGATCTTTCAGGGCTGGCACCTTCCTTGTGGGAGAAGGAGCCAGACGTTTGCCTTTTCAGAAAAAGTTTCTGCCGAGAACGAACACCGTGACATGCTGAGTGTCTGGGAAAGCAGAGATCCCCAGTGCTGTTGTGCCTGTGGATAGGCTGCAGGGGGACGGTGAAGACCAGCAAGAGCTTTCAGGGCTGGCACCTTCCTTGTGGGAGAAGGAGCCAGACGTTTGCCTTTTCAGAAAAAGTTTCTGCCGAGAACGAGCACCGTGACATGCTGAGTTTCTGCGAAAACAGAGATCCCCAGTGCTGTTGTGCCTGTGGATAGGCTGCAGGGGGACGGTGAAGACCAGCAAGAGCTTTCAGGGCTGGCATCTTCCTTGTGGGAGAAGGAGCTAGACGTTTGCCTTTTCAGAAAAAAGTTTCTGCCGAGAACGAGCACCGTGACATGCTGAGTCTCTGGGAAAGCAGAGATCCCCAGTGCTGTTGCGGCTAAAGATAGGCTGCAGAGGGATAGTGAAGACCAGCAAGAGCTTTCAGGGCTGGCACCTTCCTTGTGGGAGAAGGAGCCAGACGTTTGCCTTTTCAGAAAAAGTTTCTGCCGAGAACGAGCACCGTGACATGCTGAGTCTCTGGGAAAGCAGAGATCCCCAGTGCTGTTGCGGCTAAAGATAGGCTGCAGAGGGGTAGTGAAGACCTGCAAGAGCTTTCAGGGCTGGCACCTTCCTTGTGGGAGAAGGAGCCAGACGTTTGCCTTTTCAGAAAAAGTTTCTGCCGAGAACGAGCACCGTGACATGCTGAGTCTCTGGGAAAGCAGAGATCCCCAGTGCTGTTGTGCCTGTGGATAGGCTGCAGGGGGACGGTGAAGACCAGCAAGAGCTTTCAGGGCTGGCATCTTCCTTGTGGGAGAAGGAGCCAGACGTTTGCCTTTTCAGAAAAAAGTTTCTGCCGAGAACGAGCACCGTGACATGCTGAGTCTCTGGGAAAGCAGAGATCCCCAGTGCTGTTGCGGCTAAAGATAGGCTGCAGAGGGATAGTGAAGACCAGCAAGAGCTTTCAGGGCTGGCACCTTCCTTGTGGGAGAAGGAGCCAGACGTTTGCCTTTTCAGAAAAAGGCTCTGCCGAGAGCGAGCACCATGAGATGCTGAGTCTCTGGGAAAGCAGAAATCCCCAGTGCTGTTGTGCCTGTGGATAGGCTGCAGAGGGATAGTGAAGACCAGCAAGAGCTTTCAGGGCTGGCACCTTCCTTGTGGGAGAAGGAGCCAGACGTTTGCCTTTTCAGAAAAAGTTTCTGCCGAGAACGAGCACCGTGACATGCTGAGTCTCTGGGAAAGCAGAGATCCCCAGTGCTGTTGTGCCTGTGGATAGGCTGCAGGGGGACGGTGAAGACCAGCAAGAGCTTTCAGGGCTGGCACCTTCCTTGTGGGAGAAGGAGCCAGACGTTTGCCTTTTCAGAAAAAGGCTCTGCCGAGAACGAGCACCGTGACATGCTGAGTCTCTGGGAAAGCAGAGATCCCCAGTGCTGTTGCGGCTAAAGATAGGCTGCAGAGGGATAGTGAAGACCTGCAAGAGCTTTCAGGGCTGGCACCTTCCTTGTGGGAGAAGGAGCCAGACGTTTGCCTTTTCAGAAAAAGTTTCTGCCGAGAACGAGCACCGTGACATGCTGCTTCTCTGGGAAAGCAGAGATCCCCAGTGCTGTTGTGCCTGTGGATAGGCTGCAGGGGGACGGTGAAGACCAGCAAGATCTTTCAGGGCTGGCACCTTCCTTGTGGGAGAAGGAGCCAGACGTTTGCCTTTTCAGAAAAAAGTTTCTGCCGAGAACGAGCACCGTGACATGCTGAGTCTCTGGGAAAGCAGAGATCCCCAGTGCTGTTGCGGCTAAAGATAGGCTGCAGAGGGATAGTGAAGACCAGCAAGAGCTTTCAGGGCTGGCACCTTCCTTGTGGGAGAAGGAGCCAGACGTTTGCCTTTTCAGAAAAAGTTTCTGCCGAGAACGAGCACCGTGACATGCTGAGTCTCTGGGAAAGCAGAGATGCCCAGTGCTGTTGTGCCTGTGGATAGGCTGCAGGGGGACGGTGAAGACCAGCAAGAGCTTTCAGGGCTGGCACCTTCCTTGTGGGAGAAGGAGCCAGACGTTTGCCTTTTCAGAAAAAGTTTCTGCCGAGAATGAACACCGTGACATGCTGAGTCTCTGGGAAAGCAGAGATCCCCAGTGCTGTTGTGCCTGTGGATAGGCTGCAGGGGGACGGTGAAGACCAGCAAGAGCTTTCAGGGCTGGCACCTTCCTTGTGGGAGAAGGAGCCAGACGTTTGCCTTTTCAGAAAAAGTTTCTGCCGAGAACGAGCACCGTGACATGCTGAGTCTCTGGGAAAGCAGAGATCCCCAGTGCTGTTGTGCCTGTGGATAGGCTGCAGGGGGACGGTGAAGACCAGCAAGAGCTTTCAGGGCTGGCACCTTCCTTGTGGGAGAAGGAGCCAGACGTTTGCCTTTTGAGAAAAAGTTTCTGCCGAGAACGAGCACCGTGACATGCTGCTTCTCTGGGAAAGCAGAGATCCCCAGTGCTGTTGTGCCTGTGGATAGGCTGCAGAGGGATAGTGAAGACCTGCAATAGCTTTCAGGGCTGGCACCTTCCTTGTGGGAGAAGGAGCCAGACGTTTGCCTTTTCAGAAAAAGGCTCTGCCGAGAACGAGCACCGTGACATGCTGAGTCTCTGGGAAAGCAGAGATCCCCAGTGCTGTTGCGGCTAAAGATAGGCTGCAGAGGGATAGTGAAGACCTGCAAGAGCTTTCAGGGCTGGCACCTTCCTTGTGGGAGAAGGAGCCAGACGTTTGCCTTTTCAGAAAAAGTTTCTGCCGAGAACGAGCACCGTGACATGCTGAGTCTCTGGGAAAGCAGAGATCCCCAGTGCTGTTGTGCCTGTGGATAGGCTGCAGGGGGACGGTGAAGACCAGCAAGAGCTTTCAGGGCTGGCACCTTCCTTGTGGGAGAAGGAGCCAGACGTTTGCCTTTTCAGAAAAAAGTTTCTGCCGAGAACGAGCACCGTGACATGCTGAGTCTCTGGGAAAGCAGAGATCCCCAGTGCTGTTGCGGCTAAAGATAGGCTGCAGAGGGATAGTGAAGACCAGCAAGAGCTTTCAGGGCTGGCACCTTCCTTGTGGGAGAAGGAGCCAGACGTTTGCCTTTTCAGAAAAAGTTTCTGCCGAGAACGAGCACCGTGACATGCTGAGTCTCTGGGAAAGCAGAGATGCCCAGTGCTGTTGTGCCTGTGGATAGGCTGCAGGGGGACGGTGAAGACCAGCAAGAGCTTTCAGGGCTGGCACCTTCCTTGTGGGAGAAGGAGCCAGACGTTTGCCTTTTCAGAAAAAGTTTCTGCCGAGAACGAGCACCGTGACATGCTGAGTCTCTGGGAAAGCAGAGATCCCCAGTGCTGTTGTGCCTGTGGATAGGCTGCAGAGGGATATTGAAGACCTGCAATAGCTTTCAGGGCTGGCACCTTCCTTGTGGGAGAAGGAGCCAGACGTTTGCCTTTTCAGAAAAAGGCTCTGCCGAGAACGAGCACCGTGACATGCTGAGTCTCTGGGAAAGCAGAGATCCCCAGTGCTGTTGCGGCTAAAGATAGGCTGCAGAGGGATAGTGAAGACCTGCAAGAGCTTTCAGGGCTGGCACCTTCCTTGTGGGAGAAGGAGCCAGACGTTTGCCTTTTCAGAAAAAGTTTCTGCCGAGAACGAGCACCGTGACATGCTGAGTCTCTGGGAAAGCAGAGATCCCCAGTGCTGTTGTGCCTGTGGATAGGCTGCAGGGGGACGGTGAAGACCAGCAAGAGCTTTCAGGGCTGGCACCTTCCTTGTGGGAGAAGGAGCCAGACGTTTGCCTTTTCAGAAAAAGTTTCTGCCAAGAACGAGCACCGTGACATGCTGAGTCTCTGGGAAAGCAGAGATCCCCAGTGCTGTTGCGGCTAAAGATAGGCTGCAGAGGGATAATGAAGACCAGCAAGAGCTTTCAGGGCTGGCACCTTCCTTGTGGGAGAAGGAGCCAGACGTTTGCCTTTTCAGAAAAAGTTTCTGCCGAGAACGAGCACCGTGACATGCTGAGTCTCTGGGAAAGCAGAGATCCCCAGTGCTGTTGCGGCTAAAGATAGGCTGCAGAGGGATAGTGAAGACCTGCAAGAGCTTTCAGGGCTGGCACCTTCCTTGTGGGAGAAGGAGCAAGACGTTTGCCTTTTGAGAAAAAGTTTCTGCCGAGAACGAGCACCGTGACATGCTGCTTCTCTGGGAAAGCAGAGATCCCCAGTGCTGTTGTGCCTGTGGATAGGCTGCAGGGGGACGGTGAAGACCAGCAAGAGCTTTCAGGGCTGGCACATTCCTTGTGGGAGAAGGAGCCAGACGTTTGCCTTTTCAGAAAAAAGTTTCTGCCGAGAACGAGCACCGTGACATGCTGAGTCTCTGGGAAAGCAGAGATCCCCAGTGCTGTTGCGGCTAAAGATAGGCTGCAGAGGGATAGTGAAGACCAGCAAGAGCTTTCAGGGCTGGCACCTTCCTTGTGGGAGAAGGAGCCAGACGTTTGCCTTTTCAGAAAAAGTTTCTGCCGAGAACGAGCACCGTGACATGCTGAGTCTCTGGGAAAGCAGAGATGCCCAGTGCTGTTGTGCCTGTGGATAGGCTGCAGGGGGACGGTGAAGACCAGCAAGATCTTTCAGGGCTGGCACCTTCCTTGTGGGAGAAGGAGCCAGACGTTTGCCTTTTCAGAAAAAGTTTCTGCCGAGAACGAACACCGTGACATGCTGAGTGTCTGGGAAAGCAGAGATCCCCAGTGCTGTTGTGCCTGTGGATAGGCTGCAGGGGGACGGTGAAGACCAGCAAGAGCTTTCAGGGCTGGCACCTTCCTTGTGGGAGAAGGAGCCAGACGTTTGCCTTTTCAGAAAAAGTTTCTGCCGAGAACGAGCACCGTGACATGCTGAGTTTCTGCGAAAACAGAGATCCCCAGTGCTGTTGTGCCTGTGGATAGGCTGCAGGGGGACGGTGAAGACCAGCAAGAGCTTTCAGGGCTGGCACCTTCCTTGTGGGAGAAGGAGCCAGACGTTTGCCTTTTCAGAAAAAGTCTCTGCCGAGAGCGAGCACCATGAGATGCTGAGTCTCTGGGAAAGCAGAGATCCCCAGTGCCGTTGTGCCTGTGGATAGGCTGCAGGGGGACGGTGAAGACCAGCAAGAGCTTTCAGGGCTGGCACCTTCCTTGTGGGAGAAGGAGCCAGACGTTTGCCTTTTCAGAAAAAGTCTCTGCCGAGAGCGACCACCATGAGATGCTGAGTCTCTGGGAAAGCAGAGATCCCCAGTGCTGTTGTGCCTGTGGATAGGCTGCAGAGGGATAGTGAAGACCAGCAAGAGCTTTCAGGGCTGGCACCTTCCTTGTGGGAGAAGGAGCCAGACGTTTGCCTTTTCAGAAAAAGTTTCTGCCGAGAACGAGCACCGTGACATGCTGAGTCTCTGGGAAAGCAGAGATCCCCAGTGCTGTTGCGGCTAAAGATAGGCTGCAGAGGGATAGTGAAGACCTGCAAGACCTTTCAGGGCTGGCACCTTCCTTGTGGGAGAAGGAGCCAGACGTTTGCCTTTTGAGAAAAAGTTTCTGCCGAGAACGAGCACCGTGACATGCTGAGTCTCTGGGAAAGCAGAGATCCCCAGTGCTGTTGTGCCTGTGGATAGGCTGCAGGGGGACGGTGAAGACCAGCAAGAGCTTTCAGGGCTGGCACCTTCCTTGTGGGAGAAGGAGCCAGACGTTTGCCTTTTCAGAAAAAGTTTCTGCCGAGAACGAGCACCGTGACATGCTGAGTCTCTGGGAAAGCAGAGATCCCCAGTGCTGTTGCGGCTAAAGATAGGCTGCAGAGGGATAGTGAAGACCTGCAAGAGCTTTCAGGGCTGGCACCTTCCTTGTGGGAGAAGGAGCCAGACGTTTGCCTTTTGAGAAAAAGTTTCTGCCGAGAACGAGCACCGTGACATGCTGCTTCTCTGGGAAAGCAGAGATCCCCAGTGCTGTTGTGCCTGTGGATAGGCTGCAGGGGGACAGTGAAGACCAGCAAGAGCTTTCAGGGCTGGCACCTTCCTTGTGGGAGAAGGAGCCAGACGTTTGCCTTTTGAGAAAAAGTTTCTGCCGAGAACGAGCACCGTGACATGCTGAGTCTCTGGGAAAGCAGAGATCCCCAGTGCTGTTGCGGCTAAAGATAGGCTGCAGAGGGATAGTGAAGACCTGCAAGAGCTTTCAGGGCTGGCACCATCCTTGTGGGAGAAGGAGCCAGACGTTTGCCTTTTCAGAAAAAGTCTCTGCCGAGAGCGAGCACCATGAGATGCTGAGTCTCTGGGAAAGCAGAGATCCCCAGTGCTGTTGCGGCTAAAGATAGGCTGCAGAGGGATAGTGAAGACCAGCAAGAGCTTTCAGGGCTGGCACCTTCCTTGTGGGAGAAGGAGCCAGACGTTTGCCTTTTCAGAAAAAGTTTCTGCCGAGAACGAGCACCGTGACATGCTGAGTCTCTGGGAAAGCAGAGATCCCCAGTGCTGTTGCGGCTAAAGATAGGCTGCAGAGGGATAGTGAAGACCTGCAAGAGCTTTCAGGGCTGGCACCTTCCTTGTGGGAGAAGGAGCCAGACGTTTGCCTTTTGAGAAAAAGTTTCTGCCGAGAACGAGCACCGTGACATGCTGCTTCTCTGGGAAAGCAGAGATCCCCAGTGCTGTTGTGCCTGTGGATAGGCTGCAGGGGGACGGTGAAGACCAGCAAGATCTTTCAGGGCTGGCACCTTCCTTGTGGGAGAAGGAGCCAGACGTTTGCCTTTTCAGAAAAAGTTTCTGCCGAGAACGAGCACCGTGACATGCTGAGTCTCTGGGAAAGCAGAGATCCCCAGTGCTGTTGCGGCTAAAGATAGGCTGCAGAGGGATAGTGAAGACCTGCAAGAGCTTTCAGGGCTGGCACCTTCCTTGTGGGAGAAGGAGCCAGACGTTTGCCTTTTCAGAAAAAGTCTCTGCCGAGAGCGAGCACCATGAGATGCTGAGTCTCTGGGAAAGCAGAGATCCCCAGTGCTGTTGTGCCTGTGGATAGGCTGCAGGGGGACGGTGAAGACCAGCAAGAGCTTTCAGGGCTGGCACCTTCCTTGTGGGAGAAGGAGCCAGACGTTTGCCTTTTCAGAAAAAGGCTCTGCCGAGAGCGAGCACCATGAGATGCTGAGTCTCTGGGAAAGCAGAGATCCCCAGTGCTGTTGTGCCTGTGGATAGGCTGCAGAGGGATAGTGAAGACCAGCAAGAGCTTTCAGGGCTGGCACCTTCCTTGTGGGAGAAGGAGCCAGACATTTGCCTTTTCAGAAAAAGGCTCTGCCGAGAGCGAGCACCATGAGATGCTGAGTCTCTGGGAAAGCAGAAATCCCCAGTGCTGTTGTGCCTGTGGATAGGCTGCAGAGGGATAGTGAAGACCAGCAAGAGCTTTCAGGGCTGGCACCTTCCTTGTGGGAGAAGGAGCCAGACGTTTGCCTTTTCAGAAAAAGTTTCTGCCGAGAACGAGCACCGTGACATGCTGAGTCTCTGCGAAAGCAGAGATCCCCAGTGCTGTTGCGGCTAAAGATAGGCTGCAGAGGGATAGTGAAGACCTGCAAGAGCTTTCAGGGCTGGCACCTTCCTTGTGGGAGAAGGAGCCAGACGTTTGCCTTTTCAGAAAAAAGTTTCTGCCGAGAACGAGCACCGTGACATGCTGAGTCTCTGGGAAAGCAGAGATCCCCAGTGCTGTTGCGGCTAAAGATAGGCTGCAGAGGGATAGTGAAGACCAGCAAGAGCTTTCAGGGCTGGCACCTTCCTTGTGGGAGAAGGAGCCAGACGTTTGCCTTTTCAGAAAAAGGCTCTGCCGAGAACGAGCACCGTGACATGCTGAGTCTCTGGGAAAGCAGAGATCCCCAGTGCTGTTGCGGCTAAAGATAGGCTGCAGAGGGATAGTGAAGACCTGCAAGAGCTTTCAGGGCTGGCACCTTCCTTGTGGGAGAAGGAGCCAGACGTTTGCCTTTTCAGAAAAAGTTTCTGCCGAGAACGAGCACCGTGACATGCTGAGTCTCTGGGAAAGCAGAGATCCCCAGTGCTGTTGTGCCTGTGGATAGGCTGCAGGGGGACGGTGAAGACCAGCAAGAGCTTTCAGGGCTGGCACCTTCCTTGTGGGAGAAGGAGCCAGACGTTTGCCTTTTCAGAAAAAAGTTTCTGCCGAGAACGAGCACCGTGACATGCTGAGTCTCTGGGAAAGCAGAGATCCCCAGTGCTGTTGCGGCTAAAGATAGGCTGCAGAGGGATAGTGAAGACCAGCAAGAGCTTTCAGGGCTGGCACCTTCCTTGTGGGAGAAGGAGCCAGACGTTTGCCTTTTCAGAAAAAGTTTCTGCCGAGAACGAGCACCGTGACATGCTGAGTCTCTGGGAAAGCAGAGATGCCCAGTGCTGTTGTGCCTGTGGATAGGCTGCAGGGGGACGGTGAAGACCAGCAAGAGCTTTCAGGGCTGGCACCTTCCTTGTGGGAGAAGGAGCCAGACGTTTGCCTTTTCAGAAAAAGTTTCTGCCGAGAACGAGCACCGTGACATGCTGAGTCTCTGGGAAAGCAGAGATCCCCAGTGCTGTTGTGCCTGTGGATAGGCTGCAGAGGGATATTGAAGACCTGCAATAGCTTTCAGGGCTGGCACCTTCCTTGTGGGAGAAGGAGCCAGACGTTTGCCTTTTCAGAAAAAGGCTCTGCCGAGAACGAGCACCGTGACATGCTGAGTCTCTGGGAAAGCAGAGATCCCCAGTGCTGTTGCGGCTAAAGATAGGCTGCAGAGGGATAGTGAAGACCTGCAAGAGCTTTCAGGGCTGGCACCTTCCTTGTGGGAGAAGGAGCCAGACGTTTGCCTTTTCAGAAAAAGTTTCTGCCGAGAACGAGCACCGTGACATGCTGAGTCTCTGGGAAAGCAGAGATCCCCAGTGCTGTTGTGCCTGTGGATAGGCTGCAGGGGGACGGTGAAGACCAGCAAGAGCTTTCAGGGCTGGCACCTTCCTTGTGGGAGAAGGAGCCAGACGTTTGCCTTTTCAGAAAAAGTTTCTGCCAAGAACGAGCACCGTGACATGCTGAGTCTCTGGGAAAGCAGAGATCCCCAGTGCTGTTGCGGCTAAAGATAGGCTGCAGAGGGATAATGAAGACCAGCAAGAGCTTTCAGGGCTGGCACCTTCCTTGTGGGAGAAGGAGCCAGACGTTTGCCTTTTCAGAAAAAGTTTCTGCCGAGAACGAGCACCGTGACATGCTGAGTCTCTGGGAAAGCAGAGATCCCCAGTGCTGTTGCGGCTAAAGATAGGCTGCAGAGGGATAGTGAAGACCTGCAAGAGCTTTCAGGGCTGGCACCTTCCTTGTGGGAGAAGGAGCAAGACGTTTGCCTTTTGAGAAAAAGTTTCTGCCGAGAACGAGCACCGTGACATGCTGCTTCTCTGGGAAAGCAGAGATCCCCAGTGCTGTTGTGCCTGTGGATAGGCTGCAGGGGGACGGTGAAGACCAGCAAGAGCTTTCAGGGCTGGCACATTCCTTGTGGGAGAAGGAGCCAGACGTTTGCCTTTTCAGAAAAAAGTTTCTGCCGAGAACGAGCACCGTGACATGCTGAGTCTCTGGGAAAGCAGAGATCCCCAGTGCTGTTGCGGCTAAAGATAGGCTGCAGAGGGATAGTGAAGACCAGCAAGAGCTTTCAGGGCTGGCACCTTCCTTGTGGGAGAAGGAGCCAGACGTTTGCCTTTTCAGAAAAAGTTTCTGCCGAGAACGAGCACCGTGACATGCTGAGTCTCTGGGAAAGCAGAGATGCCCAGTGCTGTTGTGCCTGTGGATAGGCTGCAGGGGGACGGTGAAGACCAGCAAGATCTTTCAGGGCTGGCACCTTCCTTGTGGGAGAAGGAGCCAGACGTTTGCCTTTTCAGAAAAAGTTTCTGCCGAGAACGAACACCGTGACATGCTGAGTGTCTGGGAAAGCAGAGATCCCCAGTGCTGTTGTGCCTGTGGATAGGCTGCAGGGGGACGGTGAAGACCAGCAAGAGCTTTCAGGGCTGGCACCTTCCTTGTGGGAGAAGGAGCCAGACGTTTGCCTTTTCAGAAAAAGTTTCTGCCGAGAACGAGCACCGTGACATGCTGAGTTTCTGCGAAAACAGAGATCCCCAGTGCTGTTGTGCCTGTGGATAGGCTGCAGGGGGACGGTGAAGACCAGCAAGAGCTTTCAGGGCTGGCACCTTCCTTGTGGGAGAAGGAGCCAGACGTTTGCCTTTTCAGAAAAAGTCTCTGCCGAGAGCGAGCACCATGAGATGCTGAGTCTCTGGGAAAGCAGAGATCCCCAGTGCCGTTGTGCCTGTGGATAGGCTGCAGGGGGACGGTGAAGACCAGCAAGAGCTTTCAGGGCTGGCACCTTCCTTGTGGGAGAAGGAGCCAGACGTTTGCCTTTTCAGAAAAAGTCTCTGCCGAGAGCGACCACCATGAGATGCTGAGTCTCTGGGAAAGCAGAGATCCCCAGTGCTGTTGTGCCTGTGGATAGGCTGCAGAGGGATAGTGAAGACCAGCAAGAGCTTTCAGGGCTGGCACCTTCCTTGTGGGAGAAGGAGCCAGACGTTTGCCTTTTCAGAAAAAGTTTCTGCCGAGAACGAGCACCGTGACATGCTGAGTCTCTGGGAAAGCAGAGATCCCCAGTGCTGTTGCGGCTAAAGATAGGCTGCAGAGGGATAGTGAAGACCTGCAAGACCTTTCAGGGCTGGCACCTTCCTTGTGGGAGAAGGAGCCAGACGTTTGCCTTTTGAGAAAAAGTTTCTGCCGAGAACGAGCACCGTGACATGCTGAGTCTCTGGGAAAGCAGAGATCCCCAGTGCTGTTGTGCCTGTGGATAGGCTGCAGGGGGACGGTGAAGACCAGCAAGAGCTTTCAGGGCTGGCACCTTCCTTGTGGGAGAAGGAGCCAGACGTTTGCCTTTTCAGAAAAAGTTTCTGCCGAGAACGAGCACCGTGACATGCTGAGTCTCTGGGAAAGCAGAGATCCCCAGTGCTGTTGCGGCTAAAGATAGGCTGCAGAGGGATAGTGAAGACCTGCAAGAGCTTTCAGGGCTGGCACCTTCCTTGTGGGAGAAGGAGCCAGACGTTTGCCTTTTGAGAAAAAGTTTCTGCCGAGAACGAGCACCGTGACATGCTGCTTCTCTGGGAAAGCAGAGATCCCCAGTGCTGTTGTGCCTGTGGATAGGCTGCAGGGGGACAGTGAAGACCAGCAAGAGCTTTCAGGGCTGGCACCTTCCTTGTGGGAGAAGGAGCCAGACGTTTGCCTTTTGAGAAAAAGTTTCTGCCGAGAACGAGCACCGTGACATGCTGAGTCTCTGGGAAAGCAGAGATCCCCAGTGCTGTTGCGGCTAAAGATAGGCTGCAGAGGGATAGTGAAGACCTGCAAGAGCTTTCAGGGCTGGCACCATCCTTGTGGGAGAAGGAGCCAGACGTTTGCCTTTTCAGAAAAAGTCTCTGCCGAGAGCGAGCACCATGAGATGCTGAGTCTCTGGGAAAGCAGAGATCCCCAGTGCTGTTGCGGCTAAAGATAGGCTGCAGAGGGATAGTGAAGACCAGCAAGAGCTTTCAGGGCTGGCACCTTCCTTGTGGGAGAAGGAGCCAGACGTTTGCCTTTTCAGAAAAAGTTTCTGCCGAGAACGAGCACCGTGACATGCTGAGTCTCTGGGAAAGCAGAGATCCCCAGTGCTGTTGCGGCTAAAGATAGGCTGCAGAGGGATAGTGAAGACCTGCAAGAGCTTTCAGGGCTGGCACCTTCCTTGTGGGAGAAGGAGCCAGACGTTTGCCTTTTGAGAAAAAGTTTCTGCCGAGAACGAGCACCGTGACATGCTGCTTCTCTGGGAAAGCAGAGATCCCCAGTGCTGTTGTGCCTGTGGATAGGCTGCAGGGGGACGGTGAAGACCAGCAAGATCTTTCAGGGCTGGCACCTTCCTTGTGGGAGAAGGAGCCAGACGTTTGCCTTTTCAGAAAAAGTTTCTGCCGAGAACGAGCACCGTGACATGCTGAGTCTCTGGGAAAGCAGAGATCCCCAGTGCTGTTGCGGCTAAAGATAGGCTGCAGAGGGATAGTGAAGACCTGCAAGAGCTTTCAGGGCTGGCACCTTCCTTGTGGGAGAAGGAGCCAGACGTTTGCCTTTTCAGAAAAAGTCTCTGCCGAGAGCGAGCACCATGAGATGCTGAGTCTCTGGGAAAGCAGAGATCCCCAGTGCTGTTGTGCCTGTGGATAGGCTGCAGGGGGACGGTGAAGACCAGCAAGAGCTTTCAGGGCTGGCACCTTCCTTGTGGGAGAAGGAGCCAGACGTTTGCCTTTTCAGAAAAAGGCTCTGCCGAGAGCGAGCACCATGAGATGCTGAGTCTCTGGGAAAGCAGAGATCCCCAGTGCTGTTGTGCCTGTGGATAGGCTGCAGAGGGATAGTGAAGACCAGCAAGAGCTTTCAGGGCTGGCACCTTCCTTGTGGGAGAAGGAGCCAGACATTTGCCTTTTCAGAAAAAGGCTCTGCCGAGAGCGAGCACCATGAGATGCTGAGTCTCTGGGAAAGCAGAAATCCCCAGTGCTGTTGTGCCTGTGGATAGGCTGCAGAGGGATAGTGAAGACCAGCAAGAGCTTTCAGGGCTGGCACCTTCCTTGTGGGAGAAGGAGCCAGACGTTTGCCTTTTCAGAAAAAGTTTCTGCCGAGAACGAGCACCGTGACATGCTGAGTCTCTGCGAAAGCAGAGATCCCCAGTGCTGTTGCGGCTAAAGATAGGCTGCAGAGGGATAGTGAAGACCTGCAAGAGCTTTCAGGGCTGGCACCTTCCTTGTGGGAGAAGGAGCCAGACGTTTGCCTTTTCAGAAAAAAGTTTCTGCCGAGAACGAGCACCGTGACATGCTGAGTCTCTGGGAAAGCAGAGATCCCCAGTGCTGTTGCGGCTAAAGATAGGCTGCAGAGGGATAGTGAAGACCAGCAAGAGCTTTCAGGGCTGGCACCTTCCTTGTGGGAGAAGGAGCCAGACGTTTGCCTTTTCAGAAAAAGGCTCTGCCGAGAGCGAGCACCATGAGATGCTGAGTCTCTGGGAAAGCAGAAATCCCCAGTGCTGTTGTGCCTGTGGATAGGCTGCAGAGGGATAGTGAAGACCAGCAAGAGCTTTCAGGGCTGGCACCTTCCTTGTGGGAGAAGGAGCCAGACGTTTGCCTTTTCAGAAAAAGTTTCTGCCGAGAACGAGCACCGTGACATGCTGAGTCTCTGGGAAAGCAGAGATCCCCAGTGCTGTTGCGGCTAAAGATAGGCTGCAGAGGGATAGTGAAGACCTGCAAGAGCTTTCAGGGCTGGCACCTTCCTTGTGGGAGAAGGAGCCAGACGTTTGCCTTTTCAGAAAAAGTTTCTGCCGAGAACGAGCACCGTGACATGCTGAGTCTCTGGGAAAGCAGAGATCCCCAGTGCTGTTGTGCCTGTGGATAGGCTGCAGGGGGACGGTGAAGACCAGCAAGATCTTTCAGGGCTGGCACCTTCCTTGTGGGAGAAGGAGCCAGACGTTTGCCTTTTCAGAAAAAAGTTTCTGCCGAGAACGAGCACCGTGACATGCTGAGTCTCTGGGAAAGCAGAGATCCCCAGTGCTGTTGCGGCTAAAGATAGGCTGCAGAGGGATAGTGAAGACCAGCAAGAGCTTTCAGGGCTGGCACCTTCCTTGTGGGAGAAGGAGCCAGACGTTTGCCTTTTCAGAAAATGTTTCTGCCGAGAACGAGCACCGTGACATGCTGAGTCTCTGGGAAAGCAGAGATGCCCAGTGCTGTTGTGCCTGTGGATAGGCTGCAGAGGGATATTGAAGACCTGCAATAGCTTTCAGGGCTGGCACCTTCCTTGTGGGAGAAGGAGCCAGACGTTTGCCTTTTCAGAAAAAGTTTCTGCCGAGAACGAACACCGTGACATGCTGAGTGTCTGGGAAAGCAGAGATCCCCAGTGCTGTTGTGCCTGTGGATAGGCTGCAGGGGGACGGTGAAGACCAGCAAGAGCTTTCAGGGCTGGCACCTTCCTTGTGGGAGAAGGAGCCAGACGTTTGCCTTTTCAGAAAAAGTTTCTGCCGAGAACGAGCACCGTGACATGCTGAGTTTCTGCGAAAGCAGAGATCCCCAGTGCTGTTGTGCCTGTGGATAGGCTGCAGGGGGACGGTGAAGACCAGCAAGAGCTTTCAGGGCTGGCATCTTCCTTGTGGGAGAAGGAGCCAGACGTTTGCCTTTTCAGAAAAAAGTTTCTGCCGAGAACGAGCACCGTGACATGCTGAGTCTCTGGGAAAGCAGAGATCCCCAGTGCTGTTGCGGCTAAAGATAGGCTGCAGAGGGATAGTGAAGACCAGCAAGAGCTTTCAGGGCTGGCACATTCCTTGTGGGAGAAGGAGCCAGACGTTTGCCTTTTCAGAAAAAGTTTCTGCCGAGAACGAGCACCGTGACATGCTGAGTCTCTGGGAAAGCAGAGATCCCCAGTGCTGTTGCGGCTAAAGATAGGCTGCAGAGGGATAGTGAAGACCTGCAAGAGCTTTCAGGGCTGGCACCTTCCTTGTGGGAGAAGGAGCCAGACGTTTGCCTTTTCAGAAAAAGTTTCTGCCGAGAAAGAGCACCGTGACATGCTGCTTCTCTGGGAAAGCAGAGATCCCCAGTGCTGTTGTGCCTGTGGATAGGCTGCAGGGGGACGGTGAAGACCAGCAAGAGCTTTCAGGGCTGGCACCTTCCTTGTGGGAGAAGGAGCCAGACGTTTGCCTTTTGAGAAAAAGTTTCTGCCGAGAACGAGCACCGTGACATGCTGAGTCTCTGGGAAAGCAGAGATCCCCAGTGCTGTTGCGGCTAAAGATAGGCTGCAGAGGGATAGTGAAGACCTGCAAGAGCTTTCAGGGCTGGCACCTTCCTTGTGGGAGAAGGAGCCAGACGTTTGCCTTTTGAGAAAAAGTTTCTGCCGAGAACGAGCACCGTGACATGCTGCTTCTCTGGGAAAGCAGAGATCCCCAGTGCTGTTGTGCCTGTGGATAGGCTGCAGGGGGACGGTGAAGACCAGCAAGAGCTTTCAGGGCTGGCACCTTCCTTGTGGGAGAAGGAGCCAGACGTTTGCCTTTTCAGAAAAAGTCTCTGCCGAGAGCGAGCACCATGAGATGCTGAGTCTCTGGGAAAGCAGAGATCCCCAGTGCTGTTGCGGCTAAAGATAGGCTGCAGAGGGATAGTGAAGACCAGCAAGAGCTTTCAGGGCTGGCACCTTCCTTGTGGGAGAAGGAGCCAGACGTTTGCCTTTTCAGAAAAAGTTTTTGCGAGAACGAGCACCGTGACATGCTGAGTCTCTGGGAAAGCAGAGATCCCCAGTGCTGTTGCGGCTAAAGATAGGCTGCAGAGGGATAGTGAAGACCTGCAAGAGCTTTCAGGGCTGGCACCTTCCTTGTGGGAGAAGGAGCCAGACATTTGCCTTTTGAGAAAAAGTTTCTGCCGAGAACGAGCACCGTGACATGCTGAGTCTCTGGGAAAGCAGAGATCCCCAGTGCTGTTGTGCCTGTGGATAGGCTGCAGGGGGACGGTGAAGACCAGCAAGAGCTTTCAGGGCTGGCACCTTCCTTGTGGGAGAAGGAGCCAGACGTTTGCCTTTTGAGAAAAAGTTTCTGCCGAGAACGAGCACCGTGACATGCTGAGTCTCTGGGAAAGCAGAGATCCCCAGTGCTGTTGCGGCTAAAGATAGGCTGCAGAGGGATAGTGAAGACCAGCAAGAGCTTTCAGGGCTGGCACCTTCCTTGTGGGAGAAGGAGCCAGACGTTTGCCTTTTCAGAAAAAGTTTCTGCCGAGAACGAGCACCGTGACATGCTGAGTCTCTGGGAAAGCAGAGATGCCCAGTGCTGTTGTGCCTGTGTATAGGCTGCAGGGGGACGGTGAAGACCAGCAAGAGCTTTCAGGGCTGGCACCTTCCTTGTGGGAGAAGGAGCCAGACGTTTGCCTTTTCAGAAAAAGTTTCTGCCGAGAACGAGCACCGTGACATGCTGAGTCTCTGGGAAAGCAGAGATCCCCAGTGCTGTTGTGCCTGTGGATAGGCTGCAGAGGGATATTGAAGACCTGCAATAGCTTTCAGGGCTGGCACCTTCCTTGTGGGAGAAGGAGCCAGACGTTTGCCTTTTCAGAAAAAGGCTCTGCCGAGAACGAGCACCGTGACATGCTGAGTCTCTGGGAAAGCAGAGATCCCCAGTGCTGTTGCGGCTAAAGATAGGCTGCAGAGGGATAGTGAAGACCTGCAAGAGCTTTCAGGGCTGGCACCTTCCTTGTGGGAGAAGGAGCCAGACGTTTGCCTTTTCAGAAAAAGTTTCTGCCGAGAACGAGCACCGTGACATGCTGAGTCTCTGGGAAAGCAGAGATCCCCAGTGCTGTTGTGCCTGTGGATAGGCTGCAGGGGGACGGTGAAGACCAGCAAGAGCTTTCAGGGCTGGCACCTTCCTTGTGGGAGAAGGAGCCAGACGTTTGCCTTTTCAGAAAAAGTTTCTGCCAAGAACGAGCACCGTGACATGCTGAGTCTCTGGGAAAGCAGAGATCCCCAGTGCTGTTGCGGCTAAAGATAGGCTGCAGAGGGATAATGAAGACCAGCAAGAGCTTTCAGGGCTGGCACCTTCCTTGTGGGAGAAGGAGCCAGACGTTTGCCTTTTCAGAAAAAGTTTCTGCCGAGAACGAGCACCGTGACATGCTGAGTCTCTGGGAAAGCAGAGATCCCCAGTGCTGTTGCGGCTAAAGATAGGCTGCAGAGGGATAGTGAAGACCTGCAAGAGCTTTCAGGGCTGGCACCTTCCTTGTGGGAGAAGGAGCAAGACGTTTGCCTTTTGAGAAAAAGTTTCTGCCGAGAACGAGCACCGTGACATGCTGCTTCTCTGGGAAAGCAGAGATCCCCAGTGCTGTTGTGCCTGTGGATAGGCTGCAGGGGGACGGTGAAGACCAGCAAGAGCTTTCAGGGCTGGCACATTCCTTGTGGGAGAAGGAGCCAGACGTTTGCCTTTTCAGAAAAAAGTTTCTGCCGAGAACGAGCACCGTGACATGCTGAGTCTCTGGGAAAGCAGAGATCCCCAGTGCTGTTGCGGCTAAAGATAGGCTGCAGAGGGATAGTGAAGACCAGCAAGAGCTTTCAGGGCTGGCACCTTCCTTGTGGGAGAAGGAGCCAGACGTTTGCCTTTTCAGAAAAAGTTTCTGCCGAGAACGAGCACCGTGACATGCTGAGTCTCTGGGAAAGCAGAGATGCCCAGTGCTGTTGTGCCTGTGGATAGGCTGCAGGGGGACGGTGAAGACCAGCAAGATCTTTCAGGGCTGGCACCTTCCTTGTGGGAGAAGGAGCCAGACGTTTGCCTTTTCAGAAAAAGTTTCTGCCGAGAACGAACACCGTGACATGCTGAGTGTCTGGGAAAGCAGAGATCCCCAGTGCTGTTGTGCCTGTGGATAGGCTGCAGGGGGACGGTGAAGACCAGCAAGAGCTTTCAGGGCTGGCACCTTCCTTGTGGGAGAAGGAGCCAGACGTTTGCCTTTTCAGAAAAAGTTTCTGCCGAGAACGAGCACCGTGACATGCTGAGTTTCTGCGAAAACAGAGATCCCCAGTGCTGTTGTGCCTGTGGATAGGCTGCAGGGGGACGGTGAAGACCAGCAAGAGCTTTCAGGGCTGGCACCTTCCTTGTGGGAGAAGGAGCCAGACGTTTGCCTTTTCAGAAAAAGTCTCTGCCGAGAGCGAGCACCATGAGATGCTGAGTCTCTGGGAAAGCAGAGATCCCCAGTGCCGTTGTGCCTGTGGATAGGCTGCAGGGGGACGGTGAAGACCAGCAAGAGCTTTCAGGGCTGGCACCTTCCTTGTGGGAGAAGGAGCCAGACGTTTGCCTTTTCAGAAAAAGTCTCTGCCGAGAGCGACCACCATGAGATGCTGAGTCTCTGGGAAAGCAGAGATCCCCAGTGCTGTTGTGCCTGTGGATAGGCTGCAGAGGGATAGTGAAGACCAGCAAGAGCTTTCAGGGCTGGCACCTTCCTTGTGGGAGAAGGAGCCAGACGTTTGCCTTTTCAGAAAAAGTTTCTGCCGAGAACGAGCACCGTGACATGCTGAGTCTCTGGGAAAGCAGAGATCCCCAGTGCTGTTGCGGCTAAAGATAGGCTGCAGAGGGATAGTGAAGACCTGCAAGACCTTTCAGGGCTGGCACCTTCCTTGTGGGAGAAGGAGCCAGACGTTTGCCTTTTGAGAAAAAGTTTCTGCCGAGAACGAGCACCGTGACATGCTGAGTCTCTGGGAAAGCAGAGATCCCCAGTGCTGTTGTGCCTGTGGATAGGCTGCAGGGGGACGGTGAAGACCAGCAAGAGCTTTCAGGGCTGGCACCTTCCTTGTGGGAGAAGGAGCCAGACGTTTGCCTTTTCAGAAAAAGTTTCTGCCGAGAACGAGCACCGTGACATGCTGAGTCTCTGGGAAAGCAGAGATCCCCAGTGCTGTTGCGGCTAAAGATAGGCTGCAGAGGGATAGTGAAGACCTGCAAGAGCTTTCAGGGCTGGCACCTTCCTTGTGGGAGAAGGAGCCAGACGTTTGCCTTTTGAGAAAAAGTTTCTGCCGAGAACGAGCACCGTGACATGCTGCTTCTCTGGGAAAGCAGAGATCCCCAGTGCTGTTGTGCCTGTGGATAGGCTGCAGGGGGACAGTGAAGACCAGCAAGAGCTTTCAGGGCTGGCACCTTCCTTGTGGGAGAAGGAGCCAGACGTTTGCCTTTTGAGAAAAAGTTTCTGCCGAGAACGAGCACCGTGACATGCTGAGTCTCTGGGAAAGCAGAGATCCCCAGTGCTGTTGCGGCTAAAGATAGGCTGCAGAGGGATAGTGAAGACCTGCAAGAGCTTTCAGGGCTGGCACCATCCTTGTGGGAGAAGGAGCCAGACGTTTGCCTTTTCAGAAAAAGTCTCTGCCGAGAGCGAGCACCATGAGATGCTGAGTCTCTGGGAAAGCAGAGATCCCCAGTGCTGTTGCGGCTAAAGATAGGCTGCAGAGGGATAGTGAAGACCAGCAAGAGCTTTCAGGGCTGGCACCTTCCTTGTGGGAGAAGGAGCCAGACGTTTGCCTTTTCAGAAAAAGTTTCTGCCGAGAACGAGCACCGTGACATGCTGAGTCTCTGGGAAAGCAGAGATCCCCAGTGCTGTTGCGGCTAAAGATAGGCTGCAGAGGGATAGTGAAGACCTGCAAGAGCTTTCAGGGCTGGCACCTTCCTTGTGGGAGAAGGAGCCAGACGTTTGCCTTTTCAGAAAAAGTTTCTGCCGAGAACGAGCACCGTGACATGCTGAGTCTCTGGGAAAGCAGAGATCCCCAGTGCTGTTGCGGCTAAAGATAGGCTGCAGAGGGATAGTGAAGACCTGCAAGAGCTTTCAGGGCTGGCACCTTCCTTGTGGGAGAAGGAGCCAGACGTTTGCCTTTTCAGAAAAAGTTTCTGCCGAGAACGAGCACCGTGACATGCTGAGTCTCTGGGAAAGCAGAGATCCCCAGTGCTGTTGTGCCTGTGGATAGGCTGCAGGGGGACGGTGAAGACCAGCAAGATCTTTCAGGGCTGGCACCTTCCTTGTGGGAGAAGGAGCCAGACGTTTGCCTTTTCAGAAAAAAGTTTCTGCCGAGAACGAGCACCGTGACATGCTGAGTCTCTGGGAAAGCAGAGATCCCCAGTGCTGTTGCGGCTAAAGATAGGCTGCAGAGGGATAGTGAAGACCAGCAAGAGCTTTCAGGGCTGGCACCTTCCTTGTGGGAGAAGGAGCCAGACGTTTGCCTTTTCAGAAAATGTTTCTGCCGAGAACGAGCACCGTGACATGCTGAGTCTCTGGGAAAGCAGAGATGCCCAGTGCTGTTGTGCCTGTGGATAGGCTGCAGAGGGATATTGAAGACCTGCAATAGCTTTCAGGGCTGGCACCTTCCTTGTGGGAGAAGGAGCCAGACGTTTGCCTTTTCAGAAAAAGTTTCTGCCGAGAACGAACACCGTGACATGCTGAGTGTCTGGGAAAGCAGAGATCCCCAGTGCTGTTGTGCCTGTGGATAGGCTGCAGGGGGACGGTGAAGACCAGCAAGAGCTTTCAGGGCTGGCACCTTCCTTGTGGGAGAAGGAGCCAGACGTTTGCCTTTTCAGAAAAAGTTTCTGCCGAGAACGAGCACCGTGACATGCTGAGTTTCTGCGAAAGCAGAGATCCCCAGTGCTGTTGTGCCTGTGGATAGGCTGCAGGGGGACGGTGAAGACCAGCAAGAGCTTTCAGGGCTGGCATCTTCCTTGTGGGAGAAGGAGCCAGACGTTTGCCTTTTCAGAAAAAAGTTTCTGCCGAGAACGAGCACCGTGACATGCTGAGTCTCTGGGAAAGCAGAGATCCCCAGTGCTGTTGCGGCTAAAGATAGGCTGCAGAGGGATAGTGAAGACCAGCAAGAGCTTTCAGGGCTGGCACATTCCTTGTGGGAGAAGGAGCCAGACGTTTGCCTTTTCAGAAAAAGTTTCTGCCGAGAACGAGCACCGTGACATGCTGAGTCTCTGGGAAAGCAGAGATCCCCAGTGCTGTTGCGGCTAAAGATAGGCTGCAGAGGGGTAGTGAAGACCTGCAAGAGCTTTCAGGGCTGGCACCTTCCTTGTGGGAGAAGGAGCCAGACGTTTGCCTGTTCAGAAAAAGTTTCTGCCGAGACCGAGCACCGTGACATGCTGAGTCTCTGGGAAAGCAGAGATCCCCAGTGCTGTTGTGCCTGTGGATAGGCTGCAGGGGGACGGTGAAGACCAGCAAGAGCTTTCAGGGCTGGCATCTTCCTTGTGGGAGAAGGAGCCAGACGTTTGCCTTTTCAGAAAAAAGTTTCTGCCGAGAACGAGCACCGTGACATGCTGAGTCTCTGGGAAAGCAGAGATCCCCAGTGCTGTTGCGGCTAAAGATAGGCTGCAGAGGGATAGTGAAGACCAGCAAGAGCTTTCAGGGCTGGCACCTTCCTTGTGGGAGAAGGAGCCAGACGTTTGCCTTTTCAGAAAAAGGCTCTGCCGAGAGCGAGCACCATGAGATGCTGAGTCTCTGGGAAAGCAGAAATCCCCAGTGCTGTTGTGCCTGTGGATAGGCTGCAGAGGGATAGTGAAGACCAGCAAGAGCTTTCAGGGCTGGCACCTTCCTTGTGGGAGAAGGAGCCAGACGTTTGCCTTTTCAGAAAAAGTTTCTGCCGAGAACGAGCACCGTGACATGCTGAGTCTCTGGGAAAGCAGAGATCCCCAGTGCTGTTGCGGCTAAAGATAGGCTGCAGGGGGACGGTGAAGACCAGCAAGAGCTTTCAGGGCTGGCACCTTCCTTGTGGGAGAAGGAGCCAGACGTTTGCCTTTTCAGAAAAAGTTTCTGCCGAGAATGAACACCGTGACATGCTGAGTCTCTGGGAAAGCAGAGATCCCCAGTGCTGTTGTGCCTGTGGATAGGCTGCAGGGGGACGGTGAAGACCAGCAAGAGCTTTCAGGGCTGGCACCTTCCTTGTGGGAGAAGGAGCCAGACGTTTGCCTTTTCAGAAAAAGTTTCTGCCGAGAACGAGCACCGTGACATGCTGAGTCTCTGCGAAAGCAGAGATCCCCAGTGCTGTTGTGCCTGTGGATAGGCTGCAGGGGGACGGTGAAGACCAGCAAGAGCTTTCAGGGCTGGCACCTTCCTTGTGGGAGAAGGAGCCAGACGTTTGCCTTTTCAGAAAAAGTTTCTGCCGAGAACGAGCACTGTGAGATGCTGAGTCTCTGGGAAAGCAGAAATCCCCAGTGCTGTTGTGCCTGTGGATAGGCTGCAGAGGGATAGTGAAGACCAGCAAGAGCTTTCAGGGCTGGCACCTTCCTTGTGGGAGAAGGAGCCAGACGTTTGCCTTTTCAGAAAAAGTTTCTGCCGAGAACGAGCACCGTGACATGCTGAGTCTCTGGGAAAGCAGAGATCCCCAGTGCTGTTGCGGCTAAAGATAGGCTGCAGAGGGATAGTGAAGACCTGCAAGAGCTTTCAGGGCTGGCACCTTCCTTGTGGGAGAAGGAGCCAGACGTTTGCCTTTTCAGAAAAAGTTTCTGCCGAGAAAGAGCACCGTGACATGCTGCTTCTCTGGGAAAGCAGAGATCCCCAGTGCTGTTGTGCCTGTGGATAGGCTGCAGGGGGACGGTGAAGACCAGCAAGAGCTTTCAGGGCTGGCACCTTCCTTGTGGGAGAAGGAGCCAGACGTTTGCCTTTTGAGAAAAAGTTTCTGCCGAGAACGAGCACCGTGACATGCTGAGTCTCTGGGAAAGCAGAGATCCCCAGTGCTGTTGCGGCTAAAGATAGGCTGCAGAGGGATAGTGAAGACCTGCAAGAGCTTTCAGGGCTGGCACCTTCCTTGTGGGAGAAGGAGCCAGACGTTTGCCTTTTGAGAAAAAGTTTCTGCCGAGAACGAGCACCGTGACATGCTGCTTCTCTGGGAAAGCAGAGATCCCCAGTGCTGTTGTGCCTGTGGATAGGCTGCAGGGGGACGGTGAAGACCAGCAAGAGCTTTCAGGGCTGGCACCTTCCTTGTGGGAGAAGGAGCCAGACGTTTGCCTTTTCAGAAAAAGTCTCTGCCGAGAGCGAGCACCATGAGATGCTGAGTCTCTGGGAAAGCAGAGATCCCCAGTGCTGTTGCGGCTAAAGATAGGCTGCAGAGGGATAGTGAAGACCAGCAAGAGCTTTCAGGGCTGGCACCTTCCTTGTGGGAGAAGGAGCCAGACGTTTGCCTTTTCAGAAAAAGTTTTTGCGAGAACGAGCACCGTGACATGCTGAGTCTCTGGGAAAGCAGAGATCCCCAGTGCTGTTGCGGCTAAAGATAGGCTGCAGAGGGATAGTGAAGACCTGCAAGAGCTTTCAGGGCTGGCACCTTCCTTGTGGGAGAAGGAGCCAGACATTTGCCTTTTGAGAAAAAGTTTCTGCCGAGAACGAGCACCGTGACATGCTGCTTCTCTGGGAAAGCAGAGATCCCCAGTGCTGTTGTGCCTGTGGATAGGCTGCAGGGGGACGGTGAAGACCAGCAAGAGCTTTCAGGGCTGGCACCTTCCTTGTGGGAGAAGGAGCCAGACGTTTGCCTTTTGAGAAAAAGTTTCTGCCGAGAACGAGCACCGTGACATGCTGAGTCTCTGGGAAAGCAGAGATCCCCAGTGCTGTTGCGGCTAAAGATAGGCTGCAGAGGGATAGTGAAGACCTGCAAGAGCTTTCAGGGCTGGCACCTTCCTTGTGGGAGAAGGAGCCAGACGTTTGCCTTTTCAGAAAAAGTTTCTGCCGAGAAAGAGCACCGTGACATGCTGCTTCTCTGGGAAAGCAGAGATCCCCAGTGCTGTTGTGCCTGTGGATAGGCTGCAGGGGGACGGTGAAGACCAGCAAGAGCTTTCAGGGCTGGCACCTTCCTTGTGGGAGAAGGAGCCAGACGTTTGCCTTTTGAGAAAAAGTTTCTGCCGAGAACGAGCACCGTGACATGCTGAGTCTCTGGGAAAGCAGAGATCCCCAGTGCTGTTGCGGCTAAAGATAGGCTGCAGAGGGATAGTGAAGACCTGCAAGAGCTTTCAGGGCTGGCACCTTCCTTGTGGGAGAAGGAGCCAGACGTTTGCCTTTTGAGAAAAAGTTTCTGCCGAGAACGAGCACCGTGACATGCTGCTTCTCTGGGAAAGCAGAGATCCCCAGTGCTGTTGTGCCTGTGGATAGGCTGCAGAGGGATAGTGAAGACCTGCAAGAGCTTTCAGGGCTGGCACCATCCTTGTGGGAGAAGGAGCCAGACGTTTGCCTTTTCAGAAAAAGTCTCTGCCGAGAGCGAGCACCATGAGATGCTGAGTCTCTGGGAAAGCAGAGATCCCCAGTGCTGTTGCGGCTAAAGATAGGCTGCAGAGGGATAGTGAAGACCAGCAAGAGCTTTCAGGGCTGGCACCTTCCTTGTGGGAGAAGGAGCCAGACGTTTGCCTTTTGAGAAAAAGTTTCTGCCGAGAACGAGCACCGTGACATGCTGAGTCACTGGGAAAGCAGAGATCCCCAGTGCTGTTGTGCCTGTGGATAGGCTGCAGGGGGACGGTGAAGACCAGCAAGAGCTTTCAGGGCTGGCATCTTCCTTGTGGGAGAAGGAGCCAGACGTTTGCCTTTTCAGAAAAAAGTTTCTGCCGAGAACGAGCACCGTGACATGCTGAGTCTCTGGGAAAGCAGAGATCCCCAGTGCTGTTGCGGCTAAAGATAGGCTGCAGAGGGATAGTGAATACCAGCAAGAGCTTTCAGGGCTGGCACCTTCCTTGTGGGAGAAGGAGCCAGACGTTTGCCATTTCAGAAAAAGGCTCTGCCGAGAACGAGCACCGTGACATGCTGAGTCTCTGGGAAAGCAGAAATCCCCAGTGCTGTTGTGCCTGTGGATAGGCTGCAGAGGGATAGTGAAGACCAGCAAGAGCTTTCAGGGCTGGCACCTTCCTTGTGGGAGAAGGAGCCAGACGTTTGCCTTTTCAGAAAAAGTTTCTGCCGAGAACGAGCACCGTGACATGCTGAGTCTCTGGGAAAGCAGAGATCCCCAGTGCTGTTGCGGCTAAAGATAGGCTGCAGAGGGATAGTGAAGACCTGCAAGAGCTTTCAGGGCTGGCACCTTCCTTGTGGGAGAAGGAGCCAGACGTTTGCCTTTTGAGAAAAAGTTTCTGCCGAGAACGAGCACCGTGACATGCTGCTTCTCTGGGAAAGCAGAGATCCCCAGTGCTGTTGTGCCTGTGGATAGGCTGCAGGGGGACAGTGAAGACCAGCAAGAGCTTTCAGGGCTGGCACCTTCCTTGTGGGAGAAGGAGCCAGACGTTTGCCTTTTGAGAAAAAGTTTCTGCCGAGAACGAGCACCGTGACATGCTGAGTCTCTGGGAAAGCAGAGATCCCAAGTGCTGTTGCGGCTAAAGATAGGCTGCAGAGGGATAGTGAAGACCAGCAAGAGCTTTCAGGGCTGGCACCTTCCTTGTGGGAGAAGGAGCCAGACGTTTGCCTTTTCAGAAAAAGTTTTTGCCGAGAACGAGCACCGTGACATGCTGAGTCTCTGGGAAAGCAGAGATCCCCAGTGCTGTTGCGGCTAAAGATAGGCTGCAGAGGGATAGTGAAGACCTGCAAGAGCTTTCAGGGCTGGCACCTTCCTTGTGGGAGAAGGAGCCAGACGTTTGCCTTTTGAGAAAAAGTTTCTGCCGAGAACGAGCACCGTGACATGCTGCTTCTCTGGGAAAGCAGAGATCCCCAGTGCTGTTGTGCCTGTGGATAGGCTGCAGGGGGACAGTGAAGACCAGCAAGATGTTTCAGGGCTGGCACCTTCCTTGTGGGAGAAGGAGCCAGACGTTTGCCTTTTGAGAAAAAGTTTCTGCCGAGAACGAGCACCGTGACATGCTGAGTCTCTGGGAAAGCAGAGATCCCCAGTGCTGTTGCGGCTAAAGATAGGCTGCAGAGGGATAGTGAAGACCTGCAAGAGCTTTCAGGGCTGGCACCATCCTTGTGGGAGAAGGAGCCAGACGTTTGCCTTTTCAGAAAAAGTCTCTGCCGAGAGCGAGCACCATGAGATGCTGAGTCTCTGGGAAAGCAGAGATCCCCAGTGCTGTTGCGGCTAAAGATAGGCTGCAGAGGGATAGTGAAGACCAGCAAGAGCTTTCAGGGCTGGCACCTTCCTTGTGGGAGAAGGAGCCAGACGTTTGCCTTTTCAGAAAAAGTTTCTGCCGAGAACGAGCACCGTGACATGCTGAGTCTCTGGGAAAGCAGAGATCCCCAGTGCTGTTGCGGCTAAAGATAGGCTGCAGAGGGATAGTGAAGACCTGCAAGAGCTTTCAGGGCTGGCACCTTCCTTGTGGGAGAAGGAGCCAGACGTTTGCCTTTTGAGAAAAAGTTTCTGCCGAGAACGAGCACCGTGACATGCTGCTTCTCTGGGAAAGCAGAGATCCCCAGTGCTGTTGTGCCTGTGGATAGGCTGCAGGGGGACGGTGAAGACCAGCAAGATCTTTCAGGGCTGGCACCTTCCTTGTGGGAGAAGGAGACAGACGTTTGCCTTTTCAGAAAAAGTTTCTGCCGAGAACGAGCACCGTGACATGCTGAGTCTCTGGGAAAGCAGAGATCCCCAGTGCTGTTGCGGCTAAAGATAGGCTGCAGAGGGATAGTGAAGACCTGCAAGAGCTTTCAGGGCTGGCACCTTCCTTGTGGGAGAAGGAGCCAGACGTTTGCCTTTTCAGAAAAAGTCTCTGCCGAGAGCGAGCACCATGAGATGCTGAGTCTCTGGGAAAGCAGAGATCCCCAGTGCTGTTGTGCCTGTGGATAGGCTGCAGGGGGACGGTGAACACCAGCAAGAGCTTTCAGGGCTGGCACCTTCCTTGTGGGAGAAGGAGCCAGACGTTTGCCTTTTCAGAAAAAGTTTCTGCCGAGAACGAGCACCGTGACATGCTGAGTCTCTGCGAAAGCAGAGATCCCCAGTGCTGTTGTGCCTGTGGATAGGCTGCAGGGGGACGGTGAAGACCAGCAAGAGCTTTCAGGGCTGGCACCTTCCTTGTGGGAGAAGGAGCCAGACGTTTGCCTTTTCAGAAAAAAGTTTCTGCCGAGAACGAGCACCATGAGATGCTGAGTCTCTGGGAAAGCAGAGATCCCCAGTGCTGTTGTGCCTGTGGATAGGCTGCAGGGGGACGGTGAAGACCAGCAAGATCTTTCAGGGCTGGCACGTTCCTTGTGGGAGAAGGAGCCAGACGTTTGCCTTTTCAGAAAAAGTTTCTGCCGAGAACGAGCACCGTGACATGCTGAGTCTCTGGGAAAGCAGAGATCCCCAGTGCTGTTGTGCCTGTGGATAGGCTGCAGAGGGATAGTGAAGACCTGCAATAGCTTTCAGGGCTGGCACCTTCCTTGTGGGAGAAGGAGCCAGACGTTTGCCTTTTCAGAAAAAGGCTCTGCCGAGAACGAGCACCGTGACATGCTGAGTCTCTGGGAAAGCAGAGATCCCCAGTGCTGTTGCGGCTAAAGATAGGCTGCAGAGGGATAGTGAAGACCTGCAAGAGCTTTCAGGGCTGGCACCTTCCTTGTGGGAGAAGGAGCCAGACGTTTGCCTTTTCAGAAAAAGGCTCTGCCGAGAACGAGCACCGTGACATGCTGAGTCTCTGGGAAAGCAGAGATCCCCAGTGCTGTTGTGCCTGTGGATAGGCTGCAGGGGGACGGTGAAGACCAGCAAGAGCTTTCAGGGCTGGCACCTTCCTTGTGGGAGAAGGAGCCAGACGTTTGCCTTTTCAGAAAAAGTTTCTGCCGAGAACGAGCACCGTGACATGCTGAGTCTCTGGGAAAGCAGAGATCCCCAGTGCTGTTGTGCCTGTGGATAGGCTGCAGGGGGACGGTGAAGACCAGCAAGAGCTTTCAGGGCTGGCACCTTCCTTGTGGGAGAAGGAGCCAGACGTTTGCCTTTTCAGAAAAAAGTTTCTGCCGAGAACGAGCACCGTGACATGCTGAGTCTCTGGGAAAGCAGAGATCCCCAGTGCTGTTGCGGCTAAAGATAGGCTGCAGAGGGATAGTGAAGACCAGCAAGAGCTTTCAGGGCTGGCACCTTCCTTGTGGGAGAAGGAGCCAGACGTTTGCCTTTTCAGAAAAAGTCTCTGCCGAGAGCGAGCACCATGAGATGCTGAGTCTCTGGGAAAGCAGAGATCCCCAGTGCTGTTGTGCCTGTGGATAGGCTGCAGGGGGACGGTGAAGACGAGCAAGTTCTTTCAGGGCTGGCACCTTCCTTGTGGGAGAAGGAGCCAGACGTTTGCCTTTTCAGAAAAAGTTTCTGCCGAGAACGAGCACCGTGACATGCTGAGTCTCTGGGAAAGCAGAGATCCCCAGTGCTGTTGTGCCTGTGGTTAGGCTGCAGAGGGATAGTGAAGACCTGCAAGAGCTTTCAGGGCTGGCACCTTCCTTGTGGGAGAAGGAGCCAGACGTTTGCCTTTTCAGAAAAAGTTTCTGCCGAGAACGAGCACCGTGACATGCTGAGTCTCTGGGAAAGCAGAGATCCCCAGTGCTGTTGTGCCTGTGGATAGGCTGCAGGGGGACGGTGAAGACCAGCAAGAGCTTTCAGGGCTGGCACCTTCCTTGTGGGAGAAGGAGCCAGACGTTTGCCTTTTGAGAAAAAGTTTCTGCCGAGAGCGAGCACCGTGACATGCTGAGTCTCTGGGAAAGCAGAGATCCCCAGTGCTGTTGTGCCTGTGGATAGGCTGCAGGGGGATGGTGAAGACCTGCAATAGCTTTCAGGGCTGGCATCTTCCTTGAGGGAGAAGGAGCCAGACGTTTGCCTTTTCAGAAAAAAGTTTCTGCCGAGAACGAGCACCATGACATGCTGAGTCTCTGGGAAAGCAGAGATCCCCAGTGCTGTTGCGGCTAAAGATAGGCTGCAGAGGGATAGTGAAGACCAGCAAGAGCTTTCAGGGCTGGCACCTTCCTTGTGGGAGAAGGAGCCAGACGTTTGCCTTTTGAGAAAAAGTTTCTGCCGAGAACGAGCACCGTGACATGCTGAGTCTCTGGGAAAGCAGAGATCCCCAGTGCTGTTGCGGCTAAAGATAGGCTGCAGAGGGATAGTGAAGACCTGCAAGAGCTTTCAGGGCTGGCACCTTCCTTGTGGGAGAAGGAGCCAGACGTTTGCCTTTTCAGAAAAAGTTTCTGCCGAGAACGAGCACCGTGACATGCTGAGTCTCTGGGAAAGCAGAGATCCCCAGTGCTGTTGCGGCTAAAGATAGGCTGCAGAGGTATAGTGAAGACCTGCAAGAGCTTTCAGGGCTGGCACCATCCTTGTGGGAGAAGGAGCCAGACGTTTGCCTTTTCAGAAAAAGTCTCTGCCGAGAGCGAGCACCATGAGATGCTGAGTCTCTGGGAAAGCAGAGATCCCCAGTGCTGTTGTGCCTGTGGATAGGCTGCAGAGGGATAGTGAAGACCAGCAAGAGCTTTCAGGGCTGGCACCTTCCTTGTGGGAGAAGGAGCCAGACGTTTGCCTTTTCAGAAAAAGTTTCTGCCGAGAACGAGCACCGTGACATGCTGAGTCTCTCGGAAAGCTGAGATCCCCAGTGCTGTTGCGGCTAAAGATAGGCTGCAGAGGGATAGTGAAGACCTGCAAGAGCTTTCAGGGCTGGCACCTTCCTTGTGGGAGAAGGAGCCAGACGTTTGCCTTTTGAGAAAAAGTTTCTGCCGAGAACGAGCACCGTGACATGCTGCTTCTCTGGGAAAGCAGAGATCCCCAGTGCTGTTGTGCCTGTGGATAGCCTGCAGGGGGACGGTGAAGACCAGCAAGATCTTTCAGGGCTGGCACCTTCCTTGTGGGAGAAGGAGCCAGACGTTTGCCTTTTCAGAAAAAGTTTCTGCCGAGAACGAGCACCGTGAGATGCTGAGTCTCTGGGAAAGCAGAGATCCCCAGTGCTGTTGCGGCTAAAGATAGGCTGCAGAGGGATAGTGAAGACCTGCAAGAGCTTTCAGGGCTGGCACCTTCCTTGTGGGAGAAGGAGCCAGACGTTTGCCTTTTCAGAAAAAGTCTCTGCCGATAGCGAGCACCATGAGATGCTGAGTCTCTGGGAAAGCAGAGATCCCCAGTGCTGTTGTGCCTGTGGATAGGCTGCAGGGGGACGGTGAAGACCAGCAAGAGCTTTCAGGGCTGGCACCTTCCTTGTGGGAGAAGGAGCCAGACGTTTGCCTTTTCAGAAAAAGTTTCTGCCGAGAACGAGCACCGTGACATGCTGAGTGTCTGGGAAAGCAGAGATCCCCAGTGCTGTTGCGGCTAAAGATAGGCTGCAGAGGGATAGTGAAGACCTGCAAGAGCTTTCAGGGCTGGCACCTTCCTTGTGGGAGAAGGAGCCAGACGTTTGCCTTTTCAGAAAAAGTTTCTGCCGAGAACGAGCACCGTGACATGCTGAGTCTCTGGGAAAGCAGAGATCCCCAGTGCTGTTGCGGCTAAAGATAGGCTGCAGAGGTATAGTGAAGACCTGCAAGAGCTTTCAGGGCTGGCACCATCCTTGTGGGAGAAGGAGCCAGACGTTTGCCTTTTCAGAAAAAGTCTCTGCCGAGAGCGAGCACCATGAGATGCTGAGTCTCTGGGAAAGCAGAGATCCCCAGTGCTGTTGTGCCTGTGGATAGGCTGCAGAGGGATAGTGAAGACCAGCAAGAGCTTTCAGGGCTGGCACCTTCCTTATGGGAGAAGGAGCCAGACGTTTGCCTTTTCAGAAAAAGTTTCTGCCGAGAACGAGCACCGTGACATGCTGAGTCTCTCGGAAAGCTGAGATCCCCAGTGCTGTTGCGGCTAAAGATAGGCTGCAGAGGGATAGTGAAGACCTGCAAGAGCTTTCAGGGCTGGCACCTTCCTTGTGGGAGAAGGAGCCAGACGTTTGCCTTTTGAGAAAAAGTTTCTGCCGAGAACGAGCACCGTGACATGCTGCTTCTCTGGGAAAGCAGAGATCCCCAGTGCTGTTGTGCCTGTGGATAGCCTGCAGGGGGACGGTGAAGACCAGCAAGATCTTTCAGGGCTGGCACCTTCCTTGTGGGAGAAGGAGCCAGACGTTTGCCTTTTCAGAAAAAGTTTCTGCCGAGAACGAGCACCGTGACATGCTGAGTCTCTGGGAAAGCAGAGATCCCCAGTGCTGTTGCGGCTAAAGATAGGCTGCAGAGGGATAGTGAAGACCAGCAAGAGCTTTCAGGGCTGGCACCTTCCTTGTGGGAGAAGGAGCCAGACGTTTGCCTTTTCAGAAAAAGTCTCTGCCGATAGCGAGCACCATGAGATGCTGAGTCTCTGGGAAAGCAGAGATCCCCAGTGCTGTTGTGCCTGTGGATAGGCTGCAGGGGGACGGTGAAGACCAGCAAGAGCTTTCAGGGCTGGCACCTTCCTTGTGGGAGAAGGAGCCAGACGTTTGCCTTTTCAGAAAAAGTTTCTGCCGAGAACGAGCACCGTGACATGCTGAGTCTCTGGGAAAGCAGAGATCCCCAGTGCTGTTGCGGCTAAAGATAGGCTGCAGAGGGATAGTGAAGACCTGCAAGAGCTTTCAGGGCTGGCACCTTCCTTGTGGGAGAAGGAGCCAGACGTTTGCCTTTTGAGAAAAAGTTTCTGCCGAGAACGAGCACCGTGACATGCTGAGTCTCTGGGAAAGCAGAGATCCCCAGTGCTGTTGTGCCTGTGGATAGGCTGCAGGGGGACGGTGAAGACCAGCAAGATCTTTCAGGGCTGGCACCTTCCTTGTGGGAGAAGGAGCCAGACTTTTGCCTTTTCAGAAAAAGTTTCTGCCGAGAACGAGCACCGTGACATGCTGAGTCTCTGGGAAAGCAGAGATCCCCAGTGCTGTTGTGCCTGTGGATAGGCTGCAGGGGGACGGTGAAGACCAGCAAGATCTTTCAGGGCTGGCACGTTCCTTGTGGGAGAAGGAGCCAGACGTTTGCCTTTTCAGAAAAAGTTTCTGCCGAGAACGAGCACCGTGACATGCTGAGTCTCTGGGAAAGCAGAGATCCCCAGTGCTGTTGTGCCTGTGGATAGGCTGCAGAGGGATAGTGAAGACCTGCAATAGCTTTCAGGGCTGGCACCTTCCTTGTGGGAGAAGGAGCCAGACGATTGCCTTTTCAGAAAAAGGCTCTGCCGAGAACGAGCACCGTGACATGCTGAGTCTCTGGGAAAGCAGAGATCCCCAGTGCTGTTGCGGCTAAAGATAGGCTGCAGAGGGATAGTGAAGACCTGCAAGAGCTTTCAGGGCTGGCACCTTCCTTGTGGGAGAAGGAGCCAGACGTTTGCCTTTTGAGAAAAAGTTTCTGCCGAGAACGAGCACCGTGACATGCTGCTTCTCTGGGAAAGCAGAGATCCCCAGTGCTGTTGTGCCTGTGGATAGGCTGCAGGGGGACGGTGAAGACCAGCAAGAGCTTTCAGGGCTGGCACCTTCCTTGTGGGAGAAGGAGCCAGACGTTTGCCTTTTCAGTAAAAGTTTCTGCCGAGAACGAGCACCGTGACATGCTGAGTCTCTGGGAAAGCAGAGATCCCCAGTGCTGTTGTGCCTGTGGATAGGCTGCAGGGGGACGGTGAAGACCAGCAAGAGCTTTCAGGGCTGGCACCTTCCTTGTGGGAGAAGGAGCCAGACGTTTGCCTTTTCAGAAAAAGTTTCTGCCGAGAACGAGCACCGTGACATGCTGAGTCTCTGGGAAAGCAGAGATCCCCAGTGCTGTTGTGCCTGTGGATAGGCTGCAGGGGGACGGTGAAGACCAGCAAGAGCTTTCAGGGCTGGCACCTTCCTTGTGGGAGAAGGAGCCAGACATTTGCCTTTTCAGAAAAAAGTTTCTGCCGAGAACGAGCACCGTGACATGCTGAGTCTCTGGGAAAGCAGAGATCCCCAGTGCTGTTGCGGCTAAAGATAGGCTGCAGAGGGATAGTGAAGACCAGCAAGAGCTTTCAGGGCTGGCACCTTCCTTGTGGGAGAAGGAGCCAGACGTTTGCCTTTTCAGAAAACGTTTCTGCCGAGAACGAGCACCGTGACATGCTGAGTCTCTGGGAAAGCAGAGATCCCCAGTGCTGTTGTGCCTGTGGATAGGCTGCAGGGGGACGGTGAAGACCAGCAAGATCTTTCAGGGCTGGCACCTTCCTTGTGGGAGAAGGAGCCAGACTTTTGCCTTTTCAGAAAACGTTTCTGCCGAGAACGAGCACCGTGACATGCTGAGTCTCTGGGAAAGCAGAGATCCCCAGTGCTGTTGTGCCTGTGGATAGGCTGCAGGGGGACGGTGAAGACCAGCAAGAGCTTTCAGGGCTGGCACCTTCCTTGTGGGAGAAGGAGCCAGACGTTTGCCTTTTCAGAAAAAGTTTCTGCCGAGAACGAGCACCGTGACATGCTGAGTCTCTGGGAAAGCAGAGATCCCCAGTGCTGTTGTGCCTGTGGATAGGCTGCAGAGGGATAGTGAAGACCTGCAATAGCTTACAGGGCTGGCACCTTCCTTGTGGGAGAAGGAGCCAGACGATTGCCTTTTCAGAAAAAGGCTCTGCCGAGAGCGAGCACCGTGACATGCTGAGTCTCTGGGAAAGCAGAGATCCCCAGTGCTGTTGCGGCTAAAGATAGGCTGCAGAGGGATAGTGAAGACCTGCAAGAGCTTTCAGGGCTGGCACCTTCCTTGTGGGAGAAGGAGCCAGACGTTTGCCTTTTCAGAAAAAGTTTCTGCCGAGAACGAGCACCGTGACATGCTGAGTCTCTGGGAAAGCAGAGATCCCCAGTGCTGTTGTGCCTGTGGATAGGCTGCAGGGGGACGGTGAAGACCAGCAAGAGCTTTCAGGGCTGGCACCTTCCTTGTGGGAGAAGGAGCCAGACGTTTGCCTTTTGAGAAAAAGTTTCTGCCGAGAACGAGCACCGTGACATGCTGAGTCACTGGGAAAGCAGAGATCCCCAGTGCTGTTGTGCCTGTGGATAGGCTGCAGGGGGACGGTGAAGACCAGCAAGAACTTTCAGGGCTGGCACCTTCCTTGTGGGAGAAGGAGCCAGACGTTTGCCTTTTCAGAAAAAGTTTCTGCCGAGAACGAGCACCGTGACATGCTGAGTCTCTGGGAAAGCAGAGATCCCCAGTGCTGTTGCGGCTAAAGATAGGCTGCAGAGGGATAGTGAAGACCAGCAAGAGCTTTCAGGGCTGGCACCTTCCTTGTGGGAGAAGGAGCCAGACGTTTGCCTTTTCAGAAAAAGTTTCTGCCGAGAACGAGCACCGTGACATGCTGAGTCTCTGGGAAAGCAGAGATCCCCAGTGCTGTTGCGGCTAAAGATAGGCTGCAGAGGGATAGTGAAGACCTGCAAGAGCTTTAGGGCTGGCACCTTCCTTGTGGGAGAAGGAGCCAGACGTTTGCCTATTGAGAAAAAGTTTCTGCCGAGAACGAGCACCGTGACATGCTGAGTCTCTGGGAAAGCAGAGATCCCCAGTGCTGTTGCGGCTAAAGATAGGCTGCAGAGGGATAGTGAAGACCTGCAAGAGCTTTCAGGGCTGGCACCTTCCTTGTGGGAGAAGGAGCCAGACGTTTGCCTTTTCAGAAAAAGTTTCTGCCGAGAACGAGCACCGTGACATGCTGAGTCTCTGGGAAAGCAGAGATCCCCAGTGCTGTTGTGCCTGTGGATAGGCTGCAGGGGGACGGTGAAGACCAGCAAGAGCTTTCAGGGCTGGCACCTTCCTTGTGGGAGAAGGAGCCAGACGTTTGCCTTTTGAGAAAAAGTTTCTGCCGAGAACGAGCACCGTGACATGCTGAGTCTCTGGGAAAGCAGAGATCCCCAGTGCTGTTGCGGCTAAAGATAGGCTGCAGAGGGATAGTGAAGACCTGCAAGAGCTTTCAGGGCTGGCACCATCCTTGTGGGAGAAGGAGCCAGACGTTTGCCTTTTCAGAAAAAGTCTCTGCCGAGAGCGAGCACCATGAGATGCTGAGTCTCTGGGAAAGCAGAGATCCCCAGTGCTGTTGTGCCTGTGGATAGGCTGCAGGGGGACGGTGAAGACGAGCAAGTTCTTTCAGGGCTGGCACCTTCCTTGTGGGAGAAGGAGCCAGACGTTTGCCTTTTCAGAAAAAGTTTCTGCCGAGAACGAGCACCGTGACATGCTGAGTCTCTGGGAAAGCAGAGATCCCCAGTGCTGTTGTGCCTGTGGATAGGCTGCAGGGGGACGGTGAAGACCAGCAAGAGCTTTCAGGGCTGGCATCTTCCTTGTGGGAGAAGGAGCCAGACGTTTGCCTTTTGAGAAAAAGTTTCTGCCGAGAACGAGCACCGTGACATGCTGAGTCTCTGGGAAAGCAGAGATCCCCAGTGCTGTTGCGGCTAAAGATAGGCTGCAGAGGGATAGTGAAGACCAGCAAGAGCTTTCAGGGCTGGCACCTTCCTTGTGGGAGAAGGAGCCAGACGTTTGCCTTTTCAGAAAAAGGCTCTGCCGAGAGCGAGCACCATGAGATGCTGAGTCTCTGGGAAAGCAGAAATCCCCAGTGCTGTTGTGCCTGTGGATAGGCTGCAGAGGGATAGTGAAGACCAGCAAGAGCTTTCAGGTCTGGCACCTTCCTTGTGGGAGAAGGAGCCAGACGTTTGCCTTTTCAGAAAAAGTTTCTGCCGAGAACGAGCACCGTGACATGCTGAGTCTCTGCGAAAGCAGAGATCCCCAGTGCTGTTGTGCCTGTGGATAGGCTGCAGGGGGACGGTGAAGACCAGCAAGAGCTTTCAGGGCTGGCACCTTCCTTGTGGGAGAAGGAGCCAGACGTTTGCCTTTTCAGAAAAAGTTTCTGCCGAGAACGAGCACCGTGACATGCTGAGTCTCTGGGAAAGCAGAGATCCCCAGTGCTGTTGTGCCTGTGGATAGGCTGCACGGGGACGGTGAAGACCAGCAAGAGCTTTCAGGGCTGGCACCTTCCTTGTGGGAGAAGGAGCCAGACGTTTGCCTTTTCAGAAAAAGTTTCTGCCGAGAACGAGCACCGTGACATGCTGAGTCTCTGGAAAAGCAGAGATCCCCAGTGCTGTTGAGGCTAAAGATAGGCTGCAGAGGGATAGTGAAGACCAGCAAGAGCTTTCAGGGCTGGCACCTTCCTTGTGGGAGAAGGAGCCAGACGTTTGCCTTTTCAGAAAAAGTTTCTGCCGAGAACGAGCACCGTGACATGCTGAGTCTCTGCGAAAGCAGAGATCCCCAGTGCTGTTGCGGCTAAAGATAGGCTGCAGAGGGATAGTGAAGACCTGCAAGAGCTTTAGGGCTGGCACCTTCCTTGTGGGAGAAGGAGCCAGACGTTTGCCTTTTCAGAAAAAGTTTCTGCCGAGAACGAGCACCGTGACATGCTGAGTCTCTGGGAAAGCAGAGATCCCCAGTGCTGTTGTGCCTGTGGATAGGCTGCAGGGGGACGGTGAAGACCAGCAAGATCTTTCAGGGCTGGCACCTTCCTTGTGGGAGAAGGAGCCAGACGTTTGCCTTTTCAGAAAAAGTTTCTGCCGAGAACGAGCACCGTGACATGCTGAGTCTCTGGGAAAGCAGAGATCCCCAGTGCTGTTGCGGCTAAAGATAGGCTGCAGAGGGATAGTGAAGACCAGCAAGATCTTTCAGGGCTGGCACCTTCCTTGTGGGAGAAGGAGCCAGACGTTTGCCTTTTCAGAAAAAGTCTCTGCCGAGAGCGAGCAACATGAGATGCTGAGTCTCTGGGAAAGCAGAGATCCCCAGTGCTGTTGTGCCTGTGGATAGGCTGCAGGGGGACGGTGAAGACCAGCAAGAGCTTTCAGGGCTGGCACCTTCCTTGTGGGAGAAGGAGCCAGACGTTTGCCTTTTCAGAAAAAGTTTCTGCCGAGAACGAGCACCGTGACATGCTGAGTCTCTGCGAAAGCAGAGATCCCCAGTGCTGTTGCGGCTAAAGATAGGCTGCAGAGGGATAGTGAAGACCTGCAAGAGCTTTCAGGGCTGGCACCTTCCTTGTGGGAGAAGGAGCCAGACGTTTGCCTTTTCAGAAAAAGTCTCTGCCGATAGCGAGCACCATGAGATGCTGAGTCTCTGGGAAAGCAGAGATCCCCAGTGCTGTTGTGCCTGTGGATAGGCTGCAGGGGGACGGTGAAGACCAGCAAGAGCTTTCAGGGCTGGCACCTTCCTTGTGGGAGAAGGAGCCAGACGTTTGCCTTTTCAGAAAAAGTTTCTGCCGAGAACGAGCACCGTGACATGCTGAGTCTCTGGGAAAGCAGAGATCCCCAGTGCTGTTGCGGCTAAAGATAGGCTGCAGAGGGATAGTGAAGACCTGCAAGAGCTTTCAGGGCTGGCACCTTCCTTGTGGGAGAAGGAGCCAGACGTTTGCCTTTTCAGAAAAAGTTTCTGCCGAGAACGAGCACCGTGACATGCTGAGTCTCTGGGAAAGCAGAGATCCCCAGTGCTGTTGCGGCTAAAGATAGGCTGCAGAGGTATAGTGAAGACCTGCAAGAGCTTTCAGGGCTGGCACCATCCTTGTGGGAGAAGGAGCCAGACGTTTGCCTTTTCAGAAAAAGTCTCTGCCGAGAGCGAGCACCATGAGATGCTGAGTCTCTGGGAAAGCAGAGATCCCCAGTGCTGTTGTGCCTGTGGATAGGCTGCAGAGGGATAGTGAAGACCAGCAAGAGCTTTCAGGGCTGGCACCTTCCTTATGGGAGAAGGAGCCAGACGTTTGCCTTTTCAGAAAAAGTTTCTGCCGAGAACGAGCACCGTGACATGCTGAGTCTCTCGGAAAGCTGAGATCCCCAGTGCTGTTGCGGCTAAAGATAGGCTGCAGAGGGATAGTGAAGACCTGCAAGAGCTTTCAGGGCTGGCACCTTCCTTGTGGGAGAAGGAGCCAGACGTTTGCCTTTTGAGAAAAAGTTTCTGCCGAGAACGAGCACCGTGACATGCTGCTTCTCTGGGAAAGCAGAGATCCCCAGTGCTGTTGTGCCTGTGGATAGCCTGCAGGGGGACGGTGAAGACCAGCAAGATCTTTCAGGGCTGGCACCTTCCTTGTGGGAGAAGGAGCCAGACGTTTGCCTTTTCAGAAAAAGTCTCTGCCGATAGCGAGCACCATGAGATGCTGAGTCTCTGGGAAAGCAGAGATCCCCAGTGCTGTTGTGCCTGTGGATAGGCTGCAGGGGGACGGTGAAGACCAGCAAGAGCTTTCAGGGCTGGCACCTTCCTTGTGGGAGAAGGAGCCAGACGTTTGCCTTTTCAGAAAAAGTTTCTGCCGAGAACGAGCACCGTGACATGCTGAGTCTCTGGGAAAGCAGAGATCCCCAGTGCTGTTGCGGCTAAAGATAGGCTGCAGAGGGATAGTGAAGACCTGCAAGAGCTTTCAGGGCTGGCACCTTCCTTGTGGGAGAAGGAGCCAGACGTTTGCCTTTTGAGAAAAAGTTTCTGCCGAGAACGAGCACCGTGACATGCTGAGTCTCTGGGAAAGCAGAGATCCCCAGTGCTGTTGTGCCTGTGGATAGGCTGCAGGGGGACGGTGAAGACCAGCAAGATCTTTCAGGGCTGGCACCTTCCTTGTGGGAGAAGGAGCCAGACTTTTGCCTTTTCAGAAAAAGTTTCTGCCGAGAACGAGCACCGTGACATGCTGAGTCTCTGGGAAAGCAGAGATCCCCAGTGCTGTTGTGCCTGTGGATAGGCTGCAGGGGGACGGTGAAGACCAGCAAGATCTTTCAGGGCTGGCACGTTCCTTGTGGGAGAAGGAGCCAGACGTTTGCCTTTTCAGAAAAAGTTTCTGCCGAGAACGAGCACCGTGACATGCTGAGTCTCTGGGAAAGCAGAGATCCCCAGTGCTGTTGTGCCTGTGGATAGGCTGCAGAGGGATAGTGAAGACCTGCAATAGCTTTCAGGGCTGGCACCTTCCTTGTGGGAGAAGGAGCCAGACGATTGCCTTTTCAGAAAAAGGCTCTGCCGAGAACGAGCACCGTGACATGCTGAGTCTCTGGGAAAGCAGAGATCCCCAGTGCTGTTGCGGCTAAAGATAGGCTGCAGAGGGATAGTGAAGACCTGCAAGAGCTTTCAGGGCTGGCACCTTCCTTGTGGGAGAAGGAGCCAGACGTTTGCCTTTTCAGAAAAAGTTTCTGCCGAGAACGAGCACCGTGAAATGCTGAGTCTCTGGGAAAGCAGAGATCCCCAGTGCTGTTGTGCCTGTGGATAGGCTGCAGGGGGACGGTGAAGACCAGCAAGAGCTTTCAGGGCTGGCACCTTCCTTGTGGGAGAAGGAGCCAGACGTTTGCCTTTTGAGAAAAAGTTTCTGCCGAGAACGAGCACCGTGACATGCTGAGTCTCTGGGAAAGCAGAGATCCCCAGTGCTGTTGTGCCTGTGGATAGGCTGCAGGGGGACGGTGAAGACCAGCAAGAGCTTTCAGGGCTGGCACCTTCCTTGTGGGAGAAGGAGCCAGACGTTTGCCTTTTCAGAAAAAGTTTCTGCCGAGAACGAGCACCGTGACATGCTGAGTCTCTGGGAAAGCAGAGATCCCCAGTGCTGTTGTGCCTGTGGATAGGCTGCAGGGGGACGGTGAAGACCAGCAAGAGCTTTCAGGGCTGGCACCTTCCTTGTGGGAGAAGGAGCCAGACATTTGCCTTTTCAGAAAAAAGTTTCTGCCGAGAACGAGCACCGTGACATGCTGAGTCTCTGGGAAAGCAGAGATCCCCAGTGCTGTTGCGGCTAAAGATAGGCTGCAGAGGGATAGTGAAGACCAGCAAGAGCTTTCAGGGCTGGCACCTTCCTTGTGGGAGAAGGAGCCAGACGTTTGCCTTTTCAGAACACGTTTCTGCCGAGAACGAGCACCGTGACATGCTGAGTCTCTGGGAAAGCAGAGATCCCCAGTGCTGTTGTGCCTGTGGATAGGCTGCAGGGGGACGGTGAAGACCAGCAAGATCTTTCAGGGCTGGCACCTTCCTTGTGGGAGAAGGAGCCAGACTTTTGCCTTTTCAGAAAACGTTTCTGCCGAGAACGAGCACCGTGACATGCTGAGTCTCTGGGAAAGCAGAGATCCCCAGTGCTGTTGTGCCTGTGGATAGGCTGCAGGGGGACGGTGAAGACCAGCAAGAGCTTTCAGGGCTGGCACCTTCCTTGTGGGAGAAGGAGCCAGACGTTTGCCTTTTCAGAAAAAGTTTCTGCCGAGAACGAGCACCGTGACATGCTGAGTCTCTGGGAAAGCAGAGATCCCCAGTGCTGTTGTGCCTGTGGATAGGCTGCAGAGGGATAGTGAAGACCTGCAATAGCTTACAGGGCTGGCACCTTCCTTGTGGGAGAAGGAGCCAGACGATTGCCTTTTCAGAAAAAGGCTCTGCCGAGAGCGAGCACCGTGACATGCTGAGTCTCTGGGAAAGCAGAGATCCCCAGTGCTGTTGCGGCTAAAGATAGGCTGCAGAGGGATAGTGAAGACCTGCAAGAGCTTTCAGGGCTGGCACCTTCCTTGTGGGAGAAGGAGCCAGACGTTTGCCTTTTCAGAAAAAGTTTCTGCCGAGAACGAGCACCGTGACATGCTGAGTCTCTGGGAAAGCAGAGATCCCCAGTGCTGTTGTGCCTGTGGATAGGCTGCAGGGGGACGGTGAAGACCAGCAAGAGCTTTCAGGGCTGGCACCTTCCTTGTGGGAGAAGGAGCCAGACGTTTGCCTTTTGAGAAAAAGTTTCTGCCGAGAACGAGCACCGTGACATGCTGAGTCACTGGGAAAGCAGAGATCCCCAGTGCTGTTGTGCCTGTGGATAGGCTGCAGGGGGACGGTGAAGACCAGCAAGAACTTTCAGGGCTGGCACCTTCCTTGTGGGAGAAGGAGCCAGACGTTTGCCTTTTCAGAAAAAGTTTCTGCCGAGAACGAGCACCGTGACATGCTGAGTCTCTGGGAAAGCAGAGATCCCCAGTGCTGTTGCGGCTAAAGATAGGCTGCAGAGGGATAGTGAAGACCAGCAAGAGCTTTCAGGGCTGGCACCTTCCTTGTGGGAGAAGGAGCCAGACGTTTGCCTTTTCAGAAAAAGTTTCTGCCGAGAACGAGCACCGTGACATGCTGAGTCTCTGGGAAAGCAGAGATCCCCAGTGCTGTTGCGGCTAAAGATAGGCTGCAGAGGGATAGTGAAGACCTGCAAGAGCTTTAGGGCTGGCACCTTCCTTGTGGGAGAAGGAGCCAGACGTTTGCCTTTTCAGAAAAAGTTTCTGCCGAGAACGAGCACCGTGACATGCTGAGTCTCTGGGAAAGCAGAGATCCCCAGTGCTGTTGCGGCTAAAGATAGGCTGCAGAGGGATAGTGAAGACCTGCAAGAGCTTTCAGGGCTGGCACCTTCCTTGTGGGAGAAGGAGCCAGACGTTTGCCTTTTCAGAAAAAGTTTCTGCCGAGAACGAGCACCGTGACATGCTGAGTCTCTGGGAAAGCAGAGATCCCCAGTGCTGTTGCGGCTAAAGATAGGCTGCAGAGGGATAGTGAAGACCTGCAAGAGCTTTCAGGGCTGGCACCTTCCTTGTGGGAGAAGGAGCCAGACGTTTGCCTTTTGAGAAAAAGTTTCTGCCGAGAACGAGCACCGTGACATGCTGAGTCTCTGGGAAAGCAGAGATCCCCAGTGCTGTTGCGGCTAAAGATAGGCTGCAGAGGGATAGTGAAGACCTGCAAGAGCTTTCAGGGCTGGCACCATCCTTGTGGGAGAAGGAGCCAGACGTTTGCCTTTTCAGAAAAAGTCTCTGCCGAGAGCGAGCACCATGAGATGCTGAGTCTCTGGGAAAGCAGAGATCCCCAGTGCTGTTGTGCCTGTGGATAGGCTGCAGGGGGACGGTGAAGACGAGCAAGTTCTTTCAGGGCTGGCACCTTCCTTGTGGGAGAAGGAGCCAGACGTTTGCCTTTTCAGAAAAAGTTTCTGCCGAGAACGAGCACCGTGACATGCTGAGTCTCTGGGAAAGCAGAGATCCCCAGTGCTGTTGTGCCTGTGGATAGGCTGCAGGGGGACGGTGAAGACCAGCAAGAGCTTTCAGGGCTGGCATCTTCCTTGTGGGAGAAGGAGCCAGACGTTTGCCTTTTGAGAAAAAGTTTCTGCCGAGAACGAGCACCGTGACATGCTGAGTCTCTGGGAAAGCAGAGATCCCCAGTGCTGTTGCGGCTAAAGATAGGCTGCAGAGGGATAGTGAAGACCAGCAAGAGCTTTCAGGGCTGGCACCTTCCTTGTGGGAGAAGGAGCCAGACGTTTGCCTTTTCAGAAAAAGGCTCTGCCGAGAGCGAGCACCATGAGATGCTGAGTCTCTGGGAAAGCAGAAATCCCCAGTGCTGTTGTGCCTGTGGATAGGCTGCAGAGGGATAGTGAAGACCAGCAAGAGCTTTCAGGTCTGGCACCTTCCTTGTGGGAGAAGGAGCCAGACGTTTGCCTTTTCAGAAAAAGTTTCTGCCGAGAACGAGCACCGTGACATGCTGAGTCTCTGGGAAAGCAGAGATCCCCAGTGCTGTTGTGCCTGTGGATAGGCTGCAGGGGGACGGTGAAGACCAGCAAGAGCTTTCAGGGCTGGCACCTTCCTTGTGGGAGAAGGAGCCAGACGTTTGCCTTTTGAGAAAAAGTTTCTGCCGAGAACGAGCACCGTGACATGCTGAGTCTCTGGGAAAGCAGAGATCACCAGTGCTGTTGCGGCTAAAGATAGGCTGCAGAGGGATAGTGAAGACCAGCAAGAGCTTTCAGGGCTGGCACCTTCCTTGTGGGAGAAGGAGCCAGACGTTTGCCTTTTCAGAAAAAGGCTCTGCCGAGAGCGAGCACCATGAGATGCTGAGTCTCTGGGAAAGCAGAGATCCCCAGTGCTGTTGTGCCTGTGGATAGGCTGCAGAGGGATAGTGAAGACCAGCAAGAGCTTTCAGGGCTGGCACCTTCCTTGTGGGAGAAGGAGCCAGACGTTTGCCTTTTCAGAAAAAGTTTCTGCCGAGAACGAGCACCGTGACATGCTGAGTCTCTGCGAAAGCAGAGATCCCCAGTGCTGTTGCGGCTAAAGATAGGCTGCAGAGGGATAGTGAAGACCTGCAAGAGCTTTAGGGCTGGCACCTTCCTTGTGGGAGAAGGAGCCAGACGTTTGCCTTTTCAGAAAAAGTTTCTGCCGAGAACGAGCACCGTGACATGCTGAGTCTCTGGGAAAGCAGAGATCCCCAGTGCTGTTGCGGCTAAAGATAGGCTGCAGAGGGATAGTGAAGACCAGCAAGAGCTTTCAGGGCTGGCACCTTCCTTGTGGGAGAAGGAGCCAGACGTTTGCCTTTTCAGAAAAAGTCTCTGCCGAGAGCGAGCAACATGAGATGCTGAGTCTCTGGGAAAGCAGAGATCCCCAGTGCTGTTGTGCCTGTGGATAGGCTGCAGGGGGACGGTGAAGACCAGCAAGAGCTTTCAGGGCTGGCACCTTCCTTGTGGGAGAAGGAGCCAGACGTTTGCCTTTTCAGAAAAAGTTTCTGCCGAGAACGAGCACCTTGACATGCTGAGTCTCTGCGAAAGCAGAGATCCCCAGTGCTGTTGCGGCTAAAGATAGGCTGCAGAGGGATAGTGAAGACCTGCAAGAGCTTTCAGGGCTGGCACCTTCCTTGTGGGAGAAGGAGCCAGACGTTTGCCTTTTGAGAAAAAGTTTCTGCCGAGAACAGCACCGTGACATGCTGAGTCTCTGGGAAAGCAGAGATCCCCAGTGCTGTTGTGCCTGTGGATAGGCTGCAGGGGGACGGTGAAGACCAGCAAGATCTTTCAGGGCTGGCACCTTCCTTGTGGGAGAAGGAGCCAGACGTTTGCCTTTTGAGAAAAAGTTTCTGCCGAGAACGAGCACCGTGACATGCTGAGTCTCTGGGAAAGCAGAGATCCCCAGTGCTGTTGTGCCTGTGGATAGGCTGCAGGGGGACGGTGAAGACCAGCAAGATCTTTCAGGGCTGGCACGTTCCTTGTGGGAGAAGGAGCCAGACGTTTGCCTTTTCAGAAAAAGGCTCTGCCGAGAACGAGCACCGTGACATGCTGAGTCTCTGGGAAAGCAGAGATCCCCAGTGCTGTTGCGGCTAAAGATAGGCTGCAGAGGGATAGTGAAGACCAGCAAGAGCTTTCAGGGCTGGCACCTTCCTTGTGGGAGAAGGAGCCAGACGTTTGCCTTTTCAGAAAAAGTCTCTGCCGAGAGCGAGCAACATGAGATGCTGAGTCTCTGGGAAAGCAGAGATCCCCAGTGCTGTTGTGCCTGTGGATAGGCTGCAGGGGGACGGTGAAGACCAGCAAGAGCTTTCAGGGCTGGCACCTTCCTTGTGGGAGAAGGAGCCAGACGTTTGCCTTTTCAGAAAAAGTTTCTGCCGAGAACGAGCACCGTGACATGCTGAGTCTCTGCGAAAGCAGAGATCCCCAGTGCTGTTGCGGCTAAAGATAGGCTGCAGAGGGATAGTGAAGACCTGCAAGAGCTTTCAGGGCTGGCACCTTCCTTGTGGGAGAAGGAGCCAGACGTTTGCCTTTTGAGAAAAAGTTTCTGCCGAGAACAGCACCGTGACATGCTGAGTCTCTGGGAAAGCAGAGATCCCCAGTGCTGTTGTGCCTGTGGATAGGCTGCAGGGGGACGGTGAAGACCAGCAAGATCTTTCAGGGCTGGCACCTTCCTTGTGGGAGAAGGAGCCAGACGTTTGCCTTTTGAGAAAAAGTTTCTGCCGAGAACGAGCACCGTGACATGCTGAGTCTCTGGGAAAGCAGAGATCCCCAGTGCTGTTGTGCCTGTGGATAGGCTGCAGGGGGACGGTGAAGACCAGCAAGATCTTTCAGGGCTGGCACGTTCCTTGTGGGAGAAGGAGCCAGACGTTTGCCTTTTCAGAAAAAGTTTCTGCCGAGAACGAGCACCGTGACATGCTGAGTCTCTGGGAAAGCAGAGATCCCCAGTGCTGTTGTGCCTGTGGATAGGCTGCAGAGGGATAGTGAAGACCTGCAATAGCTTTCAGGGCTGGCACCTTCCTTGTGGGAGAAGGAGCCAGACGATTGCCTTTTCAGAAAAAGTTTCTGCCGAGAACGAGCACCGTGACATGCTGAGTCTCTGGGAAAGCAGAGATCCCCAGTGCTGTTGCGGCTAAAGATAGGCTGCAGAGGGATAGTGAAGACCTGCAAGAGCTTTCAGGGCTGGCACCTTCCTTGTGGGAGAAGGAGCCAGACTTTTGCCTTTTGAGAAAAAGTTTCTGCCGAGAACGAGCACCGTGACATGCTGCTTCTCTGGGAAAGCAGAGATCCCCAGTGCTGTTGTGCCTGTGGATAGGCTGCAGGGGGACGGTGAAGACCAGCAAGAGCTTTCAGGGCTGGCACCTTCCTTGTGGGAGAAGGAGCCAGACGTTTGCCTTTTCAGAAAAAGTTTTTGCCGAGAACGAGCACCGTGACATGCTGAGTCTCTGGGAAAGCAGACATCCCCAGTGCTGTTGCGGCTAAAGATAGGCTGCAGAGGGATAGTGAAGACCAGCAAGAGCTTTCAGGGCTGGCACCTTCCTTGTGGGAGAAGGAGCCAGACGTTTGCCTTTTCAGAAAAAGTCTCTGCCGAGAGCGAGCAACATGAGATGCTGAGTCTCTGGGAAAGCAGAGATCCCCAGTGCTGTTGTGCCTGTGGATAGGCTGCAGAGGGATAGTGAAGACCAGCAAGAGCTTTCAGGGCTGGCACCTTCCTTGTGGGAGAAGGAGCCAGACGTTTGCCTTTTCAGAAAAAGTTTCTGCCGAGAACGAGCACCGTGACATGCTGAGTCTCTGCGAAAGCAGAGATCCCCAGTGCTGTTGCGGCTAAAGATAGGCTGCAGAGGGATAGTGAAGACCTGCAAGAGCTTTCAGGGCTGGCACCTTCCTTGTGGGAGAAGGAGCCAGACGTTTGCCTTTTGAGAAAAAGTTTCTGCCGAGAACGAGCACCGTGACATGCTGAGTCTCTGGGAAAGCAGAGATCCCCAGTGCTGTTGTGCCTGTGGATAGGCTGCAGGGGGACGGTGAAGACCTGCAAGATCTTTCAGGGCTGGCACCTTCCTTGTGGGAGAAGGAGCCAGACGTTTGCCTTTTGAGAAAAAGTTTCTGCCGAGAACGAGCACCGTGACATGCTGAGTCTCTGGGAAAGCAGAGATCCCCAGTGCTGTTGTGCCTGTGGATAGGCTGCAGGGGGACGGTGAAGACCTGCAAGATCTTTCAGGGCTGGCACCTTCCTTGTGGGAGAAGGAGCCAGACGTTTGCCTTTTGAGAAAAAGTTTCTGCCGAGAACGAGCACCGTGACATGCTGAGTCTCTGGGAAAGCAGAGATCCCCAGTGCTGTTGTGCCTGTGGATAGGCTGCAGAGGGATAGTGAAGACCTGCAATAGCTTTCAGGACTGGCACCTTCCTTGTGGGAGAAGGAGCCAGACGATTGCCTTTTCAGAAAAAGGCTCTGCCGAGAACGAGCACCGTGACATGCTGAGTCTCTGGGAAAGCAGAGATCCCCAGTGCTGTTGCGGCTAAAGATAGGCTGCAGAGGGATAGTGAAGACCTGCAAGAGCTTTCAGGGCTGGCACCTTCCTTGTGGGAGAAGGAGCCAGACGTTTGCCTTTTCAGAAAAAGTTTCTGCCGAGAACGAGCACCGTGACATGCTGAGTCTCTGGGAAAGCAGAGATCCCCAGTGCTGTTGTGCCTGTGGATAGGCTGCAGGGGGACGGTGAAGACCAGCAAGATCTTTCAGGGCTGGCACCTTCCTTGTGGGAGAACGAGCCAGACGTTTGCCTTTTCAGAAAAAGTTTTTGCCGAGAACGAGCACCGTGACATGCTGAGTCTCTGGGAAAGCAGAGATCCCCAGTGCTGTTGCGGCTAAAGATAGGCTGCAGAGGGATAGTGAAGACCAGCAAGAGCTTTCAGGGCTGGCACCTTCCTTGTGGGAGAAGGAGCCAGACGTTTGCCTTTTCAGAAAAAGGCTCTGCCGAGAGCGAGCAACATGAGATGCTGAGTCTCTGGGAAAGCAGAGATCCCCAGTGCTGTTGCGGCTAAAGATAGGCTGCAGAGGGATAGTGAAGACCTGCAAGAGCTTTCAGGGCTGGCACCTTCCTTGTGGGAGAAGGAGCCAGACGTTTGCCTTTTCAGAAAAAGTTTCTGCCGAGAACGAGCACCGTGACATGCTGAGTCTCTGCGAAAGCAGAGATCCCCAGTGCTGTTGCGGCTAAAGATAGGCTGCAGAGGGATAGTGAAGACCTGCAAGAGCTTTCAGGGCTGGCACCTTCCTTGTGGGAGAAGGAGCCAGACGTTTGCCTTTTGAGAAAAAGTTTCTGCCGAGAACGAGCACCGTGACATGCTGAGTCTCTGGGAAAGCAGAGATCCCCAGTGCTGTTGTGCCTGTGGATAGGCTGCAGGGGGACGGTGAAGACCAGCAAGATCTTTCAGGGCTGGCACCTTCCTTGTGGGAGAAGGAGCCAGACTTTTGCCTTTTCAGAAAAAGTTTCTGCCGAGAACGAGCACCGTGACATGCTGAGTCTCTGGGAAAGCAGAGATCCCCAGTGCTGTTGTGCCTGTGGATAGGCTGCAGGGGGACGGTGAAGACCAGCAAGATCTTTCAGGGCTGGCACGTTCCTTGTGGGAGAAGGAGCCAGACGTTTGCCTTTTCAGAAAAAGTTTCTGCCGAGAACGAGCACCGTGACATGCTGAGTCTCTGGGAAAGCAGAGATCCCCAGTGCTGTTGTGCCTGTGGATAGGCTGCAGAGGGATAGTGAAGACCTGCAATAGCTTTCAGGGCTGGCACCTTCCTTGTGGGAGAAGGAGCCAGACGTTTGCCTTTTCAGAAAAAGGCTCTGCCGAGAACGAGCACCGTGACATGCTGAGTCTCTGGGAAAGCAGAGATCCCCAGTGCTGTTGCGGCTAAAGATAGGCTGCAGAGGGATAGTGAAGACCTGCAAGAGCTTTCAGGGCTGGCACCTTCCTTGTGGGAGAAGGAGCCAGACGTTTGCCTTTTCAGAAAAAGTTTCTGCCGAGAACGAGCACCGTGACATGCTGAGTCTCTGGGAAAGCAGAGATCCGCAGTGCTGTTGTGCCTGTGGATAGGCTGCAGGGGGACGGTGAAGACCAGCAAGAGCTTTCAGGGCTGGCACCTTCCTTGTGGGAGAAGGAGCCAGACGTTTGCCTTTTGAGAAAAAGTTTCTGCCGAGAACGAGCACCGTGACATGCTGAGTCTCTGGGAAAGCAGAGATCCCCAGTGCTGTTGTGCCTGTGGATAGGCTGCAGGGGGACGGTGAAGACCAGCAAGAGCTTTCAGGGCTGGCACCTTCCTTGTGGGAGAAGGAGCCAGACGTTTGCCTTTTCAGAAAAAGTTTCTGCCGAGAACGAGCACCGTGACATGCTGAGTCTCTGGGAAAGCAGAGATCCCCAGTGCTGTTGTGCCTGTGGATAGGCTGCAGGGGGACGGTGAAGACCAGCAAGAGCTTTCAGGGCTGGCACCTTCCTTGTGGGAGAAGGAGCCAGACATTTGCCTTTTCAGAAAAAAGTTTCTGCCGAGAACGAGCACCGTGACATGCTGAGTCTCTGGGAAAGCAGAGATCCCCAGTGCTGTTGCGGCTAAAGATAGGCTGCAGAGGGATAGTGAAGACCAGCAAGAGCTTTCAGGGCTGGCACCTTCCTTGTGGGAGAAGGAGCCAGACGTTTGCCTTTTCAGAAAAAGTTTCTGCCGAGAACGAGCACCGTGACATGCTGCTTCTCTGGGAAAGCAGAGATCCCCAGTGCTGTTGTGCCTGTGGATAGGCTGCAGGGGGACGGTGAAGACCAGCAAGATCTTTCAGGGCTGGCACCTTCCTTGTGGGAGAAGGAGCCAGACGTTTGCCTTTTCAGAAAAAGTTTCTGCCGAGAACGAGCACCGTGACATGCTGAGTCTCTGGGAAAGCAGAGATCCCCAGTGCTGTTGTGCCTGTGGATAGGCTGCAGGGGGACGGTGAAGACCAGCAAGAGCTTTCAGGGCTGGCACCTTCCTTGTGGGAGAAGGAGCCAGACGTTTGCCTTTTCAGAAAAAAGTTTCTGCCGAGAACGAGAACCGTGACATGCTGAGTCTCTGGGAAAGCAGAGATCCCCAGTGCTGTTGTGCCTGTGGATAGGCTGCAGGGGGACGGTGAAGACCAGCAAGATCTTTCAGGGCTGGCACGTTCCTTGTGGGAGAAGGCGCCAGACGTTTGCCTTTTCAGAAAAAGTTTCTGCTGAAAACGAGAACCGTGACATGCTGAGTCTCTGGGAAAGCAGAGATCCCCAGTGCTGTTGTGCCTGTGGATAGGCTGCAGAGGGATAGTGAAGACCTGCAATAGCTTTCAGGGCTGGCACCTTCCTTGTGGGAGAAGGAGCCAGACGATTGCCTTTTCAGAAAAAGGCTCTGCCGAGAATGAGCACCGTGACATGCTGAGTCTCTGGGAAAGCAGAGATCCCCAGTGCTGTTGCGGCTAAAGATAGGCTGCAGAGGGATAGTGAAGACCTGCAAGAGCTTTCAGGGCTGGCACCTTCCTTGTGGGAGAAGGAGCCAGACGTTTGCCTTTTCAGAAAAAGTTTCTGCCGAGAACGAGCACCGTGACATGCTGAGTCTCTGGGAAAGCAGAGATCCCCAGTGCTGTTGTGCCTGTGGATAGGCTGCAGGGGGACGGTGAAGACCAGCAAGAGCTTTCAGGGCTGGCACCTTCCTTGTGGGAGAAGGAGCCAGACGTTTGCCTTTTGAGAAAAAGTTTCTGCCGAGAACGAGCACCGTGACATGCTGAGTCTCTGGGAAAGCAGAGATCCCCAGTGCTGTTGTGCCTGTGGATAGGCTGCAGGGGGACGGTGAAGACCAGCAAGAGCTTTCAGGTCTGGCACCTTCCTTGTGGGAGAAGGAGCCAGACGTTTGCCTTTTCAGAAAAAAGTTTCTGCCGAGAACGAGCACCGTGACATGCTGAGTCTCTGGGAAAGCAGAGATCCCCAGTGCTGTTGCGGCTAAAGATAGGCTGCAGAGGGATAGTGAAGACCAGCAAGAGCTTTCAGGGCTGGCACCTTCCTTGTGGGAGAAGGAGCCAGACGTTTGCCTTTTCAGAAAAAGTTTCTGCCGAGAACGAGCACCGTGACATGCTGAGTCTCTGGGAAAGCAGAGATCCCCAGTGCTGTTGTGCCTGTGGATAGGCTGCAGGGGGACGGTGAAGACCAGCAAGAGCTTTCAGGGCTGGCACATTCCTTGTGGGAGAAGGAGCCAGACGTTTGCCTTTTCAGAAAAAGTTTCTGCCGAGAACGAGCACCGTGACATGCTGAGTCTCTGGGAAAGCAGAGATCCCCAGTGCTGTTGTGCCTGTGGATAGGCTGCAGGGGGACGGTGAAGACCAGCAAGAGCTTTCAGGGCTGGCACCTTCCTTGTGGGAGAAGGAGCCAGACGTTTGCCTTTTCAGAAAAAAGTTTGTGCCGAGAACGAGCACCGTGACATGCTGAGTCTCTGGGAAAGCAGAGATCCCCAGTGCTGTTGCGGCTAAAGATAGGCTGCAGAGGGATAGTGAAGACCAGCAAGAGCTTTCAGGGCTGGCACCTTCCTTGTGGGAGAAGGAGCCAGACGTTTGCCTTTTCAGAAAAAGTTTCTGCCGAGAACGAGCACCGTGACATGCTGAGTCTCTGGGAAAGCAGAGATCCCCAGTGCTGTTGTGCCTGTGGATAGGCTGCAGAGGGATAGTGAAGACGAGCAAGAGCTTTCAGGGCTGGCACCTTCCTTGTGGGAGAAGGAGCCAGACGTTTGCCTTTTCAGAAAAAGTTTCTGCCGAGAACGAGCACCGTGACATGCTGAGTCTCTGCGAAAGCAGAGATCCCCAGTGCTGTTGCGGCTAAAGATAGGCTGCAGAGGGATAGTGAAGACCTGCAAGAGCTTTCAGGGCTGGCACCTTCCTTGTGGGAGAAGGAGCCAGACGTTTGCCTTTTCAGAAAAAGTTTCTGCCGAGAACGAGCACCGTGACATGCTGAGTCTCTGGGAAAGCAGAGATCCCCAGTGCTGTTGTGCCTGTGGATAGGCTGCAGGGGGACGGTGAAGACCAGCAAGTTCTTTCAGGGCTGGCACCTTCCTTGTGGGAGAAGGAGCCAGACGTTTGCCTTTTCAGAAAAAGTTTCTGCCGAGAACGAGCACCGTGACATGCTGAGTCTCTGGGAAAGCAGAGATCCCCAGTGCTGTTGTGCCTGTGGATAGGCTGCAGAGGGATAGTGAAGACCAGCAAGAGCTTTCAGGGCTGGCACCTTCCTTGTGGGAGAAGGAGCCAGACGTTTGCCTTTTCAGAAAAAGTTTCTGCCGAGAACGAGCACCGTGACATGCTGAGTCTCTGGGAAAGCAGAGATCCCCAGTGCTGTTGTGCCTGTGGATAGGCTGCAGGGGGACGGTGAAGACCAGCAAGAGCTTTCAGGGCTGGCACCTTCCTTGTGGGAGAAGGAGCCAGACGTTTGCCTTTTGAGAAAAAGTTTCTGCCGAGAACGAGCACCGTGACATGCTGAGTCTCTGGGAAAGCAGAGATCCACAGTGCTGTTGTGCCTGTGGATAGGCTGCAGGGGGACGGTGAAGACGAGCAAGTTCTTTCAGGGCTGGCACCTTCCTTGTGGGAGAAGGAGCCAGACGTTTGCCTTTTCAGAAAAAGTTTCTGCCGAGAACGAGCACCGTGACATGCTGAGTCTCTGGGAAAGCAGAGATCCCCAGTGCTGTTGTGCCTGTGGATAGGCTGCAGAGGGATAGTGAAGACCTGCAAGAGCTTTCAGGGCTGGCACCTTCCTTGTGGGAGAAGGAGCCAGACGTTTGCCTTTTCAGAAAAAGTTTCTGCCGAGAACGAGCACCGTGACATGCTGAGTCTCTGGGAAAGCAGAGATCCCCAGTGCTGTTGTGCCTGTGGATAGGCTGCAGGGGGACGGTGAAGACCTGCAAGAGCTTTCAGGGCTGGCACCTTCCTTGTGGGAGAAGGAGCCAGACGTTTGCCTTTTCAGAAAAAGTTTCTGCCGAGAACGAGCACCGTGACATGCTGAGTCTCTGGGAAAGCAGAGATCCCCAGTGCTGTTGCGGCTAAAGATAGGCTGCAGAGGTATAGTGAAGACCTGCAAGAGCTTTCAGGGCTGGCAGCTTCCTTGTGGGAGAAGGAGCCAGACGTTTGCCTTTTGAGAAAAAGTTTCTGCCGAGAACGAGCACCATGACATGCTGCTTCTCTGGGAAAACAGAGATCCCCAGTGCTGTTGTGCCTGTGGATAGGCTGCAGGGGGACGGTGAAGACCAGCAAGAGCTTTCAGGGCTGGCACATTCCTTGTGGGAGAATGAGCCAGACGTTTGCCTTTTCAGAAAAAGTTTCTGCCGAGAACGAGCACCGTGACATGCTGAGTCTCTGGGAAAGCAGAGATCCCCAGTACTGTTGCGGCTAAAGATAGGCTGCAGAGGGATAGTGAAGACCAGCAAGAGCTTTCAGGGCTGGCACCTTCCTTGTGGGAGAAGGAGCCAGACGTTTGCCTTTTGAGAAAAAGTTTCTGCCGAGAACGAGCACCGTGACATGCTGAGTCTCTGGGAAAGCAGAGATCCCCAGTGCTGTTGTGCCTGTGGATAGGCTGCAGAGGGATAGTGAAGAGCAGCAAGAGCTTTCAGGGCTGGCACCTTCCTTGTGGGAGAAGGAGCCAGACGTTTGCCTTTTCAGAAAAAGTTTCTGCCGAGAACGAGCACCGTGACATGCTGAGTGTCTGGGAAAGCAGAGATCCCCAGTGCTGTTGTGCCTGTGGATAGGCTGCAGAGGGATACTGAAGACCAGCAAGAGCTTTCAGGGCTGGCACCTTCCTTGTGGGAGAAGGAGCCAGACGTTTGCCTTTTGAGAAAAAGTTTCTGCCGAGAACGAGCACCGTGACATGCTGCTTCTCTGGGAAAGCAGAGATCCCCAGTGCTGTTGTGCCTGTGGATAGGCTGCAGGGGGACGGTGAAGACCAGCAAGAGCTTTCAGGGCTGGCACCTTCCTTGTGGGAGAAGGAGCCAGACGTTTGCCTTTTCAGAAAAAAGTTTGTGCCGAGAACGAGCACCGTGACATGCTTAGTCTTTGGGAAAGCAGAGATCCCCAGTGCTGTTGCGGCTAAAGATAGGCTGCAGAAGGATAGTGAAGACCAGCAAGAGCTTTCAGGGCTGGCACCTTCCTTGTGGGAGAAGGAGCCAGACGTTTGCCTTTTCAGAAAAAGTTTCTGCCGAGAACGAGCACCGTGACATGCTGAGTCTCTGGGAAAGCAGAGATCCCCAGTGCTGTTGTGCCTGTGGATAGGCTGCAGAGGGATAGTGAAGACGAGCAAGAGCTTTCAGGGCTGGCACCTTCCTTGTGGGAGAAGGAGCCAGACGTTTGCCTTTTCAGAAAAAGTTTCTGCCGAGAACGAGCACCGTGACATGCTGAGTCTCTGCGAAAGCAGAGATCCCCAGTGCTGTTGCGGCTAAAGATAGGCTGCAGAGGGATAGTGAAGACCTGCAAGAGCTTTCAGGGCTGGCACCTTCCTTGTGGGAGAAGGAGCCAGACGTTTGCCTTTTCAGAAAAAGTTTCTGCCGAGAACGAGCACCGTGACATGCTGAGTCTCTGGGAAAGCAGAGATCCCCAGTGCTGTTGTGCCTGTGGATAGGCTGCAGGGGGACGGTGAAGACGAGCAAGTTCTTTCAGGGCTGGCACCTTCCTTGTGGGAGAAGGAGCCAGACGTTTGCCTTTTCAGAAAAAGTTTCTGCCGAGAACGAGCACCGTGACATGCTGAGTCTCTGGGAAAGCAGAGATCCCCAGTGCTGTTGTGCCTGTGGATAGGCTGCAGAGGGATAGTGAAGACCAGCAAGAGCTTTCAGGGCTGGCACCTTCCTTGTGGGAGAAGGAGCCAGACGTTTGCCTTTTGAGAAAAAGTTTCTGCCGAGAACGAGCACCGTGACATGCTGAGTCTCTGGGAAAGCAGAGATCCCCAGTGCTGTTGTGCCTGTGGATAGGCTGCAGAGGGATAGTGAAGAGCAGCAAGAGCTTTCAGGGCTGGCACCTTCCTTGTGGGAGAAGGAGCCAGACGTTTGCCTTTTCAGAAAAAGTTTCTGCCGAGAACGAGCACCGTGACATGCTGAGTCTCTGGGAAAGCAGAGATCCCCAGTGCTGTTGTGCCTGTGGATAGGCTGCAGGGGGACGGTGAAGACCAGCAAGAGCTTTCAGGGCTGGCACCTTCCTTGTGGGAGAAGGAGCCAGACGTTTGCCTTTTGAGAAAAAGTTTCTGCCGAGAACGAGCACCGTGACATGCTGAGTCTCTGGGAAAGCAGAGATCCACAGTGCTGTTGTGCCTGTGGATAGGCTGCAGGGGGACGGTGAAGACGAGCAAGTTCTTTCAGGGCTGGCACCTTCCTTGTGGGAGAAGGAGCCAGACGTTTGCCTTTTCAGAAAAAGTTTCTGCCGAGAACGAGCACCGTGACATGCTGAGTCTCTGGGAAAGCAGAGATCCCCAGTGCTGTTGTGCCTGTGGATAGGCTGCAGAGGGATAGTGAAGACCTGCAAGAGCTTTCAGGGCTGGCACCTTCCTTGTGGGAGAAAGATCCAGACGTCTGCCTTTTGAGAAAAAGTTTATGCCGAGAACGAGCACCGTGACATGCTGAGTCTCTGGGAAAGCAGAGATCCCCAGTGCTGTTGTGCCTGTGGATAGGCTGCAGGGGGACGGTGAAGACCAGCAAGAGCTTTCAGGGCTGGCACCTTCCTTGTGGGAGAAGGAGCCAGACGTTTGCCTTTTCAGAAAAAGTTTCTGCCGAGAACGAGCACCGTGACATGCTGAGTCTCTGGGAAAGCAGAGATCCCCAGTGCTGTTGCGGCTAAAGATAGGCTGCAGAGGTATAGTGAAGACCTGCAAGAGCTTTCAGGGCTGGCAGCTTCCTTGTGGGAGAAGGAGCCAGACGTTTGCCTTTTGAGAAAAAGTTTCTGCCGAGAACGAGCACCGTGACATGCTGCTTCTCTGGGAAAGCAGAGATCCCCAGTGCTGTTGTGCCTGTGGATAGGCTGCAGAGGGATACTGAAGACCAGCAAGAGCTTTCAGGGCTGGCACATTCCTTGTGGGAGAATGAGCCAGACGTTTGCCTTTTCAGAAAAAGTTTCTGCCGAGAACGAGCACCGTGACATGCTGAGTCTCTGGGAAAGCAGAGATCCCCAGTACTGTTGCGGCTAAAGATAGGCTGCAGAGGGATAGTGAAGACCTGCAAGAGCTTTCAGGGCTGGCACCTTCCTTGTGGGAGAAGGAGCCAGACGTTTGCCTTTTCAGAAAAAGGCTCTGCCGAGAGCGAGCACCGTGACATGCTGAGTCTCTGGGAAAGCAGAGATCCCCAGTGCTGTTGTGCCTGTGGATAGGCTGCAGAGGGATAGTGAAGACCAGCAAGAGCTTTCAGGGCTGGCACCTTCCTTGTGGGAGAAGGAGCCAGACGTTTGCCTTTTCAGAAAAAGTTTCTGCCGAGAACGAGCACCGTGACATGCTGAGTCTCTGCGAAAGCAGAGATCCCCAGTGCTGTTGCGGCTAAAGATAGGCTGCAGAGGGATAGTGAAGACCTGCAAGAGCTTTAGGGCTGGCACCTTCCTTGTGGGAGAAGGAGCCAGACGTTTGCCTTTTCAGAAAAAGTTTCTGCCGAGAACGAGCACCGTGACATGCTGAGTCTCTGGGAAAGCAGAGATCCCCAGTGCTGTTGCGGCTAAAGATAGGCTGCAGAGGGATAGTGAAGACCTGCAAGAGCTTTCAGGGCTGGCACCTTCCTTGTGGGAGAAGGAGCCAGACGTTTGCCTTTTCAGAAAAAGTTTCTGCCGAGAACGAGCACCGTGACATGCTGAGTCTCTGGGAAAGCAGAGATCCCCAGTGCTGTTGCGGCTAAAGATAGGCTGCAGAGGTATAGTGAAGACCTGCAAGAGCTTTCAGGGCTGGCACCTTCCTTGTGGGAGAAGGAGCCAGACGTTTGCCTTTTGAGAAAAAGTTTCTGCCGAGAACGAGCACCGTGACATGCTGCTTCTCTGGGAAAGCAGAGATCCCCAGTGCTGTTGTGCCTGTGGATAGGCTGCAGGGGGATAGTGAAGACCAGCAAGAGCTTTCAGGGCTGGCACATTCCTTGTGGGAGAATGAGCCAGACGTTTGCCTTTTCAGAAAAAGTTTCTGCCGAGAACGAGCACCGTGACATGCTGAGTCTCTGGGAAAGCAGAGATCCCCAGTACTGTTGCGGCTAAAGATAGGCTGCAGAGGGATAGTGAAGACCTGCAAGAGCTTTCAGGGCTGGCACCTTCCTTGTGGGAGAAGGAGCCAGACGTTTGCCTTTTCAGAAAAAGGCTCTGCCGAGAGCGAGCACCGTGACATGCTGAGTCTCTGGGAAAGCAGAGATCCCCAGTGCTGTTGTGCCTGTGGATAGGCTGCAGGGGGACGGTGAAGACCAGCAAGAGCTTTCAGGGCTGGCACCTTCCTTGTGGGAGAAGGAGCCAGACGTTTGCCTTTTGAGAAAAAGTTTCTGCCGAGAACGAGCACCGTGACATGCTGAGTCTCTGGGAAAGCAGAGATCCCCAGTGCTGTTGTGCCTGTGGATAGGCTGCAGGGGGACGGTGAAGACCAGCAAGAGCTTTCAGGGCTGGCATCTTCCTTGAGGGAGAAGGAGCCAGACGTTTGCCTTTTCAGAAAAAAGTTTCTGCCGAGAACGAGCACCGTGACATGCTGCTTCTCTGGGAAAGCAGAGATCCCCAGTGCTGTTGCGGCTAAAGATAGGCTGCAGAGGGATAGTGAAGACCAGCAAGAGCTTTCAGGGCTGGCACCTTCCTTGTGGGAGAAGGAGCCAGACGTTTGCCTTTTCAGAAAAAGGCTCTGCTGAGAGCGAGCACCATGAGATGCTGAGTCTCTGGGAAAGCAGAAATCCCCAGTGCTGTTGTGCCTGTGGATAGGCTGCAGAGGGATAGTGAAGACCTGCAAGAGCTTTCAGGGCTGGCACCTTCCTTGTGGGAGAAGGAGCCAGACGTTTGCCTTTTCAGAAAAAGTTTCTGCCGAGAACGAGCACCGTGACATGCTGAGTCTCTGGGAAAGCAGAGTTCCCCAGTGCTGTTGTGCCTGTGGATAGGCTGCAGGGGGACGGTGAAGACCAGCAAGAGCTTTCAGGGCTGGCACCTTCCTTGTGGGAGAAGGAGCCAGACGTTTGCCTTTTGAGAAAAAGTTTCTGCCGAGAACGAGCACCGTGACATGCTGAGTCTCTGGGAAAGCAGAGATCCCCAGTGCTGTTGCGGCTAAAGATAGGCTGCAGAGGGATAGTGAAGACCTGCAAGAGCTTTCAGGGCTGGCACCTTCCTTGTGGGAGAAGGAGCCAGACGTTTGCCTTTTCAGAAAAAGGCTCTGCCGAGAGCGAGCACCGTGACATGCTGAGTCTCTGGGAAAGCAGAGATCCCCAGTGCTGTTGTGCCTGTGGATAGGCTGCAGAGGGATAGTGAAGACCAGCAAGAGCTTTCAGGGCTGGCACCTTCCTTGTGGGAGAAGGAGCCAGACGTTTGCCTTTTCAGAAAAAGTTTCTGCCGAGAACGAGCACCGTGACATGCTGAGTCTCTGGGAAAGCAGAGATCCCCAGTGCTGTTGCGGCTAAAGATAGGCTGCAGAGGGATAGTGAAGACCTGCAAGAGCTTTAGGGCTGGCACCTTCCTTGTGGGAGAAGGAGCCAGACGTTTGCCTTTTCAGAAAAAGTTTCTGCCGAGAACGAGCACCGTGACATGCTGAGTCTCTGCGAAAGCAGAGATCCCCAGTGCTGTTGCGGCTAAAGATAGGCTGCAGAGGGATAGTGAAGACCTGCAAGAGCTTTCAGGGCTGGCACCTTCCTTGTGGGAGAAGGAGCCAGACGTTTGCCTTTTCAGAAAAAGTTTCTGCCGAGAACGAGCACCGTGACATGCTGAGTCTCTGGGAAAGCAGAGATCCCCAGTGCTGTTGCGGCTAAAGATAGGCTGCAGAGGGATAGTGAAGACCTGCAAGAGCTTTCAGGGCTGGCACCATCCTTGTGGGAGAAGGAGCCAGACGTTTGCCTTTTCAGAAAAAGTCTCTGCCGAGAGCGAGCACCATGAGATGCTGAGTCTCTGGGAAAGCAGAGATCCCCAGTGCTGTTGTGCCTGTGGATAGGCTGCAGGGGGACGGTGAAGACGAGCAAGTTCTTTCAGGGCTGGCACCTTCCTTGTGGGAGAAGGAGCCAGACGTTTGCCTTTTCAGAAAAAGTTTCTGCCGAGAACGAGCACCGTGACATGCTGAGTCTCTGGGAAAGCAGAGATCCCCACTGCTGTTGTGCCTGTGGATAGGCTGCAGAGGGATAGTGAAGACCTGCAAGAGCTTTCAGGGCTGGCACCTTCCTTGTGGGAGAAGGAGCCAGACGTTTGCCTTTTGAGAAAAAGTTTCTGCCGAGAACGAGCACCGTGACATGCTGAGTCTCTGGGAAAGCAGAGATCCCCAGTGCTGTTGTGCCTGTGGATAGGCTGCAGGGGGACGGTGAAGACCAGCAAGAGCTTTCAGGGCTGGCACCTTCCTTGTGGGAGAAGGAGCCAGACGTTTGCCTTTTGAGAAAAAGTTTCTGCCGAGAACGAGCACCGTGACATGCTGAGTCTCTGGGAAAGCAGAGATCCCCAGTGCTGTTGTGCCTGTGGATAGGCTGCAGGGGGACGGTGAAGACCAGCAAGAGCTTTCAGGGCTGGCATCTTCCTTGAGGGAGAAGGAGCCAGACGTTTGCCTTTTCAGAAAAAAGTTTCTGCCGAGAACGAGCACCGTGACATGCTGCTTCTCTGGGAAAGCAGAGATCCCCAGTGCTGTTGCGGCTAAAGATAGGCTGCAGAGGGATAGTGAAGACCAGCAAGAGCTTTCAGGGCTGGCACCTTCCTTGTGGGAGAAGGAGCCAGACGTTTGCCTTTTCAGAAAAAGGCTCTGCTGAGAGCGAGCACCATGAGATGCTGAGTCTCTGGGAAAGCAGAAATCCCCAGTGCTGTTGTGCCTGTGGATAGGCTGCAGAGGGATAGTGAAGACCTGCAAGAGCTTTCAGGGCTGGCACCTTCCTTGTGGGAGAAGGAGCCAGACGTTTGCCTTTTCAGAAAAAGTTTCTGCCGAGAACGAGCACCGTGACATGCTGAGTCTCTGGGAAAGCAGAGATCCCCAGTGCTGTTGTGCCTGTGGATAGGCTGCAGGGGGACGGTGAAGACCAGCAAGAGCTTTCAGGGCTGGCACCTTCCTTGTGGGAGAAGGAGCCAGACGTTTGCCTTTTCAGAAAAAGTTTCTGCCGAGAACGAGCACCGTGACATGCTGAGTCTCTGGGAAAGCAGAGATCCCCAGTGCTGTTGCGGCTAAAGATAGGCTGCAGAGGGATAGTGAAGACCTGCAAGAGCTTTCAGGGCTGGCACCATCCTTGTGGGAGAAGGAGCCAGACGTTTGCCTTTTCAGAAAAAGTCTCTGCCGAGAGCGAGCACCATGAGATGCTGAGTCTCTGGGAAAGCAGAGATCCCCAGTGCTGTTGTGCCTGTGGATAGGCTGCAGGGGGACGGTGAAGACGAGCAAGTTCTTTCAGGGCTGGCACCTTCCTTGTGGGAGAAGGAGCCAGACGTTTGCCTTTTCAGAAAAAGTTTCTGCCGAGAACGAGCACCGTGACATGCTGAGTCTCTGGGAAAGCAGAGATCCCCAGTGCTGTTGTGCCTGTGGATAGGCTGCAGAGGGATAGTGAAGACCAGCAAGAGCTTTCAGGGCTGGCACCTTCCTTGTGGGAGAAGGAGCCAGACGTTTGCCTTTTGAGAAAAAGTTTCTGCCGAGAACGAGCACCGTGACATGCTGAGTCTCTGGGAAAGCAGAGATCCCCAGTGCTGTTGTGCCTGTGGATAGGCTGCAGGGGGACGGTGAAGACCAGCAAGAGCTTTCAGGGCTGGCACCTTCCTTGTGGGAGAAGGAGCCAGACGTTTGCCTTTTGAGAAAAAGTTTCTGCCGAGAACGAGCACCGTGACATGCTGAGTCTCTGGGAAAGCAGAGATCCCCAGTGCTGTTGTGCCTGTGGATAGGCTGCAGGGGGACGGTGAAGACCAGCAAGAGCTTTCAGGGCTGGCATCTTCCTTGTGGGAGAAGGAGCCAGACGTTTGCCTTTTCAGAAAAAAGTTTCTGCCGAGAACGAGCACCGTGACATGCTGAGTCTCTGGGAAAGCAGAGATCCCCAGTGCTGTTGCGGCTAAAGATAGGCTGCAGAGGGATAGTGAAGACCAGCAAGAGCTTTCAGGGCTGGCACCTTCCTTGTGGGAGAAGGAGCCAGACGTTTGCCTTTTCAGAAAAAGTTTCTGCCGAGAGCGAGCACCATGAGATGCTGAGTCTCTGGGAAAGCAGAGATCCCCAGTGCTGTTGTGCCTGTGGATAGGCTGCAGAGGGATAGTGAAGACCAGCAAGAGCTTTCAGGGCTGGCACCTTCCTTGTGGGAGAAGGAGCCAGACGTTTGCATTTTCAGAAAAAGTTTCTGCCGAGAACGAGCACCGTGACATGCTGAGTCTCTGCGAAAGCAGAGATCCCCAGTGCTGTTGCGGCTAAAGATAGGCTGCAGAGGGATAGTGAAGAACTGCAAGAGCTTTCAGGGCTGGCAGCTTCCTTGTGGGAGAAGGAGCCAGACGTTTGCCTTTTCAGAAAAAGTTTCTGCCGAGAACGAGCACCGTGACATGCTGAGTCTCTGGGAAAGCAGAGATCCCCAGTGCTGTTGCGGCTAAAGATAGGCTGCAGAGGGATAGTGAAGACCAGCAAGAGCTTTCAGGGCTGGCACCTTCCTTGTGGGAGAAGGAGCCAGACGTTTGCCTTTTCAGAAAAAGGCTCTGCCGAGAGCGAGCAACATGAGATGCTGAGTCTCTGGGAAAGCAGAGATCCCCAGTGCTGTTGTGCCTGTGGATAGGCTGCAGGGGGACGGTGAAGACCAGCAAGAGCTTTCAGGGCTGGCACCTTCCTTGTGGGAGAAGGAGCCAGACGTTTGCCTTTTCAGAAAAAGTTTCTGCCGAGAACGAGCACCGTGACATGCTGAGTCTCTGCGAAAGCAGAGATCCCCAGTGCTGTTGCGGCTAAAGATAGGCTGCAGAGGGATAGTGAAGACCTGCAAGAGCTTTCAGGGCTGGCACCTTCCTTGTGGGAGAAGGAGCCAGACGTTTGCCTTTTGAGAAAAAGTTTCTGCCGAGAACGAGCACCGTGACATGCTGAGTCTCTGGGAAAGCAGAGATCCCCAGTGCTGTTGTGCCTGTGGATAGGCTGCAGGGGGACGGTGAAGACCAGCAAGATCTTTCAGGGCTGGCACCTTCCTTGTGGGAGAAGGAGCCAGACGTTTGCCTTTTCAGAAAAAGTTTCTGCCGAGAACGAGCACCGTGACATGCTGAGTCTCTGGGAAAGCAGAGATCCCCAGTGCTGTTGTGCCTGTGGATAGGCTGCAGGGGGACGGTGAAGACCAGCAAGAGCTTTCAGGGCTGGCACCTTCCTTGTGGGAGAAGGAGCCAGACGTTTGCCTTTTGAGAAAAAGTTTCTGCCGAGAACGAGCACCGTGACATGCTGAGTCTCTGGGAAAGCAGAGATCCCCAGTGCTGTTGTGCCTGTGGATAGGCTGCAGGGGGACGGTGAAGACCAGCAAGAGCTTTCAGGGCTGGCACCTTCCTTGTGGGAGAAGGAGCCAGACGTTTGCCTTTTCAGAAAAAGTTTCTGCCGAGAACGAGCACCGTGACATGCTGAGTCTCTGGGAAAGCAGAGATCCCCAGTGCTGTTGTGCCTGTGGATAGGCTGCAGGGGGACGGTGAAGACCAGCAAGAGCTTTCAGGGCTGGAACCTTCCTTGTGGGAGAAGGAGCCAGACATTTGCCTTTTCAGAAAAAAGTTTCTGCCGAGAACGAGCACCGTGACATGCTGAGTCTCTGGGAAAGCAGAGATCCCCAGTGCTGTTGCGGCTAAAGATAGGCTGCAGAGGGATAGTGAAGACCAGCAAGAGCTTTCAGGGCTGGCACCTTCCTTGTGGGAGAAGGAGCCAGACGTTTGCCTTTTCAGAAAAAGTTTCTGCCGAGAACGAGCACCGTGACATGCTGAGTCTCTGGGAAAGCAGAGATCCCCAGTGCTGTTGTGCCTGTGGATAGGCTGCAGGGGGACGGTGAAGACCAGCAAGAGCTTTCAGGGCTGGCACCTTCCTTGTGGGAGAAGGAGCCAGACGTTTGCCTTTTCAGAAAAAGGCTCTGCCGAGAGCGAGCACCATGAGATGCTGAGTCTCTGGGAAAGCAGAGATCCCCAGTGCTGTTGTGCCTGTGGATAGGCTGCAGGGGGACGGTGAAGACCAGCAAGAGCTTTCAGGGCTGGCACCTTCCTTGTGGGAGAAGGAGCCAGACGTTTGCCTTTTCAGAAAAAGTCTCTGCCGAGAGCGAGCACCATGAGATGCTGATTCTCTGGGAAAGCAGAGATCCCCAGTGCTGTTGTGCCTGTGGATAGGCTGCAGAGGGATAGTGAAGACCAGCAAGAGCTTTCAGGGCTGGCACCTTCCTTGTGGGAGAAGGAGCCAGACGTTTGCCTTTTCAGAAAAAGTTTCTGCCGAGAACGAGCACCGTGACATGCTGAGTCTCTGGGAAAGCAGAGATCCCCAGTGCTGTTGCGGCTAAAGATAGGCTGCAGAGGGATAGTGAAGACCTGCAAGAGCTTTCAGGGCTGGCACCTTCCTTGTGGGAGAAGGAGCCAGACGTTTGCCTTTTGAGAAAAAGTTTCTGCCGAGAACGAGCACCGTGACATGCTGCTTCTCTGGGAAAGCAGAGATCCCCAGTGCTGTTGTGCCTGTGGATAGGCTGCAGGGGGACGGTGAAGACCAGCAAGAGCTTTCAGGGCTGGCAACTTCCTTGTGGGAGAAGGAGCCAGACGTTTGCCTTTTCAGAAAAAGTTTCTGCCGAGAACGAGCACCGTGACATGCTGAGTCTCTGGGAAAGCAGAGATCCCCAGTGCTGTTGTGCCTGTGGATAGGCTGCAGGGGGACGGTGAAGACCAGCAAGAGCTTTCAGGGCTGGCACCTTCCTTGTGGGAGAAGGAGCCAGACGTTTGCCTTTTCAGAAAAAAGTTTGTGCCGAGAACGAGCACCGTGACATGCTGAGTCTCTGGGAAAGCAGAGATCCCCAGTGCTGTTGCGGCTAAAGATAGGCTGCAGAGGGATAGTGAAGACCAGCAAGAGCTTTCAGGGCTGGCACCTTCCTTGTGGGAGAAGGAGCCAGACGTTTGCCTTTTCAGAAAAAGTTTCTGCCGAGAACGAGCACCGTGACATGCTGAGTCTCTGGGAAAGCAGAGATCCCCAGTGCTGTTGTGCCTGTGGATAGGCTGCAGAGGGATAGTGAAGACGAGCAAGAGCTTTCAGGGCTGGCACCTTCCTTGTGGGAGAAGGAGCCAGACGTTTGCCTTTTCAGAAAAAGTTTCTGCCGAGAACGAGCACCGTGACATGCTGAGTCTCTGCGAAAGCAGAGATCCCCAGTGCTGTTGCGGCTAAAGATAGGCTGCAGAGGGATAGTGAAGACCTGCAAGAGCTTTCAGGGCTGGCACCTTCCTTGTGGGAGAAGGAGCCAGACGTTTGCCTTTTCAGAAAAAGTTTCTGCCGAGAACGAGCACCGTGACATGCTGAGTCTCTGGGAAAGCAGAGATCCCCAGTGCTGTTGTGCCTGTGGATAGGCTGCAGGGGGACGGTGAAGACGAGCAAGTTCTTTCAGGGCTGGCACCTTCCTTGTGGGAGAAGGAGCCAGACGTTTGCCTTTTCAGAAAAAGTTTCTGCCGAGAACGAGCACCGTGACATGCTGAGTCTCTGGGAAAGCAGAGATCCCCAGTGCTGTTGCGGCTAAAGATAGGCTGCAGAGGGATAGTGAAGACCTGCAAGAGCTTTCAGGGCTGGCACCTTCCTTTTGGGAGAAGGAGCCAGACGTTTGCCTTTTCAGAAAAAGTTTCTGCCGAGAACGAGCACCGTGACATGCTGAGTGTCTGGGAAAGCAGAGATCCCCAGTGCTGTTGTGCCTGTGGATAGGCTGCAGAGGGATACTGAAGACCAGCAAGAGCTTTCAGGGCTGGCACCTTCCTTGTGGGAGAAGGAGCCAGACGTTTGCCTTTTCAGAAAAAGTTTCTGCCGAGAACGAGCACCGTGACATGCTGAGTCTCTGGGAAAGCAGAGATCCCCAGTGCTGTTGCGGCTAAAGATAGGCTGCAGAGGGATAGTGAAGACCAGCAAGAGCTTTCAGGGCTGGCACCTTCCTTGTGGGAGAAGGAGCCAGACGTTTGCCTTTTCAGAAAAAGGCTCTGCTGAGAGCGAGCACCATGAGATGCTGAGTCTCTGGGAAAGCAGAAATCCCCAGTGCTGTTGTGCCTGTGGATAGGCTGCAGAGGGATAGTGAAGACCTGCAAGAGCTTTCAGGGCTGGCACCTTCCTTGTGGGAGAAGGAGCCAGACGTTTGCCTTTTCAGAAAAAGTTTCTGCCGAGAACGAGCACCGTGACATGCTGAGTCTCTGGGAAAGCAGAGTTCCCCAGTGCTGTTGTGCCTGTGGATAGGCTGCAGGGGGACGGTGAAGACCAGCAAGAGCTTTCAGGGCTGGCACCTTCCTTGTGGGAGAAGGAGCCAGACGTTTGCCTTTTGAGAAAAAGTTTCTGCCGAGAACGAGCACCGTGACATGCTGAGTCTCTGGGAAAGCAGAGATCCCCAGTGCTGTTGCGGCTAAAGATAGGCTGCAGAGGGATAGTGAAGACCTGCAAGAGCTTTCAGGGCTGGCACCTTCCTTGTGGGAGAAGGAGCCAGACGTTTGCCTTTTCAGAAAAAGGCTCTGCCGAGAGCGAGCACCGTGACATGCTGAGTCTCTGGGAAAGCAGAGATCCCCAGTGCTGTTGTGCCTGTGGATAGGCTGCAGAGGGATAGTGAAGACCAGCAAGAGCTTTCAGGGCTGGCACCTTCCTTGTGGGAGAAGGAGCCAGACGTTTGCCTTTTCAGAAAAAGTTTCTGCCGAGAACGAGCACCGTGACATGCTGAGTCTCTGCGAAAGCAGAGATCCCCAGTGCTGTTGCGGCTAAAGATAGGCTGCAGAGGGATAGTGAAGACCTGCAAGAGCTTTAGGGCTGGCACCTTCCTTGTGGGAGAAGGAGCCAGACGTTTGCCTTTTCAGAAAAAGTTTCTGCCGAGAACGAGCACCGTGACATGCTGAGTCTCTGCGAAAGCAGAGATCCCCAGTGCTGTTGCGGCTAAAGATAGGCTGCAGAGGGATAGTGAAGACCTGCAAGAGCTTTCAGGGCTGGCACCTTCCTTGTGGGAGAAGGAGCCAGACGTTTGCCTTTTCAGAAAAAGTTTCTGCCGAGAACGAGCACCGTGACATGCTGAGTCTCTGGGAAAGCAGAGATCCCCAGTGCTGTTGCGGCTAAAGATAGGCTGCAGAGGGATAGTGAAGACCTGCAAGAGCTTTCAGGGCTGGCACCATCCTTGTGGGAGAAGGAGCCAGACGTTTGCCTTTTCAGAAAAAGTCTCTGCCGAGAGCGAGCACCATGAGATGCTGAGTCTCTGGGAAAGCAGAGATCCCCAGTGCTGTTGTGCCTGTGGATAGGCTGCAGGGGGACGGTGAAGACGAGCAAGTTCTTTCAGGGCTGGCACCTTCCTTGTGGGAGAAGGAGCCAGACGTTTGCCTTTTCAGAAAAAGTTTCTGCCGAGAACGAGCACCGTGACATGCTGAGTCTCTGGGAAAGCAGAGATCCCCACTGCTGTTGTGCCTGTGGATAGGCTGCAGAGGGATAGTGAAGACCTGCAAGAGCTTTCAGGGCTGGCACCTTCCTTGTGGGAGAAGGAGCCAGACGTTTGCCTTTTGAGAAAAAGTTTCTGCCGAGAACGAGCACCGTGACATGCTGAGTCTCTGGGAAAGCAGAGATCCCCAGTGCTGTTGTGCCTGTGGATAGGCTGCAGGGGGACGGTGAAGACCAGCAAGAGCTTTCAGGGCTGGCACCTTCCTTGTGGGAGAAGGAGCCAGACGTTTGCCTTTTGAGAAAAAGTTTCTGCCGAGAACGAGCACCGTGACATGCTGAGTCTCTGGGAAAGCAGAGATCCCCAGTGCTGTTGTGCCTGTGGATAGGCTGCAGGGGGACGGTGAAGACCAGCAAGAGCTTTCAGGGCTGGCATCTTCCTTGAGGGAGAAGGAGCCAGACGTTTGCCTTTTCAGAAAAAAGTTTCTGCCGAGAACGAGCACCGTGACATGCTGCTTCTCTGGGAAAGCAGAGATCCCCAGTGCTGTTGCGGCTAAAGATAGGCTGCAGAGGGATAGTGAAGACCAGCAAGAGCTTTCAGGGCTGGCACCTTCCTTGTGGGAGAAGGAGCCAGACGTTTGCCTTTTCAGAAAAAGGCTCTGCTGAGAGCGAGCACCATGAGATGCTGAGTCTCTGGGAAAGCAGAAATCCCCAGTGCTGTTGTGCCTGTGGATAGGCTGCAGAGGGATAGTGAAGACCTGCAAGAGCTTTCAGGGCTGGCACCTTCCTTGTGGGAGAAGGAGCCAGACGTTTGCCTTTTCAGAAAAAGTTTCTGCCGAGAACGAGCACCGTGACATGCTGAGTCTCTGGGAAAGCAGAGATCCCCAGTGCTGTTGTGCCTGTGGATAGGCTGCAGGGGGACGGTGAAGACCAGCAAGAGCTTTCAGGGCTGGCACCTTCCTTGTGGGAGAAGGAGCCAGACGTTTGCCTTTTCAGAAAAAGTTTCTGCCGAGAACGAGCACCGTGACATGCTGAGTCTCTGGGAAAGCAGAGATCCCCAGTGCTGTTGCGGCTAAAGATAGGCTGCAGAGGGATAGTGAAGACCTGCAAGAGCTTTCAGGGCTGGCACCATCCTTGTGGGAGAAGGAGCCAGACGTTTGCCTTTTCAGAAAAAGTCTCTGCCGAGAGCGAGCACCATGAGATGCTGAGTCTCTGGGAAAGCAGAGATCCCCAGTGCTGTTGTGCCTGTGGATAGGCTGCAGGGGGACGGTGAAGACGAGCAAGTTCTTTCAGGGCTGGCACCTTCCTTGTGGGAGAAGGAGCCAGACGTTTGCCTTTTCAGAAAAAGTTTCTGCCGAGAACGAGCACCGTGACATGCTGAGTCTCTGGGAAAGCAGAGATCCCCAGTGCTGTTGTGCCTGTGGATAGGCTGCAGAGGGATAGTGAAGACCAGCAAGAGCTTTCAGGGCTGGCACCTTCCTTGTGGGAGAAGGAGCCAGACGTTTGCCTTTTGAGAAAAAGTTTCTGCCGAGAACGAGCACCGTGACATGCTGAGTCTCTGGGAAAGCAGAGATCCCCAGTGCTGTTGTGCCTGTGGATAGGCTGCAGGGGGACGGTGAAGACCAGCAAGAGCTTTCAGGGCTGGCACCTTCCTTGTGGGAGAAGGAGCCAGACGTTTGCCTTTTGAGAAAAAGTTTCTGCCGAGAACGAGCACCGTGACATGCTGAGTCTCTGGGAAAGCAGAAATCCCCAGTGCTGTTGTGCCTGTGGATAGGCTGCAGGGGGACGGTGAAGACCAGCAAGAGCTTTCAGGGCTGGCATCTTCCTTGTGGGAGAAGGAGCCAGACGTTTGCCTTTTCAGAAAAAAGTTTCTGCCGAGAACGAGCACCGTGACATGCTGAGTCTCTGGGAAAGCAGAGATCCCCAGTGCTGTTGCGGCTAAAGATAGGCTGCAGGGGGACGGTGAAGACCAGCAAGAGCTTTCAGGGCTGGCACCTTCCTTGTGGGAGAAGGAGCCAGACGTTTGCCTTTTCAGAAAAAGTTTCTGCCGAGAGCGAGCACCATGAGATGCTGAGTCTCTGGGAAAGCAGAGATCCCCAGTGCTGTTGTGCCTGTGGATAGGCTGCAGAGGGATAGTGAAGACCAGCAAGAGCTTTCAGGGCTGGCACCTTCCTTGTGGGAGAAGGAGCCAGACGTTTGCATTTTCAGAAAAAGTTTCTGCCGAGAACGAGCACCGTGACATGCTGAGTCTCTGCGAAAGCAGAGATCCCCAGTGCTGTTGCGGCTAAAGATAGGCTGCAGAGGGATAGTGAAGAACTGCAAGAGCTTTCAGGGCTGGCAGCTTCCTTGTGGGAGAAGGAGCCAGACGTTTGCCTTTTCAGAAAAAGTTTCTGCCGAGAACGAGCACCGTGACATGCTGAGTCTCTGGGAAAGCAGAGATCCCCAGTGCTGTTGCGGCTAAAGATAGGCTGCAGAGGGATAGTGAACACCTGCAAGAGCTTTCAGGGCTGGCACCTTCCTTGTGGGAGAAGGAGCCAGACGTTTGCCTTTTCAGAAAAAGGCTCTGCCGAGAGCGAGCAACATGAGATGCTGAGTCTCTGGGAAAGCAGAGATCCCCAGTGCTGTTGTGCCTGTGGATAGGCTGCAGGGGGACGGTGAAGACCAGCAAGAGCTTTCAGGGCTGGCACCTTCCTTGTGGGAGAAGGAGCCAGACGTTTGCCTTTTCAGAAAAAGTTTCTGCCGAGAACGAGCACCGTGACATGCTGAGTCTCTGCGAAAGCAGAGATCCCCAGTGCTGTTGCGGCTAAAGATAGGCTGCAGAGGGATAGTGAAGACCTGCAAGAGCTTTCAGGGCTGGCACCTTCCTTGTGGGAGAAGGAGCCAGACGTTTGCCTTTTGAGAAAAAGTTTCTGCCGAGAACGAGCACCGTGACATGCTGAGTCTCTGGGAAAGCAGAGATCCCCAGTGCTGTTGTGCCTGTGGATAGGCTGCAGGGGGACGGTGAAGACCAGCAAGATCTTTCAGGGCTGGCACCTTCCTTGTGGAAGAAGGAGCCAGACTTTTGCCTTTTCAGAAAAAGTTTCTGCCGAGAACGAGCACCGTGACATGCTGAGTCTCTGGGAAAGCAGAGATCCCCAGTGCTGTTGTGCCTGTGGATAGGCTGCAGAGGGATAGTGAAGACCTGCAATAGCTTTCAGGGCTGGCACCTTCCTTGTGGGAGAAGGAGCCAGACGATTGCCTTTTCAGAAAAAGGCTCTGCCGAGAACGAGCACCGTGACATGCTGAGTCTCTGGGAAAGCAGAGATCCCCAGTGCTGTTGCGGCTAAAGATAGGCTGCAGAGGGATAGTGAACACCTGCAAGAGCTTTCAGGGCTGGCACCTTCCTTGTGGGAGAAGGAGCCAGACGTTTGCCTTTTCAGAAAAAGTTTCTGCCGAGAACGAGCACCGTGACATGCTGAGTCTCTGGGAAAGCAGAGATCACCAGTGCTGTTGTGCCTGTGGATAGGCTGCAGGGGGACGGTGAAGACCAGCAAGAGCTTTCAGGGCTGGCACCTTCCTTGTGGGAGAAGGAGCCAGACGTTTGCCTTTTGAGAAAAAGTTTCTGCCGAGAACGAGCACCGTGACATGCTGAGTCTCTGGGAAAGCAGAGATCCCCAGTGCTGTTGTGCCTGTGGATAGGCTGCAGGGGGACGGTGAAGACCAGCAAGAGCTTTCAGGGCTGGCACCTTCCTTGTGGGAGAAGGAGCCAGACGTTTGCCTTTTCAGAAAAAGTTTCTGCCGAGAACGAGCACCGTGACATGCTGAGTCTCTGGGAAAGCAGAGATCCCCAGTGCTGTTGTGCCTGTGGATAGGCTGCAGGGGGACGGTGAAGACCAGCAAGAGCTTTCAGGGCTGGAACCTTCCTTGTGGGAGAAGGAGCCAGACATTTGCCTTTTCAGAAAAAAGTTTCTGCCGAGAACGAGCACCGTGACATGCTGAGTCTCTGGGAAAGCAGAGATCCCCAGTGCTGTTGCGGCTAAAGATAGGCTGCAGAGGGATAGTGAAGACCAGCAAGAGCTTTCAGGGCTGGCACCTTCCTTGTGGGAGAAGGAGCCAGACGTTTGCCTTTTCAGAAAAAGTTTCTGCCGAGAACGAGCACCGTGACATGCTGAGTCTCTGGGAAAGCAGAGATCCCCAGTGCTGTTGTGCCTGTGGATAGGCTGCAGGGGGACGGTGAAGACCAGCAAGAGCTTTCAGGGCTGGCACCTTCCTTGTGGGAGAAGGAGCCAGACGTTTGCCTTTTCAGAAAAAGGCTCTGCCGAGAGCGAGCACCATGAGATGCTGAGTCTCTGGGAAAGCAGAGATCCCCAGTGCTGTTGTGCCTGTGGATAGGCTGCAGGGGGACGGTGAAGACCAGCAAGAGCTTTCAGGGCTGGCACCTTCCTTGTGGGAGAAGGAGCCAGACGTTTGCCTTTTCAGAAAAAGTCTCTGCCGAGAGCGAGCACCATGAGATGCTGAGTCTCTGGGAAAGCAGAGATCCCCAGTGCTGTTGTGCCTGTGGATAGGCTGCAGAGGGATAGTGAAGACCAGCAAGAGCTTTCAGGGCTGGCACCTTCCTTGTGGGAGAAGGAGCCAGACGTTTGCCTTTTCAGAAAAAGTTTCTGCCGAGAACGAGCACCGTGACATGCTGAGTCTCTGGGAAAGCAGAGATCCCCAGTGCTGTTGCGGCTAAAGATAGGCTGCAGAGGGATAGTGAAGACCTGCAAGAGCTTTCAGGGCTGGCACCTTCCTTGTGGGAGAAGGAGCCAGACGTTTGCCTTTTCAGAAAAAGTTTCTGCCGAGAACGAGCACCGTGACATGCTGCTTCTCTGGGAAAGCAGAGATCCCCAGTGCTGTTGTGCCTGTGGATAGGCTGCAGGGGGACGGTGAAGACCAGCAAGAGCTTTCAGGGCTGGCAACTTCCTTGTGGGAGAAGGAGCCAGACGTTTGCCTTTTCAGAAAAAGTTTCTGCCGAGAACGAGCACCGTGACATGCTGAGTCTCTGGGAAAGCAGAGATCCCCAGTGCTGTTGTGCCTGTGGATAGGCTGCAGGGGGACGGTGAAGACCAGCAAGAGCTTTCAGGGCTGGCACCTTCCTTGTGGGAGAAGGAGCCAGACGTTTGCCTTTTCAGAAAAAAGTTTGTGCCGAGAACGAGCACCGTGACATGCTGAGTCTCTGGGAAAGCAGAGATCCCCAGTGCTGTTGCGGCTAAAGATAGGCTGCAGAGGGATAGTGAAGACCAGCAAGAGCTTTCAGGGCTGGCACCTTCCTTGTGGGAGAAGGAGCCAGACGTTTGCCTTTTCAGAAAAAGTTTCTGCCGAGAACGAGCACCGTGACATGCTGAGTCTCTGGGAAAGCAGAGATCCCCAGTGCTGTTGTGCCTGTGGATAGGCTGCAGAGGGATAGTGAAGACGAGCAAGAGCTTTCAGGGCTGGCACCTTCCTTGTGGGAGAAGGAGCCAGACGTTTGCCTTTTCAGAAAAAGTTTCTGCCGAGAACGAGCACCGTGACATGCTGAGTCTCTGCGAAAGCAGAGATCCCCAGTGCTGTTGCGGCTAAAGATAGGCTGCAGAGGGATAGTGAAGACCTGCAAGAGCTTTCAGGGCTGGCACCTTCCTTGTGGGAGAAGGAGCCAGACGTTTGCCTTTTCAGAAAAAGTTTCTGCCGAGAACGAGCACCGTGACATGCTGCTTCTCTGGGAAAGCAGAGATCCCCAGTGCTGTTGTGCCTGTGGATAGGCTGCAGGGGGACGGTGAAGACGAGCAAGTTCTTTCAGGGCTGGCACCTTCCTTGTGGGAGAAGGAGCCAGACGTTTGCCTTTTCAGAAAAAGTTTCTGCCGAGAACGAGCACCGTGACATGCTGAGTCTCTGGGAAAGCAGAGATCCCCAGTGCTGTTGCGGCTAAAGATAGGCTGCAGAGGGATAGTGAAGACCTGCAAGAGCTTTCAGGGCTGGCACCTTCCTTTTGGGAGAAGGAGCCAGACGTTTGCCTTTTCAGAAAAAGTTTCTGCCGAGAACGAGCACCGTGACATGCTGAGTGTCTGGGAAAGCAGAGATCCCCAGTGCTGTTGTGCCTGTGGATAGGCTGCAGAGGGATACTGAAGACCAGCAAGAGCTTTCAGGGCTGGCACCTTCCTTGTGGGAGAAGGAGCCAGACGTTTGCCTTTTCAGAAAAAGTTTCTGCCGAGAACGAGCACCGTGACATGCTGAGTCTCTGGGAAAGCAGAGATCCCCAGTGCTGTTGCGGCTAAAGATAGGCTGCAGAGGGATAGTGAAGACCAGCAAGAGCTTTCAGGGCTGGCACCTTCCTTGTGGGAGAAGGAGCCAGACGTTTGCCTTTTCAGAAAAAGGCTCTGCCGAGAGCGAGCAACATGAGATGCTGAGTCTCTGGGAAAGCAGAGATCCCCAGTGCTGTTGTGCCTGTGGATAGGCTGCAGGGGGACGGTGAAGACCAGCAAGAGCTTTCAGGGCTGGCACCTTCCTTGTGGGAGAAGGAGCCAGACGTTTGCCTTTTCAGAAAAAGTTTCTGCCGAGAACGAGCACCGTGACATGCTGAGTCTCTGCGAAAGCAGAGATCCCCAGTGCTGTTGCGGCTAAAGATAGGCTGCAGAGGGATAGTGAAGACCTGCAAGAGCTTTCAGGGCTGGCACCTTCCTTGTGGGAGAAGGAGCCAGACGTTTGCCTTTTGAGAAAAAGTTTCTGCCGAGAACGAGCACCGTGACATGCTGAGTCTCTGGGAAAGCAGAGATCCCCAGTGCTGTTGTGCCTGTGGATAGGCTGCAGGGGGACGGTGAAGACCAGCAAGATCTTTCAGGGCTGGCACCTTCCTTGTGGGAGAAGGAGCCAGACTTTTGCCTTTTCAGAAAAAGTTTCTGCCGAGAACGAGCACCGTGACATGCTGAGTCTCTGGGAAAGCAGAGATCCCCAGTGCTGTTGTGCCTGTGGATAGGCTGCAGAGGGATAGTGAAGACCTGCAATAGCTTTCAGGGCTGGCACCTTCCTTGTGGGAGAAGGAGCCAGACGATTGCCTTTTCAGAAAAAGGCTCTGCCGAGAACGAGCACCGTGACATGCTGAGTCTCTGGGAAAGCAGAGATCCCCAGTGCTGTTGCGGCTAAAGATAGGCTGCAGAGGGATAGTGAACACCTGCAAGAGCTTTCAGGGCTGGCACCTTCCTTGTGGGAGAAGGAGCCAGACGTTTGCCTTTTCAGAAAAAGTTTCTGCCGAGAACGAGCACCGTGACATGCTGAGTCTCTGGGAAAGCAGAGATCCCCAGTGCTGTTGCGGCTAAAGATAGGCTGCAGAGGGATAGTGAAGACCTGCAAGAGCTTTCAGGGCTGGCACCTTCCTTGTGGGAGAAGGAGCCAGACGTTTGCCTTTTCAGAAAAAGTTTCTGCCGAGAACGAGCACCGTGACATGCTGCTTCTCTGGGAAAGCAGAGATCCCCAGTGCTGTTGTGCCTGTGGATAGGCTGCAGGGGGACGGTGAAGACCAGCAAGATCTTTCAGGGCTGGCACCTTCCTTGTGGGAGAAGGAGCCAGACGTTTGCCTTTTCAGAAAAAGTTTCTGCCGAGAACGAGCACCGTGACATGCTGAGTCTCTGGGAAAGCAGAGATCCCCAGTGCTGTTGTGCCTGTGGATAGGCTGCAGGGGGACGGTGAAGACCAGCAAGAGCTTTCAGGGCTGGCACCTTCCTTGTGGGAGAAGGAGCCAGACGTTTGCCTTTTCAGAAAAAAGTTTCTGCCGAGAACGAGCACCGTGACATGCTGAGTCTCTGGGAAAGCAGAGATCCCCAGTGCTGTTGTGCCTGTGGATAGGCTGCAGGGGGACGGTGAAGACCAGCAAGATCTTTCAGGGCTGGCACGTTCCTTGTGGGAGAAGGCGCCAGACGTTTGCCTTTTCAGAAAAAGTTTCTGCTGAGAACGAGCACCGTGACATGCTGAGTCTCTGGGAAAGCAGAGATCCCCAGTGCTGTTGTGCCTGTGGATAGGCTGCAGAGGGATAGTGAAGACCTGCAATAGCTTTCAGGGCTGGCACCTTCCTTGTGGGAGAAGGAGCCAGACGATTGCCTTTTCAGAAAAAGGCTCTGCCGAGAATGAGCACCGTGACATGCTGAGTCTCTGGGAAAGCAGAGATCCCCAGTGCTGTTGCGGCTAAAGATAGGCTGCAGAGGGATAGTGAAGACCAGCAAGAGCTTTCAGGGCTGGCACCTTCCTTGTGGGAGAAGGAGCCAGACGTTTGCCTTTTCAGAAAAAGTTTCTGCCGAGAACGAGCACCGTGACATGCTGAGTCTCTGGGAAAGCAGAGATCCCCAGTGCTGTTGTGCCTGTGGATAGGCTGCAGGGGGACGGTGAAGACCAGCAAGAGCTTTCAGGGCTGGCACCTTCCTTGTGGGAGAAGGAGCCAGACGTTTGCCTTTTGAGAAAAAGTTTCTGCCGAGAACGAGCACCGTGACATGCTGAGTCACTGGGAAAGCAGAGATCCCCAGTGCTGTTGTGCCTGTGGATAGGCTGCAGGGGGACGGTGAAGACCAGCAAGATCTTTCAGGGCTGGCACCTTCCTTGTGGGAGAAGGAGCCAGACGTTTGCCTTTTCAGAAAAAGTTTCTGCCGAGAACGAGCACCGTGACATGCTGAGTCTCTGGGAAAGCAGAGATCCCCAGTGCTGTTGTGCCTGTGGATAGGCTGCAGGGGGACGGTGAAGACCAGCAAGAGCTTTCAGGGCTGGCACCTTCCTTGTGGGAGAAGGAGCCAGACGTTTGCCTTTTCAGAAAAAAGTTTCTGCCGAGAACGAGCACCGTGACATGCTGAGTCTCTGGGAAAGCAGAGATCCCCAGTGCTGTTGCGGCTAAAGATAGGCTGCAGAGGGATAGTGAAGACCAGCAAGAGCTTTCAGGGCTGGCACCTTCCTTGTGGGAGAAGGAGCCAGACGTTTGCCTTTTCAGAAAAAGTTTCTGCCGAGAACGAGCACCGTGACATGCTGAGTCTCTGGGAAAGCAGAGATCCCCAGTGCTGTTGTGCCTGTGGATAGGCTGCAGGGGGACGGTGAAGACCAGCAAGAGCTTTCAGGGCTGGCACCTTCCTTGTGGGAGAAGGAGCCAGACGTTTGCCTTTTCAGAAAAAGGCTCTGCCGAGAGCGAGCACCATGAGATGCTGAGTTTCTGGGAAAGCAGAGATCCCCAGTGCTGTTGTGCCTGTGGATAGGCTGCAGGGGGACGGTGAAGACCAGCAAGAGCTTTCAGGGCTGGCACCTTCCTTGTGGGAGAAGGAGCCAGACGTTTGCCTTTTCAGAAAAAGTCTCTGCCGAGAGCGAGCACCATGAGATGCTGAGTCTCTGGGAAAGCAGAGATCCCCAGTGCTGTTGTGCCTGTGGATAGGCTGCAGAGGGATAGTGAAGACCAGCAAGAGCTTTCAGGGCTGGCACCTTCCTTGTGGGAGAAGGAGCCAGACGTTTGCCTTTTCAGAAAAAGTTTCTGCCGAGAACGAGCACCGTGACATGCTGAGTCTCTGGGAAAGCAGAGATCCCCAGTGCTGTTGCGGCTAAAGATAGGCTGCAGAGGGATAGTGAAGACCTGCAAGAGCTTTCAGGGCTGGCACCTTCCTTGTGGGAGAAGGAGCCAGACGTTTGCCTTTTGAGAAAAAGTTTCTGCCGAGAACGAGCACCGTGACATGCTGCTTCTCTGGGAAAGCAGAGATCCCCAGTGCTGTTGTGCCTGTGGATAGGCTGCAGGGGGACGGTGAAGACCAGCAAGAGCTTTCAGGGCTGGCAACTTCCTTGTGGGAGAAGGAGCCAGACGTTTGCCTTTTCAGAAAAAGTTTCTGCTGAGAACGAGCACCGTGACATGCTGAGTCTCTGGGAAAGCAGAGATCCCCAGTGCTGTTGTGCCTGTGGATAGGCTGCAGGGGGACGGTGAAGACCAGCAAGAGCTTTCAGGGCTGGCACCTTCCTTGTGGGAGAAGGAGCCAGACGTTTGCCTTTTCAGAAAAAAGTTTGTGCCGAGAACGAGCACCGTGACATGCTGAGTCTCTGGGAAAGCAGAGATCCCCAGTGCTGTTGCGGCTAAAGATAGGCTGCAGAGGGATAGTGAAGACCAGCAAGAGCTTTCAGGGCTGGCACCTTCCTTGTGGGAGAAGGAGCCAGACGTTTGCCTTTTCAGAAAAAGTTTCTGCCGAGAACGAGCACCGTGACATGCTGAGTCTCTGCGAAAGCAGAGATCCCCAGTGCTGTTGCGGCTAAAGATAGGCTGCAGAGGGATAGTGAAGACCTGCAAGAGCTTTCAGGGCTGGCACCTTCCTTGTGGGAGAAGGAGCCAGACGTTTGCCTTTTCAGAAAAAGTTTCTGCCGAGAACGAGCACCGTGACATGCTGAGTCTCTGGGAAAGCAGAGATCCCCAGTGCTGTTGTGCCTGTGGATAGGCTGCAGGGGGACGGTGAAGACGAGCAAGTTCTTTCAGGGCTGGCACCTTCCTTGTGGGAGAAGGAGCCAGACGTTTGCCTTTTCAGAAAAAGTTTCTGCCGAGAACGAGCACCGTGACATGCTGAGTCTCTGGGAAAGCAGAGATCCCCAGTGCTGTTGTGCCTGTGGATAGGCTGCAGAGGGATAGTGAAGACCAGCAAGAGCTTTCAGGGCTGGCACCTTCCTTGTGGGAGAAGGAGCCAGACGTTTGCCTTTTCAGAAAAAGTTTCTGCCGAGAACGAGCACCGTGACATGCTGAGTCTCTGGGAAAGCAGAGATCCCCAGTGCTGTTGTGCCTGTGGATAGGCTGCAGAGGGATATTGAAGAGCAGCAAGAGCTTTCAGGGCTGGCACCTTCCTTGTGGGAGAAGGAGCCAGACGTTTGCCTTTTCAGAAAAAGTTTCTGCCGAGAACGAGCACCGTGACATGCTGAGTCTCTGGGAAAGCAGAGATCCCCAGTGCTGTTGTGCCTGTGGATAGGCTGCAGGGGGACGGTGAAGACCAGCAAGAGCTTTCAGGGCTGGCACCTTCCTTGTGGGAGAAGGAGCCAGACGTTTGCCTTTTGAGAAAAAGTTTCTGCCGAGAACGAGCACCGTGACATGCTGAGTCTCTGGGAAAGCAGAGATCCACAGTGCTGTTGTGCCTGTGGATAGGCTGCAGGGGGACGGTGAAGACGAGCAAGTTCTTTCAGGGCTGGCACCTTCCTTGTGGGAGAAGGAGCCAGACGTTTGCCTTTTCAGAAAAAGTTTCTGCCGAGAACGAGCACCGTGACATGCTGAGTCTCTGGGAAAGCAGAGATCCCCAGTGCTGTTGTGCCTGTGGATAGGCTGCAGAGGGATAGTGAAGACCTGCAAGAGCTTTCAGGGCTGGCACCTTCCTTGTGGGAGAAAGATCCAGACGTTTGCCTTTTGAGAAAAAGTTTATGCCGAGAACGAGCACCGTGACATGCTGAGTCTCTGGGAAAGCAGAGATCCGCAGTGCTGTTGTGCCTGTGGATAGGCTGCAGGGGGACGGTGAAGACCAGCAAGAGCTTTCAGGGCTGGCACCTTCCTTGTGGGAGAAGGAGCCAGACGTTTGCCTTTTCAGAAAAAGTTTCTGCCGAGAACGAGCACCGTGACATGCTGAGTCTCTGGGAAAGCAGAGATCCCCAGTGCTGTTGCGGCTAAAGATAGGCTGCAGAGGGATAGTGAAGACCTGCAAGAGCTTTCAGGGCTGGCACCTTCCTTGTGGGAGAAGGAGCCAGACGTTTGCCTTTTGAGAAAAAGTTTCTGCCGAGAACGAGCACCGTGACATGCTGCTTCTCTGGGAAAGCAGAGATCCCCAGTGCTGTTGTGCCTGTGGATAGGCTGCAGAGGGATAGGGAAGACCAGCAAGAGCTTTCAGGGCTGGCACCTTCCTTGTGGGAGAAGGAGCCAGACGTTTGCCTTTTCAGAAAAAGTTTCTGCCGAGAACGAGCACCGTGACATGCTGAGTCTCTGCGAAAGCAGAGATCCCCAGTGCTGTTGCAGCTAAAGATAGGCTGCAGAGGGATAGTGAAGACCTGCAAGAGCTTTAGGGCTGGCACCTTCCTTGTGGGAGAAGGAGCCAGACGTTTGCCTTTTCAGAAAAAGTTTCTGCCGAGAACGAGCACCGTGACATGCTGAGTCTCTGCGAAAGCAGAGATCCCCAGTGCTGTTGCGGCTAAAGATAGGCTGCAGAGGGATAGTGAAGACCTGCAAGAGCTTTCAGGGCTGGCACCTTCCTTGTGGGAGAAGGAGCCAGACGTTTGCCTTTTGAGAAAAAGTTTCTGCCGAGAACGAGCACCGTGACATGCTGAGTCTCTGGGAAAGCAGAGATCCCCAGTGCTGTTGCGGCTAAAGATAGGCTGCAGAGGGATAGTGAAGACCTGCAAGAGCTTTCAGGGCTGGCACCATCCTTGTGGGAGAAGGAGCCAGACGTTTGCCTTTTCAGAAAAAGTCTCTGCCGAGAGCGAGCACCATGAGATGCTGAGTCTCTGGGAAAGCAGAGATCCCCAGTGCTGTTGTGCCTGTGGATAGGCTGCAGAGGGATAGTGAAGACCAGCAAGAGCTTTCAGGGCTGGCACCTTCCTTGTGGGAGAAGGAGCCAGACGTTTTCCTTTTCAGAAAAAGTTTCTGCCGAGAACGAGCACCGTGACATGCTGAGTCTCTGGGAAAGCAGAGATCCCCAGTGCTGTTGCGGCTAAAGATAGGCTGCAGAGGGATAGTGAAGACCTGCAAGAGCTTTCAGGGCTGGCACCTTCCTTGTGGGAGAAGGAGCCAGACGTTTGCCTTTTGAGAAAAAGTTTCTGCCGAGAACGAGCACCGTGACATGCTGCTTCTCTGGGAAAGCAGAGATCCCCAGTGCTGTTGTGCCTGTGGATAGGCTGCAGGGGGACGGTGAAGACCAGCAAGATCTTTCAGGGCTGGCACCTTCCTTGTGGGAGAAGGAGCCAGACGTTTGCCTTTTCAGAAAAAGTTTTTGCCGAGAACGAGCACCGTGACATGCGGAGTCTCTGGGAAAGCAGAGATCCCCAGTGCTGTTGTGCCTGTGGATAGGCTGCAGGGGGACGGTGAAGACCAGCAAGAGCTTTCAGGGCTGGCACCTTCCTTGTGGGAGAAGGAGCCAGACGTTTGACTTTTCAGAAAAAGTTTCTGCCGAGAACGAGCACCGTGACATGCTGAGTCTCTGCGAAAGCAGAGATCCCCAGTGCTGTTGCGGCTAAAGATAGGCTGCAGAGGGATAGTGAAGACCTGCAAGAGCTTTCAGGGCTGGCACCTTCCTTGTGGGAGAAGGAGCCAGACGTTTGCCTTTTCAGAAAAAGTTTCTGCCGAGAACGAGCACCGTGACATGCTGAGTCTCTGGGAAAGCAGAGATCCCCAGTGCTGTTGCGGCTAAAGATAGGCTGCAGAGGGATAGTGAAGACCTGCAAGAGCTTTCAGGGCTGGCACCTTCCTTGTGGGAGAAGGAGCCAGACGTTTGCCTTTTGAGAAAAAGTTTCTGCCGAGAACGAGCACCGAGACATGCTGAGTCTCTGGGAAAGCAGAGATCCCCAGTGCTGTTGTGCCTGTGGATAGGCTGCAGGGGGACGGTGAGGACCAGCAAGATCTTTCAGGGCTGGCACCTTCCTTGTGGGAGAAGGAGCCAGACGTTTGCCTTTTCAGAAAAAGTTTCTGCCGAGAACGAGCACCATGAGATGCTGAGTCTCTGGGAAAGCAGAGATCCCCAGTGCTGTTGTGCCTGTGGATAGGCTGCAGAGGGATAGTGAAGACCTGCAATAGCTTTCAGGGCTGGCACCTTCCTTGTGGGAGAAGGAGCCAGACGATTGCCTTTTCAGAAAAAGGCTCTGCCGAGAACGAGCACCGTGACATGCTGAGTCTCTGGGAAAGCAGAGATCCCCAGTGCTGTTGCGGCTAAAGATAGGCTGCAGAGGGATAGTGAAGACCTGCAAGAGCTTTCAGGGCTGGCACCTTCCTTGTGGGAGAAGGAGCCAGACGTTTGCCTTTTGAGAAAAAGTTTCTGCCGAGAACGAGCACCGTGACATGCTGAGTCTCTGGGAAAGCAGAGATCCCCAGTGCTGTTGTGCCTGTGGATAGGCTGCAGGGGGACGGTGAAGACCAGCAAGATCTTTCAGGGCTGGCACCTTCCTTGTGGGAGAAGGAGCCAGACGTTTGCCTTTTCAGAAAAAGTTTTTGCCGAGAACGAGCACCGTGACATGCTGAGTCTCTGGGAAAGCAGAGATCCCCAGTGCTGTTGCGGCTAAAGATAGGCTGCAGAGGGATAGTGAAGACCAGCAAGAGCTTTCAGGGCTGGCACCTTCCTTGTGGGAGAAGGAGCCAGACGTTTGCCTTTTCAGAAAAAGTCTCTGCCGAGAGCGAGCAACATGAGATGCTGAGTCTCTGGGAAAGCAGAGATCCCCAGTGCTGTTGTGCCTGTGGATAGGCTGCAGGGGGACGGTGAAGACCAGCAAGAGCTTTCAGGGCTGGCACCTTCCTTGTGGGAGAAGGAGCCAGACGTTTGCCTTTTCAGAAAAAGTTTCTGCCGAGAACGAGCACCGTGACATGCTGAGTCTCTGGGAAAGCAGAGATCCCCAGTGCTGTTGTGCCTGTGGATAGGCTGCAGGGGGACGGTGAAGACCAGCAAGAGCTTTCAGGGCTGGCACCTTCCTTGTGGGAGAAGGAGCCAGACGTTTGCCTTTTCAGAAAAAGTTTCTGCCGAGAACGAGCACCGTGACATGCTGAGTCTCTGGGAAAGCAGAGATCCCCAGTGCTGTTGTGCCTGTGGATAGGCTGCAGGGGGACGGTGAAGACCAGCAAGAGCTTTCAGGGCTGGCACCTTCCTTGTGGGAGAAGGAGCCAGACGTTTGCCTTTTGAGAAAAAGTTTTTGCCGAGAACGAGCACCGTGACATGCTGAGTCTCTGGGAAAGCAGAGATCCCCAGTGCTGTTGCGGCTAAAGATAGGCTGCAGAGGGATAGTGAAGACCAGCAAGAGCTTTCAGGGCTGGCACCTTCCTTGTGGGAGAAGGAGCCAGACGTTTGCCTTTTCAGAAAAAGTCTCTGCCGAGAGCGAGCACCATGAGATGCTGAGTCTCTGGGAAAGCAGAGATCCCCAGTGCTGTTGTGCCTGTGGATAGGCTGCAGAGGGATAGTGAAGACCTGCAAGAGCTTTCAGGGCTGGCACCTTCCTTGTGGGAGAAAGATCCAGACGTTTGCCTTTTGAGAAAAAGTTTATGCCGAGAACGAGCACCGTGACATGCTGAGTCTCTGGGAAAGCAGAGATCCCCAGTGCTGTTGTGCCTGTGGATAGGCTGCAGGGGGACGGTGAAGACCAGCAAGAGCTTTCAGGGCTGGCACCTTCCTTGTGGGAGAAGGAGCCAGACGTTTGCCTTTTCAGAAAAAGGCTCTGCCGAGAGCGAGCACCGTGACATGCTGAGTCTCTGGGAAAGCAGAGATCCCCAGTGCTGTTGTGCCTGTGGATAGGCTGCAGGGGGACGGTGAAGACCAGCAAGAGCTTTCAGGGCTGGCACCTTCCTTGTGGGAGAAGGAGCCAGACGTTTGCCTTTTGAGAAAAAGTTTCTGCCGAGAACGAGCACCGTGACATGCTGAGTCTCTGGGAAAGCAGAGATCACCAGTGCTGTTGCGGCTAAAGATAGGCTGCAGAGGGATAGTGAAGACCAGCAAGAGCTTTCAGGGCTGGCACCTTCCTTGTGGGAGAAGGAGCCAGACGTTTGCCTTTTCAGAAAAAGGCTCTGCCGAGAGCGAGCACCATGAGATGCTGAGTCTCTGGGAAAGCAGAGATCCCCAGTGCTGTTGTGCCTGTGGATAGGCTGCAGAGGGATAGTGAAGACCAGCAAGAGCTTTCAGGGCTGGCACCTTCCTTGTGGGAGAAGGAGCCAGACGTTTGCCTTTTGAGAAAAAGTTTCTGCCGAGAACGAGCACCGTGACATGCTGAGTCTCTGCGAAAGCAGAGATCCCCAGTGCTGTTGCGGCTAAAGATAGGCTGCAGAGGGATAGTGAAGACCTGCAAGAGCTTTAGGGCTGGCACCTTCCTTGTGGGAGAAGGAGCCAGACGTTTGCCTTTTCAGAAAAAGTTTCTGCCGAGAACGAGCACCGTGACATGCTGAGTCTCTGGGAAAGCAGAGATCCCCAGTGCTGTTGCGGCTAAAGATAGGCTGCAGAGGGATAGTGAAGACCTGCAAGAGCTTTCAGGGCTGGCACCTTCCTTGTGGGAGAAGGAGCCAGACGTTTGCCTTTTGAGAAAAAGTTTCTGCCGAGAACGAGCACCGTGACATGCTGAGTCTCTGGGAAAGCAGAGATCCCCAGTGCTGTTGCGGCTAAAGATAGGCTGCAGAGGGATAGTGAAGACCTGCAAGAGCTTTCAGGGCTGGCACCATCCTTGTGGGAGAAGGAGCCAGACGTTTGCCTTTTCAGAAAAAGTCTCTGCCGAGAGCGAGCACCATGAGATGCTGAGTCTCTGGGAAAGCAGAGATCCCCAGTGCTGTTGTGCCTGTGGATAGGCTGCAGAGGGATAGTGAAGACCAGCAAGAGCTTTCAGGGCTGGCACCTTCCTTGTGGGAGAAGGAGCCAGACGTTTGCCTTTTCAGAAAAAGTTTCTGCCGAGAACGAGCACCGTGACATGCTGAGTCTCTGGGAAAGCAGAGATCCCCAGTGCTGTTGCGGCTAAAGATAGGCTGCAGAGGGATAGTGAAGACCTGCAAGAGCTTTCAGGGCTGGCACCTTCCTTGTGGGAGAAGGAGCCAGACGTTTGCCTTTTGAGAAAAAGTTTCTGCCGAGAACGAGCACCGTGACATGCTGCTTCTCGGGGAAAGCAGAGATCCCCAGTGCTGTTGTGCCTGTGGATAGGCTGCAGGGGGACGGTGAAGACCAGCAAGATCTTTCAGGGCTGGCACCTTCCTTGTGGGAGAAGGAGCCAGACGTTTGCCTTTTCAGAAAAAGTTTTTGCCGAGAACGAGCACCGTGACATGCTGAGTCTCTGGGAAAGCAGAGATCCCCAGTGCTGTTGCGGCTAAAGATAGGCTGCAGAGGGATAGTGAAGACCAGCAAGAGCTTTCAGGGCTGGCACCTTCCTTGTGGGAGAAGGAGCCAGACGTTTGCCTTTTCAGAAAAAGTCTCTGCCGAGAGCGAGCAACATGAGATGCTGAGTCTCTGGGAAAGCAGAGATCCCCAGTGCTGTTGTGCCTGTGGATAGGCTGCAGGGGGACGGTGAAGACCAGCAAGAGCTTTCAGGGCTGGCACCTTCCTTGTGGGAGAAGGAGCCAGACGTTTGCCTTTTCAGAAAAAGTTTCTGCCGAGAACGAGCACCGTGACATGCTGAGTCTCTGCGAAAGCAGAGATCCCCAGTGCTGTTGCGGCTAAAGATAGGCTGCAGAGGGATAGTGAAGACCTGCAAGAGCTTTCAGGGCTGGCACCTTCCTTGTGGGAGAAGGAGCCAGACGTTTGCCTTTTCAGAAAAAGTTTCTGCCGAGAACGAGCACCATGAGATGCTGAGTCTCTGGGAAAGCAGAGATCCCCAGTGCTGTTGTGCCTGTGGATAGGCTGCAGAGGGATAGTGAAGACCTGCAATAGCTTTCAGGGCTGGCACCTTCCTTGTGGGAGAAGGAGCCAGACGATTGCCTTTTCAGAAAAAGGCTCTGCCGAGAACGAGCACCGTGACATGCTGAGTCTCTGGGAAAGCAGAGATCCCCAGTGCTGTTGCGGCTAAAGATAGGCTGCAGAGGGATAGTGAAGACCTGCAAGAGCTTTCAGGGCTGGCACCTTCCTTGTGGGAGAAGGAGCCAGACGTTTGCCTTTTGAGAAAAAGTTTCTGCCGAGAACGAGCACCGAGACATGCTGAGTCTCTGGGAAAGCAGAGATCCCCAGTGCTGTTGTGCCTGTGGATAGGCTGCAGGGGGACGGTGAAGACCAGCAAGATCTTTCAGGGCTGGCACGTTCCTTGTGGGAGAAGGAGCCAGACGTTTGCCTTTTCAGAAAAAGTTTCTGCCGAGAACGAGCACCATGAGATGCTGAGTCTCTGGGAAAGCAGAGATCCCCAGTGCTGTTGTGCCTGTGGATAGGCTGCAGAGGGATAGTGAAGACCTGCAATAGCTTTCAGGGCTGGCACCTTCCTTGTGGGAGAAGGAGCCAGACGATTGCCTTTTCAGAAAAAGGCTCTGCCGAGAACGAGCACCGTGACATGCTGAGTCTCTGGGAAAGCAGAGATCCCCAGTGCTGTTGCGGCTAAAGATAGGCTGCAGAGGGATAGTGAAGACCTGCAAGAGCTTTCAGGGCTGGCACCTTCCTTGTGGGAGAAGGAGCCAGACGTTTGCCTTTTCAGAAAAAGTTTCTGCCGAGAACGAGCACCGTGACATGCTGAGTCTCTGGGAAAGCAGAGATCCCCAGTGCTGTTGTGCCTGTGGATAGGCTGCAGGGGGACGGTGAAGACCAGCAAGATCTTTCAGGGCTGGCACCTTCCTTGTGGGAGAAGGAGCCAGACGTTTGCCTTTTCAGAAAAAGTTTTTGCCGAGAACGAGCACCGTGACATGCTGAGTCTCTGGGAAAGCAGAGATCCCCAGTGCTGTTGCGGCTAAAGATAGGCTGCAGAGGGATAGTGAAGACCAGCAAGAGCTTTCAGGGCTGGCACCTTCCTTGTGGGAGAAGGAGCCAGACGTTTGCCTTTTCAGAAAAAGTCTCTGCCGAGAGCGAGCAACATGAGATGCTGAGTCTCTGGGAAAGCAGAGATCCCCAGTGCTGTTGTGCCTGTGGATAGGCTGCAGGGGGACGGTGAAGACCAGCAAGAGCTTTCAGGGCTGGCACCTTCCTTGTGGGAGAAGGAGCCAGACGTTTGCCTTTTCAGAAAAAGTTTCTGCCGAGAACGAGCACCGTGACATGCTGAGTCTCTGGGAAAGCAGAGATCCCCAGTGCTGTTGTGCCTGTGGATAGGCTGCAGGGGGACGGTGAAGACCAGCAAGAGCTTTCAGGGCTGGCACCTTCCTTGTGGGAGAAGGAGCCAGACGTTTGCCTTTTCAGAAAACGTTTCTGCCGAGAACGAGCACCGTGACATGCTGAGTCTCTGGGAAAGCAGAGATCCCCAGTGCTGTTGTGCCTGTGGATAGGCTGCAGGGGGACGGTGAAGACCAGCAAGAGCTTTCAGGGCTGGCACCTTCCTTGTGGGAGAAGGAGCCAGACGTTTGCCTTTTGAGAAAAAGTTTCTGCCGAGAACGAGCACCGTGACATGCTGAGTCTCTGGGAAAGCAGAGATCCACAGTGCTGTTGTGCCTGTGGATAGGCTGCAGGGGGACGGTGAAGACGAGCAAGTTCTTTCAGGGCTGGCACCTTCCTTGTGGGAGAAGGAGCCAGACGTTTGCCTTTTCAGAAAAAGTTTCTGCCGAGAACGAGCACCGTGACATGCTGAGTCTCTGGGAAAGCAGAGATCCCCAGTGCTGTTGTGCCTGTGGATAGGCTGCAGAGGGATAGTGAAGACCTGCAAGAGCTTTCAGGGCTGGCACCTTCCTTGTGGGAGAAAGATCCAGACGTTTGCCTTTTGAGAAAAAGTTTATGCCGAGAACGAGCACCGTGACATGCTGAGTCTCTGGGAAAGCAGAGATCCCCAGTGCTGTTGTGCCTGTGGATAGGCTGCAGGGGGACGGTGAAGACCAGCAAGAGCTTTCAGGGCTGGCACCTTCCTTGTGGGAGAAGGAGCCAGACGTTTGCCTTTTCAGAAAAAGGCTCTGCCGAGAGCGAGCACCGTGACATGCTGAGTCTCTGGGAAAGCAGAGATCCCCAGTGCTGTTGTGCCTGTGGATAGGCTGCAGGGGGACGGTGAAGACCTGCAAGAGCTTTCAGGGCTGGCACCTTCCTTGTGGGAGAAGGAGCCAGACGTTTGCCTTTTCAGAAAAAGGCTCTGCCGAGAGCGAGCACCATGAGATGCTGAGTCTCTGGGAAAGCAGAGATCCCCAGTGCTGTTGTGCCTGTGGATAGGCTGCAGAGGGATAGTGAAGACCAGCAAGAGCTTTCAGGGCTGGCACCTTCCTTGTGGGAGAAGGAGCCAGACGTTTGCCTTTTCAGAAAAAGTTTCTGCCGAGAACGAGCACCGTGACATGCTGAGTCTCTGGGAAAGCAGAGATCCCCAGTGCTGTTGCGGCTAAAGATAGGCTGCAGAGGGATAGTGAAGACCTGCAAGAGCTTTCAGGGCTGGCACCTTCCTTGTGGGAGAAGGAGCCAGACGTTTGCCTTTTCAGAAAAAGTTTCTGCCGAGAACGAGCACCGTGACATGCTGAGTCTCTGCGAAAGCAGAGATCCCCAGTGCTGTTGTGCCTGTGGATAGGCTGCAGGGGGACGGTGAAGACCAGCAAGAGCTTTCAGGGCTGGCACCTTCCTTGTGGGAGAAGGAGCCAGACGTTTGCCTTTTCAGAAAAAGTCTCTGCCGAGAGCGAGCACCATGAGATGCTGAGTCTCTGGGAAAGCAGAGATCCCCAGTGCTGTTGTGCCTGTGGATAGGCTGCAGGGGGACGGTGAAGACCAGCAAGAGCTTTCAGGGCTGGCACCTTCCTTGTGGGAGAAGGAGCCAGACGTTTGCCTTTTCAGAAAAAGTCTCTGCCGAGAGCGAGCACCATGAGATGCTGAGTCTCTGGGAAAGCAGAGATCCCCAGTGCTGTTGTGCCTGTGGATAGGCTGCAGAGGGATAGTGAAGACCAGCAAGAGCTTTCAGGGCTGGCACCTTCCTTGTGGGAGAAGGAGCCAGACGTTTGCCTTTTCAGAAAAAGTTTCTGCCGAGAACGAGCACCGTGACATGCTGAGTCTCTGGGAAAGCAGAGATCCCCAGTGCTGTTGCGGCTAAAGATAGGCTGCAGAGGGATAGTGAAGACCTGCAAGAGCTTTCAGGGCTGGCACCTTCCTTGTGGGAGAAGGAGCCAGACGTTTGCCTTTTGAGAAAAAGTTTCTGCCGAGAACGAGCACCGTGACATGCTGCGTCTCTGGGAAAGCAGAGATCCCCAGTGCTGTTGTGCCTGTGGATAGGCTGCAGGGGGACGGTGAAGACCAGCAAGAGCTTTCAGGGCTGGCACATACCTTGTGGGAGAAGGAGCCAGACGTTTGCCTTTTCAGAAAAAGTTTCTGCTGAGAACGAGCACCGTGACATGCTGAGTCTCTGGGAAAGCAGAGATCCCCAGTACTGTTGCGGCTAAAGATAGGCTGCAGAGGGATAGTGAAGACCTGCAAGAGCTTTCAGGGCTGGCACCTTCCTTGTGGGAGAAGGAGCCAGACGTTTGCCTTTTCAGAAAAAGGCTCTGCCGAGAGCGAGCACCGTGACATGCTGAGTCTCTGGGAAAGCAGAGATCCCCAGTGCTGTTGTGCCTGTGGATAGGCTGCAGAGGGATAGTGAAGACCAGCAAGAGCTTTCAGGGCTGGCACCTTCCTTGTGGGAGAAGGAGCCAGACGTTTGCCTTTTCAGAAAAAGTTTCTGCCGAGAACGAGCACCGTGACATGCTGAGTCTCTGGGAAAGCAGAGATCCCCAGTGCTGTTGCGGCTAAAGATAGGCTGCAGAGGGATAGTGAAGACCTGCAAGAGCTTTAGGGCTGGCACCTTCCTTGTGGGAGAAGGAGCCAGACGTTTGCCTTTTCAGAAAAAGTTTCTGCCGAGAACGAGCACCGTGACATGCTGAGTCTCTGGGAAAGCAGAGATCCCCAGTGCTGTTGCGGCTTAAGATAGGCTGCAGAGGGATAGTGAAGACCTGCAAGAGCTTTCAGGGCTGGCACCTTCCTTGTGGGAGAAGGAGCCAGACGTTTGCCTTTTGAGAAAAAGTTTCTGCCGAGAACGAGCACCGTGACATGCTGAGTCTCTGGGAAAGCAGAGATCCCCAGTGCTGTTGTGCCTGTGGATAGGCTGCAGGGGGACGGTGAAGACCAGCAAGAGCTTTCAGGGCTGGCACCTTCCTTGTGGGAGAAGGAGCCAGACGTTTGCCTTTTGAGAAAAAGTTTCTGCCGAGAACGAGCACCGTGACATGCTGAGTCTCTGGGAAAGCAGAGATCCCCAGTGCTGTTGCGGCTAAAGATAGGCTGCAGAGGGATAGTGAAGACCTGCAAGAGCTTTCAGGGCTGGCACCATCCTTGTGGGAGAAGGAGCCAGACGTTTGCCTTTTCAGAAAAAGTCTCTGCCGAGAGCGAGCACCATGAGATGCTGAGTCTCTGGGAAAGCAGAGATCCCCAGTGCTGTTGTGCCTGTGGATAGGCTGCAGGGGGACGGTGAAGACGAGCAAGTTCTTTCAGGGCTGGCACCTTCCTTGTGGGAGAAGGAGCCAGACGTTTGCCTTTTCAGAAAAAGTTTCTGCCGAGAACGAGCACCGTGACATGCTGAGTCTCTGGGAAAGCAGAGATCCCCAGTGCTGTTGCGGCTAAAGATAGGCTGCAGAGGGATAGTGAAGACCTGCAAGAGCTTTCAGGGCTGGCACCTTCCTTGTGGGAGAAGGAGCCAGACGTTTGCCTTTTGAGAAAAAGTTTCTGCCGAGAACGAGCACCGTGACATGCTGCGTCTCTGGGAAAGCAGAGATCCCCTGTGCTGTTGTGCCTGTGGATAGGCTGCAGGGGGACGGTGAAGACCAGCAAGAGCTTTCAGGGCTGGCACATTCCTTGTGGGAGAAGGAGCCAGACGTTTGCCTTTTCAGAAAAAGTTTCTGCTGAGAACGAGCACCGTGACATGCTGAGTCTCTGGGAAAGCAGAGATCCCCAGTACTGTTGCGGCTAAAGATAGGCTGCAGAGGGATAGTGAAGACCTGCAAGAGCTTTCAGGGCTGGCACCTTCCTTGTGGGAGAAGGAGCCAGACGTTTGCCTTTTCAGAAAAAGGCTCTGCCGAGAGCGAGCACCGTGACATGCTGAGTCTCTGGGAAAGCAGAGATCCCCAGTGCTGTTGTGCCTGTGGAAAGGCTGCAGAGGGATAGTGAAGACCAGCAAGAGCTTTCAGGGCTGGCACCTTCCTTGTGGGAGAAGGAGCCAGACGTTTGCCTTTTCAGAAAAAGTTTCTGCCGAGAACGAGCACCGTGACATGCTGAGTCTCTGGGAAAGCAGAGATCCCCAGTGCTGTTGCGGCTAAAGATAGGCTGCAGAGGGATAGTGAAGACCTGCAAGATCTTTCAGGGCTGGCACCTTCCTTGTGGGAGAAGGAGCCAGACGTTTGCCTTTTGAGAAAAAGTTTCTGCCGAGAACGAGCACCGTGACATGCTGCTTCTCTGGGAAAGCAGAGATCCCCAGTGCTGTTGTGCCTGTGGATAGGCTGCAGGGGGACGGTGAAGACCAGCAAGATCTTTCAGGGCTGGCACCTTCCTTGTGGGAGAAGGAGCCAGACGTTTGCCTTTTCAGAAAAAGTTTTTGCCGAGAACGAGCACCGTGACATGCTGAGTCTCTGGGAAAGCAGAGATCCCCAGTGCTGTTGCGGCTAAAGATAGGCTGCAGAGGGATAGTGAAGACCTGCAAGAGCTTTCAGGGCTGGCACCTTCCTTGTGGGAGAAGGAGCCAGACGTTTGCCTTTTCAGAAAAAGTTTCTGCCGAGAACGAGCACCATGAGATGCTGAGTCTCTGGGAAAGCAGAGATCCCCAGTGCTGTTGTGCCTGTGGATAGGCTGCAGAGGGATAGTGAAGACCTGCAATAGCTTTCAGGGCTGGCACCTTCCTTGTGGGAGAAGGAGCCAGACGATTGCCTTTTCAGAAAAAGGCTCTGCCGAGAACGAGCACCGTGACATGCTGAGTCTCTGGGAAAGCAGAGATCCCCAGTGCTGTTGCGGCTAAAGATAGGCTGCAGAGGGATAGTGAAGACCTGCAAGAGCTTTCAGGGCTGGCACCTTCCTTGTGGGAGAAGGAGCCAGACGTTTGCCTTTTGAGAAAAAGTTTCTGCCGAGAACGAGCACCGAGACATGCTGAGTCTCTGGGAAAGCAGAGATCCCCAGTGCTGTTGTGCCTGTGGATAGGCTGCAGGGGGACGGTGAAGACCAGCAAGATCTTTCAGGGCTGGCACGTTCCTTGTGGGAGAAGGAGCCAGACGTTTGCCTTTTCAGAAAAAGTTTCTGCCGAGAACGAGCACCATGAGATGCTGAGTCTCTGGGAAAGCAGAGATCCCCAGTGCTGTTGTGCCTGTGGATAGGCTGCAGAGGGATAGTGAAGACCTGCAATAGCTTTCAGGGCTGGCACCTTCCTTGTGGGAGAAGGAGCCAGACGATTGCCTTTTCAGAAAAAGGCTCTGCCGAGAACGAGCACCGTGACATGCTGAGTCTCTGGGAAAGCAGAGATCCCCAGTGCTGTTGCGGCTAAAGATAGGCTGCAGAGGGATAGTGAAGACCTGCAAGAGCTTTCAGGGCTGGCACCTTCCTTGTGGGAGAAGGAGCCAGACGTTTGCCTTTTCAGAAAAAGTTTCTGCCGAGAACGAGCACCGTGACATGCTGAGTCTCTGGGAAAGCAGAGATCCCCAGTGCTGTTGTGCCTGTGGATAGGCTGCAGGGGGACGGTGAAGACCAGCAAGATCTTTCAGGGCTGGCACCTTCCTTGTGGGAGAAGGAGCCAGACGTTTGCCTTTTCAGAAAAAGTTTTTGCCGAGAACGAGCACCGTGACATGCTGAGTCTCTGGGAAAGCAGAGATCCCCAGTGCTGTTGCGGCTAAAGATAGGCTGCAGAGGGATAGTGAAGACCAGCAAGAGCTTTCAGGGCTGGCACCTTCCTTGTGGGAGAAGGAGCCAGACGTTTGCCTTTTCAGAAAAAGTTTCTGCCGAGAACGAGCACCGTGACATGCTGAGTCTCTGGGAAAGCAGAGATCCCCAGTGCTGTTGTGCCTGTGGATAGGCTGCAGAGGGATAGTGAAGACCTGCAAGAGCTTTCAGGGCTGGCACCTTCCTTGTGGGAGAAAGATCCAGACGTTTGCCTTTTGAGAAAAAGTTTATGCCGAGAACGAGCACCGTGACATGCTGAGTCTCTGGGAAAGCAGAGATCCCCAGTGCTGTTGTGCCTGTGGATAGGCTGCAGGGGGACGGTGAAGACCAGCAAGAGCTTTCAGGGCTGGCACCTTCCTTGTGGGAGAAGGAGCCAGACGTTTGCCTTTTCAGAAAAAGGCTCTGCCGAGAGCGAGCACCGTGACATGCTGAGTCTCTGGGAAAGCAGAGATCCCCAGTGCTGTTGTGCCTGTGGATAGGCTGCAGGGGGACGGTGAAGACCTGCAAGAGCTTTCAGGGCTGGCACCTTCCTTGTGGGAGAAGGAGCCAGACGTTTGCCTTTTCAGAAAAAGTCTCTGCCGAGAGCGAGCACCATGAGATGCTGAGTCTCTGGGAAAGCAGAGATCCCCAGTGCTGTTGTGCCTGTGGATAGGCTGCAGAGGGATAGTGAAGACCAGCAAGAGCTTTCAGGGCTGGCACCTTCCTTGTGGGAGAAGGAGCCAGACGTTTGCCTTTTCAGAAAAAGTTTCTGCCGAGAACGAGCACCGTGACATGCTGAGTCTCTGGGAAAGCAGAGATCCCCAGTGCTGTTGCGGCTAAAGATAGGCTGCAGAGGGATAGTGAAGACCTGCAAGAGCTTTCAGGGCTGGCACCTTCCTTGTGGGAGAAGGAGCCAGACGTTTGCCTTTTGAGAAAAAGTTTCTGCCGAGAACGAGCACCGTGACATGCTGAGTCTCTGCGAAAGCAGAGATCCCCAGTGCTGTTGTGCCTGTGGATAGGCTGCAGGGGGACGGTGAAGACCAGCAAGAGCTTTCAGGGCTGGCACCTTCCTTGTGGGAGAAGGAGCCAGACGTTTGCCTTTTCAGAAAAAGTCTCTGCCGAGAGCGAGCACCATGAGATGCTGAGTCTCTGGGAAAGCAGAGATCCCCAGTGCTGTTGTGCCTGTGGATAGGCTGCAGGGGGACGGTGAAGACCAGCAAGAGCTTTCAGGGCTGGCTCCTTCCTTGTGGGAGAAGGAGCCAGACGTTTGCCTTTTCAGAAAAAGTCTCTGCCGAGAGCGAGCACCATGAGATGCTGAGTCTCTGGGAAAGCAGAGATCCCCAGTGCTGTTGTGCCTGTGGATAGGCTGCAGAGGGATAGTGAAGACCAGCAAGAGCTTTCAGGGCTGGCACCTTCCTTGTGGGAGAAGGAGCCAGACGTTTGCCTTTTCAGAAAAAGTTTCTGCCGAGAACGAGCACCGTGACATGCTGAGTCTCTGGGAAAGCAGAGATCCCCAGTGCTGTTGCGGCTAAAGATAGGCTGCAGAGGGATAGTGAAGACCTGCAAGAGCTTTCAGGGCTGGCACCTTCCTTGTGGGAGAAGGAGCCAGACGTTTGCCTTTTGAGAAAAAGTTTCTGCCGAGAACGAGCACCGTGACATGCTGCTTCTCTGGGAAAGCAGAGATCCCCAGTGCTGTTGTGCCTGTGGATAGGCTGCAGGGGGACGGTGAAGACCAGCAAGAGCTTTCAGGGCTGGCACATTCCTTGTGGGAGAAGGAGCCAGACGTTTGCCTTTTCAGAAAAAGTTTCTGCTGAGAACGAGCACCGTGACATGCTGAGTCTCTGGGAAAGCAGAGATCCCCAGTACTGTTGCGGCTAAAGATAGGCTGCAGAGGGATAGTGAAGACCTGCAAGAGCTTTCAGGGCTGGCACCTTCCTTGTGGGAGAAGGAGCCAGACGTTTGCCTTTTCAGAAAAAGGCTCTGCCGAGAGCGAGCACCGTGACATGCTGAGTCTCTGGGAAAGCAGAGATCCCCAGTGCTGTTGTGCCTGTGGATAGGCTGCAGAGGGATAGTGAAGACCAGCAAGAGCTTTCAGGGCTGGCACCTTCCTTGTGGGAGAAGGAGCCAGACGTTTGCCTTTTCAGAAAAAGTTTCTGCCGAGAACGAGCACCGTGACATGCTGAGTCTCTGCGAAAGCAGAGATCCCCAGTGCTGTTGCGGCTAAAGATAGGCTGCAGAGGGATAGTGAAGACCTGCAAGATCTTTCAGGGCTGGCACCTTCCTTGTGGGAGAAGGAGCCAGACGTTTGCCTTTTGAGAAAAAGTTTCTGCCGAGAACGAGCACCGTGACATGCTGCTTCTCTGGGAAAGCAGAGATCCCCAGTGCTGTTGTGCCTGTGGATAGGCTGCAGGGGGACGGTGAAGACCAGCAAGATCTTTCAGGGCTGGCACCTTCCTTGTGGGAGAAGGAGCCAGACGTTTGCCTTTTCAGAAAAAGTTTTTGCCGAGAACGAGCACCGTGACATGCTGAGTCTCTGGGAAAGCAGAGATCCCCAGTGCTGTTGCGGCTAAAGATAGGCTGCAGAGGGATAGTGAAGACCTGCAAGAGCTTTCAGGGCTGGCACCTTCCTTGTGGGAGAAGGAGCCAGACGTTTGCCTTTTCAGAAAAAGTTTCTGCCGAGAACGAGCACCATGAGATGCTGAGTCTCTGGGAAAGCAGAGATCCCCAGTGCTGTTGTGCCTGTGGATAGGCTGCAGAGGGATAGTGAAGACCTGCAATAGCTTTCAGGGCTGGCACCTTCCTTGTGGGAGAAGGAGCCAGACGATTGCCTTTTCAGAAAAAGGCTCTGCCGAGAACGAGCACCGTGACATGCTGAGTCTCTGGGAAAGCAGAGATCCCCAGTGCTGTTGCGGCTAAAGATAGGCTGCAGAGGGATAGTGAAGACCTGCAAGAGCTTTCAGGGCTGGCACCTTCCTTGTGGGAGAAGGAGCCAGACGTTTGCCTTTTGAGAAAAAGTTTCTGCCGAGAACGAGCACCGAGACATGCTGAGTCTCTGGGAAAGCAGAGATCCCCAGTGCTGTTGTGCCTGTGGATAGGCTGCAGGGGGACGGTGAAGACCAGCAAGATCTTTCAGGGCTGGCACGTTCCTTGTGGGAGAAGGAGCCAGACGTTTGCCTTTTCAGAAAAAGTTTCTGCCGAGAACGAGCACCATGAGATGCTGAGTCTCTGGGAAAGCAGAGATCCCCAGTGCTGTTGTGCCTGTGGATAGGCTGCAGAGGGATAGTGAAGACCTGCAATAGCTTTCAGGGCTGGCACCTTCCTTGTGGGAGAAGGAGCCAGACGATTGCCTTTTCAGAAAAAGGCTCTGCCGAGAACGAGCACCGTGACATGCTGAGTCTCTGGGAAAGCAGAGATCCCCAGTGCTGTTGCGGCTAAAGATAGGCTGCAGAGGGATAGTGAAGACCTGCAAGAGCTTTCAGGGCTGGCACCTTCCTTGTGGGAGAAGGAGCCAGACGTTTGCCTTTTCAGAAAAAGTTTCTGCCGAGAACGAGCACCGTGACATGCTGAGTCTCTGGGAAAGCAGAGATCCCCAGTGCTGTTGTGCCTGTGGATAGGCTGCAGGGGGACGGTGAAGACCAGCAAGATCTTTCAGGGCTGGCACCTTCCTTGTGGGAGAAGGAGCCAGACGTTTGCCTTTTCAGAAAAAGTTTTTGCCGAGAACGAGCACCGTGACATGCTGAGTCTCTGGGAAAGCAGAGATCCCCAGTGCTGTTGCGGCTAAAGATAGGCTGCAGTGGGATAGTGAAGACCAGCAAGAGCTTTCAGGGCTGGCACCTTCCTTGTGGGAGAAGGAGCCAGACGTTTGCCTTTTCAGAAAAAGTTTCTGCCGAGAACGAGCACCGTGACATGCTGAGTCTCTGGGAAAGCAGAGATCCCCAGTGCTGTTGTGCCTGTGGATAGGCTGCAGAGGGATAGTGAAGACCTGCAAGAGCTTTCAGGGCTGGCACCTTCCTTGTGGGAGAAAGATCCAGACGTTTGCCTTTTGAGAAAAAGTTTATGCCGAGAACGAGCACCGTGACATGCTGAGTCTCTGGGAAAGCAGAGATCCCCAGTGCTGTTGTGCCTGTGGATAGGCTGCAGGGGGACGGTGAAGACCAGCAAGAGCTTTCAGGGCTGGCACCTTCCTTGTGGGAGAAGGAGCCAGACGTTTGCCTTTTCAGAAAAAGGCTCTGCCGAGAGCGAGCACCGTGACATGCTGAGTCTCTGGGAAAGCAGAGATCCCCAGTGCTGTTGTGCCTGTGGATAGGCTGCAGGGGGACGGTGAAGACCTGCAAGAGCTTTCAGGGCTGGCACCTTCCTTGTGGGAGAAGGAGCCAGACGTTTGCCTTTTCAGAAAAAGTCTCTGCCGAGAGCGAGCACCATGAGATGCTGAGTCTCTGGGAAAGCAGAGATCCCCAGTGCTGTTGTGCCTGTGGATAGGCTGCAGAGGGATAGTGAAGACCAGCAAGAGCTTTCAGGGCTGGCACCTTCCTTGTGGGAGAAGGAGCCAGACGTTTGCCTTTTCAGAAAAAGTTTCTGCCGAGAACGAGCACCGTGACATGCTGAGTCTCTGGGAAAGCAGAGATCCCCAGTGCTGTTGCGGCTAAAGATAGGCTGCAGAGGGATAGTGAAGACCTGCAAGAGCTTTCAGGGCTGGCACCTTCCTTGTGGGAGAAGGAGCCAGACGTTTGCCTTTTGAGAAAAAGTTTCTGCCGAGAACGAGCACCGTGACATGCTGAGTCTCTGCGAAAGCAGAGATCCCCAGTGCTGTTGTGCCTGTGGATAGGCTGCAGGGGGACGGTGAAGACCAGCAAGAGCTTTCAGGGCTGGCACCTTCCTTGTGGGAGAAGGAGCCAGACGTTTGCCTTTTCAGAAAAAGTCTCTGCCGAGAGCGAGCACCATGAGATGCTGAGTCTCTGGGAAAGCAGAGATCCCCAGTGCTGTTGTGCCTGTGGATAGGCTGCAGGGGGACGGTGAAGACCAGCAAGAGCTTTCAGGGCTGGCACCTTCCTTGTGGGAGAAGGAGCCAGACGTTTGCCTTTTCAGAAAAAGTCTCTGCCGAGAGCGAGCACCATGAGATGCTGAGTCTCTGGGAAAGCAGAGATCCCCAGTGCTGTTGTGCCTGTGGATAGGCTGCAGAGGGATAGTGAAGACCAGCAAGAGCTTTCAGGGCTGGCACCTTCCTTGTGGGAGAAGGAGCCAGACGTTTGCCTTTTCAGAAAAAGTTTCTGCCGAGAACGAGCACCGTGACATGCTGAGTCTCTGGGAAAGCAGAGATCCCCAGTGCTGTTGCGGCTAAAGATAGGCTGCAGAGGGATAGTGAAGACCTGCAAGAGCTTTCAGGGCTGGCACCTTCCTTGTGGGAGAAGGAGCCAGACGTTTGCCTTTTGAGAAAAAGTTTCTGCCGAGAACGAGCACCGTGACATGCTGCTTCTCTGGGAAAGCAGAGATCCCCAGTGCTGTTGTGCCTGTGGATAGGCTGCAGGGGGACGGTGAAGACCAGCAAGAGCTTTCAGGGCTGGCACATTCCTTGTGGGAGAAGGAGCCAGACGTTTGCCTTTTCAGAAAAAGTTTCTGCTGAGAACGAGCACCGTGACATGCTGAGTCTCTGGGAAAGCAGAGATCCCCAGTACTGTTGCGGCTAAAGATAGGCTGCAGAGGGATAGTGAAGACCTGCAAGAGCTTTCAGGGCTGGCACCTTCCTTGTGGGAGAAGGAGCCAGACGTTTGCCTTTTCAGAAAAAGGCTCTGCCGAGAGCGAGCACCGTGACATGCTGAGTCTCTGGGAAAGCAGAGATCCCCAGTGCTGTTGTGCCTGTGGATAGGCTGCAGAGGGATAGTGAAGACCAGCAAGAGCTTTCAGGGCTGGCACCTTCCTTGTGGGAGAAGGAGCCAGACGTTTGCCTTTTCAGAAAAAGTTTCTGCCGAGAACGAGCACCGTGACATGCTGAGTCTCTGGGAAAGCAGAGATCCCCAGTGCTGTTGCGGCTAAAGATAGGCTGCAGAGGGATAGTGAAGACCTGCAAGAGCTTTAGGGCTGGCACCTTCCTTGTGGGAGAAGGAGCCAGACGTTTGCCTTTTCAGAAAAAGTTTCTGCCGAGAACGAGCACCGTGACATGCTGAGTCTCTGGGAAAGCAGAGATCCCCAGTGCTGTTGCGGCTAAAGATAGGCTGCAGAGGGATAGTGAAGACCTGCAAGAGCTTTCAGGGCTGGCACCTTCCTTGTGGGAGAAGGAGCCAGACGTTTGCCTTTTGAGAAAAAGTTTCTGCCGAGAACGAGCACCGTGACATGCTGAGTCTCTGGGAAAGCAGAGATCCCCAGTGCTGTTGTGCCTGTGGATAGGCTGCAGGGGGACGGTGAAGACCAGCAAGAGCTTTCAGGGCTGGCACCTTCCTTGTGGGAGAAGGAGCCAGACGTTTGCCTTTTGAGAAAAAGTTTCTGCCGAGAACGAGCACCGTGACATGCTGAGTCTCTGGGAAAGCAGAGATCCCCAGTGCTGTTGCGGCTAAAGATAGGCTGCAGAGGGATAGTGAAGACCTGCAAGAGCTTTCAGGGCTGGCACCATCCTTGTGGGAGAAGGAGCCAGACGTTTGCCTTTTCAGAAAAAGTCTCTGCCGAGAGCGAGCACCATGAGATGCTGAGTCTCTGGGAAAGCAGAGATCCCCAGTGCTGTTGTGCCTGTGGATAGGCTGCAGGGGGACGGTGAAGACGAGCAAGTTCTTTCAGGGCTGGCACCTTCCTTGTGGGAGAAGGAGCCAGACGTTTGCCTTTTCAGAAAAAGTTTCTGCCGAGAACGAGCACCGTGACATGCTGAGTCTCTGGGAAAGCAGAGATCCCCAGTGCTGTTGCGGCTAAAGATAGGCTGCAGAGGGATAGTGAAGACCTGCAAGAGCTTTCAGGGCTGGCACCTTCCTTGTGGGAGAAGGAGCCAGACGTTTGCCTTTTGAGAAAAAGTTTCTGCCGAGAACGAGCACCGTGACATGCTGCTTCTCTGGGAAAGCAGAGATCCCCTGTGCTGTTGTGCCTGTGGATAGGCTGCAGGGGGACGGTGAAGACCAGCAAGAGCTTTCAGGGCTGGCACATTCCTTGTGGGAGAAGGAGCCAGACGTTTGCCTTTTCAGAAAAAGTTTCTGCTGAGAACGAGCACCGTGACATGCTGAGTCTCTGGGAAAGCAGAGATCCCCAGTACTGTTGCGGCTAAAGATAGGCTGCAGAGGGATAGTGAAGACCTGCAAGAGCTTTCAGGGCTGGCACCTTCCTTGTGGGAGAAGGAGCCAGACGTTTGCCTTTTCAGAAAAAGGCTCTGCCGAGAGCGAGCACCGTGACATGCTGAGTCTCTGGGAAAGCAGAGATCCCCAGTGCTGTTGTGCCTGTGGATAGGCTGCAGAGGGATAGTGAAGACCAGCAAGAGCTTTCAGGGCTGGCACCTTCCTTGTGGGAGAAGGAGCCAGACGTTTGCCTTTTCAGAAAAAGTTTCTGCCGAGAACGAGCACCGTGACATGCTGAGTCTCTGCGAAAGCAGAGATCCCCAGTGCTGTTGCGGCTAAAGATAGGCTGCAGAGGGATAGTGAAGACCTGCAAGATCTTTCAGGGCTGGCACCTTCCTTGTGGGAGAAGGAGCCAGACGTTTGCCTTTTGAGAAAAAGTTTCTGCCGAGAACGAGCACCGTGACATGCTGCTTCTCTGGGAAAGCAGAGATCCCCAGTGCTGTTGTGCCTGTGGATAGGCTGCAGGGGGACGGTGAAGACCAGCAAGATCTTTCAGGGCTGGCACCTTCCTTGTGGGAGAAGGAGCCAGACGTTTGCCTTTTCAGAAAAAGTTTTTGCCGAGAACGAGCACCGTGACATGCTGAGTCTCTGGGAAAGCAGAGATCCCCAGTGCTGTTGCGGCTAAAGATAGGCTGCAGAGGGATAGTGAAGACCAGCAAGAGCTTTCAGGGCTGGCACCTTCCTTGTGGGAGAAGGAGCCAGACGTTTGCCTTTTCAGAAAAAGTCTCTGCCGAGAGCGAGCAACATGAGATGCTGAGTCTCTGGGAAAGCAGAGATCCCCAGTGCTGTTGTGCCTGTGGATAGGCTGCAGGGGGACGGTGAAGACCAGCAAGAGCTTTCAGGGCTGGCACCTTCCTTGTGGGAGAAGGAGCCAGACGTTTGCCTTTTCAGAAAAAGTTTCTGCCGAGAACGAGCACCGTGACATGCTGAGTCTCTGCGAAAGCAGAGATCCCCAGTGCTGTTGCGGCTAAAGATAGGCTGCAGAGGGATAGTGAAGACCTGCAAGAGCTTTCAGGGCTGGCACCTTCCTTGTGGGAGAAGGAGCCAGACGTTTGCCTTTTCAGAAAAAGTTTCTGCCGAGAACGAGCACCGTGACATGCTGAGTCTCTGGGAAAGCAGAGATCCCCAGTGCTGTTGCGGCTAAAGATAGGCTGCAGAGGGATAGTGAAGACCTGAAAGAGCTTTCAGGGCTGGCACCTTCCTTGTGGGAGAAGGAGCCAGACGTTTGCCTTTTCAGAAAAAGTTTCTGCCGAGAACGAGCACCATGAGATGCTGAGTCTCTGGGAAAGCAGAGATCCCCAGTGCTGTTGGGGCTGTGGATAGGCTGCAGAGGGATAGTGAAGACCTGCAATAGCTTTCAGGGCTGGCACCTTCCTTGTGGGAGAAGGAGCCAGACGATTGCCTTTTCAGAAAAAGGCTCTGCCGAGAACGAGCACCGTGACATGCTGAGTCTCTGGGAAAGCAGAGATCCCCAGTGCTGTTGCGGCTAAAGATAGGCTGCAGAGGGATAGTGAAGACCTGCAAGAGCTTTCAGGGCTGGCACCTTCCTTGTGGGAGAAGGAGCCAGACGTTTGCCTTTTGAGAAAAAGTTTCTGCCGAGAACGAGCACCGAGACATGCTGAGTCTCTGGGAAAGCAGAGATCCCCAGTGCTGTTGTGCCTGTGGATAGGCTGCAGGGGGACGGTGAAGACCAGCAAGATCTTTCAGGGCTGGCACGTTCCTTGTGGGAGAAGGAGCCAGACGTTTGCCTTTTCAGAAAAAGTTTCTGCCGAGAACGAGCACCATGAGATGCTGAGTCTCTGGGAAAGCAGAGATCCCCAGTGCTGTTGTGCCTGTGGATAGGCTGCAGAGGGATAGTGAAGACCTGCAATAGCTTTCAGGGCTGGCACCTTCCTTGTGGGAGAAGGAGCCAGACGATTGCCTTTTCAGAAAAAGGCTCTGCCGAGAACGAGCACCGTGACATGCTGAGTCTCTGGGAAAGCAGAGATCCCCAGTGCTGTTGCGGCTAAAGATAGGCTGCAGAGGGATAGTGAAGACCTGCAAGAGCTTTCAGGGCTGGCACCTTCCTTGTGGGAGAAGGAGCCAGACGTTTGCCTTTTCAGAAAAAGTTTCTGCCGAGAACGAGCACCGTGACATGCTGAGTCTCTGGGAAAGCAGAGATCCCCAGTGCTGTTGTGCCTGTGGATAGGCTGCAGGGGGACGGTGAAGACCAGCAAGATCTTTCAGGGCTGGCACCTTCCTTGTGGGAGAAGGAGCCAGACGTTTGCCTTTTCAGAAAAAGTTTCTGCTGAGAACGAGCACCGTGACATGCTGAATCTCTGGGAAAGCAGAGATCCCCAGTGCTGTTGCGGCTAAAGATAGGCTGCAGAGGGATAGTGAAGACCAGCAAGAGCTTTCAGGGCTGGCACCTTCCTTGTGGGAGAAGGAGCCAGACGTTTGCCTTTTCAGAAAAAGTCTCTGCCGAGAGCGAGCAACATGAGATGCTGAGTCTCTGGGAAAGCAGAGATCCCCAGTGCTGTTGTGCCTGTGGATAGGCTGCAGGGGGACGGTGAAGACCAGCAAGAGCTTTCAGGGCTGGCACCTTCCTTGTGGGAGAAGGAGCCAGACGTTTGCCTTTTCAGAAAAAGTTTCTGCCGAGAACGAGCACCGTGACATGCTGAGTCTCTGGGAAAGCAGAGATCCCCAGTGCTGTTGTGCCTGTGGATAGGCTGCAGGGGGACGGTGAAGACCAGCAAGAGCTTTCAGGGCTGGCACCTTCCTTGTGGGAGAAGGAGCCAGACGTTTGCCTTTTCAGAAAAAGTTTCTGCCGAGAACGAGCACCGTGACATGCTGAGTCTCTGGGAAAGCAGAGATCCCCAGTGCTGTTGTGCCTGTGGATAGGCTGCAGGGGGACGGTGAAGACCAGCAAGAGCTTTCAGGGCTGGCACCTTCCTTGTGGGAGAAGGAGCCAGACGTTTGCCTTTTGAGAAAAAGTTTCTGCGGAGAACGAGCACCGTGACATGCTGAGTCTCTGGGAAAGCAGAGATCCACAGTGCTGTTGTGCCTGTGGATAGGCTGCAGGGGGACGGTGAAGACGAGCAAGTTCTTTCAGGGCTGGCACCTTCCTTGTGGGAGAAGGAGCCAGACGTTTGCCTTTTCAGAAAAAGTTTCTGCCGAGAACGAGCACCGTGACATGCTGAGTCTCTGGGAAAGCAGAGATCCCCAGTGCTGTTGTGCCTGTGGATAGGCTGCAGAGGGATAGTGAAGACCTGCAAGAGCTTTCAGGGCTGGCACCTTCCTTGTGGGAGAAAGATCCAGACGTTTGCCTTTTCAGAAAAAGTTTCTGCCGAGAACGAGCACCGTGACATGCTGAGTCTCTGGGAAAGCAGAGATCCCCAGTGCTGTTGCGGCTAAAGATAGGCTGCAGAGGGATAGTGAAGACCTGCAAGAGCTTTCAGGGCTGGCACCTTCCTTGTGGGAGAAGGAGCCAGACGTTTGCCTTTTCAGAAAAAGTTTCTGCCGAGAACGAGCACCGTGACATGCTGAGTCTCTGGGAAAGCAGAGATCCCCAGTGCTGTTGTGCCTGTGGATAGGCTGCAGGGGGACGGTGAAGACCAGCAAGATCTTTCAGGGCTGGCACCTTCCTTGTGGGAGAAGGAGCCAGACGTTTGCCTTTTCAGAAAAAGTTTTTGCCGAGAACGAGCACCGTGACATGCTGAGTCTCTGGGAAAGCAGAGATCCCCAGTGCTGTTGCGGCTAAAGATAGGCTGCAGAGGGATAGTGAAGACCAGCAAGAGCTTTCAGGGCTGGCACCTTCCTTGTGGGAGAAGGAGCCAGACGTTTGCCTTTTCAGAAAAAGTCTCTGCCGAGAGCGAGCAACATGAGATGCTGAGTCTCTGGGAAAGCAGAGATCCCCAGTGCTGTTGTGCCTGTGGATAGGCTGCAGGGGGACGGTGAAGACCAGCAAGAGCTTTCAGGGCTGGCACCTTCCTTGTGGGAGAAGGAGCCAGACGTTTGCCTTTTCAGAAAAAGTTTCTGCCGAGAACGAGCACCGTGACATGCTGAGTCTCTGGGAAAGCAGAGATCCCCAGTGCTGTTGTGCCTGTGGATAGGCTGCAGGGGGACGGTGAAGACCAGCAAGAGCTTTCAGGGCTGGCACCTTCCTGGTGGGAGAAGGAGCCAGACGTTTGCCTTTTGAGAAAAAGTTTCTGCCGAGAACGAGCACCGTGACATGCTGAGTCTCTGGGAAAGCAGAGATCCACAGTGCTGTTGTGCCTGTGGATAGGCTGCAGGGGGACGGTGAAGACGAGCAAGTTCTTTCAGGGCTGGCACCTTCCTTGTGGGAGAAGGAGCCAGACGTTTGCCTTTTCAGAAAAAGTTTCTGCCGAGAACGAGCACCGTGACATGCTGAGTCTCTGGGAAAGCAGAGATCCCCAGTGCTGTTGTGCCTGTGGATAGGCTGCAGAGGGATAGTGAAGACCTGCAAGAGCTTTCAGGGCTGGCACCTTCCTTGTGGGAGAAAGATCCAGACGTTTGCCTTTTGAGAAAAAGTTTATGCCGAGAACGAGCACCGTGACATGCTGAGTCTCTGGGAAAGCAGAGATCCCCAGTGCTGTTGTGCCTGTGGATAGGCTGCAGGGGGACGGTGAAGACCAGCAAGAGCTTTCAGGGCTGGCACCTTCCTTGTGGGAGAAGGAGCCAGACGTTTGCCTTTTCAGAAAAAGGCTCTGCCGAGAGCGAGCACCGTGACATGCTGAGTCTCTGGGAAAGCAGAGATCCCCAGTGCTGTTGTGCCTGTGGATAGGCTGCAGGGGGACGGTGAAGACCAGCAAGAGCTTTCAGGGCTGGCACCTTCCTTGTGGGAGAAGGAGCCAGACGTTTGCCTTTTCAGAAAAAGTCTCTGCCGAGAGCGAGCACCATGAGATGCTTAGTCTCTGGGAAAGCAGAGATCCCCAGTGCTGTTGTGCCTGTGGATAGGCTGCAGAGGGATAGTGAAGACCAGCAAGAGCTTTCAGGGCTGGCACCTTCCTTGTGGGAGAAGGAGCCAGACGTTTGCCTTTTCAGAAAAAGTTTCTGCCGAGAACGAGCACCGTGACATGCTGAGTCTCTGGGAAAGCAGAGATCCCCAGTGCTGTTGCGGCTAAAGATAGGCTGCAGAGGGATAGTGAAGACCTGCAAGAGCTTTCAGGGCTGGCACCTTCCTTGTGGGAGAAGGAGCCAGACGTTTGCCTTTTGAGAAAAAGTTTCTGCCGAGAACGAGCACCGTGACATGCTGAGTCTCTGCGAAAGCAGAGATCCCCAGTGCTGTTGTGCCTGTGGATAGGCTGCAGGGGGACGGTGAAGACCAGCAAGAGCTTTCAGGGCTGGCACCTTCCTTGTGGGAGAAGGAGCCAGACGTTTGCCTTTTCAGAAAAAGTCTCTGCCGAGAGCGAGCACCATGAGATGCTGAGTCTCTGGGAAAGCAGAGATCCCCAGTGCTGTTGTGCCTGTGGATAGGCTGCAGGGGGACGGTGAAGACCAGCAAGAGCTTTCAGGGCTGGCACCTTCCTTGTGGGAGAAGGAGCCAGACGTTTGCCTTTTCAGAAAAAGTCTCTGCCGAGAGCGAGCACCATGAGATGCTGAGTCTCTGGGAAAGCAGAGATCCCCAGTGCTGTTGTGCCTGTGGATAGGCTGCAGAGGGATAGTGAAGACCAGCAAGAGCTTTCAGGGCTGGCACCTTCCTTGTGGGAGAAGGAGCCAGACGTTTGCCTTTTCAGAAAAAGTTTCTGCCGAGAACGAGCACCGTGACATGCTGAGTCTCTGGGAAAGCAGAGATCCCCAGTGCTGTTGCGGCTAAAGATAGGCTGCAGGGGGACGGTGAAGACCAGCAAGAGCTTTCAGGGCTGGCACCTTCCTTGTGGGAGAAGGAGCCAGACGTTTGCCTTTTGAGAAAAAGTTTCTGCCGAGAACGAGCACCGTGACATGCTGAGTCTCTGGGAAAGCAGAGATCCACAGTGCTGTTGTGCCTGTGGATAGGCTGCAGGGGGACGGTGAAGACGAGCAAGTTCTTTCAGGGCTGGCACCTTCCTTGTGGGAGAAGGAGCCAGACGTTTGCCTTTTCAGAAAAAGTTTCTGCCGAGAACGAGCACCGTGACATGCTGAGTCTCTGGGAAAGCAGAGATCCCCAGTGCTGTTGTGCCTGTGGATAGGCTGCAGAGGGATTGTGAAGACCTGCAAGAGCTTTCAGGGCTGGCACCTTCCTTGTGGGAGAAAGATCCAGACGTTTGCCTTTTGAGAAAAAGTTTATGCCGAGAACGAGCACCGTGACATGCTGAGTCTCTGGGAAAGCAGAGATCCCCAGTGCTGTTGTGCCTGTGGATAGGCTGCAGGGGGACGGTGAAGACCAGCAAGAGCTTTCAGGGCTGGCACCTTCCTTGTGGGAGAAGGAGCCAGACGTTTGCCTTTTCAGAAAAAGGCTCTGCCGAGAGCGAGCACCGTGACATGCTGAGTCTCTGGGAAAGCAGAGATCCCCAGTGCTGTTGTGCCTGTGGATAGGCTGCAGGGGGACGGTGAAGACCAGCAAGAGCTTTCAGGGCTGGCACCTTCCTTGTGGGAGAAGGAGCCAGACGTTTGCCTTTTCAGAAAAAGTCTCTGCCGAGAGCGAGCACCATGAGATGCTTAGTCTCTGGGAAAGCAGAGATCCCCAGTGCTGTTGTGCCTGTGGATAGGCTGCAGAGGGATAGTGAAGACCAGCAAGATCTTTCAGGGCTGGCACCTTCCTTGTGGGAGAAGGAGCCAGACGTTTGCCTTTTCAGAAAAAGTTTCTGCCGAGAACGAGCACCGTGACATGCTGAGTCTCTGGGAAAGCAGAGATCCCCAGTGCTGTTGCGGCTAAAGATAGGCTGCAGAGGGATAGTGAAGACCTGCAAGAGCTTTCAGGGCTGGCACCTTCCTTGTGGGAGAAGGAGCCAGACGTTTGCCTTTTGAGAAAAAGTTTCTGCCGAGAACGAGCACCGTGACATGCTGAGTCTCTGCGAAAGCAGAGATCCCCAGTGCTGTTGTGCCTGTGGATAGGCTGCAGGGGGACGGTGAAGACCAGCAAGAGCTTTCAGGGCTGGCACCTTCCTTGTGGGAGAAGGAGCCAGACGTTTGCCTTTTCAGAAAAAGTCTCTGCCGAGAGCGAGCACCATGAGATGCTGAGTCTCTGGGAAAGCAGAGATCCCCAGTGCTGTTGTGCCTGTGGATAGGCTGCAGGGGGACGGTGAAGACCAGCAAGAGCTTTCAGGGCTGGCACCTTCCTTGTGGGAGAAGGAGCCAGACGTTTGCCTTTTCAGAAAAAGTCTCTGCCGAGAGCGAGCACCATGAGATGCTGAGTCTCTGGGAAAGCAGAGATCCCCAGTGCTGTTGTGCCTGTGGATAGGCTGCAGAGGGATAGTGAAGACCAGCAAGAGCTTTCAGGGCTGGCACCTTCCTTGTGGGAGAAGGAGCCAGACGTTTGCCTTTTCAGAAAAAGTTTCTGCCGAGAACGAGCACCGTGACATGCTGAGTCTCTGGGAAAGCAGAGATCCCCAGTGCTGTTGCGGCTAAAGATAGGCTGCAGAGGGATAGTGAAGACCTGCAAGAGCTTTCAGGGCTGGCACCTTCCTTGTGGGAGAAGGAGCCAGACGTTTGCCTTTTGAGAAAAAGTTTCTGCCGAGAACGAGCACCGTGACATGCTGCTTCTCTGGGAAAGCAGAGATCCCCAGTGCTGTTGTGCCTGTGGATAGGCTGCAGGGGGACGGTGAAGACCAGCAAGAGCTTTCAGGGCTGGCACATTCCTTGTGGGAGAAGGAGCCAGACGTTTGCCTTTTCAGAAAAAGTTTCTGCTGAGAACGAGCACCGTGACATGCTGAGTCTCTGGGAAAGCAGAGATCCCCAGTACTGTTGCGGCTAAAGATAGGCTGCAGAGGGATAGTGAAGACCTGCAAGAGCTTTCAGGGCTGGCACCTTCCTTGTGGGAGAAGGAGCCAGACGTTTGCCTTTTCAGAAAAAGGCTCTGCCGAGAGCGAGCACCGTGACATGCTGAGTCTCTGGGAAAGCAGAGATCCCCAGTGCTGTTGTGCCTGTGGATAGGCTGCAGAGGGATAGTGAAGACCAGCAAGAGCTTTCAGGGCTGGCACCTTCCTTGTGGGAGAAGGAGCCAGACGTTTGCCTTTTCAGAAAAAGTTTCTGCCGAGAACGAGCACCGTGACATGCTGAGTCTCTGCGAAAGCAGAGATCCCCAGTGCTGTTGCGGCTAAAGATAGGCTGCAGAGGGATAGTGAAGACCTGCAAGAGCTTTAGGGCTGGCACCTTCCTTGTGGGAGAAGGAGCCAGACGTTTGCCTTTTCAGAAAAAGTTTCTGCCGAGAACGAGCACCGTAACATGCTGAGTCTCTGGGAAAGCAGAGATCCCCAGTGCTGTTGCGGCTAAAGATAGGCTGCAGAGGGATAGTGAAGACCTGCAAGAGCTTTCAGGGCTGGCACCTTCCTTGTGGGAGAAGGAGCCAGACGTTTGCCTTTTGAGAAAAAGTTTCTGCCGAGAACGAGCACCGTGACATGCTGAGTCTCTGGGAAAGCAGAGATCCCCAGTGCTGTTGTGCCTGTGGATAGGCTGCAGGGGGACGGTGAAGACCAGCAAGAGCTTTCAGGGCTGGCACCTTCCTTGTGGGAGAAGGAGCCAGACGTTTGCCTTTTGAGAAAAAGTTTCTGCCGAGAACGAGCACCGTGACATGCTGAGTCTCTGGGAAAGCAGAGATCCCCAGTGCTGTTGCGGCTAAAGATAGGCTGCAGAGGGATAGTGAAGACCTGCAAGAGCTTTCAGGGCTGGCACCATCCTTGTGGGAGAAGGAGCCAGACGTTTGCCTTTTCAGAAAAAGTCTCTGCCGAGAGCGAGCACCATGAGATGCTGAGTCTCTGGGAAAGCAGAGATCCCCAGTGCTGTTGTGCCTGTGGATAGGCTGCAGGGGGACGGTGAAGACGAGCAAGTTCTTTCAGGGCTGGCACCTTCCTTGTGGGAGAAGGAGCCAGACGTTTGCCTTTTCAGAAAAAGTTTCTGCCGAGAACGAGCACCGTGACATGCTGAGTCTCTGGGAAAGCAGAGATCCCCAGTGCTGTTGCGGCTAAAGATAGGCTGCAGAGGGATAGTGAAGACCTGCAAGAGCTTTCAGGGCTGGCACCTTCCTTGTGGGAGAAGGAGCCAGACGTTTGCCTTTTGAGAAAAAGTTTCTGCCGAGAACGAGCACCGTGACATGCTGCTTCTCTGGGAAAGCAGAGATCCCCTGTGCTGTTGTGCCTGTGGATAGGCTGCAGGGGGACGGTGAAGACCAGCAAGAGCTTTCAGGGCTGGCACATTCCTTGTGGGAGAAGGAGCCAGACGTTTGCCTTTTCAGAAAAAGTTTCTGCTGAGAACGAGCACCGTGACATGCTGAGTCTCTGGGAAAGCAGAGATCCCCAGTACTGTTGCGGCTAAAGATAGGCTGCAGAGGGATAGTGAAGACCTGCAAGAGCTTTCAGGGCTGGCACCTTCCTTGTGGGAGAAGGAGCCAGACGTTTGCCTTTTCAGAAAAAGGCTCTGCCGAGAGCGAGCACCGTGACATGCTGAGTCTCTGGGAAAGCAGAGATCCCCAGTGCTGTTGTGCCTGTGGATAGGCTGCAGAGGGATAGTGAAGACCAGCAAGAGCTTTCAGGGCTGGCACCTTCCTTGTGGGAGAAGGAGCCAGACGTTTGCCTTTTCAGAAAAAGTTTCTGCCGAGAACGAGCACCGTGACATGCTGAGTCTCTGGGAAAGCAGAGATCCCCAGTGCTGTTGCGGCTAAAGATAGGCTGCAGAGGGATAGTGAAGACCTGCAAGAGCTTTCAGGGCTGGCACCTTCCTTGTGGGAGAAGGAGCCAGACGTTTGCCTTTTGAGAAAAAGTTTCTGCCGAGAACGAGCACCGTGACATGCTGAGTCTCTGCGAAAGCAGAGATCCCCAGTGCTGTTGTGCCTGTGGATAGGCTGCAGGGGGACGGTGAAGACCAGCAAGAGCTTTCAGGGCTGGCACCTTCCTTGTGGGAGAAGGAGCCAGACGTTTGCCTTTTCAGAAAAAGTCTCTGCCGAGAGCGAGCACCATGAGATGCTGAGTCTCTGGGAAAGCAGAGATCCCCAGTGCTGTTGTGCCTGTGGATAGGCTGCAGGGGGACGGTGAAGACCAGCAAGAGCTTTCAGGGCTGGCACCTTCCTTGTGGGAGAAGGAGCCAGACGTTTGCCTTTTCAGAAAAAGTCTCTGCCGAGAGCGAGCACCATGAGATGCTGAGTCTCTGGGAAAGCAGAGATCCCCAGTGCTGTTGCGGCTAAAGATAGGCTGCAGAGGGATAGTGAAGACCTGCAAGAGCTTTCAGGGCTGGCACCTTCCTTGTGGGAGAAGGAGCCAGACGTTTGCCTTTTGAGAAAAAGTTTCTGCCGAGAACGAGCACCGTGACATGCTGAGTCTCTGGGAAAGCAGAGATCCCCAGTGCTGTTGTGCCTGTGGATAGGCTGCAGGGGGACGGTGAAGACCAGCAAGAGCTTTCAGGGCTGGCACCTTCCTTGTGGGAGAAGGAGCCAGACGTTTGCCTTTTGAGAAAAAGTTTCTGCCGAGAACGAGCACCGTGACATGCTGAGTCTCTGGGAAAGCAGAGATCCCCAGTGCTGTTGCGGCTAAAGATAGCCTGCAGAGGGATAGTGAAGACCTGCAAGAGCTTTCAGGGCTGGCACCATCCTTGTGGGAGAAGGAGCCAGACGTTTGCCTTTTCAGAAAAAGTCTCTGCCGAGAGCGAGCACCATGAGATGCTGAGTCTCTGGGAAAGCAGAGATCCCCAGTGCTGTTGTGCCTGTGGATAGGCTGCAGGGGGACGGTGAAGACGAGCAAGTTCTTTCAGGGCTGGCACCTTCCTTGTGGGAGAAGGAGCCAGACGTTTGCCTTTTCAGAAAAAGTTTCTGCCGAGAACGAGCACCGTGACATGCTGAGTCTCTGGGAAAGCAGAGATCCCCAGTGCTGTTGCGGCTAAAGATAGGCTGCAGAGGGATAGTGAAGACCTGCAAGAGCTTTCAGGGCTGGCACCTTCCTTGTGGGAGAAGGAGCCAGACGTTTGCCTTTTGAGAAAAAGTTTCTGCCGAGAACGAGCACCGTGACATGCTGCTTCTCTGGGAAAGCAGAGATCCCCAGTGCTGTTGTGCCTGTGGATAGGCTGCAGGGGGACGGTGAAGACCAGCAAGAGCTTTCAGGGCTGGCACCTTCCTTGTGGGAGAAGGAGCCAGACGTTTGCCTTTTCAGAAAAAGTTTCTGCTGAGAACGAGCACCGTGACATGCTGAGTCTCTGGGAAAGCAGAGATCCCCAGTACTGTTGCGGCTAAAGATAGGCTGCAGAGGGATAGTGAAGACCTGCAAGAGCTTTCAGGGCTGGCACCTTCCTTGTGGGAGAAGGAGCCAGACGTTTGCCTTTTCAGAAAAAGGCTCTGCCGAGAGCGAGCACCGTGACATGCTGAGTCTCTGGGAAAGCAGAGATCCCCAGTGCTGTTGTGCCTGTGGATAGGCTGCAGAGGGATAGTGAAGACCAGCAAGAGCTTTCAGGGCTGGCACCTTCCTTGTGGGAGAAGGAGCCAGACGTTTGCCTTTTCAGAAAAAGTTTCTGCCGAGAACGAGCACCGTGACATGCTGAGTCTCTGGGAAAGCAGAGATCCCCAGTGCTGTTGCGGCTAAAGATAGGCTGCAGAGGGATAGTGAAGACCTGCAAGAGCTTTAGGGCTGGCACCTTCCTTGTGGGAGAAGGAGCCAGACGTTTGCCTTTTCAGAAAAAGTTTCTGCCGAGAACGAGCACCGTGACATGCTGAGTCTCTGGGAAAGCAGAGATCCCCAGTGCTGTTGCGGCTAAAGATAGGCTGCAGAGGGATAGTGAAGACCTGCAAGAGCTTTCAGGGCTGGCACCTTCCTTGTGGGAGAAGGAGCCAGACGTTTGCCTTTTGAGAAAAAGTTTCTGCCGAGAACGAGCACCGTGACATGCTGAGTCTCTGCGAAAGCAGAGATCCCCAGTGCTGTTGTGCCTGTGGATAGGCTGCAGGGGGACGGTGAAGACCAGCAAGAGCTTTCAGGGCTGGCACCTTCCTTGTGGGAGAAGGAGCCAGACGTTTGCCTTTTCAGAAAAAGTCTCTGCCGAGAGCGAGCACCATGAGATGCTGAGTCTCTGGGAAAGCAGAGATCCCCAGTGCTGTTGTGCCTGTGGATAGGCTGCAGGGGGACGGTGAAGACCAGCAAGAGCTTTCAGGGCTGGCACCTTCCTTGTGGGAGAAGGAGCCAGACGTTTGCCTTTTCAGAAAAAGTTTCTGCCGAGAACGAGCACCGTGACATGCTGAGTCTCTGGGAAAGCAGAGATCCCCAGTGCTGTTGCGGCTAAAGATAGGCTACAGAGGGATAGTGAAGACCTGCAAGAGCTTTCAGGGCTGGCACCATCCTTGTGGGAGAAGGAGCCAGACGTTTGCCTTTTCAGAAAAAGTCTCTGCCGAGAGCGAGCACCATGAGATGCTGAGTCTCTGGGAAAGCAGAGATCCCCAGTGCTGTTGTGCCTGTGGATAGGCTGCAGGGGGACGGTGAAGACGAGCAAGTTCTTTCAGGGCTGGCACCTTCCTTGTGGGAGAAGGAGCCAGACGTTTGCCTTTTCAGAAAAAGTTTCTGCCGAGAACGAGCACCGTGACATGCTGAGTCTCTGGGAAAGCAGAGATCCCCAGTGCTGTTGCGGCTAAAGATAGGCTGCAGAGGGATAGTGAAGACCTGCAAGAGCTTTCAGGGCTGGCACCTTCCTTGTGGGAGAAGGAGCCAGACGTTTGCCTTTTGAGAAAAAGTTTCTGCCGAGAACGAGCACCGTGACATGCTGAGTCTCTGGGAAAGCAGAGATCCCCAGTACTGTTGCGGCTAAAGATAGGCTGCAGAGGGATAGTGAAGACCTGCAAGAGCTTTCAGGGCTGGCACCTTCCTTGTGGGAGAAGGAGCCAGACGTTTGCCTTTTCAGAAAAAGGCTCTGCCGAGAGCGAGCACCGTGACATGCTGAGTCTCTGGGAAAGCAGAGATCCCCAGTGCTGTTGTGCCTGTGGATAGGCTGCAGAGGGATAGTGAAGACCAGCAAGAGCTTTCAGGGCTGGCACCTTCCTTGTGGGAGAAGGAGCCAGACGTTTGCCTTTTCAGAAAAAGTTTCTGCCGAGAACGAGCACCGTGACATGCTGAGTCTCTGCGAAAGCAGAGATCCCCAGTGCTATTGCGGCTAAAGATAGGCTGCAGAGGGATAGTGAAGACCTGCAAGAGCTTTAGGGCTGGCACCTTCCTTGTGGGAGAAGGAGCCAGACGTTTGCCTTTTCAGAAAAAGTTTCTGCCGAGAACGAGCACCGTGACATGCTGAGTCTCTGGGAAAGCAGAGATCCCCAGTGCTGTTGCGGCTAAAGATAGGCTGCAGAGGGATAGTGAAGACCTGCAAGAGCTTTCAGGGCTGGCACCTTCCTTGTGGGAGAAGGAGCCAGACGTTTGCCTTTTCAGAAAAAGTTTCTGCCGAGAACGAGCACCGTGACATGCTGCTTCTCTGGGAAAGCAGAGATCCCCAGTGCTGTTGTGCCTGTGGATAGGCTGCAGGGGGACGGTGAAGACCAGCAAGAGCTTTCAGGGCTGGCACCTTCCTTGTGGGAGAAGGAGCCAGACGTTTGCCTTTTGAGAAAAAGTTTCTGCCGAGAACGAGCACCGTGACATGCTGAGTCTCTGGGAAAGCAGAGATCCCCAGTGCTGTTGCGGCTAAAGATAGGCTGCAGAGGGATAGTGAAGACCTGCAAGAGCTTTCAGGGCTGGCACCATCCTTGTGGGAGAAGGAGCCAGACGTTTGCCTTTTCAGAAAAAGTCTCTGCCGAGAGCGAGCACCATGAGATGCTGAGTCTCTGGGAAAGCAGAGATCCCCAGTGCTGTTGTGCCTGTGGATAGGCTGCAGGGGGACGGTGAAGACGAGCAAGTTCTTTCAGGGCTGGCACCTTCCTTGTGGGAGAAGGAGCCAGACGTTTGCCTTTTCAGAAAAAGTTTCTGCCGAGAACGAGCACCGTGACATGCTGAGTCTCTGGGAAAGCAGAGATCCCCAGTGCTGTTGCGGCTAAAGATAGGCTGCAGAGGGATAGTGAAGACCAGCAAGAGCTTTCAGGGCTGGCACCTTCCTTGTGGGAGAAGGAGCCAGGCATTTGCCTTTTCAGAAAAAAGTTTCTGCCGAGAACGAGCACCGTGACATGCTGAGTCTCTGGGAAAGCAGAGATCCCCAGTGCTGTTGCGGCTAAAGATAGGCTGCAGAGGGATAGTGAAGACCAGCAAGAGCTTTCAGGGCTGGCACCTTCCTTGTGGGAGAAGGAGCCAGACGTTTGCCTTTTCAGAAAAAGTTTCTGCCGAGAACGAGCACCGTGACATGCTGAGTCTCTGGGAAAGCAGAGATCCCCAGTGCTGTTGTGCCTGTGGATAGGCTGCAGGGGGACGGTGAAGACCAGCAAGATCTTTCAGGGCTGGCACCTTCCTTGTGGGAGAAGGAGCCAGACGTTTGCCTTTTCAGAAGAAGTTTCTGCCGAGAACGAGCACCGTGACATGCTGAGTCTCTGGGAAAGCAGAGATCCCCAGTGCTGTTGTGCCTGTGGATAGGCTGCAGGGGGACGGTGAAGACCAGCAAGAGCTTTCAGGGCTGGCACCTTCCTTGTGGGAGAAGGAGCCAGACGTTTGCCTTTTCAGAAAAAAGTTTCTGCCGAGAACGAGCACCGTGACATGCTGAGTCTCTGGGAAAGCAGAGATCCCCAGTGCTGTTGTGCCTGTGGATAGGCTGCAGGGGGACGGTGAAGACCAGCAAGATCTTTCAGGGCTGGCACGTTCCTTGTGGGAGAAGGAGCCAGACGTTTGCCTTTTCAGAAAAAGTTTCTGCTGAGAACGAGCACTGTGACATGCTGAGTCTCTGGGAAAGCAGAGATCCCCAGTGCTGTTGCGGCTAAAGATAGGCTGCAGAGGGATAGTGAAGACCTGCAAGAGCTTTCAGGGCTGGCACCTTCCTTGTGGGAGAAGGAGCCAGACGTTTGCCTTTTCAGAAAAAGTTTCTGCCGAGAACGAGCACCGTGACATGCTGAGTCTCTGGGAAAGCAGAGATCCCCAGTGCTGTTGTGCCTGTGGATAGGCTGCAGAGGGATAGTGAAGACCTGCAAGAGCTTTCAGGGCTGGCACCTTCCTTGTGGGAGAAGGAGCCAGACGTTTGCCTTTTCAGAAAAAGTTTCTGCCGAGAACGAGCACCGTGACATGCTGAGTCTCTGGGAAAGCAGAGATCCCCAGTGCTGTTGTGCCTGTGGATAGGCTGCAGGGGGACGGTGAAGACCAGCAAGAGCTTTCAGGGCTGGCACCTTCCTTGTGGGAGAAGGAGCCAGACGTTTGCCTTTTCAGAAAAAGTTTCTGCCGAGAACGAGCACCGTGACATGCTGAGTCACTGGGAAAGCAGAGATCCCCAGTGCTGTTGTGCCTGTGGATAGGCTGCAGGGGGACGGTGAAGACCAGCAAGAGCTTTCAGGGCTGGCACCTTCCTTGTGGGAGAAGGAGCCAGACGTTTGCCTTTTCAGAAAAATTTTCTGCCGAGAACGAGCACCGTGACATGCTGAGTCTCTGGGAAAGCAGAGATCCCCAGTGCTGTTGTGCCTGTGGATAGGCTGCAGGGGGACGGTGAAGACCAGCAAGAGCTTTCAGGGCTGGCACCTTCCTTGTGGGAGAAGGAGCCAGACGTTTGCCTTTTCAGAAAAAGTTTCTGCCGAGAACGAGCACCGTGACATGCTGAGTCTCTGGGAAAGCAGAGATCCCCAGTGCTGTTGCGGCTAAAGATAGGCTGCAGAGGGATAGTGAAGACCTGCAAGAGCTTTCAGGGCTGGCACCTTCCTTGTGGGAGAAGGAGCCAGACGTTTGCCTTTTGAGAAAAAGTTTCTGCCGAGAACGAGCACCGTGACATGCTGAGTCTCTGGGAAAGCAGAGATCCCCAGTGCTGTTGTGCCTGTGGATAGGCTGCAGGGGGACGGTGAAGACCAGCAAGAGCTTTCAGGGCTGGCAACTTCCTTGTGGGAGAAGGAGCCAGACGTTTGCCTTTTCAGAAAAAGTTTCTGCCGAGAACGAGCACCGTGACATGCTGAGTCTCTGGGAAAGCAGAGATCCCCAGTGCTGTTGTGCCTGTGGATAGGCTGCAGGGGGACGGTGAAGACCAGCAAGAGCTTTCAGGGCTGGCACCTTCCTTGTGGGAGAAGGAGCCAGACGTTTGCCTTTTCAGAAAAAGTTTCTGCCGAGAACGAGCACCGTGACATGCTGAGTCTCTGGGAAAGCAGAGATCCCCAGTGCTGTTGTGCCTGTGGATAGGGTGCAGAGGGATAGTGAAGAGCAGCAAGAGCTTTCAGGGCTGGCACCTTCCTTGTGGGAGAAGGAGCCAGACGTTTGCCTTTTCAGAAAAAGTTTCTGCCGAGAACGAGCACCGTGACATGCTGAGTCTCTGGGAAAGCAGAGATCCACAGTGCTGTTGTGCCTGTGGATAGGCTGCAGGGGGACGGTGAAGACGAGCAAGTTCTTTCAGGGCTGGCACCTTCCTTGTGGGAGAAGGAGCCAGACGTTTGCCTTTTCAGAAAAAGTTTCTGCCGAGAACGAGCACCGTGACATGCTGAGTCTCTGGGAAAGCAGAGATCCCCAGTGCTGTTGTGCCTGTGGATAGGCTGCAGGGGGACGGTGAAGACCAGCAAGAGCTTTCAGGGCTGGCATCTTCCTTGAGGGAGAAGGAGCCAGACGTTTGCCTTTTCAGAAAAAGTTTCTGCCGAGAACGAGCACCGTGACATGCTGAGTCTCTGCGAAAGCAGAGATCCCCAGTGCTGTTGCGGCTAAAGATAGGCTGCAGAGGGATAGTGAAGACCTGCAAGAGCTTTAGGGCTGGCACCTTCCTTGTGGGAGAAGGAGCCAGACGTTTGCCTTTTCAGAAAAAGTTTCTGCCGAGAACGAGCACCGTGACATGCTGAGTCTCTGGGAAAGCAGAGATCCCCAGTGCTGTTGCGGCTAAAGATAGGCTGCAGAGGGATAGTGAAGACCTGCAAGAGCTTTCAGGGCTGGCACCTTCCTTGTGGGAGAAGGAGCCAGACGTTTGCCTTTTCAGAAAAAGTTTCTGCCGAGAACGAGCACCGTGACATGCTGAGTCTCTGGGAAAGCAGAGATCCCCAGTGCTGTTGCGGCTAAAGATAGGCTGCAGAGGGATAGTGAAGACCTGCAAGAGCTTTCAGGGCTGGCACCTTCCTTGTGGGAGAAGGAGCCAGACGTTTGCCTTTTGAGAAAAAGTTTCTGCCGAGAACGAGCACCGTGACATGCTGAGTCTCTGGGAAAGCAGAGATCCCCAGTGCTGTTGCGGCTAAAGATAGGCTGCAGAGGGATAGTGAAGACCTGCAAGAGCTTTCAGGGCTGGCACCATCCTTGTGGGAGAATGAGCCAGACGTTTGCCTTTTCAGAAAAAGTCTCTGCCGAGAGCGAGCACCATGAGATGCTGAGTCTCTGGGAAAGCAGAGATCCCCAGTGCTGTTGTGCCTGTGGATAGGCTGCAGGGGGACGGTGAAGACCAGCAAGAGCTTTCAGGGCTGGCACATTCCTTGTGGGAGAAGGAGCCAGACGTTTGCCTTTTCAGAAAAAGTTTCTGCCGAGAACGAGCACCGTGACATGCTGAGTCTCTGGGAAAGCAGAGATCCCCAGTGCTGTTGTGCCTGTGGATAGGCTGCAGAGGGATAGTGAAGACCTGCAAGAGCTTTCAGGGCTGGCACCTTCCTTGTGGGAGAAGGAGCCAGACGTTTGCCTTTTGAGAAAAAGTTTCTGCCGAGAACGAGCACCGTGACATGCTGAGTCTCTGGGAAAGCAGAGATCCCCAGTGCTGTTGTGCCTGTGGATAGGCTGCAGGGGGACGGTGAAGACCAGCAAGAGCTTTCAGGGCTGGCATCTTCCTTGAGGGAGAAGGAGCCAGACGTTTGCCTTTTCAGAAAAAAGTTTCTGCCGAGAACGAGCACCGTGACATGCTGAGTCTCTGGGAAAGCAGAGATCCCCAGTGCTGTTGCGGCTAAAGATAGGCTGCAGAGGGATAGTGAAGACCAGCAAGAGCTTTCAGGGCTGGCACCTTCCTTGTGGGAGAAGGAGCCAGACGTTTGCCTTTTCAGAAAAAGGCTCTGCCGAGAGCGAGCACCATGAGATGCTGAGTCTCTGGGAAAGCAGAAATCCCCAGTGCTGTTGTGCCTGTGGATAGGCTGCAGAGGGATAGTGAAGACCAGCAAGAGCTTTCAGGGCTGGCACCTTCCTTGTGGGAGAAGGAGCCAGACGTTTGCCTTTTGAGAAAAAGTTTCTGCCGAGAACGAGCACCGTGACATGCTGAGTCTCTGGGAAAGCAGAGATCCCCAGTGCTGTTGTGCCTGTGGATAGGCTGCAGGGGGACGGTGAAGACCAGCAAGAGCTTTCAGGGCTGGCACCTTCCTTGTGGGAGAAGGAGCCAGACGTTTGCCTTTTCAGAAAAAGTTTCTGCCGAGAACGAGCACCGTGACATGCTGAGTCTCTGGGAAAGCAGAGATCCCCAGTGCTGTTGCAGCTAAAGATAGGCTGCAGAGGGATAGTGAAGACCTGCAAGAGCTTTCAGGGCTGGCACCATCCTTGTGGGAGAAGGAGCCAGACGTTTGCCTTTTCAGAAAAAGTCTCTGCCGAGAGCGAGCACCATGAGATGCTGAGTCTCTGGGAAAGCAGAGATCCCGAGTGCTGTTGTGCCTGTGGATAGGCTGCAGAGGGATAGTGAAGACCAGCAAGAGCTTTCAGGGCTGGCACCTTCCTTGTGGGAGAAGGAGCCAGACGTTTGCCTTTTCAGAAAAAGTTTCTGCCGAGAACGAGCACCGTGACATGCTGAGTCTCTGGGAAAGCAGAGATCCCCAGTGCTGTTGCGGCTAAAGATAGGCTGCAGAGGGATAGTGAAGACCTGCAAGAGCTTTCAGGGCTGGCACCTTCCTTGTGGGAGAAGGAGCCAGACGTTTGCCTTTTCAGAAAAAGTTTCTGCCGAGAACGAGCACTGTGACATGCTGCTTCTCTGGGAAAGCAGAGATCCCCAGTGCTGTTGTGCCTGTGGATAGGCTGCAGGGGGACGGTGAAGACCAGAAAGAGCTTTCAGGGCTGGCACATTCCTTGTGGGAGAAGGAGCCAGACGTTTGCCTTTTCAGAAAAAGTTTCTGCCGAGAACGAGCACCGTGACATGCTGAGTCTCTGGGAAAGCAGAGATCCCCAGTACTGTTGCGGCTAAAGATAGGCTGCAGAGGGATAGTGAAGACCTGCAAGAGCTTTCAGGGCTGGCACCTTCCTTGTGGGAGAAGGAGCCAGACGTTTGCCTTTTCAGAAAAAGGCTCTGCCGAGAGCGAGCACCGTGACATGCTGAGTCTCTGGGAAAGCAGAGATCCCCAGTGCTGTTGTGCCTGTGGATAGGCTGCAGAGGGATAGTGAAGACCAGCAAGAGCTTTCAGGGCTGGCACCTTCCTTGTGGGAGAAGGAGCCAGACGTTTGCCTTTTCAGAAAAAGTTTCTGCCGAGAACGAGCACCGTGACATGCTGAGTCTCTGCGAAAGCAGAGATCCCCAGTGCTGTTGCCGCTAAAGATAGGCTGCAGAGGGATAGTGAAGACCTGCAAGAGCTTTAGGGCTGGCACCTTCCTTGTGGGAGAAGGAGCCAGACGTTTGCCTTTTCAGAAAAAGTTTCTGCCGAGAACGAGCACCGTGACATGCTGAGTCTCTGGGAAAGCAGAGATCCCCAGTGCTGTTGCGGCTAAAGATAGGCTGCAGAGGGATAGTGAAGACCTGCAAGAGCTTTCAGGGCTGGCAGCTTCCTTGTGGGAGAAGGAGCCAGACGTTTGCCTTTTCAGAAAAAGTTTCTGCCGAGAACGAGCACCGTGACATGCTGAGTCTCTGGGAAAGCAGAGATCCCCAGTGCTGTTGTGCCTGTGGATAGGCTGCAGGGGGACGGTGAAGACCAGCAAGAGCTTTCAGGGCTGGCACCTTCCTTGTGGGAGAAGGAGCCAGACGTTTGCCTTTTCAGAAAAAGTTTCTGCCGAGAACGAGCACCGTGACATGCTGAGTCTCTGGGAAAGCAGAGATCCCCAGTGCTGTTGCGGCTAAAGATAGGCTGCAGAGGGATAGTGAAGACCTGCAAGAGCTTTCAGGGCTGGCACCATCCTTGTGGGAGAAGGAGCCAGACGTTTGCCTTTTCAGAAAAAGTCTCTGCCGAGAGCGAGCACCATGAGATGCTGATTCTCTGGGAAAGCAGAGATCCCCAGTGCTGTTGTGCCTGTGGATAGGCTGCAGGGGGACGGTGAAGACGAGCAAGTTCTTTCAGGGCTGGCACCTTCCTTGTGGGAGAAGGAGCCAGACGTTTGCCTTTTCAGAAAAAGTTTCTGCCGAGAACGAGCACCGTGACATGCTGAGTCTCTGGGAAAGCAGAGATCCCCAGTGCTGTTGTGCCTGTGGATAGGCTGCAGAGGGATAGTGAAGACCTGCAAGAGCTTTCAGGGCTGGCACCTTCCTTGTGGGAGAAGGAGCCAGACGTTTGCCTTTTGAGAAAAAGTTTCTGCCGAGAACGAGCACCGTGACATGCTGAGTCTCTGGGAAAGCAGAGATCCCCAGTGCTGTTGTGCCTGTGGATAGGCTGCAGGGGGACGGTGAAGACCAGCAAGAGCTTTCAGGGCTGGCACCTTCCTTGTGGGAGAAGGAGCCAGACGTTTGCCTTTTGAGAAAAAGTTTCTGCCGAGAACGAGCACCGTGACATGCTGAGTCTCTGGGAAAGCAGAGATCCCCAGTGCTGTTGTGCCTGTGGATAGGCTGCAGGGGGACGGTGAAGACCAGCAAGAGCTTTCAGGGCTGGCAACTTCCTTGAGGGAGAAGGAGCCAGACGTTTGCCTTTTCAGAAAAAAGTTTCTGCCGAGAACGAGCACCGTGACATGCTGAGTCTCTGGGAAAGCAGAGATCCCCAGTGCTGTTGCGGCTAAAGATAGGCTGCAGAGGGATAGTGAAGACCAGCAAGAGCTTTCAGGGCTGGCACCTTCCTTGTGGGAGAAGGAGCCAGACGTTTGCCTTTTCAGAAAAAGTTTCTGCCGAGAACGAGCACCGTGACATGCTGAGTCTCTGGGAAAGCAGAGATCCCCAGTGCTGTTGCGGCTAAAGATAGGCTGCAGAGGGATAGTGAAGACCTGCAAGAGCTTTCAGGGCTGGCACCTTCCTTGTGGGAGAAGGAGCCAGACGTTTGCCTTTTGAGAAAAAGTTTCTGCCGAGAACGAGCACTGTGACATGCTGCTTCTCTGGGAAAGCAGAGATCCCCAGTGCTGTTGTGCCTGTGGATAGGCTGCAGGGGGACGGTGAAGACCAGCAAGAGCTTTCAGGGCTGGCACATTCCTTGTGGGAGAAGGAGCCAGACGTTTGCCTTTTCAGAAAAAGTTTCTGCCGAGAACGAGCACCGTGACATGCTGAGTCTCTGGGAAAGCAGAGATCCCCAGTACTGTTGCGGCTAAAGATAGGCTGCAGAGGGATAGTGAAGACCTGCAAGAGCTTTCAGGGCTGGCACCTTCCTTGTGGGAGAAGGAGCCAGACGTTTGCCTTTTCAGAAAAAGGCTCTGCCGAGAGCGAGCACCGTGACATGCTGAGTCTCTGGGAAAGCAGAGATCCCCAGTGCTGTTGTGCCTGTGGATAGGCTGCAGAGGGATAGTGAAGACCAGCAAGAGCTTTCAGGGCTGGCACCTTCCTTGTGGGAGAAGGAGCCAGACGTTTGCCTTTTCAGAAAAAGTTTCTGCCGAGAACGAGCACCGTGACATGCTGAGTCTCTGCGAAAGCAGAGATCCCCAGTGCTGTTGCCGCTAAAGATAGGCTGCAGAGGGATAGTGAAGACCTGCAAGAGCTTTAGGGCTGGCACCTTCCTTGTGGGAGAAGGAGCCAGACGTTTGCCTTTTCAGAAAAAGTTTCTGCCGAGAACGAGCACCGTGACATGCTGAGTCTCTGGGAAAGCAGAGATCCCCAGTGCTGTTGCGGCTAAAGATAGGCTGCAGAGGGATAGTGAAGACCTGCAAGAGCTTTCAGGGCTGGCACCTTCCTTGTGGGAGAAGGAGCCAGACGTTTGCCTTTTCAGAAAAAGTTTCTGCCGAGAACGAGCACCGTGACATGCTGAGTCTCTGGGAAAGCAGAGATCCCCAGTGCTGTTGTGCCTGTGGATAGGCTGCAGGGGGACGGTGAAGACCAGCAAGAGCTTTCAGGGCTGGCACCTTCCTTGTGGGAGAAGGAGCCAGACGTTTGCCTTTTCAGAAAAAGTTTCTGCCGAGAACGAGCACCGTGACATGCTGAGTCTCTGGGAAAGCAGAGATCCCCAGTGCTGTTGCGGCTAAAGATAGGCTGCAGAGGGATAGTGAAGACCTGCAAGAGCTTTCAGGGCTGGCACCATCCTTGTGGGAGAAGGAGCCAGACGTTTGCCTTTTCAGAAAAAGTCTCTGCCGAGAGCGAGCACCATGAGATGCTGAGTCTCTGGGAAAGCAGAGATCCCCAGTGCTGTTGTGCCTGTGGATAGGCTGCAGGGGGACGGTGAAGACGAGCAAGTTCTTTCAGGGCTGGCACCTTCCTTGTGGGAGAAGGAGCCAGACGTTTGCCTTTTCAGAAAAAGTTTCTGCCGAGAACGAGCACCGTGACATGCTGAGTCTCTGGGAAAGCAGAGATCCCCAGTGCTGTTGTGCCTGTGGATAGGCTGCAGAGGGATAGTGAAGACCTGCACGAGCTTTCAGGGCTGGCACCTTCCTTGTGGGAGAAGGAGCCAGACGTTTGCCTTTTGAGAAAATTTTCTGCCGAGAACGAGCACCGTGACATGCTGAGTCTCTGGGAAAGCAGAGATCCCCAGTGCTGTTGTGCCTGTGGATAGGCTGCAGGGGGACGGTGAAGACCAGCAAGAGCTTTCAGGGCTGGCACCTTCCTTGTGGGAGAAGGAGCCAGACGTTTGCCTTTTGAGAAAAAGTTTCTGCCGAGAACGAGCACCGTGACATGCTGAGTCTCTGGGAAAGCAGAGATCCCCAGTGCTGTTGTGCCTGTGGATAGGCTGCAGGGGGACGGTGAAGACCAGCAAGAGCTTTCAGGGCTGGCATCTTCCTTGAGGGAGAAGGAGCCAGACGTTTGCCTTTTCAGAAAAAAGTTTCTGCCGAGAACGAGCACCGTGACATGCTGAGTCTCTGGGAAAGCAGAGATCCCCAGTGCTGTTGCGGCTAAAGATAGGCTGCAGAGGGATAGTGAAGACCAGCAAGAGCTTTCAGGGCTGGCACCTTCCTTGTGGGAGAAGGAGCCAGACGTTTGCCTTTTCAGAAAAAGGCTCTGCCGAGAGCGAGCACCATGAGATGCTGAGTCTCTGGGAAAGCAGAGATCCCCAGTGCTGTTGTGCCTGTGGATAGGCTGCAGAGGGATAGTGAAGACCAGCAAGAGCTTTCAGGGCTGGCACCTTCCTTGTGGGAGAAGGAGCCAGACGTTTGCCTTTTCAGAAAAAGTTTCTGCCGAGAACGAGCACCGTGACATGCTGAGTCTCTGCGAAAGCAGAGATCCCCAGTGCTGTTGCGGCTAAAGATAGGCTGCAGAGGGATAGTGAAGACCTGCAAGAGCTTTAGGGCTGGCACCTTCCTTGTGGGAGAAGGAGCCAGACGTTTGCCTTTTCAGAAAAAGTTTCTGCCGAGAACGAGCACCGTGACATGCTGAGTCTCTGGGAAAGCAGAGATCCCCAGTGCTGTTGAGGCTAAAGATAGGCTGCAGAGGGATAGTGAAGACCTGCAAGAGCTTTCAGGGCTGGCACCTTCCTTGTGGGAGAAGGAGCCAGACGTTTGCCTTTTGAGAAAAAGTTTCTGCCGAGAACGAGCACCGTGACATGCTGAGTCTCTGGGAAAGCAGAGATCCCCAGTGCTGTTGCGGCTAAAGATAGGCTGCAGAGGGATAGTGAAGACCTGCAAGAGCTTTCAGGGCTGGCACCATCCTTGTGGGAGAAGGAGCCAGACGTTTGCCTTTTCAGAAAAAGTCTCTGCCGAGAGCGAGCACCATGAGATGCTGAGTCTCTGGGAAAGCAGAGATCCCCAGTGCTGTTGTGCCTGTGGATAGGCTGCAGGGGGACGGTGAAGACGAGCAAGTTCTTTCAGGGCTGGCACCTTCCTTGTGGGAGAAGGAGCCAGACGTTTGCCTTTTCAGAAAAAGTTTCTGCCGAGAACGAGCACCGTGACATGCTGAGTCTCTGGGAAAGCAGAGATCCCCAGTGCTGTTGTGCCTGTGGATAGGCTGCAGAGGGATAGTGAAGACCTGCAAGAGCTTTCAGGGCTGGCACCTTCCTTGTGGGAGAAGGAGCCAGACGTTTGCCTTTTGAGAAAAAGTTTCTGCCGAGAACGAGCACCGTGACATGCTGAGTCTCTGGGAAAGCAGAGATCCCCAGTGCTGTTGTGCCTGTGGATAGGCTGCAGGGGGACGGTGAAGACCAGCAAGAGCTTTCAGGGCTGGCACCTTCCTTGTGGGAGAAGGAGCCAGACGTTTGCCTTTTGAGAAAAAGTTTCTGCCGAGAACGAGCACCGTGACATGCTGAGTCTCTGGGAAAGCAGAGATCCCCAGTGCTGTTGTGCCTGTGGATAGGCTGCAGGGGGACGGTGAAGACCAGCAAGAGCTTTCAGGGCTGGCATCTTCCTTGAGGGAGAAGGAGCCAGACGTTTGCCTTTTCAGAAAAAAGTTTCTGCCGAGAACGAGCACCGTGACATGCTGAGTCTCTGGGAAAGCAGAGATCCCCAGTGCTGTTGCGGCTAAAGATAGGCTGCAGAGGGATAGTGAAGACCAGCAAGAGCTTTCAGGGCTGGCACCTTCCTTGTGGGAGAAGGAGCCAGACGTTTGCCTTTTCAGAAAAAGGCTCTGCCGAGAGCGAGCACCATGAGATGCTGAGTCTCTGGGAAAGCAGAGATCCCCAGTGCTGTTGTGCCTGTGGATAGGCTGCAGAGGGATAGTGAAGACCAGCAAGAGCTTTCAGGGCTGGCACCTTCCTTGTGGGAGAAGGAGCCAGACGTTTGCCTTTTCAGAAAAAGTTTCTGCCGAGAACGAGCACCGTGACATGCTGAGTCTCTGCGAAAGCAGAGATCCCCAGTGCTGTTGCGGCTAAAGATAGGCTGCAGAGGGATAGTGAAGACCTGCAAGAGCTTTAGGGCTGGCACCTTCCTTGTGGGAGAAGGAGCCAGACGTTTGCCTTTTCAGAAAAAGTTTCTGCCGAGAACGAGCACCGTGACATGCTGAGTCTCTGGGAAAGCAGAGATCCCCAGTGCTGTTGCGGCTAAAGATAGGCTGCAGAGGGATAGTGAAGACCTGCAAGAGCTTTCAGGGCTGGCACCTTCCTTGTGGGAGAAGGAGCCAGACGTTTGCCTTTTGAGAAAAAGTTTCTGCCGAGAACGAGCACCGTGACATGCTGAGTCTCTGGGAAAGCAGAGATCCCCAGTGCTGTTGCGGCTAAAGATAGGCTGCAGAGGGATAGTGAAGACCTGCAAGAGCTTTCAGGGCTGGCACCATCCTTGTGGGAGAAGGAGCCAGACGTTTGCCTTTTCAGAAAAAGTCTCTGCCGAGAGCGAGCACCATGAGATGCTGAGTCTCTGGGAAAGCAGAGATCCCCAGTGCTGTTGTGCCTGTGGATAGGCTGCAGGGGGACGGTGAAGACGAGCAAGTTCTTTCAGGGCTGGCACCTTCCTTGTGGGAGAAGGAGCCAGACGTTTGCCTTTTCAGAAAAAGTTTCTGCCGAGAACGAGCACCGTGACATGCTGAGTCTCTGGGAAAGCAGAGATCCCCAGTGCTGTTGTGCCTGTGGATAGGCTGCAGAGGGATAGTGAAGACCTGCAAGAGCTTTCAGGGCTGGCACCTTCCTTGTGGGAGAAGGAGCCAGACGTTTGCCTTTTGAGAAAAAGTTTCTGCCGAGAACGAGCACCGTGACATGCTGAGTCTCTGGGAAAGCAGAGATCCCCAGTGCTGTTGTGCCTGTGGATAGGCTGCAGGGGGACGGTGAAGACCAGCAAGAGCTTTCAGGGCTGGCACCTTCCTTGTGGGAGAAGGAGCCAGACGTTTGCCTTTTGAGAAAAAGTTTCTGCCGAGAACGAGCACCGTGACATGCTGAGTCTCTGGGAAAGCAGAGATCCCCAGTGCTGTTGTGCCTGTGGATAGGCTGCAGGGGGACGGTGAAGACCAGCAAGAGCTTTCAGGGCTGGCATCTTCCTTGAGGGAGAAGGAGCCAGACGTTTGCCTTTTCAGAAAAAAGTTTCTGCCGAGAACGAGCACCGTGACATGCTGAGTCTCTGGGAAAGCAGAGATCCCCAGTGCTGTTGCGGCTAAAGATAGGCTGCAGAGGGATAGTGAAGACCAGCAAGAGCTTTCAGGGCTGGCACCTTCCTTGTGGGAGAAGGAGCCAGACGTTTGCCTTTTCAGAAAAAGGCTCTGCCGAGAGCGAGCACCATGAGATGCTGAGTCTCTGGGAAAGCAGAGATCCCCAGTGCTGTTGTGCCTGTGGATAGGCTGCAGAGGGATAGTGAAGACCAGCAAGAGCTTTCAGGGCTGGCACCTTCCTTGTGGGAGAAGGAGCCAGACGTTTGCCTTTTCAGAAAAAGTTTCTGCCGAGAACGAGCACCGTGACATGCTGAGTCTCTGCGAAAGCAGAGATCCCCAGTGCTGTTGCGGCTAAAGATAGGCTGCAGAGGGATAGTGAAGACCTGCAAGAGCTTTAGGGCTGGCACCTTCCTTGTGGGAGAAGGAGCCAGACGTTTGCCTTTTCAGAAAAAGTTTCTGCCGAGAACGAGCACCGTGACATGCTGAGTCTCTGGGAAAGCAGAGATCCCCAGTGCTGTTGCGGCTAAAGATAGGCTGCAGAGGGATAGTGAAGACCTGCAAGAGCTTTCAGGGCTGGCACCTTCCTTGTGGGAGAAGGAGCCAGACGTTTGCCTTTTGAGAAAAAGTTTCTGCCGAGAACGAGCACCGTGACATGCTGAGTCTCTGCGAAAGCAGAGATCCCCAGTGCTGTTGCGGCTAAAGATAGGCTGCAGAGGGATAGTGAAGACCTGCAAGAGCTTTCAGGGCTGGCACCATCCTTGTGGGAGAAGGAGCCAGACGTTTGCCTTTTCAGAAAAAGTCTCTGCCGAGAGCGAGCACCATGAGATGCTGAGTCTCTGGGAAAGCAGAGATCCCCAGTGCTGTTGTGCCTGTGGATAGGCTGCAGAGGGATACTGAAGACCAGCAAGAGCTTTCAGGGCTGGCACCTTCCTTGTGGGAGAAGGAGCCAGACGTTTGCCTTTTGAGAAAAAGTTTCTGCCGAGAACGAGCACCGTGACATGCTGAGTCTCTGGGAAAGCAGAGATCCCCAGTGCTGTTGCGGCTAAAGATAGGCTGCAGAGGGATAGTGAAGACCTGCAAGAGCTTTCAGGGCTGGCACCTTCCTTGTGGGAGAAGGAGCCAGACGTTTGCCTTTTGAGAAAAAGTTTCTGCCGAGAACGAGCACCGTGACATGCTGCTTCTCTGGGAAAGCAGAGATCCCCAGTGCTGTTGTGCCTGTGGATAGGCTGCAGGGGGACGGTGAAGACCAGCAAGATCTTTCAGGGCTGGCAGCTTCCTTGTGGGAGAAGGAGCCAGACGTTTGCCTTTTCAGAAAAAGTTTTTGCCGAGAACGAGCACCGTGACATGCTGAGTCTCTGGGAAAGCAGAGATCCCCAGTGCTGTTGCGGCTAAAGATAGGCTGCAGAGGGATAGTGAAGACCAGCAAGAGCTTTCAGGGCTGGCACCTTCCTTGTGGGAGAAGGAGCCAGACGTTTGCCTTTTCAGAAAAAGTTTCTGCCGAGAACGAGCACCGTGACATGCTGAATCTCTGGGAAAGCAGAGATCCCCAGTGCTGTTGTGCCTGTGGATAGGCTGCAGGGGGACGGTGAAGACCAGCAAGATCTTTCAGGGCTGGCACCTTCCTTGTGGGAGAAGGAGCCAGACGTTTGCCTTTTCAGAAAAAGTTTCTGCCGAGAACGAGCACCGTGACATGCTGAGTCTCTGCGAAAGCAGAGATCCCCAGTGCTGTTGCCGCTAAAGATAGGCTGCAGAGGGATAGTGAAGACCTGCAAGAGCTTTAGGGCTGGCACCTTCCTTGTGGGAGAAGGAGCCAGACGTTTGCCTTTTCAGAAAAAGTTTCTGCCGAGAACGAGCACCGTGACATGCTGAGTCTCTGCGAAAGCAGAGATCCCCAGTGCTGTTGCCGCTAAAGATAGGCTGCAGAGGGATAGTGAAGACCTGCAAGAGCTTTCAGGGCTGGCACCTTCCTTGTGGGAGAAGGAGCCAGACGTTTGCCTTTTCAGAAAAAGTTTCTGCCGAGAACGAGCACCGTGACATGCTGAGTCTCTGGGAAAGCAGAGATCCCCAGTGCTGTTGTGCCTGTGGATAGGCTGCAGGGGGACGGTGAAGACCAGCAAGAGCTTTCAGGGCTGGCACCTTCCTTGTGGGAGAAGGAGCCAGACGTTTGCCTTTTGAGAACAAGTTTCTGCCGAGAACGAGCACCGTGACATGCTGAGTCTCTGGGAAAGCAGAGATCCCCAGTGCTGTTGCAGCTAAAGATAGGCTGCAGAGGGATAGTGAAGACCTGCAAGAGCTTTCAGGGCTGGCACCATCCTTGTGGGAGAAGGAGCCAGACGTTTGCCTTTTCAGAAAAAGTCTCTGCCGAGAGCGAGCACCATGAGATGCTGAGTCTCTGGGAAAGCAGAGATCCCCAGTGCTGTTGTGCCTGTGGATAGGCTGCAGGGGGACGGTGAAGACGAGCAAGTTCTTTCAGGGCTGGCACCTTCCTTGTGGGAGAAGGAGCCAGACGTTTGCCTTTTCAGAAAAAGTTTCTGCCGAGAACGAGCACCGTGACATGCTGAGTCTCTGGGAAAGCAGAGATCCCCAGTGCTGTTGCGGCTAAAGATAGGCTGCAGAGGGATAGTGAAGACCTGCAAGAGCTTTCAGGGCTGGCACCTTCCTTGTGGGAGAAGGAGCCAGACGTTTGCCTTTTGAGAAAAAGTTTCTGCCGAGAACGAGCACTGTGACATGCTGCTTCTCTGGGAAAGCAGAGATCCCCAGTGCTGTTGTGCCTGTGGATAGGCTGCAGGGGGACGGTGAAGACCAGCAAGAGCTTTCAGGGCTGGCACATTCCTTGTGGGAGAAGGAGCCAGACGTTTGCCTTTTCAGAAAAAGTTTCTGCCGAGAACGAGCACCGTGACATGCTGAGTCTCTGGGAAAGCAGAGATCCCCAGTACTGTTGCGGCTAAAGATAGGCTGCAGAGGGATAGTGAAGACCTGCAAGAGCTTTCAGGGCTGGCACCTTCCTTGTGGGAGAAGGAGCCAGACGTTTGCCTTTTCAGAAAAAGGCTCTGCCGAGAGCGAGCACCGTGACATGCTGAGTCTCTGGGAAAGCAGAGATCCCCAGTGCTGTTGTGCCTGTGGATAGGCTGCAGAGGGATAGTGAAGACCAGCAAGAGCTTTCAGGGCTGGCACCTTCCTTGTGGGAGAAGGAGCCAGACGTTTGCCTTTTCAGAAAAAGTTTCTGCCGAGAACGAGCACCGTGACATGCTGAGTCTCTGCGAAAGCAGAGATCCCCAGTGCTGTTGCGGCTAAAGATAGGCTGCAGAGGGATAGTGAAGACCTGCAAGAGCTTTAGGGCTGGCACCTTCCTTGTGGGAGAAGGAGCCAGACGTTTGCCTTTTCAGAAAAAGTTTCTGCCGAGAACGAGCACCGTGACATGCTGAGTCTCTGGGAAAGCAGAGATCCCCAGTGCTGTTGCGGCTAAAGATAGGCTGCAGAGGGATAGTGAAGACCTGCAAGAGCTTTCAGGGCTGGCACCTTCCTTGTGGGAGAAGGAGCCAGACGTTTGCCTTTTCAGAAAAAGTTTCTGCCGAGAACGAGCACCGTGACATGCTGAGTCTCTGGGAAAGCAGAGATCCCCAGTGCTGTTGTGCCTGTGGATAGGCTGCAGGGGGACGGTGAAGACCAGCAAGAGCTTTCAGGGCTGGCACCTTCCTTGTGGGAGAAGGAGCCAGACGTTTGCCTTTTGAGAAAAAGTTTCTGCCGAGAACGAGCACCGTGACATGCTGAGTCTCTGGGAAAGCAGAGATCCCCAGTGCTGTTGCGGCTAAAGATAGGCTGCAGAGGGATAGTGAAGACCTGCAAGAGCTTTCAGGGCTGGCACCATCCTTGTGGGAGAAGGAGCCAGACGTTTGCCTTTTCAGAAAAAGTCTCTGCCGAGAGCGAGCACCATGAGATGCTGAGTCTCTGGGAAAGCAGAGATCCCCAGTGCTGTTGTGCCTGTGGATAGGCTGCAGGGGGACGGTGAAGACGAGCAAGTTCTTTCAGGGCTGGCACCTTCCTTGTGGGAGAAGGAGCCAGACGTTTGCCTTTTCAGAAAAAGTTTCTGCCGAGAACGAGCACCGTGACATGCTGAGTCTCTGGGAAAGCAGAGATCCCCAGTGCTGTTGTGCCTGTGGATAGGCTGCAGAGGGATAGTGAAGACCTGCAAGAGCTTTCAGGGCTGGCACCTTCCTTGTGGGAGAAGGAGCCAGACGTTTGCCTTTTGAGAAAAAGTTTCTGCCGAGAACGAGCACCGTGACATGCTGAGTCTCTGGGAAAGCAGAGATCCCCAGTGCTGTTGTGCCTGTGGATAGGCTGCAGGGGGACGGTGAAGACCAGCAAGAGCTTTCAGGGCTGGCACCTTCCTTGTGGGAGAAGGAGCCAGACGTTTGCCTTTTGAGAAAAAGTTTCTGCCGAGAACGAGCACCGTGACATGCTGAGTCTCTGGGAAAGCAGAGATCCCCAGTGCTGTTGTGCCTGTGGATAGGCTGCAGGGGGACGGTGAAGACCAGCAAGAGCTTTCAGGGCTGGCATCTTCCTTGAGGGAGAAGGAGCCAGACGTTTGCCTTTTCAGAAAAAAGTTTCTGCCGAGAACGAGCACCGTGACATGCTGAGTCTCTGGGAAAGCAGAGATCCCCAGTGCTGTTGCGGCTAAAGATAGGCTGCAGAGGGATAGTGAAGACCAGCAAGAGCTTTCAGGGCTGGCACCTTCCTTGTGGGAGAAGGAGCCAGACGTTTGCCTTTTCAGAAAAAGGCTCTGCCGAGAGCGAGCACCATGAGATGCTGAGTCTCTGGGAAAGCAGAAATCCCCAGTGCTGTTGTGCCTGTGGATAGGCTGCAGAGGGATAGTGAAGACCAGCAAGAGCTTTCAGGGCTGGCACCTTCCTTGTGGGAGAAGGAGCCAGACGTTTGCCTTTTGAGAAAAAGTTTCTGCCGAGAACGAGCACCGTGACATGCTGAGTCTCTGGGAAAGCAGAGATCACCAGTGCTGTTGCGGCTAAAGATAGGCTGCAGAGGGATAGTGAAGACCAGCAAGAGCTTTCAGGGCTGGCACCTTCCTTGTGGGAGAAGGAGCCAGACGTTTGCCTTTTCAGAAAAAGGCTCTGCCGAGAGCGAGCACCATGAGATGCTGAGTCTCTGGGAAAGCAGAGATCCCCAGTGCTGTTGTGCCTGTGGATAGGCTGCAGAGGGATAGTGAAGACCAGCAAGAGCTTTCAGGGCTGGCACCTTCCTTGTGGGAGAAGGAGCCAGACGTTTGCCTTTTCAGAAAAAGTTTCTGCCGAGAACGAGCACCGTGACATGCTGAGTCTCTGCGAAAGCAGAGATCCCCAGTGCTGTTGCGGCTAAAGATAGGCTGCAGAGGGATAGTGAAGACCTGCAAGAGCTTTAGGGCTGGCACCTTCCTTGTGGGAGAAGGAGCCAGACGTTTGCCTTTTCAGAAAAAGTTTCTGCCGAGAACGAGCACCGTGACATGCTGAGTCTCTGGGAAAGCAGAGATCCCCAGTGCTGTTGCGGCTAAAGATAGGCTGCAGAGGGATAGTGAAGACCTGCAAGAGCTTTCAGGGCTGGCACCTTCCTTGTGGGAGAAGGAGCCAGACGTTTGCCTTTTGAGAAAAAGTTTCTGCCGAGAACGAGCACCGTGACATGCTGAGTCTCTGGGAAAGCAGAGATCCCCAGTGCTGTTGCGGCTAAAGATAGGCTGCAGAGGGATAGTGAAGACCTGCAAGAGCTTTCAGGGCTGGCACCATCCTTGTGGGAGAAGGAGCCAGACGTTTGCCTTTTCAGAAAAAGTCTCTGCCGAGAGCGAGCACCATGAGATGCTGAGTCTCTGGGAAAGCAGAGATCCCCAGTGCTGTTGTGCCTGTGGATAGGCTGCAGAGGGATAGTGAAGACCAGCAAGAGCTTTCAGGGCTGGCACCTTCCTTGTGGGAGAAGGAGCCAGACGTTTGCCTTTTCAGAAAAAGTTTCTGCCGAGAACGAGCACCGTGACATGCTGAGTCTCTGGGAAAGCAGAGATCCCCAGTGCTGTTGCGGCTAAAGATAGGCTGCAGAGGGATAGTGAAGACCTGCAAGAGCTTTCAGGGCTGGCAGCTTCCTTGTGGGAGAAGGAGCCAGACGTTTGCCTTTTGAGAAAAAGTTTCTGCCGAGAACGAGCACCGTGACATGCTGCTTCTCTGGGAAAGCAGAGATCCCCAGTGCTGTTGTGCCTGTGGATAGGCTGCAGGGGGACGGTGAAGACCAGCAAGATCTTTCAGGGCTGGCAGCTTCCTTGTGGGAGAAGGAGCCAGACGTTTGCCTTTTCAGAAAAAGTTTTTGCCGAGAACGAGCACCGTGACATGCTGAGTCTCTGGGAAAGCAGAGATCCCCAGTGCTGTTGCGGCTAAAGATAGGCTGCAGAGGGATAGTGAAGACCAGCAAGAGCTTTCAGGGCTGGCACCTTCCTTGTGGGAGAAGGAGCCAGACGTTTGCCTTTTGAGAAAAAGTTTCTGCCGAGAGCGAGCAACATGAGATGCTGAGTCTCTGGGAAAGCAGAGATGCCCAGTGCTGTTGTGCCTGTGGATAGGCTGCAGGGGGACGGTGAAGACCAGCAAGAGCTTTCAGGGCTGGCACCTTCCTTGTGGGAGAAGGAGCCAGACGTTTGCCTTTTCAGAAAAAGTTTCTGCCGAGAACGAGCACCGTGACATGCTGAGTCTCTGCGAAAGCAGAGATCCCCAGTGCTGTTGCGGCTAAAGATAGGCTGCAGAGGGATAGTGAAAACCTGCAAGTGCTTTCAGGGCTGGCACCTTCCTTGTGGGAGAAGGAGCCAGACGTTTGCCTTTTGAGAAAAAGTTTCTGCCGAGAACGAGCACCGTGACATGCTGAGTCTCTGGGAAAGCAGAGATCCCCAGTGCTGTTGTGCCTGTGGATAGGCTGCAGGGGGACGGTGAAGACCAGCAAGAGCTTTCAGGGCTGGCACCTTCCTTGTGGGAGAAGGAGCCAGACGTTTGCCTTTTCAGAAAAAGTTTCTGCCGAGAACGAGCACCGTGACATGCTGAGTCTCTGCGAAAGCAGAGATCCCCAGTGCTGTTGCCGCTAAAGATAGGCTGCAGAGGGATAGTGAAGACCTGCAAGAGCTATAGGGCTGGCACCTTCCTTGTGGGAGAAGGAGCCAGACGTTTGCCTTTTCAGAAAAAGTTTCTGCCGAGAACGAGCACCGTGACATGCTGAGTCTCTGGGAAAGCAGAGATCCCCAGTACTGTTGCGGCTAAAGATAGGCTGCAGAGGGATAGTGAAGACCTGCAAGAGCTTTCAGGGCTGGCACCTTCCTTGTGGGAGAAGGAGCCAGACGTTTGCCTTTTCAGAAAAAGTTTCTGCCGAGAACGAGCACCGTGACATGCTGAGTCTCTGGGAAAGCAGAGATCCCCAGTGCTGTTGTGCCTGTGGATAGGCTGCAGGGGGACGGTGAAGACCAGCAAGAGCTTTCAGGGCTGGCACCTTCCTTGTGGGAGAAGGAGCCAGACGTTTGCCTTTTGAGAACAAGTTTCTGCCGAGAACGAGCACCGTGACATGCTGAGTCTCTGGGAAAGCAGAGATCCCCAGTGCTGTTGCGGCTAAAGATAGGCTGCAGAGGGATAGTGAAGACCTGCAAGAGCTTTCAGGGCTGGCACCATCCTTGTGGGAGAAGGAGCCAGACGTTTGCCTTTTCAGAAAAAGTCTCTGCCGAGAGCGAGCACCATGAGATGCTGAGTCTCTGGGAAAGCAGAGATCCCCAGTGCTGTTGTGCCTGTGGATAGGCTGCAGGGGGACGGTGAAGACGAGCAAGTTCTTTCAGGGCTGGCACCTTCCTTGTGGGAGAAGGAGCCAGACGTTTGCCTTTTCAGAAAAAGTTTCTGCCGAGAACGAGCACCGTGACATGCTGAGTCTCTGGGAAAGCAGAGATCCCCAGTGCTGTTGTGCCTGTGGATAGGCTGCAGAGGGATAGTGAAGACCTGCAAGAGCTTTCAGGGCTGGCACCTTCCTTGTGGGAGAAGGAGCCAGACGTTTGCCTTTTGAGAAAAAGTTTCTGCCGAGAACGAGCACCGTGACATGCTGAGTCTCTGGGAAAGCAGAGATCCCCAGTGCTGTTGTGCCTGTGGATAGGCTGCAGGGGGACGGTGAAGACCAGCAAGAGCTTTCAGGGCTGGCACCTTCCTTGTGGGAGAAGGAGCCAGACGTTTGCCTTTTGAGAAAAAGTTTCTGCCGAGAACGAGCACCGTGACATGCTGAGTCTCTGGGAAAGCAGAGATCACCAGTGCTGTTGCGGCTAAAGATAGGCTGCAGAGGGATAGTGAAGACCAGCAAGAGCTTTCAGGGCTGGCACCTTCCTTGTGGGAGAAGGAGCCAGACGTTTGCCTTTTCAGAAAAAGGCTCTGCCGAGAGCGAGCACCATGAGATGCTGAGTCTCTGGGAAAGCAGAGATCCCCAGTGCTGTTGAGCCTGTGGATAGGCTGCAGAGGGATAGTGAAGACCAGCAAGAGCTTTCAGGGCTGGCACCTTCCTTGTGGGAGAAGGAGCCAGACGTTTGCCTTTTCAGAAAAAGTTTCTGCCGAGAACGAGCACCGTGACATGCTGAGTCTCTGGGAAAGCAGAGATCCCCAGTGCTGTTGCGGCTAAAGATAGGCTGCAGAGGGATAGTGAAGACCTGCAAGAGCTTTCAGGGCTGGCACCTTCCTTGTGGGAGAAGGAGCCAGACGTTTGCCTTTTGAGAAAAAGTTTCTGCCGAGAACGAGCACCGTGACATGCTGAGTCTCTGGGAAAGCAGAGATCCCCAGTGCTGTTGCGGCTAAAGATAGGCTGCAGAGGGATAGTGAAGACCTGCAAGAGCTTTCAGGGCTGGCACCATCCTTGTGGGAGAAGGAGCCAGACGTTTGCCTTTTCAGAAAAAGTCTCTGCCGAGAGCGAGCACCATGAGATGCTGAGTCTCTGGGAAAGCAGAGATCCCCAGTGCTGTTGTGCCTGTGGATAGGCTGCAGAGGGATAGTGAAGACCAGCAAGAGCTTTCAGGGCTGGCACCTTCCTTGTGGGAGAAGGAGCCAGACGTTTGCCTTTTCAGAAAAAGTTTCTGCCGAGAACGAGCACCGTGACATGCTGAGTCTCTGGGAAAGCAGAGATCCCCAGTGCTGTTGCGGCTAAAGATAGGCTGCAGAGGGATAGTGAAGACCTGCAAGAGCTTTCAGGGCTGGCACCTTCCTTGTGGGAGAAGGAGCCAGACGTTTGCCTTTTGAGAAAAAGTTTCTGCCGAGAACGAGCACCGTGACATGCTGCTTCTCTGGGAAAGCAGAGATCCCCAGTGCTGTTGTGCCTGTGGATAGGCTGCAGGGGGACGGTGAAGACCAGCAAGATCTTTCAGGGCTGGCACATTCCTTGTGGGAGAAGGAGCCAGACGTTTGCCTTTTCAGAAAAAGTTTTTGCCGAGAACGAGCACCGTGACATGCTGAGTCTCTGGGAAAGCAGAGATCCCCAGTGCTGTTGCGGCTAAAGATAGGCTGCAGAGGGATAGTGAAGACCAGCAAGAGCTTTCAGGGCTGGCACCTTCCTTGTGGGAGAAGGAGCCAGACGTTTGCCTTTTGAGAAAAAGTTTCTGCCGAGAGCGAGCAACATGAGATGCTGAGTCTCTGGGAAAGCAGAGATGCCCAGTGCTGTTGTGCCTGTGGATAGGCTGCAGGGGGACGGTGAAGACCAGCAAGAGCTTTCAGGGCTGGCACCTTCCTTGTGGGAGAAGGAGCCAGACGTTTGCCTTTTCAGAAAAAGTTTCTGCCGAGAACGAGCACCGTGACATGCTGAGTCTCTGCGAAAGCAGAGATCCCCAGTGCTGTTGCGGCTAAAGATAGGCTGCAGAGGGATAGTGAAGACCTGCAAGTGCTTTCAGGGCTGGCACCTTCCTTGTGGGAGAAGGAGCCAGACGTTTGCCTTTTCAGAAAAAGTTTCTGCCGAGAACGAGCACCGTGACATGCTGAGTCTCTGGGAAAGCAGAGATCCCCAGTGCTGTTGTGCCTGTGGATAGGCTGCAGGGGGACAGTGAAGACCAGCAAGATCTTTCAGGGCTGGCACCTTCCTTGTGGGAGAAGGAGCCAGACGTTTGCCTTTTGAGAAAAAGTTTCTGCCGAGAACGAGCACCGTGACATGCTGAGTCTCTGGGAAAGCAGAGATCCCCAGTGCTGTTGTGCCTGTGGATAGGCTGCAGAGGGATAGTGAAGACCTGCAATAGCTTTCAGGGCTGGCACCTTCCTTGTGGGAGAAGGAGCCAGACGATTGCCTTTTCAGAAAAAGGCTCTGCCGAGAACGAGCACCGTGACATGCTGAGTCTCTGGGAAAGCAGAGATCCCCAGTGCTGTTGCGGCTAAAGATAGGCTGCAGAGGGATAGTGAAGACCTGCAAGAGCTTTCAGGGCTGGCACCTTCCTTTTGGGAGAAGGAGCCAGACGTTTGCCTTTTCAGAAAAAGTTTCTGCCGAGAACGAGCACCGTGACATGCTGAGTCTCTGGGAAAGCAGAGATCCCCAGTGCTGTTGTGCCTGTGGATAGGCTGCAGGGGGACGGTGAAGACCAGCAAGATCTTTCAGGGCTGGCACCTTCCTTGTGGGAGAAGGAGCCAGACGTTTGCCTTTTCAGAAAAAGTTTTTGCCGAGAACGAGCACCGTGACATGCTGAGTCTCTGGGAAAGCAGAGATCCCCAGTGCTGTTGCGGCTAAAGATAGGCTGCAGAGGGATAGTGAAGACCAGCAAGAGCTTTCAGGGCTGGCACCTTCCTTGTGGGAGAAGGAGCCAGACGTTTGCCTTTTGAGAAAAAGTTTCTGCCGAGAGCGAGCAACATGAGATGCTGAGTCTCTGGGAAAGCAGAGATGCCCAGTGCTGTTGTGCCTGTGGATAGGCTGCAGGGGGACGGTGAAGACCAGCAAGAGCTTTCAGGGCTGGCACCTTCCTTGTGGGAGAAGGAGCCAGACGTTTGCCTTTTCAGAAAAAGTTTCTGCCGAGAACGAGCACCGTGACATGCTGAGTCTCTGCGAAAGCAGAGATCCCCAGTGCTGTTGCGGCTAAAGATAGGCTGCAGAGGGATAGTGAAGACCTGCAAGTGCTTTCAGGGCTGGCACCTTCCTTGTGGGAGAAGGAGCCAGACGTTTGCCTTTTGAGAAAAAGTTTCTGCCGAGAACGAGCACCGTGACATGCTGAGTCTCTGGGAAAGCAGAGATCCCCAGTGCTGTTGTGCCTGTGGATAGGCTGCAGGGGGACGGTGAAGACCAGCAAGAGCTTTCAGGGCTGGCACCTTCCTTGTGGGAGAAGGAGCCAGACTTTTGCCTTTTCAGAAAAAGTTTCTGCCGAGAACGAGCACCGTGACATGCTGAGTCTCTGGGAAAGCAGAGATCCCCAGTGCTGTTGTGCCTGTGGATAGGCTGCAGGGGGACGGTGAAGACCAGCAAGATCTTTCAGGGCTGGCACGTTCCTTGTGGGAGAAGGAGCCAGACATTTGCCTTTTCAGAAAAAGTTTCTGCCGAGAACGAGCACCGTGACATGCTGAGTCTCTGGGAAAGCAGAGATCCCCAGTGCTGTTGTGCCTGTGGATAGGCTGCAGAGGGATAGTGAAGACCTGCAATAGCTTTCAGGGCTGGCACCTTCCTTGTGGGAGAAGGAGCCAGACGATTGCCTTTTCAGAAAAAGGCTCTGCCGAGAACGAGCACCGTGACATGCTGAGTCTCTGGGAAAGCAGAGATCCCCAGTGCTGTTGCGGCTAAAGATAGGCTGCAGAGGGATAGTGAAGACCTGCAAGAGCTTTCAGGGCTGGCACCTTCCTTGTGGGAGAAGGAGCCAGACGTTTGCCTTTTCAGAAAAAGTTTCTGCCGAGAACGAGCACCGTGACATGCTGAGTCTCTGGGAAATCAGAGATCCCCAGTGCTGTTGTGCCTGTGGATAGGCTGCAGGGGGACGGTGAAGACCAGCAAGAGCTTTCAGGGCTGGCACCTTCCTTGTGGGAGAAGGAGCCAGACGTTTGCCTTTTCAGAAAAAGTTTCTGCCGAGAACGAGCACCGTGACATGCTGAGTCTCTGGGAAAGCAGAGATCCCCAGTGCTGTTGTGCCTGTGGATAGGCTGCAGGGGGACGGTGAAGACCAGCAAGAGCTTTCAGGGCTGGCACCTTCCTTGTGGGAGAAGGAGCCAGACATTTGCCTTTTCAGAAAAAAGTTTCTGCCGAGAACGAGCACCGTGACATGCTGAGTCTCTGGGAAAGCAGAGATCCCCAGTGCTGTTGCGGCTAAAGATAGGCTGCAGAGGGATAGTGAAGACCAGCAAGAGCTTTCAGGGCTGGCACCTTCCTTGTGGGAGAAGGAGCCAGACGTTTGCCTTTTCAGAAAAAGTTTCTGCCGAGAACGAGCACCGTGACATGCTGAGTCTCTGGGAAAGCAGAGATCCCCAGTGCTGTTGTGCCTGTGGATAGGCTGCAGGGGGACGGTGAAGACCAGCAAGATCTTTCAGGGCTGGCACCTTCCTTGTGGGAGAAGGAGCCAGACTTTTGCCTTTTCAGAAAAAGTTTCTGCCGAGAACGAGCACCGTGACATGCTGAGTCTCTGGGAAAGCAGAGATCCCCAGTGCTGTTGTGCCTGTGGATAGGCTGCAGGGGGACGGTGAAGACCAGCAAGAGCTTTCAGGGCTGGCACCTTCCTTGTGGGAGAAGGAGCCAGACGTTTGCCTTTTCAGAAAAAAGTTTCTGCCGAGAACGAGCACCGTGACATGCTGAGTCTCTGGGAAAGCAGAGATCCCCAGTGCTGTTGTGCCTGTGGATAGGCTGCAGGGGGACGGTGAAGACCAGCAAGAGCTTTCAGGGCTGGCACCTTCCTTGTGGGAGAAGGAGCCAGACGTTTGCCTTTTCAGAAAAAGTTTCTGCCGAGAACGAGCACCGTGACATGCTGAGTCTCTGGGAAAGCAGAGATCCCCAGTGCTGTTGTGCCTGTGGATAGGCTGCAGGGGGACGGTGAAGACCAGCAAGAGCTTTCAGGGCTGGCACCTTCCTTGTGGGAGAAGGAGCCAGACGTTTGCCTTTTCAGAAAAAAGTTTCTGCCGAGAACGAGCACCGTGACATGCTGAGTCTCTGGGAAAGCAGAGATCCCCAGTGCTGTTGCGGCTAAAGATAGGCTGCAGAGGGATAGTGAAGACCAGCAAGAGCTTTCAGGGCTGGCACCTTCCTTGTGGGAGAAGGAGCCAGACGTTTGCCTTTTCAGAAAAAGTTTCTGCCGAGAACGAGCACCGTGACATGCTGAGTCTCTGGGAAAGCAGAGATCCCCAGTGCTGTTGTGACTGTGGATAGGCTGCAGGGAGACGGTGAAGACCAGCAAGAGCTTTCAGGGCTGGCACCTTCCTTGTGGGAGAAGGAGCCAGACGTTTGCCTTTTCAGAAAAAGTTTCTGCCGAGAACGAGCACCGTGACATGCTGAGTCTCTGGGACAGCAGAGATCCCCAGTGCTGTTGTGCCTGTGGATAGGCTGCAGGGGGACGGTGAAGACCAGCAAGAGCTTTCAGGGCTGGCACCTTCCTTGTGGGAGAAGGAGCCAGACGTTTGCCTTTTCAGAAAAAGGCTCTACCGAGAGCGAGCACCATGAGATGCTGAGTCTCTGGGAAAGCAGAGATCCCCAGTGCTGTTGTGCCTGTGGATAGGCTGCAGGGGGACGGTGAAGACCAGCAAGAGCTTTCAGGGCTGGCACCTTCCTTGTGGGAGAAGGAGCCAGACGTTTGCCTTTTCAGAAAAAGTCTCTGCCGAGAGCGAGCACCATGAGATGCTGAGTCTCTGGGAAAGCAGAGATCCCCAGTGCTGTTGTGCCTGTGGATAGGCTGCAGAGGGATAGTGAAGACCAGCAAGAGCTTTCAGGGCTGGCACCTTCCTTGTGGGAGAAGGAGCCAGACGTTTGCCTTTTCAGAAAAAGTTTCTGCCGAGAACGAGCACCGTGACATGCTGAGTCTCTGGGAAAGCAGAGATCCCCAGTGCTGTTGCGGCTAAAGATAGGCTGCAGAGGGATAGTGAAGACCTGCAAGAGCTTTCAGGGCTGGCACCTTCATTGTGGGAGAAGGAGCCAGACGTTTGCCTTTTCAGAAAAAGTTTCTGCCGAGAACGAGCACCGTGACATGCTGAGTCTCTGGGAAAGCAGAGATCCCCAGTGCTGTTGTGCCTGTGGATAGGCTGCAGGGGGACGGTGAAGACCAGCAAGAGCTTTCAGAGCTGGCAACTACCTTGTGGGAGAAGGAGCCAGACGTTTGCCTTTTCAGAAAAAGTTTCTGCCGAGAACGAGCACCGTGACATGCTGAGTCTCTGGGAAAGCAGAGATCCCCAGTGCTGTTGTGCCTGTGGATAGGCTGCAGGGGGACGGTGAAGACCAGCAAGAGCTTTCAGGGCTGGCACCTTCCTTGTGGGAGAAGGAGCCAGACGTTTGCCTTTTCAGAAAAAAGTTTGTGCCGAGAACGAGCACCGTGACATGCTGAGTCTCTGGGAAAGCAGAGATCCCCAGTGCTGTTGCGGCTAAAGATAGGCTGCAGAGGGATAGTGAAGACCAGCAAGAGCTTTCAGGGCTGGCACCTTCCTTGTGGGAGAAGGAGCCAGACGTTTGCCTTTTCAGAAAAAGTTTCTGCCGAGAACGAGCACCGTGACATGCTGAGTCTCTGGGAAAGCAGAGATCCCCAGTGCTGTTGTGCCTGTGGATAGGCTGCAGAGGGATAGTGAAGACGAGCAAGAGCTTTCAGGGCTGGCACCTTCCTTGTGGGAGAAGGAGCCAGACGTTTGCCTTTTCAGAAAAAGTTTCTGCCGAGAACGAGCACCGTGACATGCTGAGTCTCTGCGAAAGCAGAGATCCCCAGTGCTGTTGCGGCTAAAGATAGGCTGCAGAGGGATAGTGAAGACCTGCAAGAGCTTTCAGGGCTGGCACCTTCCTTGTGGGAGAAGGAGCCAGACGTTTGCCTTTTGAGAAAAAGTTTCTGCCGAGAACGAGCACCGTGACATGCTGAGTCTCTGGGAAAGCAGAGATCCCCAGTGCTGTTGTGCCTGTGGATAGGCTGCAGGGGGACGGTGAAGACGAGCAAGTTCTTTCAGGGCTGGCACCTTCCTTGTGGGAGAAGGAGCCAGACGTTTGCCTTTTCAGAAAAAGTTTTTGCCGAGAACGAGCACCGTGACATGCTGAGTCTCTGGGAAAGCAGAGATCCCCAGTGCTGTTGTGCCTGTGGATAGGCTGCAGAGGGATAGTGAAGACCAGCAAGAGCTTTCAGGGCTGGCACCTTCCTTGTGGGAGAAGGAGCCAGACGTTTGCCTTTTCAGAAAAAGTTTCTGCCGAGAACGAGCACCGTGACATGCTGAGTCTCTGGGAAAGCAGAGATCCCCAGTGCTGTTGTGCCTGTGGATAGGCTGCAGGGGGACGGTGAAGACCAGCAAGAGCTTTCAGGGCTGGCACCTTCCTTGTGGGAGAAGGAGCCAGACGTTTGCCTTTTGAGAAAAAGTTTCTGCCGAGAACGAGCACCGTGACATGCTGAGTCTCTGGGAAAGCAGAGATCCACAGTGCTGTTGTGCCTGTGGATAGGCTGCAGGGGGACGGTGAAGACGAGCAAGTTCTTTCAGGGCTGGCACCTTCCTTGTGGGAGAAGGAGCCAGACGTTTGCCTTTTCAGAAAAAGTTTCTGCCGAGAACGAGCACCGTGACATGCTGAGTCTCTGGGAAAGCAGAGATCCCCAGTGCTGTTGTGCCTGTGGATAGGCTGCAGAGGGATAGTGAAGACCTGCAAGAGCTTTCAGGGCTGGCACCTTCCTTGTGGGAGAAAGATCCAGACGTTTGCCTTTTGAGAAAAAGTTTATGCCGAGAACGAGCACCGTGACATGCTGAGTCTCTGGGAAAGCAGAGATCCCCAGTGCTGTTGTGCCTGTGGATAGGCTGCAGGGGGACGGTGAAGACCAGCAAGAGCTTTCAGGGCTGGCACCTTCCTTGTGGGAGAAGGAGCCAGACGTTTGCCTTTTCAGAAAAAGGCTCTGCCGAGAGCGAGCACCGTGACATGCTGAGTCTCTGGGAAAGCAGAGATCCCCAGTGCTGTTGTGCCTGTGGATAGGCTGCAGGGGGACGGTGAAGACCAGCAAGAGCTTTCAGGGCTGGCACCTTCCTTGTGGGAGAAGGAGCCAGACGTTTGCCTTTTCAGAAAAAGGCTCTGCCGAGAGCGAGCACCATGAGATGCTGAGTCTCTGGGAAAGCAGAGATCCCCAGTGCTGTTGTGCCTGTGGATAGGCTGCAGAGGGATAGTGAAGACCAGCAAGAGCTTTCAGGGCTGGCACCTTCCTTGTGGGAGAAGGAGCCAGACGTTTGCCTTTTCAGAAAAAGTTTCTGCCGAGAACGAGCACCGTGACATGCTGAGTCTCTGGGAAAGCAGAGATCCCCAGTGCTGTTGCGGCTAAAGATAGGCTGCAGAGGGATAGTGAAGACCTGCAAGAGCTTTCAGGGCTGGCACCTTCCTTGTGGGAGAAGGAGCCAGACGTTTGCCTTTTCAGAAAAAGTTTCTGCCGAGAACCAGCACCGTGACATGCTGAGTCTCTGGGAAAGCAGAGATCCCCAGTGCTGTTGTGCCTGTGGATAGGCTGCAGGGGGACGGTGAAGACCAGCAAGAGCTTTCAGGGCTGGCACATTCCTTGTGGGAGAAGGAGCCAGACGTTTGCCTTTTCAGAAAAAGTTTCTGCTGAGAACGAGCACCGTGACATGCTGAGTCTCTGGGAAAGCAGAGATCCCCAGTGCTGTTGTGCCTGTGGATAGGCTGCAGGGGGACGGTGAAGACGAGCAAGTTCTTTCAGGGCTGGCACCTTCCTTGTGGGAGAAGGAGCCAGACGTTTGCCTTTTCAGAAAAAGTTTCTGCCGAGAACGAGCACCGTGACATGCTGAGTCTCTGGGAAAGCAGAGATCCCCAGTGCTGTTGTGCCTGTGGATAGGCTGCAGAGGGATAGTGAAGACGAGCAAGAGCTTTCAGGGCTGGCACCTTCCTTGTGGGAGAAGGAGCCAGACGTTTGCCTTTTCAGAAAAAGTTTCTGCCGAGAACGAGCACCGTGACATGCTGAGTCTCTGCGAAAGCAGAGATCCCCAGTGCTGTTGCGGCTAAAGATAGGCTGCAGAGGGATAGTGAAGACCTGCAAGAGCTTTAGGGCTGGCACCTTCCTTGTGGGAGAAGGAGCCAGACGTTTGCCTTTTCAGAAAAAGTTTCTGCCGAGAACGAGCACCGTGACATGCTGAGTCTCTGGGAAAGCAGAGATCCCCAGTGCTGTTGCGGCTAAAGATAGGCTGCAGAGGGATAGTGAAGACCTGCAAGAGCTTTCAGGGCTGGCACCTTCCTTGTGGGAGAAGGAGCCAGACGTTTGCCTTTTCAGAAAAAAGTTTCTGCCGAGAACGAGCACCGTGACATGCTGAGTCTCTGGGAAAGCAGAGATCCCCAGTGCTGTTGCGGCTAAAGATAGGCTGCAGAGGGATAGTGAAGACCTGCAAGAGCTTTCAGGGCTGGCACCATCCTTGTGGGAGAAGGAGCCAGACGTTTGCCTTTTCAGAAAAAGTCTCTGCCGAGAGCGAGCACCATGAGATGATGAGTCTCTGGGAAAGCAGAGATCCCCAGTGCTGTTGCGGCTAAAGATAGGCTGCAGGGGGACGGTGAAGACGAGCAAGTTCTTTCAGGGCTGGCACCTTCCTTGTGGGAGAAGGAGCCAGACGTTTGCCTTTTCAGAAAAAGTTTCTGCCGAGAACGAGCACCGTGACATGCTGAGTCTCTGGGAAAGCAGAGATCCCCACTGCTGTTGTGCCTGTGGATAGGCTGCAGAAGGATAGTGAAGACCTGCAAGAGCTTTCAGGGCTGGCACCTTCCTTGTGGGAGAAGGAGCCAGACGTTTGCCTTTTCAGAAAAAGTTTCTGCCGAGAACGAGCACCGTGACATGCTGAGTCTCTGGGAAAGCAGAGATCCCCAGTGCTGTTGTGCCTGTGGATAGGCTGCAGGGGGACGGTGAAGACCAGCAAGAGCTTTCAGGGCTGGCACCTTCCTTGTGGGAGAAGGAGCCAGACGTTTGCCTTTTGAGAAAAAGTTTCTGCCGAGAACGAGCACCGTGACATGCTGAGTCTCTGGGAAAGCAGAGATCCCCAGTGCTGTTGTGCCTGTGGATAGGCTGCAGGGGGACGGTGAAGACCAGCAAGAGCTTTCAGGGCTGGCACCTTCCTTGAGGGAGAAGGAGCCAGACGTTTGCCTTTTCAAAAAAAAGTTTCTGCCGAGAACGAGCACCGTGACATGCTGAGTCTCTGGGAAAGCAGAGATCCACAGTGCTGTTGCGGCTAAAGATAGGCTGCAGAGGGATAGTGAAGACCAGCAAGAGCTTTCAGGGCTGGCACCTTCCTTGTGGGAGAAGGAGCCAGACGTTTGCCTTTTCAGAAAAAGGCTCTGCCGAGAGCGAGCACCATGAGATGCTGAGTCTCTGGGAAAGCAGAAATCCCCAGTGCTGTTGTGCCTGTGGATAGGCTGCAGAGGGATAGTGAACACCAGCAAGAGCTTTCAGGGCTGGCACCTTCCTTGTGGGAGAAGGAGCCAGACGTTTGCCTTTTGAGAAAAAGTTTCTGCCGAGAACGAGCACCGTGACATGCTGAGTCTCTGCGAAAGCAGAGATCCCCAGTGCTGTTGCAGCTAAAGATAGGCTGCAGAGGGATAGTGAAGACCTGCAAGTGCTTTCAGGGCTGGCACCTTCCTTGTGGGAGAAGGAGCCAGACGATTGCCTTTTCAGAAAAAGGCTCTGCCGAGAACGAGCACCGTGACATGCTGAGTCTCTGGGAAAGCAGAGATCCCCAGTGCTGTTGCGGCTAAAGATAGGCTGCAGAGGGATAGTGAAGACCTGCAAGAGCTTTCAGGGCTGGCACCTTCCTTGTGGGAGAAGGAGCCAGACGTTTGCCTTTTCAGAAAAAGTTTCTGCCGAGAACGAGCACCGTGACATGCTGAGTCTCTGGGAAAGCAGAGATCCCCAGTGCTGTTGTGCCTGTGGATAGGCTGCAGGGGGACGGTGAAGACCAGCAAGAGCTTTCAGGGCTGGCACCTTCCTTGTGGGAGAAGGAGCCAGACGTTTGCCTTTTCAGAAAAAGTTTCTGCCGAGAACGAGCACCGTGACATGCTGAGTCTCTGGGAAAGCAGAGATCCCCAGTGCTGTTGTGCCTGTGGATAGGCTGCAGGGGGACGGTGAAGACCAGCAAGAGCTTTCAGGGCTGGCACGTTCCTTGTGGGAGAAGGAGCCAGACATTTGCCTTTTCAGAAAAAAGTTTCTGCCGAGAACGAGCACCGTGACATGCTGAGTCTCTGGGAAAGCAGAGATCCCCAGTGCTGTTGCGGCTAAAGATAGGCTGCAGAGGGATAGTGAAGACCTGCAAGAGCTTTCAGGGCTGGCACCTTCCTTGTGGGAGAAGGAGCCAGACGTTTGCCTTTTCAGAAAAAGTTTCTGCCGAGAACGAGCACCGTGACATGCTGAGTCTCTGGGAAAGCAGAGATCCCCAGTGCTGTTGTGCCTGTGGATAGGCTGCAGGGGGACGGTGAAGACCAGCAAGATCTTTCCGGGCTGGCACCTTCCTTGTGGGAGAAGGAGCCAGACTTTTGCCTTTTCAGAAAAAGTTTCTGCCGAGAACGAGCACCGTGACATGCTGAGTCTCTGGGAAAGCAGAGATCCCCAGTGCTGTTGTGCCTGTGGATAGGCTGCAGGGGGACGGTGAAGACCAGCAAGAGCTTTCAGGGCTGGCACCTTCCTTGTGGGAGAAGGAGCCAGACGTTTGCCTTTTCAGAAAAAAGTTTCTGCCGAGAACGAGCACCGTGACATGCTGAGTCTCTGGGAAAGCAGAGATCCCCAGTGCTGTTGTGCCTGTGGATAGGCTGCAGAGGGATAGTGAAGACCTGCAAGAGCTTTCAGGGCTGGCAGCTTCCTTGTGGGAGAAGGAGCCAGACGTTTGCCTTTTCAGAAAAAGTTTCTGCCGAGAACGAGCACCGTGACATGCTGAGTCTCTGGGAAAGCACAGATCCCCAGTGCTGTTGCGGCTAAAGATAGGCTGCAGAGGGATAGTGAAGACCAGCAAGAGCTTTCAGGGCTGGCACCTTCCTTGTGGGAGAAGGAGCCAGACGTTTGCCTTTTCAGAAAAAGTTTCTGCCGAGAACGAGCACCGTGACATGCTGAGTCTCTGGGAAAGCAGAGATCCCCAGTGCTGTTGTGCCTGTGGATAGGCTGCAGGGGCACCGTAAAGACCAGCAAGAGCTTTCAGGGCTGGCACCTTCCTTGTGGGAGAAGGAGCCAGACGTTTGCCTTTTCAGAAAAAGTTTCTGCCGAGAACGAGCACCGTGACATGCTGAGTCTCTGGGAAAGCAGAGATCCCCAGTGCTGTTGTGCCTGTGGATAGGCTGCAGGGGGACGGTGAAGACCAGCAAGAGCTTTCAGGGCTGGCACCTTCCTTGTGGGAGAAGGAGCCAGACGTTTGCCTTTTCAGAAAAAGTGTCTGCCGAGAACGAGCACCGTGACATGCAGAGTCTCTGGGAAAGCAGAGATCCCCAGTGCTGTTGCGGCTAAAGATAGGCTGCAGAGGGATAGTGAAGACCAGCAAGAGCTTTCAGGGCTGGCACCTTCCTTGTGGGGGAAGGAGCCAGACGTTTGCCTTTTCAGAAAAAGGCTCTGCCGACAGCGAGCACCGTGACATGCTGAGTCTCTGGGAAAGCAGAGATCCCCAGTGCTGTTGTGCCTGTGGATAGGCTGCAGAGGGATAGTGAAGACCTGCAAGAGCTTTCAGGGCTGGCACCTTCCTTGTGGGAGAAGGAGCCAGACGTTTGCCTTTTCAGAAAAAGTTTCTGCCGAGAACGAGCACCGTGACATGCTGAGTCTCTGGCAAAGCAGAGATCCCCAGTGCTGTTGCGGCTAAAGATAGGCTGCAGAGGGATAGTGAAGACCTGCAAGATCTTTCAGGGCTGGCACCTTCCTTGTGGGAGAAGGAGCCAGACGTTTGCCTTTTCAGAAAAGGTTTCTGCCGAGAACGAGCACCGTGACATGCTGAGTGTCTGGGAAAGCAGAGATCCCCAGTGCTGTTGCGGCTAAAGATAGGCTGCAGAGGGATAGTGAAGACCAGCAAGAGCTTTCAGGGCTGGCACCTTCCTTGTGGGAGAAGGAGCCAGACGTTTGCCTTTTCAGAAATGTTTCTGCCGAGAACGAGCACCGTGACATGCTGAGTGTCTGGGAAAGCAGAGATCCCCAGTGCTGTTCTGCCTGTGGATAGGCTGCAGGGGGACGGTGAAGACCAGCAAGATCTTTCAGGGCTGGCACCTTCCTTGTGGGAGAAGGAGCCAGACGTTTGCCTTTTCAGAAAAAGTTTCTGCCGAGAACGAGCACCGTGACATGCTGAGTCTCTGGGAAAGCAGAGATCCCCAGTGCTGTTGCGGCTAAAGATAGGCTGCAAAGGGATAGTGAAGACCTGCAAGATCTTTCAGGGCTGGCACCTTCCTTGTGGGAGAAGGAGCCAGACGTTTGCCTTTTGAGAAAAAGTTTCTGCCGAGAACGAGCACCGTGACATGCTGCTTCTCTGGGAAAGCAGAGATCCCCAGTGCTGTTGTGCCTGTGGATAGGCTGCAGGGGGACGGTGAAGACCAGCAAGAGCTTTCAGGGCTGGCACCTTCCTTGTGGGAGAAGGAGCCAGACGTTTGCCTTTTCAGAAAAAGTTTCTGCCGAGAACGAGCACCGTGACATGCTGAGTCTCTGGGAAAGCAGAGATCCCCAGTGCTGTTGTGCCTGTGGATAGGCTGCAGGGGGACGGTGAAGACCAGCAAGAGCTTTCAGGGCTGGCACCTTCCTTGTGGGAGAAGGAGCCAGACGTTTGCCTTTTGAGAAAAAGTTTCTGCCGAGAACGAGCACCGTGACATGCTGAGTCTCTGGGAAAGCAGAGATCCACAGTGCTGTTGTGCCTGTGGATAGGCTGCAGGGGGACGGTGAAGACGAGCAAGTTCTTTCAGGGCTGGCACCTTCCTTGTGGGAGAAGGAGCCAGACGTTTGCCTTTTCAGAAAAAGTTTCTGCCGAGAACGAGCACCGTGACATGCTGAGTCTCTGGGAAAGCAGAGATCCCCAGTGCTGTTGTGCCTGTGGATAGGCTGCAGAGGGATAGTGAAGACCTGCAAGAGCTTTCAGGGCTGGCACCTTCCTTGTGGGAGAAAGATCCAGACGTTTGCCTTTTGAGAAAAAGTTTATGCCGAGAACGAGCACCGTGACATGCTGAGTCTCTGGGAAAGCAGAGATCCCCAGTGCTGTTGTGCCTGTGGATAGGCTGCAGGGGGACGGTGAAGACCAGCAAGAGCTTTCAGGGCTGGCACCTTCCTTGTGGGAGAAGGAGCCAGACGTTTGCCTTTTCAGAAAAAGGCTCTGCCGAGAGCGAGCACCGTGACATGCTGAGTCTCTGGGAAAGCAGAGATCCCCAGTGCTGTTGTGCCTGTGGATAGGCTGCAGGGGGACGGTGAAGACCAGCAAGAGCTTTCAGGGCTGGCACCTTCCTTGTGGGAGAAGGAGCCAGACGTTTGCCTTTTCAGAAAAAGTCTCTGCCGAGAGCGAGCACCATGAGATGCTGAGTCTCTGGGAAAGCAGAGATCCCCAGTGCTGTTGTGCCTGTGGATAGGCTGCAGAGGGATAGTGAAGACCAGCAAGAGCTTTCAGGGCTGGCACCTTCCTTGTGGGAGAAGGAGCCAGACGTTTGCCTTTTCAGAAAAAGTTTCTGCCGAGAACGAGCACCGTGACATGCTGAGTCTCTGGGAAAGCAGAGATCCCCAGTGCTGTTGCGGCTAAAGATAGGCTGCAGAGGGATAGTGAAGACCTGCAAGAGCTTTCAGGGCTGGCACCTTCCTTGTGGGAGAAGGAGCCAGACGTTTGCCTTTTCAGAAAAAGTTTCTGCCGAGAACCAGCACCGTGACATGCTGCTTCTCTGGGAAAGCAGAGATCCCCAGTGCTGTTGTGCCTGTGGATAGGCTGCAGGGGGACGGTGAAGACCAGCAAGAGCTTTCAGGGCTGGCACATTCCTTGTGGGAGAAGGAGCCAGACGTTTGCCTTTTCAGAAAAAGTTTCTGCTGAGAACGAGCACCGTGACATGCTGAGTCTCTGGGAAAGCAGAGATCCCCAGTGCTGTTGTGCCTGTGGATAGGCTGCAGGGGGACGGTGAAGACGAGCAAGTTCTTTCAGGGCTGGCACCTTCCTTGTGGGAGAAGGAGCCAGACGTTTGCCTTTTCAGAAAAAGTTTCTGCCGAGAACGAGCACCGTGACATGCTGAGTCTCTGGGAAAGCAGAGATCCCCAGTGCTGTTGTGCCTGTGGATAGGCTGCAGAGGGATAGTGAAGACGAGCAAGAGCTTTCAGGGCTGGCACCTTCCTTGTGGGAGAAGGAGCCAGACGTTTGCCTTTTCAGAAAAAGTTTCTGCCGAGAACGAGCACCGTGACATGCTGAGTCTCTGCGAAAGCAGAGATCCCCAGTGCTGTTGCGGCTAAAGATAGGCTGCAGAGGGATAGTGAAGACCTGCAAGAGCTTTAGGGCTGGCACCTTCCTTGTGGGAGAAGGAGCCAGACGTTTGCCTTTTCAGAAAAAGTTTCTGCCGAGAACGAGCACCGTAACATGCTGAGTCTCTGGGAAAGCAGAGATCCCCAGTGCTGTTGCGGCTAAAGATAGGCTGCAGAGGGATAGTGAAGACCTGCAAGAGCTTTCAGGGCTGGCACCTTCCTTGTGGGAGAAGGAGCCAGACGTTTGCCTTTTCAGAAAAAAGTTTCTGCCGAGAACGAGCACCGTGACATGCTGAGTCTCTGGGAAAGCAGAGATCCCCAGTGCTGTTGCGGCTAAAGATAGGCTGCAGAGGGATAGTGAAGACCTGCAAGAGCTTTCAGGGCTGGCACCATCCTTGTGGGAGAAGGAGCCAGACGTTTGCCTTTTCAGAAAAAGTCTCTGCCGAGAGCGAGCACCATGAGATGCTGAGTCTCTGGGAAAGCAGAGATCCCCAGTGCTGTTGCGGCTAAAGATAGGCTGCAGGGGGACGGTGAAGACGAGCAAGTTCTTTCAGGGCTGGCACCTTCCTTGTGGGAGAAGGAGCCAGACGTTTGCCTTTTCAGAAAAAGTTTCTGCCGAGAACGAGCACCGTGACATGCTGAGTCTCTGGGAAAGCAGAGATCCCCACTGCTGTTGTGCCTGTGGATAGGCTGCAGAAGGATAGTGAAGACCTGCAAGAGCTTTCAGGGCTGGCACCTTCCTTGTGGGAGAAGGAGCCAGACGTTTGCCTTTTCAGAAAAAGTTTCTGCCGAGAACGAGCACCGTGACATGCTGAGTCTCTGGGAAAGCAGAGATCCACAGTGCTGTTGTGCCTGTGGATAGGCTGCAGGGGGACGGTGAAGACCAGCAAGAGCTTTCAGGGCTGGCACCTTCCTTGTGGGAGAAGGAGCCAGACGTTTGCCTTTTGAGAAAAAGTTTCTGCCGAGAACGAGCACCGTGACATGCTGAGTCTCTGGGAAAGCAGAGATCCCCAGTGCTGTTGTGCCTGTGGATAGGCTGCAGGGGGACGGTGAAGACCAGCAAGAGCTTTCAGGGCTGGCATCTTCCTTGAGGGAGAAGGAGCCAGACGTTTGCCTTTTCAGAAAAAAGTTTCTGCCGAGAACGAGCACCGTGACATGCTGAGTCTCTGGGAAAGCAGAGATCCACAGTGCTGTTGCGGCTAAAGATAGGCTGCAGAGGGATAGTGAAGACCAGCAAGAGCTTTCAGGGCTGGCACCTTCCTTGTGGGAGAAGGAGCCAGACGTTTGCCTTTTCAGAAAAAGGCTCTGCCGAGAGCGAGCACCATGAGATGCTGAGTCTCTGGGAAAGCAGAAATCCCCAGTGCTGTTGTGCCAGTGGATAGGCTGCAGAGGGATAGTGAACACCAGCAAGAGCTTTCAGGGCTGGCACCTTCCTTGTGGGAGAAGGAGCCAGACGTTTGCCTTTTGAGAAAAAGTTTCTGCCGAGAACGAGCACCGTGACATGCTGAGTCTCTGCGAAAGCAGAGATCCCCAGTGCTGTTGCAGCTAAAGATAGGCTGCAGAGGGATAGTGAAGACCTGCAAGTGCTTTCAGGGCTGGCACCTTCCTTGTGGGAGAAGGAGCCAGACGATTGCCTTTTCAGAAAAAGGCTCTGCCGAGAACGAGCACCGTGACATGCTGAGTCTCTGGGAAAGCAGAGATCCCCAGTGCTGTTGCGGCTAAAGATAGGCTGCAGAGGGATAGTGAAGACCTGCAAGAGCTTTCAGGGCTGGCACCTTCCTTGTGGGAGAAGGAGCCAGACGTTTGCCTTTTCAGAAAAAGTTTCTGCCGAGAACGAGCACCGTGACATGCTGAGTCTCTGGGAAAGCAGAGATCCCCAGTGCTGTTGTGCCTGTGGATAGGCTGCAGGGGGACGGTGAAGACCAGCAAGAGCTTTCAGGGCTGGCACCTTCCTTGTGGGAGAAGGAGCCAGACGTTTGCCTTTTCAGAAAAAGTTTCTGCCGAGAACGAGCACCGTGACATGCTGAGTCTCTGGGAAAGCAGAGATCCCCAGTGCTGTTGTGCCTGTGGATAGGCTGCAGGGGGACGGTGAAGACCAGCAAGAGCTTTCAGGGCTGGCACGTTCCTTGTGGGAGAAGGAGCCAGACATTTGCCTTTTCAGAAAAAAGTTTCTGCCGAGAACGAGCACCGTGACATGCTGAGTCTCTGGGAAAGCAGAGATCCCCAGTGCTGTTGCGGCTAAAGATAGGCTGCAGAGGGATAGTGAAGACCTGCAAGAGCTTTCAGGGCTGGCACCTTCCTTGTGGGAGAAGGAGCCAGACGTTTGCCTTTTCAGAAAAAGTTTCTGCCGAGAACGAGCACCGTGACATGCTGAGTCTCTGGGAAAGCAGAGATCCCCAGTGCTGTTGTGCCTGTGGATAGGCTGCAGGGGGACGGTGAAGACCAGCAAGATCTTTCAGGGCTGGCACCTTCCTTGTGGGAGAAGGAGCCAGACTTTTGCCTTTTCAGAAAAAGTTTCTGCCGAGAACGAGCACCGTGACATGCTGAGTCTCTGGGAAAGCAGAGATCCCCAGTGCTGTTGTGCCTGTGGATAGGCTGCAGGGGGACGGTGAAGACCAGCAAGAGCTTTCAGGGCTGGCACCTTCCTTGTGGGAGAAGGAGCCAGACGTTTGCCTTTTCAGAAAAAAGTTTCTGCCGAGAACGAGCACCGTGACATGCTGAGTCTCTGGGAAAGCAGAGATCCCCAGTGCTGTTGTGCCTGTGGATAGGCTGCAGAGGGATAGTGAAGACCTGCAAGAGCTTTCAGGGCTGGCAGCTTCCTTGTGGGAGAAGGAGCCAGACGTTTGCCTTTTCAGAAAAAGTTTCTGCCGAGAACGAGCACCGTGACATGCTGAGTCTCTGGGAAAGCACAGATCCCCAGTGCTGTTGAGGCTAAAGATAGGCTGCAGAGGGATAGTGAAGACCAGCAAGAGCTTTCAGGGCTGGCACCTTCCTTGTGGGAGAAGGAGCCAGACGTTTGCCTTTTCAGAAAAAGTTTCTGCCGAGAACGAGCACCGTGACATGCTGAGTCTCTGGGAAAGCAGAGATCCCCAGTGCTGTTGTGCCTGTGGATAGGCTGCAGGGGCACCGTAAAGACCAGCAAGAGCTTTCAGGGCTGGCACCTTCCTTGTGGGAGAAGGAGCCAGACGTTTGCCTTTTCAGAAAAAGTTTCTGCCGAGAACGAGCACCGTGACATGCTGAGTCTCTGGGAAAGCAGAGATCCCCAGTGCTGTTGTGCCTGTGGATAGGCTGCAGGGGGACGGTGAAGACCAGCAAGATCTTTCAGGGCTGGCACCTTCCTTGTGGGAGAAGGAGCCAGACGTTTGCCTTTTCAGAAAAAGTGTCTGCCGAGAACGAGCACCGTGACATGCAGAGTCTCTGGGAAAGCAGAGATCCCCAGTGCTGTTGCGGCTAAAGATAGGCTGCAGAGGGATAGTGAAGACCAGCAAGAGCTTTCAGGGCTGGCACCTTCCTTGTGGGGGAAGGAGCCAGACGTTTGCCTTTTCAGAAAAGGCTCTGCCGACAGCGAGCACCGTGACATGCTGAGTCTCTGGGAAAGCAGAGATCCCCAGTGCTGTTGTGCCTGTGGATAGGCTGCAGAGGGATAGTGAAGACCTGCAAGAGCTTTCAGGGCTGGCACCTTCCTTGTGGGAGAAGGAGCCAGACGTTTGCCTTTTCAGAAAAAGTTTCTGCCGAGAACGAGCACCGTGACATGCTGAGTCTCTGGCAAAGCAGAGATCCCCAGTGCTGTTGCGGCTAAAGATAGGCTGCAGAGGGATAGTGAAGACCTGCAAGATCTTTCAGGGCTGGCACCTTCCTTGTGGGAGAAGGAGCCAGACGTTTGCCTTTTCAGAAAAGGTTTCTGCCGAGAACGAGCACCGTGACATGCTGAGTGTCTGGGAAAGCAGAGATCCCCAGTGCTGTTGCGGCTAAAGATAGGCTGCAGAGGGATAGTGAAGACCAGCAAGAGCTTTCAGGGCTGGCACCTTCCTTGTGGGAGAAGGAGCCAGACGTTTGCCTTTTCAGAAATGTTTCTGCCGAGAACGAGCACCGTGACATGCTGAGTGTCTGGGAAAGCAGAGATCCCCAGTGCTGTTCTGCCTGTGGATAGGCTGCAGGGGGACGGTGAAGACCAGCAAGATCTTTCAGGGCTGGCACCTTCCTTGTGGGAGAAGGAGCCAGACGTTTGCCTTTTCAGAAAAAGTTTCTGCCGAGAACGAGCACCGTGACATGCTGAGTCTCTGGGAAAGCAGAGATCCCCAGTGCTGTTGCGGCTAAAGATAGGCTGCAAAGGGATAGTGAAGACCTGCAAGAGCTTTCAGGGCTGGCACCTTCCTTGTGGGAGAAGGAGCCAGACGTTTGCCTTTTCAGAAAAAGTTTCTGCCGAGAACGAGCACCGTGACATGCTGAGTCGCTGGGAAAGCAGAGATCCCCAGAGCTGTTGTGCCTGTGGATAGGCTGCAGGGGGACGGTGAAGACGAGCAAGTTCTTTCAGGGCTGGCACCTTCCTTGTGGGAGAAGGAGCCAGACGTTTGCCTTTTCAGAAAAAGTTTCTGCCGAGAACGAGCACCGTGACATGCTGAGTGTCTGGGAAAGCAGAGATCCCCAGTGCTGTTGCGGCTAAAGATAGGCTGCAGAGGGATAGTGAAGACCTGCAAGAGCTTTCAGGGCTGGCACCTTCCTTGTGGGAGAAGGAGCCAGACGTTTGCCTTTTCAGAAAAGTTTTCTGCCGAGAACGAGCACCGTGACATGCTGAGTCTGTGGGAAAGCAGAGATCCCCAGTGCTGTTTCGGCTAAAGATAGGCTGCAGAGGGATAGTGAAGACCTGCAAGAGCTTTCAGGGCTGGCAGCTTCCTTGTGGGAGAAGGAGCCAGACGTTTGCCTTTTCAGAAAAAGTTTCTGCCGAGAACGAGCACCGTGACATGCTGAGTCTCTGGGAAAGCACAGATCCCCAGTTCTGTTGCGGCTAAAGATAGGCTGCAGAGGGATAGTGAAGACCAGCAAGATCTTTCAGGGCTGGCACCTTCCTTGTGGGAGAAGGAGCCAGACGTTTGCCTTTTCAGAAAAAGTTTCTGCCGAGAACGAGCACCGTGACATGCGGAGTCTCTGGGAAAGCAGAGATCCCCAGTGCTGTTGTGCCTGTGGATAGGCTGCAGGGGCACCGTAAAGACCAGCAAGAGCTTTCAGGGCTGGCACCTTCCTTGTGGGAGAAGGAGCCAGACGTTTGCCTTTTCAGAAAAAGTTTCTGCCGAGAACGAGCACCGTGACATCCCGAGTCTCTGGGAAAGCAGAGATCCCCAGTGCTGTTGTGCCTGTGGATAGGCTGCAGAGGGATAGTGAAGACCTGCAAGAGCTTTCAGGGCTGGCACCTTCCTTGTGGGAGAAGGAGCCAGACGTTTCCCTTTTCAGAAAAAGTTTCTGCCGAGAACGAGCACCGTGACATGCTGAGTCTCTGGGAAAGCAGAGATCCCCAGTGCTGTTGCAGCTAAAGATAGGCTGCAGAGGGATAGTGAAGACCTGCAAGAGCTTTCAGGGCTAGCACCTTCCTTGTGGGAGAAGGAGCCAGACGTTTGCCTTTTCAGAAAAAGTTTCTGCCGAGAACGAGCACCGTGACATGCTGAGTCTCTGGGAAAGCAGAGATCCCCAGTGCTGTTGTGCCTGTGGATAGGCTGCAGGGGGACGGTGAAGACCTACAAGAGCTTTCAGGGCTGGCACCTTCCTTGTGGGAGAAGGAGCCAGACGTTTGCCTTTTCAGAAAAAGTTTCTGCCGAGAACGAGCACCGTGACATGCTGAGTCTCTGGGAAAGCAGAGATCCCCAGTGCTGTTGCGGCTAAAGATAGGCTGCAGAGGGATAGTGAAGACCTGCAAGAGCTTTCAGGGCTGGCACCTTCCTTGTGGGAGAAGGAGCCAGACGTTTGCCTTTTCAGAAAAAGTTTCTGCCGAGAACGAGCACCGTGACATGCTGAGTCTCTGGGAAAGCAGAGATCCCCAGTGCTGTTGTGCCTGTGGATAGGCTGCAGGGGGACGGTGAAGACCAGCAAGATCTTTCAGGGCTGGCACCTTCCTTGTGGGAGAAGGAGCCAGACGTTTGCCTTTTCAGAAAAAGTTTCTGCCGAGAACGAGCACCGTGACATGCTGAGTCTCTGGGAAAGCAGAGATCCCCAGAGCTGTTGTGCCTGTGGATAGGCTGCAGGGGGACGGTGAAGACCAGCAAGATCTTTCAGGGCTGGCACCTTCCTTGTGGGAGAAGGAGCCAGACGTTTGCCTTTTCAGAAAAAGTTTCTGCCGAGAACGAGCACCGTGACATGCTGAGTCTCTGGGAAAGCAGAGATCCCCAGTGCTGTTGCGGCTAAAGATAGGCTGCAGAGGGATAGTGAAGACCTGCAAGAGCTTTCAGGGCTGGCAGCTTCCTTGTGGGAGAAGGAGCCAGACGTTTGCCTTTTCAGAAAAAGTTTCTGCCGAGAACGAGCACCGTGACATGCTGAGTCTCTGGGAAAGCAGAGATCCCCAGTGCTGTTCTGCCTGTGGATAGGCTGCAGGGGGACGGTGAAGACCAGCAAGATCTTTCAGGGCTGGCACATTCCTTGTGGGGGAAGGAGCCAGACGTTTGCCTTTTCAGAAAAAGTTTCTGCCGAGAACGAGCACCGTGACATGCTGAGTCTCTGGGAAAGCAGAGATCCCCAGTGCTGTTGTGCCTGTGGATAGGCTGCAGGGGGACGGTGAAGACCAGCAAGATCTTTCAGGGCTGGCACCTTCCTTGTGGGAGAAGGAGCCAGACGTTTGCCTTTTCAGAAAAGGCTCTGCCGACAGCGAGCACCATCAGATGCTGAGTCGCTGGGAAAGCAGAGATCCCCAGTGCTGTTGTGCCTGTGGATAGGCTGCAGAGGGATAGTGAAGACCTGCAAGAGCTTTCAGGGCTGGCACCTTCCTTGTGGGAGAAGGAGCCAGACGTTTCCCTTTTCAGAAAAAGTTTCTGCCGAGAACGAGCACCGTGACATGCTGAGTCTCTGGGAAAGCAGAGATCCCCAGTGCTGTTGCAGCTAAAGATAGGCTGCAGAGGGATAGTGAAGACCTGCAAGAGCTTTCAGGGCTAGCACCTTCCTTGTGGGAGAAGGAGCCAGACGTTTGCCTTTTCAGAAAAAGTTTCTGCCGAGAACGAGCACCGTGACATGCTGAGTCTCTGGGAAAGCAGAGATCCCCAGTGCTGTTGTGCCTGTGGATAGGCTGCAGGGGGACGGTGAAGACCTACAAGAGCTTTCAGGGCTGGCACCTTCCTTGTGGGAGAAGGAGCCAGACGTTTGCCTTTTCAGAAAAAGTTTCTGCCGAGAACGAGCACCGTGACATGCTGAGTCTCTGGGAAAGCAGAGATCCCCAGTGCTGTTGCGGCTAAAGATAGGCTGCAGAGGGATAGTGAAGACCTGCAAGAGCTTTCAGGGCTGGCACCTTCCTTGTGGGAGAAGGAGCCAGACGTTTGCCTTTTCAGAAAAAGTTTCTGCCGAGAACGAGCACCGTGACATGCTGAGTCTCTGGGAAAGCAGAGATCCCCAGTGCTGTTGTGCCTGTGGATAGGCTGCAGGGGGACGGTGAAGACCAGCAAGATCTTTCAGGGCTGGCACCTTCCTTGTGGGAGAAGGAGCCAGACGTTTGCCTTTTCAGAAAAAGTTTCTGCCGAGAACGAGCACCGTGACATGCTGAGTCTCTGGGAAAGCAGAGATCCCCAGAGCTGTTGTGCCTGTGGATAGGCTGCAGGGGGACGGTGAAGACCAGCAAGATCTTTCAGGGCTGGCACCTTCCTTGTGGGAGAAGGAGCCAGACGTTTGCCTTTTCAGAAAAAGTTTCTGCCGAGAACGAGCACCGTGACATGCTGAGTCTCTGGGAAAGCAGAGATCCCCAGTGCTGTTGCGGCTAAAGATAGGCTGCAGAGGGATAGTGAAGACCTGCAAGAGCTTTCAGGGCTGGCAGCTTCCTTGTGGGAGAAGGAGCCAGACGTTTGCCTTTTCAGAAAAAGTTTCTACCGAGAACGAGCACCATGAGATGCTGAGTGTCTGGGAAAGCAGAGATCCCCAGTGCTGTTGCGGCTAAAGATAGGCTGCAGAGGGATAGTGAAGACCTGCAAGAACTTTCAGGGCTGGCAGCTTCCTTGTGGGAGAAGGAGCCAGACGTTTGCCTTTTCAGAAAAAGTTTCTGCCGAGAACGAGCACCGTGACATGCTGAGTCTCTGGGAAAGCAGAGATCCCCAGTGCTGTTCTGCCTGTGGATAGGCTGCAGGGGGACGGTGAAGACCAGCAAGATCTTTCAGGGCTGGCACCTTCCTTGTGGGGGAAGGAGCCAGACGTTTGCCTTTTCAGAAAAAGTTTCTGCCGAGAACGAGCACCGTGACATGCTGAGTCTCTGGGAAAGCAGAGATCCCCAGTGCTGTTGTGCCTGTGGATAGGCTGCAGGGGGACGGTGAAGACCAGCAAGATCTTTCAGGGCTGGCACCTTCCTTGTGGGAGAAGGAGCCAGACGTTTGCCTTTTCAGAAAAGGCTCTGCCGACAGCGAGCACCATGAGATGCTGAGTCGCTGGGAAAGCAGAGATCCCCAGTGCTGTTGGGCCTGTGGATAGGCTGCAGAGGTATAGTGAAGACCAGCAAGAGCTTTCAGGGCTGGCACCTTCCTTGTGGGAGAAGGAGCCAGACGTTTGCCTTTTCAGAAAAAGTTTCTGCCGAGAACGAGCACCGTGACATGCTGAGTCTCTGGGAAAGCACAGATCCCCAGTGCTGTTGCGGCTAAAGATAGGCTGCAGAGGGATAGTGAAGACCTGCAAGAGCTTTCAGGGCTGGCAGCTTCCTTGTGGGAGAAGGAGCCAGACGTTTGCCTTTTCAGAAAAAGTTTCTGCCAAGAACGAGCACCGTGACATGCTGAGTCTCTGGGAAAGCACAGATCCCCAGTTCTGTTGCGGCTAAAGATAGGCTGCAGAGGGATAGTGAAGACCAGCAAGAGCTTTCAGGGCTGGCACCTTCCTTGTGGGAGAAGGAGCCAGACGTTTGCCTTTTCAGAAAAAGTTTCTGCCGAGAACGAGCACCGTGACATGCTGAGTCTCTGGGAAAGCAGAGATCCCCAGAGCTGTTGTGCCTGTGGATAGGCTGCAGGGGGACGGTGAAGACCAGCAAGATCTTTCAGGGCTGGCACCTTCCTTGTGGGAGAAGGAGCCAGACGTTTGCCTTTTGAGAAAAAGTTTCTGCCGAGAACGAGCACCGTGACATGCTGAGTCTCTGGGAAAGCAGAGATCCCCAGTGCTGTTCTGCCTGTGGATAGGCTGCAGGGGGACGGTGAAGACCAGCAAGATCTTTCAGGGCTGGCACCTTCCTTGTGGGGGAAGGAGCCAGACGTTTGCCTTTTCAGAAAAAGTTTCTGCCGAGAACGAGCACCGTGACATGCTGAGTCTCTGGGAAAGCAGAGATCCCCAGTGCTGTTGTGCCTGTGGATAGGCTGCAGGGGGACGGTGAAGACCAGCAAGATCTTTCAGGGCTGGCACCTTCCTTGTGGGAGAAGGAGCCAGACGTTTGCCTTTTCAGAAAAGGCTCTGCCGACAGCGAGCACCATGAGATGCTGAGTCGCTGGGAAAGCAGAGATCCCCAGTGCTGTTGGGCCTGTGGATAGGCTGAAGGGGGTCGGTGAAGACCTGCAAGAGCTTTCAGGGCTGGCACCTTCCTTGTGGGAGAAGGAGCCAGACGTTTGCCTTTTCAGAAAAGGCTCTGCCGACAGCGAGCACCATGAGATGCTGAATCGCTGGGAAAGCAGAGATCCCCAGTGCTGTTCGGCCTGTGGATAGTCTGCAGAGGTATAGTGAAGACCAGCAAGAGCTTTCAGGGCTGGCACCTTCCTTGTGGGAGAAGGAGCCAGACGTTTGCCTTTTCAGAAAAAGTTTCTGCCGAGAACGAGCACCGTGACATGCTGAGTCTCTGGGAAAGCAGAGATCCCCAGTGCTGTTGCGGCTAAAGATAGGCTGCAGAGGGATAGTGAAGACCTGCAAGAGCTTTCAGGGCTGGCACCTTCCTTGTGGGAGAAGGAGCCAGACGTTTGCCTTTTCAGAAAAAGTTTCTGCCGAGAACGAGCACCGTGACATGCTGAGTCTCTGGGAAAGCAGAGATCCCCAGAGCTGTTGTGCCTGTGGATAGGCTGCAGGGGGACGGTGAAGACCAGCAAGATCTTTCAGGGCTGGCACCTTCCTTGTGGGAGAAGGAGCCAGACGTTTGCCTTTTCAGAAAAAGTTTCTGCCGAGAACGAGCACCGTGACATGCTGAGTCTCTGGGAAAGCAGAGATCCCCAGTGCTGTTGTGCCTGTGGATAGGCTGCAGGGGGACGGTGAAGACCAGCAAGATCTTTCAGGGCTGGCACCTTCCTTGTGGGAGAAGGAGCCAGACGTTTGCCTTTTCAGAAAAAGTTTCTGCCGAGAACGAGCACCGTGACATGCTGAGTCTCTGGGAAAGCAGAGATCCCCAGTGCTGTTGCGGCTAAAGATAGGCTGCAGAGGGATAGTGAAGACCTGCAAGAGCTTTCAGGGCTGGCACCTTCCTTGTGGGAGAAGGAGCCAGACGTTTGCCTTTTCAGAAAAAGTTTCTGCCGAGAACGAGCACCGTGACATGCTGAGTCTCTGGGAAAGCAGAGATCCCCAGAGCTGTTGTGCCTGTGGATAGGCTGCAGGGGGACGGTGAAGACCAGCAAGATCTTTCAGGGCTGGCACCTTCCTTGTGGGAGAAGGAGCCAGACGTTTGCCTTTTCAGAAAAAGTTTCTGCCGAGAACGAGCACCGTGACATGCTGAGTCTCTGGGAAAGCAGAGATCCCCAGTGCTGTTCTGCCTGTGGATAGGCTGCAGGGGGACGGTGAAGACCAGCAAGATCTTTCAGGGCTGGCACCTTCCTTGTGGGAGAAGGAGCCAGACGTTTGCCTTTTCAGAAAAGGCTCTGCCGACAGCGAGCACCATGAGATGCTGAGTCTCTGGGAAAGCAGAGATCCCCAGTGCTGTTGTGCCTGTGGATAGGCTGCAGAGGGATAGTGAAGACCTGCAAGAGGTTTCAGGGCTGGCACCTTCCTTGTGGGAGAAGGAGCCAGACGTTTGCCTTTTCAGAAAAAGTTTCTGCCGAGAACGAGCACCGTGACATGCTGAGTCTCTGGGAAAGCAGAGATCCCCAGTGCTGTTGTGCCTGTGGATAGGCTGCAGGGGGACGGTGAAGACCAGCAAGATCTTTCAGGGCTGGCACCTTCCTTGTGGGAGAAGGAGCCAGACGTTTGCCTTTTCAGAAAAAGTTTCTGCCGAGAACGAGCACCGTGACATGCTGAGTCTCTGGGAAAGCAGAGATCCCCAGTGCTGTTGTGCCTGTGGATAGGCTGCAGAGGGATAGTGAAGACCTGCAAGAGCTTTCAGGGCTGGCAGCTTCCTTGTGGGAGAAGGAGCCAGACGTTTGCCTTTTCAGAAAAAGTTTCTGCCGAGAACGAGCACCGTGACATGCTGAGTCTCTGGGAAAGCAGAGATCCCCAGTGCTGTTGTGCCTGCGGATAGGCTGCAGGGGGATGGTGAAGACCAGCAAGATCTTTCAGGGCTGGCACCTTCCTTGTGGGGGAAGGAGCCAGACGTTTGCCTTTTCAGAAAAGTTTTCTACCGAGAACGAGCACCGTGACATGCTGAGTCTGTGGGAAAGCAGAGATCCCCAGTGCTGTTTCGGCTAAAGATAGGCTGCAGAGGGATAGTGAAGACCTGCAAGAGCTTTCAGGGCTGGCAGCTTCCTTGTGGGAGAAGGAGCCAGACGTTTGCCTTTTCAGAAAAGGCTCTGCCGACAGCGAGCACCATGAGATGCTGAGTCGCTGGGAAAGCAGAGATCCCCAGTGCTGTTGGGCCTGTGGATAGGCTGCAGAGGTATAGTGAAGACCAGCAAGAGCTTTCAGGGCTGGCACCTTCCTTGTGGGAGAAGGAGCCAGACGTTTGCCTTTTCAGAGAAAGTTTCTGCCGAGAACGAGCACCGTGACATGCTGAGTCTCTGGGAAAGCAGAGATCCCCAGTGCTGTTGCGGCTAAAGATAGGCTGCAGAGGGATAGTGAAGACCTGCAAGAGCTTTCAGGGCTGGCAGCTTCCTTGTGGGAGAAGGAGCCAGACGTTTGCCTTTTCAGAAAAAGTTTCTGCCGAGAACGAGCACCGTGACATGCTGAGTCTCTGGGAAAGCACAGATCCCCAGTTCTGTTGCGGCTAAAGATAGGCTGCAGAGGGATAGTGAAGACCAGCAAGAGCTTTCAGGGCTGGCACCTTCCTTGTGGGAGAAGGAGCCAGACGTTTGCCTTTTCAGAAAAAGTTTCTGCCGAAAACGAGCACCGTGACATGCTGAGTCTCTGGGAAAGCAGAGATCCCCAGTGCTGTTGTGCCTGTGGATAGGCTGCAGGGGGACGGTGAAGACCAGCAAGATCTTTCAGGGCTGGCACCTTCCTTGTGGGAGAAGGCGCCAGACGTTTGCCTTTTCAGAAAAGGCTCTGCCGACAGCGAGCACCATGAGATGCTGAGTCTCTGGGAAAGCAGAGATCCCCAGTGCTGTTGTGCCTGTGGATAGGCTGCAGAGGGATAGTGAAGACCTGCAAGAGCTTTCAGGGCTGGCACCTTCCTTGTGGGAGAAGGAGCCAGACGTTTGCCTTTTCAGAAAAAGTTTCTGCCGAGAACGAGCACCGTGACATGCTGAGTCTCTGGGAAAGCAGAGATCCCCAGTGCTGTTGTGCCTGAGGATAGGCTTCAGGGGGACGGTGAAGACCAGCAAGAGCTTTCAGGGCTAGCACCTTCCTTGTGGGAGAAGGAGCCAGATGTTTGCCTTTTCAGAAAAAGTTTCTGCCGAGAACGAGCACCGTGACATGCTGAGTCTCTGGCAAAGCAGAGATCCCCAGTGCTGTTGTGCCTGTGGATAGGCTGCAGGGGGACGGTGAAGACCTACAAGATCTTTCAGGGCTGGCAGCTTCCTTGTGGGAGAAGGAGCCAGACGTTTGCCTTTTCAGAAAAAGTTTCTGCCGAGAACGAGCACCGTGACATGCTGAGTCTCTGGGAAAGCACAGATCCCCAGTTCTGTTGCGGCTAAAGATAGGCTGCAGAGGGATAGTGAAGACCAGCAAGAGCTTTCAGGGCTGGCACCTTCCTTGTGGGAGAAGGAGCCAGACGTTTGCCTTTTCAGAAAAAGTTTCTGCCGAGAACGAGCACCGTGACATGCTGAGTCTCTGGGAAAGCAGAGATCCCCAGTGCTGTTGTGCCTGTGGATAGGCTGCAGGGGCACCGTAAAGACCAGCAAGAGCTTTCAGGGCTGGCACCTTCCTTGTGGGAGAAGGAGCCAGACGTTTGCCTTTTCAGAAAAAGTTTCTGCCGAGAACGAGCACCGTGACATGCTGAGTCTCTGGGAAAGCAGAGATCCCCAGTGCTGTTGTGCCTGTGGATAGGCTGCAGGGGGACGGTGAAGACCAGCAAGATCTTTCAGGGCTGGCACCTTCCTTGTGGGAGAAGGAGCCAGACGTTTGCCTTTTCAGAAAAGGCTCTGCCGACAGCGAGCACCATGAGATGCTGAGTCTCTGGGAAAGCAGAGATCCCCAGTGCTGTTGTGCCTGTGGATAGGCTGCAGAGGGATAGTGAAGACCTGCAAGAGCTTTCAGGGCTGGCACCTTCCTTGTGGGAGAAGGAGCCAGACGTTTGCCTTTTCAGAAAAAGTTTCTGCCGAGAACGAGCACCGTGACATGCTGAGTCTCTGGGAAAGCAGAGATCCCCAGTGCTGTTGTGCCTGAGGATAGGCTGCAGAGGGATAGTGAAGACCTGCAAGAGCTTTCAGGGCTGGCACCTTCCTTGTGGGAGAAGGAGCCAGACGTTTGCCTTTTCAGAAAAAGTTTCTGCCGAGAACGAGCACCGTGACATGCTGAGTCTCTGGGAAAGCAGAGATCCCCAGTGCTGTTGTGCCTGTGGATAGGCTGCAGGGGGACGGTGAAGACCTACAAGAGCTTTCAGGGCTGGCACCTTCCTTGTGGGAGAAGGAGCCAGACGTTTGCCTTTTCAGAAAAAGTTTCTGCCGAGAACGAGCACCGTGACATGCTGAGTCTCTGGGAAAGCAGAGATCCCCAGTGCTGTTGCGGCTAAAGATAGGCTGCAGAGGGATAGTGAAGACCTGCAAGATCTTTCAGGGCTGGCACGTTCCTTGTGGGAGAAGGAGCCAGACGTTTGCCTTTTCAGAAAAGGATTCTGCCGAGAACGAGCACCGTGACATGCTGAGTGTCTGGGAAAGCAGAGATCCCCAGTGCTGTTGCGGCTAAAGATAGGCTGCAGAGGGATAGTGAAGACCTGCAAGAGCTTTCAGGGCTGGCACCTTCCTTGTGGGAGAAGGAGCCAGACGTTTGCCTTTTCAGAAAAAGTTTCTGCCGAGAACGAGCACCGTGACATGCTGAGTCTCTGGGAAAGCAGAGATCCCCAGTGCTGTTGTGCCTGTGGATAGGCTGCAGGGGGACGGTGAAGACCAGCAAGATCTTTCAGGGCTGGCACCTTCCTTGTGGGAGAAGGAGCCAGACGTTTGCCTTTTCAGAAAAAGTTTCTGCCGAGAACGAGCACCGTGACATGCGGAGTCTCTGGGAAAGCAGAGATCCCCAGTGCTGTTGTGCCTGTGGATAGGCTGCAGGGGCACCGTAAAGACCAGCAAGAGCTTTCAGGGCTGGCACCTTCCTTGTGGGAGAAGGAGCCAGACGTTTGCCTTTTCAGAAAAAGTTTCTGCCGAGAACGAGCACCGTGACATCCCGAGTCTCTGGGAAAGCAGAGATCCCCAGTGCTGTTGTGCCTGTGGATAGGCTGCAGGGGGACGGTGAAGACCAGCAAGATCTTTCAGGGCTGGCACCTTCCTTGTGGGAGAAGGAGCCAGACGTTTGCCTTTTCAGAAAAGGCTCTGCCGACAGCGAGCACCATGAGATGCTGAGTCTCTGGGAAAGCAGAGATCCCCAGTGCTGTTGTGCCTGTGGATAGGCTGCAGAGGGATAGTGAAGACCTGCAAGAGCTTTCAGGGCTGGCAGCTTCCTTGTGGGAGAAGGAGCCAGACGTTTGCCTTTTCAGAAAAAGTTTCTGCCGAGAACGAGCACCGTGACATGCTGAGTCTCTGGGAAAGCACAGATCCCCAGTTCTGTTGCGGCTAAAGATAGGCTGCAGAGGGATAGTGAAGACCAGCAAGAGCTTTCAGGGCTGGCACCTTCCTTGTGGGAGAAGGAGCCAGACGTTTGCCTTTTCAGAAAAAGTTTCTGCCGAGAACGAGCACCGTGACATGCTGAGTCTCTGGGAAAGCAGAGATCCCCAGTGCTGTTGTGCCTGAGGATAGGCTGCAGAGGGATAGTGAAGACCTGCAAGAGCTTTCAGGGCTAGCACCTTCCTTGTGGGAGAAGGAGCCAGACGTTTGCCTTTTCAGAAAAAGTTTCTGCCGAGAACGAGCACCGTGACATGCTGAGTCTCTGGGAAAGCAGAGATCCCCAGTGCTGTTGTGCCTGAGGATAGGCTGCAGGGGGACGGTGAAGACCTACAAGAGCTTTCAGGGCTGGCACCTTCCTTGTGGGAGAAGGAGCCAGACGTTTGCCTTTTCAGAAAAAGTTTCTGCCGAGAACGAGCACCGTGACATGCTGAGTCTCTGGGAAAGCAGAGATCCCCAGTGCTGTTGCGGCTAAAGATAGGCTGCAGAGGGATAGTGAAGACCTGCAAGATCTTTCAGGGCTGGCACGTTCCTTGTGGGAGAAGGAGCCAGACGTTTGCCTTTTCAGAAAAGGATTCTGCCGAGAACGAGCACCGTGACATGCTGAGTGTCTGGGAAAGCAGAGATCCCCAGTGCTGTTGCGGCTAAAGATAGGCTGCAGAGGGATAGTGAAGACCTGCAAGATCTTTCAGGGCTGGCACCTTCCTTGTGGGAGAAGGAGCCAGACGTTTGCCTTTTCAGAAAAAGTTTCTGCCGAGAACGAGCACCGTGACATGCTGAGTCTCTGGGAAAGCAGAGATCCCCAGTGCTGTTGTGCCTGTGGATAGGCTGCAGGGGGACGGTGAAGACCAGCAAGATCTTTCAGGGCTGGCACCTTCCTTGTGGGAGAAGGAGCCAGACGTTTGCCTTTTCAGAAAAAGTTTCTGCCGAGAACGAGCACCGTGACATGCGGAGTCTCTGGGAAAGCAGAGATCCCCAGTGCTGTTGTGCCTGTGGATAGGCTGCAGGGGCACCGTAAAGACCAGCAAGAGCTTTCAGGGCTGGCACCTTCCTTGTGGGAGAAGGAGCCAGACGTTTGCCTTTTCAGAAAAAGTTTCTGCCGAGAACGAGCACCGTGACATCCCGAGTCTCTGGGAAAGCAGAGATCCCCAGTGCTGTTGTGCCTGTGGATAGGCTGCAGGGGGACGGTGAAGACCAGCAAGATCTTTCAGGGCTGGCACCTTCCTTGTGGGAGAAGGAGCCAGACGTTTGCCTTTTCAGAAAAGGCTCTGCCGACAGCGAGCACCATGAGATGCTGAGTCTCTGGGAAAGCAGAGATCCCCAGTGCTGTTGTGCCTGTGGATAGGCTGCAGAGGGATAGTGAAGACCTGCAAGAGCTTTCAGGGCTGGCAGCTTCCTTGTGGGAGAAGGAGCCAGACGTTTGCCTTTTCAGAAAAAGTTTCTGCCGAGAACGAGCACCGTGACATGCTGAGTCTCTGGGAAAGCACAGATCCCCAGTTCTGTTGCGGCTAAAGATAGGCTGCAGAGGGATAGTGAAGACCAGCAAGAGCTTTCAGGGCTGGCACCTTCCTTGTGGGAGAAGGAGCCAGACGTTTGCCTTTTCAGAAAAAGTTTCTGCCGAGAACGAGCACCGTGACATGCGGAGTCTCTGGGAAAGCAGAGATCCCCAGTGCTGTTGTGCCTGTGGATAGGCTGCAGGGGCACCGTAAAGACCAGCAAGAGCTTTCAGGGCTAGCACCTTCCTTGTGGGAGAAGGAGCCAGACGTTTGCCTTTTCAGAAAAAGTTTCTGCCGAGAACGAGCACCGTGACATGCTGAGTCTCTGGCAAAGCAGAGATCCCCAGTGCTGTTGTGCCTGTGGATAGGCTGCAGGGGGACGGTGAAGACCTACAAGATCTTTCAGGGCTGGCAGCTTCCTTGTGGGAGAAGGAGCCAGACGTTTGCCTTTTCAGAAAAAGTTTCTGCCGAGAACGAGCACCGTGACATGCTGAGTCTCTGGGAAAGCACAGATCCCCAGTTCTGTTGCGGCTAAAGATAGGCTGCAGAGGGATAGTGAAGACCAGCAAGAGCTTTCAGGGCTGGCACCTTCCTTGTGGGAGAAGGAGCCAGACGTTTGCCTTTTCAGAAAAAGTTTCTGCCGAGAACGAGCACCGTGACATGCTGAGTCTCTGGGAAAGCAGAGATCCCCAGTGCTGTTGTGCCTGTGGATAGGCTGCAGGGGCACCGTAAAGACCAGCAAGAGCTTTCAGGGCTGGCACCTTCCTTGTGGGAGAAGGAGCCAGACGTTTGCCTTTTCAGAAAAAGTTTCTGCCGAGAACGAGCACCGTGACATGCTGAGTCTCTGGGAAAGCAGAGATCCCCAGTGCTGTTGTGCCTGTGGATAGGCTGCAGGGGGACGGTGAAGACCAGCAAGATCTTTCAGGGCTGGCACCTTCCTTGTGGGAGAAGGAGCCAGACGTTTGCCTTTTCAGAAAAGGCTCTGCCGACAGCGAGCACCATGAGATGCTGAGTCTCTGGGAAAGCAGAGATCCCCAGTGCTGTTGTGCCTGTGGATAGGCTGCAGAGGGATAGTGAAGACCTGCAAGAGCTTTCAGGGCTGGCACCTTCCTTGTGGGAGAAGGAGCCAGACGTTTGCCTTTTCAGAAAAAGTTTCTGCCGAGAACGAGCACCGTGACATGCTGAGTCTCTGGGAAAGCAGAGATCCCCAGTGCTGTTGTGCCTGAGGATAGGCTGCAGAGGGATAGTGAAGACCTGCAAGAGCTTTCAGGGCTAGCACCTTCCTTGTGGGAGAAGGAGCCAGACGTTTGCCTTTTCAGAAAAAGTTTCTGCCGAGAACGAGCACCGTGACATGCTGAGTCTCTGGGAAAGCAGAGATCCCCAGTGCTGTTGTGCCTGAGGATAGGCTGCAGGGGGACGGTGAAGACCTACAAGAGCTTTCAGGGCTGGCACCTTCCTTGTGGGAGAAGGAGCCAGACGTTTGCCTTTTCAGAAAAAGTTTCTGCCGAGAACGAGCACCGTGACATGCTGAGTCTCTGGGAAAGCAGAGATCCCCAGTGCTGTTGCGGCTAAAGATAGGCTGCAGAGGGATAGTGAAGACCTGCAAGATCTTTCAGGGCTGGCACCTTCCTTGTGGGAGAAGGAGCCAGACGTTTGCCTTTTCAGAAAAGGTTTCTGCCGAGAACGAGCACCGTGACATGCTGAGTGTCTGGGAAAGCAGAGATCCCCAGTGCTGTTGCGGCTAAAGATAGGCTGCAGAGGGATAGTGAAGACCTGCAAGAGCTTTCAGGGCTGGCACCTTCCTTGTGGGAGAAGGAGCCAGACGTTTGCCTTTTCAGAAAAAGTTTCTGCCGAGAACGAGCACCGTGACATGCTGAGTCTCTGGGAAAGCAGAGATCCCCAGTGCTGTTGTGCCTGTGGATAGGCTGCAGGGGGACGGTGAAGACCAGCAAGATCTTTCAGGGCTGGCACCTTCCTTGTGGGAGAAGGAGCCAGACGTTTGCCTTTTCAGAAAAAGTTTCTGCCGAGAACGAGCACCGTGACATGCGGAGTCTCTGGGAAAGCAGAGATCCCCAGTGCTGTTGTGCCTGTGGATAGGCTGCAGGGGCACCGTAAAGACCAGCAAGAGCTTTCAGGGCTGGCACCTTCCTTGTGGGAGAAGGAGCCAGACGTTTGCCTTTTCAGAAAAAGTTTCTGCCGAGAACGAGCACCGTGACATCCCGAGTCTCTGGGAAAGCAGAGATCCCCAGTGCTGTTGTGCCTGTGGATAGGCTGCAGGGGGACGGTGAAGACCAGCAAGATCTTTCAGGGCTGGCACCTTCCTTGTGGGAGAAGGAGCCAGACGTTTGCCTTTTCAGAAAAGGCTCTGCCGACAGCGAGCACCATGAGATGCTGAGTCTCTGGGAAAGCAGAGATCCCCAGTGCTGTTGTGCCTGTGGATAGGCTGCAGAGGGATAGTGAAGACCTGCAAGAGCTTTCAGGGCTGGCAGCTTCCTTGTGGGAGAAGGAGCCAGACGTTTGCCTTTTCAGAAAAAGTTTCTGCCGAGAACGAGCACCGTGACATGCTGAGTCTCTGGGAAAGCACAGATCCCCAGTTCTGTTGCGGCTAAAGATAGGCTGCAGAGGGATAGTGAAGACCAGCAAGAGCTTTCAGGGCTGGCACCTTCCTTGTGGGAGAAGGAGCCAGACGTTTGCCTTTTCAGAAAAAGTTTCTGCCGAGAACGAGCACCGTGACATGCGGAGTCTCTGGGAAAGCAGAGATCCCCAGTGCTGTTGTGCCTGTGGATAGGCTGCAGGGGCACCGTAAAGACCAGCAAGAGCTTTCAGGGCTGGCACCTTCCTTGTGGGAGAAGGAGCCAGACGTTTGCCTTTTCAGAAAAAGGTTCTGCCGAGAACGAGCACCGTGACATGCTGAGTCTCTGGGAAAGCAGAGATCCCCAGTGCTGTTGTGCCTGTGGATAGGCTGCAGGGGGACGGTGAAGACCAGCAAGATCTTTCAGGGCTGGCACCTTCCTTGTGGGAGAAGGAGCCAGACGTTTGCCTTTTCAGAAAAAGTGTCTGCCGAGAACGAGCACCGTGACATGCAGAGTCTCTGGGAAAGCAGAGATCCCCAGTGCTGTTGCGGCTAAAGATAGGCTGCAGAGGGATAGTGAAGACCAGCAAGAGCTTTCAGGGCTGGCACCTTCCTTGTGGGAGAAGGAGCCAGACGTTTGCCTTTTCAGAAAAAGTTTCTGCCGAGAACGAGCACCGTGACATGCGGAGTCTCTGGGAAAGCACAGATCCCCAGTTCTGTTGCGGCTAAAGATAGGCTGCAGAGGGATACTGAAGAAGAGCAAGATCTTTCAGGGCTGGCACCTTCCTTGTGGGGGAAGGAGCCAGACGTTTGCCTTTTCAGAAAAGGCTCTGCCGACAGCGAGCACCGTGACATGCTGAGTCTCTGGGAAAGCAGAGATCCCCAGTGCTGTTGTGCCTGTGGATAGGCTGCAGAGGGATAGTGAAGACCTGCAAGAGCTTTCAGGGCTGGCACCTTCCTTGTGGGAGAAGGAGCCAGACGTTTGCCTTTTCAGAAAAAGTTTCTGCCGAGAACGAGCACCGTGACATGCTGAGTCTCTGGCAAAGCAGAGATCCCCAGTGCTGTTGCGGCTAAAGATAGGCTGCAGAGGGATAGTGAAGACCTGCAAGATCTTTCAGGGCTGGCACCTTCCTTGTGGGAGAAGGAGCCAGACGTTTGCCTTTTCAGAAAAGGTTTCTGCCGAGAACGAGCACCGTGACATGCTGAGTGTCTGGGAAAGCAGAGATCCCCAGTGCTGTTGCGGCTAAAGATAGGCTGCAGAGGGATAGTGAAGACCAGCAAGAGCTTTCAGGGCTGGCACCTTCCTTGTGGGAGAAGGAGCCAGACGTTTGCCTTTTCAGAAATGTTTCTGCCGAGAACGAGCACCGTGACATGCTGAGTGTCTGGGAAAGCAGAGATCCCCAGTGCTGTTCTGCCTGTGGATAGGCTGCAGGGGGACAGTGAAGACCAGCAAGATCTTTCAGGGCTGGCACCTTCCTTGTGGGAGAAGGAGCCAGACGTTTGCCTTTTCAGAAAAAGTTTCTGCCGAGAACGAGCACCGTGACATGCTGAGTCTCTGGGAAAGCAGAGATCCCCAGTGCTGTTGCGGCTAAAGATAGGCTGCAAAGGGATAGTGAAGACCTGCAAGAGCTTTCAGGGCTGGCACCTTCCTTGTGGGAGAAGGAGCCAGACGTTTGCCTTTTCAGAAAAAGTTTCTGCCGAGAACGAGCACCGTGACATGCTGAGTCGCTGGGAAAGCAGAGATCCCCAGAGCGGTTGTGCCAGTGGATAGGCTGCAGGGGGACGGTGAAGACCAGCAAGATCTTTCAGGGCTGGCACCTTCCTTGTGGGAGAAGGAGCCAGACGTTTGCCTTTTCAGAAAAAGTTTCTGCCGAGAACGAGCACCGTGACATGCTGAGTGTCTGGGAAAGCAGAGATCCCCAGTGCTGTTGCGGCTAAAGATAGGCTGCAGAGGGATAGTGAAGACCTGCAAGAGCTTTCAGGGCTGGCACCTTCCTTGTGGGAGAAGGAGCCAGACGTTTGCCTTTTCAGAAAAGTTTTCTGCCGAGAACGAGCACCGTGACATGCTGAGTCTGTGGGAAAGCAGAGATCCCCAGTGCTGTTTCGGCTAAAGATAGGCTGCAGAGGGATAGTGAAGACCTGCAAGAGCTTTCAGGGCTGGCAGCTTCCTTGTGGGAGAAGGAGCCAGACGTTTGCCTTTTCAGAAAAGGCTCTGCCGACAGCGAGCACCATGAGATGCTGAGTCGCTGGGAAAGCAGAGATCCCCAGTGCTGTTGGGCCTGTGGATAGGCTGCAGAGGTATAGTGAAGACCAGCAAGAGCTTTCAGGGCTGGCAGCTTCCTTGTGGGAGAAGGAGCCAGACGTTTGCCTTTTCAGAAAAAGTTTCTGCCGAGAACGAGCACCGTGACATGCTGAGTCTCTGGGAAAGCACAGATCCCCAGTTCTGTTGCGGCTAAAGATAGGCTGCAGAGGGATAGTGAAGACCTGCAAGAGCTTTCAGGGCTGGCACCTTCCTTGTGGGAGAAGGAGCCAGACGTTTGCCTTTTCAGAAAAAGTTTCTGCCGAGAACGAGCACCGTGACATGCGGAGTCTCTGGGAAAGCAGAGATCCCCAGTGCTGTTGTGCCTGTGGATAGGCTGCAGGGGCACCGTAAAGACCAGCAAGAGCTTTCAGGGCTGGCACCTTCCTTGTGGGAGAAGGAGCCAGACGTTTGCCTTTTCAGAAAAAGTTTCTGCCGAGAACGAGCACCGTGACATCCCGAGTCTCTGGGAAAGCAGAGATCCCCAGTGCTGTTGTGCCTGTGGATAGGCTGCAGGGGGACGGTGAAGACCAGCAAGATCTTTCAGGGCTGGCACCTTCCTTGTGGGAGAAGGAGCCAGACGTTTGCCTTTTCAGAAAAGGCTCTGCCGACAGCGAGCACCATGAGATGCTGAGTCTCTGGGAAAGCAGAGATCCCCAGTGCTGTTGTGCCTGTGGATAGGCTGCAGAGGGATAGTGAAGACCTGCAAGAGCTTTCAGGGCTGGCACCTTCCTTGTGGGAGAAGGAGCCAGACGTTTCCCTTTTCAGAAAAAGTTTCTGCCGAGAACGAGCACCGTGACATGCTGAGTCTCTGGGAAAGCAGAGATCCCCAGTGCTGTTGCAGCTAAAGATAGGCTGCAGAGGGATAGTGAAGACCTGCAAGAGCTTTCAGGGCTAGCACCTTCCTTGTGGGAGAAGGAGCCAGACGTTTGCCTTTTCAGAAAAAGTTTCTGCCGAGAACGAGCACCGTGACATGCTGAGTCTCTGGGAAAGCAGAGATCCCCAGTGCTGTTGTGCCTGTGGATAGGCTGCAGGGGGACGGTGAAGACCTACAAGAGCTTTCAGGGCTGGCACCTTCCTTGTGGGAGAAGGAGCCAGACGTTTGCCTTTTCAGAAAAAGTTTCTGCCGAGAACGAGCACCGTGACATGCTGAGTCTCTGGGAAAGCAGAGATCCCCAGTGCTGTTGCGGCTAAAGATAGGCTGCAGAGGGATAGTGAAGACCTGCAAGAGCTTTCAGGGCTGGCACCTTCCTTGTGGGAGAAGGAGCCAGACGTTTGCCTTTTCAGAAAAAGTTTCTGCCGAGAACGAGCACCGTGACATGCTGAGTCTCTGGGAAAGCAGAGATCCCCAGTGCTGTTGTGCCTGTGGATAGGCTGCAGGGGGACGGTGAAGACCAGCAAGATCTTTCAGGGCTGGCACCTTCCTTGTGGGAGAAGGAGCCAGACGTTTGCCTTTTCAGAAAAAGTTTCTGCCGAGAACGAGCACCGTGACATGCTGAGTCTCTGGGAAAGCAGAGATCCCCAGAGCTGTTGTGCCTGTGGATAGGCTGCAGGGGGACGGTGAAGACCAGCAAGATCTTTCAGGGCTGGCACCTTCCTTGTGGGAGAAGGAGCCAGACGTTTGCCTTTTCAGAAAAAGTTTCTGCCGAGAACGAGCACCGTGACATGCGGAGTCTCTGGGAAAGCAGAGATCCCCAGTGCTGTTGTGCCTGTGGATAGGCTGCAGGGGCACCGTAAAGACCAGCAAGAGCTTTCAGGGCTGGCACCTTCCTTGTGGGAGAAGGAGCCAGACGTTTGCCTTTTCAGAAAAAGTTTCTGCCGAGAACGAGCACCGTGACATCCCGAGTCTCTGGGAAAGCAGAGATCCCCAGTGCTGTTGTGCCTGTGGATAGGCTGCAGGGGGACGGTGAAGACCAGCAAGATCTTTCAGGGCTGGCACCTTCCTTGTGGGAGAAGGAGCCAGACGTTTGCCTTTTCAGAAAAGGCTCTGCCGACAGCGAGCACCATGAGATGCTGAGTCTCTGGGAAAGCAGAGATCCCCAGTGCTGTTGTGCCTGTGGATAGGCTGCAGAGGGATAGTGAAGACCTGCAAGAGCTTTCAGGGCTGGCAGCTTCCTTGTGGGAGAAGGAGCCAGACGTTTGCCTTTTCAGAAAAAGTTTCTGCCGAGAACGAGCACCGTGACATGCTGAGTCTCTGGGAAAGCACAGATCCCCAGTTCTGTTGCGGCTAAAGATAGGCTGCAGAGGGATAGTGAAGACCAGCAAGAGCTTTCAGGGCTGGCACCTTCCTTGTGGGAGAAGGAGCCAGACGTTTGCCTTTTCAGAAAAAGTTTCTGCCGAGAACGAGCACCGTGACATGCGGAGTCTCTGGGAAAGCAGAGATCCCCAGTGCTGTTGTGCCTGTGGATAGGCTGCAGGGGCACCGTAAAGACCAGCAAGAGCTTTCAGGGCTGGCACCTTCCTTGTGGGAGAAGGAGCCAGACGTTTGCCTTTTCAGAAAAAGTTTCTGCCGAGAACGAGCACCGTGACATGCTGAGTCTCTGGGAAAGCAGAGATCCCCAGTGCTGTTGTGCCTGTGGATAGGCTGCAGGGGGACGGTGAAGACCAGCAAGATCTTTCAGGGCTGGCACCTTCCTTGTGGGAGAAGGAGCCAGACGTTTGCCATTTCAGAAAAAGTGTCTGCCGAGAACGAGCACCGTGACATGCAGAGTCTCTGGGAAAGCAGAGATCCCCAGTGCTGTTGCGGCTAAAGATAGGCTGCAGAGGGATAGTGAAGACCAGCAAGAGCTTTCAGGGCTGGCACCTTCCTTGTGGGAGAAGGAGCCAGACGTTTGCCTTTTCAGAAAAAGTTTCTGCCGAGAACGAGCACCGTGACATGCGGAGTCTCTGGGAAAGCACAGATCCCCAGTTCTGTTGCGGCTAAAGATAGGCTGCAGAGGGATACTGAAGAAGAGCAAGATCTTTCAGGGCTGGCACCTTCCTTGTGGGGGAAGGAGCCAGACGTTTGCCTTTTCAGAAAAGGCTCTGCCGACAGCGAGCACCGTGACATGCTGAGTCTCTGGGAAAGCAGAGATCCCCAGTGCTGTTGTGCCTGTGGATAGGCTGCAGAGGGATAGTGAGGACCTGCAAGAGCTTTCAGGGCTGGCACCTTCCTTGTGGGAGAAGGAGCCAGACGTTTGCCTTTTCAGAAAAAGTTTCTGCCGAGAACGAGCACCGTGACATGCTGAGTCTCTGGCAAAGCAGAGATCCCCAGTGCTGTTGCGGCTAAAGATAGGCTGCAGAGGGATAGTGAAGACCTGCAAGATCTTTCAGGGCTGGCACCTTCCTTGTGGGAGAAGGAGCCAGACGTTTGCCTTTTCAGAAAAGGTTTCTGCCGAGAACGAGCACCGTGACATGCTGAGTGTCTGGGAAAGCAGAGATCCCCAGTGCTGTTGCGGCTAAAGATAGGCTGCAGAGGGATAGTGAAGACCAGCAAGAGCTTTCAGGGCTGGCACCTTCCTTGTGGGAGAAGGAGCCAGACGTTTGCCTTTTCAGAAATGTTTCTGCCGAGAACGAGCACCGTGACATGCTGAGTGTCTGGGAAAGCAGAGATCCCCAGTGCTGTTCTGCCTGTGGATAGGCTGCAGGGGGACGGTGAAGACCAGCAAGATCTTTCAGGGCTGGCACCTTCCTTGTGGGAGAAGGAGCCAGACGTTTGCCTTTTCAGAAAAAGTTTCTGCCGAGAACGAGCACCGTGACATGCTGAGTCTCTGGGAAAGCAGAGATCCCCAGTGCTGTTGCGGCTAAAGATAGGCTGCAAAGGGATAGTGAAGACCTGCAAGAGCTTTCAGGGCTGGCACCTTCCTTGTGGGAGAAGGAGCCAGACGTTTGCCTTTTCAGAAAAAGTTTCTGCCGAGAACGAGCACCGTGACATGCTGAGTCGCTGGGAAAGCAGAGATCCCCAGAGCTGTTGTGCCTGTGGATAGGCTGCAGGGGGACGGTGAAGACCAGCAAGATCTTTCAGGGCTGGCACCTTCCTTGTGGGAGAAGGAGCCAGACGTTTGCCTTTTCAGAAAAAGTTTCTGCCGAGAACGAGCACCGTGACATGCTGAGTGTCTGGGAAAGCAGAGATCCCCAGTGCTGTTGCGGCTAAAGATAGGCTGCAGAGGGATAGTGAAGACCTGCAAGAGCTTTCAGGGCTGGCACCTTCCTTGTGGGAGAAGGAGCCAGACGTTTGCCTTTTCAGAAAAGTTTTCTGCCGAGAACGAGCACCGTGACATGCTGAGTCTGTGGGAAAGCAGAGATCCCCAGTGCTGTTTCGGCTAAAGATAGGCTGCAGAGGGATAGTGAAGACCTGCAAGAGCTTTCAGGGCTGGCAGCTTCCTTGTGGGAGAAGGAGCCAGACGTTTGCCTTTTCAGAAAAGGCTCTGCCGACAGCGAGCACCATGAGATGCTGAGTCGCTGGGAAAGCAGAGATCCCCAGTGCTGTTGGGCCTGTGGATAGGCTGCAGAGGTAGAGTGAAGACCAGCAAGAGCTTTCAGGGCTGGCAGCTTCCTTGTGGGAGAAGGAGCCAGACGTTTGCCTTTTCAGAAAAAGTTTCTGCCGAGAACGAGCACCGTGACATGCTCAGTCTCTGAGAAAGCACAGATCCCCAGTTCTGTTGCGGCTAAAGATAGGCTGCAGAGGGATAGTGAAGACCAGCAAGATCTTTCAGGGCTGGCACCTTCCTTGTGGGAGAAGGAGCCAGACGTTTGCCTTTTCAGAAAAAGTTTCTGCCGAGAACGAGCACCGTGACATGCGGAGTCTCTGGGAAAGCAGAGATCCCCAGTGCTGTTGTGCCTGTGGATAGGCTGCAGGGGCACCGTAAAGACCAGCAAGAGCTTTCAGGGCTGGCACCTTCCTTGTGGGAGAAGGAGCCAGACGTTTGCCTTTTCAGAAAAAGTTTCTGCCGAGAACGAGCACCGTGACATCCCGAGTCTCTGGGAAAGCAGAGATCCCCAGTGCTGTTGTGCCTGTGGATAGGCTGCAGGGGGACGGTGAAGACCAGCAAGATCTTTCAGGGCTGGCACCTTCCTTGTGGGAGAAGGAGCCAGACGTTTGCCTTTTCAGAAAAGGCTCTGCCGACAGCGAGCACCATGAGATGCTGAGTCTCTGGGAAAGCAGAGATCCCCAGTGCTGTTGTGCCTGTGGATAGGCTGCAGAGGGATAGTGAAGACCTGCAAGAGCTTTCAGGGCTGGCACCTTCCTTGTGGGAGAAGGAGCCAGACGTTTCCCTTTTCAGAAAAAGTTTCTGCCGAGAACGAGCACCGTGACATGCTGAGTCTCTGGGAAAGCAGAGATCCCCAGTGCTGTTGCAGCTAAAGATAGGCTGCAGAGGGATAGTGAAGACCTGCAAGAGCTTTCAGGGCTAGCACCTTCCTTGTGGGAGAAGGAGCCAGACGTTTGCCTTTTCAGAAAAAGTTTCTGCCGAGAACGAGCACCGTGACATGCTGAGTCTCTGGGAAAGCAGAGATCCCCAGTGCTGTTGTGCCTGTGGATAGGCTGCAGGGGGACGGTGAAGACCTACAAGAGCTTTCAGGGCTGGCACCTTCCTTGTGGGAGAAGGAGCCAGACGTTTGCCTTTTCAGAAAAAGTTTCTGCCGAGAACGAGCACCGTGACATGCTGAGTCTCTGGGAAAGCAGAGATCCCCAGTGCTGTTGCGGCTAAAGATAGGCTGCAGAGGGATAGTGAAGACCTGCAAGAGCTTTCAGGGCTGGCACCTTCCTTGTGGGAGAAGGAGCCAGACGTTTGCCTTTTCAGAAAAAGTTTCTGCCGAGAACGAGCACCGTGACATGCTGAGTCTCTGGGAAAGCAGAGATCCCCAGTGCTGTTGTGCCTGTGGATAGGCTGCAGGGGGACGGTGAAGACCAGCAAGATCTTTCAGGGCTGGCACCTTCCTTGTGGGAGAAGGAGCCAGACGTTTGCCTTTTCAGAAAAAGTTTCTGCCGAGAACGAGCACCGTGACATGCTGAGTCTCTGGGAAAGCAGAGATCCCCAGAGCTGTTGTGCCTGTGGATAGGCTGCAGGGGGACGGTGAAGACCAGCAAGATCTTTCAGGGCTGGCACCTTCCTTGTGGGAGAAGGAGCCAGACGTTTGCCTTTTCAGAAAAAGTTTCTGCCGAGAACGAGCACCGTGACATGCTGAGTCTCTGGGAAAGCAGAGATCCCCAGTGCTGTTGCGGCTAAAGATAGGCTGCAGAGGGATAGTGAAGACCTGCAAGAGCTTTCAGGGCTGGCAGCTTCCTTGTGGGAGAAGGAGCCAGACGTTTGCCTTTTCAGAAAAAGTTTCTACCGAGAACGAGCACCATGAGATGCTGAGTGTCTGGGAAAGCAGAGATCCCCAGTGCTGTTGCGGCTAAAGATAGGCTGCAGAGGGATAGTGAAGACCTGCAAGAGCTTTCAGGGCTGGCAGCTTCCTTGTGGGAGAAGGAGCCAGACGTTTGCCTTTTCAGAAAAAGTTTCTGCCGAGAACGAGCACCGTGACATGCTGAGTCTCTGGGAAAGCAGAGATCCCCAGTGCTGTTCTGCCTGTGGATAGGCTGCAGGGGGACGGTGAAGACCAGCAAGATCTTTCAGGGCTGGCACCTTCCTTGTGGGGGAAGGAGCCAGACGTTTGCCTTTTCAGAAAAAGTTTCTGCCGAGAACGAGCACCGTGACATGCTGAGTCTCTGGGAAAGCAGAGATCCCCAGTGCTGTTGTGCCTGTGGATAGGCTGCAGGGGGACGGTGAAGACCAGCAAGATCTTTCAGGGCTGGCACCTTCCTTGTGGGAGAAGGAGCCAGACGTTTGCCTTTTCAGAAAAGGCTCTGCCGACAGCGAGCACCATGAGATGCTGAGTCGCTGGGAAAGCAGAGATCCCCAGTGCTGTTGGGCCTGTGGATAGGCTGCAGAGGTATAGTGAAGACCAGCAAGAGCTTTCAGGGCTGGCACCTTCCTTGTGGGAGAAGGAGCCAGACGTTTGCCTTTTCAGAAAAAGTTTCTGCCGAGAACGAGCACCGTGACATGCTGAGTCTCTGGGAAAGCACAGATCCCCAGTGCTGTTGCGGCTAAAGATAGGCTGCAGAGGGATAGTGAAGACCTGCAAGAGCTTTCAGGGCTGGCAGCTTCCTTGTGGGAGAAGGAGCCAGACGTTTGCCTTTTCAGAAAAAGTTTCTGCCAAGAACGAGCACCGTGACATGCTGAGTCTCTGGGAAAGCACAGATCCCCAGTTCTGTTGCGGCTAAAGATAGGCTGCAGAGGGATAGTGAAGACCAGCAAGAGCTTTCAGGGCTGGCACCTTCCTTGTGGGAGAAGGAGCCAGACGTTTGCCTTTTCAGAAAAAGTTTCTGCCGAGAACGAGCACCGTGACATGCTGAGTCTCTGGGAAAGCAGAGATCCCCAGAGCTGTTGTGCCTGTGGATAGGCTGCAGGGGGACGGTGAAGACCAGCAAGATCTTTCAGGGCTGGCACCTTCCTTGTGGGAGAAGGAGCCAGACGTTTGCCTTTTCAGAAAAAGTTTCTGCCGAGAACGAGCACCGTGACATGCTGAGTCTCTGGGAAAGCAGAGATCCCCAGTGCTGTTGCGGCTAAAGATAGGCTGCAGAGGGATAGTGAAGACCTGCAAGAGCTTTCTGGGCTGGCAGCTTCCTTGTGGGAGAAGGAGCCAGACGTTTGCCTTTTCAGAAAAAGTTTCTACCGAGAACGAGCACCATGAGATGCTGAGTGTCTGGGAAAGCAGAGATCCCCAGTGCTGTTGCGGCTAAAGATAGGCTGCAGAGGGATAGTGAAGACCTGCAAGAGCTTTCAGGGCTGGCAGCTTCCTTGTGGGAGAAGGAGCCAGACGTTTGCCTTTTGAGAAAAAGTTTCTGCCGAGAACGAGCACCGTGACATGCTGAGTCTCTGGGAAAGCAGAGATCCCCAGTGCTGTTCTGCCTGTGGATAGGCTGCAGGGGGACGGTGAAGACCAGCAAGATCTTTCAGGGCTGGCACCTTCCTTGTGGGGGAAGGAGCCAGACGTTTGCCTTTTCAGAAAAAGTTTCTGCCGAGAACGAGCACCGTGACATGCTGAGTCTCTGGGAAAGCAGAGATCCCCAGTGCTGTTGTGCCTGTGGATAGGCTGCAGGGGGACGGTGAAGACCAGCAAGATCTTTCAGGGCTGGCACCTTCCTTGTGGGAGAAGGAGCCAGACGTTTGCCTTTTCAGAAAAGGCTCTGCCGACAGCGAGCACCATGAGATGCTGAGTCGCTGGGAAAGCAGAGATCCCCAGTGCTGTTGGGCCTGTGGATAGGCTGCAGAGGTATAGTGAAGACCAGCAAGAGCTTTCAGGGCTGGCACCTTCCTTGTGGGAGAAGGAGCCAGACGTTTGCCTTTTCAGAAAAAGTTTCTGCCGAGAACGAGCACCGTGACATGCTGAGTCTCTGGGAAAGCACAGATCCCCAGTGCTGTTGCGGCTAAAGATAGGCTGCAGAGGGATAGTGAAGACCTGCAAGAGCTTTCAGGGCTGGCAGCTTCCTTGTGGGAGAAGGAGCCAGACGTTTGCCTTTTCAGAAAAAGTTTCTGCCGAGAACGAGCACCGTGACATGCTGAGTCTCTGGGAAAGCACAGATCCCCAGGTCTGTTGCGGCTAAAGATAGGCTGCAGAGGGATAGTGAAGACCAGCAAGAGCTTTCAGGGCTGGCACCTTCCTTGTGGGAGAAGGAGCCAGACGTTTGCCTTTTCAGAAAAAGTTTCTGCCGAGAACGAGCACCGTGACATGCGGAGTCTCTGGGAAAGCAGAGATCCCCAGTGCTGTTGTGCCTGTGGATAGGCTGCAGGGGCACCGTAAAGACCAGCAAGATCTTTCAGGGCTGGCACCTTCCTTGTGGGAGAAGGAGCCAGACGTTTGCCTTTTCAGAAAAGGCTCTGCCGACAGCGAGCACCATGAGATGCTGAGTCTCTGGGAAAGCAGAGATCCCCAGTGCTGTTGTGCCTGTGGATAGGCTGCAGAGGGATAGTGAAGACCTGCAAGAGCTTTCAGGGCTGGCAGCTTCCTTGTGGGAGAAGGAGCCAGACGTTTGCCTTTTCAGAAAAAGTTTCTGCCGAGAACGAGCACCGTGACATGCTGAGTCTCTGGGAAAGCACAGATCCCCAGTTCTGTTGCGGCTAAAGATAGGCTGCAGAGGGATAGTGAAGACCAGCAAGAGCTTTCAGGGCTGGCACCTTCCTTGTGGGAGAAGGAGCCAGACGTTTGCCTTTTCAGAAAAAGTTTCTGCCGAGAACGAGCACCGTGACATGCTGAGTCTCTGGGAAAGCAGAGATCCCCAGTGCTGTTGTGCCTGTGGATAGGCTGCAGGGGCACCGTAAAGACCAGCAAGAGCTTTCAGGGCTGGCACCTTCCTTGTGGGAGAAGGAGCCAGACGTTTGCCTTTTCAGAAAAAGTTTCTGCCGAGAACGAGCACCGTGACATGCTGAGTCTCTGGGAAAGCAGAGATCCCCAGTGCTGTTGTGCCTGTGGATAGCCTGCAGGGGGACGGTGAAGACCAGCAAGATCTTTCAGGGCTGGCACCTTCCTTGTGGGAGAAGGAGCCAGACGTTTGCCTTTTCAGAAAAGGCTCTGCCGACAGCGAGCACCATGAGATGCTGAGTCTCTGGGAAAGCAGAGATCCCCAGAGCTGTTGTGCCTGTGGATAGGCTGCAGGGGGACGGTGAAGACCAGCAAGATCTTTCAGGGCTGGCACCTTCCTTGTGGGAGAAGGAGCCAGACGTTTGCCTTTTCAGAAAAAGTTTCTGCCGAGAACGAGCACCGTGACATGCTGAGTCTCTGGGAAAGCAGAGATCCCCAGTGCTGTTGCGGCTAAAGATAGGCTGCAGAGGGATAGTGAAGACCTGCAAGAGCTTTCAGGGCTGGCAGCTTCCTTGTGGGAGAAGGAGCCAGACGTTTGCCTTTTCAGAAAAAGTTTCTACCGAGAACGAGCACCATGAGATGCTGAGTGTCTGGGAAAGCAGAGATCCCCAGTGCTGTTGCGGCTAAAGATAGGCTGCAGAGGGATAGTGAAGACCTGCAAGAGCTTTCAGGGCTGGCAGCTTCCTTGTGGGAGAAGGAGCCAGACGTTTGCCTTTTCAGAAAAAGTTTCTGCCGAGAACGAGCACCGTGACATGCTGAGTCTCTGGGAAAGCAGAGATCCCCAGTGCTGTTCTGCCTGTGGATAGGCTGCAGGGGGACGGTGAAGACCAGCAAGATCTTTCTGGGCTGGCACCTTCCTTGTGGGGGAAGGAGCCAGACGTTTGCCTTTTCAGAAAAAGTTTCTGCCGAGAACGAGCACCGTGACATGCTGAGTCTCTGGGAAAGCAGAGATCCCCAGTGCTGTTGTGCCTGTGGATAGGCTGCAGGGGGACGGTGAAGACCAGCAAGATCTTTCAGGGCTGGCACCTTCCTTGTGGGAGAAGGAGCCAGACGTTTGCCTTTTCAGAAAAAGGCTCTGCCGAGAACGAGCACCGTGACATGCTGAGTCTCTGGCAAAGCAGAGATCCCCAGTGCTGTTGTGCCTGTGGATAGGCTGCAGGGGGACGGTGAAGACCTGCAAGAGCTTTCAGGGCTGGCACCTTCCTTGTGGGAGGAGGAGCCAGACGTTTGCCTTTTCAGAAAACGTTTCTGCCGAGAACGAGCACCGTGACATGCTGAGTCTCTGGGAAAGCAGAGATCCCCAGTGCTGTTGTGCCTGTGGATAGGCTGCAGGGGGACGGTGAAGACCAGCAAGATCTTTCAGGGCTGGCAGCTTCCTTGTGGGAGAAGGAGCCAGACGTTTGCCTTTTCAGAAAAAGTTTCTGCCGAGAACGAGCACCGTGACATGCTGAGTCTCTGGGAAAGCACAGATCCCCAGTGCTGTTGCGGCTAAAGATAGGCTGCAGAGGGATAGTGAAGACCAGCAAGAGCTTTCAGGGCTGGCACCTTCCTTGTGGGAGAAGGAGCCAGACGTTTGCCTTTTCAGAAAAAGTTTCTGCCGAGAACGAGCACCGTGACATGCTGAGTCTCTGGGAAAGCAGAGATCCCCAGTGCTGTTGCAGCTAAAGATAGGCTGCAGAGGGATAGTGAAGACCTGCAAGAGCTTTCAGGGCTAGCACCTTCCTTGTGGGAGAAGGAGCCAGACGTTTGCCTTTTGAGAAAAAGTTTCTGCCGAGAACGAGCACCGTGACATGCTGAGTCTCTGGGAAAGCAGAGATCCCCAGTGCTGTTGTGCCTGTGGATAGGCTGAAGGGGGTCGGTGAAGACCTGCAAGAGCTTTCAGGGCTGGCACCTTCCTTGTGGGAGAAGGAGCCAGACGTTTGCCTTTTCAGAAAAGGCTCTGCCGACAGCGAGCACCATGAGATGCTGAGTCGCTGGGAAAGCAGAGATCCCCAGTGCTGTTGTGCCTGTGGATAGTCTGCAGAGGTATAGTGAAGACCAGCAAGAGCTTTCAGGGCTGGCACCTTCCTTGTGGGAGAAGGAGCCAGACGTTTGCCTTTTCAGAAAAAGTTTCTGCCGAGAACGAGCACCGTGACATGCTGAGTCTCTGGGAAAGCAGAGATCCCCAGTGCTGTTGCGGCTAAAGATAGGCTGCAGAGGGATACTGAAGAAGAGCAAGATCTTTCAGGGCTGGCGCCTTCCTTGTGGGAGAAGGAGCCAGACGTTTGCCTTTTCAGAAATAGTTTCTGCCGAGAACGAGCACCGTGACATGCTGAGTCTCTGGGAAAGCAGAGATCCCCAGTGCTGTTGTGCCTGTGGATAGGCTGCAGGGGGACGGTGAAGACCAGCAAGATCTTTCAGGGCTGGCACCTTCCTTGTGGGAGAAGGAGCCAGACGTTTGCCTTTTCAGAAAAAGTTTCTGCCGAGAACGAGCACCGTGACATGCGGAGTCTCTGGGAAAGCACAGATCCCCAGTTCTATTGCGGCTAAAGATAGGCTGCAGAGGGATAGTGAAGACCTGCAAGAGCTTTCAGGGCTGGCAGCTTCCTTGTGGGAGAAGGAGCCAGACGTTTGCCTTTTCAGAAAAAGTTTCTGCCGAGAACGAGCACCGTGACATGCTGAGTCTCTGGGAAAGCAGAGATCCCCAGTGCTGTTGTGCCTGTGGATAGGCTGCAGGGGGATCGTGAAGACCAGCAAGATCTTTCAGGGCTGGCACCTTCCTTGTGGGGGAAGGAGCCAGACGTTTGCCTTTTCAGAAAAGGCTCTGCCGACAGCGAGCACCGTGACATGCTGAGTCTCTGGGAAAGCAGAGATCCCCAGTGCTGTTGTGCCTGTGCATAGGCTGCAGAGGGATAGTGAAGACCTGCAAGAGCTTTCAGGGCTGGCACCTTCCTTGTGGGAGAAGGAGCCAGACGTTTGCCTTTTCAGAAAAAGTTTCTGCCGAGAACGAGCACCGTGACATGCTGAGTCTCTGGGAAAGCAGAGATCCCCAGTGCTGTTCTGCCTGTGGATAGGCTGCAGGGGGATGGTGAAGACCAGCAAGATCTTTCAGGGCTGGCACCTTCCTTGTGGGAGAAGGAGCCAGACGTTTGCCTTTTCAGAAAAGTTTTCTGCCGAGAACGAGCACCGTGACATGCTGAGTCTGTGGGAAAGCAGAGATCCCCAGTGCTGTTGCGGCTAAAGATAGGCTGCAGAGGGATAGTGAAGACCAGCAAGATCTTTCAGGGCTGGCACCTTCCTTGTGGGAGAAGGAGCCAGACGTTTGCCTTTTCAGAAAAAGTTTCTGCCGAGAACGAGCACCGTGACATGCGGAGTCTCTGGGAAAGCAGAGATCCCCAGTGCTGTTGCGGCTAAAGATAGGCTGCAGAGGGATAGTGAAGACCTGCAAGAGCTTTCAGGGCTGGCAGCTTCCTTGTGGGAGAAGGAGCCAGACGTTTGCCTTTTCAGAAAAAGTTTCTGCCGAGAACGAGCACCGTGACATGCTGAGTCTCTGGGAAAGCAGAGATCCCCAGTGCTGTTGTGCCTGTGGATAGGCTGCAGGGGGATCGTGAAGACCAGCAAGATCTTTCAGGGCTGGCACCTTCCTTGTGGGAGAAGGAGCCAGACGTTTGCCTTTTCAGAAAAAGTTTCTGCCGAGAACGAGCACCGTGACATGCTGAGTCTCTGGGAAAGCAGAGATCCCCAGTGCTGTTGTGCCTGTGGATAGGCTGAAGGGGGTCGGTGAAGACCTGCAAGAGCTTTCAGGGCTGGCACCTTCCTTGTGGGAGAAGGAGCCAGACGTTTGCCTTTTCAGAAAAGGCTCTGCCGACAGCGAGCACCATGAGATGCTGAGTCGCTGGGAAAGCAGAGATCCCCAGTGCTGTTGGGCCTGTGGATAGTCTGCAGAGGTATAGTGAAGACCAGCAAGAGCTTTCAGGGCTGGCACCTTCCTTGTGGGAGAAGGAGCCAGACGTTTGCCTTTTCAGAAAAAGTTTCTGCCGAGAACGAGCACCGTGACATGCTGAGTCTCTGGGAAAGCAGAGATCCCCAGTGCTGTTGCGGCTAAAGATAGGCTGCAGAGGGATACTGAAGAAGAGCAAGATCTTTCAGGGCTGGCGCCTTCCTTGTGGGAGAAGGAGCCAGACGTTTGCCTTTTCAGAAATAGTTTCTGCCGAGAACGAGCACCGTGACATGCTGAGTCTCTGGGAAAGCAGAGATCCCCAGTGCTGTTGTGCCTGTGGATAGGCTGCAGGGGGACGGTGAAGACCAGCAAGATCTTTCAGGGCTGGCACCTTCCTTGTGGGAGAAGGAGCCAGACGTTTGCCTTTTCAGAAAAAGTTTCTGCCGAGAACGAGCACCGTGACATGCGGAGTCTCTGGGAAAGCACAGATCCCCAGTTCTATTGCGGCTAAAGATAGGCTGCAGAGGGATAGTGAAGACCTGCAAGAGCTTTCAGGGCTGGCACCTTCCTTGTGGGAGAAGGAGCCAGACGTTTGCCTTTTCAGAAAAAGTTTCTGCCGAGAACGAGCACCGTGACATGCTGAGTCTCTGGGAAAGCAGAGATCCCCAGTGCTGTTGTGCCTGTGGATAGGCTGCAGAGGTATAGTGAAGACCAGCAAGATCTTTCAGGGCTGGCACCTTCCTTGTGGGAGAAGGAGCCAGACGTTTGCCTTTTCAGAAAAAGTTTCTGCCGAGAACGAGCACCGTGACATGCGGAGTCTCTGGGAAAGCAGAGATCCCCAGTGCTGTTGCGGCTAAAGATAGGCTGCAGAGGGATAGTGAAGACCTGCAAGAGCTTTCAGGGCTGGCAGCTTCCTTGTGGGAGAAGGAGCCAGACGTTTGCCTTTTCAGAAAAAGTTTCTGCCGAGAACGAGCACCGTGACATGCTGAGTCTCTGGGAAAGCAGAGATCCCCAGTGCTGTTGTGCCTGTGGATAGGCTGCAGGGGGATCGTGAAGACCAGCAAGATCTTTCAGGGCTGGCACCTTCCTTGTGGGGGAAGGAGCCAGACGTTTGCCTTTTCAGAAAAGGCTCTGCCGACAGCGAGCACCGTGACATGCTGAGTCTCTGGGAAAGCAGAGATCCCCAGTGCTGTTGTGCCTGTGCATAGGCTGCAGAGGGATAGTGAAGACCTGCAAGAGCTTTCAGGGCTGGCACCTTCCTTGTGGGAGAAGGAGCCAGACGTTTGCCTTTTCAGAAAAAGTTTCTGCCGAGAACGAGCACCGTGACATGCTGAGTCTCTGGGAAAGCAGAGATCCCCAGTGCTGTTCTGCCTGTGGATAGGCTGCAGGGGGATGGTGAAGACCAGCAAGATCTTTCAGGGCTGGCACCTTCCTTGTGGGAGAAGGAGCCAGACGTTTGCCTTTTCAGAAAAGTTTTCTGCCGAGAACGAGCACCGTGACATGCTGAGTCTGTGGGAAAGCAGAGATCCCCAGTGCTGTTGCGGCTAAAGATAGGCTGCAGAGGGATAGTGAAGACCTGCAAGAGCTTTCAGGGCTGGCACCTTCCTTGTGGGAGAAGGAGCCAGACGTTTGCCTTTTCAGAAAAGGCTCTGCCGACAGCGAGCACCATGAGATGCTGAGTCTCTGGGAAAGCAGAGATCCCCAGTGCTGTTGTGCCTGTGGATAGGCTGCAGAGGGATAGTGAAGACCTGCAAGAGCTTTCAGGGCTGGCACCTTCCTTGTGGGAGAAGGAGCCAGACGTTTGCCTTTTCAGAAAAAGTTTCTGCCGAGAACGAGCACCGTGACATGCTGAGTCTCTGGGAAAGCAGAGATCCCCAGTGCTGTTCTGCCTGTGGATAGGCTGCAGGGGGATGGTGAAGACCAGCAAGATCTTTCAGGGCTGGCACCTTCCTTGTGGGAGAAGGAGCCAGACGTTTGCCTTTTCAGAAAAGTTTTCTGCCGAGAACGAGCACCGTGACATGCTGAGTCTGTGGGAAAGCAGAGACCCCCAGTGCTGTTTCGGCTAAAGATAGGCTGCAGAGGGATAGTGAAGACCTGCAAGAGCTTTCAGGGCTGGCAGCTTCCTTGTGGGAGAAGGAGCCAGACGTTTGCCTTTTCAGAAAAAGGCTCTGCCGACAGCGAGCACCATGAGATGCTGAGTCGCTGGGAAAGCAGAGATCCCCAGTGCTGTTGGGCCTGTGGATAGGCTGCAGAGGTATAGTGAAGACCAGCAAGAGCTTTCAGGGCTGGCACCTTCCTTGTGGGAGAAGGAGCCAGACGTTTGCCTTTTCAGAAAAAGTTTCTGCCGAGAACGAGCACCGTGACATGCTGAGTCTCTGGGAAAGCAGAGATCCCCAGTGCTGTTGCGGCTAAAGATAGGCTGCAGAGGGATAGTGAAGACCTGCAAGAGCTTTCAGGGCTGGCACCTTCCTTGTGGGAGAAGGAGCCAGACGTTTGCCTTTTCAGAAAAGGCACTGCCGACAGCGAGCACCATGAGATGCTGAGTCTCTGGGAAAGCAGAGATCCCCAGTGCTGTTGGGCCTGTGGATAGGCTGCAGGGGGACGGTGAAGACCAGCAAGATCTTTCAGGGCTGGCACCTTCCTTGTGGGAGAAGGAGCCAGACGTTTGCCTTTTCAGAAAAAGTTTCTGCCGAGAACGAGCACCGTGACATGCTGAGTCTCTGGGAAAGCAGAGATCCCCAGTGCTGTTGCGGCTAAAGATAGGCTGCAGAGGGATAGTGAAGACCTGCAAGAGCTTTCAGGGCTGGCACCTTCCTTGTGGGAGAAGGAGCCAGACGTTTGCCTTTTGAGAAAAAGGCTCTGCCGAGAACGAGCACCGTGACATGCTGAGTCTCTGGCAAAGCAGAGATCCCCAGTGCTGTTGTGCCTGTGGATAGGCTGCAGGGGGACGGTGAAGACCTGCAAGAGCTTTCAGGGCTGGCACCTTCCTTGTGGGAGGAGGAGCCAGACGTTTGCCTTTTCAGAAAACGTTTCTGCCGAGAACGAGCACCGTGACATGCCGAGTCTCTGGGAAAGCAGAGATCCCCAGTGCTGTTGTGCCTGTGGATAGGCTGCAGGGGGACGGTGAAGACCAGCAAGATCTTTCAGGGCTGGCACCTTCCTTGTGGGAGAAGGAGCCAGACGTTTGCCTTTTCAGAAAAGGCTCTGCCGACAGCGAGCACCATGAGATGCTGAGTCTCTGGGAAAGCAGAGATCCCCAGTGCTGTTGTGCCTGTGGATAGGCTTCAGAGGGATAGTGAAGACCTGCAAGAGCTTTCAGGGCTGGCACCTTCCTTGTGGGAGAAGGAGCCAGACGTTTGCCTTTTCAGAAAAAGTTTCTGCCGAGAACGAGCACCGTGACATGCTGAGTCTCTGGGAAAGCAGAGATCCCCAGTGCTGTTGTGCCTGTGGATAGGCTGAAGGGGGTCGGTGAAGACCTGCAAGAGCTTTCAGGGCTGGCACCTTCCTTGTGGGAGAAGGAGCCAGACGTTTGCCTTTTCAGAAAAAGTTTCTGCCGAGAACGAGCACCGTGACATGCTGAGTCTCTGGGAAAGCAGAGATCCCCAGTGCTGTTGCGGCTAAAGATAGGCTGCAGAGGGATAGTGAAGACCTGCAAGAGCTTTCCGGGCTGGCACCTTCCTTGTGGGAGAAGGAGCCAGACGTTTGCCTTTTCAGAAAAGGCTCTGCAGACAGCGAGCACCATGAGATGCTGAGTCGCTGGGAAAGCAGAGATCCCCAGTGCTGTTGGGCCTGTGGATAGTCTGCAGAGGTATAGTGAAGACCAGCAAGAGCTTTCAGGGCTGGCACCTTCCTTGTGGGAGAAGGAGCCAGACGTTTGCCTTTTCAGAAAAAGTTTCTGCCGAGAACGAGCACCGTGACATGCTGAGTCTCTGGGAAAGCAGAGATCCCCAGTGCTGTTGCGGCTAAAGATAGGCTGCAGAGGGATACTGAAGAAGAGCAAGATCTTTCAGGGCTGGCGCCTTCCTTGTGGGAGAAGGAGCCAGACGTTTGCCTTTTCAGAAATAGTTTCTGCCGAGAACGAGCACCGTGACATGCTGAGTCTCTGGGAAAGCAGAGATCCCCAGTGCTGTTGTGCCTGTGGATAGGCTGCAGGGGGACGGTGAAGACCAGCAAGATCTTTCAGGGCTGGCACCTTCCTTGTGGGAGAAGGAGCCAGACGTTTGCCTTTTCAGAAAAAGTTTCTGCCGAGAACGAGCACCGTGACATGCGGAGTCTCTGGGAAAGCACAGATCCCCAGTTCTATTGCGGCTAAAGATAGGCTGCAGAGGGATACTGAAGAAGAGCAAGATCTTTCAGGGCTGGCACCTTCCTTGTGGGAGAAGGAGCCAGACGTTTGCCTTTTCAGAAAAAGTTTCTGCCGAGAACGAGCACCGTGACATGCTGAGTCTCTGGGAAAGCAGAGATCCCCAGTGCTGTTGTGCCTGTGGATAGGCTGCAGGGGGATGGTGAAGACCAGCAAGATCTTTCAGGGCTGGCACCTTCCTTGTGGGGGAAGGAGCCAGACGTTTGCCTTTTCAGAAAAGGCTCTGCCGACAGCGAGCACCGTGACATGCTGAGTCTCTGGGAAAGCAGAGATCCCCAGTGCTGTTGTGCCTGTGCATAGGCTGCAGAGGGATAGTGAAGACCTGCAAGAGCTTTCAGGGCTGGCACCTTCCTTGTGGGAGAAGGAGCCAGACGTTTGCCTTTTCAGAAAAAGTTTCTGCCGAGAACGAGCACCGTGACATGCTGAGTCTCTGGGAAAGCAGAGATCCCCAGTGCTGTTCTGCCTGTGCATAGGCTGCAGGGGGATGGTGAAGACCAGCAAGATCTTTCAGGGCTGGCACCTTCCTTGTGGGAGAAGGAGCCAGACGTTTGCCTTTTCAGAAAAGTTTTCTGCCGAGAACGAGCATCGTGACATGCTGAGTCTGTGGGAAAGCAGAGATCCCCAGTGCTGTTTCGGCTAAAGATAGGCTGCAGAGGGATAGTGAAGACCTGCAAGAGCTTTCAGGGCTAGCACCTTCCTTGTGGGAGAAGGAGCCAGACGTTTGCCTTTTCAGAAAAAGTTTCTGCCGAGAACGAGCACCGTGACATGCTGAGTCTCTGGCAAAGCAGAGATCCCCAGTGCTGTTGTGCCTGTGGATAGGCTGCAGGGGCACCGTAAAGACCAGCAAGATCTTTCAGGGCTGGCACCTTCCTTGTGGGAGAAGGAGCCAGAAGTTTGCCTTTTCAGAAAAAGTTTCTGCCGAGAACGAGCACCGTGACATGCAGAGTCTCTGGGAAAGCAGAGATCCCCAGTGCTGTTGCGGCTAAAGATAGGCTGCAGAGGGATAGTGAAGACCAGCAAGAGCTTTCAGGGCTGGCACCTTCCTTGTGGGAGAAGGAGCCAGACGTTTGCCTTTTCAGAAAAAGTTTCTGCCGAGAACGAGCACCGTGACATGCTGAGTCTCTGGGAAAGCAGAGATCCCCAGTGCTGTTGCGGCTAAAGATAGGCTGCAGAGGGATACTGAAGAAGAGCAAGATCTTTCAGGGCTGGCACCTTCCTTGTGGGAGAAGGAGCCAGACGTTTGCCTTTTCAGAAAAAGGCTCTGCCGAGAACGAGCACCGTGACATGCTGAGTCTCTGGGAAAGCAGAGATCCCCAGTGCTGTTGCGGCTAAAGATAGGCTGCAGAGGGATAGTGAAGACCTGTAAGAGCTTTCAGGGCTGGCAGCTTCCTTGTGGGAGAAGGAGCCAGACGTTTGCCTTTTCAGAAAAGTCTCTGCCGACAGCGAGCACCATGAGATGCTGAGTCGCTGGGAAAGCAGAGATCCCCAGTGCTGTTGGGCCTGTCGATAGGCTGCAGAGGTATAGTGAAGACCAGCAAGAGCTTTCAGGGCTGGCACCTTCCTTGTGGGAGAAGGAGCCAGACGTTTGCCTTTTCAGAAAAAGTTTCTGCCGAGAACGAGCACCGTGACATGCTGAGTCTCTGGGAAAGCAGAGATCCCCAGTGCTGTTGCGGCTAAAGATAGGCTGCAGAGGGATAGTGAAGAACTGCAAGAGCTTTCAGGGCTGGCAGCTTCCTTGTGGGAGAAGGAGCCAGACGTTTGCCTTTTCAGAAAAAGTTTCTGCCGAGAACGAGCACCGTGACATGCTGAGTCTCTGGGAAAGCACAGATCCCCAGTTCTGTTGCGGCTAAAGATAGGCTGCAGAGGGATAGTGAAGACCAGCAAGATCTTTCAGGGCTGGCACCTTCCTTGTGGGAGAAGGAGCCAGACGTTTGCCTTTTCAGAAAAAGTTTCTGCCGAGAACGAGCACCGTGACATGCTGAGTCTCTGGGAAAGCAGAGATCCCCAGTGCTGTTGCGGCTAAAGATAGGCTGCAGAGGGATAGTGAAGACCTGCAAGAGCTTTCAGGGCTGGCACCTTCCTTGTGGGAGGAGGAGCCAGACGTTTGCCTTTTCAGAAAACGTTTCTGCCGAGAACGAGCACCGTGACATGCTGAGTCTCTGGGAAAGCAGAGATCCCCAGTGCTGTTGTGCCTGTGGATAGGCTGCAGAGGGATAGTGAAGACCAGCAAGATCTTTCAGGGCTGGCACCTTCCTTGTGGGGGAAGGAGCCAGACGTTTGCCTTTTCAGAAAAGTTTTCTGCCGAGAACGAGCACCGTGACATGCTGAGTCTGTGGGAAAGCAGAGATCCCCAGTGCTGTTGCAGCTAAAGATAGGCTGCAGAGGGATAGTGAAGACCTGCAAGAGCTTTCAGGGCTGGCACCTTCCTTGTGGGAGAAGGAGCCAGACGTTTGCCTTTTCAGAAAAGGCTCTGCCGACAGCGAGCACCATGAGATGCTGAGTCGCTGGGAAAGCAGAGAACCCCAGTGCTGTTGGGCCTGTGGATAGGCTGCAGAGGTATAGTGAAGACCAGCAAGAGCTTTCAGGGCTGGCACCTTCCTTGTGGGAGAAGGAGCCAGACGTTTGCCTTTTCAGAAAAAGTTTCTGCCGAGAACGAGCACCGTGACATGCTGAGTCTCTGGGAAAGCAGAGATCCCCAGTGCTGTTGCGGCTAAAGATAGGCTGCAGAGGGATAGTGAAGACCTGCAAGAGCTTTCAGGGCTGGCAGCTTCCTTGTGGGAGAAGGAGCCAGACGTTTGCCTTCTCAGAAAAAGTTTCTGACGAGAACGAGCACCGTGACATGCCGAGTCTCTGGGAAAGCAGAGATCCCCAGTGCTGTTGTGCCTGTGGATAGGCTGCAGGGGGACGGTGAAGACCAGCAAGATCTTTCAGGGCTGGCACCTTCCTTGTGGGAGAAGGAGCCAGACGTTTGCCTTTTCAGAAAAGGCTCTGCCGACAGCGAGCACCATGAGATGCTGAGTCTCTGGGAAAGCAGAGATCCCCAGTGCTGTTGTGCCTGTGGATAGGCTGCAGAGGGATAGTGAAGACCTGCAAGAGCTTTCAGGGCTGACACCTTCCTTGTGGGAGAAGGAGCCAGACGTTTGCCTTTTCAGAAAAAGTTTCTGCCGAGAACGAGCACCGTGACATGCTGAGTCTCTGGGAAAGCAGAGATCCCCAGTGCTGTTGCAGCTAAAGATAGGCTGCAGAGGGATAGTGAAGACCTGCAAGAGCTTTCAGGGGTAGCACCTTCCTTGTGGGAGAAGGAGCCAGACGTTTGCCTTTTGAGAAAAAGTTTCTGCCGAGAACGAGCACCGTGACATGCTGAGTCTCTGGGAAAGCAGAGATCCCCAGTGCTGTTGTGCCTGTGGATAGGCTGCAGGGGCACCGTAAAGACCAGCAAGATCTTTCAGGGCTGGCACCTTCCTTGTGGGAGAAGGAGCCAGACGTTTGCCTTTTCAGAAAAAGTTTCTGCCGAGAACGAGCACCGTGACATGCTGAGTGTCTGGGAAAGCAGAGATCCCCAGTGCTGTTGCGGCTAAAGATAGGCTGCAGAGGGATAGTGAAGACCTGCAAGAGCTTTCAGGGCTGGCACCTTCCTTGTGGGAGAAGGAGCCAGACGTTTGCCTTTTCAGAAAAAGTTTCTGCCGAGAACGAGCACCGTGACATGCTGAGTCTCTGGGAAAGCAGAGATCCCCAGTGCTGTTGTGCCTGTGGATAGGCTGCAGGGGGACGGTGAAGACCAGCAAGATCTTTCAGGGCTGGCACCTTCCTTGTGGGAGAAGGAGCCAGACGTTTGCCTTTTCAGAAAAAGTTTCTGCCGAGAACGAGCACCGTGACATGCTGAGTCTCTGGGAAAGCAGAGATCCCCAGTGCTGTTGCGGCTAAAGATAGGCTGCAGAGGGATAGTGAAGACCTGCAAGAGCTTTCAGGGCTGGCACCTTCCTTGTGGGAGAAGGAGCCAGACGTTTGCCTTTTCAGAAAAAGTTTCTGCCGAGAACGAGCACCGTGACATGCTGAGTCTCTGGGAAAGCAGAGATCCCCAGAGCTGTTGTGCCTGTGGATAGGCTGCAGGGGGACGGTGAAGACCAGCAAGAGCTTTCAGGGCTGGCACCTTCCTTGTGGGAGAAGGAGCCAGACGTTTGCCTTTTCAGAAAAAGTTTCTGCCGAGAACGAGCACCGTGACATGCTGAGTCTCTGGGAAAGCAGAGATCCCCAGTGCTGTTCTGCCTGTGGATAGGCTGCAGGGGGACGGTGAAGACCAGCAAGATCTTTCAGGGCTGGCACCTTCCTTGTGGGAGAAGGAGCCAGACGTTTGCCTTTTCAGAAAAAGTTTCTGCCGAGAACGAGCACCGTGACATGCGGAGTCTCTGGGAAAGCACAGATCCCCAGTTCTGTTGCGGCTAAAGATAGGCTGCAGAGGGATACTGAAGAAGAGCAAGATCTTTCAGGGCTGGCACCTTCCTTGTGGGAGAAGGAGCCAGACGTTTGCCTTTTCAGAAAAAGTTTCTGCCGAGAACGAGCACCGTGACATGCTGAGTCTCTGGGAAAGCAGAGATCCCCAGTGCTGTTCTGCCTGTGGATAGGCTGCAGGGGGATGGTGAAGACCAGCAAGATCTTTCAGGGCTGGCACCTTCCTTGTGGGGGAAGGAGCCAGACGTTTGCCTTTTCAGAAAAAGTTTCTGCCGAGAACGAGCACCGTGACTTGCTGAGTCTGTGGGAAAGCAGAGATCCCCAGTGCTGTTTCGGCTAAAGATAGGCTGCAGAGGGATAGTGAAGACCTGCAAGAGCTTTCAGGGCTGGCACCTTCCTTGTGGGGGAAGGAGCCAGACGTTTGCCTTTTCAGAAAAAGTTTCTGCCGAGAACGAGCACCGTGACATGCTGAGTCTCTGGGAAAGCAGAGATCCCCAGTGCTGTTCTGCCTGTGGATAGGCTGCAGGGGGATGGTGAAGACCAGCAAGATCTTTCAGGGCTGGCACCTTCCTTGTGGGGGAAGGAGCCAGACGTTTGCCTTTTCAGAAAAGTTTTCTGCCGAGAACGAGCACCGTGACATGCTGAGTCTGTGGGAAAGCAGAGATCCCCAGTGCTGTTTCGGCTAAAGATAGGCTGCAGAGGGATAGTGAAGACCTGCAAGAGCTTTCAGGGCTGGCAGCTTCCTTGTGGGAGAAGGAGCCAGACGTTTGCCTTTTCAGAAAAGGCTCTGCCGACAGCGAGCACCATGAGATGCTGAGTCGCTGGGAAAGCAGAGATCCCCAGTGCTGTTGTGCCTGTGGATAGGCTGCAGAGGGATAGTGAAGACCTGCAAGAGCTTTCAGGTCTGGCTCCTTCCTTGTGGGAGAAGGAGCCAGACGTTTGCCTTTTCAGAAAAAGTTTCTGCCGAGAACGAGCACCGTGACATGCTGAGTCTCTGGGAAAGCAGAGATCCCCAGTGCTGTTGTGCCTGTGGATAGGCTGCAGGGGGACGGTGAAGACCAGCAAGATCTTTCACGGCTGGCACCTTCCTTGTGGGAGAAGGAGCCAGACGTTTGCCTTTTCAGAAAAAGTTTCTGCCGAGAACGAGCACCGTGACATGCTGAGTCTCTGGGAAAGCAGAGATCCCCAGTGCTGTTGTGCCTGTGGATAGGCTGCAGGGGGACGGTGAAGACCAGCAAGATCTTTCAGGGCTGGCACCTTCCTTGTGGGAGAAGGAGCCAGACGTTTGCCTTTTCAGAAAAAGTTTCTGCCGAGAACGAGCACCGTGACATGCGGAGTCTCTGGGAAAGCACAGATCCCCAGTTCTGTTGCGGCTAAAGATAGGCTGCAGAGGGATAGTGAAGACCTGCAAGAGCTTTCAGGGCTGGCACCTTCCTTGTGGGAGAAGGAGCCAGACGTTTGCCTTTTCAGAAAAAGTTTCTGCCGAGAACGAGCACCGTGACATGCTGAGTCTCTGGGAAAGCAGAGATCCCCAGTGCTGTTGGGGCTGTGGATAGGCTGCAGAGGTATAGTGAAGACCAGCAAGAGCTTTCAGGGCTGGCACCTTCCTTGTGGGAGAAGGAGCCAGACGTTTGCCTTTTCAGAAAAAGTTTCTGCCGAGAACGAGCACCGTGACATGCTGAGTCTCTGGGAAAGCAGAGATCCCCAGTGCTGTTGCGGCTAAAGATAGGCTGCAGAGGGATAGTGAAGACCTGCAAGAGCTTTCAGGGCTGGCAGCTTCCTTGTGGGAGAAGGAGCCAGACGTTTGCCTTTTCAGAAAAAGTTTCTGCCGAGAACGAGCACCGTGACATGTGGAGTCTCTGGGAAAGCACAGATCCCCAGTTCTGTTGCGGCTAAAGATAGGCTGCAGAGGGATACTGAAGAAGAGCAAGATCTTTCAGGGCTGGCACCTTCCTTGTGGGAGAAGGAGCCAGAAGTTTGCCTTTTCAGAAAAAGTTTCTGCCGAGAACGAGCACCGTGACATGCTGAGTCTCTGGGAAAGCAGAGATCCCCAGTGCTGTTGTGCCTGTGGATAGGCTGCAGGGGGATGGTGAAGACCAGCAAGATCTTTCAGGGCTGGCACCTTCCTTGTGGGGGAAGGAGCCAGACGTTTGCCTTTTCAGAAAAGGCTCTGCCGACAACGAGCACCATGAGATGCTGAGTCTCTGGGAAAGCAGAGATCCCCAGTGCTGTTGTGCCTGTGGATAGGCTGCAGAGGGATAGTGAAGACCTGCAAGAGCTTTCAGGGCTGGCACCTTCCTTGTGGGAGAAGGAGCCAGACGTTTGCCTTTTCAGAAAAAGTTTCTGCCGAGAACGAGCACCGTGACATGCTGAGTCTCTGGGAAAGCAGAGATCCCCAGTGCTGTTCTGCCTGTGGATAGGCTGCAGGGGGATGGTGAAGACCAGCAAGATCTTTCAGGGCTGGCACCTTCCTTGTGGGGGAAGGAGCCAGACGTTTGCCTTTTCAGAAAAGTTTTCTGCCGAGAACGAGCACCGTGACATGCTGAGTCTGTGGGAAAGCAGAGATCCCCAGTGCTGTTTCGGCTAAAGATAGGCTGCAGAGGGATAGTGAAGACCTGCAAGAGCTTTCAGGGCTGGCAACTTCCTTGTGGGGGAAGGAGCCAGACGTTTGCCTTTTCAGAAAAAGTTTCTGCCGAGAACGAGCACCGTGACATGCTGAGTCTCTGGGAAAGCAGAGATCCCCAGTGCTGTTCTGCCTGTGGATAGGCTGCAGGGGGATGGTGAAGAACAGCAAGATCTTTCAGGGCTGGCACCTTCCTTGTGGGGGAAGGAGCCAGACGTTTGCCTTTTCAGAAAAGTTTTCTGTCGAGAACGAGCACCGTGACATGCTGAGTCTGTGGGAAAGCAGAGATCCCCAGTGCTGTTTCGGCTAAAGATAGGCTGCAGAGGGATAGTGAAGACCTGCAAGAGCTTTCAGGGCTGGCAGCTTCCTTGTGGGAGAAGGAGCCAGACGTTTGCCTTTTCAGAAAAGGCTCTGCCGACAGCGAGCACCATGAGATGCTGAGTCGCTGGGAAAGCAGAGATCCCCAGTGCTGTTGGGCCTGTGGATAGGCTGCAGAGGTATAGTGAAGACCAGCAAGAGCTTTCAGGGCTGGCACCTTCCTTGTGGGAGAAGGAGCCAGACGTTTGCCTTTTCAGAAAAAGTTTCTGCCGAGAACGAGCACCGTGACATGCTGAGTCTCTGGGAAAGCAGAGATCCCCAGTGCTGTTGCGGCTAAAGATAGGCTGCAGAGGGATAGTGAAGACCTGCAAGAGCTTTCAGGGCTGGCAGCTTCCTTGTGGGAGAAGGAGCCAGACGTTTGCCTTTTCAGAAAAAGTTTCTGCCTAGAACGAGCACCGTGACATGCAGAGTCTCTGGGAAAGCACAGATCCCCAGTTCTGTTGCGGCTAAAGATAGGCTGCAGAGGGATAGTGAAGACCAGCAAGATCTTTCAGGGCTGGCACCTTCCTTGTGGGAGAAGGAGCCAGACGTTTGCCTTTTCAGAAAAGGTTTCTGCCGAGAACGAGCACCGTGACATGCTGAGTCTCTGGGAAAGCAGAGATCCCCAGTGCTGTTGCGGCTAAAGATAGGCTGCAGAGGGATAGTGAAGACCTGCAAGAGCTTTCAGGGCTGGCACCTTCCTTGTGGGAGAAGGAGCCAGACGTTTGCCTTTTCAGGAAAAGGCTCTGCCGAGAACGAGCACCGTGACATGCTTAGTCTCTGGGAAAGCAGAGATCCCCAGTGCTGTTGTGCCTGTGGATAGGCTGCAGGGGGACTGTGAAGACCTGCAAGAGCTTTCAGGGCTGGCACCTTCCTTGTGGGAGAAGGAGCCAGACGTTTGCCTTTTCAGAAAACGTTTCTGCCGAGAACGAGCACCGTGACATGCGGAGTCTCTGGGAAAGCAGAGATCCCCAGTGCTGTTGTGCCTGTGGATAGGCTGCAGGGGCACCGTAAAGACCAGCAAGAGCTTTCAGGGCTGGCACCTTCCTTGTGGGAGAAGGAGCCAGACGTTTGCCTTTTCAGAAAAGGCTCTGCCGACAGCGAGCACCATGAGATGCTGAGTCTCTGGCAAAGCAGAGATCCCCAGTGCTGTTGTGCCTGTGGATAGGCTGCAGAGGGATAGTGAAGACCTGCAAGAGCTTTCAGGGCTGGCACCTTCCTTGTGGGAGAAGGAGCCAGACGTTTGCCTTTTCAGAAAAAGTTTCTGCCGAGAACGAGCACCGTGACATGCTGAGTCTCTGGGAAAGCAGAGATCCCCAGTGCTGTTGCAGCTAAAGATAGGCTGCAGAGGGATAGTGAAGACCTGCAAGAGCTTTCAGGGCTAGCACCTTCCTTGTGGGAGAAGGAGCCAGACGTTTGCCTTTTCAGAAAAAGTTTCTGCCGAGAACGAGCACCGTGACATGCTGAGTCTCTGGCAAAGCAGAGATCCCCAGTGCTGTTGTGCCTGTGGATAGGCTGCAGGGGCACCGTAAAGACCAGCAAGATCTTTCAGGGCTGGCACCTTCCTTGTGGGAGAAGGAGCCAGAAGTTTGCCTTTTCAGAAAAAGTTTCTGCCGAGAACGAGCACCGTCACAAGCAGAGTCTCTGGGAAAGCAGAGATCCCCAGTGCTGTTGCGGCTAAAGATAGGCTGCAGAGGGATAGTGAAGACCAGCAAGAGCTTTCAGGGCTGGCACCTTCCTTGTGGGAGAAGGAGCCAGACGTTTGCCTTTTCAGAAAAAGTTTCTGCCGAGAACGAGCACCGTGACATGCTGAGTCTCTGGGAAAGCAGAGATCCCCAGTGCTGTTGCGGCTAAAGATAGGCTGCAGAGGGATAGTGAAGACCTGCAAGATCTTTCAGGGCTGGCACCTTCCTTGTGGGAGAAGGAGCCAGACGTTTGCCTTTTCAGAAAAGTTTTCTGCCGAGAACGAGCACCGTGACATGCTGAGTCTGTGGGAAAGCAGAGATCCCCAGTGCTGTTTCGGCTAAAGATAGGCTGCAGAGGGATAGTGAAGACCTGCAAGAGCTTTCAGGGCTGGCAACTTCCTTGTGGGGGAAGGAGCCAGACGTTTGCCTTTTCAGAAAAAGTTTCTGCCGAGAACGAGCACCGTGACATGCTGAGTCTCTGGGAAAGCAGAGATCCCCAGTGCTGTTCTGCCTGTGGATAGGCTGCAGGGGGATGGTGAAGAACAGCAAGATCTTTCAGGGCTGGCACCTTCCTTGTGGGAGAAGGAGCCAGACGTTTGCCTTTTCAGAAAAGTTTTCTGTCGAGAACGAGCACCGTGACATGCTGAGTCTGTGGGAAAGCAGAGATCCCCAGTGCTGTTTCGGCTAAAGATAGGCTGCAGAGGGATAGTGAAGACCTGCAAGAGCTTTCAGGGCTGGCAGCTTCCTTGTGGGAGAAGGAGCCAGACGTTTGCCTTTTCAGAAAAGGCTCTGCCGACAGCGAGCACCATGAGATGCTGAGTCGCTGGGAAAGCAGAGATCCCCAGTGCTGTTGGGCCTGTGGATAGGCTGCAGAGGTATAGTGAAGACCAGCAAGAGCTTTCAGGGCTGGCACCTTCCTTGTGGGAGAAGGAGCCAGACGTTTGCCTTTTCAGAAAAAGTTTCTGCCGAGAACGAGCACCGTGACATGCTGAGTCTCTGGGAAAGCAGAGATCCCCAGTGCTGTTGCGGCTAAAGATAGGCTGCAGAGGGATAGTGAAGACCTGCAAGAGCTTTCAGGGCTGGCAGCTTCCTTGTGGGAGAAGGAGCCAGACGTTTGCCTTTTCAGAAAAAGTTTCTGCCGAGAACGAGCACCGTGACATGCAGAGTCTCTGGGAAAGCACAGATCCCCAGTTCTGTTGCGGCTAAAGATAGGCTGCAGAGGGATAGTGAAGACCAGCAAGATCTTTCAGGGCTGGCACCTTCCTTGTGGGAGAAGGAGCCAGACGTTTGCCTTTTCAGAAAAGGTTTCTGCCGAGAACGAGCACCGTGACATGCTGAGTCTCTGGGAAAGCAGAGATCCCCAGTGCTGTTGCGGCTAAAGATAGGCTGCAGAGGGATAGTGAAGACCTGCAAGAGCTTTCAGGGCTGGCACCTTCCTTGTGGGAGAAGGAGCCAGACGTTTGCCTTTTCAGGAAAAGGCTCTGCCGAGAACGAGCACCGTGACATGCTGAGTCTCTGGCAAAGCAGAGATCCCCAGTGCTGTTGTGCCTGTGGATAGGCTGCAGGGGGACTGTGAAGACCTGCAAGAGCTTTCAGGGCTGGCACCTTCCTTGTGGGAGGAGGAGCCAGACGTTTGCCTTTTCAGAAAACGTTTCTGCCGAGAACGAGCACCGTGACATGCGGAGTCTCTGGGAAAGCAGAGATCCCCAGTGCTGTTGTGCCTGTGGATAGGCTGCAGGGGCACCGTAAAGACCAGCAAGAGCTTTCAGGGCTGGCACCTTCCTTGTGGGAGAAGGAGCCAGACGTTTGCCTTTTCAGAAAAGGCTCTGCCGACAGCGAGCACCATGAGATGCTGAGTCTCTGGCAAAGCAGAGATCCCCAGTGCTGTTGTGCCTGTGGATAGGCTGCAGAGGGATAGTGAAGACCTGCAAGAGCTTTCAGGGCTGGCACCTTCCTTGTGGGAGAAGGAGCCAGACGTTTGCCTTTTCAGAAAAAGTTTCTGCCAAGAACGAGCACCGTGACATGCTGAGTCTCTGGGAAAGCAGAGATCCCCAGTGCTGTTGCAGCTAAAGATAGGCTGCAGAGGGATAGTGAAGACCTGCAAGAGCTTTCAGGGCTAGCACCTTCCTTGTGGGAGAAGGAGCCAGACGTTTGCCTTTCCAGAAAAAGTTTCTGCCGAGAACGAGCACCGTGACATGCTGAGTCTCTGGGAAAGCAGAGATCCCCAGTGCTGTTGTGCCTGTGGATAGGCTGAAGGGGGTCGGTGAAGACCTGCAAGAGCTTTCAGGGCTGGCACCTTCCTTGTGGGAGAAGGAGCCAGACGTTTGCCTTTTCAGAAAAGGCTCTGCCGACAGCGAGCACCATGAGATGCTGAGTCGCTGGGAAAGCAGAGATCCCCAGTGCTGTTGGGCCTGTGGATAGTCTGCAGAGGTATAGTGAAGACCAGCAAGAGCTTTCAGGGCTGGCACCTTCCTTGTGGGAGAAGGAGCCAGACGTTTGCCTTTTCAGAAAAGTTTTCTGCCGAGAACGAGCACCGTGACATGCTGAGTCTGTGGGAAAGCAGAGATCCCCAGTGCTGTTGCGGCTAAAGATAGGCTGCAGAGGGATAGTGAAGACCTGCAAGAGCTTTCAGGGCTGGCACCTTCCTTGTGGGAGAAGGAGCCAGACGTTTGCCTTTTCAGAAAAAGGCTCTTCCGAGAACGAGCACCGTGACATGCTGAGTCTCTGGCAAAGCAGAGATCCCCAGTGCTGTTGTGCCTGTGGATAGGCTGCAGGGGGACGGTGAAGACCTGCAAGAGCTTTCAGGGCTGGCACCTTCCTTGTGGGAGGAGGAGCCAGACGTTTGCCTTTTCAGAAAACGTTTCTGCCGAGAACGAGCACCGTGACATGCCGAGTCTCTGGGAAAGCAGAGATCCCCAGTGCTGTTGTGCCTGTGGATAGGCTGCAGGGGCACCGTAAAGACCAGCAAGATCTTTCAGGGCTGGCACCTTCCTTGTGGGAGAAGGAGCCAGAAGTTTGCCTTTTCAGAAAAAGTGTCTGCCGAGAACGAGCACCGTGACATGCTGAGTCTCTGGGAAAGCAGAGATCCCCAGTGATGTTGTGCCTGTGGATAGGCTGCAGAGGGATAGTGAAGACCTGCAAGAGCTTTCAGGGCTGGCACCTTCCTTGTGGGAGAAGGAGCCAGACGTTTGCCTTTTCAGAAAAAGTTTCTGCCGAGAACGAGCACCGTGACATGCTGAGTCTCTGGGAAAGCAGAGATCCCCAGTGCTGTTGCAGCTAAAGATAGGCTGCAGAGGGATAGTGAAGACCTGCAAGAGCTTTCAGGGCTAGCACCTTCCTTGTGGGAGAAGGAGCCAGACGTTTGCCTTTTCAGAAAAAGTTTCTGCCGAGAACGAGCACCGTGACATGCTGAGTCTCTGGCAAAGCAGAGATCCCCAGTGCTGTTGTGCCTGTGGATAGGCTGCAGGGGCACCATAAAGACCAGCAAGATCTTTCACGGCTGGCACCTTCCTTGTGGGAGAAGGAGCCAGACGTTTGCCTTTTCAGAAAAAGTTTCTGCCGAGAACGAGCACCGTGACATGCAGAGTCTCTGGGAAAGCAGAGATCCCCAGTGCTGTTGCGGCTAAAGATAGGCTGCAGAGGGATAGTGAAGACCAGCAAGAGCTTTCAGGGCTGGCACCTTCCTTGTGGGAGAAGGAGCCAGACGTTTGCCTTTTCAGAAAAAGTTTCTGCCGAGAACGAGCACCGTGACATGCTGAGTCTCTGGGAAAGCAGAGATCCCCAGAGCTGTTGTGCCTGTGGATAGGCTGCAGGGGGACGGTGAAGACCAGCAAGATCTTTCAGGGCTGGCACCTTCCTTGTGGGAGAAGGAGCCAGACGTTTGCCTTTTCAGAAAAAGTTTCTACCGAGAACGAGCACCGTGACATGCAGAGTCTCTGGGAAAGCACAGATCCCCAGTGCTGTTGCGGCTAAAGATAGGCTGCAGAGGGATAGTGAAGACCAGCAAAAGCTTTCAGGGCTGGCACCTTCCTTGTGGGAGAAGGAGCCGTAAGTTTGCCTTTTCAGAAAAAGTTTCTGCCGAGAACGAGCACCGTGACATGCTGAGTCTCTGGGAAAGCAGAGATCCCCAGTGCTGTTGCGGCTAAAGATAGGCTGCAGAGGGATAGTGAAGACCTGCAAGATCTTTCAGGGCTGGCACCTTCCTTGTGGGAGAAGGAGCCAGACGTTTGCCTTTTCAGAAAAAGTTTCTGCCGAGAACGAGCACCGTGACATGCTGAGTCTCTGGGAAAGCAGAGATCCCCACAGCTGTTGTGCCTGTGGATAGGCTGCAGGGGGACGGTGAAGACCAGCAAGATCTTTCAGGGCTGGCACCTTCCTTGTGGGAGAAGGAGCCAGACGTTTGCCTTTTCAGAAAAAGTTTCTGCCGAGAACGAGCACCGTGACATGCAGAGTCTCTGGGAAAGCACAGATCCCCAGTGCTGTTGCGGCTAAAGATAGGCTGCAGAGGGATAGTGAAGACCAGCAAGAGCTTTCAGGGCTGGCACCTTCCTTGTGGGAGAAGGAGCCGTAAGTTTGCCTTTTCAGAAAAAGTTTCTGCCGAGAACGAGCACCGTGACATGCTGAGTCTCTGGGAAAGCAGAGATCCCCAGTGCTGTTGCGGCTAAAGATAGGCTGCAGAGGGATAGTGAAGACCTGCAAGATCTTTCAGGGCTGGCACCTTCCTTGTGGGAGAAGGAGCCAGACGTTTGCCTTTTCAGAAAAAGTTTCTGCCGAGAACGAGCACCGTGACATGCTGAGTGTCTGGGAAAGCAGAGATCCCCAGTGCTGTTGCGGCTAAAGATAGGCTGCAGAGGGATAGTGAAGACCAGCAAGAGCTTTCAGGGCTGGCAGCTTCCTTGTGGGAGAAGGAGCCAGACGTTTGCCTTTTCAGAAAAAGTTTCTGCCGAGAACGAGCACCGTGACATGCTGAGTCTCTGGGAAAGCAGAGATCCCCAGTGCTGTTGCGGCTAAAGATAGGCTGCAGAGGGATAGTGAAGACCAGCAAGAGCTTTCAGTGCTGGCACCTTCCTTGTGGGAGAAGGAGCCAGACGTTTGCCTTTTCAGAAAAAGTTTCTGCCGAGAACGAGCACCGTGACATGCTGAGTCTCTGGGAAAGCAGAGATCCCCAGTGCTGTTGCGGCTAAAGATAGGCTGCAGAGGGATAGTGAAGAACTGCAAGAGCTTTCAGGGCTGGCAGCTTCCTTGTGGGAGAAGGAGCCAGACGTTTGCCTTTTCAGAAAAAGTTTCTGCCGAGAACGAGCACCGTGACATGCTGAGTCTCTGGGAAAGCACAGATCCCCAGTTCTGTTGCGGCTAAAGATAGGCTGCAGAGGGATAGTGAAGACCAGCAAGATCTTTCAGGGCTGGCACCTTCCTTGTGGGAGAAGGAGCCAGACGTTTGCCTTTTCAGAAAAAGTTTCTGCCGAGAACGAGCACCGTGACATGCTGAGTCTCTGGGAAAGCAGAGATCCCCAGTGCTGTTGCGGCTAAAGATAGGCTGCAGAGGGATAGTGAAGACCTGCAAGAGCTTTCAGGGCTGGCACCTTCCTTGTGGGAGGAGGAGCCAGACGTTTGCCTTTTCAGAAAACGTTTCTGCCGAGAACGAGCACCGTGACATGCCGAGTCTCTGGGAAAGCAGAGATCCCCAGTGCTGTTGTGCCTGTGGATAGGCTGCAGGGGGACGGTGAAGACCAGCAAGATCTTTCAGGGCTGGCACCTTCCTTGTGGGAGAAGGAGCCAGACGTTTGCCTTTTCAGAAAAGGCTCTGCCGACAGCGAGCACCATGAGATGCTGAGTCTCTGGGAAAGCAGAGATCCCCAGTGCTGTTGTGCCTGTGGATAGGCTGCAGAGGGATAGTGAAGACCTGCAAGAGCTTTCAGGGCTGGCACCTTCCTTGTGGGAGAAGGAGCCAGACGTTTGCCTTTTCAGAAAAAGTTTCTGCCGAGAACGAGCACCGTGACATGCTGAGTCTCTGGGAAAGCAGAGATCCCCAGTGCTGTTGCAGCTAAAGATAGGCTGCAGAGGGATAGTGAAGACCTGCAAGATCTTTCAGGGCTGGCACCTTCCTTGTGGGAGAAGGAGCCAGACGTTTGCCTTTTCAGAAAAGGCTCTGCCGACAGCGAGGACCATGAGATGCTGAGTCTCTGGGAAAGCAGAGATCCCCAGTGCTGTTGTGCCTGTGGATAGGCTGCAGAGGGATAGTGAAGACCTGCAAGATCTTTCAGGGCTGGCACCTTCCTTGTGGGAGAAGGAGCCAGACGTTTGCCTTTTCAGAAAAAGTTTCTGCCGAGAACGAGCACCGTGACATGCTGAGTCTCTGGGAAAGCAGAGATCCCCAGTGCTGTTGCGGCTAAAGATAGGCTGCAGAGGGATAGTGAAGAACTGCAAGAGCTTTCAGGGCTGGCAGCTTCCTTGTGGGAGAAGGAGCCAGACGTTTGCCTTTTCAGAAAAAGTTTCTGCCGAGAACGAGCACCGTGACATGCTGAGTCTCTGGGAAAGCACAGATCCCCAGTTCTGTTGCGGCTAAAGATAGGCTGCAGAGGGATAGTGAAGACCAGCAAGATCTTTCAGGGCTGGCACCTTCCTTGTGGGAGAAGGAGCCAGACGTTTGCCTTTTCAGAAAAAGTTTCTGCCGAGAACGAGCACCGTGACATGCTGAGTCTCTGGGAAAGCAGAGATCCCCAGTGCTGTTTCGGCTAAAGATAGGCTGCAGAGGGATAGTGAAGACCTGCAAGAGCTTTCAGGGCTGGCAGCTTCCTTGTGGGAGAAGGAGCCAGACGTTTGCCTTTTCAGAAAAGGCTCTGCCGACAGCGAGCACCATGAGATGCTGAGTCGCTGGGAAAGCAGAGATCCCCAGTGCTGTTGGGCCTGTGGATAGGCTGCAGAGGTATAGTGAAGACCAGCAAGAGCTTTCAGGACTGGCACCTTCCTTGTGGGAGAAGGAGCCAGACGTTTGCCTTTTCAGAAAAAGTTTCTGCCGAGAACGAGCACCGTGACATGCTGAGTCTCTGGGAAAGCAGAGATCCCCAGTGCTGTTGCGGCTAAAGATAGGCTGCAGAGGGATAGTGAAGAACTGCAAGAGCTTTCAGCGCTGGCAGCTTCCTTGTGGGAGAAGGAGCCAGACGTTTGCCTTTTCAGAAAAAGTTTCTGCCGAGAACGAGCACCGTGACATGCGGAGTCTCTGGGAAAGCAGAGATCCCCAGTGCTGTTGTGCCTGTGGATAGGCTGCAGGGGGACGGTGAAGACCAGCAAGAGCTTTCAGGGCTGGCACCTTCCTTGTGGGAGAAGGAGCCAGACGTTTGCCTTTTCAGAAAAAGTTTCTGCCGAGAACGAGCCCCGTGACATGCTGAGTCTCTGGGAAAGCAGAGATCCCCAGTGCTGTTGCGGCTAAAGATAGGCTGCAGAGGGATAGTGAAGACCTGCAAGAGCTTTCAGGGCTGGCACCTTCCTTGTGGGAGAAGGAGCCAGACGTTTGCCTTTTCAGAAAAAGGCTCTGCCGAGAACGAGCACCGTGACATGCTGAGTCTCTGGCAAAGCAGAGATCCCCAGTGCTGTTGTGCCTGTGGATAGGCTGCAGGGGGACGGTGAAGACCTGCAAGAGCTTTCAGGGCTGGCACCTTCCTTGTGGGAGAAGGAGCCAGACGTTTGCCTTTTCAGAAAAGGCTCTGCCGACAGCGAGCACCATGAGATGCTGAGTCTCTGGGAAAGCAGAGATCCCCAGTGCTGTTGTGCCTGTGGATAGGCTGCAGAGGGATAGTGAAGACCTGCAAGATCTTTCAGGGCTGGCACCTTCCTTTTGGGAGAAGGAGCCAGACGTTTGCCTTTTCAGAAAAAGTTTCTGCCGAGAACGAGCACCGTGACATGCTGAGTCTCTGGGAAAGCAGAGATCCCCAGTGCTGTTGCAGCTAAAGATAGGCTGCAGAGGGATAGTGAAGACCTGCAAGAGCTTTCAGGGCTAGCACCTTCCTTGTGGGAGAAGGAGCCAGACGTTTGCCTTTTCAGAAAAAGTTTCTGCCGAGAACGAGCACCGTGACATGCTGAGTCTCTGGGAAAGCAGAGATCCCCAGTGCTGTTGCGGCTAAAGATAGGCTGCAGAGGGATAGTGAAGACCTGCAAGAGCTTTCAGGGCTGGCACCTTCCTTGTGGGAGGAGGAGCCAGACGTTTGCCTTTTCAGAAAACGTTTCTGCCGAGAACGAGCACCGTGACATGCTGAGTCTCTGGGAAAGCAGAGATCCCCAGTGCTGTTGTGCCTGTGGATAGGCTGCAGAGGGATAGTGAAGACCAGCAAGATCTTTCAGGGCTGGCACCTTCCTTGTGGGGGAAGGAGCCAGACGTTTGCCTTTTCAGAAAAGTTTTCTGCCGAGAACGAGCACCGTGACATGCTGAGTCTGTGGGAAAGCAGAGATCCCCAGTGCTGTTGCAGCTAAAGATAGGCTGCAGAGGGATAGTGAAGACCTGCAAGAGCTTTCAGGGCTGGCACCTTCCTTGTGGGAGAAGGAGCCAGACGTTTGCCTTTTCAGAAAAGGCTCTGCCGACAGCGAGCACCATGAGATGCTGAGTCGCTGGGAAAGCAGAGAACCCCAGTGCTGTTGGGCCTGTGGATAGGCTGCAGAGGTATAGTGAAGACCAGCAAGAGCTTTCAGGGCTGGCACCTTCCTTGTGGGAGAAGGAGCCAGACGTTTGCCTTTTCAGAAAAAGTTTCTGCCGAGAACGAGCACCGTGACATGCTGAGTCTCTGGGAAAGCAGAGATCCCCAGTGCTGTTGCGGCTAAAGATAGGCTGCAGAGGGATAGTGAAGACCTGCAAGAGCTTTCAGGGCTGGCAGCTTCCTTGTGGGAGAAGGAGCCAGACGTTTGCCTTTTCAGAAAAAGTTTCTGCCGAGAACGAGCACCGTGACATGCCGAGTCTCTGGGAAAGCAGAGATCCCCAGTGCTGTTGTGCCTGTGGATAGGCTGCAGGGGGACGGTGAAGACCAGCAAGATCTTTCAGGGCTGGCACCTTCCTTGTGGGAGAAGGAGCCAGACGTTTGCCTTTTCAGAAAAGGCTCTGCCGACAGCGAGCACCATGAGATGCTGAGTCTCTGGGAAAGCAGAGATCCCCAGTGCTGTTGTGCCTGTGGATAGGCTGCAGAGGGATAGTGAAGACCTGCAAGAGCTTTCAGGGCTGGCACCTTCCTTGTGGGAGAAGGAGCCAGACGTTTGCCTTTTCAGAAAAAGTTTCTGCCGAGAACGAGCACCGTGACATGCTGAGTCTCTGGGAAAGCAGAGATCCCCAGAGCTGTTGTGCCTGTGGATAGGCTGCAGGGGGACGGTGAAGACCAGCAAGAGCTTTCAGGGCTGGCACCTTCCTTGTGGGAGAAGGAGCCAGACGTTTGCCTTTTCAGAAAAAGTTTCTGCCGAGAACGAGCACCGTGACATGCTGAGTCTCTGGGAAAGCAGAGATCCCCAGTGCTGTTCTGCCTGTGGATAGGCTGCAGGGGGACGGTGAAGACCAGCAAGATCTTTCAGGGCTGGCACCTTCCTTGTGGGAGAAGGAGCCAGACGTTTGCCTTTTCAGAAAAAGTTTCTGCCGAGAACGAGCACCGTGACATGCGGAGTCTCTGGGAAAGCACAGATCCCCAGTTCTGTTGCGGCTAAAGATAGGCTGCAGAGGGATACTGAAGAAGAGCAAGATCTTTCAGGGCTGGCACCTTCCTTGTGGGAGAAGGAGCCAGACGTTTGCCTTTTCAGAAAAAGTTTCTGCCGAGAACGAGCACCGTGACATGCTGAGTGTCTGGGAAAGCAGAGATCCCCAGTGCTGTTGTGCCTGTGGATAGGCTGCAGGGGGACGGTGAAGACCAGCAAGATCTTTCAGGGCTGGCACCTTCCTTGTGGGGGAAGGAGCCAGACGTTTGCCTTTTCAGAAAAGGCTCTGCCGAGAACGAGCACCGTGACATGCTGAGTCTCTGGGAAAGCAGAGATCCCCAGTGCTGTTGTGCCTGTGGATAGGCTGCAGAGGGATAGTGAAGACCTGCAAGAGCTTTCAGGGCTGGCACCTTCCTTGTGGGAGAAGGAGCCAGACGTTTGCCTTTTCAGAAAAAGTTTCTGCCGAGAACGAGCACCGTGACATGCTGAGTCTCTGGGAAAGCAGAGATCCCCAGTGCTGTTCTGCCTGTGGATAGGCTGCAGGGGGATGGTGAAGACCAGCAAGATCTTTCAGGGCTGGCACCTTCCTTGTGGGGGAAGGAGCCAGACGTTTGCCTTTTCATAAAAAGTTTCTGCCGAGAACGAGCACCGTGACTTGCTGAGTCTGTGGGAAAGCAGAGATCCCCAGTGCTGTTTCGGCTAAAGATAGGCTGCAGAGGGATAGTGAAGACCTGCAAGAGCTTTCAGGGCTGGCACCTTCCTTGTGGGGGAAGGAGCCAGACGTTTGCCTTTTCAGAAAAAGTTTCTGCCGAGAACGAGCACCGTGACATGCTGAGTCTCTGGGAAAGCAGAGATCCCCAGTGCTGTTCTGCCTGTGGATAGGCTGCAGGGGGATGGTGAAGACCAGCAAGATCTTTCAGGGCTGGCACCTTCCTTGTGGGGGAAGGAGCCAGACGTTTGCCTTTTCAGAAAAGTTTTCTGCCGAGAACGAGCACCGTGACATGCTGAGTCTGTGGGAAAGCAGAGATCCCCAGTGCTGTTTCGGCTAAAGATAGGCTGCAGAGGGATAGTGAAGACCTGCAAGAGCTTTCAGGGCTGGCACCTTCCTTGTGGGAGAAGGAGCCAGACGTTTGCCTTTTCAGAAAAGGCTCTGCCGACAGCGAGCACCATGAGATGCTGAGTCGCTGGGAAAGCAGAGATCCCCAGTGCTGTTGTGCCTGTGGATAGGCTGCAGAGGGATAGTGAAGACCTGCAAGAGCTTTCAGGTCTGGCACCTTCCTTGTGGGAGAAGGAGCCAGACGTTTGCCTTTTCAGAAAAAGTTTCTGCCGAGAACGAGCACCGTGACATGCTGAGTCTCTGGGAAAGCAGAGATCCCCAGTGCTGTTGTGCCTGTGGATAGGCTGCAGGGGGACGGTGAAGACCAGCAAGATCTTTCTCGGCTGGCACCTTCCTTGTGGGAGAAGGAGCCAGACGTTTGCCTTTTCAGAAAAAGTTTCTGCCGAGAACGAGCACCGTGACATGCTGAGTCTCTGGGAAAGCAGAGATCCCCAGTGCTGTTGTGCCTGTGGATAGGCTGCAGGGGGACGGTGAAGACCAGCAAGAGCTTTCAGGGCTGGCACCTTCCTTGTGGGAGAAGGAGCCAGACGTTTGCCTTTTCAGAAAAAGTTTCTGCCGAGAACGAGCACCGTGACATGCGGAGTCTCTGGGAAAGCACAGATCCCCAGTTCTGTTGCGGCTAAAGATAGGCTGCAGAGGGATAGTGAAGACCTGCAAGAGCTTTCAGGGCTGGCACCTTCCTTGTGGGAGAAGGAGCCAGACGTTTGCCTTTTCAGAAAAAGTTTCTGCCGAGAACGAGCACCGTGACATGCTGAGTCTCTGGGAAAGCAGAGATCCCCAGTGCTGTTGGGCCTGTGGATAGGCTGCAGAGGTATTGTGAAGACCAGCAAGAGCTTTCAGGGCTGGCACCTTCCTTGTGGGAGAAGGAGCCAGACGTTTGCCTTTTCAGAAAAAGTTTCTGCCGAGAACGAGCACCGTGACATGCTGAGTCTCTGGGAAAGCAGAGATCCCCAGTGCTGTTGCGGCTAAAGATAGGCTGCAGAGGGATAGTGAAGACCTGCAAGAGCTTTCAGGGCTGGCAGCTTCCTTGTGGGAGAAGGAGCCAGACGTTTGCCTTTTCAGAAAAAGTTTCTGCCGAGAACGAGCACCGTGACATGTGGAGTCTCTGGGAAAGCACAGATCCCCAGTTCTGTTGCGGCTAAAGATAGGCTGCAGAGGGATACTGAAGAAGAGCAAGATCTTTCAGGGCTGGCACCTTCCTTGTGGGAGAAGGAGCCAGAAGTTTGCCTTTTCAGAAAAAGTTTCTGCCGAGAACGAGCACCGTGACATGCTGAGTCTCTGGGAAAGCAGAGATCCCCAGTGCTGTTGTGCCTGTGGATAGGCTGCAGGGGGATGGTGAAGACCAGCAAGATCTTTCAGGGCTGGCACCTTCCTTGTGGGGGAAGGAGCCAGACGTTTGCCTTTTCAGAAAAGGCTCTGCCGACAACGAGCACCATGAGATGCTGAGTCTCTGGGAAAGCAGAGATCCCCAGTGCTGTTGTGCCTGTGGATAGGCTGCAGAGGGATAGTGAAGACCTGCAAGAGCTTTCAGGGCTGGCACCTTCCTTGTGGGAGAAGGAGCCAGACGTTTGCCTTTTCAGAAAAAGTTTCTGCCGAGAACGAGCACCGTGACATGCTGAGTCTCTGGGAAAGCAGAGATCCCCAGTGCTGTTCTGCCTGTGGATAGGCTGCAGGGGGATGGTGAAGACCAGCAAGATCTTTCAGGGCTGGCACCTTCCTTGTGGGGGAAGGAGCCAGACGTTTGCCTTTTCAGAAAAGTTTTCTGTCGAGAACGAGCACCGTGACATGCTGAGTCTGTGGGAAAGCAGAGATCCCCAGTGCTGTTTCGGCTAAAGATAGGCTGCAGAGGGATAGTGAAGACCTGCAAGAGCTTTCAGGGCTGGCAGCTTCCTTGTGGGAGAAGGAGCCAGACGTTTGCCTTTTCAGAAAAGGCTCTGCCGACAGCGAGCACCATGAGATGCTGAGTCGCTGGGAAAGCAGAGATCCCCAGTGCTGTTGGGCCTGTGGATAGGCTGCAGAGGTATAGTGAAGACCAGCAAGAGCTTTCAGGGCTGGCACCTTCCTTGTGGGAGAAGGAGCCAGACGTTTGCCTTTTCAGAAAAAGTTTCTGCCGAGAACGAGCACCGTGACATGCTGAGTCTCTGGGAAAGCAGAGATCCCCAGTGCTGTTGCGGCTAAAGATAGGCTGCAGAGGGATAGTGAAGACCTGCAAGAGCTTTCAGGGCTGGCAGCTTCCTTGTGGGAGAAGGAGCCAGACGTTTGCCTTTTCAGAAAAAGTTTCTGCCGAGAACGAGCACCGTGACATGCAGAGTCTCTGGGAAAGCACAGATCCCCAGTTCTGTTGCGGCTAAAGATAGGCTGCAGAGGGATAGTGAAGACCAGCAAGATCTTTCAGGGCTGGCACCTTCCTTGTGGGAGAAGGAGCCAGACGTTTGCCTTTTCAGAAAAGGTTTCTGCCGAGAACGAGCACCGTGACATGCTGAGTCTCTGGGAAAGCAGAGATCCCCAGTGCTGTTGCGGCTAAAGATAGGCTGCAGAGGGATAGTGAAGACCTGCAAGAGCTTTCAGGGCTGGCACCTTCCTTGTGGGAGAAGGAGCCAGACGTTTGCCTTTTCAGGAAAAGGCTCTGCCGAGAACGAGCACCGTGACATGCTGAGTCTCTGGCAAAGCAGAGATCCCCAGTGCTGTTGTGCCTGTGGATAGGCTGCAGGGGGACTGTGAAGACCTGCAAGAGCTTTCAGGGCTGGCACCTTCCTTGTGGGAGGAGGAGCCAGACGTTTGCCTTTTCAGAAAACGTTTCTGCCGAGAACGAGCACCGTGACATGCGGAGTCTCTGGGAAAGCAGAGATCCCCAGTGCTGTTGTGCCTGTGGATAGGCTGCAGGGGCACCGTAAAGACCAGCAAGAGCTTTCAGGGCTGGCACCTTCCTTGTGGGAGAAGGAGCCAGACGTTTGCCTTTTCAGAAAAGGCTCTGCCGACAGCGAGCACCATGAGATGCTGAGTCTCTGGCAAAGCAGAGATCCCCAGTGCTGTTGTGCCTGTGGATAGGCTGCAGAGGGATAGTGAAGACCTGCAAGAGCTTTCAGGGCTGGCACCTTCCTTGTGGGAGAAGGAGCCAGACGTTTGCCTTTTCAGAAAAAGTTTCTGCCGAGAACGAGCACCGTGACATGCTGAGTCTCTGGGAAAGCAGAGATCCCCAGTGCTGTTGCAGCTAAAGATAGGCTGCAGAGGGATAGTGAAGACCTGCAAGAGCTTTCAGGGCTAGCACCTTCCTTGTGGGAGAAGGAGCCAGACGTTTGCCTTTTCAGAAAAAGTTTCTGCCGAGAACGAGCACCGTGACATGCTGAGTCTCTGGCAAAGCAGAGATCCCCAGTGCTGTTGTGCCTGTGGATAGGCTGCAGGGGCACCGTAAAGACCAGCAAGATCTTTCAGGGCTGGCACCTTCCTTGTGGGAGAAGGAGCCAGAAGTTTGCCTTTTCAGAAAAAGTTTCTGCCGAGAACGAGCACCGTGACATGCAGAGTCTCTGGGAAAGCAGAGATCCCCAGTGCTGTTGCGGCTAAAGATAGGCTGCAGAGGGATAGTGAAGACCAGCAAGAGCTTTCAGGGCTGGCACCTTCCTTGTGGGAGAAGGAGCCAGACGTTTGCCTTTTCAGAAAAAGTTTCTGCCGAGAACGAGCACCGTGACATGCTGAGTCTCTGGGAAAGCAGAGATCCCCAGTGCTGTTGCGGCTAAAGATAGGCTGCAGAGGGATAGTGAAGACCTGCAAGATCTTTCAGGGCTGGCACCTTCCTTGTGGGAGAAGGAGCCAGACGTTTGCCTTTTCAGAAAAGTTTTCTGCCGAGAACGAGCACCGTGACATGCTGAGTCTGTGGGAAAGCAGAGATCCCCAGTGCTGTTTCGGCTAAAGATAGGCTGCAGAGGGATAGTGAAGACCTGCAAGAGCTTTCAGGGCTGGCAACTTCCTTGTGGGGGAAGGAGCCAGACGTTTGCCTTTTCAGAAAAAGTTTCTGCCGAGAACGAGCACCGTGACATGCTGAGTCTCTGGGAAAGCAGAGATCCCCAGTGCTGTTCTGCCTGTGGATAGGCTGCAGGGGGATGGTGAAGAACAGCAAGATCTTTCAGGGCTGGCACCTTCCTTGTGGGGGAAGGAGCCAGACGTTTGCCTTTTCAGAAAAGTTTTCTGTCGAGAACGAGCACCGTGACATGCTGAGTCTGTGGGAAAGCAGAGATCCCCAGTGCTGTTTCGGCTAAAGATAGGCTGCAGAGGGATAGTGAAGACCTGCAAGAGCTTTCAGGGCTGGCAGCTTCCTTGTGGGAGAAGGAGCCAGACGTTTGCCTTTTCAGAAAAGGCTCTGCCGACAGCGAGCACCATGAGATGCTGAGTCGCTGGGAAAGCAGAGATCCCCAGTGCTGTTGGGCCTGTGGATAGGCTGCAGAGGTATAGTGAAGACCAGCAAGAGCTTTCAGGGCTGGCACCTTCCTTGTGGGAGAAGGAGCCAGACGTTTGCCTTTTCAGAAAAAGTTTCTGCCGAGAACGAGCACCGTGACATGCTGAGTCTCTGGGAAAGCAGAGATCCCCAGTGCTGTTGCGGCTAAAGATAGGCTGCAGAGGGATAGTGAAGACCTGCAAGAGCTTTCAGGGCTGGCAGCTTCCTTGTGGGAGAAGGAGCCAGACGTTTGCCTTTTCAGAAAAAGTTTCTGCCGAGAACGAGCACCGTGACATGCAGAGTCTCTGGGAAAGCACAGATCCCCAGTTCTGTTGCGGCTAAAGATAGGCTGCAGAGGGATAGTGAAGACCAGCAAGATCTTTCAGGGCTGGCACCTTCCTTGTGGGAGAAGGAGCCAGACGTTTGCCTTTTCAGAAAAGGTTTCTGCCGAGAACGAGCACCGTGACATGCTGAGTCTCTGGGAAAGCAGAGATCCCCAGTGCTGTTGCGGCTAAAGATAGGCTGCAGAGGGATAGTGAAGACCTGCAAGAGCTTTCAGGGCTGGCACCTTCCTTGTGGGAGAAGGAGCCAGACGTTTGCCTTTTCAGGAAAAGGCTCTGCCGAGAACGAGCACCGTGACATGCTGAGTCTCTGGCAAAGCAGAGATCCCCAGTGCTGTTGTGCCTGTGGATAGGCTGCAGGGGGACTGTGAAGACCTGCAAGAGCTTTCAGGGCTGGCACCTTCCTTGTGGGAGGAGGAGCCAGACGTTTGCCTTTTCAGAAAACGTTTCTGCCGAGAACGAGCACCGTGACATGCGGAGTCTCTGGGAAAGCAGAGATCCCCAGTGCTGTTGTGCCTGTGGATAGGCTGCAGGGGCACCGTAAAGACCAGCAAGAGCTTTCAGGGCTGGCACCTTCCTTGTGGGAGAAGGAGCCAGACGTTTGCCTTTTCAGAAAAGGCTCTGCCGACAGCGAGCACCATGAGATGCTGAGTCTCTGGCAAAGCAGAGATCCCCAGTGCTGTTGTGCCTGTGGATAGGCTGCAGAGGGATAGTGAAGACCTGCAAGAGCTTTCAGGGCTGGCACCTTCCTTGTGGGAGAAGGAGCCAGACGTTTGCCTTTTCAGAAAAAGTTTCTGCCAAGAACGAGCACCGTGACATGCTGAGTCTCTGGGAAAGCAGAGATCCCCAGTGCTGTTGCAGCTAAAGATAGGCTGCAGAGGGATAGTGAAGACCTGCAAGAGCTTTCAGGGCTAGCACCTTCCTTGTGGGAGAAGGAGCCAGACGTTTGCCTTTCCAGAAAAAGTTTCTGCCGAGAACGAGCACCGTGACATGCTGAGTCTCTGGGAAAGCAGAGATCCCCAGTGCTGTTGTGCCTGTGGATAGGCTGAAGGGGGTCGGTGAAGACCTGCAAGAGCTTTCAGGGCTGGCACCTTCCTTGTGGGAGAAGGAGCCAGACGTTTGCCTTTTCAGAAAAGGCTCTGCCGACAGCGAGCACCATGAGATGCTGAGTCGCTGGGAAAGCAGAGATCCCCAGTGCTGTTGGGCCTGTGGATAGTCTGCAGAGGTATAGTGAAGACCAGCAAGAGCTTTCAGGGCTGGCACCTTCCTTGTGGGAGAAGGAGCCAGACGTTTGCCTTTTCAGAAAAGTTTTCTGCCGAGAACGAGCACCGTGACATGCTGAGTCTGTGGGAAAGCAGAGATCCCCAGTGCTGTTGCGGCTAAAGATAGGCTGCAGAGGGATAGTGAAGACCTGCAAGAGCTTTCAGGGCTGGCACCTTCCTTGTGGGAGAAGGAGCCAGACGTTTGCCTTTTCAGAAAAAGGCTCTTCCGAGAACGAGCACCGTGACATGCTGAGTCTCTGGCAAAGCAGAGATCCCCAGTGCTGTTGTGCCTGTGGATAGGCTGCAGGGGGACGGTGAAGACCTGCAAGAGCTTTCAGGGCTGGCACCTTCCTTGTGGGAGGAGGAGCCAGACGTTTGCCTTTTCAGAAAACGTTTCTGCCGAGAACGAGCACCGTGACATGCCGAGTCTCTGGGAAAGCAGAGATCCCCAGTGCTGTTGTGCCTGTGGATAGGCTGCAGGGGCACCGTAAAGACCAGCAAGATCTTTCAGGGCTGGCACCTTCCTTGTGGGAGAAGGAGCCAGAAGTTTGCCTTTTCAGAAAAAGTGTCTGCCGAGAACGAGCACCGTGACATGCTGAGTCTCTGGGAAAGCAGAGATCCCCAGTGCTGTTGTGCCTGTGGATAGGCTGCAGAGGGATAGTGAAGACCTGCAAGAGCTTTCAGGGCTGGCACCTTCCTTGTGGGAGAAGGAGCCAGACGTTTGCCTTTTCAGAAAAAGTTTCTGCCGAGAACGAGCACCGTGACATGCTGAGTCTCTGGGAAAGCAGAGATCCCCAGTGCTGTTGCAGCTAAAGATAGGCTGCAGAGGGATAGTGAAGACCTGCAAGAGCTTTCAGGGCTAGCACCTTCCTTGTGGGAGAAGGAGCCAGACGTTTGCCTTTTCAGAAAAAGTTTCTGCCGAGAACGAGCACCGTGACATGCTGAGTCTCTGGCAAAGCAGAGATCCCCAGTGCTGTTGTGCCTGTGGATAGGCTGCAGGGGCACCATAAAGACCAGCAAGATCTTTCACGGCTGGCACCTTCCTTGTGGGAGAAGGAGCCAGACGTTTGCCTTTTCAGAAAAAGTTTCTGCCGAGAACGAGCACCGTGACATGCAGAGTCTCTGGGAAAGCAGAGATCCCCAGTGCTGTTGCGGCTAAAGATAGGCTGCAGAGGGATAGTGAAGACCAGCAAGAGCTTTCAGGGCTGGCACCTTCCTTGTGGGAGAAGGAGCCAGACGTTTGCCTTTTCAGAAAAAGTTTCTGCCGAGAACGAGCACCGTGACATGCTGAGTCTCTGGGAAAGCAGAGATCCCCAGAGCTGTTGTGCCTGTGGATAGGCTGCAGGGGGACGGTGAAGACCAGCAAGATCTTTCAGGGCTGGCACCTTCCTTGTGGGAGAAGGAGCCAGACGTTTGCCTTTTCAGAAAAAGTTTCTACCGAGAACGAGCACCGTGACATGCAGAGTCTCTGGGAAAGCACAGATCCCCAGTGCTGTTGCGGCTAAAGATAGGCTGCAGAGGGATAGTGAAGACCAGCAAAAGCTTTCAGGGCTGGCACCTTCCTTGTGGGAGAAGGAGCCGTAAGTTTGCCTTTTCAGAAAAAGTTTCTGCCGAGAACGAGCACCGTGACATGCTGAGTCTCTGGGAAAGCAGAGATCCCCAGTGCTGTTGCGGCTAAAGATAGGCTGCAGAGGGATAGTGAAGACCTGCAAGAGCTTTCAGGGCTGGCACCTTCCTTGTGGGAGAAGGAGCCAGACGTTTGCCTTTTCAGAAAAAGTTTCTGCCGAGAACGAGCACCGTGACATGCTGAGTCTCTGGGAAAGCAGAGATCCCCACAGCTGTTGTGCCTGTGGATAGGCTGCAGGGGGACGGTGAAGACCAGCAAGATCTTTCAGGGCTGGCACCTTCCTTGTGGGAGAAGGAGCCAGACGTTTGCCTTTTCAGAAAAAGTTTCTGCCGAGAACGAGCACCGTGACATGCAGAGTCTCTGGGAAAGCACAGATCCCCAGTGCTGTTGCGGCTAAAGATAGGCTGCAGAGGGATAGTGAAGACCAGCAAGAGCTTTCAGGGCTGGCACCTTCCTTGTGGGAGAAGGAGCCGTAAGTTTGCCTTTTCAGAAAAAGTTTCTGCCGAGAACGAGCACCGTGACATGCTGAGTCTCTGGGAAAGCAGAGATCCCCAGTGCTGTTGCGGCTAAAGATAGGCTGCAGAGGGATAGTGAAGACCTGCAAGATCTTTCAGGGCTGGCACCTTCCTTGTGGGAGAAGGAGCCAGACGTTTGCCTTTTCAGAAAAAGTTTCTGCCGAGAACGAGCACCGTGACATGCTGAGTGTCTGGGAAAGCAGAGATCCCCAGTGCTGTTGCGGCTAAAGATAGGCTGCAGAGGGATAGTGAAGACCAGCAAGAGCTTTCAGGGCTGGCAGCTTCCTTGTGGGAGAAGGAGCCAGACGTTTGCCTTTTCAGAAAAAGTTTCTGCCGAGAACGAGCACCGTGACATGCTGAGTCTCTGGGAAAGCAGAGATCCCCAGTGCTGTTGTGCCTGTGGATAGGCTGAAGGGGGTCGGTGAAGACCTGCAAGAGCTTTCAGGGCTGGCACCTTCCTTGTGGGAGAAGGAGCCAGACGTTTGCCTTTTCAGAAAAGGCTCTGCCGACAGCGAGCACCATGAGATGCTGAGTCGCTGGGAAAGCAGAGATCCCCAGTGCTGTTGGGCCTGTGGATAGTCTGCAGAGGTATAGTGAAGACCAGCAAGAGCTTTCAGGGCTGGCACCTTCCTTGTGGGAGAAGGAGCCAGACGTTTGCCTTTTCAGAAAAGTTTTCTGCCGAGAACGAGCACCGTGACATGCTGAGTCTGTGGGAAAGCAGAGATCCCCAGTGCTGTTGCGGCTAAAGATAGGCTGCAGAGGGATAGTGAAGACCTGCAAGAGCTTTCAGGGCTGGCACCTTCCTTGTGGGAGAAGGAGCCAGACGTTTGCCTTTTCAGAAAAAGGCTCTTCCGAGAACGAGCACCGTGACATGCTGAGTCTCTGGCAAAGCAGAGATCCCCAGTGCTGTTGTGCCTGTGGATAGGCTGCAGGGGGACGGTGAAGACCTGCAAGAGCTTTCAGGGCTGGCACCTTCCTTGTGGGAGGAGGAGCCAGACGTTTGCCTTTTCAGAAAACGTTTCTGCCGAGAACGAGCACCGTGACATGCCGAGTCTCTGGGAAAGCAGAGATCCCCAGTGCTGTTGTGCCTGTGGATAGGCTGCAGGGGCACCGTAAAGACCAGCAAGATCTTTCAGGGCTGGCACCTTCCTTGTGGGAGAAGGAGCCAGAAGTTTGCCTTTTCAGAAAAAGTGTCTGCCGAGAACGAGCACCGTGACATGCTGAGTCTCTGGGAAAGCAGAGATCCCCAGTGCTGTTGTGCCTGTGGATAGGCTGCAGAGGGATAGTGAAGACCTGCAAGAGCTTTCAGGGCTGGCACCTTCCTTGTGGGAGAAGGAGCCAGACGTTTGCCTTTTCAGAAAAAGTTTCTGCCGAGAACGAGCACCGTGACATGCTGAGTCTCTGGGAAAGCAGAGATCCCCAGTGCTGTTGCAGCTAAAGATAGGCTGCAGAGGGATAGTGAAGACCTGCAAGAGCTTTCAGGGCTAGCACCTTCCTTGTGGGAGAAGGAGCCAGACGTTTGCCTTTTCAGAAAAAGTTTCTGCCGAGAACGAGCACCGTGACATGCTGAGTCTCTGGCAAAGCAGAGATCCCCAGTGCTGTTGTGCCTGTGGATAGGCTGCAGGGGCACCATAAAGACCAGCAAGATCTTTCACGGCTGGCACCTTCCTTGTGGGAGAAGGAGCCAGACGTTTGCCTTTTCAGAAAAAGTTTCTGCCGAGAACGAGCACCGTGACATGCAGAGTCTCTGGGAAAGCAGAGATCCCCAGTGCTGTTGCGGCTAAAGATAGGCTGCAGAGGGATAGTGAAGACCAGCAAGATCTTTCAGGGCTGGCACCTTCCTTGTGGGAGAAGGAGCCAGACGTTTGCCTTTTCAGAAAAAGTTTCTGCCGAGAACGAGCACCGTGACATGCTGAGTCTCTGGGAAAGCAGAGATCCCCAGAGCTGTTGTGCCTGTGGATAGGCTGCAGGGGGACGGTGAAGACCAGCAAGATCTTTCAGGGCTGGCACCTTCCTTGTGGGAGAAGGAGCCAGACGTTTGCCTTTTCAGAAAAAGTTTCTACCGAGAACGAGCACCGTGACATGCAGAGTCTCTGGGAAAGCACAGATCCCCAGTGCTGTTGCGGCTAAAGATAGGCTGCAGAGGGATAGTGAAGACCAGCAAAAGCTTTCAGGGCTGGCACCTTCCTTGTGGGAGAAGGAGCCGTAAGTTTGCCTTTTCAGAAAAAGTTTCTGCCGAGAACGAGCACCGTGACATGCTGAGTCTCTGGGAAAGCAGAGATCCCCAGTGCTGTTGCGGCTAAAGATAGGCTGCAGAGGGATAGTGAAGACCTGCAAGATCTTTCAGGGCTGGCACCTTCCTTGTGGGAGAAGGAGCCAGACGTTTGCCTTTTCAGAAAAAGTTTCTGCCGAGAACGAGCACCGTGACATGCTGAGTCTCTGGGAAAGCAGAGATCCCCACAGCTGTTGTGCCTGTGGATAGGCTGCAGGGGGACGGTGAAGACCAGCAAGATCTTTCAGGGCTGGCACCTTCCTTGTGGGAGAAGGAGCCAGACGTTTGCCTTTTCAGAAAAAGTTTCTGCCGAGAACGAGCACCGTGACATGCAGAGTCTCTGGGAAAGCACAGATCCCCAGTGCTGTTGCGGCTAAAGATAGGCTGCAGAGGGATAGTGAAGACCAGCAAGAGCTTTCAGGGCTGGCACCTTCCTTGTGGGAGAAGGAGCCGTAAGTTTGCCTTTTCAGAAAAAGTTTCTGCCGAGAACGAGCACCGTGACATGCTGAGTCTCTGGGAAAGCAGAGATCCCCAGTGCTGTTGCGGCTAAAGATAGGCTGCAGAGGGATAGTGAAGACCTGCAAGATCTTTCAGGGCTGGCACCTTCCTTGTGGGAGAAGGAGCCAGACGTTTGCCTTTTCAGAAAAAGTTTCTGCCGAGAACGAGCACCGTGACATGCTGAGTGTCTGGGAAAGCAGAGATCCCCAGTGCTGTTGCGGCTAAAGATAGGCTGCAGAGGGATAGTGAAGACCAGCAAGAGCTTTCAGGGCTGGCAGCTTCCTTGTGGGAGAAGGAGCCAGACGTTTGCCTTTTCAGAAAAAGTTTCTGCCGAGAACGAGCACCGTGACATGCTGAGTCTCTGGGAAAGCAGAGATCCCCAGTGCTGTTGCGGCTAAAGATAGGCTGCAGAGGGATAGTGAAGACCAGCAAGAGCTTTCAGTGCTGGCACCTTCCTTGTGGGAGAAGGAGCCAGACGTTTGCCTTTTCAGAAAAAGTTTCTGCCGAGAACGAGCACCGTGACATGCTGAGTCTCTGGGAAAGCAGAGATCCCCAGTGCTGTTGCGGCTAAAGATAGGCTGCAGAGGGATAGTGAAGAACTGCAAGAGCTTTCAGGGCTGGCAGCTTCCTTGTGGGAGAAGGAGCCAGACGTTTGCCTTTTCAGAAAAAGTTTCTGCCGAGAACGAGCACCGTGACATGCTGAGTCTCTGGGAAAGCACAGATCCCCAGTTCTGTTGCGGCTAAAGATAGGCTGCAGAGGGATAGTGAAGACCAGCAAGATCTTTCAGGGCTGGCACCTTCCTTGTGGGAGAAGGAGCCAGACGTTTGCCTTTTCAGAAAAAGTTTCTGCCGAGAACGAGCACCGTGACATGCTGAGTCTCTGGGAAAGCAGAGATCCCCAGTGCTGTTGCGGCTAAAGATAGGCTGCAGAGGGATAGTGAAGACCTGCAAGAGCTTTCAGGGCTGGCACCTTCCTTGTGGGAGGAGGAGCCAGACGTTTGCCTTTTCAGAAAACGTTTCTGCCGAGAACGAGCACCGTGACATGCCGAGTCTCTGGGAAAGCAGAGATCCCCAGTGCTGTTGTGCCTGTGGATAGGCTGCAGGGGGACGGTGAAGACCAGCAAGATCTTTCAGGGCTGGCACCTTCCTTGTGGGAGAAGGAGCCAGACGTTTGCCTTTTCAGAAAAGGCTCTGCCGACAGCGAGCACCATGAGATGCTGAGTCGCTGGGAAAGCAGAGATCCCCAGTGCTGTTGGGCCTGTGGATAGTCTGCAGAGGTATAGTGAAGACCAGCAAGAGCTTTCAGGGCTGGCACCTTCCTTGTGGGAGAAGGAGCCAGACGTTTGCCTTTTCAGAAAAAGTTTCTGCCGAGAATGAGCACCGTGACATGCTGAGTCTCTGGGAAAGCAGAGATCCCCAGTGCTGTTGCGGCTAAAGATAGGCTGCAGAGGGATAGTGAAGACCTGCAAGATCTTTCAGGGCTGGCACCTTCCTTGTGGGAGAAGGAGCCAGACGTTTGCCTTTTCAGAAAAAGTTTCTGCCGAGAACGAGCACCGTGACATGCTGAGTGTCTGGGAAAGCAGAGATCCCCAGTGCTGTTGCGGCTAAAGATAGGCTGCAGAGGGATAGTGAAGACCAGCAAGAGCTTTCAGGGCTGGCAGCTTCCTTGTGGGAGAAGGAGCCAGACGTTTGCCTTTTCAGAAAAAGTTTCTGCCGAGAACGAGCACCGTGACATGCTGAGTCTCTGGGAAAGCAGAGATCCCCAGTGCTGTTGGGCCTGTGGATAGGCTGCAGGGGGACGGTGAGGACCAGCAAGATCTTTCAGGGCTGGCACCTTCCTTGTGGGAGAAGGAGCCAGACGTTTGCCTTTTCAGAAAAAGTTTCTGCCGAGAACGAGCACCGTGACATGCTGAGTCTCTGGGAAAGCAGAGATCCCCAGTGCTGTTGCAGCTAAAGATAGGCTGCAGAGGGATAGTGAAGACCTGCAAGAGCTTTCAGGGCTAGCACCTTCCTTGTGGGAGAAGGAGCCAGACGTTTGCCTTTTCAGAAAAAGTTTCTGCCGAGAACGAGCACCGTGACATGCTGAGTCTGTGGGAAAGCAGAGATCCCCAGTGCTGTTGTGCCTGTGGATAGGCTGCAGGGGGACGGTGAAGACCTACAAGAGCTTTCAGGGCTGGCACCTTCCTTGTGGGAGAAGGAGCCAGACGTTTGCCTTTTCAGAAAAGGCTCTGCCGACAGCGAGCACCATGAGATGCTGAGTCGCTGGGAAAGCAGAGATCCCCAGTGCTGTTGGGCCTGTGGATAGTCTGCAGAGGTATAGTGAAGACCAGCAAGAGCTTTCAGGGCTGGCACCTTCCTTGTGGGAGAAGGAGCCAGACGTTTGCCTTTTCAGAAAAAGTTTCTGCCGAGAACGAGCACCGTGACATGCTGAGTCTCTGGGAAAGCAGAGATCCCCAGTGCTGTTGTGCCTGTGGATAGGCTGCAGGGGCACCGTAAAGACCAGCAAGATCTTTCAGGGCTGGCACCTTCCTTGTGGGAGAAGGAGCCAGACGTTTGCCTTTTCAGAAAAAGTTTCTGCCGAGAACGAGCACCGTGACATGCTGAGTCTCTGGGAAAGCAGAGATCCCCAGTGCTGTTGCGGCTAAAGATAGGCTGCAGAGGGATAGTGAAGACCTGCAAGATCTTTCAGGTCTGGCACCTTCCTTGTGGGAGAAGGAGCCAGACGTTTGCCTTTTCAGAAAAAGTTTCTGCCGAGAACGAGCACCGTGACATGCAGAGTCTCTGGGAAAGCAGAGATCCCCAGTGCTGTTGCGGCTAAAGATAGGCTGCAGAGGGATAGTGAAGACCTGCAAGAGCTTTCAGGGCTGGCACCTTCCTTGTGGGAGAAGGAGCCAGACGTTTGCCTTTTCAGAAAAAGTTTCTGCCGAGAACGAGCACCGTGACATGCTGAGTCTCTGGGAAAGCAGAGATCCCCAGTGCTGTTGCGGCTAAAGATGGGCTGCAGAGGGATAGTGAAGACCTGCAAGAGCTTTCAGGGCTGGCACCTTCCTTGTGGGAGAAGGAGCCAGACGTTTGCCTTTTCAGAAAAAGTTTCTGCCGAGAACGAGCACCGTGACATTCTCAGTCTCTGGGAAAACAGAGATCCCCAGTGCTGTTGGGCCTGTGGATAGGCTGCAGAGGGATACTGAAGAAGAGCAAGATCTTTCAGGGCTGGCACCTTCCTTGTGGGAGAAGGAGCCAGACGTTTGCCTTTTCAGAAAAAGGCTCTGCCGAGAACGAGCACCGTGACATGCTGAGTCTCTGGGAAAGCAGAGATCCCCAGTGCTGTTGTGCCTGTGGATAGGCTGCAGGGGGACGGTGAAGACCTGCAAGAGCTTTCAGGGCTGGCACCTTCCTTGTGGGAGGAGGAGCCAGACGTTAGCCTTTTCAGAAAAAGTTTTCTGCCGAGAACGAGCACCGTGACATGCTGAGTCTGTGGGAAAGCAGAGATCCCCAGTGCTGTTTCGGCTAAAGATAGGCTGTAGAGGGATAGTGAAGACCTGCAAGAGCTTTCAGGGCTGGCACCTTCCTTGTGGGAGAAGGAGCCAGACGTTTGCCTTTTCAGAAAAGGCTCTGCCGACAGCGAGCACCATGAGATGCTGAGTCGCTGGGAAAGCAGAGATCCCCAGTGCTGTTGGGCCTGTGGATAGGCTGCAGAGGTATAGTGAAGACCAGCAAGAGCTTTCAGGGCTGGCACCTTCCTTGTGGGAGAAGGAGCCAGACGTTTGCCTTTTCAGAAAAAGTTTCTGCCGAGAACGAGCACCGTGACATGCTGAGTCTCTGGGAAAGCAGAGATCCCCAGTGCTGTTGCGGCTAAAGATAGGCTGCAGAGGGATAGTGAAGACCTGCAAGAGCTTTCAGGGCTGGCAGCTTCCTTGTGGGAGAAGGAGCCAGACGTTTGCCTTTTCAGAAAAAGTTTCTGCCGAGAACGAGCACCGTGACATGCAGAGTCTCTGGGAAAGCACAGATCCCCAGTTCTGTTGCGGCTAAAGATAGGCTGCAGAGGGATAGTGAAGACCAGCAAGATCTTTCAGGGCTGGCACCTTCCTTGTGGGAGAAGGAGCCAGACGTTTGCCTTTTCAGAAAAAGTTTCTGCCGAGAACGAGCACCGTGACATGCTGAGTCTCTGCGAAAGCAGAGATCCCCAGTGCTGTTGCGGCTAAAGATAGGCTGCAGAGGGATAGTGAAGACCTGCAAGAGCTTTCAGGGCTGGCACCTTCCTTGTGGGAGGAGGAGCCAGACGTTTGCCTTTTCAGAAAAAGTTTCTGACGAGAACGAGCACCGTGACATGCCGAGTCTCTGGGAAAGCAGAGATCCCCAGTGCTGTTGTGCCTGTGGATAGGCTGCAGGGGGACGGTGAAGACCAGCAAGATCTTTCAGGGCTGGCACCTTCCTTGTGGGAGAAGGAGCCAGACGTTTGCCTTTTCAGAAAAGGCTCTGCCGACAGCGAGCACCATGAGATGCTGAGTCTCTGGGAAAGCAGAGATCCCCAGTGCTGTTGTGCCTGTGGATAGGCTGCAGAGGGATAGTGAAGACCTGCAAGAGCTTTCAGGGCTGGCACCTTCCTTGTGGGAGAAGGAGCCAGACGTTTGCCTTTTCAGAAAAAGTTTCTGCCGAGAACGAGCACCATGAGATGCTGAGTCTCTGGGAAAGCAGAGATCCCCAGTGCTGTTCTGCCTGTGGATAGGCTGCAGGGGGATGGTGAAGACCAGCAAGATCTTTCAGGGCTGGCACCTTCCTTGTGGGGGAAGGAGCCAGACGTTTGCCTTTTCAGAAAAGTTTTCTGCCGAGAACGAGCACCGTGACATGCTGAGTCTGTGGGAAAGCAGAGATCCCCAGTGCTGTTTCGGCTAAAGATAGGCTGCAGAGGGATAGTGAAGACCTGCAAGAGCTTTCAGGGCTGGCAGCTTCCTTGTGGGAGAAGGAGCCAGACGTTTGCCTTTTCAGAAAAGGCTCTGCCGACAGCGAGCACCATGAGATGCTGAGTCGCTGGGAAAGCAGAGATCCCCAGTGCTGTTGGGCCTGTGGATAGGCTGCAGAGGTATAGTGAAGACCAGCAAGAGCTTTCAGGGCTGGCACCTTCCTTGTGGGAGAAGGAGCCAGACGTTTGCCTTTTCAGAAAAAGTTTCTGCCGAGAACGAGCACCGTGACATGCTGAGTCTCTGGGAAAGCAGAGATCCCCAGTGCTGTTGCGGCTAAAGATAGGCTGCAGAGGGATAGTGAAGAACTGCAAGAGCTTTCAGGGCTGGCAGCTTCCTTGTGGGAGAAGGAGCCAGACGTTTGCCTTTTCAGAAAAAGTTTCTGCCGAGAACGAGCACCGTGACATGCTGAGTCTCTGGGAAAGCAGAGATCCCCAGTGCTGTTGCGGCTAAAGATAGGCTGCAGAGGGATAGTGAAGACCTGCAAGAGCTTTCAGGGCTGGCACCTTCCTTGTGGGAGAAGGAGCCAGACGTTTGCCTTTTCAGAAAAAGGCTCTTCCGAGAACGAGCACCGTGACATGCTGAGTCTCTGGCAAAGCAGAGATCCCCAGAGCTGTTGTGCCTGTGGATAGGCTGCAGGGGGACGGTGAAGACCTGCAAGAGCTTTCAGGGCTGGCACCTTCCTTGTGGGAGGAGGAGCCAGACGTTTGCCTTTTCAGAAAACGTTTCTGCCGAGAACGAGCACCGTGACATGCCGAGTCTCTGGGAAAGCAGAGATCCCCAGTGCTGTTGTGCCTGTGGATAGGCTGCAGGGGCACCGTAAAGACCAGCAAGATCTTTCAGGGCTGGCACCTTCCTTGTGGGAGAAGGAGCCAGAAGTTTGCCTTTTCAGAAAAAGTGTCTGCCGAGAACGAGCACCGTGACATGCAGAGTCTCTGGGAAAGCAGAGATCCCCAGTGCTGTTGTGCCTGTGGATAGGCTGCAGAGGGATAGTGAAGACCTGCAAGAGCTTTCAGGGCTGGCACCTTCCTTGTGGGAGAAGGAGCCAGACGTTTGCCTTTTCAGAAAAAGTTTCTGCCGAGAACGAGCACCGTGACATGCTGAGTCTCTGGGAAAGCAGAGATCCCCAGTGCTGTTGCAGCTAAAGATAGGCTGCAGAGGGATAGTGAAGACCTGCAAGAGCTTTCAGGGCTAGCACCTTCCTTGTGGGAGAAGGAGCCAGACGTTTGCCTTTTCAGAAAAAGTTTCTGCCGAGAACGAGCACCGTGACATGCTGAGTCTCTGGGAAAGCAGAGATCCCCAGTGCTGTTGCGGCTAAAGATAGGCTGCAGAGGGATAGTGAAGACCTGCAAGAGCTTTCAGGGCTGGCAGCTTCCTTGTGGGAGAAGGAGCCAGACGTTTGCCTTTTCAGAAAAAGTTTCTGCCGAGAACGAGCACCGTGACATGCAGAGTCTCTGGGAAAGCACAGATCCCCAGTTCTGTTGCGGCTAAAGATAGGCTGCAGAGGGATAGTGAAGACCAGCAAGATCTTTCAGGGCTGGCACCTTCCTTGTGGGAGAAGGAGCCAGACGTTTGCCTTTTCAGAAAAAGTTTCTGCCGAGAACGAGCACCGTGACATGCTGAGTCTCTGCGAAAGCAGAGATCCCCAGTGCTGTTGCGGCTAAAGATAGGCTGCAGAGGGATAGTGAAGACCTGCAAGAGCTTTCAGGGCTAGCACCTTCCTTGTGGGAGAAGGAGCCAGACGTTTGCCTTTTCAGAAAAAGTTTCTGCCGAGAACGAGCACCGTGACATGCTGAGTCTCTGGGAAAGCAGAGATCCCCAGTGCTGTTGCGGCTAAAGATAGGCTGCAGAGGGATAGTGAAGACCTGCAAGAGCTTTCAGGGCTGGCAGCTTCCTTGTGGGAGAAGGAGCCAGACGTTTGCCTTTTCAGAAAAAGTTTCTGCCGAGAACGAGCACCGTGACATGCAGAGTCTCTGGGAAAGCACAGATCCCCAGTTCTGTTGCGGCTAAAGATAGGCTGCAGAGGGATAGTGAAGACCAGCAAGATCTTTCAGGGCTGGCACCTTCCTTGTGGGAGAAGGAGCCAGACGTTTGCCTTTTCAGAAAAAGTTTCTGCCGAGAACGAGCACCGTGACATGCCGAGTCTCTGGGAAAGCAGAGATCCCCAGTGCTGTTGTGCCTGTGGATAGGCTGCAGGGGGACGGTGAAGACCAGCAAGATCTTTCAGGGCTGGCACCTTCCTTGTGGGAGAAGGAGCCAGACGTTTGCCTTTTCAGAAAAGGCTCTGCCGACAGCGAGCACCATGAGATGCTGAGTCTCTGGGAAAGCAGAGATCCCCAGTGCTGTTGTGCCTGTGGATAGGCTGCAGAGGGATAGTGAAGACCTGCAAGAGCTTTCAGGGCTGGCACCTTCCTTGTGGGAGAAGGAGCCAGACGTTTGCCTTTTCAGAAAAAGTTTCTGCCGAGAACGAGCACCATGAGATGCTGAGTCTCTGGGAAAGCAGAGATCCCCAGTGCTGTTCTGCCTGTGGATAGGCTGCAGGGGGATGGTGAAGACCAGCAAGATCTTTCAGGGCTGGCACCTTCCTTGTGGGGGAAGGAGCCAGACGTTTGCCTTTTCAGAAAAGTTTTCTGCCGAGAACGAGCACCGTGACATGCTGAGTCTGTGGGAAAGCAGAGATCCCCAGTGCTGTTTCGGCTAAAGATAGGCTGCAGAGGGATATTGAAGACCTGCAAGAGCTTTCAGGGCTGGCAGCTTCCTTGTGGGAGAAGGAGCCAGACGTTTGCCTTTTCAGAAAAGGCTCTGCCGACAGCGAGCACCATGAGATGCTGAGTCGCTGGGAAAGCAGAGATCCCCAGTGCTGTTGGGCCTGTGGATAGGCTGCAGAGGTATAGTGAAGACCAGCAAGAGCTTTCAGGGCTGGCACCTTCCTTGTGGGAGAAGGAGCCAGACGTTTGCCTTTTCAGAAAAAGTTTCTGCCGAGAACGAGCACCGTGACATGCTGAGTCTCTGGGAAAGCAGAGATCCCCAGTGCTGTTGCGGCTAAAGATAGGCTGCAGAGGGATAGTGAAGAACTGCAAGAGCTTTCAGGGCTGGCAGCTTCCTTGTGGGAGAAGGAGCCAGACGTTTGCCTTTTCAGAAAAAGTTTCTGCCGAGAATGAGCACCGTGACATGCAGAGTCTCTGGGAAAGCACAGATCCCCAGTTCTGTTGCGGCTAAAGATAGGCTGCAGAGGGATATTGAAGACCAGCAAGATCTTTCAGGGCTGGCACCTTCCTTGTGGGAGAAGGAGCCAGACGTTTGCCTTTTCAGAAAAAGTTTCTGCCGAGAACGAGCACCGTGACATGCTGAGTCTCTGGGAAAGCAGAGATCCCCAGTGCTGTTGCGGCTAAAGATAGGCTGCAGAGGGATAGTGAAGACCTGCAAGAGCTTTCAGGGCTGGCACCTTCCTTGTGGGAGAAGGAGCCAGACGTTTGCCTTTTCAGAAAAAGGCTCTTCCGAGAACGAGCACCGTGACATGCTGAGTCTCTGGCAAAGCAGAGATCCCCAGTGCTGTTGTGCCTGTGGATAGGCTGCAGGGGGACGGTGAAGACCTGCAAGAGCTTTCAGGGCTGGCACCTTCCTTGTGGGAGGAGGAGCCAGACGTTTGCCTTTTCAGAAAACGTTTCTGCCGAGAACGAGCACCGTGACATGCAGAGTCTCTGGGAAAGCAGAGATCCCCAGTGCTGTTGTGCCTGTGGATAGGCTGCAGAGGGATAGTGAAGACCTGCAAGAGCTTTCAGGGCTGGCACCTTCCTTGTGGGAGAAGGAGCCAGACGTTTGCCTTTTCAGAAAAAGTTTCTGCCGAGAACGAGCACCGTGACATGCTGAGTCTCTGGGAAAGCAGAGATCCCCAGTGCTGTTGCAGCTAAAGATAGGCTGCAGAGGGATAGTGAAGACCTGCAAGAGCTTTCAGGGCTAGCACCTTCCTTGTGGGAGAAGGAGCCAGACGTTTGCCTTTTCAGAAAAAGTTTCTGCCGAGAACGAGCACCGTGACATGCTGAGTCTCTGGGAAAGCAGAGATCCCCAGTGCTGTTGTGCCTGTGGATAGGCTGCAGGGGGACGGTGAAGACCTACAAGAGCTTTCAGGGCTGGCACCTTCCTTGTGGGAGAAGGAGCCAGACGTTTGCCTTTTCAGAAAAGGCTCTGCCGACAGCGAGCACCATGAGATGCTGAGTCGCTGGGAAAGCAGAGATCCCCAGTGCTGTTGGGCCTGTGGATAGTCTGCAGAGGTATAGTGAAGACCAGCAAGAGCTTTCAGGGCTGGCACCTTCCTTGTGGGAGAAGGAGCCAGACGTTTGCCTTTTCAGAAAAAGTTTCTGCCGAGAACGAGCACCGTGACATGCTGAGTCTCTGGGAAAGCAGAGATCCCCAGTGCTGTTGTGCCTGTGGATAGGCTGCAGGGGCACCGTAAAGACCAGCAAGATCTTTCAGGGCTGGCACCTTCCTTGTGGGAGAAGGAGCCAGACGTTTGCCTTTTCAGAAAAAGTTTCTGCCGAGAACGAGCACCGTGACATGCTGAGTCTCTGGGAAAGCAGAGATCCCCAGTGCTGTTGCGGCTAAAGATAGGCTGCAGAGGGATAGTGAAGACCTGCAAGATCTTTCAGGTCTGGCACCTTCCTTGTGGGAGAAGGAGCCAGACGTTTGCCTTTTCAGAAAAAGTTTCTGCCGAGAACGAGCACCGTGACATGCTGAGTCTCTGGGAAAGCAGAGATCCCCAGTGCTGTTGCGGCTAAAGATAGGCTGCAGAGGGATAGTGAAGACCAGCAAGAGCTTTCAGGGCTGGCACCTTCTTTGTGGGAGAAGGAGCCGTAAGTTTGCCTTTTAAGAAAAAGTTTCTGCCGAGAACGAGCACCGTGACATGCTGAGTCTCTGGGAAAGCAGAGATCCCCAGTGCTGTTGTGCCTGTGGATAGGCTGCAGGGGGACGGTGAGGACCAGCAAGATCGTTCAGGGCTGGCACCTTCCTTGTGGGAGAAGGAGCCAGACGTTTGCCTTTTCAGAAAAAGTTTCTGCCGAGAACGAGCACCGTGACATGCTGAGTCTCTGGGAAAGCAGAGATCCCCAGTGCTGTTGCGGCTAAAGATAGGCTGCAGAGGGATACTGAAGAAGAGCAAGATCTTTCAGGGCTGGCACCTTCCTTGTGGGAGAAGGAGCCAGACGTTTGCCTTTTCAGAAAAAGTTTCTGCCGAGAACGAGCACCGTGACATGCTGAGTCTCTGGGAAAGCAGAGATCCCCAGTGCTGTTGCGGCTAAAGATAGGCTGCAGAGGGATAGTGAAGACCTGCAAGAGCTTTCAGGGCTGGCACCTTCCTTGTGGGAGAAGGAGCCAGACGTTTGCCTTTTCAGAAAAAGTTTCTGCCGAGAATGAGCACCGTGACATGCAGAGTCTCTGGGAAAGCACAGATCCCCAGTTCTGTTGCGGCTAAAGATAGGCTGCAGAGGGATATTGAAGACCAGCAAGATCTTTCAGGGCTGGCACCTTCCTTGTGGGAGAAGGAGCCAGACGTTTGCCTTTTCAGAAAAAGTTTCTGCCGAGAACGAGCACCGTGACATGCTGAGTCTCTGGGAAAGCAGAGATCCCCAGTGCTGTTGCGGCTAAAGATAGGCTGCAGAGGGATAGTGAAGACCTGCAAGAGCTTTCAGGGCTGGCACCTTCCTTGTGGGAGAAGGAGCCAGACGTTTGCCTTTTCAGAAAAAGGCTCTTCCGAGAACGAGCACCGTGACATGCTGAGTCTCTGGCAAAGCAGAGATCCCCAGTGCTGTTGTGCCTGTGGATAGGCTGCAGGGGGACGGTGAAGACCTGCAAGAGCTTTCAGGGCTGGCACCTTCCTTGTGGGAGGAGGAGCCAGACGTTTGCCTTTTCAGAAAACGTTTCTGCCGAGAACGAGCACCGTGACATGCCGAGTCTCTGGGAAAGCAGAGATCCCCAGTGCTGTTGTGCCTGTGGATAGGCTGCAGGGGCACCGTAAAGACCAGCAAGATCTTTCAGGGCTGGCACCTTCCTTGTGGGAGAAATAGCCAGAAGTTTGCCTTTTCAGAAAAAGTGTCTGCCGAGAACGAGCACCGTGACATGCAGAGTCTCTGGGAAAGCAGAGATCCCCAGTGCTGTTGTGCCTGTGGATAGGCTGCAGAGGGATAGTGAAGACCTGCAAGAGCTTTCAGGGCTGGCACCTTCCTTGTGGGAGAAGGAGCCAGACGTTTGCCTTTTCAGAAAAAGTTTCTGCCGAGAACGAGCACCGTGACATGCTGAGTCTCTGGGAAAGCAGAGATCCCCAGTGCTGTTGCAGCTAAAGATAGGCTGCAGAGGGATAGTGAAGACCTGCAAGAGCTTTCAGGGCTAGCACCTTCCTTGTGGGAGAAGGAGCCAGACGTTTGCCTTTTCAGAAAAAGTTTCTGCCGAGAACGAGCACCGTGACATGCTGAGTCTGTGGGAAAGCAGAGATCCCCAGTGCTGTTGTGCCTGTGGATAGGCTGCAGGGGGACGGTGAAGACCTACAAGAGCTTTCAGGGCTGGCACCTTCCTTGTGGAAGAAGGAGCCAGACGTTTGCCTTTTCAGAAAAGGCTCTGCCGACAGCGAGCACCATGAGATGCTGAGTCGCTGGGAAAGCAGAGATCCCCAGTGCTGTTGGGCCTGTGGATAGGCTGCAGAGGTATAGTGAAGACCAGCAAGAGCTTTCAGGGCTGGCACCTTCCTTGTGGGAGAAGGAGCCAGACGTTTGCCTTTTCAGAAAAAGTTTCTGCCGAGAACGAGCACCGTGACATGCTGAGTCTCTGGGAAAGCAGAGATCCCCAGTGCTGTTGCGGCTAAAGATAGGCTGCAGAGGGATAGTGAAGACCTGCAAGAGCTTTCAGGGCTGGCACCTTCCTTGTGGGAGAAGGAGCCAGACGTTTGCCTTTTCAGAAAAGGCTCTGCCGACAGCGAGCACCATGAGATGCTGAGTCGCTGGGAAAGCAGAGATCCCCAGTGCTGTTGGGCCTGTGGATAGGCTGCAGAGGTATAGTGAAGACCAGCAAGAGCTTTCAGGGCTGGCACCTTCCTTGTGGGAGAAGGAGCCAGACGTTTGCCTTTTCAGAAAAAGTTTCTGCCGAGAACGAGCACCGTGACATGCTGAGTCTCTGGGAAAGCAGAGATCCCCAGTGCTGTTGTGCCTGTGGATAGGCTGCAGGGGCACCGTAAAGACCAGCAAGATCTTTCAGGGCTGGCACCTTCCTTGTGGGAGAAGGAGCCAGACGTTTGCCTTTTCAGAAAAAGTTTCTGCCGAGAACGAGCACCGTGACATGCTGAGTGTCTGGGAAAGCAGAGATCCCCAGTGCTGTTGCGGCTAAAGATAGGCTGCAGAGGGATAGTGAAGACCAGCAAGAGCTTTCAGGGCTGGCACCTTCTTTGTGGGAGAAGGAGCCGTAAGTTTGCCTTTTAAGAAAAAGTTTCTGCCGAGAACGAGCACCGTGACATGCTGAGTCTCTGGGAAAGCAGAGATCCCCAGTGCTGTTGTGCCTGTGGATAGGCTGCAGGGGGACGGTGAGGACCAGCAAGATCTTTCAGGGCTGGCACCTTCCTTGTGGGAGAAGGAGCCAGACGTTTGCCTTTTCAGAAAAAGTTTCTGCCGAGAACGAGCACCGTGACATGCTGAGTCTCTGGGAAAGCAGAGATCCCCAGTGCTGTTGCGGCTAAAGATAGGCTGCAGAGGGATACTGAAGAAGAGCAAGATCTTTCAGGGCTGGCACCTTCCTTGTGGGAGAAGGAGCCAGACGTTTGCCTTTTCAGAAAAAGTTTCTGCCGAGAACGAGCACCGTGACATGCTGAGTCTCTGGGAAAGCAGAGATCCCCAGTGCTGTTGCGGCTAAAGATAGGCTGCAGAGGGATAGTGAAGACCTGCAAGAGCTTTCAGGGCTGGCACCTTCCTTGTGGGAGAAGGAGCCAGACGTTTGCCTTTTCAGAAAAAGTTTCTGCCGAGAACGAGCACCGTGACATTCTCAGTCTCTGGGAAAACAGAGATCCCCAGTGCTGTTGGGCCTGTGGATAGGCTGCAGAGGGATACTGAAGAAGAGCAAGATCTTTCAGGGCTGGCACCTTCCTTGTGGGAGAAGGAGCCAGACGTTTGCCTTTTCAGAAAAAGGCTCTGCCGAGAACGAGCACCGTGACATGCTGAGTCTCTGGGAAAGCAGAGATCCCCAGTGCTGTTGCGGCTAAAGATAGGCTGCAGAGGGATAGTGAAGACCTGTAAGAGCTTTCAGGGCTGGCACCTTCCTTGTGGGAGAAGGAGCCAGACGTTTGCCTTTTCAGAAAAAGTTTCTGCCGAGAACGAGCACCGTGACATGCTGAGTCTCTGGGAAAGCAGAGATCCCCAGTGCTGTTGTGCCTGTGGATAGGCTGCAGGGGGACGGTGAAGACCAGCAAGATCTTTCAGGGCTGGCACCTTCCTTGTGGGAGAAGGAGCCAGACGTTTGCCTTTTCAGAAAAGGCTCTGCCGACAGCGAGCACCATGAGATGCTGAGTCTCTGGGAAAGCAGAGATCCCCAGTGCTGTTGTGCCTGTGGATAGGCTGCAGAGGGATAGTGAAGACCTGCAAGAGCTTTCAGGGCTGGCACCTTCCTTGTGGGAGAAGGAGCCAGACGTTTGCCTTTTCAGAAAAAGTTTCTGCCGAGAACGAGCACCATGAGATGCTGAGTCTCTGGGAAAGCAGAGATCCCCAGTGCTGTTCTGCCTGTGGATAGGCTGCAGGGGGATGGTGAAGACCAGCAAGATCTTTCAGGGCTGGCACCTTCCTTGTGGGGGAAGGAGCCAGACGTTTGCCTTTTCAGAAAAGTTTTCTGCCGAGAACGAGCACCGTGACATGCTGAGTCTGTGGGAAAGCAGAGATCCCCAGTGCTGTTTCGGCTAAAGATAGGCTGCAGAGGGATAGTGAAGACCTGCAAGAGCTTTCAGGGCTGGCAGCTTCCTTGTGGGAGAAGGAGCCAGACGTTTGCCTTTTCAGAAAATGCTCTGCCGACAGCGAGCACCATGAGATGCTGAGTCGCTGGGAAAGCAGAGATCCCCAGTGCTGTTGGGCCTGTGGATAGGCTGCAGAGGTATAGTGAAGACCAGCAAGAGCTTTCAGGGCTGGCACCTTCCTTGTGGGAGAAGGAGCCAGACGTTTGCCTTTTCAGAAAAAGTTTCTGCCGAGAACGAGCACCGTGACATGCTGAGTCTCTGGGAAAGCAGAGATCCCCAGTGCTGTTGCGGCTAAAGATAGGCTGCAGAGGGATAGTGAAGAACTGCAAGAGCTTTCAGGGCTGGCAGCTTCCTTGTGGGAGAAGGAGCCAGACGTTTGCCTTTTCAGAAAAAGTTTCTGCCGAGAATGAGCACCGTGACATGCAGAGTCTCTGGGAAAGCACAGATCCCCAGTTCTGTTGCGGCTAAAGATAGGCTGCAGAGGGATAGTGAAGACCAGCAAGATCTTTCAGGGCTGGCACCTTCCTTGTGGGAGAAGGAGCCAGACGTTTGCCTTTTCAGAAAAAGTTTCTGCCGAGAATGAGCACCGTGACATGCTGAGTCTCTGGGAAAGCAGAGATCCCCAGTGCTGTTGCGGCTAAAGATAGGCTGCAGAGGGATAGTGAAGACCTGTAAGAGCTTTCAGGGCTGGCAGCTTCCTTGTGGGAGAAGGAGCCAGACGTTTGCCTTTTCAGAAAAAGTTTCTGCCGAGAACGAGCACCGTGACATGCTGAGTCTCTGGGAAAGCAGAGATCCCCAGTGCTGTTGCGGCTAAAGATAGGCTGCAGAGGGATAGTGAAGAACTGCAAGAGCTTTCAGGGCTGGCAGCTTCCTTGTGGGAGGAGGAGCCAGACGTTTGCCTTTTCAGAAAACGTTTCTGCCGAGAACGAGCACCGTGACATGCCGAGTCTCTGGGAAAGCAGAGATCCCCAGTGCTGTTGTGCCTGTGGATAGGCTGCAGGGGCACCGTAAAGACCAGCAAGATCTTTCAGGGCTGGCACCTTCCTTGTGGGAGAAGGAGCCAGAAGTTTGCCTTTTCAGAAAAAGTGTCTGCCGAGAACGAGCACCGTGACATGCAGAGTCTCTGGGAAAGCAGAGATCCCCAGTGCTGTTGTGCCTGTGGATAGGCTGCAGAGGGATAGTGAAGACCTGCAAGAGCTTTCAGGGCTGGCACCTTCCTTGTGGGAGAAGGAGCCAGACGTTTGCCTTTTCAGAAAAAGTTTCTGCCGAGAACGAGCACCGTGACATGCTGAGTCTCTGGGAAAGCAGAGATCCCCAGTGCTGTTGCAGCTAAAGATAGGCTGCAGAGGGATAGTGAAGACCTGCAAGAGCTTTCAGGGCTAGCACCTTCCTTGTGGGAGAAGGAGCCAGACGTTTGCCTTTTCAGAAAAAGTTTCTGCCGAGAACGAGCACCGTGACATGCTGAGTCTGTGGGAAAGCAGAGATCCCCAGTGCTGTTGTGCCTGTGGATAGGCTGCAGGGGGACGGTGAAGACCTGCAAGAGCTTTCAGGGCTGGCACCTTCCTTGTGGGAGAAGGAGCCAGACGTTTGCCTTTTCAGAAAAGGCTCTGCCGACAGCGAGCACCATGAGATGCTGAGTCGCTGGGAAAGCAGAGATCCCCAGTGCTGTTGGGCCTGTGGATAGTCTGCAGAGGTATAGTGAAGACCAGCAAGATCTTTCAGGGCTGGCACCTTCCTTGTGGGAGAAGGAGCCAGACGTTTGCCTTTTCAGAAAAAGTTTCTGCCGAGAACGAGCACCGTGACATGCTGAGTCTCTGGGAAAGCAGAGATCCCCAGTGCTGTTGCGGCTAAAGATAGGCTGCAGAGGGATAGTGAAGACCTGCAAGAGCTTTCAGGGCTGGCACCTTCCTTGTGGGAGAAGGAGCCAGACGTTTGCCTTTTCAGAAAAGGCTCTGCCGACAGCGAGCACCATGAGATGCTGAGTCTCTGGGAAAGCAGAGATCCCCAGTGCTGTTGTGCCTGTGGATAGGCTGCAGAGGGATAGTGAAGACCTGCAAGAGCTTTCAGGGCTGGCACCTTCCTTGTGGGAGAAGGAGCCAGACGTTTGCCTTTTCAGAAAAAGTTTCTGCCGAGAACGAGCACCATGAGATGCTGAGTCTCTGGGAAAGCAGAGATCCCCAGTGCTGTTCTGCCTGTGGATAGGCTGCAGGGGGATGGTGAAGACCAGCAAGATCTTTCAGGGCTGGCACCTTCCTTGTGGGGGAAGGAGCCAGACGTTTGCCTTTTCAGAAAAGTTTTCTGCCGAGAACGAGCACCGTGACATGCTGAGTCTGTGGGAAAGCAGAGATCCCCAGTGCTGTTTCGGCTAAAGATAGGCTGCAGAGGGATAGTGAAGACCTGCAAGAGCTTTCAGGGCTGGCAGCTTCCTTGTGGGAGAAGGAGCCAGACGTTTGCCTTTTCAGAAAATGCTCTGCCGACAGCGAGCACCATGAGATGCTGAGTCGCTGGGAAAGCAGAGATCCCCAGTGCTGTTGGGCCTGTGGATAGGCTGCAGAGGTATAGTGAAGACCAGCAAGAGCTTTCAGGGCTGGCACCTTCCTTGTGGGAGAAGGAGCCAGACGTTTGCCTTTTCAGAAAAAGTTTCTGCCGAGAACGAGCACCGTGACATGCTGAGTCTCTGGGAAAGCAGAGATCCCCAGTGCTGTTGCGGCTAAAGATAGGCTGCAGAGGGATAGTGAAGAACTGCAAGAGCTTTCAGGGCTGGCAGCTTCCTTGTGGGAGAAGGAGCCAGACGTTTGCCTTTTCAGAAAAAGTTTCTGCCGAGAATGAGCACCGTGACATGCAGAGTCTCTGGGAAAGCACAGATCCCCAGTTCTGTTGCGGCTAAAGATAGGCTGCAGAGGGATAGTGAAGACCAGCAAGATCTTTCAGGGCTGGCACCTTCCTTGTGGGAGAAGGAGCCAGACGTTTGCCTTTTCAGAAAAAGTTTCTGCCGAGAATGAGCACCGTGACATGCTGAGTCTCTGGGAAAGCAGAGATCCCCAGTGCTGTTGCGGCTAAAGATAGGCTGCAGAGGGATAGTGAAGACCTGTAAGAGCTTTCAGGGCTGGCAGCTTCCTTGTGGGAGAAGGAGCCAGACGTTTGCCTTTTCAGAAAAAGTTTCTGCCGAGAACGAGCACCGTGACATGCTGAGTCTCTGGGAAAGCAGAGATCCCCAGTGCTGTTGCGGCTAAAGATAGGCTGCAGAGGGATAGTGAAGAACTGCAAGAGCTTTCAGGGCTGGCAGCTTCCTTGTGGGAGGAGGAGCCAGACGTTTGCCTTTTCAGAAAACGTTTCTGCCGAGAACGAGCACCGTGACATGCCGAGTCTCTGGGAAAGCAGAGATCCCCAGTGCTGTTGTGCCTGTGGATAGGCTGCAGGGGCACCGTAAAGACCAGCAAGATCTTTCAGGGCTGGCACCTTCCTTGTGGGAGAAGGAGCCAGAAGTTTGCCTTTTCAGAAAAAGTGTCTGCCGAGAACGAGCACCGTGACATGCAGAGTCTCTGGGAAAGCAGAGATCCCCAGTGCTGTTGTGCCTGTGGATAGGCTGCAGAGGGATAGTGAAGACCTGCAAGAGCTTTCAGGGCTGGCACCTTCCTTGTGGGAGAAGGAGCCAGACGTTTGCCTTTTCAGAAAAAGTTTCTGCCGAGAACGAGCACCGTGACATGCTGAGTCTCTGGGAAAGCAGAGATCCCCAGTGCTGTTGCAGCTAAAGATAGGCTGCAGAGGGATAGTGAAGACCTGCAAGAGCTTTCAGGGCTAGCACCTTCCTTGTGGGAGAAGGAGCCAGACGTTTGCCTTTTCAGAAAAAGTTTCTGCCGAGAACGAGCACCGTGACATGCTGAGTCTGTGGGAAAGCAGAGATCCCCAGTGCTGTTGTGCCTGTGGATAGGCTGCAGGGGGACGGTGAAGACCTGCAAGAGCTTTCAGGGCTGGCACCTTCCTTGTGGGAGAAGGAGCCAGACGTTTGCCTTTTCAGAAAAGGCTCTGCCGACAGCGAGCACCATGAGATGCTGAGTCGCTGGGAAAGCAGAGATCCCCAGTGCTGTTGGGCCTGTGGATAGTCTGCAGAGGTATAGTGAAGACCAGCAAGATCTTTCAGGGCTGGCACCTTCCTTGTGGGAGAAGGAGCCAGACGTTTGCCTTTTCAGAAAAAGTTTCTGCCGAGAACGAGCACCGTGACATGCTGAGTCTCTGGGAAAGCAGAGATCCCCAGTGCTGTTGCGGCTAAAGATAGGCTGCAGAGGGATAGTGAAGACCTGCAAGAGCTTTCAGGGCTGGCACCTTCCTTGTGGGAGAAGGAGCCAGACGTTTGCCTTTTCAGAAAAGGCTCTGCCGACAGCGAGCACCATGAGATGCTGAGTCTCTGGGAAAGCAGAGATCCCCAGTGCTGTTGTGCCTGTGGATAGGCTGCAGAGGGATAGTGAAGACCTGCAAGAGCTTTCAGGGCTGGCACCTTCCTTGTGGGAGAAGGAGCCAGACGTTTGCCTTTTCAGAAAAAGTTTCTGCCGAGAACGAGCACCATGAGATGCTGAGTCTCTGGGAAAGCAGAGATCCCCAGTGCTGTTCTGCCTGTGGATAGGCTGCAGGGGGATGGTGAAGACCAGCAAGATCTTTCAGGGCTGGCACCTTCCTTGTGGGGGAAGGAGCCAGACGTTTGCCTTTTCAGAAAAGTTTTCTGCCGAGAACGAGCACCGTGACATGCTGAGTCTGTGGGAAAGCAGAGATCCCCAGTGCTGTTTCGGCTAAAGATAGGCTGCAGAGGGATAGTGAAGACCTGCAAGAGCTTTCAGGGCTGGCAGCTTCCTTGTGGGAGAAGGAGCCAGACGTTTGCCTTTTCAGAAAATGCTCTGCCGACAGCGAGCACCATGAGATGCTGAGTCGCTGGGAAAGCAGAGATCCCCAGTGCTGTTGGGCCTGTGGATAGGCTGCAGAGGTATAGTGAAGACCAGCAAGAGCTTTCAGGGCTGGCACCTTCCTTGTGGGAGAAGGAGCCAGACGTTTGCCTTTTCAGAAAAAGTTTCTGCCGAGAACGAGCACCGTGACATGCTGAGTCTCTGGGAAAGCAGAGATCCCCAGTGCTGTTGCGGCTAAAGATAGGCTGCAGAGGGATAGTGAAGAACTGCAAGAGCTTTCAGGGCTGGCAGCTTCCTTGTGGGAGAAGGAGCCAGACGTTTGCCTTTTCAGAAAAAGTTTCTGCCGAGAATGAGCACCGTGACATGCAGAGTCTCTGGGAAAGCACAGATCCCCAGTTCTGTTGCGGCTAAAGATAGGCTGCAGAGGGATAGTGAAGACCAGCAAGATCTTTCAGGGCTGGCACCTTCCTTGTGGGAGAAGGAGCCAGACGTTTGCCTTTTCAGAAAAAGTTTCTGCCGAGAATGAGCACCGTGACATGCTGAGTCTCTGGGAAAGCAGAGATCCCCAGTGCTGTTGCGGCTAAAGATAGGCTGCAGAGGGATAGTGAAGACCTGTAAGAGCTTTCAGGGCTGGCAGCTTCCTTGTGGGAGAAGGAGCCAGACGTTTGCCTTTTCAGAAAAAGTTTCTGCCGAGAACGAGCACCGTGACATGCTGAGTCTCTGGGAAAGCAGAGATCCCCAGTGCTGTTGCGGCTAAAGATAGGCTGCAGAGGGATAGTGAAGAACTGCAAGAGCTTTCAGGGCTGGCAGCTTCCTTGTGGGAGGAGGAGCCAGACGTTTGCCTTTTCAGAAAACGTTTCTGCCGAGAACGAGCACCGTGACATGCCGAGTCTCTGGGAAAGCAGAGATCCCCAGTGCTGTTGTGCCTGTGGATAGGCTGCAGGGGCACCGTAAAGACCAGCAAGATCTTTCAGGGCTGGCACCTTCCTTGTGGGAGAAGGAGCCAGAAGTTTGCCTTTTCAGAAAAAGTGTCTGCCGAGAACGAGCACCGTGACATGCAGAGTCTCTGGGAAAGCAGAGATCCCCAGTGCTGTTGTGCCTGTGGATAGGCTGCAGAGGGATAGTGAAGACCTGCAAGAGCTTTCAGGGCTGGCACCTTCCTTGTGGGAGAAGGAGCCAGACGTTTGCCTTTTCAGAAAAAGTTTCTGCCGAGAACGAGCACCGTGACATGCTGAGTCTCTGGGAAAGCAGAGATCCCCAGTGCTGTTGCAGCTAAAGATAGGCTGCAGAGGGATAGTGAAGACCTGCAAGAGCTTTCAGGGCTAGCACCTTCCTTGTGGGAGAAGGAGCCAGACGTTTGCCTTTTCAGAAAAAGTTTCTGCCGAGAACGAGCACCGTGACATGCTGAGTCTGTGGGAAAGCAGAGATCCCCAGTGCTGTTGTGCCTGTGGATAGGCTGCAGGGGGACGGTGAAGACCTGCAAGAGCTTTCAGGGCTGGCACCTTCCTTGTGGGAGAAGGAGCCAGACGTTTGCCTTTTCAGAAAAGGCTCTGCCGACAGCGAGCACCATGAGATGCTGAGTCGCTGGGAAAGCAGAGATCCCCAGTGCTGTTGGGCCTGTGGATAGTCTGCAGAGGTATAGTGAAGACCAGCAAGATCTTTCAGGGCTGGCACCTTCCTTGTGGGAGAAGGAGCCAGACGTTTGCCTTTTCAGAAAAAGTTTCTGCCGAGAACGAGCACCGTGACATGCTGAGTCTCTGGGAAAGCAGAGATCCCCAGTGCTGTTGCGGCTAAAGATAGGCTGCAGAGGGATAGTGAAGACCTGCAAGAGCTTTCAGGGCTGGCACCTTCCTTGTGGGAGAAGGAGCCAGACGTTTGCCTTTTCAGAAAAATTTTCTGCCGAGAACGAGCACCGTGACATGCTGAGTGTCTGGGAAAGCAGAGATCCCCAGTGCTGTTGCGGCTAAAGATAGGCTGCAGAGGGATAGTGAAGACCAGCAAGAGCTTTCAGGGCTGGCACCTTCTTTGTGGGAGAAGGAGCCGTAAGTTTGCCTTTTAAGAAAAAGTTTCTGCCGAGAACGAGCACCGTGACATGCTGAGTCTCTGGGAAAGCAGAGATCCCCAGTGCTGTTGTGCCTGTGGATAGGCTGCAGGGGGACGGTGAGGACCAGCAAGATCTTTCAGGGCTGGCACCTTCCTTGTGGGAGAAGGAGCCAGACGTTTGCCTTTTCAGAAAAAGTTTCTGCCGAGAACGAGCACCGTGACATGCTGAGTCTCTGGGAAAGCAGAGATCCCCAGTGCTGTTGCGGCTAAAGATAGGCTGCAGAGGGATACTGAAGAAGAGCAAGATCTTTCAGGGCTGGCACCTTCCTTGTGGGAGAAGGAGCCAGACGTTTGCCTTTTCAGAAAAAGTTTCTGCCGAGAACGAGCACCGTGACATGCAGAGTCTCTGGGAAAGCAGAGATCCCCCGTGCTGTTGCGGCTAAAGATAGGCTGCAGAGGGATAGTGAAGACCTGCAAGAGCTTTCAGGGCTGGCACCTTCCTTGTGGGAGAAGGAGCCAGACGTTTGCCTTTTCAGAAAAAGTTTCTGCCGAGAACGAGCACCGTGACATGCTGAGTCTCTGGGAAAGCAGAGATCCCCAGTGCTGTTGCGGCTAAAGATGGGCTGCAGAGGGATAGTGAAGACCTGCAAGAGCTTTCAGGGCTGGCACCTTCCTTGTGGGAGAAGGAGCCAGACGTTTGCCTTTTCAGAAAAAGTTTCTGCCGAGAACGAGCACCGTGACATTCTCAGTCTCTGGGAAAACAGAGATCCCCAGTGCTGTTGGGCCTGTGGATAGGCTGCAGAGGGATACTGAAGAAGAGCAAGATCTTTCAGGGCTGGCACCTTCCTTGTGGGAGAAGGAGCCAGACGTTTGCCTTTTCAGAAAAAGGCTCTGCCGAGAACGAGCACCGTGACATGCTGAGTCTCTGGGAAAGCAGAGATCCCCAGTGCTGTTGCGGCTAAAGATAGGCTGCAGAGGGATAGTGAAGACCTGTAAGAGCTTTCAGGGCTGGCAGCTTCCTTGTGGGAGAAGGAGCCAGACGTTTTCCTTTTCAGAAAAAGTTTCTGCCGAGAACGAGCACCGTGACATGCTGAGTGTCTGGGAAAGCAGAGATCCCCAGTGCTGTTGCGGCTAAAGATAGGCTGCAGAGGGATAGTGAAGAACTGCAAGAGCTTTCAGGGCTGGCAGCTTCCTTGTGGGAGAAGGAGCCAGACGTTTGCCTTTTCAGAAAAAGTTTCTGCCGAGAACGAGCACCGTGACATTCTCAGTCTCTGGGAAAACAGAGATCCCCAGTGCTGTTGGGCCTGTGGATAGGCTGCAGAGGTATAGTGAAGACCAGCAAGAGCTTTCAGGGCGGGCACCTTCCTTGTGGGAGAAGGAGCCAGACGTTTGCCTTTTCAGAAAAAGTTTCTGCCGAGAACGAGCACCGTGACATGCGGAGTCTCTGGGAAAGCACAGATCCCCAGTTCTGTTGCGGCTAAAGATAGGCTGCAGAGGGATACTGAAGAAGAGCAAGATCTTTCAGGGCTGGCACCTTCCTTGTGGGAGAAGGAGCCAGACGTTTGCCTTTTCAGAAAAAGTTTCTGCCGAGAACGAGCACCGTGACATGCTGAGTGTCTGGGAAAGCAGAGATCCCCAGTGCTGTTGCGGCTAAAGATAGGCTGCAGAGGGATAGTGAAGACCTGTAAGAGCTTTCAGGGCTGGCACCTTCCTTGTGGGAGAAGGAGCCAGACGTTTGCCTTTTCAGAAAAGTCTCTGCCGACAGCGAGCACCATGAGATGCTGAGTCGCTGGGAAAGCAGAGATCCCCAGTGCTGTTGGGCCTGTGGATAGGCTGCAGAGGTATAGTGAAGACCAGCAAGAGCTTTCAGGGCTGGCACCTTCCTTGTGGGAGAAGGAGCCAGACGTTTGCCTTTTCAGAAAAAGTTTCTGCCGAGAACGAGCACCGTGACATGCTGAGTCTCTGGGAAAGCAGAGATCCCCAGTGCTGTTGCGGCTAAAGATAGGCTGCAGAGGGATAGTGAAGAACTGCAAGAGCTTTCAGGGCTGGCAGCTTCCTTGTGGGAGAAGGAGCCAGACGTTTGCCTTTTCAGAAAAAGTTTCTGCCGAGAACGAACACCGTGACATGCTGAGTCTCTGGGAAAGCACAGATCCCCAGTTCTGTTGCGGCTAAAGATAGGCTGCAGAGGGATAGTGAAGACCAGCAAGATCTTTCAGGGCTGGCACCTTCCTTGTGGGAGAAGGAGCCAGACGTTTGCCTTTTCAGAAAAAGTTTCTGCCGAGAACGAGCACCGTGACATGCTGAGTCTCTGGGAAAGCAGAGATCCCCAGTGCTGTTGCGGCTAAAGATAGGCTGCAGAGGGATAGTGAAGACCTGCAAGAGCTTTCAGGGCTGGCACCTTCCTTGTGGGAGGAGGAGCCAGACGTTTGCCTTTTCAGAAAACGTTTCTGCCGAGAACGTGCACCGTGACATGCCGAGTCTCTGGGAAAGCAGAGATCCCCAGTGCTGTTGTGCCTGTGGATAGGCTGCAGGGGGACGGTGAAGACCAGCAAGATCTTTCAGGGCTGGCACCTTCCTTGTGGGAGAAGGAGCCAGACGTTTGCCTTTTCAGAAAAGGCTCTGCCGACAGCGAGCACCATGAGATGCTGAGTCTCTGGGAAAGCAGAGATCCCCAGTGCTGTTGTGCCTGTGGATAGGCTGCAGAGGGATAGTGAAGACCTGCAAGAGCTTTCAGGGCTGGCACCTTCCTTGTGGGAGAAGGAGCCAGACGTTTGCCTTTTCAGAAAAAGTTTCTGCCGAGAACGAGCACCGTGACATGCAGAGTCTCTGGGAAAGCACAGATCCCCAGTGCTGTTGCGGCTAAAGATAGGCTGCAGAGGGATAGTGAAGACCAGCAAGAGCTTTCAGGGCTGGCACCTTCCTTGTGGGAGAAGGAGCCAGACGTTTGCCTTTTCACAAAAAGTTTCTGCCGAGAACGAGCACCGTGACATGCTGAGTCTCTGGGAAAGCAGAGATCCCCAGTGCTGTTGGGCCTGTGGATAGGCTGCAGGGGGACGGTGAGGACCAGCAAGATCTTTCAGGGCTGGCACCTTCCTTGTGGGAGAAGGAGCCAGACGTTTGCCTTTTCAGAAAAAGTTTCTGCCGAGAACGAGCACCGTGACATGCTGAGTCTCTGGGAAAGCAGAGATCCCCAGTGCTGTTGCGGCTAAAGATAGGCTGCAGAGGGATAGTGAAGACCAGCAAGAGCTTTCAGGGCTGGCACCTTCCTTGTGGGAGAAGGAGCCAGACGTTTGCCTTTTCAGAAAAAGTTTCTGCCGAGAACGAGCACCGTGACATGCTGAGTCTCTGGGAAAGCAGAGATCCCCAGTGCTGTTGCGGCTAAAGATAGGCTGCAGAGGGATAGTGAAGACCTGCAAGAGCTTTCAGGGCTGGCACCTTCCTTGTGGGAGAAGGAGCCAGACGTTTGCCTTTTCAGAAAAAGTTTCTGCCGAGAACGAGCACCGTGACATGCTGAGTCTCTGGGAAAGCAGAGATCCCCAGTGCTGTTGCGGCTAAAGATGGGCTGCAGAGGGATAGTGAAGACCTGCAAGAGCTTTCAGGGCTGGCACCTTCCTTGTGGGAGAAGGAGCCAGACGTTTGCCTTTTCAGAAAAAGTTTCTGCCGAGAACGAGCACCGTGACATGCTGAGTCTCTGGGAAAGCTGAGATCCCCAGTGCTGTTGGGCCTGTGGATAGGCTGCAGAGGTATAGTGAAGACCAGCAATAGCTTTCAGGGCTGGCACCTTCCTTGTGGGAGAAGGAGCCAGACGTTTGCCTTTTCAGAAAAAGTTTCTGCCGAGAACGAGCACCGTGACATGCTGAGTCTCTGGGAAAGCAGAGATCCCCAGTGCTGTTGCGGCTAAAGATAGGCTGCAGAGGGATAGTGAAGACCTGCAAGAGCTTTCAGGGCTGGCACCTTCCTTGTGGGAGAAGGAGCCAGACGTTTGCCTTTTCAGAAAAAGTTTCTGCCGAGAACGAGCACCGTGACATGCGGAGTATCTGGGAAAGCACAGATCCCCAGTTCTGTTGCGGCTAAAGATAGGCTGCAGAGGGATACTGAAGAAGAGCAAGATCTTTCAGGGCTGGCACCTTCCTTGTGGGAGAAGGAGCCAGACGTTTGCCTTTTCAGAAAAAGATTCTGCCGAGAACGAGCACCGTGACATGCTGAGTCTCTGGGAAAGCAGAGATCCCCAGTGCTGTTGTGCCTGTGGATAGGCTGCAGGGGGACGGTGAAGACCAGCAAGAGCTTTCAGGGCTGGCACCTTCCTTGTGGGAGAAGGAGCCAGACGTTTGCCTTTTCAGAAAAAGTTTCTGCCGAGAACGAGCACCGTGACATGCTGAGTCTCTGGGAAAGCAGAGATCCCCAGTGCTGTTGCGGCTAAAGATGGGCTGCAGAGGGATAGTGAAGACCTGCAAGAGCTTTCAGGGCTGGCACCTTCCTTGTGGGAGAAGGAGCCAGACGTTTGCCTTTTCAGAAAAAGTTTCTGCCGAGAACGAGCACCGTGACATGCTGAGTCTCTGGGAAAGCTGAGATCCCCAGTGCTGTTGGGCCTGTGGATAGGCTGCAGAGGTATAGTGAAGACCAGCAAGAGCTTTCAGGGCTGGCACCTTCCTTGTGGGAGAAGGAGCCAGACGTTTGCCTTTTCAGAAAAAGTTTCTGCCGAGAACGAGCACCGTGACATGCTGAGTCTCTGGGAAAGCAGAGATCCCCAGTGCTGTTGCGGCTAAAGATAGGCTGCAGAGGGATAGTGAAGACCTGCAAGAGCTTTCAGGGCTGGCACCTTCCTTGTGGGAGAAGGAGCCAGACGTTTGCCTTTTCAGAAAAAGTTTCTGCCGAGAACGAGCACCGTGACATGCGGAGTATCTGGGAAAGCACAGATCCCCAGTTCTGTTGCGGCTAAAGATAGGCTGCAGAGGGATACTGAAGAAGAGCAAGATCTTTCAGGGCTGGCACCTTCCTTGTGGGAGAAGGAGCCAGACGTTTGCCTTTTCAGAAAAAGATTCTGCCGAGAACGAGCACCGTGACATGCTGAGTCTCTGGGAAAGCAGAGATCCCCAGTGCTGTTGTGCCTGTGGATAGGCTGCAGGGGGACGGTGAAGACCAGCAAGAGCTTTCAGGGCTGGCACCTTCCTTGTGGGAGAAGGAGCCAGACGTTTGCCTTTTCAGAAAAAGTTTCTGCCGAGAACGAGCACCGTGACATGCTGAGTCTCTGGGAAAGCAGAGATCCCCAGTGCTGTTGCGGCTAAAGATAGGCTGCAGAGGGATAGTGAAGACCTGCAAGATCTTTCAGGGCTGGCACCTTCCTTGTGGGAGAAGGAGCCAGACGTTTGCCTTTTCAGAAAAAGTTTCTGCCGAGAACGAGCACCGTGACATGCTGAGTCTCTGGGAAAGCAGAGATCCCCAGTGCTGTTGCGGCTAAAGATGGGCTGCAGAGGGATAGTGAAGACCTGCAAGAGCTTTCAGGGCTGGCACCTTCCTTGTGGGAGAAGGAGCCAGACGTTTGCCTTTTCAGAAAAAGTTTCTGCCGAGAACGAGCACCGTGACATGCTGAGTCTCTGGGAAAGCTGAGATCCCCAGTGCTGTTGGGCCTGTGGTTAGGCTGCAGAGGTATAGTGAAGACCAGCAAGAGCTTTCAGGGCTGGCACCTTCCTTGTGGGAGAAGGAGCCAGACGTTTGCCTTTTCAGAAAAAGTTTCTGCCGAGAACGAGCACCGTGACATGCTGAGTCTCTGGGAAAGCAGAGATCCCCAGTGCTGTTGCGGCTAAAGATAGGCTGCAGAGGGATAGTGAAGACCTGCAAGAGCTTTCAGGGCTGGCACCTTCCTTGTGGGAGAAGGAGCCAGACGTTTGCCTTTTCAGAAAAAGTTTCTGCCGAGAACGAGCACCGTGACATGCGGAGTATCTGGGAAAGCACAGATCCCCAGTTCTGTTGCGGCTAAAGATAGGCTGCAGAGGGATACTGAAGAAGAGCAAGATCTTTCAGGGCTGGCACCTTCCTTGTGGGAGAAGGAGCCAGACGTTTGCCTTTTCAGAAAAAGATTCTGCCGAGAACGAGCACCGTGACATGCTGAGTCTCTGGGAAAGCAGAGATCCCCAGTGCTGTTGTGCCTGTGGATAGGCTGCAGGGGGACGGTGAAGACCAGCAAGAGCTTTCAGGGCTGGCACCTTCCTTGTGGGAGAAGGAGCCAGACGTTTGCCTTTTCAGAAAAAGTTTCTGCCGAGAACGAGCACCGTGACATGCTGAGTCTCTGGGAAAGCAGAGATCCCCAGTGCTGTTGCGGCTAAAGATGGGCTGCAGAGGGATAGTGAAGACCTGCAAGAGCTTTCAGGGCTGGCACCTTCCTTGTGGGAGAAGGAGCCAGACGTTTGCCTTTTCAGAAAAAGTTTCTGCCGAGAACGAGCACCGTGACATGCTGAGTCTCTGGGAAAGCTGAGATCCCCAGTGCTGTTGGGCCTGTGGATAGGCTGCAGAGGTATAGTGAAGACCAGCAAGAGCTTTCAGGGCTGGCACCTTCCTTGTGGGAGAAGGAGCCAGACGTTTGCCTTTTCAGAAAAAGTTTCTGCCGAGAACGAGCACCGTGACATGCTGAGTCTCTGGGAAAGCAGAGATCCCCAGTGCTGTTGCGGCTAAAGATAGGCTGCAGAGGGATAGTGAAGACCTGCAAGAGCTTTCAGGGCTGGCACCTTCCTTGTGGGAGAAGGAGCCAGACGTTTGCCTTTTCAGAAAAAGTTTCTGCCGAGAACGAGCACCGTGACATGCGGAGTATCTGGGAAAGCACAGATCCCCAGTTCTGTTGCGGCTAAAGATAGGCTGCAGAGGGATACTGAAGAAGAGCAAGATCTTTCAGGGCTGGCACCTTCCTTGTGGGAGAAGGAGCCAGACGTTTGCCTTTTCAGAAAAAGATTCTGCCGAGAACGAGCACCGTGACATGCTGAGTCTCTGGGAAAGCAGAGATCCCCAGTGCTGTTGTGCCTGTGGATAGGCTGCAGGGGGACGGTGAAGACCAGCAAGAGCTTTCAGGGCTGGCACCTTCCTTGTGGGAGAAGGAGCCAGACGTTTGCCTTTTCAGAAAAAGTTTCTGCCGAGAACGAGCACCGTGACATGCTGAGTCTCTGGGAAAGCAGAGATCCCCAGTGCTGTTGCGGCTAAAGATAGGCTGCAGAGGGTTAGTGAAGACCTGTAAGAGCTTTCAGGGCTGGCAGCTTCCTTGTGGGAGAAGGAGCCAGACGTTTGCCTTTTCAGAAAAGTCTCTGCCGACAGCGAGCACCATGAGATGCTGAGTCGCTGGGAAAGCAGAGATCCCCAGTGCTGTAGGGCCTGTGGATAGGCTGCAGAGGTATAGTGAAGACCTACAAGAGCTTTCAGGGCTGGCACCTTCCTTGTGGGAGAAGGAGCCAGACGTTTGCCTTTTCAGAAAAAGTTTCTGCCGAGAACGAGCACCGTGACATGCGGAGTCTCTGGGAAAGCACAGATCCCCAGTTCTGTTGCGGCTAAAGATAGGCTGCAGAGGGATAGTGAAGACCTGCAAGAGCTTTCAGGGCTGGCACCTTCCTTGTGGGAGAAGGAGCCAGACGTTTGCCTTTTCAGAAAAAGTTTCTGCCGAGAACGAGCACCGTGACATGCTGAGTGTCTGGGAAAGCAGAGATCCCCAGTGCTGTTGCGGCTAAAGATAGGCTGCAGAGGGATAGTGAAGACCTGCAAGAGCTTTCAGGGCTGGCACCTTCCTTGTGGGAGGAGGAGCCAGACGTTTGCCTTTTCAGAAAACGTTTCTGCCGAGAACGAGCACCGTGACATGCCGAGTCTCTGGGAAAGCAGAGATCCCCAGTGCTGTTGTGCCTGTGGATAGGCTGCAGGGGCACGGTGAAGACCAGCAAGATCTTTCAGGGCTGGCACCTTCCTTGTGGGAGAAGGAGCCAGACGTTTGCCTTTTCAGAAAAAGTTTCTGCCGAGAACGAGCACCGTGACATGCGGAGTCTCTGGGAAAGCACAGATCCCCAGTTCTGTTGCGGCTAAAGATAGGCTGCAGAGGGATAGTGAAGACCAGCAAGAGCTTTCAGGGCTGGCACCTTCCTTGTGGGAGAAGGAGCCAGACGTTTGCCTTTTCAGAAAAAGTTTCTGCCGAGAACGAGCACCGTGACATGCTGAGTCTCTGGGAAAGCAGAGATCCCCAGTGCTGTTGTGCCTGTGGATAGGCTGCAGGGTGACGGTGAAGACCAGCAAGATCTTTCAGGGCTGGCACCTTCCTTGTGGGAGAAGGAGCCAGACGTTTGCCTTTTCAGAAAAAGTTTCTGCCGAGAACGAGCACCGTGACATGCTGAGTCTCTGGGAAAGCAGAGATCCCCAGTGCTGTTGTGCCTGTGGATAGGCTGCAGGGGGACGGTGAAAACCAGCAAGATCTTTCAGGGCTGGCACCTTCCTTGTGGGAGAAGGAGCCAGACGTTTGCCTTTTCAGAAAAAGTTTCTGCCGAGAACGAGCACCGTGACATGCTGAGTCTCTGGGAAAGCAGAGATCCCCAGTGCTGTTGCAGCTAAAGATAGGCTGCAGAGGGATAGTGAAGACCAGCAAGAGCTTTCAGGGCTGGCACCTTCCTTGTGGGAGAAGGAGCCAGACGTTTGCCTTTTCAGAAAAAGTGTCTGCCGAGAACGAGCACCGTGACATGCTGAGTCTCTGGGAAAGCAGAGATCCCCAGTGCTGTTCTGCCTGTGGATAGGCTGCAGGGGGATGGTGAAGACCAGCAAGATCTTTCAGGGCTGGCACCTTCCTTGTGGGAGAAGGAGCCAGACGTTTGCCTTTTCAGAAAAAGTATCTGCCGAGAACGAGCACCGTGACATGCTGAGTCTCTGGGAAAGCAGAGATCCCCAGTGCTGTTGTGCCTGTGGATAGGCTGCAGGGGGACGGTGAAGACCAGCAAGATCTTTCACGGCTGGCACCTTCCTTGTGGGAGAAGGAGCCAGACGTTTGCCTTTTCAGAAAAAGTTTCTGCCGAGAACGAGCACCGTGACATGCTGAGTCTCTGGGAAAGCAGAGATCCCCAGTGCTGTTGTGCCTGTGGATAGGCTGCAGGGGGACGGTGAAGACCAGCAAGATCTTTCAGGGCTGGCACCTTCCTTGTGGGAGAAGGAGCCAGACGTTTGCCTTTTCAGAAAAAGTTTCTGCCGAGAACGAGCACCGTGACATGCTGAGTCTCTGGGAAAGCAGAGATCCCCAGTGCTGTTTCGGCTAAAGATAGGCTGCAGAGGGATAGTGAAGACCTGCAAGAGCTTTCAGGGCTGGCAGCTTCCTTGTGGGAGAAGGAGCCAGACGTTTGCCTTTTCAGAAAAGGCTCTGCCGACAGCGAGCACCATGAGATGCTGAGTCGCTGGGAAAGCAGAGATCCCCAGTGCTGTTGGGCCTGTGGATAGGCTGCAGAGGTATAGAGAAGACCAGCAAGAGCTTTCAGGGCTGGCACCTTCCTTGTGGGAGAAGGAGCCAGACGTTTGCCTTTTCAGAAAAAGTTTCTGCCGAGAACGAGCACCGTGACATGCTGAGTCTCTGGGAAAGCAGAGATCCCCAGTGCTGTTGCGGCTAAAGATAGGCTGCAGAGGGATAGTGAAGAACTGCAAGAGCTTTCAGGGCTGGCAGCTTCCTTGTGGGAGAAGGAGCCAGACGTTTGCCTTTTCAGAAAAAGTTTCTGCCGAGAACGAGCACCGTGACATGCTGAGTCTCTGGGAAAGCAGAGATCCCCAGTGCTGTTGTGCCTGTGGATAGGCTGCAGAGGGATAGTGAAGACCTGCAAGAGCTTTCAGGGCTGGCACCTTCCTTGTGGGAGAAGGAGCCAGACGTTTGCCTTTTCAGAAAAAGTTTCTGCCGAGAACGAGCACCGTGACATGCTGAGTCTCTGGGAAAGCAGAGATCCCCAGTGCTGTTGTGCCTGTGGATAGGCTGCAGGGGGACGGTGAAGACCTGCAAGAGCTTTCAGGGCTGGCACCTTCCTTGTGGGAGAAGGAGCCAGACGTTTGCCTTTTCAGAAAAGGCTCTGCCGACAGCGAGCACCATGAGATGCTGAGTCGCTGGGAAAGCAGAGATCCCCAGTGCTGTTGGGCCTGTGGATAGTCTGCAGAGGTATAGTGAAGACCAGCAAGAGCTTTCAGGGCTGGCACCTTCCTTGTGGGAGAAGGAGCCAGACGTTTGCCTTTTCAGAAAAAGTTTCTGCCGAGAACGAGCACCGTGACATGCTGAGTCTCTGGGAAAGCAGAGATCCCCAGTGCTGTTGCGGCTAAAGATAGGCTGCAGAGGGATAGTGAAGACCTGCAAGAGCTTTCAGGGCTGGCACCTTCCTTGTGGTAGAAGGAGCCAGACGTTTGCCTTTTCAGAAAAAGTTTCTGCCGAGAACGAGCACCGTGACATGCGGAGTCTCTGGGAAAGCACAGATCCCCAGTTCTGTTGCGGCTAAAGATAGGCTGCAGAGGGATAGTGAAGACCTGCAAGAGCTTTCAGGGCTGGCGCCTTCCTTGTGGGAGAAGGAGCCAGACGTTTGCCTTTTCAGAAAAAGTTTCTGCCGAGAACGAGCACCGTGACATGCTGAGTCTCTGGGAAAGCAGAGATCCCCAGTGCTGTTGTGCCTGTGGATAGGCTGCAGGGGCACCGTAAAGACCAGCAAGATCTTTCAGGGCTGGCACCTTCCTTGTGGGAGAAGGAGCCAGAAGTTTGCCTTTTCAGAAAAAGTTTCTGCCGAGAACGAGCACCGTGACATGCTGAGTCTCTGGGAAAGCACAGATCCCCAGTTCTGTTGCGGCTAAAGATAGGCTGCAGAGGGATAGTGAAGACCAGCAAGAGCTTTCAGGGCTGGCACCTTCCTTGTGGGAGAAGGAGCCGTAAGTTTGCCTTTTCAGAAAAAGTTTCTGCCGAGAACGAGCACCGTGACATGCTGAGTCTCTGGGAAAGCAGAGATCCCCAGTGCTGTTGTGCCTGTGGATAGGCTGCAGGGGGACGGTGAAGACCAGCAAGATCTTTCAGGGCTGGCACCTTCCTTGTGGGAGAAGGAGCCAGACGTTTGCCTTTTCAGAAAAAGTTTCTGCCGAGAACGAGCACCGTGACATGCTGAGTCTCTGGGAAAGCAGAGATCCCCAGTGCTGTTGCGGCTAAAGATAGGCTGCAGAGGGATAGTGAAGACCTGCAAGAGCATTCAGGGCTGGCACCTTCCTTGTGGGAGAAGGAGCCAGACGTTTGCCTTTTCAGAAAAGGCTCTGCCGACAGCGAGCACCATGAGATGCTGAGTCGCTGGGAAAGCAGAGATCCCCAGTGCTGTTGGGCCTGTGGATAGGCTGCAGAGGTATAGTGAAGACCAGCAAGAGCTTTCAGGGCTGGCACCTTCCTTGTGGGAGAAGGAGCCAGACGTTTGCCTTTTCAGAAAAAGTTTCTGCCGAGAACGAGCACCGTGACATGCTGAGTCTCTGGGAAAGCAGAGATCCCCAGTGCTGTTGCGGCTAAAGATAGGCTGCAGAGGGATAGTGAAGACCAGCAAGAGCTTTCAGGGCTGGCAGCTTCCTTGTGGGAGAAGGAGCCAGACGTTTGCCTTTTCAGAAAAAGTTTCTGCCGAGAACGAGCACCGTGACATGCTGAGTCTCTGGGAAAGCAGAGATCCCCAGTGCTGTTGTGCCTGTGGATAGGCTGCAGGGGGAAGGTGAAGACCTGCAAGAGCTTTCAGGGCTGGCACCTTCCTTGTGGGAGAAGGAGCCAGACGTTTGCCTTTTCAGAAAAAGTTTCTGCCGAGAACGAGCACCGTGACATGCTGAGTCTCTGGGAAAGCAGAGATCCCCAGTGCTGTTGTGCCTGTGGATAGGCTGCAGGGGGACGGTGAAGACCAGCAAGAGCTTTCAGGGCTGGCACCTTCCTTGTGGGAGAAGGAGCCAGACGTTTGCCTTTTCAGAAAAGGCTCTGCCGACAGCGAGCACCATGAGATGCTGAGTCGCTGGGAAAGCAGAGATCCCCAGTGCTGTTGGGCCTGTGGATAGTCTGCAGAGGTATAGTGAAGACCAGCAAGAGCTTTCAGGGCTGGCACCTTCCTTGTGGGAGAAGGAGCCAGACGTTTGCCTTTTCAGAAAAAGTTTCTGCCGAGAACGAGCACCGTGACATGCTGAGTCTCTGGGAAAGCAGAGATCCCCAGTGCTGTTGCGGCTAAAGATAGGCTGCAGAGGGATAGTGAAGACCTGCAAGAGCTTTCAGGGCTGGCACCTTCCTTGTGGGAGAAGGAGCCAGACGTTTGCCTTTTCAGAAAAAGTTTCTGCCGAGAACGAGCACCGTGACATGCGGAGTCTCTGGGAAAGCAGAGATCCCCAGTTCTGTTGCGGCTAAAGATAGGCTGCAGAGGGATACTGAAGAAGAGCAAGATCTTTCAGGGCTGGCGCCTTCCTTGTGGGAGAAGGAGCCAGACGTTTGCCTTTTCAGAAAAAGTTTCTGCCGAGAACGAGCACCGTGACATGCTGAGTCTCTGGGAAAGCAGAGATCCCCAGTGCTGTTGTGCCTGTGGATAGGCTGCAGGGGCACCGTAAAGACCAGCAAGATCTTTCAGGGCTGGCACCTTCCTTGTGGGAGAAGGAGCCAGAAGTTTGCCTTTTCAGAAAAAGTTTCTGCCGAGAACGAGCACCGTGACATGCTGAGTCTCTGGGAAAGCAGAGATCCCCAGTGCTGTTGCGGCTAAAGATAGGCTGCAGAGGGATAGTGAAGACCTGCAAGATCTTTCAGGGCTGGCACCTTCCTTGTGGGAGAAGGAGCCAGACGTTTGACTTTTCAGAAAAGGTTTCTGCCGAGAACGAGCACCGTGACATGCTGAGTGTCTGGGAAAGCAGAGATCCCCAGTGCTGTTGCGGCTAAAGATAGGCTGCAGAGGGATAGTGAAGACCTGCAAGAGCTTTCAGGGCTGGCACCTTCCTTGTGGGAGAAGGAGCCAGACGTTTGCCTTTTCAGAAAAAGTTTCTGCCGAGAACGAGCACCGTGACATGCTGAGTCTCTGGGAAAGCAGAGATCCCCAGTGCTGTTGTGCCTGTGGATAGGCTGCAGGGGGACGGTGAAGACCAGCAAGATCTTTCAGGGCTGGCACCTTCCTTGTGGGAGAAGGAGCCAGACGTTTGCCTTTTCAGAAAAAGTTTCTGCCGAGAACGAGCACCGTGACATGCTGAGTGTCTGGGAAAGCAGAGATCCCCAGTGCTGTTGCGGCTAAAGATAGGCCGCAGAGGGATAGTGAAGACCTGCAAGAGCATTCAGGGCTGGCAGCTTCCTTGTGGGAGAAGGAGCCAGACGTTTGCCTTTTCAGAAAAGGCTCTGCCGACAGCGAGCACCATGAGATGCTGAGTCGCTGGGAAAGCAGAGATCCCCAGTGCTGTTGGGCCTGTGGATAGGCTGCAGAGGTATAGTGAAGACCAGCAAGAGCTTTCAGGGCTGGCACCTTCCTTGTGGGAGAAGGAGCCAGACGTTTGCCTTTTCAGAAAAAGTTTCTGCCGAGAACGAGCACCGTGACATGCTGAGTCTCTGGGAAAGCAGAGATCCCCAGTGCTGTTGCGGCTAAAGATAGGCTGCAGAGGGATAGTGAAGACCAGCAAGAGCTTTCAGGGCTGGCAGCTTCCTTGTGGGAGAAGGAGCCAGACGTTTGCCTTTTCAGAAAAAGTTTCTGCCGAGAACGAGCACCGTGACATGCTGAGTCTCTGGGAAAGCAGAGATCCCCAGTGCTGTTGTGCCTGTGGATAGGCTGCAGGGGGAAGGTGAAGACCTGCAAGAGCTTTCAGGGCTGGCACCTTCCTTGTGGGAGAAGGAGCCAGACGTTTGCCTTTTCAGAAAAAGTTTCTGCCGAGAACGAGCACCGTGACATGCTGAGTCTCTGGGAAAGCAGAGATCCCCAGTGCTGTTGTGCCTGTGGATAGGCTGCAGGGGGACGGTGAAGACCTGCAAGAGCTTTCAGGGCTGGCACCTTCCTTGTGGGAGAAGGAGCCAGACGTTTGCCTTTTCAGAAAAGGCTCTGCCGACAGCGAGCACCATGAGATGCTGAGTCGCTGGGAAAGCAGAGATCCCCAGTGCTGTTGGGCCTGTGGATAGTCTGCAGAGGTATAGTGAAGACCAGCAAGAGCTTTCAGGGCTGGCACCTTCCTTGTGGGAGAAGGAGCCAGACGTTTGCCTTTTCAGAAAAAGTTTCTGCCGAGAACGAGCACCGTGACATGCTGAGTCTCTGGGAAAGCAGAGATCCCCAGTGCTGTTGCGGCTAAAGATAGGCTGCAGAGGGATAGTGAAGACCTGCAAGAGCTTTCAGGGCTGGCACCTTCCTTGTGGGAGAAGGAGCCAGACGTTTGCCTTTTCAGAAAAAGTTTCTGCCGAGAACGAGCACCGTGACATGCGGAGTCTCTGGGAAAGCAGAGATCCCCAGTTCTGTTGCGGCTAAAGATAGGCTGCAGAGGGATACTGAAGAAGAGCAAGATCTTTCAGGGCTGGCGCCTTCCTTGTGGGAGAAGGAGCCAGACGTTTGCCTTTTCAGAAAAAGTTTCTGCCGAGAACGAGCACCGTGACATGCTGAGTCTCTGGGAAAGCAGAGATCCCCAGTGCTGTTGTGCCTGTGGATAGGCTGCAGGGGCACCGTAAAGACCAGCAAGATCTTTCAGGGCTGGCACCTTCCTTGTGGGAGAAGGAGCCAGAAGTTTGCCTTTTCAGAAAAAGTTTCTGCCGAGAACGAGCACCGTGACATGCTGAGTCTCTGGGAAAGCAGAGATCCCCAGTGCTGTTGCGGCTAAAGATAGGCTGCAGAGGGATAGTGAAGACCTGCAAGATCTTTCAGGGCTGGCACCTTCCTTGTGGGAGAAGGAGCCAGACGTTTGACTTTTCAGAAAAGGTTTCTGCCGAGAACGAGCACCGTGACATGCTGAGTGTCTGGGAAAGCAGAGATCCCCAGTGCTGTTGCGGCTAAAGATAGGCTGCAGAGGGATAGTGAAGACCTGCGAGAGCTTTCAGGGCTGGCACCTTCCTTGTGGGAGAAGGAGCCAGACGTTTGCCTTTTCAGAAAAAGTTTCTGCCGAGAACGAGCACCGTGACATGCTGAGTCTCTGGGAAAGCAGAGATCCCCAGTGCTGTTCTGCCTGTGGATAGGCTGCACGGGGACGGTGAAGACCAGCAAGATCTTTCAGGGCTGGCACCTTCCTTGTGGGAGAAGGAGCCAGACGTTTGCCTTTTCAGAAAAAGTTACTGCCGAGAACGAGCACCGTGACATGCTGAGTCTCTGGGAAAGCAGAGATCCCCAGTGCTGTTGTGCCTGTGGATAGGCTGCAGGGGGACGTGTAAGACCAGCAAGATCTTTCAGGGCTGGCACCTTCCTTGTGGGAGAAGGAGCCAGACGTTTGCCTTTTCAGAAAAAGTTTCTGCCGAGAACGAAAACCGTGACATGCTGAGTCTCTGGGAAAGCAGAGATCCCCAGTGCTGTTGTGCCTGTGGATAGGCTGCAGGGGGACGGTGAAGACCAGCAAGATCTTTAACGGCTGGCACCTTCCTTGTGGGAGAAGGAGCCAGACGTTTGCCTTTTCAGAAAAAGTTTCTGCCGAGAACGAGCACCGTGACATGCTGAGTCTCTGGGAAAGCAGAGATCCCCAGTGCTGTTGCGGCTAAAGATAGGCTGCAGAGGGATAGTGAAGACCAGCAAGAGCTTTCAGGGCTGGCACCTTCCTTGTGGGAGAAGGAGCCAGACGTTTGCCTTTTCAGAAAAAGTTTCTGCCGAGAACGAGCACCGTGACATGCTGAGTCTCTGGGAAAGCAGAGATCCCCAGTGCTGTTGCGGCTAAAGATAGGCTGCAGAGGGATAGTGAAGACCAGCAAGAGCTTTCAGGGCTGGCAGCTTCCTTGTGGGAGAAGGAGCCAGACGTTTGCCTTTTCAGAAAAAGTTTCTGCCGAGAACGAGCACCGTGACATGCGGAGTCTCTGGGAAAGCACAGATCCCCAGTTCTGTTGCGGCTAAAGATAGGCTGCAGAGGGATACTGAAGAAGAGCAAGATCTTTCAGGGCTGGCGCCTTCCTTGTGGGAGAAGGAGCCAGACGTTTGCCTTTTCAGAAAAAGTTTCTGCCGAGAACGAGCACCGTGACATGCTGAGTGTCTGGGAAAGCAGAGATCCACAGTGCTGTTGCGGCTAAAGATAGGCTGCAGAGGGATAGTGAAGACCTGCAAGAGCTTTCAGGGCTGGCACCTTCCTTGTGGGAGAAGGAGCCAGACGTTTGCCTTTTCAGAAAAAGTTTCTGCCGAGAACGAGCACCGTGACATGCTGAGTGTCTGGGAAAGCAGAGATCCCCAGTGCTGTTGCGGCTAAAGATAGGCTGCAGAGGGATAGTGAAGACCTGCAAGAGCTTTCAGGGCTGGCACCTTCCTTGTGGGAGAAGGAGCCAGACGTTTGCCTTTTCAGAAAAAGTTTCTGCCGAGAACGAGCACCGTGACATGCTGAGTCTCTGGCAAAGCAGAGATCCCCAGTGCTGTTGTGCCTGTGGATAGGCTGCAGGGGGACGGTGAAGACCAGCAAGATCTTTCAGGGCTGGCAGCTTCCTTGTGGGAGAAGGAGCCAGACGTTTGCCTTTTCAGAAAAAGTTTCTGCCGAGAACGAGCACCGTGACATGCGGAGTCTCTGGGAAAGCAGAGATCCCCAGTGCTGTTGTGCCTGTGGATAGGCTGCAGGGGCACCGTAAAGACCAGCAAGATCTTTCAGGGCTGGCACCTTCCTTGTGGGAGAAGGAGCCAGAAGTTTGCCTTTTCAGAAAAAGTGTCTGCCGAGAACGAGCACCGTGACATGCAGAGTCTCTGGGAAAGCAGAGATCCCCAGTGCTGTTGCGGCTAAAGATAGGCTGCAGAGGGATAGTGAAGACCTGCAAGAGCTTTCAGGGCTGGCACCTTCCTTGTGGGAGAAGGAGCCAGACGTTTGCCTTTTCAGAAAAAGTTTCTGCCGAGAACGAGCACCGTGACATGCTGAGTCTCTGGGAAAGCAGAGATCCCCAGTGCTGTTGCGGCTAAAGATAGGCTGCAGAGGGATAGTGAAGACCAGCAAGAGCTTTCAGGGCTGGCTCCTTCTTTGTGGGAGAAGGAGCCGTAAGTTTGCCTTTTAAGAAAAAGTTTCTGCCGAGAACGAGCACCGTGACATGCTGAGTCTCTGGGAAAGCAGAGATCCCCAGTGCTGTTGTGCCTGTGGATAGGCTGCAGGGGGACGGTGAGGACCAGCAAGATCTTTCAGGGCTGGCGCCTTCCTTGTGGGAGAAGGAGCCAGACGTTTGCCTTTTCAGAAAAAGTTTCTGCCGAGAACGAGCACCGTGACATGCTGAGTGTCTGGGAAAGCAGAGATCCCCAGTGCTGTTGCGGCTAAAGATAGGCTGCAGAGGGATACTGAAGAAGAGCAAGATCTTTCAGGGCTGGCACCTTCCTTGTGGGAGAAGGAGCCAGACGTTTGCCTTTTCAGAAAAAGTTTCTGCCGAGAACGAGCACCGTGACATGCTGAGTCTCTGGGAAAGCAGAGATCCCCAGTGCTGTTGCGGCTAAAGATAGGCTGCAGAGGGATAGTGAAGACCAGCAAGAGCTTTCAGGGCTGGCAGCTTCCTTGTGGGAGAAGGAGCCAGACGTTTGCCTTTTCAGAAAAAGTTTCTGCCGAGAACGAGCACCGTGACATGCGGAGTCTCTGGGAAAGCACAGATCCCCAGTTCTGTTGCGGCTAAAGATAGGCTGCAGAGGGATACTGAAGAAGAGCAAGATCTTTCAGGGCTGGCGCCTTCCTTGTGGGAGAAGGAGCCAGACGTTTGCCTTTTCAGAAAAAGTTTCTGCCGAGAACGAGCACCGTGACATGCTGAGTGTCTGGGAAAGCAGAGATCCACAGTGCTGTTGCGGCTAAAGATAGGCTGCAGAGGGATAGTGAAGACCTGCAAGAGCTTTCAGGGCTGGCACCTTCCTTGTGGGAGAAGGAGCCAGACGTTTGCCTTTTCAGAAAAAGTTTCTGCCGAGAACGAGCACCGTGACATGCGGAGTCTCTGGGAAAGCAGAGATCCCCAGTTCTGTTGCGGCTAAAGATAGGCTGCAGAGGGATACTGAAGAAGAGCAAGATCTTTCAGGGCTGGCGCCTTCCTTGTGGGAGAAGGAGCCAGACGTTTGCCTTTTCAGAAAAAGTTTCTGCCGAGAACGAGCACCGTGACATGCTGAGTCTCTGGGAAAGCAGAGATCCCCAGTGCTGTTGTGCCTGTGGATAGGCTGCAGGGGCACCGTAAAGACCAGCAAGATCTTTCAGGGCTGGCACCTTCCTTGTGGGAGAAGGAGCCAGAAGTTTGCCTTTTCAGAAAAAGTTTCTGCCGAGAACGAGCACCGTGACATGCTGAGTCTCTGGGAAAGCAGAGATCCCCAGTGCTGTTGCGGCTAAAGATAGGCTGCAGAGGGATAGTGAAGACCTGCAAGATCTTTCAGGGCTGGCACCTTCCTTGTGGGAGAAGGAGCCAGACGTTTGACTTTTCAGAAAAGGTTTCTGCCGAGAACGAGCACCGTGACATGCTGAGTGTCTGGGAAAGCAGAGATCCCCAGTGCTGTTGCGGCTAAAGATAGGCTGCAGAGGGATAGTGAAGACCTGCAAGAGCTTTCAGGGCTGGCACCTTCCTTGTGGGAGAAGGAGCCAGACGTTTGCCTTTTCAGAAAAAGTTTCTGCCGAGAACGAGCACCGTGACATGCTGAGTCTCTGGGAAAGCAGAGATCCCCAGTGCTGTTCTGCCTGTGGATAGGCTGCACAGGGACGGTGAAGACCAGCAAGATCTTTCAGGGCTGGCACCTTCCTTGTGGGAGAAGGAGCCAGACGTTTGCCTTTTCAGAAAAAGTTACTGCCGAGAACGAGCACCGTGACATGCTGAGTCTCTGGGAAAGCAGAGATCCCCAGAGCTGTTGTGCCTGTGGATAGGCTGCAGGGGGACGTGTAAGACCAGCAAGATCTTTCAGGGCTGGCACCTTCCTTGTGGGAGAAGGAGCCAGACGTTTGCCTTTTCAGAAAAAGTTTCTGCCGAGAACGAGCACCGTGACATGCTGAGTCTCTGGGAAAGCAGAGATCCCCAGTGCTGTTGTGCCTGTGGATAGGCTGCAGGGGGACGGTGAAGACCAGCAAGATCTTTCACGGCTGGCACCTTCCTTGTGGGAGAAGGAGCCAGACGTTTGCCTTTTCAGAAAAAGTTTCTGCCGAGAACGAGCACCGTGACATGCTGAGTCTCTGGGAAAGCAGAGATCCCCAGTGCTGTTGCGGCTAAAGATAGGCTGCAGAGGGATAGTGAAGACCAGCAAGAGCTTTCAGGGCTGGCACCTTCCTTGTGGGAGAAGGAGCCAGACGTTTGCCTTTTCAGAAAAAGTTTCTGCCGAGAACGAGCACCGTGACATGCTGAGTCTCTGGGAAAGCAGAGATCCCCAGTGCTGTTGCGGCTAAAGATAGGCTGCAGAGGGATAGTGAAGACCAGCAAGAGCTTTCAGGGCTGGCAGCTTCCTTGTGGGAGAAGGAGCCAGACGTTTGCCTTTTCAGAAAAAGTTTCTGCCGAGAACGAGCACCGTGACATGCGGAGTCTCTGGGAAAGCACAGATCCCCAGTTCTGTTGCGGCTAAAGATAGGCTGCAGAGGGATACTGAAGAAGAGCAAGATCTTTCAGGGCTGGCGCCTTCCTTGTGGGAGAAGGAGCCAGACGTTTGCCTTTTCAGAAAAAGTTTCTGCCGAGAACGAGCACCGTGACATGCTGAGTGTCTGGGAAAGCAGAGATCAACAGTGCTGTTGCGGCTAAAGATAGGCTGCAGAGGGATAGTGAAGACCTGCAAGAGCTTTCAGGGCTGGCACCTTCCTTGTGGGAGAAGGAGCCAGACGTTTGCCTTTTCAGAAAAAGTTTCTGCCGAGAACGAGCACCGTGACATGCTGAGTGTCTGGGAAAGCAGAGATCCCCAGTGCTGTTGCGGCTAAAGATAGGCTGCAGAGGGATAGTGAAGACCTGCAAGAGCTTTCAGGGCTGGCACCTTCCTTGTGGGAGAAGGAGCCAGACGTTTGCCTTTTCAGAAAAAGTTTCTGCCGAGAACGAGCACCGTGACATGCTGAGTCTCTGGCAAAGCAGAGATCCCCAGTGCTGTTGTGCCTGTGGATAGGCTGCAGGGGGACGGTGAAGACCAGCAAGATCTTTCAGGGCTGGCAGCTTCCTTGTGGGAGAAGGAGCCAGACGTTTGCCTTTTCAGAAAAAGTTTCTGCCGAGAACGAGCACCGTGACATGCGGAGTCTCTGGGAAAGCAGAGATCCCCAGTGCTGTTGTGCCTGTGGATAGGCTGCAGGGGCACCGTAAAGACCAGCAAGATCTTTCAGGGCTGGCACCTTCCTTGTGGGAGAAGGAGCCAGAAGTTTGCCTTTTCAGAAAAAGTGTCTGCCGAGAACGAGCACCGTGACATGCAGAGTCTCTGGGAAAGCAGAGATCCCCAGTGCTGTTGCGGCTAAAGATAGGCTGCAGAGGGATAGTGAAGACCTGCAAGAGCTTTCAGGTCTGGCACCTTCCTTGTGGGAAGGAGCCAGACGTTTGCCTTTTCAGAAAAAGTTTCTGCCGAGAACGAGCACCGTGACATGCTGAGTCTCTGGGAAAGCAGAGATCCCCAGTGCTGTTGCGGCTAAAGATAGGCTGCAGAGGGATAGTGAAGACCAGCAAGAGCTTTCAGGGCTGGCACCTTCTTTGTGGGAGAAGGAGCCGTAAGTTTGCCTTTTAAGAAAAAGTTTCTGCCGAGAACGAGCACCGTGACATGCTGAGTCTCTGGGAAAGCAGAGATCCCCAGTGCTGTTGTGCCTGTGGATAGGCTGCAGGGGGACGGTGAGGACCAGCAAGATCTTTCAGGGCTGGCACCTTCCTTGTGGGAGAAGGAGCCAGACGTTTGCCTTTTCAGAAAAAGTTTCTGCCGAGAACGAGCACCGTGACATGCTGAGTGTCTGGGAAAGCAGAGATCCCCAGTGCTGTTGCGGCTAAAGATAGGCTGCAGAGGGATACTGAAGAAGAGCAAGATCTTTCAGGGCTGGCACCTTCCTTGTGGGAGAAGGAGCCAGACGTTTGCCTTTTCAGAAAAAGTTTCTGCCGAGAACGAGCACCGTGACATGCTGAGTCTCTGGGAAAGCAGAGATCCCCAGTGCTGTTGCGGCTAAAGATAGGCTGCAGAGGGATAGTGAAGACCAGCAAGAGCTTTCAGGGCTGGCAGCTTCCTTGTGGGAGAAGGAGCCAGACGTTTGCCTTTTCAGAAAAAGTTTCTGCCGAGAACGAGCACCGTGACATGCGGAGTCTCTGGGAAAGCACAGATCCCCAGTTCTGTTGCGGCTAAAGATAGGCTGCAGAGGGATACTGAAGAAGAGCAAGATCTTTCAGGGCTGGCGCCTTCCTTGTGGGAGAAGGAGCCAGACGTTTGCCTTTTCAGAAAAAGTTTCTGCCGAGAACGAGCACCGTGACATGCTGAGTGTCTGGGAAAGCAGAGATCCACAGTGCTGTTGCGGCTAAAGATAGGCTGCAGAGGGATAGTGAAGACCTGCAAGAGCTTTCAGGGCTGGCACCTTCCTTGTGGGAGAAGGAGCCAGACGTTTGCCTTTTCAGAAAAAGTTTCTGCCGAGAACGAGCACCGTGACATGCTGAGTGTCTGGGAAAGCAGAGATCCCCAGTGCTGTTGCGGCTAAAGATAGGCTGCAGAGGGATAGTGAAGACCTGCAAGAGCTTTCAGGGCTGGCACCTTCCTTGTGGGAGAAGGAGCCAGACGTTTGCCTTTTCAGAAAAAGTTTCTGCCGAGAACGAGCACCGTGACATGCGGAGTCTCTGGGAAAGCAGAGATCCCCAGTGCTGTTGTGCCTGTGGATAGGCTGCAGGGGCACCGTAAAGACCAGCAAGATCTTTCAGGGCTGGCACCTTCCTTGTGGGAGAAGGAGCCAGAAGTTTGCCTTTTCAGAAAAAGTGTCTGCCGAGAACGAGCACCGTGACATGCAGAGTCTCTGGGAAAGCAGAGATCCCCAGTGCTGTTGCGGCTAAAGATAGGCTGCAGAGGGATAGTGAAGACCTGCAAGATCTTTCAGGTCTGGCACCTTCCTTGTGGGAGAAGGAGCCAGACGTTTGCCTTTTCAGAAAAAGTTTCTGCCGAGAACGAGCACCGTGACATGCTGAGTCTCTGGGAAAGCAGAGATCCCCAGTGCTGTTGCGGCTAAAGATAGGCTGCAGAGGGATAGTGAAGACCAGCAAGAGCTTTCAGGGCTGGCACCTTCTTTGTGGGAGAAGGAGCCGTAAGTTTGCCTTTTAAGAAAAAGTTTCTGCCGAGAACGAGCACCGTGACATGCTGAGTCTCTGGGAAAGCAGAGATCCCCAGTGCTGTTGTGCCTGTGGATAGGCTGCAGGGGGACGGTGAGGACCAGCAAGATCTTTCAGGGCTGGCACCTTCCTTGTGGGAGAAGGAGCCAGACGTTTGCCTTTTCAGAAAAAGTTTCTGCCGAGAACGAGCACCGTGACATGCTGAGTCTCTGGGAAAGCAGAGATCCCCAGTGCTGTTGCGGCTAAAGATAGGCTGCAGAGGGATACTGAAGAAGAGCAAGATCTTTCAGGGCTGGCACCTTCCTTGTGGGAGAAGGAGCCAGACGTTTGCCTTTTCAGAAAAAGTTTCTGCCGAGAACGAGCACCGTGACATGCAGAGTCTCTGGGAAAGCAGAGATCCCCAGTGCTGTTGCGGCTAAAGATAGGCTGCAGAGGGATAGTGAAGACCTGCAAGAGCTTTCAGGGCTGGCACCTTCCTTGTGGGAGAAGGAGCCAGACGTTTGCCTTTTCAGAAAAAGTTTCTGCCGAGAACGAGCACCGTGACATGCAGAGTCTCTGGGAAAGCACAGATCCCCAGTTCTGTTGCGGCTAAAGATAGGCTGCAGAGGGATATTGAAGACCAGCAAGATCTTTCAGGGCTGGCACCTTCCTTGTGGGAGAAGGAGCCAGACGTTTCCCTTTTCAGAAAAAGTTTCTGCCGAGAACGAGCACCGTGACATGCTGAGTCTCTGGGAAAGCAGAGATCCCCAGTGCTGTTGCGGCTAAAGATAGGCTGCAGAGGGATAGTGAAGACCTGCAAGAGCTTTCAGGGCTGGCACCTTCCTTGTGGGAGAAGGAGCCAGACGTTTGCCTTTTCAGAAAAAGGCTCTTCCGAGAACGAGCACCGTGACATGCTGAGTCTCTGGCAAAGCAGAGATCCCCAGTGCTGTTGTGCCTGTGGATAGGCTGCAGGGGGACGGTGAAGACCTGCAAGAGCTTTCAGGGCTGGCACCTTCCTTGTGGGAGGAGGAGCCAGACGTTTGCCTTTTCAGAAAACGTTTCTGCCGAGAACGAGCACCGTGACATGCCGAGTCTCTGGGAAAGCAGAGATCCCCAGTGCTGTTGTGCCTGTGGATAGGCTGCAGGGGCACCGTAAAGACCAGCAAGATCTTTCAGGGCTGGCACCTTCCTTGTGGGAGAAGGAGCCAGAAGTTTGCCTTTTCAGAAAAAGTGTCTGCCGAGAACGAGCACCGTGACATGCAGAGTCTCTGGGAAAGCAGAGATCCCCAGTGCTGTTGTGCCTGTGGATAGGCTGCAGAGGGATAGTGAAGACCTGCAAGAGCTTTCAGGGCTGGCACCTTCCTTGTGGGAGAAGGAGCCAGACGTTTGCCTTTTCAGAAAAAGTTTCTGCCGAGAACGAGCACCGTGACATGCTGAGTCTCTGGGAAAGCAGAGATCCCCAGTGCTGTTGCAGCTAAAGATAGGCTGCAGAGGGATAGTGAAGACCTGCAAGAGCTTTCAGGGCTAGCACCTTCCTTGTGGGAGAAGGAGCCAGACGTTTGCCTTTTCAGAAAAAGTTTCTGCCGAGAACGAGCACCGTGACATGCTGAGTCTGTGGGAAAGCAGAGATCCCCAGTGCTGTTGTGCCTGTGGATAGGCTGCAGGGGGACGGTGAAGACCTACAAGAGCTTTCAGGGCTGGCACCTTCCTTGTGGGAGAAGGAGCCAGACGTTTGCCTTTTCAGAAAAGGCTCTGCCGACAGCGAGCACCATGAGATGCTGAGTCGCTGGGAAAGCAGAGATCCCCAGTGCTGTTGGGCCTGTGGATAGTCTGCAGAGGTATAGTGAAGACCAGCAAGAGCTTTCAGGGCTGGCACCTTCCTTGTGGGAGAAGGAGCCAGACGTTTGCCTTTTCAGAAAAAGTTTCTGCCGAGAACGAGCACCGTGACATGCTGAGTCTCTGGGAAAGCAGAGATCCCCAGTGCTGTTGTGCCTGTGGATAGGCTGCAGGGGCACCGTAAAGACCAGCAAGATCTTTCAGGGCTGGCACCTTCCTTGTGGGAGAAGGAGCCAGACGTTTGCCTTTTCAGAAAAAGTTTCTGCCGAGAACGAGCACCGTGACATGCTGAGTCTCTGGGAAAGCAGAGATCACCAGTGCTGTTGCGGCTAAAGATAGGCTGCAGAGGGATAGTGAAGACCTGCAAGATCTTTCAGGTCTGGCACCTTCCTTGTGGGAGAAGGAGCCAGACGTTTGCCTTTTCAGAAAAAGTTTCTGCCGAGAACGAGCACCGTGACATGCTGAGTGTCTGGGAAAGCAGAGATCCCCAGTGCTGTTGCGGCTAAAGATAGGCTGCAGAGGGATAGTGAAGACCAGCAAGAGCTTTCAGGGCTGGCACCTTCTTTGTGGGAGAAGGAGCCGTAAGTTTGCCTTTTAAGAAAAAGTTTCTGCCGAGAACGAGCACCGTGACATGCTGAGTCTCTGGGAAAGCAGAGATCCCCAGTGCTGTTGTGCCTGTGGATAGGCTGCAGGGGGACGGTGAGGACCAGCAAGATCTTTCAGGGCTGGCACCTTCCTTGTGGGAGAAGGAGCCAGACGTTTGCCTTTTCAGAAAAAGTTTCTGCCGAGAACGAGCACCGTGACATGCTGAGTCTCTGGGAAAGCAGAGATCCCCAGTGCTGTTGCGGCTAAAGATAGGCTGCAGAGGGATACTGAAGAAGAGCAAGATCTTTCAGGGCTGGCACCTTCCTTGTGGGAGAAGGAGCCAGACGTTTGCCTTTTCAGAAAAAGTTTCTGCCGAGAACGAGCACCGTGACATGCAGAGTCTCTGGGAAAGCAGAGATCCCCAGTGCTGTTGCGGCTATAGATAGGCTGCAGAGGGATAGTGAAGACCTGCAAGAGCTTTCAGGGCTGGCACCTTCCTTGTGGGAGAAGGAGCCAGACGTTTGCCTTTTCAGAAAAAGTTTCTGCCGAGAACGAGCACCGTGACATGCTGAGTCTCTGGGAAAGCAGAGATCCCCAGTGCTTTTGCGGCTAAAGATGGGCTGCAGAGGGATAGTGAAGACCTGCAAGAGCTTTCAGGGCTGGCACCTTCCTTGTGGGAGAAGGAGCCAGACGTTTGCCTTTTCAGAAAAAGTTTCTGCCGAGAACGAGCACCGTGACATGCTGAGTCTCTGGGAAAGCAGAGATCGCCAGTGCTGTTGTGCCTGTGGATAGGCTGCAGGGGGACGGTGAAGACCAGCAAGATCTTTCAGGGCTGGCACCTTCCTTGTGGGAGAAGGAGCCAGACGTTTGCCTTTTCAGAAAAGGCTCTGCCGACAGCGAGCACCATGAGATGCTGAGTCTCTGGGAAAGCAGAGATCCCCAGTGCTGTTGTGCCTGTGGATAGGCTGCAGAGGGATAGTGAAGACCTGCAAGAGCTTTCAGGGCTGGCACCTTCCTTGTGGGAGAAGGAGCCAGACGTTTGCCTTTTCAGAAAAAGTTTCTGCCGAGAACGAGCACCATGAGATGCTGAGTCTCTGGGAAAGCAGAGATCCCCAGTGCTGTTCTGCCTGTGGATAGGCTGCAGGGGGATGGTGAAGACCAGCAAGATCTTTCAGGGCTGGCACCTTCCTTGTGGGGGAAGGAGCCAGACGTTTGCCTTTTCAGAAAAGTTTTCTGCCGAGAACGAGCACCGTGACATGCTGAGTCTGTGGGAAAGCAGAGATCCCCAGTGCTGTTTCGGCTAAAGATAGGCTGCAGAGGGATAGTGAAGACCTGCAAGAGCTTTCAGGGCTGGCAGCTTCCTTGTGGGAGAAGGAGCCAGACGTTTGCCTTTTCAGAAAAGGCTCTGCCGACAGCGAGCACCATGAGATGCTGAGTCGCTGGGAAAGCAGAGATCCCCAGTGCTGTTGGGCCTGTGGATAGGCTGCAGAGGTATAGTGAAGACCAGCAAGAGCTTTCAGGGCTGGCACCTTCCTTGTGGGAGAAGGAGCCAGACGTTTGCCTTTTCAGAAAAAGTTTCTGCCGAGAACGAGCACCGTGACATGCTGAGTCTCTGGGAAAGCAGAGATCCCCAGTGCTGTTGCGGCTAAAGATAGGCTGCAGAGGGATAGTGAAGAACTGCAAGAGCTTTCAGGGCTGGCAGCTTCCTTGTGGGAGAAGGAGCCAGACGTTTGCCTTTTCAGAAAAAGTTTCTGCCGAGAATGAGCACCGTGACATGCAGAGTCTCTGGGAAAGCACAGATCCCCAGTTCTGTTGCGGCTAAAGATAGGCTGCAGAGGGATAGTGAAGACCAGCAAGATCTTTCAGGGCTGGCACCTTCCTTGTGGGAGAAGGAGCCAGACGTTTGCCTTTTCAGAAAAAGTTTCTGCCGAGAACGAGCACCGTGACATGCTGAGTCTCTGGGAAAGCAGAGATCCCCAGTGCTGTTGCGGCTAAAGATAGGCTGCAGAGGGATAGTGAAGACCTGCAAGAGCTTTCAGGGCTGGCACCTTCCTTGTGGGAGAAGGAGCCAGACGTTTGCCTTTTCAGAAAAAGGCTCTTCCGAGAACGAGCACCGTGACATGCTGAGTCTCTGGCAAAGCAGAGATCCCCAGTGCTGTTGTGCCTGTGGATAGGCTGCAGGGGGACGGTGAAGACCTGCAAGAGCTTTCAGGGCTGGCACCTTCCTTGTGGGAGAAGGAGCCAGACGTTTGCCTTTTCAGAAAAGGCTCTGCCGACAGCGAGCACCATGAGATGCTGAGTCGCTGGGAAAGCAGAGATCCCCAGTGCTGTTGGGCCTGTGGATAGTCTGCAGAGGTATAGTGAAGACCAGCAAGAGCTTTCAGGGCTGGCACCTTCCTTGTGGGAGAAGGAGCCAGACGTTTGCCTTTTCAGAAAAAGTTTCTGCCGAGAACGAGCACCGTGACATGCTGAGTCTCTGGGAAAGCAGAGATCCCCAGTGCTGTTGTGCCTGTGGATAGGCTGCAGGGGCACCGTAAAGACCAGCAAGATCTTTCAGGGCTGGCACCTTCCTTGTGGGAGAAGGAGCCAGACGTTTGCCTTTTCAGAAAAAGTTTCTGCCGAGAACGAGCACCGTGACATGCTGAGTCTCTGGGAAAGCAGAGATCACCAGTGCTGTTGCGGCTAAAGATAGGCTGCAGAGGGATAGTGAAGACCTGCAAGATCTTTCAGGTCTGGCACCTTCCTTGTGGGAGAAGGAGCCAGACGTTTGCCTTTTCAGAAAAAGTTTCTGCCGAGAACGAGCACCGTGACATGCTGAGTGTCTGGGAAAGCAGAGATCCCCAGTGCTGTTGCGGCTAAAGATAGGCTGCAGAGGGATAGTGAAGACCAGCAAGAGCTTTCAGGGCTGGCACCTTCTTTGTGGGAGAAGGAGCCGTAAGTTTGCCTTTTAAGAAAAAGTTTCTGCCGAGAACGAGCACCGTGACATGCTGAGTCTCTGGGAAAGCAGAGATCCCCAGTGCTGTTGTGCCTGTGGATAGGCTGCAGGGGGACGGTGAGGACCAGCAAGATCTTTCAGGGCTGGCACCTTCCTTGTGGGAGAAGGAGCCAGACGTTTGCCTTTTCAGAAAAAGTTTCTGCCGAGAACGAGCACCGTGACATGCTGAGTCTCTGGGAAAGCAGAGATCCCCAGTGCTGTTGCGGCTAAAGATAGGCTGCAGAGGGATACTGAAGAAGAGCAAGATCTTTCAGGGCTGGCACCTTCCTTGTGGGAGAAGGAGCCAGACGTTTGCCTTTTCAGAAAAAGTTTCTGCCGAGAACGAGCACCGTGACATGCAGAGTCTCTGGGAAAGCAGAGATCCCCAGTGCTGTTGCGGCTAAAGATAGGCTGCAGAGGGATAGTGAAGACCTGCAAGAGCTTTCAGGGCTGGCACCTTCCTTGTGGGAGAAGGAGCCAGACGTTTGCCTTTTCAGAAAAAGTTTCTGCCGAGAACGAGCACCGTGACATGCTGAGTCTCTGGGAAAGCAGAGATCCCCAGTGCTTTTGCGGCTAAAGATGGGCTGCAGAGGGATAGTGAAGACCTGCAAGAGCTTTCAGGGCTGGCACCTTCCTTGTGGGAGAAGGAGCCAGACGTTTGCCTTTTCAGAAAAAGTTTCTGCCGAGAACGAGCACCGTGACATGCTGAGTCTCTGGGAAAGCAGAGATCGCCAGTGCTGTTGTGCCTGTGGATAGGCTGCAGGGGGACGGTGAAGACCAGCAAGATCTTTCAGGGCTGGCACCTTCCTTGTGGGAGAAGGAGCCAGACGTTTGCCTTTTCAGAAAAGGCTCTGCCGACAGCGAGCACCATGAGATGCTGAGTCTCTGGGAAAGCAGAGATCCCCAGTGCTGTTGTGCCTGTGGATAGGCTGCAGAGGGATAGTGAAGACCTGCAAGAGCTTTCAGGGCTGGCACCTTCCTTGTGGGAGAAGGAGCCAGACGTTTGCCTTTTCAGAAAAAGTTTCTGCCGAGAACGAGCACCATGAGATGCTGAGTCTCTGGGAAAGCAGAGATCCCCAGTGCTGTTCTGCCTGTGGATAGGCTGCAGGGGGATGGTGAAGACCAGCAAGATCTTTCAGGGCTGGCACCTTCCTTGTGGGGGAAGGAGCCAGACGTTTGCCTTTTCAGAAAAGTTTTCTGCCGAGAACGAGCACCGTGACATGCTGAGTCTGTGGGAAAGCAGAGATCCCCAGTGCTGTTTCGGCTAAAGATAGGCTGCAGAGGGATAGTGAAGACCTGCAAGAGCTTTCAGGGCTGGCAGCTTCCTTGTGGGAGAAGGAGCCAGACGTTTGCCTTTTCAGAAAAGGCTCTGCCGACAGCGAGCACCATGAGATGCTGAGTCGCTGGGAAAGCAGAGATCCCCAGTGCTGTTGGGCCTGTGGATAGGCTGCAGAGGTATAGTGAAGACCAGCAAGAGCTTTCAGGGCTGGCACCTTCCTTGTGGGAGAAGGAGCCAGACGTTTGCCTTTTCAGAAAAAGTTTCTGCCGAGAACGAGCACCGTGACATGCTGAGTCTCTGGGAAAGCAGAGATCCCCAGTGCTGTTGCGGCTAAAGATAGGCTGCAGAGGGATAGTGAAGAACTGCAAGAGCTTTCAGGGCTGGCAGCTTCCTTGTGGGAGAAGGAGCCAGACGTTTGCCTTTTCAGAAAAAGTTTCTGCCGAGAATGAGCACCGTGACATGCATAGTCTCTGGGAAAGCACAGATCCCCAGTTCTGTTGCGGCTAAAGATAAGCTGCAGAGGGATAGTGAGGGCTGGCACCTTCCTTGTGGGAGAAGGAGCCAGACGTTTGCCTTTTCAGAAAAAGTTTCTGCCGAGAACGAGCACCGTGACATGCTGAGTCTCTGGGAAAGCAGAGATCCCCAGTGCTGTTGCGGCTAAAGATAGGCTGCAGAGGGATAGTGAAGACCTGCAAGAGCTTTCAGGGCTGGCACCTTCCTTGTGGGAGAAGGAGCCAGACGTTTGCCTTTTCAGAAAAAGGCTCTTCCGAGAACGAGCACCGTGACATGCTGAGTCTCTGGCAAAGCAGAGATCCCCAGTGCTGTTGTGCCTGTGGATAGGCTGCAGGGGGACGGTGAAGACCTGCAAGAGCTTTCAGGGCTGGCACCTTCCTTGTGGGAGGAGGAGCCAGACGTTTGCCTTTTCAGAAAACGTTTCTGCCGAGAACGAGCACCGTGACATGCCGAGTCTCTGGGAAAGCAGAGATCCCCAGTGCTGTTGTGCCTGTGGATAGGCTGCAGGGGCACCGTAAAGACCAGCAAGATCTTTCAGGGCTGGCACCTTCCTTGTGGGAGAAGGAGCCAGAAGTTTGCCTTTTCAGAAAAAGTGTCTGCCGAGAACGAGCACCGTGACATGCAGAGTCTCTGGGAAAGCAGAGATCCCCAGTGCTGTTGTGCCTGTGGATAGGCTGCAGAGGGATAGTGAAGACCTGCAAGAGCTTTCAGGGCTGGCACCTTCCTTGTGGGAGAAGGAGCCAGACGTTTGCCTTTTCAGAAAAAGTTTCTGCCGAGAACGAGCACCGTGACATGCTGAGTCTCTGGGAAAGCAGAGATCCCCAGTGCTGTTGCAGCTAAAGATAGGCTGCAGAGGGATAGTGAAGACCTGCAAGAGCTTTCAGGGCTAGCACCTTCCTTGTGGGAGAAGGAGCCAGACGTTTGCCTTTTCAGAAAAAGTTTCTGCCGAGAACGAGCACCGTGACATGCTGAGTCTGTGGGAAAGCAGAGATCCCCAGTGCTGTTGTGCCTGTGGATAGGCTGCAGGGGGACGGTGAAGACCTGCAAGAGCTTTCAGGGCTGGCACCTTCCTTGTGGGAGAAGGAGCCAGACGTTTGCCTTTTCAGAAAAGGCTCTGCCGACAGCGAGCACCATGAGATGCTGAGTCGCTGGGAAAGCAGAGATCCCCAGTGCTGTTGGGCCTGTGGATAGTCTGCAGAGGTATAGTGAAGACCAGCAAGATCTTTCAGGGCTGGCACTTTCCTTGTGGGAGAAGGAGCCAGACGTTTGCCTTTTCAGAAAAAGTTTCTGCCGAGAACGAGCACCGTGACATGCTGAGTCTCTGGGAAAGCAGAGATCCCCAGTGCTGTTGCGGCTAAAGATAGGCTGCAGAGGGATAGTGAAGACCTGCAAGAGCTTTCAGGGCTGGCACCTTCCTTGTGGGAGAAGGAGCCAGACGTTTGCCTTTTCAGAAAAAGTTTCTGCCGAGAACGAGCACCGTGACATGCTGAGTGTCTGGGAAAGCAGAGATCCCCAGTGCTGTTGCGGCTAAAGATAGGCTGCAGAGGGATAGTGAAGACCAGCAAGAGCTTTCAGGGCTGGCACCTTCTTTGTGGGAGAAGGAGCCGTAAGTTTGCCTTTTAAGAAAAGGTTTCTGCCGAGAACGAGCACCGTGACATGCCGAGTCTCTGGGAAAGCAGAGATCCCCAGTGCTGTTGTGCCTGTGGATAGGCTGCAGGGGGACGGTGAGGACCAGCAAGATCTTTCAGGGCTGGCACCTTCCTTGTGGGAGAAGGAGCCAGACGTTTGCCTTTTCAGAAAAAGTTTCTGCCGAGAACGAGCACCGTGACATGCTGAGTCTCTGGGAAAGCAGAGATCCCCAGTGCTGTTGCGGCTAAAGATAGGCTGCAGAGGGATACTGAAGAAGAGCAAGATCTTTCAGGGCTGGCACCTTCCTTGTGGGAGAAGGAGCCAGACGTTTGCCTTTTCAGAAAAAGTTTCTGCCGAGAACGAGCACCGTGACATGCTGAGTCTCTGGGAAAGCAGAGATCCCCAGTGCTGTTGTGCCTGTGGATAGGCTGCAGGGGGACGGTGAAGACCTGCAAGAGCTTTCAGGGCTGGCACCTTCCTTGTGGGAGAAGGAGCCAGACGTTTGCCTTTTCAGAAAAGGCTCTGCCGACAGCGAGCACCATGAGATGCTGAGTCGCTGGGAAAGCAGAGATCCCCAGTGCTGTTGGGCCTGTGGATAGTCTGCAGAGGTATAGTGAAGACCAGCAAGATCTTTCAGGGCTGGCACCTTCCTTGTGGGAGAAGGAGCCAGACGTTTGCCTTTTCAGAAAAAGTTTCTGCCGAGAACGAGCACCGTGACATGCTGAGTCTCTGGGAAAGCAGAGATCCCCAGTGCTGTTGCGGCTAAAGATAGGCTGCAGAGGGATAGTGAAGACCTGCAAGAGCTTTCAGGGCTGGCACCTTCCTTGTGGGAGAAGGAGCCAGACGTTTGCCTTTTCAGAAAAAGTTTCTGCCGAGAACGAGCACCGTGACATGCTGAGTGTCTGGGAAAGCAGAGATCCCCAGTGCTGTTGCGGCTAAAGATAGGCTGCAGAGGGATAGTGAAGACCAGCAAGAGCTTTCAGGGCTGGCACCTTCTTTGTGGGAGAAGGAGCCGTAAGTTTGCCTTTTAAGAAAAAGTTTCTGCCGAGAACGAGCACCGTGACATGCTGAGTCTCTGGGAAAGCAGAGATCCCCAGTGCTGTTGTGCCTGTGGATAGGCTGCAGGGTGACGGTGAGGACCAGCAAGATCTTTCAGGGCTGGCACCTTCCTTGTGGGAGAAGGAGCCAGACGTTTGCCTTTTCAGAAAAAGTTTCTGCCGAGAACGAGCACCGTGACATGCTGAGTGTCTGGGAAAGCAGAGATCCCCAGTGCTGTTGCGGCTAAAGATAGGCTGCAGAGGGATACTGAAGAAGAGCAAGATCTTTCAGGGCTGGCACCTTCCTTGTGGGAGAAGGAGCCAGACGTTTGCCTTTTCAGAAAAAGTTTCTGCCGAGAACGAGCACCGTGACATGCAGAGTCTCTGGGAAAGCAGAGATCCCCCGTGCTGTTGCGGCTAAAGATAGGCTGCAGAGGGATAGTGAAGACCTGCAAGAGCTTTCAGGGCTGGCACCTTCCTTGTGGGAGAAGGAGCCAGACGTTTGCCTTTTCAGAAAAAGTTTCTGCCGAGAACGAGCACCATGAGATGCTGAGTCTCTGGGAAAGCAGAGATCCCCAGTGCTGTTCTGCCTGTGGATAGGCTGCAGGGGGATGGTGAAGACCAGCAAGATCTTTCAGGGCTGGCACCTTCCTTGTGGGGGAAGGAGCCAGACGTTTGCCTTTTCAGAAAAGTTTTCTGCCGAGAACGAGAACCGTGACATGCTGAGTCTGTGGGAAAGCAGAGATCCCCAGTGCTGTTTCGGCTAAAGATAGGCTGCAGAGGGATAGTGAAGACCTGCAAGAGCTTTCAGGGCTGGCAGCTTCCTTGTGGGAGAAGGAGCCAGACGTTTGCCTTTTCAGAAAAGGCTCTGCCGACAGCGAGCACCATGAGATGCTGAGTCGCTGGGAAAGCAGAGATCCCCAGTGCTGTTGGGCCTGTGGATAGGCTGCAGAGGTATAGTGAAGACCAGCAAGAGCTTTCAGGGCTGGCACCTTCCTTGTGGGAGAAGGAGCCAGACGTTTGCCTTTTCAGAAAAAGTTTCTGCCGAGAACGAGCACCGTGACATGCTGAGTCTCTGGGAAAGCAGAGATCCCCAGTGCTGTTGCGGCTAAAGATAGGCTGCAGAGGGATAGTGAAGAACTGCAAGAGCTTTCAGGGCTGGCAGCTTCCTTGTGGGAGAAGGAGCCAGACGTTTGCCTTTTCAGAAAAAGTTTCTGCCGAGAATGAGCACCGTGACATGCAGAGTCTCTGGGAAAGCACAGATCCCCAGTTCTGTTGCGGCTAAAGATAGGCTGCAGAGGGATAGTGAAGACCAGCAAGATCTTTCAGGGCTGGCACCTTCCTTGTGGGAGAAGGAGCCAGACGTTTGCCTTTTCAGAAAAAGTTTCTGCCGAGAACGAGCACCGTGACATGCTGAGTCTCTGGGAAAGCAGAGATCCCCAGTGCTGTTGCGGCTAAAGATAGGCTGCAGAGGGATAGTGAAGACCTGCAAGAGCTTTCAGGGCTGGCACCTTCCTTGTGGGAGGAGGAGCCAGACGTTTGCCTTTTCAGAAAACGTTTCTGCCGAGAACGAGCACCGTGACATGCCGAGTCTCTGGGAAAGCAGAGATCCCCAGTGCTGTTGTGCCTGTGGATAGGCTGCAGGGGCACCGTAAAGACCAGCAAGATCTTTCAGGGCTGGCACCTTCCTTGTGGGAGAAGGAGCCAGACGTTTGCCTTTTCAGAAAAAGTGTCTGCCGAGAACGAGCACCGTGACATGCAGAGTCTCTGGGAAAGCAGAGATCCCCAGTGCTGTTGTGCCTGTGGATAGGCTGCAGAGGGATAGTGAAGACCTGCAAGAGCTTTCAGGGCTGGCACCTTCCTTGTGGGAGAAGGAGCCAGACGTTTGCCTTTTCAGAAAAAGTTTCTGCCGAGAACGAGCACCGTGACATGCTGAGTCTCTGGGAAAGCAGAGATCCCCAGTGCTGTTGCAGCTAAAGATAGGCTGCAGAGGGATAGTGAAGACCTGCAAGAGCTTTCAGGGCTAGCACCTTCCTTGTGGGAGAAGGAGCCAGACGTTTGCCTTTTCAGAAAAAGTTTCTGCCGAGAACGAGCACCGTGACATGCTGAGTCTGTGGGAAAGCAGAGATCCCCAGTGCTGTTGTGCCTGTGGATAGGCTGCAGGGGGACGGTGAAGACCTGCAAGAGCTTTCAGGGCTGGCACCTTCCTTGTGGGAGAAGGAGCCAGACGTTTGCCTTTTCAGAAAAGGCTCTGCCGACAGCGAGCACCATGAGATGCTGAGTCGCTGGGAAAGCAGAGATCCCCAGTGCTGTTGGGCCTGTGGATAGTCTGCAGAGGTATAGTGAAGACCAGCAAGATCTTTCAGGGCTGGCACCTTCCTTGTGGGAGAAGGAGCCAGACGTTTGCCTTTTCAGAAAAAGTTTCTGCCGAGAACGAGCACCGTGACATGCTGAGTCTCTGGGAAAGCAGAGATCCCCAGTGCTGTTGCGGCTAAAGATAGGCTGCAGAGGGATAGTGAAGACCTGCAAGAGCTTTCAGGGCTGGCACCTTCCTTGTGGGAGAAGGAGCCAGACGTTTGCCTTTTCAGAAAAAGTTTCTGCCGAGAACGAGCACCGTGACATGCTGAGTGTCTGGGAAAGCAGAGATCCCCAGTGCTGTTGCGGCTAAAGATAGGCTGCAGAGGGATAGTGAAGACCAGCAAGAGCTTTCAGGGCTGGCACCTTCTTTGTGGGAGAAGGAGCCGTAAGTTTGCCTTTTAAGAAAAAGTTTCTGCCGAGAACGAGCACCGTGACATGCTGAGTCTCTGGGAAAGCAGAGATCCCCAGTGCTGTTGTGCCTGTGGATAGGCTGCAGGGGGACGGTGAGGACCAGCAAGATCTTTCAGGGCTGGCACCTTCCTTGTGGGAGAAGGAGCCAGACGTTTGCCTTTTCAGAAAAAGTTTCTGCCGAGAACGAGCACCGTGACATGCTGAGTCTCTGGGAAAGCAGAGATCCCCAGTGCTGTTGCGGCTAAAGATAGGCTGCAGAGGGATACTGAAGAAGAGCAAGATCTTTCAGGGCTGGCACCTTCCTTGTGGGAGAAGGAGCCAGACGTTTGCCTTTTCAGAAAAAGTTTCTGCCGAGAACGAGCACCGTGACATGCTGAGTCTCTGGGAAAGCAGAGATCCCCAGTGCTGTTGCAGCTAAAGATAGGCTGCAGAGGGATAGTGAAGACCTGCAAGAGCTTTCAGGGCTAGCACCTTCCTTGTGGGAGAAGGAGCCAGACGTTTGCCTTTTCAGAAAAAGTTTCTGCCGAGAACGAGCACCGTGACATGCTGAGTCTGTGGGAAAGCAGAGATCCCCAGTGCTGTTGTGCCTGTGGATAGGCTGCAGGGGGACGGTGAAGACCTGCAAGAGCTTTCAGGGCTGGCACCTTCCTTGTGGGAGAAGGAGCCAGACGTTTGCCTTTTCAGAAAAGGCTCTGCCGACAGCGAGCACCATGAGATGCTGAGTCGCTGGGAAAGCAGAGATCCCCAGTGCTGTTGGGCCTGTGGATAGTCTGCAGAGGTATAGTGAAGACCAGCAAGATCTTTCAGGGCTGGCACCTTCCTTGTGGGAGAAGGAGCCAGACGTTTGCCTTTTCAGAAAAAGTTTCTGCCGAGAACGAGCACCGTGACATGCTGAGTCTCTGGGAAAGCAGAGATCCCCAGTGCTGTTGCGGCTAAAGATAGGCTGCAGAGGGATAGTGAAGACCTGCAAGAGCTTTCAGGGCTGGCACCTTCCTTGTGGGAGAAGGAGCCAGACGTTTGCCTTTTCAGAAAAAGTTTCTGCCGAGAACGAGCACCGTGACATGCTGAGTGTCTGGGAAAGCAGAGATCCCCAGTGCTGTTGCGGCTAAAGATAGGCTGCAGAGGGATAGTGAAGACCAGCAAGAGCTTTCAGGGCTGGCACCTTCTTTGTGGGAGAAGGAGCCGTAAGTTTGCCTTTTAAGAAAAAGTTTCTGCCGAGAACGAGCACCGTGACATGCTGAGTCTCTGGGAAAGCAGAGATCCCCAGTGCTGTTGTGCCTGTGGATAGGCTGCAGGGGGACGGTGAGGACCAGCAAGATCTTTCAGGGCTGGCACCTTCCTTGTGGGAGAAGGAGCCAGACGTTTGCCTTTTCAGAAAAAGTTTCTGCCGAGAACGAGCACCGTGACATGCAGAGTCTCTGGGAAAGCAGAGATCCCCCGTGCTGTTGCGGCTAAAGATAGGCTGCAGAGGGATAGTGAAGACCTGCAAGAGCTTTCAGGGCTGGCACCTTCCTTGTGGGAGAAGGAGCCAGACGTTTGCCTTTTCAGAAAAAGTTTCTGCCGAGAACGAGCACCGTGACATGCTGAGTCTCTGGGAAAGCAGAGATCCCCAGTGCTGTTGCGGCTAAAGATGGGCTGCAGAGGGATAGTGAAGACCTGCAAGAGCTTTCAGGGCTGGCACCTTCCTTGTGGGAGAAGGAGCCAGACGTTTGCCTTTTCAGAAAAAGTTTCTGCCGAGAACGAGCACCGTGACATTCTCAGTCTCTGGGAAAACAGAGATCCCCAGTGCTGTTGGGCCTGTGGATAGGCTGCAGAGGGATACTGAAGAAGAGCAAGATCTTTCAGGGCTGGCACCTTCCTTGTGGGAGAAGGAGCCAGACGTTTGCCTTTTCAGAAAAAGGCTCTGCCGAGAACGAGCACCGTGACATGCTGAGTCTCTGGGAAAGCAGAGATCCCCAGTGCTGTTGCGGCTAAAGATAGGCTGCAGAGGGATAGTGAAGACCTGTAAGAGCTTTCAGGGCTGGCAGCTTCCTTGTGGGAGAAGGAGCCAGACGTTTGCCTTTTCAGAAAAAGTTTCTGCCGAGAACGAGCACCGTGACATGCTGAGTCTCTGGGAAAGCAGAGATCCCCAGTGCTGTTGCGGCTAAAGATAGGCTGCAGAGGGATAGTGAAGAACTGCAAGAGCTTTCAGGGCTGGCAGCTTCCTTGTGGGAGAAGGAGCCAGACATTTGCCTTTTCAGAAAAAGTTTCTGCCGAGAACGAGCACCGTGACATGCTGAGTCTCTGGGAAAGCACAGATCCCCAGTTCTGTTGCGGCTAAAGATAGGCTGCAGAGGGATAGTGAAGACCAGCAAGAGCTTTCAGGGCTGGCACCTTCCTTGTGGGAGAAGGAGCCAGACGTTTGCCTTTTCAGAAAAAGTTTCTGCCGAGAACGAGCACCGTGACATTCTCAGTCTCTGGGAAAACAGAGATCCCCAGTGCTGTTGGGCCTGTGGATAGGCTGCAGAGGTATAGTGAAGACCAGCAAGAGCTTTCAGGGCTGGCACCTTCCTTGTGGGAGAAGGAGCCAGACGTTTGCCTTTTCAGAAAAAGTTTCTGCCGAGAACGAGCACCGTGACATGCGGAGTCTCTGGGAAAGCAAAGATCCCCAGTTCTGTTGCGGCTAAAGATAGGCTGCAGAGGGATACTGAAGAAGAGCAAGATCTTTCAGGGCTGGCACCTTCCTTGTGGGAGAAGGAGCCAGACGTTTGCCTTTTCAGAAAAAGGCTCTGCCGAGAACGAGCACCGTGACATGCTGAGTCTCTGGGAAAGCAGAGATCCCCAGTGCTGTTGCGGCTAAAGATAGGCTGCAGAGGGATAGTGAAGACCTGTAAGAGCTTTCAGGGCTGGCAGCTTCCTTGTGGGAGAAGGAGCCAGACGTTTGCCTTTTCAGAAAAGTCTCTGCCGACAGCGAGCACCATGAGATGCTGAGTCGCTGGGAAAGCAGAGATCCCCAGTGCTGTTGGGCCTGTGGATAGGCTGCAGAGGTATAGTGAAGACCAGCAAGAGCTTTCAGGGCTGGCACCTTCCTTGTGGGAGAAGGAGCCAGACGTTTGCCTTTTCAGAAAAAGTTTCTGCCGAGAACGAGCACCGTGACATGCTGAGTCTCTGGGAAAGCAGAGATCCCCAGTGCTGTTGCGGCTAAAGATAGGCTGCAGAGGGATAGTGAAGACCAGCAAGAGCTTTCAGGGCTGGCACCTTCCTTGTGGGAGAAGGAGCCAGACGTTTGCCTTTTCAGAAAAAGTTTCTGCCGAGAACGAGCACCGTGACATGCAGAGTCTCTGGGAAAGCAGAGATCCCCAGTGCTGTTGCGGCTAAAGATAGGCTGCAGAGGGATAGTGAAGACCTGCAAGAGCTTTCAGGGCTGGCACCTTCCTTGTGGGAGAAGGAGCCAGACGTTTGCCTTTTCAGAAAAAGTTTCTGCCGAGAACGAGCACCGTGACATGCTGAGTCTCTGGGAAAGCAGAGATCCCCAGTGCTGTTGCGGCTAAAGATGGGCTGCAGAGGGATAGTGAAGACCTGCAAGAGCTTTCAGGGCTGGCACCTTCCTTGTGGGAGAAGGAGCCAGACGTTTGCCTTTTCAGAAAAAGTTTCTGCCGAGAACGAGCACCGTGACATGCTGAGTCTCTGGGAAAGCAGAGATCCCCAGTGCTGTTGGGCCTGTGGATAGGCTGCAGAGGTATAGTGAAGACCAGCAAGAGCTTTCAGGGCTGGCACCTTCCTTGTGGGAGAAGGAGCCAGACGTTTGCCTTTTCAGAAAAAGTTTCTGCCGAGAACGAGCACCGTGACATGCTGAGTGTCTGGGAAAGCAGAGATCCCCAGTGCTGTTGCGGCTAAAGATAGGCTGCAGAGGGATAGTGAAGACCTGCAAGAGCTTTCAGGGCTGGCACCTTCCTTGTGGGAGAAGGAGCCAGACGTTTGCCTTTTCAGAAAAAGTTTCTGCCGAGAACGAGCACCGTGACATGCGGAGTATCTGGGAAAGCACAGATCCCCAGTTCTGTTGCGGCTAAAGATAGGCTGCAGAGGGATACTGAAGAAGAGCAAGATCTTTCAGGGCTGGCACCTTCCTTGTGGGAGAAGGAGCCAGACGTTTGCCTTTTCAGAAAAAGATTCTGCCGAGAACGAGCACCGTGACATGCTGAGTCTCTGGGAAAGCAGAGATCCCCAGTGCTGTTGTGCCTGTGGATAGGCTGCAGGGGGACGGTGAAGACCAGCAAGAGCTTTCAGGGCTGGCACCTTCCTTGTGGGAGAAGGAGCCAGACGTTTGCCTTTTCAGAAAAAGTTTCTGCCGAGAACGAGCACCGTGACATGCTGAGTGTCTGGGAAAGCAGAGATCCCCAGTGCTGTTGCGGCTAAAGATAGGCTGCAGAGGGATAGTGAAGACCTGTAAGAGCTTTCAGGGCTGGCAGCTTCCTTGTGGGAGAAGGAGCCAGACGTTTGCCTTTTCAGAAAAGTCTCTGCCGACAGCGAGCACCATGAGATGCTGAGTCGCTGGGAAAGCAGAGATCCCCAGTGCTGTAGGGCCTGTGGATAGGCTGCAGAGGTATAGTGAAGACCAGCAAGAGCTTTCAGGGCTGGCACCTTCCTTGTGGGAGAAGGAGCCAGACGTTTGCCTTTTCAGAAAAAGTTTCTGCCGAGAACGAGCACCGTGACATGCGGAGTCTCTGGGAAAGCACAGATCCCCAGTTCTGTTGCGGCTAAAGATAGGCTGCAGAGGGATAGTGAAGACCAGCAAGATCTTTCAGGGCTGGCACCTTCCTTGTGGGAGAAGGAGCCAGACGTTTGCCTTTTCAGAAAAGGCTCTGCCGACAGCGAGCACCATGAGATGCTGAGTCTCTGGGAAAGCAGAGATCCCCAGTGCTGTTGTGCCTGTGGATAGGCTGCAGAGGGATAGTGAAGACCTGCAAGAGCTTTCAGGGCTGGCACCTTCCTTGTGGGAGAAGGAGCCAGACGTTTGCCTTTTCAGAAAAAGTTTCTGCCGAGAACGAGCACCGTGACATGCTGAGTCTCTGGGAAAGCAGAGATCCCCAGTGCTGTTGTGCCTGTGGATAGGCTGCAGAGGTATAGTGAAGACCAGCAAGAGCTTTCAGGGCTGGCACCTTCCTTGTGGGAGAAGGAGCCAGACGTTTGCCTTTTCAGAAAAAGTTTCTGCCGAGAACGAGCACCGTGACATGCTGAGTCTCTGGGAAAGCAGAGATCCCCAGTGCTGTTGCGGCTAAAGATAGGCTGCAGAGGGATAGTGAAGACCTGCAAGAGCTTTCAGGGCTGGCACCTTCCTTGTGGGAGAAGGAGCCAGACGTTTGCCTTTTCAGAAAAGGCTCTGCCGACAGCGAGCACCATGAGATGCTGAGTCTCTGGGAAAGCAGAGATCCCCAGTGCTGTTGTGCCTGTGGATAGGCTGCAGAGGGATAGTGAAGACCTGCAAGAGCTTTCAGGGCTGGCACCTTCCTTGTGGGAGAAGGAGCCAGACGTTTGCCTTTTCAGAAAAAGTTTCTGCCGAGAACGAGCACCGTGACATGCTGAGTCTCTGGGAAAGCAGAGATCCCCAGTGCTGTTGGGCCTGTGGATAGGCTGCAGAGGTATAGTGAAGACCAGCAAGAGCTTTCAGGGCTGGCACCTTCCTTGTGGGAGAAGGAGCCAGACGTTTGCCTTTTCAGAAAAAGTTTCTGCCGAGAACGAGCACCGTGACATGCTGAGTCTCTGGGAAAGCAGAGATCCCCAGTGCTGTTGCGGCTAAAGATAGGCTGCAGAGGGATAGTGAAGACCTGCAAGAGCTTTCAGGGCTGGCACCTTCCTTGTGGGAGAAGGAGCCAGACGTTTGCCTTTTCAGAAAAAGTTTCTGCCGAGAACGAGCACCGTGACATGCGGAGTATCTGGGAAAGCACAGATCCCCAGTTCTGTTGCGGCTAAAGATAGGCTGCAGAGGGATACTGAAGAAGAGCAAGATCTTTCAGGGCTGGCACCTTCCTTGTGGGAGAAGGAGCCAGACGTTTGCCTTTTCAGAAAAAGATTCTGCCGAGAACGAGCACCGTGACATGCTGAGTCTCTGGGAAAGCAGAGATCCCCAGTGCTGTTGTGCCTGTGGATAGGCTGCAGGGGGACGGTGAAGACCAGCAAGAGCTTTCAGGGCTGGCACCTTCCTTGTGGGAGAAGGAGCCAGACGTTTGCCTTTTCAGAAAAAGTTTCTGCCGAGAACGAGCACCGTGACATGCTGAGTGTCTGGGAAAGCAGAGATCCCCAGTGCTGTTGCGGCTAAAGATAGGCTGCAGAGGGATAGTGAAGACCTGTAAGAGCTTTCAGGGCTGGCAGCTTCCTTGTGGGAGAAGGAGCCAGACGTTTGCCTTTTCAGAAAAGTCTCTGCCGACAGCGAGCACCATGAGATGCTGAGTCGCTGGGAAAGCAGAGATCCCCAGTGCTGTAGGGCCTGTGGATAGGCTGCAGAGGTATAGTGAAGACCAGCAAGAGCTTTCAGGGCTGGCACCTTCCTTGTGGGAGAAGGAGCCAGACGTTTGCCTTTTCAGAAAAAGTTTCTGCCGAGAACGAGCACCGTGACATGCGGAGTCTCTGGGAAAGCACAGATCCCCAGTTCTGTTGCGGCTAAAGATAGGCTGCAGAGGGATAGTGAAGACCAGCAAGATCTTTCAGGGCTGGCACCTTCCTTGTGGGAGAAGGAGCCAGACGTTTGCCTTTTCAGAAAAGGCTCTGCCGACAGCGAGCACCATGAGATGCTGAGTCTCTGGGAAAGCAGAGATCCCCAGTGCTGTTGTGCCTGTGGATAGGCTGCAGAGGGATAGTGAAGACCTGCAAGAGCTTACAGGGCTGGCACCTTCCTTGTGGGAGAAGGAGCCAGACGTTTGCCTTTTCAGAAAAAGTTTCTGCCGAGAACGAGCACCGTGACATGCTGAGTGTCTGGGAAAGCAGACATCCCCAGTGCTGTTGCGGCTAAAGATAGGCTGCAGAGGGATAGTGAAGACCAGCAAGAGCTTTCAGGGCTGGCACCTTCCTTGTGGGAGAAGGAGCCAGACGTTTGCCTTTTCAGAAAACGTTTCTGCCGAGAACGAGCACCGTGACATGCCGAGTCTCTGGGAAAGCAGAGATCCCCAGTGCTGTTGTGCCTGTGGATAGGCTGCAGGGGCACGGTGAAGACCAGCAAGATCTTTCAGGGCTGGCACCTTCCTTGTGGGAGAAGGAGCCAGACGTTTGCCTTTTCAGAAAAAGTTTCTGCCGAGAACGAGCACTGTGACATGCTGAGTCTCTGGGAAAGCAGAGATCCCCAGTGCTGTTGCGGCTAAAGATAGGCTGCAGAGGGATAGTGAAGACCTGCAAGAGCTTTCAGGGCTGGCACCTTCCTTGTGGGAGAAGGAGCCAGACGTTTGCCTTTTCAGAAAAGGCTCTGCCGACAGCGAGCACCATGAGATGCTGAGTCTCTGGGAAAGCAGAGATCCCCAGTGCTGTTGTGCCTGTGGATAGGCTGCAGAGGGATAGTGAAGACCTGCAAGAGCTTTCAGGGCTGGCACCTTCCTTGTGGGAGAAGGAGCCAGACGTTTGCCTTTTCAGAAAAAGTTTCTGCCGAGAACGAGCACCGTGACATGCTGAGTCTCTGGGAAAGCAGAGATCCCCAGTGCTGTTGGGCCTGTGGATAGGCTGCAGAGGTATAGTGAAGACCAGCAAGAGCTTTCAGGGCTGGCACCTTCCTTGTGGGAGAAGGAGCCAGACGTTTGCCTTTTCAGAAAAAGTTTCTGCCGAGAACGAGCACCGTGACATGCTGAGTCTCTGGGAAAGCAGAGATCCCCAGTGCTGTTGCGGCTAAAGATAGGCTGCAGAGGGATAGTGAAGACCTGCAAGAGCTTTCAGGGCTGGCACCTTCCTTGTGGGAGAAGGAGCCAGACGTTTGCCTTTTCAGAAAAAGTTTCTGCCGAGAACGAGCACCGTGACATGCGGAGTATCTGGGAAAGCACAGATCCCCAGTTCTGTTGCGGCTAAAGATAGGCTGCAGAGGGATACTGAAGAAGAGCAAGATCTTTCAGGGCTGGCACCTTCCTTGTGGGAGAAGGAGCCAGACGTTTGCCTTTTCAGAAAAAGATTCTGCCGAGAACGAGCACCGTGACATGCTGAGTCTCTGGGAAAGCAGAGATCCCCAGTGCTGTTGTGCCTGTGGATAGGCTGCAGGGGGACGGTGAAGACCAGCAAGAGCTTTCAGGGCTGGCACCTTCCTTGTGGGAGAAGGAGCCAGACGTTTGCCTTTTCAGAAAAAGTTTCTGCCGAGAACGAGCACCGTGACATGCTGAGTGTCTGGGAAAGCAGAGATCCCCAGTGCTGTTGCGGCTAAAGATAGGCTGCAGAGGGATAGTGAAGACCTGTAAGAGCTTTCAGGGCTGGCAGCTTCCTTGTGGGAGAAGGAGCCAGACGTTTGCCTTTTCAGAAAAGTCTCTGCCGACAGCGAGCACCATGAGATGCTGAGTCGCTGGGAAAGCAGAGATCCCCAGTGCTGTAGGGCCTGTGGATAGGCTGCAGAGGTATAGTGAAGACCAGCAAGAGCTTTCAGGGCTGGCACCTTCCTTGTGGGAGAAGGAGCCAGACGTTTGCCTTTTCAGAAAAAGTTACTGCCGAGAACGAGCACCGTGACATGCGGAGTCTCTGGGAAAGCACAGATCCCCAGTTCTGTTGCGGCTAAAGATAGGCTGCAGAGGGATAGTGAAGACCAGCAAGATCTTTCAGGGCTGGCACCTTCCTTGTGGGAGAAGGAGCCAGACGTTTGCCTTTTCAGAAAAGGCTCTGCCGACAGCGAGCACCATGAGATGCTGAGTCTCTGGGAAAGCAGAGATCCCCAGTGCTGTTGTGCCTGTGGATAGGCTGCAGAGGGATAGTGAAGACCTGCAAGAGCTTTCAGGGCTGGCACCTTCCTTGTGGGAGAAGGAGCCAGACGTTTGCCTTTTCAGAAAAAGTTTCTGCCGAGAACGAGCACCGTGACATGCTGAGTCTCTGGGAAAGCAGAGATCCCCAGTGCTGTTGGGCCTGTGGATAGGCTGCAGAGGTATAGTGAAGACCAGCAAGAGCTTTGAGGGCTGGCACCTTCCTTGTGGGAGAAGGAGCCAGACGTTTGCCTTTTCAGAAAAAGTTTCTGCCGAGAACGAGCACCGTGACATGCTGAGTCTCTGGGAAAGCAGAGATCCCCAGTGCTGTTGCGGCTAAAGATAGGCTGCAGAGGGATAGTGAAGACCTGCAAGAGCTTTCAGGGCTGGCACCTTCCTTGTGGGAGAAGGAGCCAGACGTTTGCCTTTTCAGAAAAGGCTCTGCCGACAGCGCGCACCATGAGATGCTGAGTCTCTGGGAAAGCAGAGATCCCCAGTGCTGTTGGGCCTGTGGATAGGCTGCAGAGGGATAGTGAAGACCTGCAAGAGCTTTCAGGGCTGGCACCTTCCTTGTGGGAGAAGGAGCCAGACGTTTGCCTTTTCAGAAAAAGTGTCTGCCGAGAACGAGCACCGTGACATGCTGAGTCTCTGGGAAAGCAGAGATCCCCAGTGCTGTTGGGCCTGTGGATAGGCTGCAGAGGTATAGTGAAGACCAGCAAGAGCTTTCAGGGCTGGCACCTTCCTTGTGGGAGAAGGAGCCAGACGTTTGCCTTTTCAGAAAAAGTTTCTGCCGAGAACGAGCACCGTGACATGCTGAGTCTCTGGGAAAGCAGAGATCCCCAGTGCTGTTGCGGCTAAAGATAGGCTGCAGAGGGATAGTGAAGACCTGCAAGAGCTTTCAGGGCTGGCACCTTCCTTGTGGGAGAAGGAGCCAGACGTTTGCCTTTTCAGAAAAAGTTTCTGCCGAGAACGAGCACCGTGACATGCGGAGTATCTGGGAAAGCACAGATCCCCAGTTCTGTTGCGGCTAAAGATAGGCTGCAGAGGGATACTGAAGAAGAGCAAGATCTTTCAGGGCTGGCACCTTCCTTGTGGGAGAAGGAGCCAGACGTTTGCCTTTTCAGAAAAAGATTCTGCCGAGAACGAGCACCGTGACATGCTGAGTCTCTGGGAAAGCAGAGATCCCCAGTGCTGTTGTGCCTGTGGATAGGCTGCAGGGGGACGGTGAAGACCAGCAAGAGCTTTCAGGGCTGGCACCTTCCTTGTGGGAGAAGGAGCCAGACGTTTGCCTTTTCAGAAAAAGTTTCTGCCGAGAACGAGCACCGTGACATGCTGAGTGTCTGGGAAAGCAGAGATCCCCAGTGCTGTTGCGGCTAAAGATAGGCTGCAGAGGGATAGTGAAGACCTGTAAGAGCTTTCAGGGCTGGCAGCTTCCTTGTGGGAGAAGGAGCCAGACGTTTGCCTTTTCAGAAAAGTCTCTGCCGACAGCGAGCACCATGAGATGCTGAGTCGCTGGGAAAGCAGAGATCCCCAGTGCTGTAGGGCCTGTGGATAGGCTGCAGAGGTATAGTGAAGACCAGCAAGAGCTTTCAGGGCTGGCACCTTCCTTGTGGGAGAAGGAGCCAGACGTTTGCCTTTTCAGAAAAAGTTTCTGCCGAGAACGAGCACCGTGACATGCGGAGTCTCTGGGAAAGCACAGATCCCCAGTTCTGTTGCGGCTAAAGATAGGCTGCAGAGGGATAGTGAAGACCAGCAAGATCTTTCAGGGCTGGCACCTTCCTTGTGGGAGAAGGAGCCAGACGTTTGCCTTTTCAGAAAAGGCTCTGCCGACAGCGAGCACCATGAGATGCTGAGTCTCTGGGAAAGCAGAGATCCCCAGTGCTGTTGTGCCTGTGGATAGGCTGCAGAGGGATAGTGAAGACCTGCAAGAGCTTTCAGGGCTGGCACCTTCCTTGTGGGAGAAGGAGCCAGACGTTTGCCTTTTCAGAAAAAGTTTCTGCCGAGAACGAGCACCGTGACATGCTGAGTGTCTGGGAAAGCAGACATCCCCAGTGCTGTTGCGGCTAAAGATAGGCTGCAGAGGGATAGTGAAGACCAGCAAGAGCTTTCAGGGCTGGCACCTTCCTTGTGGGAGAAGGAGCCAGACGTTTGCCTTTTCAGAAAACGTTTCTGCCGAGAACGAGCACCGTGACATGCCGAGTCTCTGGGAAAGCAGAGATCCCCAGTGCTGTTGTGCCTGTGGATAGGCTGCAGGGGCACGGTGAAGACCAGCAAGATCTTTCAGGGCTGGCACCTTCCTTGTGGGAGAAGGAGCCAGACGTTTGCCTTTTCAGAAAAAGTTTCTGCCGAGAACGAGCACCGTGACATGCGGAGTCTCTGGGAAAGCACAGATCCCCAGTTCTGTTGCGGCTAAAGATAGGCTGCAGAGGGATAGTGAAGACCAGCAAGAGCTTTCAGGGCTGGCACCTTCCTTGTGGGAGAAGGAGCCGTAAGTTTGCCTTTTCAGAAAAAGTTTCTGCCGAGAACGAGCACCGTGACATGCTGATTCTCTGGGAAAGCAGAGATCCCCAGTGTTGTTGTGCCTGTGGATAGGCTGCAGGGGGACGGTGAAGACCAGCAAGATCTTTCAGGGCTGGCACCTTCCTTGTGGGAGAAGGAGCCAGACGTTTGCCTTTTCAGAAAAAGTTTCTGCCGAGAACGAGCACCGTGACATGCTGAGTCTCTGGGAAAGCAGAGATCCCCAGTGCTGTTGTGCCTGTGGATAGGCTGCAGGGGGACGGTGAAGACCAGCAAGATCTTTCAGGGCTGGCACCTTCCTTGTGGGAGAAGGAGCCAGACGTTTGCCTTTTCAGAAAAAGTTTCTGCCGAGAACGAGCACCGTGACATGCTGAGTCTCTGGGAAAGCAGAGATCCCCAGTGCTGTTGCAGCTAAAGATAGGCTGCAGAGGGATAGTGAAGACCAGCAAGAGCTTTCAGGGCTGGCACCTTCCTTGTGGGAGAAGGAGCCAGACGTTTGCCTTTTCAGAAAAAGTTTCTGCCGAGAACGAGCACCGTGACATGCTGAGTCTCTGGGAAAGCAGAGATCCCCAGTGCTGTTCTGCCTGTGGATAGGCTGCAGGGGGATGGTGAAGACCAGCAAGATCTTTCAGGGCTGGCACCTTCCTTGTGGGAGAAGGAGCCAGACGTTTCCCTTTTCAGAAAAAGTTTCTGCCGAGAACGAGCACCGTGACATGCTGAGTCTCTGGGAAAGCAGAGATCCCCAGTGCTGTTGTGCCTGTGGATAGGCTGCAGGGGGACGGTGAAGACCAGCAAGATCTTTCAGGGCTGGCACCTTCCTTGTGGGAGAAGGAGCCAGACGTTTGCCTTTTCAGAAAAAGTTTCTGCCGAGAACGAGCACCGTGACATGCTGAGTCTCTGGGAAAGCAGAGATCCCCAGTGCTGTTTCGGCTAAAGATAGGCTGCAGAGGGATAGTGAAGACCTGCAAGAGCTTTCAGGGCTGGCAGCTTCCTTGTGGGAGAAGGAGCCAGACGTTTGCCTTTTCAGAAAAGGCTCTGCCGACAGCGAGCACCATGAGATGCTGAGTCGCTGGGAAAGCAGAGATCCCCAGTGCTGTTGGGCCTGTGGATAGGCTGCAGAGGTATAGAGAAGACCAGCAAGAGCTTTCAGGGCTGGCACCTTCCTTGTGGGAGAAGGAGCCAGACGTTTGCCTTTTCAGAAAAAGTTTCTGCCGAGAACGAGCACCGTGACATGCTGAGTCTCTGGGAAAGCAGAGATCCCCAGTGCTGTTGCGGCTAAAGATAGGCTGCAGAGGGATAGTGAAGAACTGCAAGAGCTTTCAGGGCTGGCAGCTTCCTTGTGGGAGAAGGAGCCAGACGTTTGCCTTTTCAGAAAAAGTTTCTGCCGAGAACGAGCACCGTGACATGCGGAGTCTCTGGGAAAGCAGAGATCCCCAGTGCTGTTGTGCCTGTGGATAGGCTGCAGAGGGATAGTGAAGACCTGCAAGAGCTTTCAGGGCTGGCACCTTCCTTGTGGGAGAAGGAGCCAGACGTTTGCCTTTTCAGAAAAAGTTTCTGCCGAGAACGAGCACCGTGACATGCTGAGTCTCTGGGAAAGCAGAGATCCCCAGTGCTGTTGTGCCTGTGGATAGGCTGCAGGGGGACGGTGAAGACCTGCAAGAGCTTTCAGGGCTGGCACCTTCCTTGTGGGAGAAGGAGCCAGACGTTTGCCTTTTCAGAAAAGGCTCTGCCGACAGCGAGCACCATGAGATGCTGAGTCGCTGGGAAAGCAGAGATCCCCAGTGCTGTTGGGCCTGTGGATAGTCTGCAGAGGTATAGTGAAGACCAGCAAGAGCTTTCAGGGCTGGCACCTTCCTTGTGGGAGAAGGAGCCAGACGTTTGCCTTTTCAGAAAAAGTTTCTGCCGAGAACGAGCACCGTGACATGCTGAGTCTCTGCGAAAGCAGAGATCCCCAGTGCTGTTGCGGCTAAAGATAGGCTGCAGAGGGATAGTGAAGACCTGCAAGAGCTTTCAGGGCTGGCACCTTCCTTGTGGGAGAAGGAGCCAGACGTTTGCCTTTTCAGAAAAAGTTTCTGCCGAGAACGAGCACCGTGACATGCGGAGTCTCTGGGAAAGCACAGATCCCCAGTTCTGTTGCGGCTAAAGATAGGCTGCAGAGGGATAGTGAAGACCTGCAAGAGCTTTCAGGGCTGGCGCCTTCCTTGTGGGAGAAGGAGCCAGACGTTTGCCTTTTCAGAAAAAGTTTCTGCCGAGAACGAGCACCGTGACATGCGGAGTCTCTGGGAAAGCACAGATCCCCAGTTCTGTTGCGGCTAATGATAGGCTGCAGAGGGATAGTGAAGACCTGCAAGAGCTTTCAGGGCTGGCGCCTTCCTTGTGGGAGAAGGAGCCAGACGTTTGCCTTTTCAGAAAAAGTTTCTGCCGAGAACGAGCACCGTGACATGCTGAGTCTCTGGGAAAGCAGAGATCCCCAGTGCTGTTGTGCCTGTGGATAGGCTGCAGGGGCACCGTAAAGACCAGCAAGATCTTTCAGGGCTGGCACCTTCCTTGTGGGAGAAGGAGCCAGAAGTTTGCCTTTTCAGAAAAAGTTTCTGCCGAGAACGAGCACCGTGACATGCTGAGTGTCTGGGAAAGCACAGATCCCCAGTTCTGTTGCGGCTAAAGATAGGCTGCAGAGGGATAGTGAAGACCAGCAAGAGCTTTCAGGGCTGGCACCTTCCTTGTGGGAGAAGGAGCCAGACGTTTGCCTTTTCAGAAAAAGTTTCTGCCGAGAACGAGCACCGTGACATGCTGAGTCTCTGGGAAAGCAGAGATCCCCAGTGCTGTTTTGCCTGTGGATAGGCTGCAGGGGGACGGTGAAGACCAGCAAGATCTTTCACGGCTGGCACCTTCCTTGTGGGAGAAGGAGCCAGACGTTTGCCTTTTCAGAAAAAGTTTCTGCCGAGAACGAGCACCGTGACATGCTGAGTCTCTGGGAAAGCAGAGATCCCCAGTGCTGTTGTGCCTGTGGATAGGCTGCAGGGGGACGGTGAAGACCAGCAAGATCTTTCAGGGCTGGCACCTTCCTTGTGGGAGAAGGAGCCAGACGTTTGCCTTTTCAGAAAAGGCTCTGCCGACAGCGAGCACCATGAGATGCTGAGTCGCTGGGAAAGCAGAGATCCCCAGTGCTGTTGGGCCTGTGGATAGGCTGCAGAGGTATAGTGAAGACCAGCAAGAGCTTTCAGGGCTGGCACCTTCCTTGTGGGAGAAGGAGCCAGACGTTTGCCTTTTCAGAAAAAGTTTCTGCCGAGAACGAGCACCGTGACATGCTGAGTCTCTGGGAAAGCAGAGATCCCCAGTGCTGTTGCGGCTAAAGATAGGCTGCAGAGGGATAGTGAAGACCAGCAAGAGCTTTCAGGGCTGGCAGCTTCCTTGTGGGAGAAGGAGCCAGACGTTTGCCTTTTCAGAAAAAGTTTCTGCCGAGAACGAGCACCGTGACATGCTGAGTCTCTGGGAAAGCAGAGATCCCCAGTGCTGTTGTGCCTGTGGATAGGCTGCAGGGGGAAGGTGAAGACCTGCAAGAGCTTTCAGGGCTGGCACCTTCCTTGTGGGAGAAGGAGCCAGACGTTTGCCTTTTCAGAAAAAGTTTCTGCCGAGAACGAGCACCGTGACATGCTGAGTCTCTGGGAAAGCAGAGATCCCCAGTGCTGTTGTGCCTGTGGATAGGCTGCAGGGGGACGGTGAAGACCTGCAAGAGCTTTCAGGGCTGGCACCTTCCTTGTGGGAGAAGGAGCCAGACGTTTGCCTTTTCAGAAAAGGCTCTGCCGACAGCGAGCACCATGAGATGCTGAGTCGCTGGGAAAGCAGAGATCCCCAGTGCTGTTGGGGCTGTGGATAGTCTGCAGAGGTATAGTGAAGACCAGCAAGAGCTTTCAGGGCTGGCACCTTCCTTGTGGGAGAAGGAGCCAGACGTTTGCCTTTTCAGAAAAAGTTTCTGCCGAGAACGAGCACCGTGACATGCTGAGTCTCTGGGAAAGCAGAGATCCCCAGTGCTGTTGCGGCTAAAGATAGGCTGCAGAGGGATAGTGAAGACCTGCAAGAGCTTTCAGGGCTGGCACCTTCCTTGTGGGAGAAGGAGCCAGACGTTTGCCTTTTCAGAAAAAGTTTCTGCCGAGAACGAGCACCGTGACATGCGGAGTCTCTGGGAAAGCAGAGATCCCCAGTGCTGTTGCGGCTAAAGATAGGCTGCAGAGGGATAGTGAAGACCTGCAAGAGCTTTCAGGGCTGGCACCTTCCTTGTGGGAGAAGGAGCCAGACGTTTGCCTTTTCAGAAAAAGTTTCTGCCGAGAACGAGCACCGTGACATGCTGAGTCTCTGGGAAAGCAGAGATCCCCAGTGCTGTTGCGGCTAAAGATAGGCTGCAGAGGGATAGTGAAGACCTGCAAGAGCTTTCAGGGCTGGCACCTTCCTTGTGGGAGAAGGAGCCAGACGTTTGCCTTTTCAGAAAAAGTTTCTGCCGAGAACGAGCACCGTGACATGCTGAGTCTCTGGGAAAGCAGAGATCCCCAGTGCTGTTCTGCCTGTGGATAGGCTGCACGGGGACGGTGAAGACCAGCAAGATCTTTCAGGGCTGGCACCTTCCTTGTGGGAGAAGGAGCCAGACGTTTGCCTTTTCAGAAAAAGTTTCTGCCGAGAACGAGCACCGTGACATGCTGAGTCTCTGGGAAAGCAGAGATCCCCAGTGCTGTTGTGCCTGTGGATAGGCTGCAGGGGGACGGTGAAGACCAGCAAGATCTTTCACGGCTGGCACCTTCCTTGTGGGAGAAGGAGCCAGACGTTTGCTTTTCAGAAAAAGTTTCTGCCGAGAACGAGCACCGTGACATGCTGAGTGTCTGGGAAACCAGAGATCCCCAGTGCTGTTGCGGCTAAAGATAGGCTGCAGAGGGATAGTGAAGACCAGCAAGAGCTTTCAGGGCTGGCACCTTCCTTGTGGGAGAAGGAGCCAGACGTTTGCCTTTTCAGAAAAAGTTTCTGCCGAGAACGAGCACCGTGACATGCTGAGTCTCTGGGAAAGCAGAGATCCCCAGTGCTGTTGCGGCTAAAGATAGGCTGCAGAGGGATAGTGAAGACCAGCAAGAGCTTTCAGGGCTGGCACCTTCCTTGTGGGAGAAGGAGCCAGATGTTTGCCTTTTCAGAAAAAGTTACTACCGAGAACGAGCACCGTGACATGCTGAGTCTCTGGGAAAGCAGAGATCCCCAGTGCTGTTGCAGCTAAAGATAGGCTGCAGAGGGATAGTGAAGACCAGCAAGAGCTTTCAGTGCTGGCACCTTCCTTGTGGGAGAAGGAGCCAGACGTTTGCCTTTTCAGAAAAAGTTTCTGCCGAGAACGAGCACCGTGACATGCTGAGTCTCTGGGAAAGCAGAGATCCCCAGTGCTGTTGCGGCTAAAGATAGGCTGCAGAGGGATAGTGAAGACCAGCAAGAGCTTTCAGGGCTGGCACCTTCCTTGTGGGAGAAGGAGCCAGACGTTTGCCTTTTCAGAAAAAGTTTCTGCCGAGAACGAGCACCGTGACATGCTGAGTCTCTGGGAAAGCAGAGATCCCCAGTGCTGTTGCGGCTAAAGATAGGCTGCAGAGGGATAGTGAACACCTGCAAGAGCTTTCAGGGCTGGCAGCTTCCTTGTGGGAGAAGGAGCCAGACGTTTGCCTTTTCAGAAAAAGTTTCTGCCGAGAACGAGCACCGTGACATGCGGAGTCTCTGGGAAAGCACAGATCCCCAGTTCTGTTGCGGCTAAAGATAGGCTGCAGAGGGATACTGAAGAAGAGCAAGATCTTTCAGGGCTGGCGCCTTCCTTGTGGGAGAAGGAGCCAGACGTTTGCCTTTTCAGAAAAAGTTTCTGCCGAGAACGAGCACCGTGACATGCTGAGTGTCTGGGAAAGCAGAGATCCCCAGTGCTGTTGCGGCTAAAGATAGGCTGCAGAGGGATAGTGAAGACCTGCAAGATCTTTCAGGGCTGGCACCTTCCTTGTGGGAGAAGGAGCCAGACGTTTGCCTTTTCAGAAAAAGTTTCTGCCGAGAACTAGCACCGTGACATGCTGAGTGTCTGGGAAAGCAGAGATCCCCAGTGCTGTTGCGGCTAAAGATAGGCTGCAGAGGGATAGTGAAGACCTGCAAGAGCTTTCAGGGCTGGCACCTTCCTTGTGGGAGAAGGAGCCAGACGTTTGCCTTTTCAGAAAAAGTTTCTGCCGAGAACGAGCACCGTGACATGCTGAGTCTCTGGGAAAGCAGAGATCCCCAGTGCTGTTGTGCCTGTGGATAGGCTGCAGGGGGACGGTGAAGACCAGCAAGATCTTTCAGGGCTGGCACCTTCCTTGTGGGAGAAGGAGCCAGACGTTTGCCTTTTCAGAAAAAGTTTCTGCCGAGAACGAGCACCGTGACATGCTGAGTCTCTGGGAAAGCAGAGATCCCCAGTGCTGTTGCGGCTAAAGATAGGCTGCAGAGGGATAGTGAAGACCAGCAAGAGCTTCAGGGCTGGCAGCTTCCTTGTGGGAGAAGGAGCCAGACGTTTGCCTTTTCAGAAAAAGTTTCTGCCGAGAACGAGCACCGTGACATGCTGAGTCTCTGGGAAAGCACAGATCCCCAGTTCTGTTGCGGCTAAAGATAGGCTGCAGAGGGATACTGAAGAAGAGCAAGATCTTTCAGGGCTGGCGCCTTCCTTGTGGGAGAAGGAGCCAGACGTTTGCCTTTTCAGAAAAAGTTTCTGCCGAGAACGAGCACCGTGACATGCTGAGTGTCTGGGAAAGCAGAGATCCCCAGTGCTGTTGCGGCTAAAGATAGGCTGCAGAGGGATAGTGAAGACCTGCAAGAGCTTTCAGGGCTGGCACCTTCCTTGTGGGAGAAGGAGCCAGACGTTTGCCTTTTCAGAAAAGGCTCTGCCGACAGCGAGCACCATGAGATGCTGAGTCGCTGGGAAAGCAGAGATCCCCAGTGCTGTTGGGGCTGTGGATAGTCTGCAGAGGTATAGTGAAGACCAGCAAGAGCTTTCAGGGCTGGCACCTTCCTTGTGGGAGAAGGAGCCAGACGTTTGCCTTTTCAGAAAAAGTTTCTGCCGAGAACGAGCACCGTGACATGCTGAGTCTCTGGGAAAGCAGAGATCCCCAGTGCTGTTGCGGCTAAAGATAGGCTGCAGAGGGATAGTGAAGACCTGCAAGATCTTTCAGGGCTGGCACCTTCCTTGTGGGAGAAGGAGCCAGACGTTTGCCTTTTCAGAAAAGGTTTCTGCCGAGAACGAGCACCGTGACATGCTGAGTGTCTGGGAAAGCAGAGATCCCCAGTGCTGTTGCGGCTAAAGATAGGCTGCAGAGGGATAGTGAAGACCTGCAAGAGCTTTCAGGGCTGGCACCTTCCTTGTGGGAGAAGGAGCCAGACGTTTGCCTTTTCAGAAAAAGTTTCTGCCGAGAACGAGCACCGTGACATGCTGAGTCTCTGGGAAAGCAGAGATCCCCAGTGCTGTTCTGCCTGTGGATAGGCTGCACGGGGACGGTGAAGACCAGCAAGATCTTTCAGGGCTGGCACCTTCCTTGTGGGAGAAGGAGCCAGACGTTTGCCTTTTCAGAAAAAGTTTCTGCCGAGAACGAGCACCGTGACATGCTGAGTCTCTGGGAAAGCAGAGATCCCCAGTGCTGTTGTGCCTGTGGATAGGCTGCAGGGGGACGGTGAAGACCAGCAAGATCTTTCACGGCTGGCACCTTCCTTGTGGGAGAAGGAGCCAGACGTTTGCTTTTCAGAAAAAGTTTCTGCCGAGAACGAGCACCGTGACATGCTGAGTGTCTGGGAAAGCAGAGATCCCCAGTGCTGTTGCGGCTAAAGATAGGCTGCAGAGGGATAGTGAAGACCAGCAAGAGCTTTCAGGGCTGGCACCTTCCTTGTGGGAGAAGGAGCCAGACGTTTGCCTTTTCAGAAAAAGTTTCTGCCGAGAACGAGCACCGTGACATGCTGAGTCTCTGGGAAAGCAGAGATCCCCAGTGCTGTTGCGGCTAAAGATAGGCTGCAGAGGGATAGTGAAGACCAGCAAGAGCTTTCAGGGCTGGCACCTTCCTTGTGGGAGAAGGAGCCAGATGTTTGCCTTTTCAGAAAAAGTTACTACCGAGAACGAGCACCGTGACATGCTGAGTCTCTGGGAAAGCAGAGATCCCCAGTGCTGTTGCAGCTAAAGATAGGCTGCAGAGGGATAGTGAAGACCAGCAAGAGCTTTCAGTGCTGGCACCTTCCTTGTGGGAGAAGGAGCCAGACGTTTGCCTTTTCAGAAAAAGTTTCTGCCGAGAACGAGCACCGTGACATGCTGAGTCTCTGGGAAAGCAGAGATCCCCAGTGCTGTTGCGGCTAAAGATAGGCTGCAGAGGGATAGTGAAGACCAGCAAGAGCTTTCAGGGCTGGCAGCTTCCTTGTGGGAGAAGGAGCCAGACGTTTGCCTTTTCAGAAAAAGTTTCTGCCGAGAACGAGCACCGTGACATGCTGAGTCTCTGGGAAAGCAGAGATCCCCAGTGCTGTTGCGGCTAAAGATAGGCTGCAGAGGGATAGTGAACACCAGCAAGAGCTTTCAGGGCTGGCAGCTTCCTTGTGGGAGAAGGAGCCAGACGTTTGCCTTTTCAGAAAAAGTTTCTGCCGAGAACGAGCACCGTGACATGCGGAGTCTCTGGGAAAGCACAGATCCCCAGTTCTGTTGCGGCTAAAGATAGGCTGCAGAGGGATACTGAAGAAGAGCAAGATCTTTCAGGGCTGGCGCCTTCCTTGTGGGAGAAGGAGCCAGACGTTTGCCTTTTCAGAAAAAGTTTCTGCCGAGAACGAGCACCGTGACATGCTGAGTGTCTGGGAAAGCAGAGATCCCCAGTGCTGTTGCGGCTAAAGATAGGCTGCAGAGGGATAGTGAAGACCTGCAAGATCTTTCAGGGCTGGCACCTTCCTTGTGGGAGAAGGAGCCAGACGTTTGCCTTTTCAGAAAAAGTTTCTGCCGAGAACGAGCACCGTGACATGCTGAGTCTCTGGGAAAGCAGAGATCCCCAGTGCTGTTGCGGCTAAAGATAGGCTGCAGAGGGATAGTGAAGACCAGCAAGATCTTTCAGGGCTGGCACCTTCCTTGTGGGAGAAGGAGCCAGACGTTTGCCTTTTCAGAAAAAGTTTCTGCCGAGAACGAGCACCGTGACATGCTGAGTCTCTGGGAAAGCAGAGATCCCCAGTGCTGTTGTGCCTGTGGATAGGCTGCAGGGGGACGGTGAAGACCAGCAAGATCTTTCACGGCTGGCACCTTCCTTGTGGGAGAAGGAGCCAGACGTTTGCTTTTCAGAAAAAGTTTCTGCCGAGAACGAGCACCGTGACATGCTGAGTGTCTGGGAAAGCAGAGATCCCCAGTGCTGTTGCGGCTAAAGATAGGCTGCAGAGGGATAGTGAAGACCAGCAAGAGCTTTCAGGGCTGGCACCTTCCTTGTGGGAGAAGGAGCCAGACGTTTGCCTTTTCAGAAAAAGTTTCTGCCGAGAACGAGCACCGTGACATGCTGAGTCTCTGGGAAAGCAGAGATCCCCAGTGCTGTTGCGGCTAAAGATAGGCTGCAGAGGGATAGTGAAGACCAGCAAGAGCTTTCAGGGCTGGCACCTTCCTTGTGGGAGAAGGAGCCAGATGTTTGCCTTTTCAGAAAAAGTTACTACCGAGAACGAGCACCGTGACATGCTGAGTCTCTGGGAAAGCAGAGATCCCCAGTGCTGTTGCAGCTAAAGATAGGCTGCAGAGGGATAGTGAAGACCAGCAAGAGCTTTCAGTGCTGGCACCTTCCTTGTGGGAGAAGGAGCCAGACGTTTGCCTTTTCAGAAAAAGTTTCTGCCGAGAACGAGCACCGTGACATGCTGAGTCTCTGGGAAAGCAGAGATCCCCAGTGCTGTTGCGGCTAAAGATAGGCTGCAGAGGGATAGTGAAGACCAGCAAGAGCTTTCAGGGCTGGCACCTTCCTTGTGGGAGAAGGAGCCAGACGTTTGCCTTTTCAGAAAAAGTTTCTGCCGAGAACGAGCACCGTGACATGCTGAGTCTCTGGGAAAGCAGAGATCCCCAGTGCTGTTGCGGCTAAAGATAGGCTGCAGAGGGATAGTGAAGACCAGCAAGAGCTTTCAGGGCTGGCACCTTCCTTGTGGGAGAAGGAGCCAGACGTTTGCCTTTTCAGAAAAAGTTTCTGCCGAGAACGAGCACCGTGACATGCTGAGTCTCTGGGAAAGCAGAGATCCCCAGTGCTGTTGCGGCTAAAGATAGGCTGCAGAGGGATAGTGAACACCTGCAAGAGCTTTCAGGGCTGGCAGCTTCCTTGTGGGAGAAGGAGCCAGACGTTTGCCTTTTCAGAAAAAGTTTCTGCCGAGAACGAGCACCGTGACATGCGGAGTCTCTGGGAAAGCACAGATCCCCAGTTCTGTTGCGGCTAAAGATAGGCTGCAGAGGGATACTGAAGAAGAGCAAGATCTTTCAGGGCTGGCGCCTTCCTTGTGGGAGAAGGAGCCAGACGTTTGCCTTTTCAGAAAAAGTTTCTGCCGAGAACGAGCACCGTGACATGCTGAGTGTCTGGGAAAGCAGAGATCCCCAGTGCTGTTGCGGCTAAAGATAGGCTGCAGAGGGATAGTGAAGACCTGCAAGATCTTTCAGGGCTGGCACCTTCCTTGTGGGAGAAGGAGCCAGACGTTTGCCTTTTCAGAAAAAGTTTCTGCCGAGAACTAGCACCGTGACATGCTGAGTGTCTGGGAAAGCAGAGATCCCCAGTGCTGTTGCGGCTAAAGATAGGCTGCAGAGGGATAGTGAAGACCTGCAAGAGCTTTCAGGGCTGGCACCTTCCTTGTGGGAGAAGGAGCCAGACGTTTGCCTTTTCAGAAAAAGTTTCTGCCGAGAACGAGCACCGTGACATGCTGAGTCTCTGGGAAAGCAGAGATCCCCAGTGCTGTTGTGCCTGTGGATAGGCTGCAGGGGGACGGTGAAGACCAGCAAGATCTTTCAGGGCTGGCACCTTCCTTGTGGGAGAAGGAGCCAGACGTTTGCCTTTTCAGAAAAAGTTTCTGCCGAGAACGAGCACCGTGACATGCTGAGTCTCTGGGAAAGCAGAGATCCCCAGTGCTGTTGCAGCTAAAGATAGGCTGCAGAGGGATAGTGAAGACCAGCAAGAGCTTTCAGTGCTGGCACCTTCCTTGTGGGAGAAGGAGCCAGACGTTTGCCTTTTCAGAAAAAGTTTCTGCCGAGAACGAGCACCGTGACATGCTGAGTCTCTGGGAAAGCAGAGATCCCCAGTGCTGTTGCGGCTAAAGATAGGCTGCAGAGGGATAGTGAAGACCAGCAAGAGCTTTCAGGGCTGGCACCTTCCTTGTGGGAGAAGGAGCCAGACGTTTGCCTTTTCAGAAAAAGTTTCTGCCGAGAACGAGCACCGTGACATGCTGAGTCTCTGGGAAAGCAGAGATCCCCAGTGCTGTTGCGGCTAAAGATAGGCTGCAGAGGGATAGTGAAGACCAGCAAGAGCTTCAGGGCTGGCAGCTTCCTTGTGGGAGAAGGAGCCAGACGTTTGCCTTTTCAGAAAAAGTTTCTGCCGAGAACGAGCACCGTGACATGCGGAGTCTCTGGGAAAGCACAGATCCCCAGTTCTGTTGCGGCTAAAGATAGGCTGCAGAGGGATACTGAAGAAGAGCAAGATCTTTCAGGGCTGGCGCCTTCCTTGTGGGAGAAGGAGCCAGACGTTTGCCTTTTCAGAAAAAGTTTCTGCCGAGAACGAGCACCGTGACATGCTGAGTGTCTGGGAAAGCAGAGATCCCCAGTGCTGTTGCGGCTAAAGATAGGCTGCAGAGGGATAGTGAAGACCTGCAAGAGCTTTCAGGGCTGGCACCTTCCTTGTGGGAGAAGGAGCCAGACGTTTGCCTTTTCAGAAAAAGTTTCTGCCGAGAACGAGCACCGTGACATGCTGAGTCTCTGGGAAAGCAGAGATCCCCAGTGCTGTTTCGGCTAAAGATAGGCCGCAGAGGGATAGTGAAGACCTGCAAGAGCTTTCAGGGCTGGCAGCTTCCTTGTGGGAGAAGGAGCCAGACGTTTGCCTTTTCAGAAAAGGCTCTGCCGACAGCGAGCACCATGAGATGCTGAGTCGCTGGGAAAGCAGAGATCCCCAGTGCTGTTGGGGCTGTGGATAGTCTGCAGAGGTATAGTGAAGACCAGCAAGAGCTTTCAGGGCTGGCACCTTCCTTGTGGGAGAAGGAGCCAGACGTTTGCCTTTTCAGAAAAAGTTTCTGCCGAGAACGAGCACCGTGACATGCTGAGTCTCTGGGAAAGCAGAGATCCCCAGTGCTGTTGCGGCTAAAGATAGGCTGCAGAGGGATAGTGAAGACCTGCAAGATCTTTCAGGGCTGGCACCTTCCTTGTGGGAGAAGGAGCCAGACGTTTGCCTTTTCAGAAAAGGTTTCTGCCGAGAACGAGCACCGTGACATGCTGAGTGTCTGGGAAAGCAGAGATCCCCAGTGCTGTTGCGGCTAAAGATAGGCTGCAGAGGGATAGTGAAGACCTGCAAGAGCTTTCAGGGCTGGCACCTTCCTTGTGGGAGAAGGAGCCAGACGTTTGCCTTTTCAGAAAAAGTTTCTGCCGAGAACGAGCACCGTGACATGCTGAGTCTCTGGGAAAGCAGAGATCCCCAGTGCTGTTGTGCCTGTGGATAGGCTGCAGGGGGACGGTGAAGACCAGCAAGATCTTTCAGGGCTGGCACCTTCCTTGTGGGAGAAGGAGCCAGACGTTTGCCTTTTCAGAAAAAGTTTCTGCCGAGAACGAGCACCGTGACATGCTGAGTCTCTGGGAAAGCAGAGATCCCCAGAGCTGTTGTGCCTGTGGATAGGCTGCAGGGGGACGGTGAAGTCCAGCAAGATCTTTCACGGCTGGCACCTTCCTTGTGGGAGAAGGAGCCAGACGTTTGCTTTTCAGAAAAAGTTTCTGCCGAGAACGAGCACCGTGACATGCTGAGTGTCTGGGAAAGCAGAGATCCCCAGTGCTGTTGCGGCTAAAGATAGGCTGCAGAGGGATAGTGAAGACCAGCAAGAGCTTTCAGGGCTGGCACCTTCCTTGTGGGAGAAGGAGCCAGACGTTTGCCTTTTCAGAAAAAGTTTCTGCCGAGAACGAGCACCGTGACATGCTGAGTCTCTGGGAAAGCAGAGATCCCCAGTGCTGTTGCGGCTAAAGATAGGCTGCAGAGGGATAGTGAAGACCAGCAAGAGCTTTCAGGGCTGGCACCTTCCTTGTGGGAGAAGGAGCCAGATGTTTGCCTTTTCAGAAAAAGTTTCTGCCGAGAACGAGCACCGTGACATGCTGAGTCTCTGGGAAAGCAGAGATCCCCAGTGCTGTTGCGGCTAAAGATAGGCTGCAGAGGGATAGTGAAGACCAGCAAGAGCTTTCAGGGCTGGCAGCTTCCTTGTGGGAGAAGGAGCCAGACGTTTGCCTTTTCAGAAAAAGTTTCTGCCGAGAACGAGCACCGTGACATGCTGAGTCTCTGGGAAAGCAGAGATCCCCAGTGCTGTTGCGGCTAAAGATAGGCTGCAGAGGGATAGTGAACACCAGCAAGAGCTTTCAGGGCTGGCAGCTTCCTTGTGGGAGAAGGAGCCAGACGTTTGCCTTTTCAGAAAAAGTTTCTGCCGAGAACGAGCACCGTGACATGCGGAGTCTCTGGGAAAGCACAGATCCCCAGTTCTGTTGCGGCTAAAGATAGGCTGCAGAGGGATACTGAAGAAGAGCAAGATCTTTCAGGGCTGGCGCCTTCCTTGTGGGAGAAGGAGCCAGACGTTTGCCTTTTCAGAAAAAGTTTCTGCCGAGAACGAGCACCGTGACATGCTGAGTGTCTGGGAAAGCAGAGATCCCCAGTGCTGTTGCGGCTAAAGATAGGCTGCAGAGGGATAGTGAAGACCTGCAAGATCTTTCAGGGCTGGCACCTTCCTTGTGGGAGAAGGAGCCAGACGTTTGCCTTTTCAGAAAAAGTTTCTGCCGAGAACGAGCACCGTGACATGCTGAGTCTCTGGGAAAGCAGAGATCCCCAGTGCTGTTGCGGCTAAAGATAGGCTGCAGAGGGATAGTGAAGACCAGCAAGATCTTTCAGGGCTGGCACCTTCCTTGTGGGAGAAGGAGCCAGACGTTTGCCTTTTCAGAAAAAGTTTCTGCCGAGAACGAGCACCGTGACATGCTGAGTCTCTGGGAAAGCAGAGATCCCCAGTGCTGTTGTGCCTGTGGATAGGCTGCAGGGGGACGGTGAAGACCAGCAAGATCTTTCACGGCTGGCACCTTCCTTGTGGGAGAAGGAGCCAGACGTTTGCTTTTCAGAAAAAGTTTCTGCCGAGAACGAGCACCGTGACATGCTGAGTGTCTGGGAAAGCAGAGATCCCCAGTGCTGTTGCGGCTAAAGATAGGCTGCAGAGGGATAGTGAAGACCAGCAAGAGCTTTCAGGGCTGGCACCTTCCTTGTGGGAGAAGGAGCCAGACGTTTGCCTTTTCAGAAAAAGTTTCTGCCGAGAACGAGCACCGTGACATGCTGAGTCTCTGGGAAAGCAGAGATCCCCAGTGCTGTTGCGGCTAAAGATAGGCTGCAGAGGGATAGTGAAGACCAGCAAGAGCTTTCAGGGCTGGCACCTTCCTTGTGGGAGAAGGAGCCAGATGTTTGCCTTTTCAGAAAAAGTTACTACCGAGAACGAGCACCGTGACATGCTGAGTCTCTGGGAAAGCAGAGATCCCCAGTGCTGTTGCAGCTAAAGATAGGCTGCAGAGGGATAGTGAAGACCAGCAAGAGCTTTCAGTGCTGGCACCTTCCTTGTGGGAGAAGGAGCCAGACGTTTGCCTTTTCAGAAAAAGTTTCTGCCGAGAACGAGCACCGTGACATGCTGAGTCTCTGGGAAAGCAGAGATCCCCAGTGCTGTTGCGGCTAAAGATAGGCTGCAGAGGGATAGTGAAGACCAGCAAGAGCTTTCAGGGCTGGCACCTTCCTTGTGGGAGAAGGAGCCAGACGTTTGCCTTTTCAGAAAAAGTTTCTGCCGAGAACGAGCACCGTGACATGCTGAGTCTCTGGGAAAGCAGAGATCCCCAGTGCTGTTGCGGCTAAAGATAGGCTGCAGAGGGATAGTGAACACCTGCAAGAGCTTTCAGGGCTGGCAGCTTCCTTGTGGGAGAAGGAGCCAGACGTTTGCCTTTTCAGAAAAAGTTTCTGCCGAGAACGAGCACCGTGACATGCGGAGTCTCTGGGAAAGCACAGATCCCCAGTTCTGTTGCGGCTAAAGATAGGCTGCAGAGGGATACTGAAGAAGAGCAAGATCTTTCAGGGCTGGCGCCTTCCTTGTGGGAGAAGGAGCCAGACGTTTGCCTTTTCAGAAAAAGTTTCTGCCGAGAACGAGCACCGTGACATGCTGAGTGTCTGGGAAAGCAGAGATCCCCAGTGCTGTTGCGGCTAAAGATAGGCTGCAGAGGGATAGTGAAGACCTGCAAGATCTTTCAGGGCTGGCACCTTCCTTGTGGGAGAAGGAGCCAGACGTTTGCCTTTTCAGAAAAAGTTTCTGCCGAGAACGAGCACCGTGACATGCTGAGTCTCTGGGAAAGCAGAGATCCCCAGTGCTGTTGCGGCTAAAGATAGGCTGCAGAGGGATAGTGAAGACCTGCAAGAGCTTTCAGGGCTGGCACCTTCCTTGTGGGAGAAGGAGCCAGACGTTTGCCTTTTCAGAAAAAGTTTCTGCCGAGAACGAGCACCGTGACATGCTGAGTCTCTGGGAAAGCAGAGATCCCCAGTGCTGTTGTGCCTGTGGATAGGCTGCAGGGGGACGGTGAAGACCAGCAAGATCTTTCAGGGCTGGCAGCTTCCTTGTGGGAGAAGGAGCCAGACGTTTGCCTTTTCAGAAAAAGTTTCTGCCGAGAACGAGCACCGTGACATGCTGAGTCTCTGGGAAAGCAGAGATCCCCAGTGCTGTTGCGGCTAAAGATAGGCTGCAGAGGGATAGTGAAGACCAGCAAGATCTTTCAGGGCTGGCACCTTCCTTGTGGGAGAAGGAGCCAGACGTTTGCCTTTTCAGAAAAAGTTTCTGCCGAGAACGAGCACCGTGACATGCTGAGTGTCTGGGAAAGCAGAGATCCCCAGTGCTGTTGCGGCTAAAGATAGGCTGCAGAGGGATAGTGAAGACCTGCAAGAGCTTTCAGGGCTGGCACCTTCCTTGTGGGAGAAGGAGCCAGACGTTTGCCTTTTCAGAAAAAGTTTCTGCCGAGAACGAGCACCGTGACATGCTGAGTCTCTGGGAAAGCAGAGATCCCCAGTGCTGTTGCGGCTAAAGATAGGCTGCAGAGGGATAGTGAAGACCTGCAAGAGCTTTCAGGGCTGGCAGCTTCCTTGTGGGAGAAGGAGCCAGACGTTTGCCTTTTCAGAAAAGTCTCTGCCGACAGCGAGCACCATGAGATGCTGAGTCGCTGGGAAAGCAGAGATCCCCAGTGCTGTTGGGCCTGTGGATAGTCTGCAGAGGTATAGTGAAGACCAGCAAGAGCTTTCAGGGCTGGCACCTTCCTTGTGGGAGAAGGAGCCAGACGTTTGCCTTTTCAGAAAAAGTTTCTGCCGAGAACGAGCACCGTGACATGCGGAGTCTCTGGGAAAGCACAGATCCCCAGTTCTGTTGCGGCTAAAGATAGGCTGCAGAGGGATAGTGAAGACCAGCAAGATCTTTCAGGGCTGGCACCTTCCTTGTGGGAGAAGGAGCCAGACGTTTGCCTTTTCAGAAAAGGCTCTGCCGACAGCGAGCACCATGAGATGCTGAGTCTCTGGGAAAGCAGAGATCCCCAGTGCTGTTGCGGCTAAAGATAGGCTGCAGAGGGATAGTGAAGACCTGCAAGAGCTTTCAGGGCTGGCACCTTCCTTGTGGGAGAAGGAGCCAGACGTTTGCCTTTTCAGAAAAAGTTTCTGCCGAGAACGAGCACCGTGACATGCTGAGTCTCTGGGAAAGCAGAGATCCCCAGTGCTGTTGCGGCTAAAGATAGGCTGCAGAGGGATAGTGAAGACCTGCAAGAGCTTTCAGGGCTGGCACCTTCCTTGTGGGAGAAGGAGCCAGACGTTTGCCTTTTCAGAAAAAGTTTCTGCCGAGAACGAGCACCGTGACATGCGGAGTATCTGGGAAAGCACAGATCCCCAGTTCTGTTGCGGCTAAAGATAGGCTGCAGAGGGATACTGAAGAAGAGCAAGATCTTTCAGGGCTGGCACCTTCCTTGTGGGAGAAGGAGCCAGACGTTTGCCTTTTCAGAAAAAGATTCTGCCGAGAACGAGCACCGTGACATGCTGAGTCTCTGGGAAAGCAGAGATCCCCAGTGCTGTTGTGCCTGTGGATAGGCTGCAGGGGGACGGTGAAGACCAGCAAGAGCTTTCAGGGCTGGCACCTTCCTTGTGGGAGAAGGAGCCAGACGTTTGCCTTTTCAGAAAAAGTTTCTGCCGAGAACGAGCACCGTGACATGCTGAGTCTCTGGGAAAGCAGAGATCCCCAGTGCTGTTTCGGCTAAAGATAGGCTGCAGAGGGATAGTGAAGACCTGTAAGAGCTTTCAGGGCTGGCAGCTTCCTTGTGGGAGAAGGAGCCAGACGTTTGCCTTTTCAGAAAAGTCTCTGCCGACAGCGAGCACCATGAGATGCTGAGTCGCTGGGAAAGCAGAGATCCCCAGTGCTGTAGGGCCTGTGGATAGGCTGCAGAGGTATAGTGAAGACCAGCAAGAGCTTTCAGGGCTGGCACCTTCCTTGTGGGAGAAGGAGCCAGACGTTTGCCTTTTCAGAAAAAGTTTCTGCCGAGAACGAGCACCGTGACATGCGGAGTCTCTGGGAAAGCACAGATCCCCAGTTCTGTTGCGGCTAAAGATAGGCTGCAGAGGGATAGTGAAGACCAGCAAGATCTTTCAGGGCTGGCACCTTCCTTGTGGGAGAAGGAGCCAGACGTTTGCCTTTTCAGAAAAGGCTCTGCCGACAGCGAGCACCATGAGATGCTGAGTCTCTGGGAAAGCAGAGATCCCCAGTGCTGTTGTGCCTGTGGATAGGCTGCAGAGGGATAGTGAAGACCTGCAAGAGCTTTCAGGGCTGGCACCTTCCTTGTGGGAGAAGGAGCCAGACGTTTGCCTTTTCAGAAAAAGTTTCTGCCGAGAACGAGCACCGTGACATGCTGAGTGTCTGGGAAAGCAGAGATCCCCAGTGCTGTTGCGGCTAAAGATAGGCTGCAGAGGGATAGTGAAGACCTGCAAGAGCTTTCAGGGCTGGCACCTTCCTTGTGGGAGAAGGAGCCAGACGTTTGCCTTTTCAGAAAACGTTTCTGCCGAGAACGAGCACCGTGACATGCCGAGTCTCTGGGAAAGCAGAGATCCCCAGTGCTGTTGTGCCTGTGGATAGGCTGCAGGGGCATGGTGAAGACCAGCAAGATCTTTCAGGGCTGGCACCTTCCTTGTGGGAGAAGGAGCCAGACGTTTGCCTTTTCAGAAAAAGTTTCTGCCGAGAACGAGCACCGTGACATGCGGAGTCTCTGGGAAAGCACAGATCCCCAGTTCTGTTGCGGCTAAAGATAGGCTGCAGAGGGATAGTGAAGACCAGCAAGAGCTTTCAGGGCTGGCACCTTCCTTGTGGGAGAAGGAGCCAGACGTTTGCCTTTTCAGAAAAAGTTTCTGCCGAGAACGAGCACCGTGACATGCTGATTCTCTGGGAAAGCAGAGATCCCCAGTGTTGTTGTGCCTGTGGATAGGCTGCAGGGGGACGGTGAAGACCAGCAAGATCTTTCAGGGCTGGCACCTTCCTTGTGGGAGAAGGAGCCAGACGTTTGCCTTTTCAGAAAAAGTTTCTGCCGAGAACGAGCACCGTGACATGCTGAGTCTCTGGGAAAGCAGAGATCCCCAGTGCTGTTGTGCCTGTGGATAGGCTGCAGGGGGACGGTGAAGACCAGCAAGATCTTTCAGGGCTGGCACCTTCCTTGTGGGAGAAGGAGCCAGACGTTTGCCTTTTCAGAAAAAGTTTCTGCCGAGAACGAGCACCGTGACATGCTGAGTCTCTGGGAAAGCAGAGATCCCCAGTGCTGTTGCAGCTAAAGATAGGCTGCAGAGGGATAGTGAAGACCAGCAAGAGCTTTCAGGGCTGGCACCTTCCTTGTGGGAGAAGGAGCCAGACGTTTGCCTTTTCAGAAAAAGTGTCTGCCGAGAACGAGCACCGTGACATGCTGAGTCTCTGGGAAAGCACAGATCCCCAGTGCTGTTGTGCCTGTGGATAGGCTGCAGGGGGACGGTGAAGACCAGCAAGATCTTTCAGGGCTGGCACCTTCCTTGTGGGAGAAGGAGCCAGACGTTTGCCTTTTCAGAAAAAGTTTCTGCCGAGAACGAGCACCGTGACATGCTGAGTCTCTGGGAAAGCAGAGATCCCCAGTGCTGTTTCGGCTAAAGATAGGCTGCAGAGGGATAGTGAAGACCTGCAAGAGCTTTCAGGGCTGGCAGCTTCCTTGTGGGAGAAGGAGCCAGACGTTTGCCTTTTCAGAAAAGGCTCTGCCGACAGCGAGCACCATGAGATGCTGAGTCGCTGGGAAAGCAGAGATCCCCAGTGCTGTTGGGCCTGTGGATAGGCTGCAGAGGTATAGAGAAGACCAGCAAGAGCTTTCAGGGCTGGCACCTTCCTTGTGGGAGAAGGAGCCCGACGTTTGCCTTTTCAGAAAAAGTTTCTGCCGAGAACGAGCACCGTGACATGCTGAGTCTCTGGGAAAGCAGAGATCCCCAGTGCTGTTGCGGCTAAAGATAGGCTGCAGAGGGATAGTGAAGAACTGCAAGAGCTTTCAGGGCTGGCAGCTTCCTTGTGGGAGAAGGAGCCAGACGTTTGCCTTTTCAGAAAAAGTTTCTGCCGAGAACGAGCACCGTGACATGCGGAGTCTCTGGGAAAGCACAGATCCCCAGTGCTGTTGTGCCTGTGGATAGGCTGCAGAGGGATAGTGAAGACCTGCAAGAGCTTTCAGGGCTGGCACCTTCCTTGTGGGAGAAGGAGCCAGACGTTTGCCTTTTCAGAAAAAGTTTCTGCCGAGAACGAGCACCGTGACATGCTGAGTCTCTGGGAAAGCAGAGATCCCCAGTGCTGTTGCGGCTAAAGATAGGCTGCAGAGGGATAGTGAAGACCTGCAAGAGCTTTCAGGGCTGGCACCTTCCTTGTGGGAGAAGGAGCCAGACGTTTGCCTTTTCAGAAAAAGTTTCTGCCGAGAACGAGCACCGTGACATGCGGAGTCTCTGGGAAAGCACAGATCCCCAGTTCTGTTGCGGCTAAAGATAGGCTGCAGAGGGATAGTGAAGACCTGCAAGAGCTTTCAGGGCTGGCGCCTTCCTTGTGGGAGAAGGAGCCAGACGTTTGCCTTTTCAGAAAAAGTTTCTGCCGAGAACGAGCACCGTGACATGCTGAGTCTCTGGGAAAGCAGAGATCCCCAGTGCTGTTGTGCCTGTGGATAGGCTGCAGGGGCACCGTAAAGACCAGCAAGATCTTTCAGGGCTGGCACCTTCCTTGTGGGAGAAGGAGCCAGAAGTTTGCCTTTTCAGAAAAAGTTTCTGCCGAGAACGAGCACCGTGACATGCTGAGTCTCTGGGAAAGCACAGATCCCCAGTTCTGTTGCGGCTAAAGATAGGCTGCAGAGGGATAGTGAAGACCAGCAAGAGCTTTCAGGGCTGGCACCTTCCTTGTGGGAGAAGGAGCCGTAAGTTTGCCTTTTCAGAAAAAGTTTCTGCCGAGAACGAGCACCGTGACATGCTGAGTCTCTGGGAAAGCAGAGATCCCCAGTGCTGTTGGGCCTGTGGATAGGCTGCAGGGGGACGGTGAAGACCAGCAAGATCTTTCAGGGCTGGCACCTTCCTTGTGGGAGAAGGAGCCAGACGTTTGCCTTTTCAGAAAAAGTTTCTGCCGAGAACGAGCACCGTGACATGCTGAGTCTCTGGGAAAGCAGAGATCCCCAGTGCTGTTGCGGCTAAAGATAGGCCGCAGAGGGATAGTGAAGACCTGCAAGAGCATTCAGGGCTGGCAGCTTCCTTGTGGGAGAAGGAGCCAGACGTTTGCCTTTTCAGAAAAGGCTCTGCCGACAGCGAGCACCATGAGATGCTGAGTCGCTGGGAAAGCAGAGATCCCCAGTGCTGTTGGGCCTGTGGATAGGCTGCAGAGGTATAGTGAAGACCAGCAAGAGCTTTCAGGGCTGGCACCTTCCTTGTGGGAGAAGGAGCCAGACGTTTGCCTTTTCAGAAAAAGTTTCTGCCGAGAACGAGCACCGTGACATGCTGAGTCTCTGGGAAAGCAGAGATCCCCAGTGCTGTTGCGGCTAAAGATAGGCTGCAGAGGGATAGTGAAGACCAGCAAGAGCTTTCAGGGCTGGCAGCTTCCTTGTGGGAGAAGGAGCCAGACGTTTGCCTTTTCAGAAAAAGTTTCTGCCGAGAACGAGCACCGTGACATGCAGAGTCTCTGGGAAAGAAGAGATCCCCAGTGCTGTTGTGCCTGTGGATAGGCTGCAGGGGGAAGGTGAAGACCTGCAAGAGCTTTCAGGGCTGGCACCTTCCTTGTGGGAGAAGGAGCCAGACGTTTGCCTTTTCAGAAAAAGTTTCTGCCGAGAACGAGCACCGTGACATGCTGAGTCTCTGGGAAAGCAGAGATCCCCAGTGCTGTTGTGCCTGTGGATAGGCTGCAGGGGGACGGTGAAGACCTGCAAGAGCTTTCAGGGCTGGCACCTTCCTTGTGGGAGAAGGAGCCAGACGTTTGCCTTTTCAGAAAAGGCTCTGCCGACAGCGAGCACCATGAGATGCTGAGTCGCTGGGAAAGCAGAGATCCCCAGTGCTGTTGGGCCTGTGGATAGTCTGCAGAGGTATAGTGAAGACCAGCAAGAGCTTTCAGGGCTGGCACCTTCCTTGTGGGAGAAGGAGCCAGACGTTTGCCTTTTCAGAAAAAGTTTCTGCCGAGAACGAGCACCGTGACATGCTGAGTCTCTGGGAAAGCAGAGATCCCCAGTGCTGTTGCAGCTAAAGATAGGCTGCAGAGGGATAGTGAAGACCTGCAAGAGCTTTCAGGGCTGGCACCTTCCTTGTGGGAGAAGGAGCCAGACGTTTGCCTTTTCAGAAAAAGTTTCTGCCGAGAACGAGCACCGTGACATGCGGAGTCTCTGGGAAAGCAGAGATCCCCAGTGCTGTTGTGCCTGTGGATAGGCTGCAGGGGCACCGTAAAGACCAGCAAGATCTTTCAGGGCTGGCACCTTCCTTGTGGGAGAAGGAGCCAGAAGTTTGCCTTTTCAGAAAAAGTTTCTGCCGAGAACGAGCACCGTGACATGCTGAGTCTCTGGGAAAGCAGAGATCCCCAGTGCTGTTGCGGCTAAAGATAGATTGCAGAGGGATAGTGAAGACCAGCAAGAGCTTTCAGGGCTGGCAGCTTCCTTGTGGGAGAAGGAGCCAGACGTTTGCCTTTTCAGAAAAAGTTTCTGCCGAGAACGAGCACCGTGACATGCAGAGTCTCTGGGAAAGCAGAGATCCCCAGTGCTGTTGTGCCTGTGGATAGGCTGCAGGGGGAAGGTGAAGACCTGCAAGAGCTTTCAGGGCTGGCACCTTCCTTGTGGGAGAAGGAGCCAGACGTTTGCCTTTTCAGAAAAAGTTTCTGCCGAGAACGAGCACCGTGACATGCTGAGTCTCTGGGAAAGCAGAGATCCCCAGTGCTGTTGTGCCTGTGGATAGGCTGCAGGGGGACGGTGAAGACCTGCAAGAGCTTTCAGGGCTGGCACCTTCCTTGTGGGAGAAGGAGCCAGACGTTTGCCTTTTCAGAAAAGGCTCTGCCGACAGCGAGCACCATGAGATGCTGAGTCGCTGGGAAAGCAGAGATCCCCAGTGCTGTTGGGCCTGTGGATAGTCTGCAGAGGTATAGTGAAGACCAGCAAGAGCTTTCAGGGCTGGCACCTTCCTTGTGGGAGAAGGAGCCAGACGTTTGCCTTTTCAGAAAAAGTTTCTGCCGAGAACGAGCACCGTGACATGCTGAGTCTCTGGGAAAGCAGAGATCCCCAGTGCTGTTGCAGCTAAAGATAGGCTGCAGAGGGATAGTGAAGACCTGCAAGAGCTTTCAGGGCTGGCACCTTCCTTGTGGGAGAAGGAGCCAGACGTTTGCCTTTTCAGAAAAAGTTTCTGCCGAGAACGAGCACCGTGACATGCGGAGTCTCTGGGAAAGCAGAGATCCCCAGTGCTGTTGTGCCTGTGGATAGGCTGCAGGGGCACCGTAAAGACCAGCAAGATCTTTCAGGGCTGGCACCTTCCTTGTGGGAGAAGGAGCCAGAAGTTTGCCTTTTCAGAAAAAGTTTCTGCCGAGAACGAGCACCGTGACATGCTGAGTCTCTGGGAAAGCAGAGATCCCCAGTGCTGTTGCGGCTAAAGATAGGCTGCAGAGGGATAGTGAAGACCTGCAAGATCTTTCAGGGCTGGCACCTTCCTTGTGGGAGAAGGAGCCAGACGTTTGCCTTTTCAGAAAAGGTTTCTGCCGAGAACGAGCACCGTGACATGCTGAGTGTCTGGGAAAGCAGAGATCCCCAGTGCTGTTGCGGCTAAAGATAGGCTGCAGAGGGATAGTGAAGACCTGCAAGAGCTTTCAGGGCTGGCACCTTCCTTGTGGGAGAAGGAGCCAGACGTTTGCCTTTTCAGAAAAAGTTTCTGCCGAGAACGAGCACCGTGACATGCTGAGTCTCTGGGAAAGCAGAGATCCCCAGTGCTGTTCTGCCTGTGGATAGGCTGCACGGGGACGGTGAAGACCAGCAAGATCTTTCAGGGCTGGCACCTTCCTTGTGGGAGAAGGAGCCAGACGTTTGCCTTTTCAGAAAAAGTTACTGCCGAGAACGAGCACCGTGACATGCTGAGTCTCTGGGAAAGCAGAGATCCCCAGAGCTGTTGTGCCTGTGGATAGGCTGCAGGGGGACGTGTAAGACCAGCAAGATCTTTCAGGGCTGGCACCTTCCTTGTGGGAGAAGGAGCCAGACGTTTGCCTTTTCAGAAAAAGTTTCTGCCGAGAACGAGCACCGTGACATGCTGAGTCTCTGGGAAAGCAGAGATCCCCAGTGCTGTTGTGCCTGTGGATAGGCTGCAGGGGGACGGTGAAGACCAGCAAGATCTTTCACGGCTGGCACCTTCCTTGTGGGAGAAGGAGCCAGACGTTTGCCTTTTCAGAAAAAGTTTCTGCCGAGAACGAGCACCGTGACATGCTGAGTCTCTGGGAAAGCAGAGATCCCCAGTGCTGTTGCGGCTAAAGATAGGCTGCAGAGGGATAGTGAAGACCAGCAAGAGCTTTCAGGGCTGGCACCTTCCTTGTGGGAGAAGGAGCCAGACGTTTGCCTTTTCAGAAAAAGTTTCTGCCGAGAACGAGCACCGTGACATGCTGAGTCTCTGGGAAAGCAGAGATCCCCAGTGCTGTTGCAGCTAAAGATAGGCTGCAGAGGGATAGTGAAGACCAGCAAGAGCTTTCAGTGCTGGCACCTTCCTTGTGGGAGAAGGAGCCAGACGTTTGCCTTTTCAGAAAAAGTTTCTGCCGAGAACGAGCACCGTGACATGCTGAGTCTCTGGGAAAGCAGAGATCCCCAGTGCTGTTCTGCCTGTGGATAGGCTGCAGGGGGACGGTGAAGACCAGCAAGATCTTTCAGGGCTGGCACCTTCCTTGTGGGAGAAGGAGCCAGACGTTTGCCTTTTCAGAAAAAGTTTCTGCCGAGAACGAGCACCGTGACATGCTGAGTCTCTGGGAAAGCAGAGATCCCCAGTGCTGTTGCGGCTAAAGATAGGCTGCAGAGGGATAGTGAAGACCTGCAAGAGCTTTCAGGGCTGGCACCTTCCTTGTGGGAGAAGGAGCCAGACGTTTGCCTTTTCAGAAAAAGTGTCTGCCGAGAACGAGCACCGTGACATGCTGAGTCTCTGGGAAAGCAGAGATCCCCAGTGCTGTTCTGCCTGTGGATAGGCTGCAGGGGGATGGTGAAGACCAGCAAGATCTTTCAGGGCTGGCACCTTCCTTGTGGGAGAAGGAGCCAGACGTTTGCCTTTTCAGAAAAAGTTTCTGCCGAGAACGAGCACCGTGACATGCGGAGTCTCTGGGAAAGCACAGATCCCCAGTTCTGTTGCGGCTAAAGATAGGCTGCAGAGGGATACTGAAGAACAGCAAGATCTTTCAGGGCTGGCGCCTTCCTTGTGGGAGAAGGAGCCAGACGTTTGCCTTTTCAGAAAAAGTTTCTGCCGAGAACGAGCACCGTGACATGCTGAGTGTCTGGGAAAGCAGAGATCCCCAGTGCTGTTGCGGCTAAAGATAGGCTGCAGAGGGATAGTGAAGACCTGCAAGAGCTTTCAGGGCTGGCACCTTCCTTGTGGGAGAAGGAGCCAGACGTTTGCCTTTTCAGAAAAAGTTTCTGCCGAGAACGAGCACCGTGACATGCTGAGTGTCTGGGAAAGCAGAGATCCCCAGTGCTGTTGCGGCTAAAGATAGGCTGCAGAGGGATAGTGAAGACCTGCAAGAGCTTTCAGGGCTGGCACCTTCCTTGTGGGAGAAGGAGCCAGACGTTTGCCTTTTCAGAAAAGGCTCTGCCGACAGCGAGCACCATGAGATGCTGAGTCGCTGGGAAAGCAGAGATCCCCAGTGCTGTTGGGGCTGTGGATAGTCTGCAGAGGTATAGTGAAGACCAGCAAGAGCTTTCAGGGCTGGCACCTTCCTTGTGGGAGAAGGAGCCAGACGTTTGCCTTTTCAGAAAAAGTTTCTGCCGAGAACGAGCACCGTGACATGCTGAGTCTCTGGGAAAGCAGAGATCCCCAGTGCTGTTGCGGCTAAAGATAGGCTGCAGAGGGATAGTGAAGACCTGCAAGATCTTTCAGGGCTGGCACCTTCCTTGTGGGAGAAGGAGCCAGACGTTTGCCTTTTCAGAAAAGGTTTCTGCCGAGAACGAGCACCGTGACATGCTGAGTGTCTGGGAAAGCAGAGATCCCCAGTGCTGTTGCGGCTAAAGATAGGCTGCAGAGGGATAGTGAAGACCTGCAAGAGCTTTCAGGGCTGGCACCTTCCTTGTGGGAGAAGGAGCCAGACGTTTGCCTTTTCAGAAAAAGTTTCTGCCGAGAACGAGCACCGTGACATGCTGAGTCTCTGGGAAAGCAGAGATCCCCAGTGCTGTTCTGCCTGTGGATAGGCTGCACGGGGACGGTGAAGACCAGCAAGATCTTTCAGGGCTGGCACCTTCCTTGTGGGAGAAGGAGCCAGACGTTTGCCTTTTCAGAAAAAGTTTCTGCCGAGAATGAGCACCGTGACATGCTGAGTCTCTGGGAAAGCAGAGATCCCCAGTGCTGTTGTGCCTGTGGATAGGCTGCAGGGGGACGGTGAAGACCAGCAAGATCTTTCACGGCTGGCACCTTCCTTGTGGGAGAAGGAGCCAGACGTTTGCTTTTCAGAAAAAGTTTCTGCCGAGAACGAGCACCGTGACATGCTGAGTGTCTGGGAAAGCAGAGATCCCCAGTGCTGTTGCGGCTAAAGATAGGCTGCAGAGGGATAGTGAAGACCAGCAAGAGCTTTCAGGGCTGGCACCTTCCTTGTGGGAGAAGGAGCCAGACGTTTGCCTTTTCAGAAAAAGTTTCTGCCGAGAACGAGCACCGTGACATGCTGAGTCTCTGGGAAAGCAGAGATCCCCAGTGCTGTTGCGGCTAAAGATAGGCTGCAGAGGGATAGTGAAGACCAGCAAGAGCTTTCAGGGCTGGCACCTTCCTTGTGGGAGAAGGAGCCAGATGTTTGCCTTTTCAGAAAAAGTTACTACCGAGAACGAGCACCGTGACATGCTGAGTCTCTGGGAAAGCAGAGATCCCCAGTGCTGTTGCAGCTAAAGATAGGCTGCAGAGGGATAGTGAAGACCAGCAAGAGCTTTCAGTGCTGGCACCTTCCTTGTGGGAGAAGGAGCCAGACGTTTGCCTTTTCAGAAAAAGTTTCTGCTGAGAACGAGCACCGTGACATGCTGAGTCTCTGGGAAAGCAGAGATCCCCAGTGCTGTTGCGGCTAAAGATAGGCTGCAGAGGGATAGTGAAGACCAGCAAGAGCTTTCAGGGCTGGCACCTTCCTTTTGGGAGAAGGAGCCAGACGTTTGCCTTTTCAGAAAAAGTTTCTGCCGAGAACGAGCACCGTGACATGCTGAGTCTCTGGGAAAGCAGAGATCCCCAGTGCTGTTGCGGCTAAAGATAGGCTGCAGAGGGATAGTGAACACCTGCAAGAGCTTTCAGGGCTGGCAGCTTCCTTGTGGGAGAAGGAGCCAGACGTTTGCCTTTTCAGAAAAAGTTTCTGCCGAGAACGAGCACCGTGACATGCGGAGTCTCTGGGAAAGCACAGATCCCCAGTTCTGTTGCGGCTAAAGATAGGCTGCAGAGGGATACTGAAGAAGAGCAAGATCTTTCAGGGCTGGCGCCTTCCTTGTGGGAGAAGGAGCCAGACGTTTGCCTTTTCAGAAAAAGTTTCTGCCGAGAACGAGCACCGTGACATGCTGAGTGTCTGGGAAAGCAGAGATCCCCAGTGCTGTTGCGGCTAAAGATAGGCTGCAGAGGGATAGTGAAGACCTGCAAGATCTTTCAGGGCTGGCACCTTCCTTGTGGGAGAAGGAGCCAGACGTTTGCCTTTTCAGAAAAAGTTTCTGCCGAGAACGAGCACCGTGACATGCTGAGTGTCTGGGAAAGCAGAGATCCCCAGTGCTGTTGCGGCTAAAGATAGGCTGCAGAGGGATAGTGAAGACCTGCAAGAGCTTTCAGGGCTGGCACCTTCCTTGTGGGAGAAGGAGCCAGACGTTTGCCTTTTCAGAAAAAGTTTCTGCCGAGAACGAGCACCGTGACATGCTGAGTCTCTGGGAAAGCAGAGATCCCCAGTGCTGTTGTGCCTGTGGATAGGCTGCAGGGGGACGGTGAAGACCAGCAAGATCTTTCAGGGCTGGCAGCTTCCTTGTGGGAGAAGGAGCCAGACGTTTGCCTTTTCAGAAAAAGTTTCTGCCGAGAACGAGCACCGTGACATGCTGAGTCTCTGGGAAAGCAGAGATCCCCAGTGCTGTTGCGGCTAAAGATAGGCTGCAGAGGGATAGTGAAGACCAGCAAGATCTTTCAGGGCTGGCACCTTCCTTGTGGGAGAAGGAGCCAGACGTTTGCCTTTTCAGAAAAAGTTTCTGCCGAGAACGAGCACCGTGACATGCTGAGTGTCTGGGAAAGCAGAGATCCCAAGTGCTGTTGCGGCTAAAGATAGGCTGCAGAGGGATAGTGAAGACCTGCAAGAGCTTTCAGGGCTGGCACCTTCCTTGTGGGAGAAGGAGCCAGACGTTTGCCTTTTCAGAAAAAGTTTCTGCCGAGAACGAGCACCGTGACATGCTGAGTCTCTGGGAAAGCAGAGATCCCCAGTGCTGTTGCGGCTAAAGATAGGCTGCAGAGGGATAGTGAACACCTGCAAGAGCTTTCAGGGCTGGCAGCTTCCTTGTGGGAGAAGGAGCCAGACGTTTGCCTTTTCAGAAAAAGTTTCTGCCGAGAACGAGCACCGTGACATGCAGAGTCTCTGGGAAAGCACAGATCCCCAGTTCTGTTGCGGCTAAAGATAGGCTGCAGAGGGATACTGAAGAAGAGCAAGATCTTTCAGGGCTGGCACCTTCCTTGTGGGAGAAGGAGCCAGACGTTTGCCTTTTCAGAAAAAGTTTCTGCCGAGAACGAGCACCGTGACATGCTGAGTGTCTGGGAAAGCAGAGATCCCCAGTGCTGTTGTGCCTGTGGATAGGCTGCAGGGGGACGGTGAAGACCAGCAAGATCTTTCAGGGCTGGCAGCTTCCTTGTGGGAGAAGGAGCCAGACGTTTGCCTTTTCAGAAAAAGTTTCTGCCGAGAACGAGCACCGTGACATGCTGAGTCTCTGGGAAAGCAGAGATCCCCAGTGCTGTTGTGCCTGTGGATAGGCTGCAGGGGGACGGTGAAGACCAGCAAGATCTTTCACGGCTGGCACCTTTCTTGTGGGAGAAGGAGCCAGACGTTTGCCTTTTCAGAAAAAGTTTCTGCCGAGAACGAGCACCGTGAGATGCTGAGTCTCTGGGAAAGCAGAGATCCCCAGTGCTGTTGCGACTAAAGATAGGCTGCAGAGGGATAGTGAAGACCAGCAAGAGCTTTCAGGGCTGGCACCTTCCTTGTGGGAGAAGGAGCCAGACGTTTGCCTTTTCAGAAAAAGTTTCTGCCGAGAACGAGCACCGTGACATGCTGAGTCTCTGGGAAAGCAGAGATCCCCAGTGCTGTTGCGGCTAAAGATAGGCTGCAGAGGGATAGTGAAGACCAGCAAGATCTTTCAGGGCTGGCACCTTCCTTGTGGGAGAAGGAGCCAGACGTTTGCCTTTTCAGAAAAAGTTTCTGCCGAGAACGAGCACCGTGACATGCTGAGTCTCTGGGAAAGCAGAGATCCCCAGTGCTGTTGCGGCTAAAGATAGGCTGCAGAGGGATAGTGAAGACCAGCAAGAGCTTTCAGGGCTGGCACCTTCCTTGTGGGAGAAGGAGCCAGACGTTTGCCTTTTCAGAAAAAGTTTCTGCCGAGAACGAGCACCGTGACATGCTGAGTCTCTGGGAAAGCAGAGATCCCCAGTGCTGTTGCGGCTAAAGATAGGCTGCAGAGGGATAGTGAAGACCTGCAAGATCTTTCAGGGCTGGCACCTTCCTTGTGGGAGAAGGAGCCAGACGTTTGCCTTTTCAGAAAAAGTTTCTGCCGAGAACGAGCACCGTGACATGCTGAGTGTCTGGGAAAGCAGAGATCCCCAGTGCTGTTGCGGCTAAAGATAGGCTGCAGAGGGATAGTGAAGACCTGCAAGAGCTTTCAGGGCTGGCACCTTCCTTGTGGGAGAAGGAGCCAGACGTTTGCCTTTTCAGAAAAAGTTTCTGCCGAGAACGAGCACCGTGACATGCTGAGTCTCTGGGAAAGCAGAGATCCCCAGTGCTGTTGCGGCTAAAGATAGGCTGCAGAGGGATAGTGAAGACCTGCAAGAGCTTTCAGGGCTGGCACCTTCCTTGTGGGAGAAGGAGCCAGACGTTTGCCTTTTCAGAAAAAGTTTCTGCCGAGAACGAGCACCATGATATGCTGAGTCTCTGGGAAAGCACAGATCCCCAGAGCTGTTGTGCCTGTGGATAGGCTGCAGGGGGACGGTGAAGACCAGCAAGATCTTTCAGGGCTGGCACCTTCCTTGTGGGAGAAGGAGCCAGACGTTTGCCTTTTCAGAAAAAGTTTCTGCCGAGAACGAGCACCGTGACATGCTGAGTCTCTGGGAAAGCAGAGATCCCCAGTGCTGTTCTGCCTGTGGATAGGCTGCAGGGGGACGGTGAAGACCAGCAAGATCTTTCAGGGCTGGCACCTTCCTTGTGGGAGAAGGAGCCAGACGTTTGCCTTTTCAGAAAAAGTTTCTGCCGAGAACGAGCACCGTGACATGCTGAGTCTCTGGGAAAGCAGAGATCCCCAGTGCTGTTGCGGCTAAAGATAGGCTGCAGAGGGATAGTGAAGACCTGCAAGAGCTTTCAGGGCTGGCACCTTCCTTGTGGGAGAAGGAGCCAGACGTTTGCCTTTTCAGAAAAAGTGTCTGCCGAGAACGAGCACCGTGACATGCTGAGTCTCTGGGAAAGCAGAGATCCCCAGTGCTGTTCTGCCTGTGGATAGGCTGCAGAGGGATAGTGAAGACCAGCAAGAGCTTTCAGGGCTGGCACCTTCCTTGTGGGAGAAGGAGCCAGACGTTTGCCTTTTCAGAAAAAGTTTCTGCCGAGAATGAGCACCGTGACATGCGGAGTCTCTGGGAAAGCACAGATCCCCAGTTCTGTTGCGGCTAAAGATAGGCTGCAGAGGGATACTGAAGAAGAGCAAGATCTTTCAGGGCTGGCGCCTTCCTTGTGGGAGAAGGAGCCAGACGTTTGCCTTTTCAGAAAAAGTTTCTGCCGAGAACGAGCACCGTGACATGCTGAGTCTCTGGGAAAGCAGAGATCCCCAGTGCTGTTGCGGCTAAAGATAGGCTGCAGAGGGATAGTGAAGACCAGCAAGAGCTTTCAGGGCTGGCACCTTCCTTGTGGGAGAAGGAGCCAGATGTTTGCCTTTTCAGAAAAAGTTACTACCGAGAACGAGCACCGTGACATGCTGAGTCTCTGGGAAAGCAGAGATCCCCAGTGCTGTTGCAGCTAAAGATAGGCTGCAGAGGGATAGTGAAGACCAGCAAGAGCTTTCAGTGCTGGCACCTTCCTTGTGGGAGAAGGAGCCAGACGTTTGCCTTTTCAGAAAAAGTTTCTGCCGAGAACGAGCACCGTGACATGCTGAGTCTCTGGGAAAGCAGAGATCCCCAGTGCTGTTGCGGCTAAAGATAGGCTGCAGAGGGATAGTGAAGACCAGCAAGAGCTTTCAGGGCTGGCACCTTCCTTTTGGGAGAAGGAGCCAGACGTTTGCCTTTTCAGAAAAAGTTTCTGCCGAGAACGAGCACCGTGACATGCTGAGTCTCTGGGAAAGCAGAGATCCCCAGTGCTGTTGCGGCTAAAGATAGGCTGCAGAGGGATAGTGAACACCTGCAAGAGCTTTCAGGGCTGGCAGCTTCCTTGTGGGAGAAGGAGCCAGACGTTTGCCTTTTCAGAAAAAGTTTCTGCCGAGAACGAGCACCGTGACATGCGGAGTCTCTGGGAAAGCACAGATCCCCAGTTCTGTTGCGGCTAAAGATAGGCTGCAGAGGGATACTGAAGAAGAGCAAGATCTTTCAGGGCTGGCGCCTTCCTTGTGGGAGAAGGAGCCAGACGTTTGCCTTTTCAGAAAAAGTTTCTGCCGAGAACGAGCACCGTGACATGCTGAGTGTCTGGGAAAGCAGAGATCCCCAGTGCTGTTGCGGCTAAAGATAGGCTGCAGAGGGATAGTGAAGACCTGCAAGATCTTTCAGGGCTGGCACCTTCCTTGTGGGAGAAGGAGCCAGACGTTTGCCTTTTCAGAAAAAGTTTCTGCCGAGAACGAGCACCGTGACATGCTGAGTGTCTGGGAAAGCAGAGATCCCCAGTGCTGTTGCGGCTAAAGATAGGCTGCAGAGGGATAGTGAAGACCTGCAAGAGCTTTCAGGGCTGGCACCTTCCTTGTGGGAGAAGGAGCCAGACGTTTGCCTTTTCAGAAAAAGTTTCTGCCGAGAACGAGCACCGTGACATGCTGAGTCTCTGGGAAAGCAGAGATCCCCAGTGCTGTTGTGCCTGTGGATAGGCTGCAGGGGGACGGTGAAGACCAGCAAGATCTTTCAGGGCTGGCAGCTTCCTTGTGGGAGAAGGAGCCAGACGTTTGCCTTTTCAGAAAAAGTTTCTGCCGAGAACGAGCACCGTGACATGCTGAGTCTCTGGGAAAGCAGAGATCCCCAGTGCTGTTGCGGCTAAAGATAGGCTGCAGAGGGATAGTGAAGACCAGCAAGATCTTTCAGGGCTGGCACCTTCCTTGTGGGAGAAGGAGCCAGACGTTTGCCTTTTCAGAAAAAGTTTCTGCCGAGAACGAGCACCGTGACATGCTGAGTGTCTGGGAAAGCAGAGATCCCCAGTGCTGTTGCGGCTAAAGATAGGCTGCAGAGGGATAGTGAAGACCTGCAAGAGCTTTCAGGGCTGGCACCTTCCTTGTGGGAGAAGGAGCCAGACGTTTGCCTTTTCAGAAAAAGTTTCTGCCGAGAACGAGCACCGTGACATGCTGAGTCTCTGGGAAAGCAGAGATCCCCAGTGCTGTTGCGGCTAAAGATAGGCTGCAGAGGGATAGTGAACACCTGCAAGAGCTTTCAGGGCTGGCAGCTTCCTTGTGGGAGAAGGAGCCAGACGTTTGCCTTTTCAGAAAAAGTTTCTGCCGAGAACGAGCACCGTGACATGCGGAGTCTCTGGGAAAGCACAGATCCCCAGTTCTGTTGCGGCTAAAGATAGGCTGCAGAGGGATACTGAAGAAGAGCAAGATCTTTCAGGGCTGGCACCTTCCTTGTGGGAGAAGGAGCCAGACGTTTGCCTTTTCAGAAAAAGTTTCTGCCGAGAACGAGCACCGTGACATGCTGAGTCTCTGGGAAAGCAGAGATCCCCAGTGCTGTTGTGCCTGTGGATAGGCTGCAGGGGGACGGTGAAGACCAGCAAGATCTTTCAGGGCTGGCACCTTTCTTGTGGGAGAAGGAGCCAGACGTTTGCCTTTTCAGAAAAAGTTTCTGCCGAGAACGAGCACCGTGACATGCTGAGTCTCTGGGAAAGCAGAGATCCCCAGTGCTGTTGCGACTAAAGATAGGCTGCAGAGGGATAGTGAAGACCAGCAAGAGCTTTCAGGGCTGGCACCTTCCTTGTGGGAGAAGGAGCCAGACGTTTGCCTTTTCAGAAAAAGTTTCTGCCGAGAACGAGCACCGTGACATGCTGAGTCTCTGGGAAAGCAGAGATCCCCAGTGCTGTTGCGGCTAAAGATAGGCTGCAGAGGGATAGTGAAGACCAGCAAGATCTTTCAGGGCTGGCACCTTCCTTGTGGGAGAAGGAGCCAGACGTTTGCCTTTTCAGAAAAAGTTTCTGCCGAGAACGAGCACCGTGACATGCTGAGTCTCTGGGAAAGCAGAGATCCCCAGTGCTGTTGCGGCTAAAGATAGGCTGCAGAGGGATAGTGAAGACCAGCAAGAGCTTTCAGGGCTGGCACCTTCCTTGTGGGAGAAGGAGCCAGACGTTTGCCTTTTCAGAAAAAGTTTCTGCCGAGAACGAGCACCGTGACATGCTGAGTCTCTGGGAAAGCAGAGATCCCCAGTGCTGTTGCGGCTAAAGATAGGCTGCAGAGGGATAGTGAAGACCTGCAAGATCTTTCAGGGCTGGCACCTTCCTTGTGGGAGAAGGAGCCAGACGTTTGCCTTTTCAGAAAAAGTTTCTGCCGAGAACGAGCACCGTGACATGCTGAGTGTCTGGGAAAGCAGAGATCCCCAGTGCTGTTGCGGCTAAAGATAGGCTGCAGAGGGATAGTGAAGACCTGCAAGAGCTTTCAGGGCTGGCACCTTCCTTGTGGGAGAAGGAGCCAGACGTTTGCCTTTTCAGAAAAAGTTTCTGCCGAGAACGAGCACCGTGACATGCTGAGTCTCTGGGAAAGCAGAGATCCCCAGTGCTGTTGCGGCTAAAGATAGGCTGCAGAGGGATAGTGAAGACCTGCAAGAGCTTTCAGGGCTGGCACCTTCCTTGTGGGAGAAGGAGCCAGACGTTTGCCTTTTCAGAAAAAGTTTCTGCCGAGAACGAGCACCATGATATGCTGAGTCTCTGGGAAAGCACAGATCCCCAGAGCTGTTGTGCCTGTGGATAGGCTGCAGGGGGACGGTGAAGACCAGCAAGATCTTTCAGGGCTGGCAGCTTCCTTGTGGGAGAAGGAGCCAGACGTTTGCCTTTTCAGAAAAAGTTTCTGCCGAGAACGAGCACCGTGACATGCTGAGTCTCTGGGAAAGCAGAGATCCCCAGTGCTGTTCTGCCTGTGGATAGGCTGCAGGGGGACGGTGAAGACCAGCAAGATCTTTCAGGGCTGGCACCTTCCTTGTGGGAGAAGGAGCCAGACGTTTGCCTTTTCAGAAAAAGTTTCTGCCGAGAACGAGCACCGTGACATGCGGAGTCTCTGGGAAAGCAGAGATCCCCAGTGCTGTTGCGGCTAAAGATAGGCTGCAGAGGGATAGTGAAGACCTGCAAGAGCTTTCAGGGCTGGCACCTTCCTTGTGGGAGAAGGAGCCAGACGTTTGCCTTTTCAGAAAAAGTGTCTGCCGAGAACGAGCACCGTGACATGCTGAGTCTCTGGGAAAGCAGAGATCCCCAGTGCTGTTCTGCCTGTGGATAGGCTGCAGAGGGATAGTGAAGACCAGCAAGATCTTTCAGGGCTGGCACCTTCCTTGTGGGAGAAGGAGCCAGACGTTTGCCTTTTCAGAAAAAGTTTCTGCCGAGAACGAGCACCGTGACATGCGGAGTCTCTGGGAAAGCACAGATCCCCAGTTCTGTTGCGGCTAAAGATAGGCTGCAGAGGGATACTGAAGAAGAGCAAGATCTTTCAGGGCTGGCGCCTTCCTTGTGGGAGAAGGAGCCAGACGTTTGCCTTTTCAGAAAAAGTTTCTGCCGAGAACGAGCACCGTGACATGCTGAGTCTCTGGGAAAGCAGAGATCCCCAGTGCTGTTGCGGCTAAAGATAGGCTGCAGAGGGATAGTGAAGACCAGCAAGAGCTTCAGGGCTGGCAGCTTCCTTGTGGGAGAAGGAGCCAGACGTTTGCCTTTTCAGAAAAAGTTTCTGCCGAGAACGAGCACCGTGACATGCGGAGTCTCTGGGAAAGCACAGATCCCCAGTTCTGTTGCGGCTAAAGATAGGCTGCAGAGGGATACTGAAGAAGAGCAAGATCTTTCAGGGCTGGCGCCTTCCTTGTGGGAGAAGGAGCCAGACGTTTGCCTTTTCAGAAAAAGTTTCTGCCGAGAACGAGCACCGTGACATGCTGAGTCTCTGGGAAAGCAGAGATCCCCAGTGCTGTTTCGGCTAAAGATAGGCCGCAGAGGGATAGTGAAGACCTGCAAGAGCTTTCAGGGCTGGCAGCTTCCTTGTGGGAGAAGGAGCCAGACGTTTGCCTTTTCAGAAAAGGCTCTGCCGACAGCGAGCACCATGAGATGCTGAGTCGCTGGGAAAGCAGAGATCCCCAGTGCTGTTGGGGCTGTGGATAGTCTGCAGAGGTATAGTGAAGACCAGCAAGATCTTTCAGGGCTGGCACCTTCCTTGTGGGAGAAGGAGCCAGACGTTTGCCTTTTCAGAAAAAGTTTCTGCCGAGAACGAGCACCGTGACATGCTGAGTCTCTGGGAAAGCAGAGATCCCCAGTGCTGTTGCGGCTAAAGATAGGCTGCAGAGGGATAGTGAAGACCAGCAAGATCTTTCAGGGCTGGCACCTTCCTTGTGGGAGAAGGAGCCAGACGTTTGCCTTTTCAGAAAAAGTTTCTGCCGAGAACGAGCACCGTGACATGCTGAGTGTCTGGGAAAGCAGAGATCCCCAGTGCTGTTGCGGCTAAAGATAGGCTGCAGAGGGATAGTGAAGACCTGCAAGAGCTTTCAGGGCTGGCACCTTCCTTGTGGGAGAAGGAGCCAGACGTTTGCCTTTTCAGAAAAAGTTTCTGCCGAGAACGAGCACCGTGACATGCTGAGTCTCTGGGAAAGCAGAGATCCCCAGTGCTGTTGCGGCTAAAGATAGGCTGCAGAGGGATAGTGAACACCTGCAAGAGCTTTCAGGGCTGGCAGCTTCCTTGTGGGAGAAGGAGCCAGACGTTTGCCTTTTCAGAAAAAGTTTCTGCCGAGAACGAGCACCGTGACATGCGGAGTCTCTGGGAAAGCACAGATCCCCAGTTCTGTTGCGGCTAAAGATAGGCTGCAGAGGGATACTGAAGAAGAGCAAGATCTTTCAGGGCTGGCACCTTCCTTGTGGGAGAAGGAGCCAGACGTTTGCCTTTTCAGAAAAAGTTTCTGCCGAGAACGAGCACCGTGACATGCTGAGTCTCTGGGAAAGCAGAGATCCCCAGTGCTGTTGTGCCTGTGGATAGGCTGCAGGGGGACGGTGAAGACCAGCAAGATCTTTCAGGGCTGGCACCTTTCTTGTGGGAGAAGGAGCCAGACGTTTGCCTTTTCAGAAAAAGTTTCTGCCGAGAACGAGCACCGTGACATGCTGAGTCTCTGGGAAAGCAGAGATCCCCAGTGCTGTTGCGACTAAAGATAGGCTGCAGAGGGATAGTGAAGACCAGCAAGAGCTTTCAGGGCTGGCACCTTCCTTGTGGGAGAAGGAGCCAGACGTTTGCCTTTTCAGAAAAAGTTTCTGCCGAGAACGAGCACCGTGACATGCTGAGTCTCTGGGAAAGCAGAGATCCCCAGTGCTGTTGCGGCTAAAGATAGGCTGCAGAGGGATAGTGAAGACCAGCAAGATCTTTCAGGGCTGGCACCTTCCTTGTGGGAGAAGGAGCCAGACGTTTGCCTTTTCAGAAAAAGTTTCTGCCGAGAACGAGCACCGTGACATGCTGAGTCTCTGGGAAAGCAGAGATCCCCAGTGCTGTTGCGGCTAAAGATAGGCTGCAGAGGGATAGTGAAGACCAGCAAGAGCTTTCAGGGCTGGCACCTTCCTTGTGGGAGAAGGAGCCAGACGTTTGCCTTTTCAGAAAAAGTTTCTGCCGAGAACGAGCACCGTGACATGCTGAGTCTCTGGGAAAGCAGAGATCCCCAGTGCTGTTGCGGCTAAAGATAGGCTGCAGAGGGATAGTGAAGACCAGCAAGATCTTTCAGGGCTGGCACCTTCCTTGTGGGAGAAGGAGCCAGACGTTTGCCTTTTCAGAAAAAGTTTCTGCCGAGAACGAGCACCGTGACATGCTGAGTGTCTGGGAAAGCAGAGATCCCCAGTGCTGTTGCGGCTAAAGATAGGCTGCAGAGGGATAGTGAAGACCTGCAAGAGCTTTCAGGGCTGGCACCTTCCTTGTGGGAGAAGGAGCCAGACGTTTGCCTTTTCAGAAAAAGTTTCTGCCGAGAACGAGCACCGTGACATGCTGAGTCTCTGGGAAAGCAGAGATCCCCAGTGCTGTTGCGGCTAAAGATAGGCTGCAGAGGGATAGTGAAGACCTGCAAGAGCTTTCAGGGCTGGCACCTTCCTTGTGGGAGAAGGAGCCAGACGTTTGCCTTTTCAGAAAAAGTTTCTGCCGAGAACGAGCACCATGATATGCTGAGTCTCTGGGAAAGCACAGATCCCCAGAGCTGTTGTGCCTGTGGATAGGCTGCAGGGGGACGGTGAAGACCAGCAAGATCTTTCAGGGCTGGCACCTTCCTTGTGGGAGAAGGAGCCAGACGTTTGCCTTTTCAGAAAAAGTTTCTGCCGAGAACGAGCACCGTGACATGCTGAGTCTCTGGGAAAGCAGAGATCCCCAGTGCTGTTCTGCCTGTGGATAGGCTGCAGGGGGACGGTGAAGACCAGCAAGATCTTTCAGGGCTGGCACCTTCCTTGTGGGAGAAGGAGCCAGACGTTTGCCTTTTCAGAAAAAGTTTCTGCCGAGAACGAGCACCGTGACATGCGGAGTCTCTGGGAAAGCAGAGATCCCCAGTGCTGTTGCGGCTAAAGATAGGCTGCAGAGGGATAGTGAAGACCTGCAAGAGCTTTCAGGGCTGGCACCTTCCTTGTGGGAGAAGGAGCCAGACGTTTGCCTTTTCAGAAAAAGTGTCTGCCGAGAACGAGCACCGTGACATGCTGAGTCTCTGGGAAAGCAGAGATCCCCAGTGCTGTTCTGCCTGTGGATAGGCTGCAGAGGGATAGTGAAGACCAGCAAGATCTTTCAGGGCTGGCACCTTCCTTGTGGGAGAAGGAGCCAGACGTTTGCCTTTTCAGAAAAAGTTTCTGCCGAGAACGAGCACCGTGACATGCGGAGTCTCTGGGAAAGCACAGATCCCCAGTTCTGTTGCGGCTAAAGATAGGCTGCAGAGGGATACTGAAGAAGAGCAAGATCTTTCAGGGCTGGCGCCTTCCTTGTGGGAGAAGGAGCCAGACGTTTGCCTTTTCAGAAAAAGTTTCTGCCGAGAACGAGCACCGTGACATGCTGAGTCTCTGGGAAAGCAGAGATCCCCAGTGCTGTTGCGGCTAAAGATAGGCTGCAGAGGGATAGTGAAGACCAGCAAGAGCTTCAGGGCTGGCAGCTTCCTTGTGGGAGAAGGAGCCAGACGTTTGCCTTTTCAGAAAAAGTTTCTGCCGAGAACGAGCACCGTGACATGCGGAGTCTCTGGGAAAGCACAGATCCCCAGTTCTGTTGCGGCTAAAGATAGGCTGCAGAGGGATACTGAAGAAGAGCAAGATCTTTCAGGGCTGGCGCCTTCCTTGTGGGAGAAGGAGCCAGACGTTTGCCTTTTCAGAAAAAGTTTCTGCCGAGAACGAGCACCGTGACATGCTGAGTCTCTGGGAAAGCAGAGATCCCCAGTGCTGTTTCGGCTAAAGATAGGCCGCAGAGGGATAGTGAAGACCTGCAAGAGCTTTCAGGGCTGGCAGCTTCCTTGTGGGAGAAGGAGCCAGACGTTTGCCTTTTCAGAAAAGGCTCTGCCGACAGCGAGCACCATGAGATGCTGAGTCGCTGGGAAAGCAGAGATCCCCAGTGCTGTTGGGGCTGTGGATAGTCTGCAGAGGTATAGTGAAGACCAGCAAGAGCTTTCAGGGCTGGCACCTTCCTTGTGGGAGAAGGAGCCAGACGTTTGCCTTTTCAGAAAAAGTTTCTGCCGAGAACGAGCACCGTGACATGCTGAGTCTCTGGGAAAGCAGAGATCCCCAGTGCTGTTGCGGCTAAAGATAGGCTGCAGAGGGATAGTGAAGACCTGCAAGATCTTTCAGGGCTGGCACCTTCCTTGTGGGAGAAGGAGCCAGACGTTTGCCTTTTCAGAAAAGGTTTCTGCCGAGAACGAGCACCGTGACATGCTGAGTGTCTGGGAAAGCAGAGATCCCCAGTGCTGTTGCGGCTAAAGATAGGCTGCAGAGGGATAGTGAAGACCTGCAAGAGCTTTCAGGGCTGGCACCTTCCTTGTGGGAGAAGGAGCCAGACGTTTGCCTTTTCAGAAAAAGTTTCTGCCGAGAACGAGCACCGTGACATGCTGAGTCTCTGGGAAAGCAGAGATCCCCAGTGCTGTTCTGCCTGTGGATAGGCTGCACGGGGACGGTGAAGACCAGCAAGATCTTTCAGGGCTGGCACCTTCCTTGTGGGAGAAGGAGCCAGACGTTTGCCTTTTCAGAAAAAGTTTCTGCCGAGAACGAGCACCGTGACATGCTGAGTCTCTGGGAAAGCAGAGATCCCCAGTGCTGTTGTGCCTGTGGATAGGCTGCAGAGGGATAGTGAAGACCAGCAAGAGCTTTCAGGGCTGGCACCTTCCTTGTGGGAGAAGGAGCCAGATGTTTGCCTTTTCAGAAAAAGTTACTACCGAGAACGAGCACCGTGACATGCTGAGTCTCTGGGAAAGCAGAGATCCCCAGTGCTGTTGCAGCTAAAGATAGGCTGCAGAGGGATAGTGAAGACCAGCAAGAGCTTTCAGTGCTGGCACCTTCCTTGTGGGAGAAGGAGCCAGACGTTTGCCTTTTCAGAAAAAGTTTCTGCCGAGAACGAGCACCGTGACATGCTGAGTCTCTGGGAAAGCAGAGATCCCCAGTGCTGTTGCGGCTAAAGATAGGCTGCAGAGGGATAGTGAAGACCAGCAAGAGCTTTCAGGGCTGGCACCTTCCTTGTGGGAGAAGGAGCCAGATGTTTGCCTTTTCAGAAAAAGTTACTACCGAGAACGAGCACCGTGACATGCTGAGTCTCTGGGAAAGCAGAGATCCCCAGTGCTGTTGCGGCTAAAGATAGGCTGCAGAGGGATAGTGAACACCTGCAAGAGCTTTCAGGGCTGGCAGCTTCCTTGTGGGAGAAGGAGCCAGACGTTTGCCTTTTCAGAAAAAGTTTCTGCCGAGAACGAGCACCGTGACATGCGGAGTCTCTGGGAAAGCACAGATCCCCAGTTCTGTTGCGGCTAAAGATAGGCTGCAGAGGGATACTGAAGAAGAGCAAGATCTTTCAGGGCTGGCGCCTTCCTTGTGGGAGAAGGAGCCAGACGTTTGCCTTTTCAGAAAAAGTTTCTGCCGAGAACGAGCACCGTGACATGCTGAGTGTCTGGGAAAGCAGAGATCCCCAGTGCTGTTGCGGCTAAAGATAGGCTGCAGAGGGATAGTGAAGACCTGCAAGATCTTTCAGGGCTGGCACCTTCCTTGTGGGAGAAGGAGCCAGACGTTTGCCTTTTCAGAAAAAGTTTCTGCCGAGAACGAGCACCGTGACATGCGGAGTCTCTGGGAAAGCACAGATCCCCAGTGCTGTTGCGGCTAAAGATAGGCTGCAGAGGGATAGTGAAGACCAGCAAGATCTTTCAGGGCTGGCACCTTCCTTGTGGGAGAAGGAGCCAGACGTTTGCCTTTTCAGAAAAAGTTTCTGCCGAGAACGAGCACCGTGACATGCTGAGTGTCTGGGAAAGCAGAGATCCCCAGTGCTGTTGCGGCTAAAGATAGGCTGCAGAGGGATAGTGAAGACCTGCAAGAGCTTTCAGGGCTGGCACCTTCCTTGTGGGAGAAGGAGCCAGACGTTTGCCTTTTCAGAAAAAGTTTCTGCTGAGAACGAGCACCGTGACATGCTGAGTCTCTGGGAAAGCAGAGATCCCCAGTGCTGTTGCGGCTAAAGATAGGCTGCAGAGGGATAGTGAAGACCAGCAAGATCTTTCAGGGCTGGCAGCTTCCTTGTGGGAGAAGGAGCCAGACGTTTGCCTTTTCAGAAAAAGTTTCTGCCGAGAACGAGCACCGTGACATGCTGAGTCTCTGGGAAAGCACAGATCCCCAGTTCTGTTGCGGCTAAAGATAGGCTGCAGAGGGATACTGAAGAAGAGCAAGATCTTTCAGGGCTGGCACCTTCCTTGTGGGAGAAGGAGCCAGACGTTTGCCTTTTCAGAAAAAGTTTCTGCCGAGAACGAGCACCGTGACATGCTGAGTGTCTGGGAAAGCAGAGATCCCCAGTGCTGTTGTGCCTGTGGATAGGCTGCAGGGGGACGGTGAAGACCAGCAAGATCTTTCAGGGCTGGCAGCTTCCTTGTGGGAGAAGGAGCCAGACGTTTGCCTTTTCAGAAAAAGTTTCTGCCGAGAACGAGCACCGTGACATGCTGAGTCTCTGGGAAAGCAGAGATCCCCAGTGCTGTTGTGCCTGTGGATAGGCTGCAGGGGGACGGTGAAGACCAGCAAGATCTTTCACGGCTGGCACCTTTCTTGTGGGAGAAGGAGCCAGACGTTTGCCTTTTCAGAAAAAGTTTCTGCCGAGAACGAGCACCGTGACATGCTGAGTCTCTGGGAAAGCAGAGATCCCCAGTGCTGTTGCGGCTAAAGATAGGCTGCAGAGGGATACTGAAGACCTGCAAGATCTTTCAGGGCTGGCACCTTCCTTGTGGGAGAAGGAGCCAGACGTTTGCCTTTTCAGAAAAAGTTTCTGCCGAGAACGAGCACCGTGACATGCTGAGTGTCTGGGAAAGCAGAGATCCCCAGTGCTGTTGCGGCTAAAGATAGGCTGCAGAGGGATAGTGAAGACCAGCAAGATCTTTCAGGGCTGGCACCTTCCTTGTGGGAGAAGGAGCCAGACGTTTGCCTTTTCAGAAAAAGTTTCTGCCGAGAACGAGCACCGTGACATGCTGAGTCTCTGGGAAAGCAGAGATCCCCAGTGCTGTTCTGCCTGTGGATAGGCTGCAGAGGGATAGTGAAGACCAGCAAGAGCTTTCAGGGCTGGCACCTTCCTTGTGGGAGAAGGAGCCAGACGTTTGCCTTTTCAGAAAAAGTTTCTGCCGAGAACGAGCACCGTGACATGCTGAGTCTCTGGGAAAGCAGAGATCCCCAGTGCTGTTGCGGCTAAAGATAGGCTGCAGAGGGATAGTGAAGACCTGCAAGATCTTTCAGGGCTGGCACCTTCCTTGTGGGAGAAGGAGCCAGACGTTTGCCTTTTCAGAAAAAGTTTCTGCCGAGAACGAGCACCGTGACATGCTGAGTGTCTGGGAAAGCAGAGATCCCCAGTGCTGTTGCGGCTAAAGATAGGCTGCAGAGGGATAGTGAAGACCTGCAAGAGCTTTCAGGGCTGGCACCTTCCTTGTGGGAGAAGGAGCCAGACGTTTGCCTTTTCAGAAAAAGTTTCTGCCGAGAACGAGCACCGTGACATGCTGAGTCTCTGGGAAAGCAGAGATCCCCAGTGCTGTTGCGGCTAAAGATAGGCTGCAGAGGGATAGTGAAGACATGCAAGAGCTTTCAGGGCTGGCACCTTCCTTGTGGGAGAAGGAGCCAGACGTTTGCCTTTTCAGAAAAAGTTTCTGCCGAGAACGAGCACCGTGACATGCTGAGTCTCTGGGAAAGCAGAGATCCCCAGTGCTGTTCTGCCTGTGGATAGGCTGCAGGGGGACGGTGAAGACCAGCAAGATCTTTCATGGCTGGCACCTTTCTTGTGGGAGAAGGAGCCAGACGTTTGCCTTTTCAGAAAAAGTTTCTGCCGAGAACGAGCACCGTGACATGCTGAGTCTCTGGGAAAGCAGAGATCCCCAGTGCTGTTGTGCCTGTGGATAGGCTGCAGGGGGACGGTGAAGACCAGCAAGATCTTTCACGGCTGGCACCTTCCTTGTGGGAGAAGGAGCCAGACGTTTGCCTTTTCAGAAAAAGTTTCTGCCGAGAACGAGCACCGTGACATGCTGAGTCTCTGGGAAAGCAGAGATCCCCAGTGCTGTTGCAGCTAAATATAGGCTGCAGAGGAATAGTGAAGACCTGCAAGAGCTTTCAGGGCTGGCAGCTTCCTTGTGGGAGAAGGTGCCAGACGTTTGCCTTTTCAGAAAAGGTTTCTGCCGAGAACGAGCACCGTGACATGCTGAGTCTCTGGGAAAGCAGAGATCCCCAGTGTTGTTCTGCCTGTGGATAGGCTGCAGGGGGACGGTGAAGACCAGCAAGATCTTTCAGGGCTGGCACCTTCCTTGTGGGAGAAGGAGCCAGACGTTTGCCTTTTCAGAAAAAGTTTCTGCCGAGAACGAGCACCGTGACATGCTGAGTGTCTGGGAAAGCAGAGATCCCCAGTGCTGTTGCGGCTAAAGATAGGCTGCAGAGGGATAGTGAAGACCAGCAAGAGCTTTCAGGGCTGGCACCTTCCTTGTGGGAGAAGGAGCCAGACGTTTGCCTTTTCAGAAAAAGTTTCTGCCGAGAACGAGCACCGTGACATGCTGAGTCTCTGGGAAAGCAGAGATCCCCAGAGCTGTTGTGCCTGTGGATAGGCTGCAGGGGGACGGTGAAGACCAGCAAGATCTTTCAGGGCTGGCACCTTCCTTGTGGGAGAAGGAGCCAGACGTTTGCCTTTTCAGAAAAAGTTTCTGCCGAGAACGAGCACCGTGACATGCTGAGTCTCTGGGAAAGCAGAGATCCCCAGTGCTGTTGTGCCTGTGGATAGGCTGCAGGGGGACGGTGAAGACCAGCAAGATCTTTCACGGCTGGCACCTTCCTTGTGGGAGAAGGAGCCAGACGTTTGCCTTTTCAGAAAAAGTTTCTGCCGAGAACGAGCACCGTGACATGCTGAGTCTCTGGGAAAGCAGAGATCCCCAGTGCTGTTGCAGCTAAAGATAGGCTGCAGAGGGATAGTGAAGACCTGCAAGATCTTTCAGGTCTGGCACCTTCCTTGTGGGAGAAGGAGCCAGACGTTTGCCTTTTCAGAAAAAGTTTCTGCCGAGAACGAGCACCGTGACATGCTGAGTCTCTGGGAAAGCAGAGATCCCCAGTGCTGTTGCGGCTAAAGATAGGCTGCAGAGGGATAGTGAAGACCAGCAAGAGCTTTCAGGGCTGGCACCTTCCTTGTGGGAGAAGGTGCCAGACGTTTGCCTTTTCAGAAAAAGTTTCTGCCGAGAACGAGCACCGTGACATGCTGAGTGTCTGGGAAAGCAGAGATCCCCAGTGCTGTTGCAGCTAAAGATAGGCTGCAGAGGAATAGTGAAGACCTGCAAGAGCTTTCAGGGCTGGCAGCTTCCTTGTGGGAGAAGGTGCCAGACGTTTGCCTTTTCAGAAAAGGTTTCTGCCGAGAACGAGCACCGTGACATGCTGAGTCTCTGGGAAAGCAGAGATCCCCAGTGTTGTTCTGCCTGTGGATAGGCTGCAGGGGGACGGTGAAGACCAGCAAGATCTTTCAGGGCTGGCACCTTCCTTGTGGGAGAAGGAGCCAGACGTTTGCCTTTTCAGAAAAAGTTTCTGCCGAGAACGAGCACCGTGACATGCTGAGTGTCTGGGAAAGCAGAGATCCCCAGTGCTGTTGCGGCTAAAGATTGGCTGCAGAGGGATAGTGAAGACCTGCAAGATCTTTCAGGTCTGGCACCTTCCTTGTGGGAGAAGGAGCCAGACGTTTGCCTTTTCAGAAAAAGTTTCTGCCGAGAACGAGCACCGTGACATGCTGAGTCTCTGGGAAAGCAGAGATCCCCAGTGCTGTTGCGGCTAAAGATAGGCTGCAGAGGGATAGTGAAGACCAGCAAGAGCTTTCAGGGCTGGCACCTTCCTTGTGGGAGAAGGAGCCAGACGTTTGCCTTTTCAGAAAAAGTTTCTGCCGAGAACGAGCACCGTGACATGCTGAGTGTCTGGGAAAGCAGAGATCCCCAGTGCTGTTGCGGCTAAAGATAGGCTGCAGAGGGATAGTGAAGACCTGCAAGAGCTTTCAGGGCTGGCACCTTCCTTGTGGGAGAAGGAGCCAGACGTTTGCCTTTTCAGAAAAAGTTTCTGCCGAGAACGAGCACCGTGACATGCTGAGTCTCTGGGAAAGCAGAGATCCCCAGTGCTGTTCTGCCTGTGGATAGGCTGCAGGGTGTAGGGATTGGCGCTCGGAAGATCTCGCGATGTACGGAAAGAGAAGGGTTAAGGGAGGCGGGATGACCGACAGGCAGTATATAAGGGCGTGACGCAGTTGAATAAACGCCATTTGCAGCATCCTCATATTGGTGTCAGTGCTCTGTGGCCCAGGGTATGGTGGACCCTGTGCCGAGTCCCACGGGGTGATCAGACGAATGTCTACAAGTGGTGACCCTGACGTGATTGGACATCGGCGGATTACGCGGGGCGTAATCGAAGGCCTGGCCAGGCATGGAAGGAGTCCTGAAGGTGTTGGACTCGTGCTCTAGAGAGGTAAAAATCCCTATGGGACAAAAAGAAGCGAAAGCTTGCCTAGAGCGGCTCCTGAAAGAGGAAGCGATAGAGCGCCCGGGGGACATATTGTCTCCTGAGTGCTGGCCGAAATGCACCGCGGCTTTAGCGGAACGGGCTATGGCGACGCAGCATGGTCCGGAGTTAAAGACGTGGGGGCGGATTAGGGCGATTTTCAGGAAAGTGCGGGAGGAGGGCTTAACATGGAAGGAAGCAAAGAGATTGATGCACGCGCAGGCGGAGCGGGGCGTGCAGGCGGATGGGGGGGCGCGGACAGAAGGGCTGACGGAGGTAGCGGAGCAGACGCCTCTGGTGCTCCCAGTGCAGCCGTCGGCACCGGCCGAACCACCGGGATACCCTTGGGAGGAGTTTGAACGGGAGCGTGAACGGGCGAGAGAGGAGGAGCGGGAGAAAGAGCGACAGTTAATTCAGGAGGCAGAGGAACCCGTGGCGGAGCAAAGGAGACGGGAGAAGGAGAGGCAGAGACTAGAGGAGGCGGAGAGGGCGGTGATGAAGGGATCGGAAAAGGAGCAGGCAGAGGAGGGAGCGGTTCCCCTGTATGATCCGGAGGATTGGGTGCCGGGACGTGTTTTGCGAACCGCGCCACAAGCTCACCCTAAGATGGCGCCGACATCCGCCTTCTCCCCGGATGTCTCTCCGGAGGTCGGGAGAGGCGGAGCACGGCCAAAGGAAGGAGGAAGGAAAGTCAGGACACCCCCTCTTACGCGCGTAGCGGAAGAGGAAGAGAGTGGTCCGGACTCAATCGAGGGGTCGGCTCAACGGTTAGAGGAGGCGTGGCAACTGGTGGGCGGACACCGCTGTCGTCCGCCACACGCAGCGGTAAAACAAAAGGCTGTCTCCGACTGTAAGGCGCAGTCGGCAGCAGCCAGTGAAACGGCAACGCCTATGTCTTTAATACCTGTGCCCGACCCAGCTACAGATCCGCTGCAGATGTTGCAGCGAGTAGTAGAGGAGATACAGGAGCAGGTGAAGCAACAGCGGCAGCTGCTACAAGCAGCTGGGGAACAGAAAGGAGTTCCCGATTCACCAAAGATCACGTTGCCAGACTGGAAAATTGTAGCAAAGGAATGTGTTATGGATGGCATACGTTTTGAAGGACCCCCTTTAGTTTGCCCAGTCCGAGCTGGTCCAGGTGGTGTGGAGGTGGAGTGGTCTCCGTTAGATAGCAAGCTTTTGCAACAAGTGAAGAAGACCGTGGATGAATACGGCTTAGGACATCCCATGACAGGCTCTCTGTTAGACGTGGTTTTTTTTTCAGGTTCACTGACTCCCTGGGATTCGCGACAGTTTTGCAGTATGATTTTGACTCCCATTTTTTTTTGATTTAGAAGGAAGCTTGGACAAACAGATTACAAGCAGCACTAGTTGAGACCCAACAGGAAAGTGGGAAGGAGGGTGGCGCTTGGTGACACAGGGAAGAGGGTATACTGCAGTACAGTCATCAGAGCACCCAGACTCACGTGTGCGCTGGGTGCCGTCACGGTGGTTGAAACCAGACCTCAGTCAATAACGATTTGTTGTGAGTTATTTTGCAGGATGCCGTTCAGAAGATCATCTGAGTACCTGCACTGTGGTCGTTGTGACCCTTGGGTGCTTACCAAGTATGACCGCTGTGGACAACAACTCTGGTGACGCACCAGCCGAACATCAAAATGGTGTGACCGATGTTTTGAACACCGCAGATCCACTTTACAGCAACCGCTGTGTGTACCCCATAAGCAGGGGACTATGATACGCTTTTAGACAAAGCCAATCAATTACAGGAGGCAGGTGACAGTGGCTTGACAATCTCCTCTCGTCGACCTGGCAATGGCTCCTGTCTTTGATTGACTGAAAAACGTTGACCCTATTTGGAATCCTTTTGGTGGTGGTTATTATGGTTTGTTGTGGGATACCAGCACTGACTGTTTGCGTGCGGAAACTCTTTATACAGAGTGCGGGTACCCACCAGTACACGAATTACCATGAGGTGGTGGGATCACTTATACCTGTAACGCCAGTTTGTACCGTCGGTCATCCGCCATAGTGAGGGGGGAATTGTAGGGATTGGCGCTCGGAAGATCTCGCGATGTACGGAAAGAGAAGGGTTAAGGGAGGCGGGATGACCGACAGGCAGTATATAAGGGCGTGACGCAGTTGAATAAACGCCATTTGCAGCATCCTCATATTGGTGTCAGTGCTCTGTGGCCCAGGGTATGGTGGACCCTGTGCCGAGTCCCACGGGGTGATCAGACGAATGTCTACACAGGGGGACGGTGAAGACCAGCAAGATCTTTCAGGGCTGGCACCTTCCTTGTGGGAGAAGGAGCCAGACGTTTGCCTTTTCAGAAAAGGCTCTGCCGACAGCGAACACCATGAGATGCTGAGTCGCTGGGAAAGCAGAGATCCCCAGTGCTGTTGTGCCTGTGGATAGGCTGCAGGGGGACGGTGAAGACCTGCAAGAGCTTTCATGGCTGGCACCTTTCTTGTGGGAGAAGGAGCCAGACGTTTGCCTTTTCAGAAAAAGTTTCTGCCGAGAACGAGCACCGTGACATGCTGAGTCTCTGGGAAAGCAGAGATCCCCAGTGCTGTTGTGCCTGTGGATAGGCTGCAGGGGGACGGTGAAGACCAGCAAGATCTTTCACGGCTGGCACCTTCCTTGTGGGAGAAGGAGCCAGACGTTTGCCTTTTCAGAAAAAGTTTCTGCCGAGAACGAGCACCGTGACATGCTGAGTCTCTGGGAAAGCAGAGATGCCCAGTGCTGTTGCAGCTAAAGATAGGCTGCAGAGGAATAGTGAAGACCTGCAAGAGCTTTCAGGGCTGGCAGCTTCCTTGTGGGAGAAGGTGCCAGACGTTTGCCTTTTCAGAAAAGGTTTCTGCCGACAACGAGCACCGTGACATGCTGAGTCTCTGGGAAAGCAGAGATCCCCAGTGTTGTTCTGCCTGTGGATAGGCTGCAGGGGGACGGTGAAGACCAGCAAGATCTTTCAGGGCTGGCACCTTCCTTGTGGGAGAAGGAGCCAGACGTTTGCCTTTTCAGAAAAAGTTTCTGCCGAGAACGAGCACCGTGACATGCTGAGTGTCTGGGAAAGCAGAGATCCCCAGTGCTGTTGCGGCTAAAGATAGGCTGCAGAGGGATAGTGAAGACCTGAAAGCTCTTTCAGGTCTGGCACCTTCCTTGTGGGAGAAGGAGCCAGACGTTTGCCTTTTCAGAAAAAGTTTCTGCCGAGAACGAGCACCGTGACATGCTGAGTCTCTGGGAAAGCAGAGATCCCCAGTGCTGTTGCGGCTAAAGATAGGCTGCAGAGGGATAGTGAAGACCAGCAAGAGCTTTCAGGGCTGGCACCTTCCTTGTGGGAGAAGGAGCCAGACGTTTGCCTTTTCAGAAAAAGTTTCTGCCGAGAACGAGCACCGTGACATGCTGAGTGTCTGGGAAAGCAGAGATCCCCAGTGCTGTTGCGGCTAAAGATAGGCTGCAGAGGGATAGTGAAGACCTGCAAGAGCTTTCAGGGCTGGCACCTTCCTTGTGGGAGAAGGAGCCAGACGTTTGCCTTTTCAGAAAAAGTTTCTGCCGAGAACGAGCACCGTGACATGCTGAGTCTCTGGGAAAGCAGAGATCCCCAGAGCTGTTGTGCCTGTGGATAGGCTGCAGGGGGACGGTGAAGACCAGCAAGATCTTTCAGGGCTGGCACCTTCCTTGTGGGAGAAGGAGCCAGACGTTTGCCTTTTCAGAAAAAGTTTCTGCCGAGAACGAGCACCGTGACATGCTGAGTCTCTGGGAAAGCAGAGATCCCCAGTGCTGTTCTGCCTGTGGATAGGCTGCAGGGGGACGGTGAAGACCAGCAAGATCTTTCACGGCTGGCACCTTCCTTGTGGGAGAAGGAGCCAGACGTTTGCCTTTTCAGAAAAAGTTTCTGCCGAGAACGAGCACCGTGACATGCTGAGTCTCTGGGAAAGCAGAGATCCCCAGTGCTGATGCAGCTAAAGATAGGCTGCAGAGGAATAGTGAAGACCTGCAAGAGCTTTCAGGGCTGGCAGCTTCCTTGTGGGAGAAGGTGCCAGACGTTTGCCTTTTCAGAAAAGGTTTCTGCCGAGAACGAGCACCGTGACATGCGGAGTCTCTGGGAAAGCAGAGATCCCCAGTGCTGTTGTGCCTGTGGATAGGCTGCAGGGGGAAGGTGAAGACCAGCAAGATCTTTCAGGGCTGGCACCTTCCTTGTGGGAGAAGGAGCCAGACGTTTGCCTTTTCAGAAAAAGTTTCTGCCGAGAACGAGCACCGTGACATGCTGAGTCTCTGGGAAAGCAGAGATCCCCAGTGCTGTTGCGGCTAAAGATAGGCTGCAGAGGGATAGTGAAGACCAGCAAGAGCTTTCAGGGCTGGCACCTTCCTTGTGGGACAAGGAGCCAGACGTTTGCCTTTTCAGAAAAAGTTTCTGCCGAGAACGAGCACCGTGACATGCTGAGTGTCTGGGAAAGCAGAGATCCCCAGTGCTGTTGCGGCTAAAGATAGGCTGCAGAGGGATAGTGAAGACCTGCAAGATCTTTCAGGGCTGGCACCTTCCTTGTGGGAGAAGGAGCCAGACGTTTGCCTTTTCAGAAAAAGTTTCTGCCGAGAACGAGCACCGTGACATGCGGAGTCTCTGGGAAAGCAGAGATCCCCAGTGCTGTTGCGGCTAAAGATAGGCTGCAGAGGGATAGTGAAGACCTGCAAGAGCTTTCAGGGCTGGCACCTTCCTTGTGGGAGAAGGAGCCAGACGTTTGCCTTTTCAGAAAAAGTTTCTGCCGAGAACGAGCACCGTGACATGCTGAGTCTCTGGGAAAGCAGAGATCCCCAGTGCTGTTGTGCCTGTGGATAGGCTGCAGGGGGACGGTGAAGACCAGCAAGATCTTTCACGGCTGGCACCTTCCTTGTGGGAGAAGGAGCCAGACGTTTGCCTTTTCAGAAAAAGTTTCTGCCGAGAACGAGCACCGTGACATGCTGAGTCTCTGGGAAAGCAGAGATCCCCAGTGCTGTTGCGGCTAAAGATAGGCTGCAGAGGGATAGTGAAGACCAGCAAGAGCTTTCAGGGCTGGCACCTTCCTTGTGGGAGAAGGAGCCAGACGTTTGCCTTTTCAGAAAAAGTTTCTGCCGAGAACGAGCACCGTGACATGCTGAGTCTCTGGGAAAGCAGAGATCCCCAGTGCTGTTGCGGCTAAAGATAGGCTGCAGAGGGATAGTGAAGACCTGCAAGATCTTTCAGGGCTGGCACCTTCCTTGTGGGAGAAGGAGCCAGACGTTTGCCTTTTCAGAAAAAGTTTCTGCCGAGAACGAGCACCGTGACATGCTGAGTCTCTGGGAAAGCAGAGATCCCCAGTGCTGTTGCGGCTAAAGATAGGCTGCAGAGGGATAGTGAAGACCTGCAAGAGCTTTCAGGGCTGGCACCTTCCTTGTGGGAGAAGGAGCCAGACGTTTGCCTTTTCAGAAAAAGTTTCTGCCGAGAACGAGCACCGTGACATGCTGAGTCTCTGGGAAAGCAGAGATCCCCAGTGCTGTTGCGGCTAAAGATAGGCTGCAGAGGGATAGTGAAGACCTGCAAGAGCTTTCAGGGCTGGCACCTTCCTTGTGGGAGAAGGAGCCAGACGTTTGCCTTTTCAGAAAAAGTTTCTGCCGAGAACGAGCACCGTGACATGCGGAGTCTCTGGGAAAGCACAGATCCCCAGTTCTGTTGCGGCTAAAGATAGGCTGCAGAGGGATACTGAAGAAGAGCAAAATCGTTCAGGGCTGGCGCCTTCCTTGTGGGAGAAGGAGCCAGACGTTTGCCTTTTCAGAAAAAGTTTCTGCCGAGAACGAGCACCGTGACATGCTGAGTCTCTGGGAAAGCAGAGATCCCCAGTGCTGTTGTGCCTGTGGATAGGCTGCAGGGGGAAGGTGAAGACCAGCAAGATCTTTCAGGGCTGGCACCTTCCTTGTGGGAGAAGGAGCCAGACGTTTGCCTTTTCAGAAAAAGTTTCTGCCGAGAACGAGCACCGTGACATGCTGAGTCTCTGGGAAAGCAGAGATCCCCAGTGCTGTTGCGGCTAAAGATAGGCTGCAGAGGGATAGTGAAGACCTGCAAGAGCTTTCCGGGCTGGCACCTTCCTTGTGGGAGAAGGAGCCAGACGTTTGCCTTTTCAGAAAAAGTTTCTGCCGAGAACGAGCACCGTGACATGCTGAGTCTCTGGGAAAGCAGAGATCCCCAGTGCTGTTGCGGCGAAAGATAGGCTGCAGAGGGATAGTGAAGACCTGCAAGATCTTTCAGGGCTGGCACCTTCCCTGTGGGAGAAGGAGCCAGACGTTTGCCTTTTTAGAAAAGGCTCTGCCGACAGCGAGCACCATGAGATGCTGAGTCTCTGGGAAAGCAGAGATCCCCAGTGCTGTTGTGCCTGTGGATAGGCTGCAGAGGGTAGTGAAGACCTGCAAGATCTTTCAGGGCTGGCACCTTCCTTGTGGGAGAAGGAGCCAGACGTTTGCCTTTTCAGAAAAAGTTTCTGCCGAGAACGAGCACCGTGACATGCGGAGTGTCTGGGAAAGCAGAGATCCCCAGTGCTGTTGTGCCTGTGGATAGGCTGCAGGGGGACGGTGAAGACCAGCAAGATCTTTCACGGCTGGCACCTTCCTTGTGGGAGAAGGAGCCAGACGTTTGCCTTTTCAGAAAAAGTTTCTGCCGAGAACGAGCACCATGACATGCTGAGTCTCTGGGAAAGCAGAGATCCCCAGTGCTGTTGCGGCTAAAGATAGGCTGCAGAGGGATAGTGAAGACCTGCAAGATCTTTCAGGGCTGGCACCTTCCTTGTGGGAGAAGGAGCCAGACGTTTGCCTTTTCAGAAAAAGTTTCTGCCAAGAACGAGCACCGTGACATGCGGAGTCTCTGGGAAAGCAGAGATCCCCAGTGCTGTTGCGGCTAAAGATAGGCTGCAGAGGGATAGTGAAGACCTGCAAGAGCTTTCAGGGCTGGCAGCTTCCTTGTGGGAGAAGGAGCCAGACGTTTGCCTTTTCAGAAAAAGTTTCTGCCGAGAACGAGCACCGTGACATGCTGAGTCTCTGGGAAAGCAGAGATCCCCAGTGCTGTTGTGCCTGTGGATAGGCTGCAGGGGCACCGTAAAGACTAGCAAGATCTTTCAGGGCTGGCACCTTCCTTGTGGGAGAAGGAGCCAGACGTTTGCCTTTTCAGAAAAAGTTTCTGCCGAGAATGAGCACCGTGACATGCTGAGTCTCTGGGAAAGCAGAGATCCCCAGTGCTGTTGCGGCTAAAGATAGGCTGCAGAGGGATAGTGAAGACCTGCAAGAGCTTTCAGGGCTGGCAGCTTCCTTGTGGGAGAAGGAGCCAGACGTTTGCCTTTTCAGAAAAAGTTTCTGCCGAGAACGAGCACCGTGACATGCGGAGTCTCTGGGAAAGCAGAGATCCCCAGTGCTGTTGTGCCTGTGGATAGGCTGCAGGGGCACCGTAAAGACCAGCAAGATCTTTCACGGCTGGCACCTTCCTTGTGGGAGAAGGAGCCAGACGTTTGCCTTTTCAGAAAAAGTTTCTGCCGAGAACGAGCACCGTGACATGCTGAGTGTCTGGGAAAGCAGAGATCCCCAGTGCTGTTGCGGCTAAAGATAGGCTGCAGAGGGATAGTGAAGACCAGCAAGAGCTTTCAGGGCTGGCACCTTCCTTGTGGGAGAAGGAGCCGAGGTTTGCCTTTTCAGAAAAAGTTTCTGCCGAGAACGAGCACCGTGACATGCTGAGTCTCTGGGAAAGCAGAGATCCCCAGTGCTGTTGTGCCTGTGGATAGGCTGCAGGGGGAAGGTGAAGACCAGCAAGATCTTTCAGGGCTGGCACCTTCCTTGTGGGAGAAGGAGCCAGACGTTTGCCTTTTCAGAAAAAGTTTCTGCCGAGAACGAGCACCGTGACATGCTGAGTCTCTGGGAAAGCAGAGATCCCCAGTGCTGTTGCGGCTAAAGATAGGCTGCAGAGGGATAGTGAAGACCTGCAAGAGCTTTCCGGGCTGGCACCTTCCTTGTGGGAGAAGGAGCCAGACGTTTGCCTTTTCAGAAAAAGTTTCTGCCGAGAATGAGCACCGTGACATGCTGAGTCTCTGGGAAAGCACAGATCCCCAGTGCTGTTGCGGCTAAAGATAGGCTGCAGAGGGATAGTGAAGACCTGCAAGAGCTTTCAGGGCTGGCACCTTCCTTGTGGGAGAAGGAGCCAGACGTTTGCCTTTTCAGAAAAAGTTTCTGCCGAGAACGAGCACCGTGACATGCTGAGTCTCTGGGAAAGCAGAGATCCCCAGAGCTGTTGTGCCTGTGGATAGGCTGCAGGGGGACGGTGAAGACCAGCAAGATCTTTCAGGGCTGGCACCTTCCTTGTGGGAGAAGGAGCCAGACGTTTGCCTTTTCAGAAAAGGCTCTGCCGACAGCGAGCACCATGAGATGCTGAGTCTCTGGGAAAGCAGAGATCCCCAGTGCTGTTGTGCCTGTGGATAGGCTGCAGAGGGTAGTGAAGACCTGCAAGAGCTTTCAGGGCTGGCACCTTCCTTGTGGGAGAAGGAGCCAGACGTTTGCCTTTTCAGAAAAAGTTTCTGCCGAGAACGAGCACCGTGACATGCGGAGTCTCTGGGAAAGCAGAGATCCCCAGTTCTGTTGCGGCTAAAGATAGGCTGCAGAGGGATACTGAAGAAGAGCAAAATCGTTCAGGGCTGGCTCCTTCCTTGTGGGAGAAGTAGCCAGACGTTTGCCTTTTCAGAAAAAGTTTCTGCCGAGAACGAGCACCGTGACATGCTGAGTCTCTGGGAAAGCAGAGATCCCCAGTGCTGTTGCGGCTAAAGATAGGCTGCAGAGGGATAGTGAAGACCTGCAAGAGCTTTCCGGGCTGGCACCTTCCTTGTGGGAGAAGGAGCCAGACGTTTGCCTTTTCAGAAAAAGTTTCTGCCGAGAATGAGCACCGTGACATGCTGAGTCTCTGGGAAAGCACAGATCCCCAGTGCTGTTGCGGCTAAAGATAGGCTGCAGAGGGATAGTGAAGACCTGCAAGATCTTTCAGGGCTGGCACCTTCCTTGTGGGAGAAGGAGCCAGACGTTTGCCTTTTCAGAAAAGGCTCTGCCGACAGCGAGCACCATGAGATGCTGAGTCTCTGGGAAAGCAGAGATCCCCAGTGCTGTTGTGCCTGTGGATAGGCTGCAGAGGGTAGTGAAGACCTGCAAGAGCTTTCAGGGCTGGCACCTTCCTTGTGGGAGAAGGAGCCAGACGTTTGCCTTTTCAGAAAAAGTTTCTGCCGAGAACGAGCACCGTGACATGCTGAGTGTCTGGGAAAGCAGAGATCCCCAGTGCTGTTGTGCCTGTGGATAGGCTGCAGGGGGACGGTGAAGACCAGCAAGATCTTTCAGGGCTGGCAGCTTCCTTGTGGGAGAAGGAGCCAGACGTTTGCCTTTTCAGAAAAAGTTTCTGCCGAGAACGAGCACCGTGACATGCTGAGTCTCTGGGAAAGCAGAGATCCCCAGTGCTGTTGTGCCTGTGGATAGGCTGCAGGGGGACGGTGAAGACCAGCAAGATCTTTCACGGCTGGCACCTTTCTTGTGGGAGAAGGAGCCAGACGTTTGCCTTTTCAGAAAAAGTTTCTGCCGAGAACGAGCACCGTGACATGCTGAGTCTCTGGGAAAGCAGAGATCCCCAGTGCTGTTGCGGCTAAAGATAGGCTGCAGAGGGATACTGAAGACCTGCAAGATCTTTCAGGGCTGGCACCTTCCTTGTGGGAGAAGGAGCCAGACGTTTGCCTTTTCAGAAAAAGTTTCTGCCGAGAACGAGCACCGTGACATGCTGAGTGTCTGGGAAAGCAGAGATCCCCAGTGCTGTTGCGGCTAAAGATAGGCTGCAGAGGGATAGTGAAGACCAGCAAGATCTTTCAGGGCTGGCACCTTCCTTGTGGGAGAAGGAGCCAGACGTTTGCCTTTTCAGAAAAAGTTTCTGCCGAGAACGAGCACCGTGACATGCTGAGTCTCTGGGAAAGCAGAGATCCCCAGTGCTGTTCTGCCTGTGGATAGGCTGCAGAGGGATAGTGAAGACCAGCAAGAGCTTTCAGGGCTGGCACCTTCCTTGTGGGAGAAGGAGCCAGACGTTTGCCTTTTCAGAAAAAGTTTCTGCCGAGAACGAGCACCGTGACATGCTGAGTCTCTGGGAAAGCAGAGATCCCCAGTGCTGTTGCGGCTAAAGATAGGCTGCAGAGGGATAGTGAAGACCTGCAAGATCTTTCAGGGCTGGCACCTTCCTTGTGGGAGAAGGAGCCAGACGTTTGCCTTTTCAGAAAAAGTTTCTGCCGAGAACGAGCACCGTGACATGCTGAGTGTCTGGGAAAGCAGAGATCCCCAGTGCTGTTGCGGCTAAAGATAGGCTGCAGAGGGATAGTGAAGACCTGCAAGAGCTTTCAGGGCTGGCACCTTCCTTGTGGGAGAAGGAGCCAGACGTTTGCCTTTTCAGAAAAAGTTTCTGCCGAGAACGAGCACCGTGACATGCTGAGTCTCTGGGAAAGCAGAGATCCCCAGTGCTGTTGCGGCTAAAGATAGGCTGCAGAGGGATAGTGAAGACATGCAAGAGCTTTCAGGGCTGGCACCTTCCTTGTGGGAGAAGGAGCCAGACGTTTGCCTTTTCAGAAAAAGTTTCTGCCGAGAACGAGCACCGTGACATGCTGAGTCTCTGGGAAAGCAGAGATCCCCAGTGCTGTTCTGCCTGTGGATAGGCTGCAGGGGGACGGTGAAGACCAGCAAGATCTTTCATGGCTGGCACCTTTCTTGTGGGAGAAGGAGCCAGACGTTTGCCTTTTCAGAAAAAGTTTCTGCCGAGAACGAGCACCGTGACATGCTGAGTCTCTGGGAAAGCAGAGATCCCCAGTGCTGTTGTGCCTGTGGATAGGCTGCAGGGGGACGGTGAAGACCAGCAAGATCTTTCACGGCTGGCACCTTCCTTGTGGGAGAAGGAGCCAGACGTTTGCCTTTTCAGAAAAAGTTTCTGCCGAGAACGAGCACCGTGACATGCTGAGTCTCTGGGAAAGCAGAGATCCCCAGTGCTGTTGCAGCTAAATATAGGCTGCAGAGGAATAGTGAAGACCTGCAAGAGCTTTCAGGGCTGGCAGCTTCCTTGTGGGAGAAGGTGCCAGACGTTTGCCTTTTCAGAAAAGGTTTCTGCCGAGAACGAGCACCGTGACATGCTGAGTCTCTGGGAAAGCAGAGATCCCCAGTGTTGTTCTGCCTGTGGATAGGCTGCAGGGGGACGGTGAAGACCAGCAAGATCTTTCAGGGCTGGCACCTTCCTTGTGGGAGAAGGAGCCAGACGTTTGCCTTTTCAGAAAAAGTTTCTGCCGAGAACGAGCACCGTGACATGCTGAGTGTCTGGGAAAGCAGAGATCCCCAGTGCTGTTGCGGCTAAAGATAGGCTGCAGAGGGATAGTGAAGACCAGCAAGAGCTTTCAGGGCTGGCACCTTCCTTGTGGGAGAAGGAGCCAGACGTTTGCCTTTTCAGAAAAAGTTTCTGCCGAGAACGAGCACCGTGACATGCTGAGTCTCTGGGAAAGCAGAGATCCCCAGAGCTGTTGTGCCTGTGGATAGGCTGCAGGGGGACGGTGAAGACCAGCAAGATCTTTCAGGGCTGGCACCTTCCTTGTGGGAGAAGGAGCCAGACGTTTGCCTTTTCAGAAAAAGTTTCTGCCGAGAACGAGCACCGTGACATGCTGAGTCTCTGGGAAAGCAGAGATCCCCAGTGCTGTTGTGCCTGTGGATAGGCTGCAGGGGGACGGTGAAGACCAGCAAGATCTTTCACGGCTGGCACCTTCCTTGTGGGAGAAGGAGCCAGACGTTTGCCTTTTCAGAAAAAGTTTCTGCCGAGAACGAGCACCGTGACATGCTGAGTCTCTGGGAAAGCAGAGATCCCCAGTGCTGTTGCAGCTAAAGATAGGCTGCAGAGGGATAGTGAAGACCTGCAAGATCTTTCAGGTCTGGCACCTTCCTTGTGGGAGAAGGAGCCAGACGTTTGCCTTTTCAGAAAAAGTTTCTGCCGAGAACGAGCACCGTGACATGCTGAGTCTCTGGGAAAGCAGAGATCCCCAGTGCTGTTGCGGCTAAAGATAGGCTGCAGAGGGATAGTGAAGACCAGCAAGAGCTTTCAGGGCTGGCACCTTCCTTGTGGGAGAAGGAGCCAGACGTTTGCCTTTTCAGAAAAAGTTTCTGCCGAGAACGAGCACCGTGACATGCTGAGTGTCTGGGAAAGCAGAGATCCCCAGTGCTGTTGCAGCTAAAGATAGGCTGCAGAGGAATAGTGAAGACCTGCAAGAGCTTTCAGGGCTGGCAGCTTCCTTGTGGGAGAAGGTGCCAGACGTTTGCCTTTTCAGAAAAGGTTTCTGCCGAGAACGAGCACCCTGACATGCTGAGTCTCTGGGAAAGCAGAGATCCCCAGTGTTGTTCTGCCTGTGGATAGGCTGCAGGGGGACGGTGAAGACCAGCAAGATCTTTCAGGGCTGGCACCTTCCTTGTGGGAGAAGGAGCCAGACGTTTGCCTTTTCAGAAAAAGTTTCTGCCGAGAACGAGCACCGTGACATGCTGAGTGTCTGGGAAAGCAGAGATCCCCAGTGCTGTTGCGGCTAAAGATAGGCTGCAGAGGGATAGTGAAGACCTGCAAGATCTTTCTGGTCTGGCACCTTCCTTGTGGGAGAAGGAGCCAGACGTTTGCCTTTTCAGAAAAAGTTTCTGCCGAGAACGAGCACCGTGACATGCTGAGTCTCTGGGAAAGCAGAGATCCCCAGTGCTGTTGCGGCTAAAGATAGGCTGCAGAGGGATAGTGAAGACCAGCAAGAGCTTTCAGGGCTGGCACCTTCCTTGTGGGAGAAGGAGCCAGACGTTTGCCTTTTCAGAAAAAGTTTCTGCCGAGAACGAGCACCGTGACATGCTGAGTGTCTGGGAAAGCAGAGATCCCCAGTGCTGTTGCGGCTAAAGATAGGCTGCAGAGGGATAGTGAAGACCTGCAAGAGCTTTCAGGGCTGGCACCTTCCTTGTGGGAGAAGGAGCCAGACGTTTGCCTTTTCAGAAAAAGTTTCTGCCGAGAACGAGCACCGTGACATGCTGAGTCTCTGGGAAAGCAGAGATCCCCAGTGCTGTTCTGCCTGTGGATAGGCTGCAGGGTGTAGGGATTGGCGCTCGGAAGATCTCGCGATGTACGGAAAGAGAAGGGTTAAGGGAGGCGGGATGACCGACAGGCAGTATATAAGGGCGTGACGCAGTTGAATAAACGCCATTTGCAGCATCCTCATATTGGTGTCAGTGCTCTGTGGCCCAGGGTATGGTGGACCCTGTGCCGAGTCCCACGGGGTGATCAGACGAATGTCTACAAGTGGTGACCCTGACGTGATTGGACATCGGCGGATTACGCGGGGCGTAATCGAAGGCCTGGCCAGGCATGGAAGGAGTCCTGAAGGTGTTGGACTCGTGCTCTAGAGAGGTAAAAATCCCTATGGGACAAAAAGAAGCGAAAGCTTGCCTAGAGCGGCTCCTGAAAGAGGAAGCGATAGAGCGCCCGGGGGACATATTGTCTCCTGAGTGCTGGCCGAAATGCACCGCGGCTTTAGCGGAACGGGCTATGGCGACGCAGCATGGTCCGGAGTTAAAGACGTGGGGGCGGATTAGGGCGATTTTCAGGAAAGTGCGGGAGGAGGGCTTAACATGGAAGGAAGCAAAGAGATTGATGCACGCGCAGGCGGAGCGGGGCGTGCAGGCGGATGGGGGGGCGCGGACAGAAGGGCTGACGGAGGTAGCGGAGCAGACGCCTCTGGTGCTCCCAGTGCAGCCGTCGGCACCGGCCGAACCACCGGGATACCCTTGGGAGGAGTTTGAACGGGAGCGTGAACGGGCGAGAGAGGAGGAGCGGGAGAAAGAGCGACAGTTAATTCAGGAGGCAGAGGAACCCGTGGCGGAGCAAAGGAGACGGGAGAAGGAGAGGCAGAGACTAGAGGAGGCGGAGAGGGCGGTGATGAAGGGATCGGAAAAGGAGCAGGCAGAGGAGGGAGCGGTTCCCCTGTATGATCCGGAGGATTGGGTGCCGGGACGTGTTTTGCGAACCGCGCCACAAGCTCACCCTAAGATGGCGCCGACATCCGCCTTCTCCCCGGATGTCTCTCCGGAGGTCGGGAGAGGCGGAGCACGGCCAAAGGAAGGAGGAAGGAAAGTCAGGACACCCCCTCTTACGCGCGTAGCGGAAGAGGAAGAGAGTGGTCCGGACTCAATCGAGGGGTCGGCTCAACGGTTAGAGGAGGCGTGGCAACTGGTGGGCGGACACCGCTGTCGTCCGCCACACGCAGCGGTAAAACAAAAGGCTGTCTCCGACTGTAAGGCGCAGTCGGCAGCAGCCAGTGAAACGGCAACGCCTATGTCTTTAATACCTGTGCCCGACCCAGCTACAGATCCGCTGCAGATGTTGCAGCGAGTAGTAGAGGAGATACAGGAGCAGGTGAAGCAACAGCGGCAGCTGCTACAAGCAGCTGGGGAACAGAAAGGAGTTCCCGATTCACCAAAGATCACGTTGCCAGACTGGAAAATTGTAGCAAAGGAATGTGTTATGGATGGCATACGTTTTGAAGGACCCCCTTTAGTTTGCCCAGTCCGAGCTGGTCCAGGTGGTGTGGAGGTGGAGTGGTCTCCGTTAGATAGCAAGCTTTTGCAACAAGTGAAGAAGACCGTGGATGAATACGGCTTAGGACATCCCATGACAGGCTCTCTGTTAGACGTGGTTTTTTTTTCAGGTTCACTGACTCCCTGGGATTCGCGACAGTTTTGCAGTATGATTTTGACTCCCATTTTTTTTTGATTTAGAAGGAAGCTTGGACAAACAGATTACAAGCAGCACTAGTTGAGACCCAACAGGAAAGTGGGAAGGAGGGTGGCGCTTGGTGACACAGGGAAGAGGGTATACTGCAGTACAGTCATCAGAGCACCCAGACTCACGTGTGCGCTGGGTGCCGTCACGGTGGTTGAAACCAGACCTCAGTCAATAACGATTTGTTGTGAGTTATTTTGCAGGATGCCGTTCAGAAGATCATCTGAGTACCTGCACTGTGGTCGTTGTGACCCTTGGGTGCTTACCAAGTATGACCGCTGTGGACAACAACTCTGGTGACGCACCAGCCGAACATCAAAATGGTGTGACCGATGTTTTGAACACCGCAGATCCACTTTACAGCAACCGCTGTGTGTACCCCATAAGCAGGGGACTATGATACGCTTTTAGACAAAGCCAATCAATTACAGGAGGCAGGTGACAGTGGCTTGACAATCTCCTCTCGTCGACCTGGCAATGGCTCCTGTCTTTGATTGACTGAAAAACGTTGACCCTATTTGGAATCCTTTTGGTGGTGGTTATTATGGTTTGTTGTGGGATACCAGCACTGACTGTTTGCGTGCGGAAACTCTTTATACAGAGTGCGGGTACCCACCAGTACACGAATTACCATGAGGTGGTGGGATCACTTATACCTGTAACGCCAGTTTGTACCGTCGGTCATCCGCCATAGTGAGGGGGGAATTGTAGGGATTGGCGCTCGGAAGATCTCGCGATGTACGGAAAGAGAAGGGTTAAGGGAGGCGGGATGACCGACAGGCAGTATATAAGGGCGTGACGCAGTTGAATAAACGCCATTTGCAGCATCCTCATATTGGTGTCAGTGCTCTGTGGCCCAGGGTATGGTGGACCCTGTGCCGAGTCCCACGGGGTGATCAGACGAATGTCTACACAGGGGGACGGTGAAGACCAGCAAGATCTTTCAGGGCTGGCACCTTCCTTGTGGGAGAAGGAGCCAGACGTTTGCCTTTTCAGAAAAGGCTCTGCCGACAGCGAACACCATGAGATGCTGAGTCGCTGGGAAAGCAGAGATCCCCAGTGCTGTTGTGCCTGTGGATAGGCTGCAGGGGGACGGTGAAGACCTGCAAGAGCTTTCATGGCTGGCACCTTTCTTGTGGGAGAAGGAGCCAGACGTTTGCCTTTTCAGAAAAAGTTTCTGCCGAGAACGAGCACCGTGACATGCTGAGTCTCTGGGAAAGCAGAGATCCCCAGTGCTGTTGTGCCTGTGGATAGGCTGCAGGGGGACGGTGAAGACCAGCAAGATCTTTCACGGCTGGCACCTTCCTTGTGGGAGAAGGAGCCAGACGTTTGCCTTTTCAGAAAAAGTTTCTGCCGAGAACGAGCACCGTGACATGCTGAGTCTCTGGGAAAGCAGAGATGCCCAGTGCTGTTGCAGCTAAAGATAGGCTGCAGAGGAATAGTGAAGACCTGCAAGAGCTTTCAGGGCTGGCAGCTTCCTTGTGGGAGAAGGTGCCAGACGTTTGCCTTTTCAGAAAAGGTTTCTGCCGACAACGAGCACCGTGACATGCTGAGTCTCTGGGAAAGCAGAGATCCCCAGTGTTGTTCTGCCTGTGGATAGGCTGCAGGGGGACGGTGAAGACCAGCAAGATCTTTCAGGGCTGGCACCTTCCTTGTGGGAGAAGGAGCCAGACGTTTGCCTTTTCAGAAAAAGTTTCTGCCGAGAACGAGCACCGTGACATGCTGAGTGTCTGGGAAAGCAGAGATCCCCAGTGCTGTTGCGGCTAAAGATAGGCTGCAGAGGGATAGTGAAGACCTGCAAGATCTTTCAGGTCTGGCACCTTCCTTGTGGGAGAAGGAGCCAGACGTTTGCCTTTTCAGAAAAAGTTTCTGCCGAGAACGAGCACCGTGACATGCTGAGTCTCTGGGAAAGCAGAGATCCCCAGTGCTGTTGCGGCTAAAGATAGGCTGCAGAGGGATAGTGAAGACCAGCAAGAGCTTTCAGGGCTGGCACCTTCCTTGTGGGAGAAGGAGCCAGACGTTTGCCTTTTCAGAAAAAGTTTCTGCCGAGAACGAGCACCGTGACATGCTGAGTGTCTGGGAAAGCAGAGATCCCCAGTGCTGTTGCGGCTAAAGATAGGCTGCAGAGGGATAGTGAAGACCTGCAAGAGCTTTCAGGGCTGGCACCTTCCTTGTGGGAGAAGGAGCCAGACGTTTGCCTTTTCAGAAAAAGTTTCTGCCGAGAACGAGCACCGTGACATGCTGAGTCTCTGGGAAAGCAGAGATCCCCAGAGCTGTTGTGCCTGTGGATAGGCTGCAGGGGGACGGTGAAGACCAGCAAGATCTTTCAGGGCTGGCACCTTCCTTGTGGGAGAAGGAGCCAGACGTTTGCCTTTTCAGAAAAAGTTTCTGCCGAGAACGAGCACCGTGACATGCTGAGTCTCTGGGAAAGCAGAGATCCCCAGTGCTGTTCTGCCTGTGGATAGGCTGCAGGGGGACGGTGAAGACCAGCAAGATCTTTCACGGCTGGCACCTTCCTTGTGGGAGAAGGAGCCAGACGTTTGCCTTTTCAGAAAAAGTTTCTGCCGAGAACGAGCACCGTGACATGCTGAGTCTCTGGGAAAGCAGAGATCCCCAGTGCTGATGCAGCTAAAGATAGGCTGCAGAGGAATAGTGAAGACCTGCAAGAGCTTTCAGGGCTGGCAGCTTCCTTGTGGGAGAAGGTGCCAGACGTTTGCCTTTTCAGAAAAGGTTTCTGCCGAGAACGAGCACCGTGACATGCGGAGTCTCTGGGAAAGCAGAGATCCCCAGTGCTGTTGTGCCTGTGGATAGGCTGCAGGGGGAAGGTGAAGACCAGCAAGATCTTTCAGGGCTGGCACCTTCCTTGTGGGAGAAGGAGCCAGACGTTTGCCTTTTCAGAAAAAGTTTCTGCCGAGAACGAGCACCGTGACATGCTGAGTCTCTGGGAAAGCAGAGATCCCCAGTGCTGTTGCGGCTAAAGATAGGCTGCAGAGGGATAGTGAAGACCAGCAAGAGCTTTCAGGGCTGGCACCTTCCTTGTGGGACAAGGAGCCAGACGTTTGCCTTTTCAGAAAAAGTTTCTGCCGAGAACGAGCACCGTGACATGCTGAGTGTCTGGGAAAGCAGAGATCCCCAGTGCTGTTGCGGCTAAAGATAGGCTGCAGAGGGATAGTGAAGACCTGCAAGATCTTTCAGGGCTGGCACCTTCCTTGTGGGAGAAGGAGCCAGACGTTTGCCTTTTCAGAAAAAGTTTCTGCCGAGAACGAGCACCGTGACATGCGGAGTCTCTGGGAAAGCAGAGATCCCCAGTGCTGTTGCGGCTAAAGATAGGCTGCAGAGGGATAGTGAAGACCTGCAAGAGCTTTCAGGGCTGGCACCTTCCTTGTGGGAGAAGGAGCCAGACGTTTGCCTTTTCAGAAAAAGTTTCTGCCGAGAACGAGCACCGTGACATGCTGAGTCTCTGGGAAAGCAGAGATCCCCAGTGCTGTTGTGCCTGTGGATAGGCTGCAGGGGGACGGTGAAGACCAGCAAGATCTTTCACGGCTGGCACCTTCCTTGTGGGAGAAGGAGCCAGACGTTTGCCTTTTCAGAAAAAGTTTCTGCCGAGAACGAGCACCGTGACATGCTGAGTCTCTGGGAAAGCAGAGATCCCCAGTGCTGTTGCGGCTAAAGATAGGCTGCAGAGGGATAGTGAAGACCAGCAAGAGCTTTCAGGGCTGGCACCTTCCTTGTGGGAGAAGGAGCCAGACGTTTGCCTTTTCAGAAAAAGTTTCTGCCGAGAACGAGCACCGTGACATGCTGAGTCTCTGGGAAAGCAGAGATCCCCAGTGCTGTTGCGGCTAAAGATAGGCTGCAGAGGGATAGTGAAGACCTGCAAGATCTTTCAGGGCTGGCACCTTCCTTGTGGGAGAAGGAGCCAGACGTTTGCCTTTTCAGAAAAAGTTTCTGCCGAGAACGAGCACCGTGACATGCTGAGTCTCTGGGAAAGCAGAGATCCCCAGTGCTGTTGCGGCTAAAGATAGGCTGCAGAGGGATAGTGAAGACCTGCAAGAGCTTTCAGGGCTGGCACCTTCCTTGTGGGAGAAGGAGCCAGACGTTTGCCTTTTCAGAAAAAGTTTCTGCCGAGAACGAGCACCGTGACATGCTGAGTCTCTGGGAAAGCAGAGATCCCCAGTGCTGTTGCGGCTAAAGATAGGCTGCAGAGGGATAGTGAAGACCTGCAAGAGCTTTCAGGGCTGGCACCTTCCTTGTGGGAGAAGGAGCCAGACGTTTGCCTTTTCAGAAAAAGTTTCTGCCGAGAACGAGCACCGTGACATGCGGAGTCTCTGGGAAAGCACAGATCCCCAGTTCTGTTGCGGCTAAAGATAGGCTGCAGAGGGATACTGAAGAAGAGCAAAATCGTTCAGGGCTGGCGCCTTCCTTGTGGGAGAAGGAGCCAGACGTTTGCCTTTTCAGAAAAAGTTTCTGCCGAGAACGAGCACCGTGACATGCTGAGTCTCTGGGAAAGCAGAGATCCCCAGTGCTGTTGTGCCTGTGGATAGGCTGCAGGGGGAAGGTGAAGACCAGCAAGATCTTTCAGGGCTGGCACCTTCCTTGTGGGAGAAGGAGCCAGACGTTTGCCTTTTCAGAAAAAGTTTCTGCCGAGAACGAGCACCGTGACATGCTGAGTCTCTGGGAAAGCAGAGATCCCCAGTGCTGTTGCGGCTAAAGATAGGCTGCAGAGGGATAGTGAAGACCTGCAAGAGCTTTCCGGGCTGGCACCTTCCTTGTGGGAGAAGGAGCCAGACGTTTGCCTTTTCAGAAAAAGTTTCTGCCGAGAATGAGCACCGTGACATGCTGAGTCTCTGGGAAAGCACAGATCCCCAGTGCTGTTGCGGCGAAAGATAGGCTGCAGAGGGATAGTGAAGACCTGCAAGATCTTTCAGGGCTGGCACCTTCCCTGTGGGAGAAGGAGCCAGACGTTTGCCTTTTTAGAAAAGGCTCTGCCGACAGCGAGCACCATGAGATGCTGAGTCTCTGGGAAAGCAGAGATCCCCAGTGCTGTTGTGCCTGTGGATAGGCTGCAGAGGGTAGTGAAGACCTGCAAGATCTTTCAGGGCTGGCACCTTCCTTGTGGGAGAAGGAGCCAGACGTTTGCCTTTTCAGAAAAAGTTTCTGCCGAGAACGAGCACCGTGACATGCGGAGTGTCTGGGAAAGCAGAGATCCCCAGTGCTGTTGTGCCTGTGGATAGGCTGCAGGGGGACGGTGAAGACCAGCAAGATCTTTCACGGCTGGCACCTTCCTTGTGGGAGAAGGAGCCAGACGTTTGCCTTTTCAGAAAAAGTTTCTGCCGAGAACGAGCACCATGACATGCTGAGTCTCTGGGAAAGCAGAGATCCCCAGTGCTGTTGCGGCTAAAGATAGGCTGCAGAGGGATAGTGAAGACCTGCAAGATCTTTCAGGGCTGGCACCTTCCTTGTGGGAGAAGGAGCCAGACGTTTGCCTTTTCAGAAAAAGTTTCTGCCAAGAACGAGCACCGTGACATGCGGAGTCTCTGGGAAAGCAGAGATCCCCAGTGCTGTTGCGGCTAAAGATAGGCTGCAGAGGGATAGTGAAGACCTGCAAGAGCTTTCAGGGCTGGCAGCTTCCTTGTGGGAGAAGGAGCCAGACGTTTGCCTTTTCAGAAAAAGTTTCTGCCGAGAACGAGCACCGTGACATGCTGAGTCTCTGGGAAAGCAGAGATCCCCAGTGCTGTTGTGCCTGTGGATAGGCTGCAGGGGCACCGTAAAGACTAGCAAGATCTTTCAGGGCTGGCACCTTCCTTGTGGGAGAAGGAGCCAGACGTTTGCCTTTTCAGAAAAAGTTTCTGCCGAGAATGAGCACCGTGACATGCTGAGTCTCTGGGAAAGCAGAGATCCCCAGTGCTGTTGCGGCTAAAGATAGGCTGCAGAGGGATAGTGAAGACCTGCAAGAGCTTTCAGGGCTGGCAGCTTCCTTGTGGGAGAAGGAGCCAGACGTTTGCCTTTTCAGAAAAAGTTTCTGCCGAGAACGAGCACCGTGACATGCGGAGTCTCTGGGAAAGCAGAGATCCCCAGTGCTGTTGTGCCTGTGGATAGGCTGCAGGGGCACCGTAAAGACCAGCAAGATCTTTCACGGCTGGCACCTTCCTTGTGGGAGAAGGAGCCAGACGTTTGCCTTTTCAGAAAAAGTTTCTGCCGAGAACGAGCACCGTGACATGCTGAGTGTCTGGGAAAGCAGAGATCCCCAGTGCTGTTGCGGCTAAAGATAGGCTGCAGAGGGATAGTGAAGACCAGCAAGAGCTTTCAGGGCTGGCACCTTCCTTGTGGGAGAAGGAGCCGAGGTTTGCCTTTTCAGAAAAAGTTTCTGCCGAGAACGAGCACCGTGACATGCTGAGTCTCTGGGAAAGCAGAGATCCCCAGTGCTGTTGTGCCTGTGGATAGGCTGCAGGGGGAAGGTGAAGACCAGCAAGATCTTTCAGGGCTGGCACCTTCCTTGTGGGAGAAGGAGCCAGACGTTTGCCTTTTCAGAAAAAGTTTCTGCCGAGAACGAGCACCGTGACATGCTGAGTCTCTGGGAAAGCAGAGATCCCCAGTGCTGTTGCGGCTAAAGATAGGCTGCAGAGGGATAGTGAAGACCTGCAAGAGCTTTCCGGGCTGGCACCTTCCTTGTGGGAGAAGGAGCCAGACGTTTGCCTTTTCAGAAAAAGTTTCTGCCGAGAATGAGCACCGTGACATGCTGAGTCTCTGGGAAAGCACAGATCCCCAGTGCTGTTGCGGCTAAAGATAGGCTGCAGAGGGATAGTGAAGACCTGCAAGAGCTTTCAGGGCTGGCACCTTCCTTGTGGGAGAAGGAGCCAGACGTTTGCCTTTTCAGAAAAAGTTTCTGCCGAGAACGAGCACCGTGACATGCTGAGTCTCTGGGAAAGCAGAGATCCCCAGAGCTGTTGTGCCTGTGGATAGGCTGCAGGGGGACGGTGAAGACCAGCAAGATCTTTCAGGGCTGGCACCTTCCTTGTGGGAGAAGGAGCCAGACGTTTGCCTTTTCAGAAAAGGCTCTGCCGACAGCGAGCACCATGAGATGCTGAGTCTCTGGGAAAGCAGAGATCCCCAGTGCTGTTGTGCCTGTGGATAGGCTGCAGAGGGTAGTGAAGACCTGCAAGAGCTTTCAGGGCTGGCACCTTCCTTGTGGGAGAAGGAGCCAGACGTTTGCCTTTTCAGAAAAAGTTTCTGCCGAGAACGAGCACCGTGACATGCGGAGTCTCTGGGAAAGCAGAGATCCCCAGTTCTGTTGCGGCTAAAGATAGGCTGCAGAGGGATACTGAAGAAGAGCAAAATCGTTCAGGGCTGGCGCCTTCCTTGTGGGAGAAGTAGCCAGACGTTTGCCTTTTCAGAAAAAGTTTCTGCCGAGAACGAGCACCGTGACATGCTGAGTCTCTGGGAAAGCAGAGATCCCCAGTGCTGTTGCGGCTAAAGATAGGCTGCAGAGGGATAGTGAAGACCTGCAAGAGCTTTCCGGGCTGGCACCTTCCTTGTGGGAGAAGGAGCCAGACGTTTGCCTTTTCAGAAAAAGTTTCTGCCGAGAATGAGCACCGTGACATGCTGAGTCTCTGGGAAAGCACAGATCCCCAGTGCTGTTGCGGCTAAAGATAGGCTGCAGAGGGATAGTGAAGACCTGCAAGATCTTTCAGGGCTGGCACCTTCCTTGTGGGAGAAGGAGCCAGACGTTTGCCTTTTCAGAAAAGGCTCTGCCGACAGCGAGCACCATGAGATGCTGAGTCTCTGGGAAAGCAGAGATCCCCAGTGCTGTTGTGCCTGTGGATAGGCTGCAGAGGGTAGTGAAGACCTGCAAGAGCTTTCAGGGCTGGCACCTTCCTTGTGGGAGAAGGAGCCAGACGTTTGCCTTTTCAGAAAAAGTTTCTGCCGAGAACGAGCACCGTGACATGCTGAGTCTCTGGGAAAGCAGAGATCCCCAGTGCTGTTGCGGCTAAAGATAGGCTGCAGAGGGATAGTGAAGACCTGCAAGAGCTTTCAGGGCTGGCACCTTCCTTGTGGGAGAAGGAGCCAGACGTTTGCCTTTTCAGAAAAAGTTTCTGCCGAGAACGAGCACCGTGACATGCGGAGTCTCTGGGAAAGCAGAGATCCCCAGTTCTGTTGCGGCTAAAGATAGGCTGCAGAGGGATACTGAAGAAGAGCAAAATCGTTCAGGGCTGGCGCCTTCCTTGTGGGAGAAGTAGCCAGACGTTTGCCTTTTCAGAAAAAGTTTCTGCCGAGAACGAGCACCGTGACATGCTGAGTCTCTGGGAAAGCAGAGATCCCCAGTGCTGTTGCGGCTAAAGATAGGCTGCAGAGGGATAGTGAAGACCTGCAAGAGCTTTCCGGGCTGGCACCTTCCTTGTGGGAGAAGGAGCCAGACGTTTGCCTTTTCAGAAAAAGTTTCTGCCGAGAATGAGCACCGTGACATGCTGAGTCTCTGGGAAAGCACAGATCCCCAGTGCTGTTGCGGCTAAAGATAGGCTGCAGAGGGATAGTGAAGACCTGCAAGATCTTTCAGGGCTGGCACCTTCCTTGTGGGAGAAGGAGCCAGACGTTTGCCTTTTCAGAAAAGGCTCTGCCGACAGCGAGCACCATGAGATGCTGAGTCTCTGGGAAAGCAGAGATCCCCAGTGCTGTTGTGCCTGTGGATAGGCTGCAGAGGGTAGTGAAGACCTGCAAGAGCTTTCAGGGCTGGCACCTTCCTTGTGGGAGAAGGAGCCAGACGTTTGCCTTTTCAGAAAAAGTTTCTGCCGAGAACGAGCACCGTGACATGCGGAGTGTCTGGGAAAGCAGAGATCCCCAGTGCTGTTGTGCCTGTGGATAGGCTGCAGGGGGACGGTGAAGACCAGCAAGATCTTTCACGGCTGGCACCTTCCTTGTGGAGAAGGAGCCAGACGTTTGCCTTTTCAGAAAAAGTTTCTGCCGAGAACGAGCACCATGACATGCTGAGTCTCTGGGAAAGCAGAGATCCCCAGTGCTGTTGCGGCTAAAGATAGGCTGCAGAGGGATAGTGAAGACCTGCAAGATCTTTCAGGGCTGGCACCTTCCTTGTGGGAGAAGGAGCCAGACGTTTGCCTTTTCAGAAAAAGTTTCTGCCGAGAACGAGCACCGTGACATGCTGAGTGTCTGGGAAAGCAGAGATCCCCAGTGCTGTTGCGGCTAAAGATAGGCTGCAGAGGGATAGTGAAGACCAGCAAGATCTTTCAGGGCTGGCACCTTCCTTGTGGGAGAAGGAGCCAGACGTTTTCCTTTTCAGAAAAAGTTTCTGCCGAGAACGAGCACCGTGACATGCTGAGTCTCTGGGAAAGCAGAGATCCCCAGTGCTGTTGTGCCTGTGGATAGGCTGCAGGGGGACGGTGAAGACCAGCAAGATCTTTCAGGGCTGGCACCTTCCTTGTGGGAGAAGGAGCCAGACGTTTGCCTTTTCAGAAAAAGTTTCTGCCGAGAACGAGCACCGTGACATGCTGAGTGTCTGGGAAAGCAGAGATCCCCAGTGCTGTTGCGGCTAAAGATAGGCTGCAGAGGGATAGTGAAGACCTGCAAGAGCTTTCAGGGCTGGCAGCTTCCTTGTGGGAGAAGGAGCCAGACGTTTGCCTTTTCAGAAAAAGTTTCTGCCGAGAACGAGCACCGTGACATGCAGAGTCTCTGGGAAAGCACAGATCCCCAGTTCTGTTGCGGCTAAAGATAGGCTGCAGAGGGATACTGAAGAAGAGCAAGATCTTTCAGGGCTGGCACCTTCCTTGTGGGAGAAGGAGCCAGACGTTTGCCTTTTCAGAAAAAGTTTCTGCCGAGAACGAGCACCGTGACATGCTGAGTCTCTGGGAAAGCAGAGATCACCAGTGCTGTTGTGCCTGTGGATAGGCTGCAGGGGCACCGTAAAGACCAGCAAGATCTTTCAGGGCTGGCACCTTCCTTGTGGGAGAAGGAGCCAGACGTTTGCCTTTTCAGAAAAAGTTTCTGCCGAGAACGAGCACCGTGACATGCTGAGTCTCTGGGAAAGCAGAGATCCCCAGTGCTGTTGCGGCTAAAGATAGGCTGCAGAGGGATAGTGAAGACCTGCAAGAGCTTTCAGGGCTGGCAGCTTCCTTGTGGGAGAAGGAGCCAGACGTTTGCCTTTTCAGAAAAAGTTTCTGCCGAGAACGAGCACCGTGACATGCGGAGTCTCTGGGAAAGCAGAGATCCCCAGTGCTGTTGTGCCTGTGGATAGGCTGCAGGGGGAAGGTGAAGACCAGCAAGATCTTTCAGGGCTGGCACCTTCCTTGTGGGAGAAGGAGCCAGACGTTTGCCTTTTCAGAAAAAGTTTCTGCCGAGAACGAGCACCGTGACATGCTGAGTCTCTGGGAAAGCAGAGATCCCCAGTGCTGTTGCGGCTAAAGATAGGCTGCAGAGGGATAGTGAAGACCTGCAAGAGCTTTCAGGGCTGGCAGCTTCCTTGTGGGAGAAGGAGCCAGACGTTTGCCTTTTCAGAAAAAGTTTCTGCCAAGAACGAGCACCGTGACATGCGGAGTCTCTGGGAAAGCAGAGATCCCCAGTGCTGTTGCGGCTAAAGATAGGCTGCAGAGGGATAGTGAAGACCTGCAAGAGCTTTCAGGGCTGGCAGCTTCCTTGTGGGAGAAGGAGCCAGACGTTTGCCTTTTCAGAAAAAGTTTCTGCCGAGAACGAGCACCGTGACATGCTGAGTCTCTGGGAAAGCAGAGATCCCCAGTGCTGTTGTGCCTGTGGATAGGCTGCAGGGGCACCGTAAAGACCAGCAAGATCTTTCAGGGCTGGCACCTTCCTTGTGGGAGAAGGAGCCAGACGTTTGCCTTTTCAGAAAAAGTTTCTGCCGAGAATGAGCACCGTGACATGCTGAGTCTCTGGGAAAGCAGAGATCCCCAGTGCTGTTGCGGCTAAAGATAGGCTGCAGAGGGATAGTGAAGACCTGCAAGAGCTTTCAGGGCTGGCAGCTTCCTTGTGGGAGAAGGAGCCAGACGTTTGCCTTTTCAGAAAAAGTTTCTGCCGAGAACGAGCACCGTGACATGCGGAGTCTCTGGGAAAGCAGAGATCCCCAGTGCTGTTGTGCCTGTGGATAGGCTGCAGGGGCACCGTAAAGACCAGCAAGATCTTTCACGGCTGGCACCTTCCTTGTGGGAGAAGGAGCCAGACGTTTGCCTTTTCAGAAAAAGTTTCTGCCGAGAACGAGCACCGTGACATGCTGAGTGTCTGGGAAAGCAGAGATCCCCAGTGCTGTTGCGGCTAAAGATAGGCTGCAGAGGGATAGTGAAGACCAGCAAGAGCTTTCAGGGCTGGCACCTTCCTTGTGGGAGAAGGAGCCGAGGTTTGCCTTTTCAGAAAAAGTTTCTGCCGAGAACGAGCACCGTGACATGCTGAGTCTCTGGGAAAGCAGAGATCCCCAGTGCTGTTGCGGCTAAAGATAGGCTGCAGAGGGATAGTGAAGACCTGCAAGAGCTTTCCGGGCTGGCACCTTCCTTGTGGGAGAAGGAGCCAGACGTTTGCCTTTTCAGAAAAAGTTTCTGCCGAGAATGAGCACCGTGACATGCTGAGTCTCTGGGAAAGCACAGATCCCCAGTGCTGTTGCGGCTAAAGATAGGCTGCAGAGGGATAGTGAAGACCTGCAAGAGCTTTCAGGGCTGGCACCTTCCTTGTGGGAGAAGGAGCCAGACGTTTGCCTTTTCAGAAAAGGCTCTGCCGACAGCGAGCACCATGAGATGCTGAGTCTCTGGGAAAGCAGAGATCCCCAGTGCTGTTGTGCCTGTGGATAGGCTGCAGAGGGTAGTGAAGACCTGCAAGAGCTTTCAGGGCTGGCACCTTCCTTGTGGGAGAAGGAGCCAGACGTTTGCCTTTTCAGAAAAAGTTTCTGCCGAGAACGAGCACCGTGACATGCGGAGTGTCTGGGAAAGCAGAGATCCCCAGTGCTGTTGTGCCTGTGGATAGGCTGCAGGGGGACGGTGAAGACCAGCAAGATCTTTCACGGCTGGCACCTTCCTTGTGGAGAAGGAGCCAGACGTTTGCCTTTTCAGAAAAAGTTTCTGCCGAGAACGAGCACCATGACATGCTGAGTCTCTGGGAAAGCAGAGATCCCCAGTGCTGTTGCGGCTAAAGATAGGCTGCAGAGGGATAGTGAAGACCTGCAAGATCTTTCAGGGCTGGCACCTTCCTTGTGGGAGAAGGAGCCAGACGTTTGCCTTTTCAGAAAAAGTTTCTGCCGAGAACGAGCACCGTGACATGCTGAGTGTCTGGGAAAGCAGAGATCCCCAGTGCTGTTGCGGCTAAAGATAGGCTGCAGAGGGATAGTGAAGACCAGCAAGATCTTTCAGGGCTGGCACCTTCCTTGTGGGAGAAGGAGCCAGACGTTTTCCTTTTCAGAAAAAGTTTCTGCCGAGAACGACCACCGTGACATGCTGAGTCTCTGGGAAAGCAGAGATCCCCAGTGCTGTTGTGCCTGTGGATAGGCTGCAGGGGGACGGTGAAGACCAGCAAGATCTTTCAGGGCTGGCACCTTCCTTGTGGGAGAAGGAGCCAGACGTTTGCCTTTTCAGAAAAAGTTTCTGCCGAGAACGAGCACCGTGACATGCTGAGTCTCTGGGAAAGCAGAGATCCCCAGTGCTGTTGCGGCTAAAGATAGGCTGCAGAGGGATAGTGAAGACCTGCAAGAGCTTTCAGGGCTGGCAGCTTCCTTGTGGGAGAAGGAGCCAGACGTTTGCCTTTTCAGAAAAAGTTTCTGCCGAGAACGAGCACCGTGACATGCAGAGTCTCTGGGAAAGCACAGATCCCCAGTGCTGTTGCGGCTAAAGATAGGCTGCAGAGGGATACTGAAGAAGAGCAAGATCTTTCAGGGCTGGCACCTTCCTTGTGGGAGAAGGAGCCAGACGTTTGCCTTTTCAGAAAAAGTTTCTGCCGAGAACGAGCACCGTGACATGCTGAGTCTCTGGGAAAGCAGAGATCCCCAGTGCTGTTGTGCCTGTGGATAGGCTGCAGGGGCACCGTAAAGACCAGCAAGATCTTTCCGGGCTGGCACCTTCCTTGTGGGAGAAGGAGCCAGACGTTTGCCTTTTCAGAAAAAGTTTCTGCCGAGAATGAGCACCGTGACATGCTGAGTCTCTGGGAAAGCACAGATCCCCAGTGCTGTTGCGGCTAAAGATAGGCTGCAGAGGGATAGTGAAGACCTGCAAGAGCTTTCAGGGCTGGCACCTTCCTTGTGGGAGAAGGAGCCAGACGTTTGCCTTTTCAGAAAAGGCTCTGCCGACAGCGAGCACCATGAGATGCTGAGTCTCTGGGAAAGCAGAGATCCCCAGTGCTGTTGTGCCTGTGGATAGGCTGCAGAGGGTAGTGAAGACCTGCAAGAGCTTTCAGGGCTGGCACCTTCCTTGTGGGAGAAGGAGCCAGACGTTTGCCTTTTCAGAAAAAGTTTCTGCCGAGAACGAGCACCGTGACATGCGGAGTGTCTGGGAAAGCAGAGATCCCCAGTGCTGTTGTGCCTGTGGATAGGCTGCAGGGGGACGGTGAAGACCAGCAAGATCTTTCACGGCTGGCACCTTCCTTGTGGAGAAGGAGCCAGACGTTTGCCTTTTCAGAAAAAGTTTCTGCCGAGAACGAGCACCATGACATGCTGAGTCTCTGGGAAAGCAGAGATCCCCAGTGCTGTTGCGGCTAAAGATAGGCTGCAGAGGGATAGTGAAGACCTGCAAGATCTTTCAGGGCTGGCACCTTCCTTGTGGGAGAAGGAGCCAGACGTTTGCCTTTTCAGAAAAAGTTTCTGCCGAGAACGAGCACCGTGACATGCTGAGTGTCTGGGAAAGCAGAGATCCCCAGTGCTGTTGCGGCTAAAGATAGGCTGCAGAGGGATAGTGAAGACCAGCAAGATCTTTCAGGGCTGGCACCTTCCTTGTGGGAGAAGGAGCCAGACGTTTTCCTTTTCAGAAAAAGTTTCTGCCGAGAACGACCACCGTGACATGCTGAGTCTCTGGGAAAGCAGAGATCCCCAGTGCTGTTGTGCCTGTGGATAGGCTGCAGGGGGACGGTGAAGACCAGCAAGATCTTTCAGGGCTGGCACCTTCCTTGTGGGAGAAGGAGCCAGACGTTTGCCTTTTCAGAAAAAGTTTCTGCCGAGAACGAGCACCGTGACATGCTGAGTCTCTGGGAAAGCAGAGATCCCCAGTGCTGTTGCGGCTAAAGATAGGCTGCAGAGGGATAGTGAAGACCTGCAAGAGCTTTCAGGGCTGGCAGCTTCCTTGTGGGAGAAGGAGCCAGACGTTTGCCTTTTCAGAAAAAGTTTCTGCCGAGAACGAGCACCGTGACATGCAGAGTCTCTGGGAAAGCACAGATCCCCAGTGCTGTTGCGGCTAAAGATAGGCTGCAGAGGGATACTGAAGAAGAGCAAGATCTTTCAGGGCTGGCACCTTCCTTGTGGGAGAAGGAGCCAGACGTTTGCCTTTTCAGAAAAAGTTTCTGCCGAGAACGAGCACCGTGACATGCTGAGTCTCTGGGAAAGCAGAGATCCCCAGTGCTGTTGTGCCTGTGGATAGGCTGCAGGGGCACCGTAAAGACCAGCAAGATCTTTCAGGGCTGGCACCTTCCTTGTGGGAGAAGGAGCCAGACGTTTGCCTTTTCAGAAAAAGTTTCTGCCGAGAACGAGCACCGTGACATGCTGAGTCTCTGGGAAAGCAGAGATCCCCAGTGCTGTTGCGGCTAAAGATAGGCTGCAGAGGGATAGTGAAGACCTGCAAGAGCTTTCAGGGCTGGCAGCTTCCTTGTGGGAGAAGGAGCCAGACGTTTGCCTTTTCAGAAAAAGTTTCTGCCGAGAACGAGCACCGTGACATGCGGAGTCTCTGGGAAAGCAGAGATCCCCAGTGCTGTTGTGCCTGTGGATAGGCTGCAGGGGGAAGGTGAAGACCAGCAAGATCTTTCAGGGCTGGCACCTTCCTTGTGGGAGAAGGAGCCAGACGTTTGCCTTTTCAGAAAAAGTTTCTGCCGAGAACGAGCACCGTGACATGCTGAGTCTCTGGGAAAGCAGAGATCCCCAGTGCTGTTGCGGCTAAAGATAGGCTGCAGAGGGATAGTGAAGACCTGCAAGAGCTTTCCGGGCTGGCACCTTCCTTGTGGGAGAAGGAGCCAGACGTTTGCCTTTTCAGAAAAAGTTTCTGCCGAGAATGAGCACCGTGACATGCTGAGTCTCTGGGAAAGCACAGATCCCCAGTGCTGTTGCGGCTAAAGATAGGCTGCAGAGGGATAGTGAAGACCTGCAAGAGCTTTCAGGGCTGGCACCTTCCTTGTGGGAGAAGGAGCCAGACGTTTGCCTTTTCAGAAAAAGTTTCTGCCGAGAACGAGCACCGTGACATGCTGAGTCTCTGGGAAAGCAGAGATCCCCAGTGCTGTTGTGCCTGTGGATAGGCTGCAGGGGGACGGTGAAGACCCGCAAGATCTTTCAGGGCTGGCACCTTCCTTGTGGGAGAAGGAGCCAGACGTTTGCCTTTTCAGAAAAGGCTCTGCCGACAGCGAGCACCATGAGATGCTGAGTCTCTGGGAAAGCAGAAATCCCCAGTGCTGTTGTGCCTGTGGATAGGCTGCAGAGGGTAGTGAAGACCTGCAAGAGCTTTCAGGGCTGGCACCTTCCTTGTGGGAGAAGGAGCCAGACGTTTGCCTTTTCAGAAAAAGTTTCTGCCGAGAACGAGCACCGTGACATGCTGAGTGTCTGGGAAAGCAGAGATCCCCAGTGCTGTTGTGCCTGTGGATAGGCTGCAGGGGGACGGTGAAGACCAGCAAGATCTTTCACGGCTGGCACCTTCCTTGTGGGAGAAGGAGCCAGACGTTTGCCTTTTCAGAAAAAGTTTCTGCCGAGAACGAGCACCGTGACATGCTGAGTGTCTGGGAAAGCAGAGATCCCCAGTGCTGTTGCGGCTAAAGATAGGCTGCAGAGGGATAGTGAAGACCTGCAAGAGCTTTCAGGGCTGGCACCTTCCTTGTGGGAGAAGGAGCCAGACGTTTGCCTTTTCAGAAAAAGTTTCTGCCGAGAACGAGCACCGTGACATGCTGAGTCTGTGGGAAAGCAGAGATCCCCAGTGCTGTTGCGGCTAAAGATAGGCTGCAGAGGGATAGTGAAGACCTGCAAGAGCTTTCAGGGCTGGCACCTTCCTTGTGGGAGAAGGAGCCGAGGTTTGCCTTTTCAGAAAAAGTTTCTGCCGAGAACGAGCACCGTGACATGCTGAGTCTCTGGGAAAGCAGAGATCCCCAGTGCTGTTGTGCCTGTGGATAGGCTGCAGGGGGAAGGTGAAGACCAGCAAGATCTTTCAGGGCTGGCACCTTCCTTGTGGGAGAAGGAGCCAGACGTTTGCCTTTTCAGAAAAAGTTTCTGCCGAGAACGAGCACCGTGACATGCTGAGTCTCTGGGAAAGCAGAGATCCCCAGTGCTGTTGCGGCTAAAGATAGGCTGCAGAGGGATAGTGAAGACCTGCAAGATCTTTCAGGGCTGGCACCTTCCTTGTGGGAGAAGGAGCCAGACGTTTTCCTTTTCAGAAAAAGTTTCTGCCGAGAACGACCACCGTGACATGCTGAGTCTCTGGGAAAGCAGAGATCCCCAGTGCTGTTGTGCCTGTGGATAGGCTGCAGGGGGACGGTGAAGACCAGCAAGATCTTTCCGGGCTGGCACCTTCCTTGTGGGAGAAGGAGCCAGACGTTTGCCTTTTCAGAAAAAGTTTCTGCCGAGAACGAGCACCGTGACATGCGGAGTCTCTGGGAAAGCAGAGATCCCCAGTGCTGTTGCGGCTAAAGATAGGCTGCAGAGGGATAGTGAAGACCTGCAAGAGCTTTCAGGGCTGGCACCTTCCTTGTGGGAGAAGGAGCCAGACGTTTGCCTTTTCAGAAAAAGTTTCTGCCGAGAACGAGCACCGTGACATGCAGAGTCTCTGGGAAAGCACAGATCCCCAGTTCTGTTGCGGCTAAAGATAGGCTGCAGAGGGATACTGAAGAAGAGCAAGATCTTTCAGGGCTGGCACCTTCCTTGTGGGAGAAGGAGCCAGACGTTTGCCTTTTCAGAAAAAGTTTCTGCCGAGAACGAGCACCGTGACATGCTGAGTCTCTGGGAAAGCAGAGATCCCCAGTGCTGTTGTGCCTGTGGATAGGCTGCAGGGGCACCGTAAAGACCAGCAAGATCTTTCAGGGCTGGCACCTTCCTTGTGGGAGAAGGAGCCAGACGTTTGCCTTTTCAGAAAAAGTTTCTGCCGAGAATGAGCACCGTGACATGCTGAGTCTCTGGGAAAGCACAGATCCCCAGTGCTGTTGCGGCTAAAGATAGGCTGCAGAGGGATAGTGAAGACCTGCAAGAGCTTTCAGGGCTGGCACCTTCCTTGTGGGAGAAGGAGCCAGACGTTTGCCTTTTCAGAAAAAGTTTCTGCCGAGAACGAGCACCGTGACATGCTGAGTCTCTGGGAAAGCAGAGATCCCCAGAGCTGTTGTGCCTGTGGATAGGCTGCAGGGGGACGGTGAAGACCCGCAAGATCTTTCAGGGCTGGCACCTTCCTTGTGGGAGAAGGAGCCAGACGTTTGCCTTTTCAGAAAAGGCTCTGCCGACAGCGAGCACCATGAGATGCTGAGTCTCTGGGAAAGCAGAAATCCCCAGTGCTGTTGTGCCTGTGGATAGGCTGCAGAGGGTAGTGAAGACCTGCAAGAGCTTTCAGGGCTGGCACCTTCCTTGTGGGAGAAGGAGCCAGACGTTTGCCTTTTCAGAAAAAGTTTCTGCCGAGAACGAGCACCGTGACATGCTGAGTGTCTGGGAAAGCAGAGATCCCCAGTGCTGTTGTGCCTGTGGATAGGCTGCAGGGGGACGGTGAAGACCAGCAAGATCTTTCACGGCTGGCACCTTCCTTGTGGGAGAAGGAGCCAGACGTTTGCCTTTTCAGAAAAAGTTTCTGCCGAGAACGAGCACCGTGACATGCTGAGTCTCTGGGAAAGCAGAGATCCCCAGTGCTGTTGCGGCTAAAGATAGGCTGCAGAGGGATAGTGAAGACCAGCAAGAGCTTTCAGGGCTGGCACCTTCCTTGTGGGAGAAGGAGCCAGACGTTTGCCTTTTCAGAAAAAGTTTCTGCCGAGAACGAGCACCGTGACATGCTGAGTCTGTGGGAAAGCAGAGATCCCCAGTGCTGTTGCGGCTAAAGATAGGCTGCAGAGGGATAGTGAAGACCTGCAAGAGCTTTCAGGGCTGGCACCTTCCTTGTGGGAGAAGGAGCCGAGGTTTGCCTTTTCAGAAAAAGTTTCTGCCGAGAACGAGCACCGTGACATGCTGAGTCTCTGGGAAAGCAGAGATCCCCAGTGCTGTTGTGCCTGTGGATAGGCTGCAGGGGGAAGGTGAAGACCAGCAAGATCTTTCAGGGCTGGCACCTTCCTTGTGGGAGAAGGAGCCAGACGTTTGCCTTTTCAGAAAAAGTTTCTGCCGAGAACGAGCACCGTGACATGCTGAGTCTCTGGGAAAGCAGAGATCCCCAGTGCTGTTGCGGCTAAAGATAGGCTGCAGAGGGATAGTGAAGACCTGCAAGATCTTTCAGGGCTGGCACCTTCCTTGTGGGAGAAGGAGCCAGACGTTTTCCTTTTCAGAAAAAGTTTCTGCCGAGAACGACCACCGTGACATGCTGAGTCTCTGGGAAAGCAGAGATCCCCAGTGCTGTTGTGCCTGTGGATAGGCTGCAGGGGGACGGTGAAGACCAGCAAGATCTTTCCGGGCTGGCACCTTCCTTGTGGGAGAAGGAGCCAGACGTTTGCCTTTTCAGAAAAAGTTTCTGCCGAGAACGAGCACCGTGACATGCGGAGTCTCTGGGAAAGCAGAGATCCCCAGTGCTGTTGCGGCTAAAGATAGGCTGCAGAGGGATAGTGAAGACCTGCAAGAGCTTTCAGGGCTGGCACCTTCCTTGTGGGAGAAGGAGCCAGACGTTTGCCTTTTCAGAAAAAGTTTCTGCCGAGAACGAGCACCGTGACATGCAGAGTCTCTGGGAAAGCACAGATCCCCAGTTCTGTTGCGGCTAAAGATAGGCTGCAGAGGGATACTGAAGAAGAGCAAGATCTTTCAGGGCTGGCACCTTCCTTGTGGGAGAAGGAGCCAGACGTTTGCCTTTTCAGAAAAAGTTTCTGCCGAGAACGAGCACCGTGACATGCTGAGTCTCTGGGAAAGCAGAGATCCCCAGTGCTGTTGTGCCTGTGGATAGGCTGCAGGGGCACCGTAAAGACCAGCAAGATCTTTCAGGGCTGGCACCTTCCTTGTGGGAGAAGGAGCCAGACGTTTGCCTTTTCAGAAAAAGTTTCTGCCGAGAACGAGCACCGTGACATGCTGAGTCTCTGGGAAAGCAGAGATCCCCAGTGCTGTTGCGGCTAAAGATAGGCTGCAGAGGGATAGTGAAGACCTGCAAGAGCTTTCAGGGCTGGCAGCTTCCTTGTGGGAGAAGGAGCCAGACGTTTGCCTTTTCAGAAAAAGTTTCTGCCGAGAACGAGCACCGTGACATGCGGAGTCTCTGGGAAAGCAGAGATCCCCAGTGCTGTTGTGCCTGTGGATAGGCTGCAGGGGCACCGTAAAGACCAGCAAGATCTTTCACGGCTGGCACCTTCCTTGTGGGAGAAGGAGCCAGACGTTTGCCTTTTCAGAAAAAGTTTCTGCCGAGAACGAGCACCGTGACATGCTGAGTGTCTGGGAAAGCAGAGATCCCCAGTGCTGTTGCGGCTAAAGATAGGCTGCAGAGGGATAGTGAAGACCAGCAAGAGCTTTCAGGGCTGGCACCTTCCTTGTGGGAGAAGGAGCCAGACGTTTGCCTTTCCAGAAAAAGTTTCTGCCGAGAACGAGCACCGTGACATGCTGAGTCTCTGGGAAAGCAGAGATCCCCAGTGCTGTTGTGCCTGTGGATAGGCTGCAGGGGCACCGTAAAGACCAGCAAGATCTTTCACGGCTGGCACCTTCCTTGTGGGAGAAGGAGCCAGACGTTTGCCTTTTCAGAAAAAGTTTCTGCCGAGAACGAGCACCGTGACATGCTGAGTGTCTGGGAAAGCAGAGATCCCCAGTGCTGTTGCGGCTAAAGATAGGCTGCAGAGGGATAGTGAAGACCAGCAAGAGCTTTCAGGGCTGGCACCTTCCTTGTGGGAGAAGGAGCCAGACGTTTGCCTTTCCAGAAAAAGTTTCTGCCGAGAACGAGCACCGTGACATGCTGAGTCTCTGGGAAAGCAGAGATCCCCAGTGCTGTTGTGCCTGTGGATAGGCTGCAGGGGGAAGGTGAAGACCAGCAAGATCTTTCAGGGCTGGCACCTTCCTTGTGGGAGAAGGAGCCAGACGTTTGCCTTTTCAGAAAAAGTTTCTGCCGAGAACGAGCACCGTGACATGCTGAGTCTCTGGGAAAGCAGAGATCCCCAGTGCTGTTGCGGCTAAAGATAGGCTGCAGAGGGATAGTGAAGACCTGCAAGAGCTTTCAGGGCTGGCAGCTTCCTTGTGGGAGAAGGAGCCAGACGTTTGCCTTTTCAGAAAAAGTTTCTGCCGAGAACGAGCACCGTGACATGCTGAGTCTCTGGGAAAGCAGAGATCCCCAGAGCTGTTGTGCCTGTGGATAGGCTGCAGGGGGACGGTGAAGACCAGCAAGATCTTTCAGGGCTGGCACCTTCCTTGTGGGAGAAGGAGCCAGACGTTTGCCTTTTCAGAAAAGGCTCTGCCGACAGCGAGCACCATGAGATGCTGAGTCTCTGGGAAAGCAGAGATCCCCAGTGCTGTTGTGCCTGTGGATAGGCTGCAGAGGGTAGTGAAGACCTGCAAGAGCTTTCAGGGCTGGCACCTTCCTTGTGGGAGAAGGAGCCAGACGTTTGCCTTTTCAGAAAAAGTTTCTGCCGAGAACGAGCACCGTGACATGCTGAGTCTCTGGGAAAGCAGAGATCCCCAGTGCTGTTGCGGCTAAAGATAGGCTGCAGAGGGATAGTGAAGACCTGCAAGATCTTTCAGGGCTGGCACCTTCCTTGTGGGAGAAGGAGCCAGACGTTTGCCTTTTCAGAAAAAGTTTCTGCCGAGAACGAGCACCGTGACATGCTGAGTCTCTGGGAAAGCAGAGATCCCCAGTGCTGTTGTGCCTGTGGATAGGCTGCAGGGGCACCGTAAAGACCAGCAAGATCTTTCAGGGCTGGCACCTTCCTTGTGGGAGAAGGAGCCAGACGTTTGCCTTTTCAGAAAAAGTTTCTGCCGAGAACGAGCACCGTGACATGCTGAGTCTCTGGGAAAGCAGAGATCCCCAGTGCTGTTGCGGCTAAAGATAGGCTGCAGAGGGATAGTGAAGACCTGCAAGAGCTTTCAGGGCTGGCAGCTTCCTTGTGGGAGAAGGAGCCAGACGTTTGCCTTTTCAGAAAAAGTTTCTGCCGAGAACGAGCACCGTGACATGCGGAGTCTCTGGGAAAGCAGAGATCCCCAGTGCTGTTGTGCCTGTGGATAGGCTGCAGGGGCACCGTAAAGACCAGCAAGATCTTTCACGGCTGGCACCTTCCTTGTGGGAGAAGGAGCCAGACGTTTGCCTTTTCAGAAAAAGTTTCTGCCGAGAACGAGCACCGTGACATGCTGAGTGTCTGGGAAAGCAGAGATCCCCAGTGCTGTTGCGGCTAAAGATAGGCTGCAGAGGGATAGTGAAGACCAGCAAGAGCTTTCAGGGCTGGCACCTTCCTTGTGGGAGAAGGAGCCGAGGTTTGCCTTTTCAGAAAAAGTTTCTGCCGAGAACGAGCACCGTGACATGCTGAGTCTCTGGGAAAGCAGAGATCCCCAGTGCTGTTGTGCCTGTGGATAGGCTGCAGGGGGAAGGTGAAGACCAGCAAGATCTTTCAGGGCTGGCACCTTCCTTGTGGGAGAAGGAGCCAGACGTTTGCCTTTTCAGAAAAAGTTTCTGCCGAGAACGAGCACCGTGACATGCTGAGTCTCTGGGAAAGCAGAGATCCCCAGTGCTGTTGCGGCTAAAGATAGGCTGCAGAGGGATAGTGAAGACCTGCAAGAGCTTTCCGGGCTGGCACCTTCCTTGTGGGAGAAGGAGCCAGACGTTTGCCTTTTCAGAAAAAGTTTCTGCCGAGAATGAGCACCGTGACATGCTGAGTCTCTGGGAAAGCACAGATCCCCAGTGCTGTTGCGGCTAAAGATAGGCTGCAGAGGGATAGTGAAGACCTGCAAGAGCTTTCAGGGCTGGCACCTTCCTTGTGGGAGAAGGAGCCAGACGTTTGCCTTTTCAGAAAAAGTTTCTGCCGAGAACGAGCACCGTGACATGCTGAGTCTCTGGGAAAGCAGAGATCCCCAGAGCTGTTGTGCCTGTGGATAGGCTGCAGGGGGACGGTGAAGACCAGCAAGATCTTTCAGGGCTGGCACCTTCCTTGTGGGAGAAGGAGCCAGACGTTTGCCTTTTCAGAAAAGGCTCTGCCGACAGCGAGCACCATGAGATGCTGAGTCTCTGGGAAAGCAGAGATCCCCAGTGCTGTTGTGCCTGTGGATAGGCTGCAGAGGGTAGTGAAGACCTGCAAGAGCTTTCAGGGCTGGCACCTTCCTTGTGGGAGAAGGAGCCAGACGTTTGCCTTTTCAGAAAAAGTTTCTGCCGAGAACGAGCACCGTGACATGCTGAGTCTCTGGGAAAGCAGAGATCCCCAGTGCTGTTGCGGCTAAAGATAGGCTGCAGAGGGATAGTGAAGACCTGCAAGAGCTTTCAGGGCTGGCACCTTCCTTGTGGGAGAAGGAGCCAGACGTTTGCCTTTTCAGAAAAAGTTTCTGCCGAGAACGAGCACCGTGACATGCTGAGTCTCTGGGAAAGCAGAGATCCCCAGTGCTGTTGCGGCTAAAGATAGGCTGCAGAGGGATAGTGAAGACCTGCAAGAGCTTTCAGGGCTGGCACCTTCCTTGTGGGAGAAGGAGCCAGACGTTTGCCTTTTCAGAAAAAGTTTCTGCCGAGAACGAGCACCGTGACATGCTGAGTCTCTGGGAAAGCAGAGATCCCCAGTGCTGTTGTGCCTGTGGATAGGCTGCAGGGGCACCGTAAAGACCAGCAAGATCTTTCAGGGCTGGCACCTTCCTTGTGGGAGAAGGAGCCAGACGTTTGCCTTTTCAGAAAAAGTTTCTGCCGAGAACGAGCACCGTGACATGCTGAGTCTCTGGGAAAGCAGAGATCCCCAGTGCTGTTGCGGCTAAAGATAGGCTGCAGAGGGATAGTGAAGACCTGCAAGAGCTTTCAGGGCTGGCAGCTTCCTTGTGGGAGAAGGAGCCAGACGTTTGCCTTTTCAGAAAAAGTTTCTGCCGAGAACGAGCACCGTGACATGCGGAGTCTCTGGGAAAGCAGAGATCCCCAGTGCTGTTGTGCCTGTGGATAGGCTGCAGGGGGACGGTGAAGACCAGCAAGATCTTTCACGGCTGGCACCTTCCTTGTGGGAGAAGGAGCCAGACGTTTGCCTTTTCAGAAAAAGTTTCTGCCGAGAACGAGCACCGTGACATGCTGAGTGTCTGGGAAAGCAGAGATCCCCAGTGCTGTTGCGGCTAAAGATAGGCTGCAGAGGGATAGTGAAGACCAGCAAGAGCTTTCAGGGCTGGCACCTTCCTTGTGGGAGAAGGAGCCGAGGTTTGCCTTTTCAGAAAAAGTTTCTGCCGAGATCGAGCACCGTGACATGCTGAGTCTCTGGGAAAGCAGAGATCCCCAGTGCTGTTGTGCCTGTGGATAGGCTGCAGGGGGAAGGTGAAGACCAGCAAGATCTTTCAGGGCTGGCACCTTCCTTGTGGGAGAAGGAGCCAGACGTTTGCCTTTTCAGAAAAAGTTTCTGCCGAGAACGAGCACCGTGACATGCTGAGTCTCTGGGAAAGCAGAGATCCCCAGTGCTGTTGCGGCTAAAGATAGGCTGCAGAGGGATAGTGAAGACCTGCAAGAGCTTTCCGGGCTGGCACCTTCCTTGTGGGAGAAGGAGCCAGACGTTTGCCTTTTCAGAAAAAGTTTCTGCCGAGAACGAGCACCGTGACATGCTGAGTCTCTGGGAAAGCACAGATCCCCAGTGCTGTTGTGCCTGTGGATAGGCTGCAGGGGGACGGTGAAGACCAGCAAGATCTTTCAGGGCTGGCACCTTCCTTGTGGGAGAAGGAGCCAGACGTTTGCCTTTTCAGAAAAGGCTCTGCCGACAGCGAGCACCATGAGATGCTGAGTCTCTGGGAAAGCAGAGATCCCCAGTGCTGTTGTGCCTGTGGATAGGCTGCAGAGGGTAGTGAAGACCTGCAAGAGCTTTCAGGGCTGGCACCTTCCTTGTGGGAGAAGGAGCCAGACGTTTGCCTTTTCAGAAAAAGTTTCTGCCGAGAACGAGCACCGTGACATGCTGAGTCTCTGGGAAAGCAGAGATCCCCAGTGCTGTTGCGGCTAAAGATAGGCTGCAGAGGGATAGTGAAGACCTGCAAGAGCTTTCAGGGCTGGCACCTTCCTTGTGGGAGAAAGAGCCAGACGTTTGCCTTTTCAGAAAAAGTTTCTGCCGAGAACGAGCACCGTGACATGCTGAGTCTCTGGGAAAGCAGAGATCCCCAGTGCTGTTGCGGCTAAAGATAGGCTGCAGAGGGATAGTGAAGACCTGCAAGAGCTTTCAGGGCTGGCACCTTCCTTGTGGGAGAAGGAGCCAGACGTTTGCCTTTTCAGAAAAAGTTTCTGCCGAGAACGAGCACCGTGACATGCTGAGTGTCTGGGAAAGCAGAGATCCCCAGTGCTGTTGCGGCTAAAGATAGGCTGCAGAGGGATAGTGAAGACCAGCAAGATCTTTCAGGGCTGGCACCTTCCTTGTGGGAGAAGGAGCCAGACGTTTGCCTTTTCAGAAAAAGTTTCTGCCGAGAACGACCACCGTGACATGCTGAGTCTCTGGGAAAGCAGAGATCCCCAGTGCTGTTGTGCCTGTGGATAGGCTGCAGGGGGACGGTGAAGACCAGCAAGATCTTTCAGGGCTGGCACCTTCCTTGTGGGAGAAGGAGCCAGACGTTTGCCTTTTCAGAAAAAGTTTCTGCCGAGAACGAGCACCGTGACATGCAGAGTCTCTGGGAAAGCACAGATCCCCAGTTCTGTTGCGGCTAAAGATAGGCTGCAGAGGGATACTGAAGAAGAGCAAGATCTTTCAGGGCTGGCACCTTCCTTGTGGGAGAAGGAGCCAGACGTTTGCCTTTTCAGAAAAAGTTTCTGCCGAGAACGAGCACCGTGACATGCTGAGTCTCTGGGAAAGCAGAGATCCCCAGTGCTGTTGTGCCTGTGGATAGGCTGCAGGGGCACCGTAAAGACCAGCAAGATCTTTCAGGGCTGGCACCTTCCTTGTGGGAGAAGGAGCCAGACGTTTGCCTTTTCAGAAAAAGTTTCTGCCGAGAACGAGCACCGTGACATGCTGAGTCTCTGGGAAAGCAGAGATCCCCAGTGCTGTTGCGGCTAAAGATAGGCTGCAGAGGGATAGTGAAGACCTGCAAGAGCTTTCAGGGCTGGCACCTTCCTTGTGGGAGAAGGAGCCAGACGTTTGCCTTTTCAGAAAAAGTTTCTGCCGAGAACGAGCACCGTGACATGCGGAGTCTCTGGGAAAGCAGAGATCCCCAGTGCTGTTGCGGCTAAAGATAGGCTGCAGAGGGATACTGAAGAAGAGCAAAATCGTTCAGGGCTGGCGCCTTCCTTGTGGGAGAAGTAGCCAGACGTTTGCCTTTTCAGAAAAAGTTTCTGCCGAGAACGAGCACCGTGACATGCTGAGTCTCTGGGAAAGCAGAGATCCCCAGTGCTGTTGCGGCTAAAGATAGGCTGCAGAGGGATAGTGAAGACCTGCAAGAGCTTTCCGGGCTGGCACCTTCCTTGTGGGAGAAGGAGCCAGACGTTTGCCTTTTCAGAAAAAGTTTCTGCCGAGAATGAGCACCGTGACATGCTGAGTCTCTGGGAAAGCACAGATCCCCAGTGCTGTTGCGGCTAAAGATAGGCTGCAGAGGGATAGTGAAGACCTGCAAGATCTTTCAGGGCTGGCACCTTCCTTGTGGGAGAAGGAGCCAGACGTTTGCCTTTTCAGAAAAGGCTCTGCCGACAGCGAGCACCATGAGATGCTGAGTCTCTGGGAAAGCAGAGATCCCCAGTGCTGTTGTGCCTGTGGATAGGCTGCAGAGGGTAGTGAAGACCTGCAAGAGCTTTCAGGGCTGGCACCTTCCTTGTGGGAGAAGGAGCCAGACGTTTGCCTTTTCAGAAAAAGTTTCTGCCGAGAACGAGCACCGTGACATGCGGAGTGTCTGGGAAAGCAGAGATCCCCAGTGCTGTTGTGCCTGTGGATAGGCTGCAGGGGGACGGTGAAGACCAGCAAGATCTTTCACGGCTGGCACCTTCCTTGTGGAGAAGGAGCCAGACGTTTGCCTTTTCAGAAAAAGTTTCTGCCGAGAACGAGCACCATGACATGCTGAGTCTCTGGGAAAGCAGAGATCCCCAGTGCTGTTGCGGCTAAAGATAGGCTGCAGAGGGATAGTGAAGACCTGCAAGATCTTTCAGGGCTGGCACCTTCCTTGTGGGAGAAGGAGCCAGACGTTTGCCTTTTCAGAAAAAGTTTCTGCCGAGAACGAGCACCGTGACATGCTGAGTGTCTGGGAAAGCAGAGATCCCCAGTGCTGTTGCGGCTAAAGATAGGCTGCAGAGGGATAGTGAAGACCAGCAAGATCTTTCAGGGCTGGCACCTTCCTTGTGGGAGAAGGAGCCAGACGTTTTCCTTTTCAGAAAAAGTTTCTGCCGAGAACGACCACCGTGACATGCTGAGTCTCTGGGAAAGCAGAGATCCCCAGTGCTGTTGTGCCTGTGGATAGGCTGCAGGGGGACGGTGAAGACCAGCAAGATCTTTCAGGGCTGGCACCTTCCTTGTGGGAGAAGGAGCCAGACGTTTGCCTTTTCAGAAAAAGTTTCTGCCGAGAACGAGCACCGTGACATGCTGAGTCTCTGGGAAAGCAGAGATCCCCAGTGCTGTTGCGGCTAAAGATAGGCTGCAGAGGGATAGTGAAGACCTGCAAGAGCTTTCAGGGCTGGCAGCTTCCTTGTGGGAGAAGGAGCCAGACGTTTGCCTTTTCAGAAAAAGTTTCTGCCGAGAACGAGCACCGTGACATGCAGAGTCTCTGGGAAAGCACAGATCCCCAGTGCTGTTGCGGCTAAAGATAGGCTGCAGAGGGATACTGAAGAAGAGCAAGATCTTTCAGGGCTGGCACCTTCCTTGTGGGAGAAGGAGCCAGACGTTTGCCTTTTCAGAAAAAGTTTCTGCCGAGAACGAGCACCGTGACATGCTGAGTCTCTGGGAAAGCAGAGATCCCCAGTGCTGTTGTGCCTGTGGATAGGCTGCAGGGGCACCGTAAAGACCAGCAAGATCTTTCAGGGCTGGCACCTTCCTTGTGGGAGAAGGAGCCAGACGTTTGCCTTTTCAGAAAAAGTTTCTGCCGAGAACGAGCACCGTGACATGCTGAGTCTCTGGGAAAGCAGAGATCCCCAGTGCTGTTGTGCCTGTGGATAGGCTGCAGAGGGTAGTGAAGACCTGCAAGAGCTTTCAGGGCTGGCACCTTCCTTGTGGGAGAAGGAGCCAGACGTTTGCCTTTTCAGAAAAAGTTTCTGCCGAGAACGAGCACCGTGACATGCTGAGTCTCTGGGAAAGCAGAGATCCCCAGTGCTGTTGTGCCTGTGGATAGGCTGCAGGGGGAAGGTGAAGACCAGCAAGATCTTTCAGGGCTGGCACCTTCCTTGTGGGAGAAGGAGCCAGACGTTTGCCTTTTCAGAAAAAGTTTCTGCCGAGAACGAGCACCGTGACATGCTGAGTCTCTGGGAAAGCAGAGATCCCCAGTGCTGTTGCGGCTAAAGATAGGCTGCAGAGGGATAGTGAAGACCTGCAAGAGCTTTCCGGGCTGGCACCTTCCTTGTGGGAGAAGGAGCCAGACGTTTGCCTTTTCAGAAAAAGTTTCTGCCGAGAATGAGCACCGTGACATGCTGAGTCTCTGGGAAAGCACAGATCCCCAGTGCTGTTGCGGCTAAAGATAGGCTGCAGAGGGATAGTGAAGACCTGCAAGAGCTTTCAGGGCTGGCACCTTCCTTGTGGGAGAAGGAGCCAGACGTTTGCCTTTTCAGAAAAAGTTTCTGCCGAGAACGAGCACCGTGACATGCTGAGTCTCTGGGAAAGCAGAGATCCCCAGAGCTGTTGTGCCTGTGGATAGGCTGCAGGGGGACGGTGAAGACCCGCAAGATCTTTCAGGGCTGGCACCTTCCTTGTGGGAGAAGGAGCCAGACGTTTGCCTTTTCAGAAAAGGCTCTGCCGACAGCGAGCACCATGAGATGCTGAGTCTCTGGGAAAGCAGAAATCCCCAGTGCTGTTGTGCCTGTGGATAGGCTGCAGAGGGTAGTGAAGACCTGCAAGAGCTTTCAGGGCTGGCACCTTCCTTGTGGGAGAAGGAGCCAGACGTTTGCCTTTTCAGAAAAAGTTTCTGCCGAGAACGAGCACCGTGACATGCTGAGTGTCTGGGAAAGCAGAGATCCCCAGTGCTGTTGTGCCTGTGGATAGGCTGCAGGGGGACGGTGAAGACCAGCAAGATCTTTCACGGCTGGCACCTTCCTTGTGGGAGAAGGAGCCAGACGTTTGCCTTTTCAGAAAAAGTTTCTGCCGAGAACGAGCACCGTGACATGCTGAGTGTCTGGGAAAGCAGAGATCCCCAGTGCTGTTGCGGCTAAAGATAGGCTGCAGAGGGATAGTGAAGACCAGCAAGAGCTTTCAGGGCTGGCACCTTCCTTGTGGGAGAAGGAGCCAGACGTTTGCCTTTTCAGAAAAAGTTTCTGCCGAGAACGAGCACCGTGACATGCTGAGTCTGTGGGAAAGCAGAGATCCCCAGTGCTGTTGCGGCTAAAGATAGGCTGCAGAGGGATAGTGAAGACCTGCAAGAGCTTTCAGGGCTGGCACCTTCCTTGTGGGAGAAGGAGCCGAGGTTTGCCTTTTCAGAAAAAGTTTCTGCCGAGAACGAGCACCGTGACATGCTGAGTCTCTGGGAAAGCAGAGATCCCCAGTGCTGTTGTGCCTGTGGATAGGCTGCAGGGGGAAGGTGAAGACCAGCAAGATCTTTCAGGGCTGGCACCTTCCTTGTGGGAGAAGGAGCCAGACGTTTGCCTTTTCAGAAAAAGTTTCTGCCGAGAACGAGCACCGTGACATGCTGAGTCTCTGGGAAAGCAGAGATCCCCAGTGCTGTTGCGGCTAAAGATAGGCTGCAGAGGGATAGTGAAGACCTGCAAGATCTTTCAGGGCTGGCACCTTCCTTGTGGGAGAAGGAGCCAGACGTTTTCCTTTTCAGAAAAAGTTTCTGCCGAGAACGACCACCGTGACATGCTGAGTCTCTGGGAAAGCAGAGATCCCCAGTGCTGTTGTGCCTGTGGATAGGCTGCAGGGGGACGGTGAAGACCAGCAAGATCTTTCCGGGCTGGCACCTTCCTTGTGGGAGAAGGAGCCAGACGTTTGCCTTTTCAGAAAAAGTTTCTGCCGAGAACGAGCACCGTGACATGCGGAGTCTCTGGGAAAGCAGAGATCCCCAGTGCTGTTGCGGCTAAAGATAGGCTGCAGAGGGATAGTGAAGACCTGCAAGAGCTTTCAGGGCTGGCACCTTCCTTGTGGGAGAAGGAGCCAGACGTTTGCCTTTTCAGAAAAAGTTTCTGCCGAGAACGAGCACCGTGACATGCAGAGTCTCTGGGAAAGCACAGATCCCCAGTTCTGTTGCGGCTAAAGATAGGCTGCAGAGGGATACTGAAGAAGAGCAAGATCTTTCAGGGCTGGCACCTTCCTTGTGGGAGAAGGAGCCAGACGTTTGCCTTTTCAGAAAAAGTTTCTGCCGAGAACGAGCACCGTGACATGCTGAGTCTCTGGGAAAGCAGAGATCCCCAGTGCTGTTGTGCCTGTGGATAGGCTGCAGGGGCACCGTAAAGACCAGCAAGATCTTTCAGGGCTGGCACCTTCCTTGTGGGAGAAGGAGCCAGACGTTTGCCTTTTCAGAAAAAGTTTCTGCCGAGAATGAGCACCGTGACATGCTGAGTCTCTGGGAAAGCACAGATCCCCAGTGCTGTTGCGGCTAAAGATAGGCTGCAGAGGGATAGTGAAGACCTGCAAGAGCTTTCAGGGCTGGCACCTTCCTTGTGGGAGAAGGAGCCAGACGTTTGCCTTTTCAGAAAAAGTTTCTGCCGAGAACGAGCACCGTGACATGCTGAGTCTCTGGGAAAGCAGAGATCCCCAGAGCTGTTGTGCCTGTGGATAGGCTGCAGGGGGACGGTGAAGACCCGCAAGATCTTTCAGGGCTGGCACCTTCCTTGTGGGAGAAGGAGCCAGACGTTTGCCTTTTCAGAAAAGGCTCTGCCGACAGCGAGCACCATGAGATGCTGAGTCTCTGGGAAAGCAGAAATCCCCAGTGCTGTTGTGCCTGTGGATAGGCTGCAGAGGGTAGTGAAGACCTGCAAGAGCTTTCAGGGCTGGCACCTTCCTTGTGGGAGAAGGAGCCAGACGTTTGCCTTTTCAGAAAAAGTTTCTGCCGAGAACGAGCACCGTGACATGCTGAGTGTCTGGGAAAGCAGAGATCCCCAGTGCTGTTGTGCCTGTGGATAGGCTGCAGGGGGACGGTGAAGACCAGCAAGATCTTTCACGGCTGGCACCTTCCTTGTGGGAGAAGGAGCCAGACGTTTGCCTTTTCAGAAAAAGTTTCTGCCGAGAACGAGCACCGTGACATGCTGAGTCTCTGGGAAAGCAGAGATCCCCAGTGCTGTTGCGGCTAAAGATAGGCTGCAGAGGGATAGTGAAGACCAGCAAGAGCTTTCAGGGCTGGCACCTTCCTTGTGGGAGAAGGAGCCAGACGTTTGCCTTTTCAGAAAAAGTTTCTGCCGAGAACGAGCACCGTGACATGCTGAGTCTGTGGGAAAGCAGAGATCCCCAGTGCTGTTGCGGCTAAAGATAGGCTGCAGAGGGATAGTGAAGACCTGCAAGAGCTTTCAGGGCTGGCACCTTCCTTGTGGGAGAAGGAGCCGAGGTTTGCCTTTTCAGAAAAAGTTTCTGCCGAGAACGAGCACCGTGACATGCTGAGTCTCTGGGAAAGCAGAGATCCCCAGTGCTGTTGTGCCTGTGGATAGGCTGCAGGGGGAAGGTGAAGACCAGCAAGATCTTTCAGGGCTGGCACCTTCCTTGTGGGAGAAGGAGCCAGACGTTTGCCTTTTCAGAAAAAGTTTCTGCCGAGAACGAGCACCGTGACATGCTGAGTCTCTGGGAAAGCAGAGATCCCCAGTGCTGTTGCGGCTAAAGATAGGCTGCAGAGGGATAGTGAAGACCTGCAAGATCTTTCAGGGCTGGCACCTTCCTTGTGGGAGAAGGAGCCAGACGTTTTCCTTTTCAGAAAAAGTTTCTGCCGAGAACGACCACCGTGACATGCTGAGTCTCTGGGAAAGCAGAGATCCCCAGTGCTGTTGTGCCTGTGGATAGGCTGCAGGGGGACGGTGAAGACCAGCAAGATCTTTCCGGGCTGGCACCTTCCTTGTGGGAGAAGGAGCCAGACGTTTGCCTTTTCAGAAAAAGTTTCTGCCGAGAACGAGCACCGTGACATGCGGAGTCTCTGGGAAAGCAGAGATCCCCAGTGCTGTTGCGGCTAAAGATAGGCTGCAGAGGGATAGTGAAGACCTGCAAGAGCTTTCAGGGCTGGCACCTTCCTTGTGGGAGAAGGAGCCAGACGTTTGCCTTTTCAGAAAAAGTTTCTGCCGAGAACGAGCACCGTGACATGCAGAGTCTCTGGGAAAGCACAGATCCCCAGTTCTGTTGCGGCTAAAGATAGGCTGCAGAGGGATACTGAAGAAGAGCAAGATCTTTCAGGGCTGGCACCTTCCTTGTGGGAGAAGGAGCCAGACGTTTGCCTTTTCAGAAAAAGTTTCTGCCGAGAACGAGCACCGTGACATGCTGAGTCTCTGGGAAAGCAGAGATCCCCAGTGCTGTTGTGCCTGTGGATAGGCTGCAGGGGCACCGTAAAGACCAGCAAGATCTTTCAGGGCTGGCACCTTCCTTGTGGGAGAAGGAGCCAGACGTTTGCCTTTTCAGAAAAAGTTTCTGCCGAGAACGAGCACCGTGACATGCTGAGTCTCTGGGAAAGCAGAGATCCCCAGTGCTGTTGCGGCTAAAGATAGGCTGCAGAGGGATAGTGAAGACCTGCAAGAGCTTTCAGGGCTGGCAGCTTCCTTGTGGGAGAAGGAGCCAGACGTTTGCCTTTTCAGAAAAAGTTTCTGCCGAGAACGAGCACCGTGACATGCGGAGTCTCTGGGAAAGCAGAGATCCCCAGTGCTGTTGTGCCTGTGGATAGGCTGCAGGGGCACCGTAAAGACCAGCAAGATCTTTCACGGCTGGCACCTTCCTTGTGGGAGAAGGAGCCAGACGTTTGCCTTTTCAGAAAAAGTTTCTGCCGAGAACGAGCACCGTGACATGCTGAGTGTCTGGGAAAGCAGAGATCCCCAGTGCTGTTGCGGCTAAAGATAGGCTGCAGAGGGATAGTGAAGACCAGCAAGAGCTTTCAGGGCTGGCACCTTCCTTGTGGGAGAAGGAGCCAGACGTTTGCCTTTCCAGAAAAAGTTTCTGCCGAGAACGAGCACCGTGACATGCTGAGTCTCTGGGAAAGCAGAGATCCCCAGTGCTGTTGTGCCTGTGGATAGGCTGCAGGGGCACCGTAAAGACCAGCAAGATCTTTCACGGCTGGCACCTTCCTTGTGGGAGAAGGAGCCAGACGTTTGCCTTTTCAGAAAAAGTTTCTGCCGAGAACGAGCACCGTGACATGCTGAGTGTCTGGGAAAGCAGAGATCCCCAGTGCTGTTGCGGCTAAAGATAGGCTGCAGAGGGATAGTGAAGACCAGCAAGAGCTTTCAGGGCTGGCACCTTCCTTGTGGGAGAAGGTGCCAGACGTTTGCCTTTCCAGAAAAAGTTTCTGCCGAGAACGAGCACCGTGACATGCTGAGTCTCTGGGAAAGCAGAGATCCCCAGTGCTGTTGTGCCTGTGGATAGGCTGCAGGGGGAAGGTGAAGACCAGCAAGATCTTTCAGGGCTGGCACCTTCCTTGTGGGAGAAGGAGCCAGACGTTTGCCTTTTCAGAAAAAGTTTCTGCCGAGAACGAGCACCGTGACATGCTGAGTCTCTGGGAAAGCAGAGATCCCCAGTGCTGTTGCGGCTAAAGATAGGCTGCAGAGGGATAGTGAAGACCTGCAAGATCTTTCAGGGCTGGCACCTTCCTTGTGGGAGAAGGAGCCAGACGTTTGCCTTTTCAGAAAAAGTTTCTGCCGAGAACGAGCACCGTGACATGCTGAGTCTCTGGGAAAGCAGAGATCCCCAGTGCTGTTGTGCCTGTGGATAGGCTGCAGGGGCACCGTAAAGACCAGCAAGATCTTTCAGGGCTGGCACCTTCCTTGTGGGAGAAGGAGCCAGACGTTTGCCTTTTCAGAAAAAGTTTCTGCCGAGAACGAGCACCGTGACATGCTGAGTCTCTGGGAAAGCAGAGATCCCCAGTGCTGTTGCGGCTAAAGATAGGCTGCAGAGGGATAGTGAAGACCTGCAAGAGCTTTCAGGGCTGGCAGCTTCCTTGTGGGAGAAGGAGCCAGACGTTTGCCTTTTCAGAAAAAGTTTCTGCCGAGAACGAGCACCGTGACATGCGGAGTCTCTGGGAAAGCAGAGATCCCCAGTGCTGTTGTGCCTGTGGATAGGCTGCAGGGGCACCGTAAAGACCAGCAAGATCTTTCACGGCTGGCACCTTCCTTGTGGGAGAAGGAGCCAGACGTTTGCCTTTTCAGAAAAAGTTTCTGCCGAGAACGAGCACCGTGACATGCTGAGTGTCTGGGAAAGCAGAGATCCCCAGTGCTGTTGCGGCTAAAGATAGGCTGCAGAGGGATAGTGAAGACCAGCAAGAGCTTTCAGGGCTGGCACCTTCCTTGTGGGAGAAGGAGCCGAGGTTTGCCTTTTCAGAAAAAGTTTCTGCCGAGAACGAGCACCGTGACATGCTGAGTCTCTGGGAAAGCAGAGATCCCCAGTGCTGTTGTGCCTGTGGATAGGCTGCAGGGGGAAGGTGAAGACCAGCAAGATCTTTCAGGGCTGGCACCTTCCTTGTGGGAGAAGGAGCCAGACGTTTGCCTTTTCAGAAAAAGTTTCTGCCGAGAACGAGCACCGTGACATGCTGAGTCTCTGGGAAAGCAGAGATCCCCAGTGCTGTTGCGGCTAAAGATAGGCTGCAGAGGGATAGTGAAGACCTGCAAGAGCTTTCCGGGCTGGCACCTTCCTTGTGGGAGAAGGAGCCAGACGTTTGCCTTTTCAGAAAAAGTTTCTGCCGAGAATGAGCACCGTGACATGCTGAGTCTCTGGGAAAGCACAGATCCCCAGTTCTGTTGCGGCTAAAGATAGGCTGCAGAGGGATAGTGAAGACCTGCAAGAGCTTTCAGGGCTGGCACCTTCCTTGTGGGAGAAGGAGCCAGACGTTTGCCTTTTCAGAAAAAGTTTCTGCCGAGAACGAGCACCGTGACATGCTGAGTCTCTGGGAAAGCAGAGATCCCCAGAGCTGTTGTGCCTGTGGATAGGCTGCAGGGGGACGGTGAAGACCAGCAAGATCTTTCAGGGCTGGCACCTTCCTTGTGGGAGAAGGAGCCAGACGTTTGCCTTTTCAGAAAAGGCTCTGCCGACAGCGAGCACCATGAGATGCTGAGTCTCTGGGAAAGCAGAGATCCCCAGTGCTGTTGTGCCTGTGGATAGGCTGCAGAGGGTAGTGAAGACCTGCAAGAGCTTTCAGGGCTGGCACCTTCCTTGTGGGAGAAGGAGCCAGACGTTTGCCTTTTCAGAAAAAGTTTCTGCCGAGAACGAGCACCGTGACATGCTGAGTCTCTGGGAAAGCAGAGATCCCCAGTGCTGTTGCGGCTAAAGATAGGCTGCAGAGGGATAGTGAAGACCTGCAAGAGCTTTCAGGGCTGGCACCTTCCTTGTGGGAGAAGGAGCCAGACGTTTGCCTTTTCAGAAAAAGTTTCTGCCGAGAACGAGCACCGTGACATGCTGAGTCTCTGGGAAAGCAGAGATCCCCAGTGCTGTTGCGGCTAAAGATAGGCTGCAGAGGGATAGTGAAGACCTGCAAGAGCTTTCAGGGCTGGCACCTTCCTTGTGGGAGAAGGAGCCAGACGTTTGCCTTTTCAGAAAAAGTTTCTGCCGAGAACGAGCACCGTGACATGCTGAGTCTCTGGGAAAGCAGAGATCCCCAGTGCTGTTGTGCCTGTGGATAGGCTGCAGGGGCACCGTAAAGACCAGCAAGATCTTTCAGGGCTGGCACCTTCCTTGTGGGAGAAGGAGCCAGACGTTTGCCTTTTCAGAAAAAGTTTCTGCCGAGAACGAGCACCGTGACATGCTGAGTCTCTGGGAAAGCAGAGATCCCCAGTGCTGTTGCGGCTAAAGATAGGCTGCAGAGGGATAGTGAAGACCTGCAAGAGCTTTCAGGGCTGGCAGCTTCCTTGTGGGAGAAGGAGCCAGACGTTTGCCTTTTCAGAAAAAGTTTCTGCCGAGAACGAGCACCGTGACATGCGGAGTCTCTGGGAAAGCAGAGATCCCCAGTGCTGTTGTGCCTGTGGATAGGCTGCAGGGGGACGGTGAAGACCAGCAAGATCTTTCACGGCTGGCACCTTCCTTGTGGGAGAAGGAGCCAGACGTTTGCCTTTTCAGAAAAAGTTTCTGCCGAGAACGAGCACCGTGACATGCTGAGTGTCTGGGAAAGCAGAGATCCCCAGTGCTGTTGCGGCTAAAGATAGGCTGCAGAGGGATAGTGAAGACCAGCAAGAGCTTTCAGGGCTGGCACCTTCCTTGTGGGAGAAGGAGCCGAGGTTTGCCTTTTCAGAAAAAGTTTCTGCCGAGATCGAGCACCGTGACATGCTGAGTCTCTGGGAAAGCAGAGATCCCCAGTGCTGTTGTGCCTGTGGATAGGCTGCAGGGGGAAGGTGAAGACCAGCAAGATCTTTCAGGGCTGGCACCTTCCTTGTGGGAGAAGGAGCCAGACGTTTGCCTTTTCAGAAAAAGTTTCTGCCGAGAACGAGCACCGTGACATGCTGAGTCTCTGGGAAAGCAGAGATCCCCAGTGCTGTTGCGGCTAAAGATAGGCTGCAGAGGGATAGTGAAGACCTGCAAGAGCTTTCCGGGCTGGCACCTTCCTTGTGGGAGAAGGAGCCAGACGTTTGCCTTTTCAGAAAAAGTTTCTGCCGAGAACGAGCACCGTGACATGCTGAGTCTCTGGGAAAGCAGAGATCCCCAGTGCTGTTGTGCCTGTGGATAGGCTGCAGGGGGACGGTGAAGACCAGCAAGATCTTTCAGGGCTGGCACCTTCCTTGTGGGAGAAGGAGCCAGACGTTTGCCTTTTCAGAAAAGGCTCTGCCGACAGCGAGCACCATGAGATGCTGAGTCTCTGGGAAAGCAGAGATCCCCAGTGCTGTTGTGCCTGTGGATAGGCTGCAGAGGGTAGTGAAGACCTGCAAGAGCTTTCAGGGCTGGCACCTTCCTTGTGGGAGAAGGAGCCAGACGTTTGCCTTTTCAGAAAAAGTTTCTGCCGAGAACGAGCACCGTGACATGCTGAGTCTCTGGGAAAGCAGAGATCCCCAGTGCTGTTGCGGCTAAAGATAGGCTGCAGAGGGATAGTGAAGACCTGCAAGAGCTTTCAGGGCTGGCACCTTCCTTGTGGGAGAAAGAGCCAGACGTTTGCCTTTTCAGAAAAAGTTTCTGCCGAGAACGAGCACCGTGACATGCTGAGTCTCTGGGAAAGCAGAGATCCCCAGTGCTGTTGCGGCTAAAGATAGGCTGCAGAGGGATAGTGAAGACCTGCAAGAGCTTTCAGGGCTGGCACCTTCCTTGTGGGAGAAGGAGCCAGACGTTTGCCTTTTCAGAAAAAGTTTCTGCCGAGAACGAGCACCGTGACATGCTGAGTGTCTGGGAAAGCAGAGATCCCCAGTGCTGTTGCGGCTAAAGATAGGCTGCAGAGGGAAAGTGAAGACCAGCAAGATCTTTCAGGGCTGGCACCTTCCTTGTGGGAGAAGGAGCCAGACGTTTGCCTTTTCAGAAAAAGTTTCTGCCGAGAACGACCACCGTGACATGCTGAGTCTCTGGGAAAGCAGAGATCCCCAGTGCTGTTGTGCCTGTGGATAGGCTGCAGGGGGACGGTGAAGACCAGCAAGATCTTTCAGGGCTGGCACCTTCCTTGTGGGAGAAGGAGCCAGACGTTTGCCTTTTCAGAAAAAGTTTCTGCCGAGAACGAGCACCGTGACATGCAGAGTCTCTGGGAAAGCACAGATCCCCAGTTCTGTTGCGGCTAAAGATAGGCTGCAGAGGGATACTGAAGAAGAGCAAGATCTTTCAGGGCTGGCACCTTCCTTGTGGGAGAAGGAGCCAGACGTTTGCCTTTTCAGAAAAAGTTTCTGCCGAGAACGAGCACCGTGACATGCTGAGTCTCTGGGAAAGCAGAGATCCCCAGTGCTGTTGTGCCTGTGGATAGGCTGCAGGGGCACCGTAAAGACCAGCAAGATCTTTCAGGGCTGGCACCTTCCTTGTGGGAGAAGGAGCCAGACGTTTGCCTTTTCAGAAAAAGTTTCTGCTGAGAACGAGCACCGTGACATGCTGAGTCTCTGGGAAAGCAGAGATCCCCAGTGCTGTTGCGGCTAAAGATAGGCTGCAGAGGGATAGTGAAGACCTGCAAGAGCTTTCAGGGCTGGCAGCTTCCTTGTGGGAGAAGGAGCCAGACGTTTGCCTTTTCAGAAAAAGTTTCTGCCGAGAACGAGCACCGTGACATGCGGAGTCTCTGGGAAAGCAGAGATCCCCAGTGCTGTTGTGCCTGTGGATAGGCTGCAGGGGCACCGTAAAGACCAGCAAGATCTTTCACGGCTGGCACCTTCCTTGTGGGAGAAGGAGCCAGACGTTTGCCTTTTCAGAAAAAGTTTCTGCCGAGAACGAGCACCGTGACGTGCTGAGTGTCTGGGAAAGCAGAGATCCCCAGTGCTGTTGCGGCTAAAGATAGGCTGCAGAGGGATAGTGAAGACCAGCAAGAGCTTTCAGGGCTGGCACCTTCCTTGTGGGAGAAGGAGCCGAGGTTTGCCTTTTCAGAAAAAGTTTCTGCCGAGAACGAGCACCGTGACATGCTGAGTCTCTGGGAAAGCAGAGATCCCCAGTGCTGTTGTGCCTGTGGATAGGCTGCAGGGGGAAGGTGAAGACCAGCAAGATCTTTCAGGGCTGGCACCTTCCTTGTGGGAGAAGGAGCCAGACGTTTGCCTTTTCAGAAAAAGTTTCTGCCGAGAACGAGCACCGTGACATGCTGAGTCTCTGGGAAAGCAGAGATCCCCAGTGCTGTTGCGGCTAAAGATAGGCTGCAGAGGGATAGTGAAGACCTGCAAGAGCTTTCCGGGCTGGCACCTTCCTTGTGGGAGAAGGAGCCAGACGTTTTCCTTTTCAGAAAAAGTTTCTGCCGAGAACGAGCACCGTGACATGCTGAGTGTCTGGGAAAGCAGAGATCCCCAGTGCTGTTGCGGCTAAAGATAGGCTGCAGAGGGATAGTGAAGACCTGCAAGAGCTTTCAGGGCTGGCACCTTCCTTGTGGGAGAAGGAGCCAGACGTTTGCCTTTTCAGAAAAAGTTTCTGCCGAGAACGAGCACCGTGACATGCTGAGTCTCTGGGAAAGCAGAGATCCCCAGTGCTGTTGCGGCTAAAGATAGGCTGCAGAGGGATAGTGAAGACCTGCAAGAGCTTTCAGGGCTGGCACCTTCCTTGTGGGAGAAGGAGCCAGACGTTTGCCTTTTCAGAAAAAGTTTCTGCCGAGAACGAGCACCGTGACATGCTGAGTCTCTGGGAAAGCAGAGATCCCCAGTGCTGTTGCGGCTAAAGATAGGCTGCAGAGGGATTGTGAAGACCAGCAAGAGCTTTCAGGGCTGGCACCTTCCTTGTGGGAGAAGGAGCCAGACGTTTGCCTTTTCAGAAAAAGTTTCTGCCGAGAACGAGCACCGTGACATGCTGAGTCTCTGGGAAAGCAGAGATCCCCAGTGCTGTTGCGGCTAAAGATAGGCTGCAGAGGGATAGTGAAGACCTGCAAGATCTTTCAGGGCTGGCACCTTCCTTGTGGGAGAAGGAGCCAGACGTTTACCTTTTCAGAAAAAGTTTCTGCCGAGAACGACCACCGTGACATGCTGAGTCTCTGGGAAAGCAGAGATCCCCAGTGCTGTTGTGCCTGTGGATAGGCTGCAGGGGGACGGTGAAGACCAGCAAGATCTTTCCGGGCTGGCACCTTCCTTGTGGGAGAAGGAGCCAGACGTTTGCCTTTTCAGAAAAAGTTTCTGCCGAGAACGAGCACCGTGACATGCGGAGTCTCTGGGAAAGCAGAGATCCCCAGTGCTGTTGCGGCTAAAGATAGGCTGCAGAGGGATAGTGAAGACCTGCAAGAGCTTTCAGGGCTGGCAGCTTCCTTGTGGGAGAAGGAGCCAGAGGTTTGCCTTTTCAGAAAAAGTTTCTGCCGAGAACGAGCACCGTGACATGCAGAGTCTCTGGGAAAGCACAGATCCCCAGTTCTGTTGCGGCTAAAGATAGGCTGCAGAGGGATACTGAAGAAGAGCAAGATCTTTCAGGGCTGGCACCTTCCTTGTGGGAGAAGGAGCCAGACGTTTGCCTTTTCAGAAAAAGTTTCTGCCGAGAACGAGCACCGTGACATGCTGAGTCTCTGGGAAAGCAGAGATCCCCAGTGCTGTTGTGCCTGTGGATAGGCTGCAGGGGCACCGTAAAGACCAGCAAGATCTTTCAGGGCTGGCACCTTCCTTGTGGGAGAAGGAGCCAGACGTTTGCCTTTTCAGAAAAAGTTTCTGCTGAGAACGAGCACCGTGACATGCTGAGTCTCTGGGAAAGCAGAGATCCCCAGTGCTGTTGCGGCTAAAGATAGGCTGCAGAGGGATAGTGAAGACCTGCAAGAGCTTTCAGGGCTGGCAGCTTCCTTGTGGGAGAAGGAGCCAGACGTTTGCCTTTTCAGAAAAAGTTTCTGCCGAGAACGAGCACCGTGACATGCGGAGTCTCTGGGAAAGCAGAGATCCCCAGTGCTGTTGTGCCTGTGGATAGGCTGCAGGGGCACCGTAAAGACCAGCAAGATCTTTCACGGCTGGCACCTTCCTTGTGGGAGAAGGAGCCAGACGTTTGCCTTTTCAGAAAAAGTTTCTGCCGAGAACGAGCACCGTGACGTGCTGAGTGTCTGGGAAAGCAGAGATCCCCAGTGCTGTTGCGGCTAAAGATAGGCTGCAGAGGGATAGTGAAGACCAGCAAGAGCTTTCAGGGCTGGCACCTTCCTTGTGGGAGAAGGAGCCGAGGTTTGCCTTTTCAGAAAAAGTTTCTGCCGAGAACGAGCACCGTGACATGCTGAGTCTCTGGGAAAGCAGAGATCCCCAGTGCTGTTGTGCCTGTGGATAGGCTGCAGGGGGAAGGTGAAGACCAGCAAGATCTTTCAGGGCTGGCACCTTCCTTGTGGGAGAAGGAGCCAGACGTTTGCCTTTTCAGAAAAAGTTTCTGCCGAGAACGAGCACCGTGACATGCTGAGTCTCTGGGAAAGCAGAGATCCCCAGTGCTGTTGCGGCTAAAGATAGGCTGCAGAGGGATAGTGAAGACCTGCAAGAGCTTTCCGGGCTGGCACCTTCCTTGTGGGAGAAGGAGCCAGACGTTTTCCTTTTCAGAAAAAGTTTCTGCCGAGAACGAGCACCGTGACATGCTGAGTGTCTGGGAAAGCAGAGATCCCCAGTGCTGTTGCGGCTAAAGATAGGCTGCAGAGGGATAGTGAAGACCTGCAAGAGCTTTCAGGGCTGGCACCTTCCTTGTGGGAGAAGGAGCCAGACGTTTGCCTTTTCAGAAAAAGTTTCTGCCGAGAACGAGCACCGTGACATGCTGAGTCTCTGGGAAAGCAGAGATCCCCAGTGCTGTTGTGCCTGTGGATAGGCTGCAGGGGCACCGTAAAGACCAGCAAGATCTTTCACGGCTGGCACCTTCCTTGTGGGAGAAGGAGCCAGACGTTTGCCTTTTCAGAAAAAGTTTCTGCCGAGAACGAGCACCGTGACGTGCTGAGTGTCTGGGAAAGCAGAGATCCCCAGTGCTGTTGCGGCTAAAGATAGGCTGCAGAGGGATAGTGAAGACCAGCAAGAGCTTTCAGGGCTGGCACCTTCCTTGTGGGAGAAGGAGCCGAGGTTTGCCTTTTCAGAAAAAGTTTCTGCCGAGAACGAGCACCGTGACATGCTGAGTCTCTGGGAAAGCAGAGATCCCCAGTGCTGTTGTGCCTGTGGATAGGCTGCAGGGGGAAGGTGAAGACCAGCAAGATCTTTCAGGGCTGGCACCTTCCTTGTGGGAGAAGGAGCCAGACGTTTGCCTTTTCAGAAAAAGTTTCTGCCGAGAACGAGCACCGTGACATGCTGAGTCTCTGGGAAAGCAGAGATCCCCAGTGCTGTTGCGGCTAAAGATAGGCTGCAGAGGGATAGTGAAGACCTGCAAGAGCTTTCCGGGCTGGCACCTTCCTTGTGGGAGAAGGAGCCAGACGTTTGCCTTTTCAGAAAAAGTTTCTGCCGAGAATGAGCACCGTGACATGCTGAGTGTCTGGGAAAGCAGAGATCCCCAGTGCTGTTGCGGCTAAAGATAGGCTGCAGAGGGATAGTGAAGACCTGCAAGATCTTTCAGGGCTGGCACCTTCCTTGTGGGAGAAGGAGCCAGACGTTTGCCTTTTCAGAAAAGGCTCTGCCGACAGCGAGCACCATGAGATGCTGAGTCTCTGGGAAAGCAGAGATCCCCAGTGCTGTTGTGCCTGTGGATAGGCTGCAGAGGGTAGTGAAGACCTGCAAGAGCTTTCAGGGCTGGCACCTTCCTTGTGGGAGAAGGAGCCAGACGTTTGCCTTTTCAGAAAAAGTTTCTGCCGAGAACGAGCACCGTGACATGCGGAGTGTCTGGGAAAGCAGAGATCCCCAGTGCTGTTGTGCCTGTGGATAGGCTGCAGGGGGACGGTGAAGACCAGCAAGATCTTTCACGGCTGGCACCTTCCTTGTGGGAGAAGGAGCCAGACGTTTGCCTTTTCAGAAAAAGTTTCTGCCGAGAACGAGCACCATGACATGCTGAGTCTCTGGGAAAGCAGAGATCCCCAGTGCTGTTGCGGCTAAAGATAGGCTGCAGAGGGATAGTGAAGACCTGCAAGATCTTTCAGGGCTGGCACCTTCCTTGTGGGAGAAGGAGCCAGACGTTTGCCTTTTCAGAAAAAGTTTCTGCCGAGAACGAGCACCGTGACATGCTGAGTGTCTGGGAAAGCAGAGATCCCCAGTGCTGTTGCGGCTAAAGATAGGCTGCAGAGGGATAGTGAAGACCAGCAAGAGCTTTCAGGGCTGGCACCTTCCTTGTGGGAGAAGGAGCCAGACGTTTGCCTTTTCAGAAAAAGTTTCTGCCGAGAACGAGCACCGTGACATGCTGAGTCTCTGGGAAAGCAGAGATCCCCAGTGCTGTTGCGGCTAAAGATAGGCTGCAGAGGGATAGTGAAGACCTGCAAGATCTTTCAGGGCTGGCACCTTCCTTGTGGGAGAAGGAGCCAGACGTTTTCCTTTTCAGAAAAAGTTTCTGCCGAGAACGAGCACCGTGACATGCTGAGTCTCTGGGAAAGCAGAGATCCCCAGTGCTGTTGTGCCTGTGGATAGGCTGCAGGGGGACGGTGAAGACCAGCAAGATCTTTCAGGGCTGGCACCTTCCTTGTGGGAGAAGGAGCCAGACGTTTGCCTTTTCAGAAAAAGTTTCTGCCGAGAACGAGCACCGTGACATGCTGAGTCTCTGGGAAAGCAGAGATCCCCAGTGCTGTTGCGGCTAAAGATAGGCTGCAGAGGGATAGTGAAGACCTGCAAGAGCTTTCAGGGCTGGCAGCTTCCTTGTGGGAGAAGGAGCCAGACGTTTGCCTTTTCAGAAAAAGTTTCTGCTGAGAACGAGCACCGTGACATGCAGAGTCTCTGGGAAAGCACAGATCCCCAGTTCTGTTGCGGCTAAAGATAGGCTGCACAGGGATACTGAAGAAGAGCAAGATCTTTCAGGGCTGGCACCTTCCTTGTGGGAGAAGGAGCCAGACGTTTGCCTTTTCAGAAAAAGTTTCTGCCGAGAACGAGCACCGTGACATGCTGAGTCTCTGGGAAAGCAGAGATCCCCAGTGCTGTTGTGCCTGTGGATAGGCTGCAGGGGGAAGGTGAAGACCAGCAAGATCTTTCAGGGCTGGCACCTTCCTTGTGGGAGAAGGAGCCAGACGTTTGCCTTTTCAGAAAAAGTTTCTGCCGAGAACGAGCACCGTGACATGCTGAGTCTCTGGGAAAGCAGAGATCCCCAGTGCTGTTGCGGCTAAAGATAGGCTGCAGAGGGATAGTGAAGACCTGCAAGAGCTTTCCGGGCTGGCACCTTCCTTGTGGGAGAAGGAGCCAGACGTTTGCCTTTTCAGAAAAAGTTTCTGCCGAGAATGAGCACCGTGACATGCTGAGTCTCTGGGAAAGCACAGATCCCCAGTGCTGTTGCGGCTAAAGATAGGCTGCAGAGGGATAGTGAAGACCTGCAAGAGCTTTCAGGGCTGGCACCTTCCTTGTGGGAGAAGGAGCCGAGGTTTGCCTTTTCAGAAAAAGTTTCTGCCGAGAACGAGCACCGTGACATGCTGAGTCTCTGGGAAAGCAGAGATCCCCAGTGCTGTTGTGCCTGTGGATAGGCTGCAGGGGGAAGGTGAAGACCAGCAAGATCTTTCAGGGCTGGCACCTTCCTTGTGGGAGAAGGAGCCAGACGTTTGCCTTTTCAGAAAAAGTTTCTGCCGAGAACGAGCACCGTGACATGCTGAGTCTCTCGGAAAGCAGAGATCCCCAGTGCTGTTGTGCCTGTGGATAGGCTGCAGGGGCACCGTAAAGACCAGCAAGATCTTTCAGGGCTGGCACCTTCCTTGTGGGAGAAGGAGCCAGACGTTTGCCTTTTCAGAAAAAGTTTCTGCCGAGAACGAGCACCGTGACATGCTGAGTCTCTGGGAAAGCAGAGATCCCCAGTGCTGTTGCGGCTAAAGATAGGCTGCAGAGGGATAGTGAAGACCAGCAAGAGCTTTCCGGGCTGGCACCTTCCTTGTGGGAGAAGGAGCCAGACGTTTGCCTTTTCAGAAAAAGTTTCTGCCGAGAATGAGCACCGTGACGTGCTGAGTCTCTGGGAAAGCACAGATCCCCAGTGCTGTTGCGGCTAAAGATAGGCTGCAGAGGGATAGTGAAGACCTGCAAGAGCTTTCAGGGCTGGCACCTTCCTTGTGGGAGAAGGAGCCAGACGTTTGCCTTTTCAGAAAAAGTTTCTGCCGAGAACGAGCACCGTGACATGCTGAGTCTCTGGGAAAGCAGAGATCCCCAGAGCTGTTGTGCCTGTGGATAGGCTGCAGGGGGACGGTGAAGACCAGCAAGATCTTTCAGGGCTGGCACCTTCCTTGTGGGAGAAGGAGCCAGACGTTTGCCTTTTCAGAAAAGGCTCTGCCGACAGCGAGCACCATGAGATGCTGAGTCTCTGGGAAAGCAGAGATCCCCAGTGCTGTTGTGCCTGTGTATAGGCTGCAGAGGGTAGTGAAGACCTGCAAGAGCTTTCAGGGCTGGCACCTTCCTTGTGGGAGAAGGAGCCAGACGTTTGCCTTTTCAGAAAAAGTTTCTGCCGAGAACGAGCACCGTGACATGCTGAGTCTCTGGCAAAGCAGAGATCCCCAGTGCTGTTGCGGCTAAAGATAGGCTGCAGAGGGATAGTGAAGACCTGCAAGAGCTTTCCGGGCTGGCACCTTCCTTGTGGGAGAAGGAGCCAGACGTTTGCCTTTTCAGAAAAAGTTTCTGCCGAGAATGAGCACCGTGACTTGCTGAGTCTCTGGGAAAGCACAGATCCCCAGTGCTGTTGCGGCTAAAGATAGGCTGCAGAGGGATAGTGAAGACCTGCAAGATCTTTCAGGGCTGGCACCTTCCTTGTGGGAGAAGGAGCCAGACGTTTTCCTTTTCAGAAAAGGCTCTGCCGACAGCGAGCACCATGAGATGCTGAGTCTCTGGGAAAGCAGAGATCCCCAGTGCTGTTGTGCCTGTGGATAGGCTGCAGAGGGTAGTGAAGACCTGCAAGAGCTTTCAGGGCTGGCACCTTCCTTGTGGGAGAAGGAGCCAGACGTTTGCCTTTTCAGAAAAAGTTTCTGCCGAGAACGAGCACCGTGACATGCGGAGTGTCTGGGAAAGCAGAGATCCCCAGTGCTGTTGTGCCTGTGGATAGGCTGCAGGGGGACGGTGAAGACCAGCAAGATCTTTCACGGCTGGCACCTTCCTTGTGGGAGAAGGAGCCAGACGTTTGCCTTTTCAGAAAAAGTTTCTGCCGAGAACGAGCACCGTGACATGCTGAGTCTCTGGGAAAGCAGAGATCCCCAGTGCTGTTGCGGCTAAAGATAGGCTGCAGAGGGATAGTGAAGACCTGCAAGATCTTTCAGGGCTGGCACCTTCCTTGTGGGAGAAGGAGCCAGACGTTTGCCTTTTCAGAAAAAGTTTCTGCCGAGAACGAGCACCGTGACATGCTGAGTGTCTGGGAAAGCAGAGATCCCCAGTGCTGTTGCGGCTAAAGATAGGCTGCAGAGGGATAGTGAAGACCAGCAAGAGCTTTCAGGGCTGGCACCTTCCTTGTGGGAGAAGGAGCCAGACGTTTGCCTTTTCAGAAAAAGTTTCTGCCGAGAACGAGCACCGTGACATGCTGAGTCTCTGGGAAAGCAGAGATCCCCAGTGCTGTTGCGGCTAAAGATAGGCTGCAGAGGGATAGTGAAGACCTGCAAGATCTTTCAGGGCTGGCACCTTCCTTGTGGGAGAAGGAGCCAGACGTTTTCCTTTTCAGAAAAAGTTTCTGCCGAGAACGACCACCGTGACATGCTGAGTCTCTGGGAAAGCAGAGATCCCCAGTGCTGTTGTGCCTGTGGATAGGCTGCAGGGGGACGGTGAAGACCAGCAAGATCTTTCAGGGCTGGCACCTTCCTTGTGGGAGAAGGAGCCAGACGTTTGCCTTTTCAGAAAAAGTTTCTGCCGAGAACGAGCACCGTGACATGCTGAGTCTCTGGGAAAGCAGAGATCCCCAGTGCTGTTGCGGCTAAAGATAGGCTGCAGAGGGATAGTGAAGACCTGCAAGAGCTTTCAGGGCTGGCAGCTTCCTTGTGGGAGAAGGAGCCAGACGTTTGCCTTTTCAGAAAAAGTTTCTGCTGAGAACGAGCACCGTGACATGCAGAGTCTCTGGGAAAGCACAGATCCCCAGTTCTGTTGCGGCTAAAGATAGGCTGCACAGGGATACTGAAGAAGAGCAAGATCTTTCAGGGCTGGCACCTTCCTTGTGGGAGAAGGAGCCAGACGTTTGCCTTTTCAGAAAAAGTTTCTGCCGAGAACGAGCACCGTGACATGCTGAGTCTCTGGGAAAGCAGAGAGCCCCAGTGCTGTTGTGCCTGTGGATAGGCTGCAGGGGGAAGGTGAAGACCAGCAAGATCTTTCAGGGCTGGCACCTTCCTTGTGGGAGAAGGAGCCAGACGTTTGCCTTTTCAGAAAAAGTTTCTGCCGAGAACGAGCACCGTGACATGCTGAGTCTCTGGGAAAGCAGAGATCCCCAGTGCTGTTGCGGCTAAAGATAGGCTGCAGAGGGATAGTGAAGACCTGCAAGAGCTTTCCGGGCTGGCACCTTCCTTGTGGGAGAAGGAGCCAGACGTTTGCCTTTTCAGAAAAAGTTTCTGCCGAGAACGAGCACCGTGACATGCGGAGTCTCTGGGAAAGCAGAGATCCCCAGTGCTGTTGCGGCTAAAGATAGGCTGCAGAGGGATAGTGAAGACCTGCAAGAGCTTTCAGGGCTGGCAGCTTCCTTGTGGGAGAAGGAGCCAGACGTTTGCCTTTTCAGAAAAAGTTTCTGCCGAGAACGAGCACCGTGACATGCAGAGTCTCTGGGAAAGCACAGATCCCCAGTTCTGTTGCGGCTAAAGATAGGCTGCAGAGGGATAGTGAAGACCTGCAAGAGCTTTCAGGGCTGGCACCTTCCTTGTGGGAGAAGGAGCCGAGGTTTGCCTTTTCAGAAAAAGTTTCTGCCGAGAACGAGCACCGTGACATGCTGAGTCTCTGGGAAAGCAGAGATCCCCAGTGCTGTTGTGCCTGTGGATAGGCTGCAGGGGCACCGTAAAGACCAGCAAGATCTTTCAGGGCTGGCACCTTCCTTGTGGGAGAAGGAGCCAGACGTTTGCCTTTTCAGAAAAAGTTTCTGCCGAGAACGAGCACCGTGACATGCTGAGTCTCTGGGAAAGCAGAGATCCCCAGAGCTGTTGTGCCTGTGGATAGGCTGCAGGGGGACGGTGAAGACCAGCAAGATCTTTCAGGGCTGGCACCTTCCTTGTGGGAGAAGGAGCCAGACGTTTGCCTTTTCAGAAAAGGCTCTGCCGACAGCGAGCACCATGAGATGCTGAGTCTCTGGGAAAGCAGAGATCCCCAGTGCTGTTGTGCCTGTGGATAGGCTGCAGAGGGTAGTGAAGACCTGCAAGAGCTTTCAGGGCTGGCACCTTCCTTGTGGGAGAAGGAGCCAGACGTTTGCCTTTTCAGAAAAAGTTTCTGCCGAGAACGAGCACCGTGACATGCTGAGTCTCTGGGAAAGCAGAGATCCCCAGTGCTGTTGCGGCTAAAGATAGGCTGCAGAGGGATAGTGAAGACCTGCAAGAGCTTTCCGGGCTGGCACCTTCCTTGTGGGAGAAGGAGCCAGACGTTTGCCTTTTCAGAAAAAGTTTCTGCCGAGAATGAGCACCGTGACATGCTGAGTCTCTGGGAAAGCACAGATCCCCAGTGCTGTTGCGGCTAAAGATAGGCTGCAGAGGGATAGTGAAGACCTGCAAGATCTTTCAGGGCTGGCACCTTCCTTGTGGGAGAAGGAGCCAGACGTTTGCCTTTTCAGAAAAGGCTCTGCCGACAGCGAGCACCATGAGATGCTGAGTCTCTGGGAAAGCAGAGATCCCCAGTGCTGTTGTGCCTGTGGATAGGCTGCAGAGGGTAGTGAAGACCTGCAAGAGCTTTCAGGGCTGGCACCTTCCTTGTGGGAGAAGGAGCCAGACGTTTGCCTTTTCAGAAAAAGTTTCTGCCGAGAACGAGCACCGTGACATGCGGAGTGTCTGGGAAAGCAGAGATCCCCAGTGCTGTTGTGCCTGTGGATAGGCTGCAGGGGGACGGTGAAGACCAGCAAGATCTTTCACGGCTGGCACCTTCCTTGTGGGAGAAGGAGCCAGACGTTTGCCTTTTCAGAAAAAGTTTCTGCCGAGAACGAGCACCATGACATGCTGAGTCTCTGGGAAAGCAGAGATCCCCAGTGCTGTTGCGGCTAAAGATAGGCTGCAGAGGGATAGTGAAGACCTGCAAGATCTTTCAGGGCTGGCACCTTCCTTGTGGGAGAAGGAGCCAGACGTTTGCCTTTTCAGAAAAAGTTTCTGCCGAGAACGAGCACCGTGACATGCTGAGTGTCTGGGAAAGCAGAGATCCCCAGTGCTGTTGCGGCTAAAGATAGGCTGCAGAGGGATAGTGAAGACCAGCAAGAGCTTTCAGGGCTGGCACCTTCCTTGTGGGAGAAGGAGCCAGACGTTTGCCTTTTCAGAAAAAGTTTCTGCCGAGAACGAGCACCGTGACATGCTGAGTCTCTGGGAAAGCAGAGATCCCCAGTGCTGTTGCGGCTAAAGATAGGCTGCAGAGGGATAGTGAAGACCTGCAAGATCTTTCAGGGCTGGCACCTTCCTTGTGGGAGAAGGAGCCAGACGTTTTCCTTTTCAGAAAAAGTTTCTGCCGAGAACGACCACCGTGACATGCTGAGTCTCTGGGAAAGCAGAGATCCCCAGTGCTGTTGTGCCTGTGGATAGGCTGCAGGGGGACGGTGAAGACCAGCAAGATCTTTCAGGGCTGGCACCTTCCTTGTGGGAGAAGGAGCCAGACGTTTGCCTTTTCAGAAAAAGTTTCTGCCGAGAACGAGCACCGTGACATGCTGAGTCTCTGGGAAAGCAGAGATCCCCAGTGCTGTTGCGGCTAAAGATAGGCTGCAGAGGGATAGTGAAGACCTGCAAGAGCTTTCAGGGCTGGCAGCTTCCTTGTGGGAGAAGGAGCCAGACGTTTGCCTTTTCAGAAAAAGTTTCTGCTGAGAACGAGCACCGTGACATGCAGAGTCTCTGGGAAAGCACAGATCCCCAGTTCTGTTGCGGCTAAAGATAGGCTGCACAGGGATACTGAAGAAGAGCAAGATCTTTCAGGGCTGGCACCTTCCTTGTGGGAGAAGGAGCCAGACGTTTGCCTTTTCAGAAAAAGTTTCTGCCGAGAACGAGCACCGTGACATGCTGAGTCTCTGGGAAAGCAGAGATCCCCAGTGCTGTTGTGCCTGTGGATAGGCTGCAGGGGCACCGTAAAGACCAGCAAGATCTTTCAGGGCTGGCACCTTCCTTGTGGGAGAAGGAGCCAGACGTTTGCCTTTTCAGAAAAAGTTTCTGCCGAGAACGAGCACCGTGACATGCTGAGTCTCTGGGAAAGCAGAGATCCCCAGTGCTGTTGCGGCTAAAGATAGGCTGCAGAGGGATAGTGAAGACCTGCAAGAGCTTTCAGGGCTGGCACCTTCCTTGTGGGAGAAGGAGCCAGACGTTTGCCTTTTCAGAAAAAGTTTCTGCCGAGAACGAGCACCGTGACATGCGGAGTCTCTGGGAAAGCAGAGATCCCCAGTGCTGTTGTGCCTGTGGCTAGGCTGCAGGGGCACCGTAAAGACCAGCAAGATCTTTCAGGGCTGGCACCTTCCTTGTGGGAGAAGGAGCCAGACGTTTGCCTTTTCAGAAAAAGTTTCTGCCGAGAACGAGCACCGTGACGTGCTGAGTGTCTGGGAAAGCAGAGATCCCCAGTGCTGTTGCGGCTAAAGATAGGCTGCAGAGGGATAGTGAAGACCAGCAAGAGCTTTCAGGGCTGGCACCTTCCTTGTGGGAGAAGGAGCCGAGGTTTGCCTTTTCAGAAAAAGTTTCTGCCGAGAACGAGCACCGTGACATGCTGAGTCTCTGGGAAAGCAGAGATCCCCAGTGCTGTTGTGCCTGTGGATAGGCTGCAGGGGGAAGGTGAAGACCAGCAAGATCTTTCAGGGCTGGCACCTTCCTTGTGGGAGAAGGAGCCAGACGTTTGCCTTTTCAGAAAAAGTTTCTGCCGAGAACGAGCACCGTGACATGCTGAGTCTCTGGGAAAGCAGAGATCCCCAGTGCTGTTGCGGCTAAAGATAGGCTGCAGAGGGATAGTGAAGACCTGCAAGAGCTTTCCGGGCTGGCACCTTCCTTGTGGGAGAAGGAGCCAGACGTTTGCCTTTTCAGAAAAAGTTTCTGCCGAGAATGAGCACCGTGACATGCTGAGTCTCTGGGAAAGCACAGATCCCCAGTGCTGTTGCGGCTAAAGATAGGCTGCAGAGGGATAGTGAAGACCTGCAAGAGCTTTCAGGGCTGGCACCTTCCTTGTGGGAGAAGGAGCCGAGGTTTGCCTTTTCAGAAAAAGTTTCTGCCGAGAACGAGCACCGTGACATGCTGAGTCTCTGGGAAAGCAGAGATCCCCAGTGCTGTTGTGCCTGTGGATAGGCTGCAGGGGGACGGTGAAGACCAGCAAGAGCTTTCAGGGCTGGCACCTTCCTTGTGGGAGAAGGAGCCAGACGTTTGCCTTTTCAGAAAAAGTTTCTGCCGAGAACGAGCACCGTGACATGCTGAGTCTCTGGGAAAGCAGAGATCCCCAGTGCTGTTGCGGCTAAAGATAGGCTGCAGAGGGATAGTGAAGACCTGCAAGAGCTTTTCGGGCTGGCACCTTCCTTGTGGGAGAAGGAGCCAGACGTTTGCCTTTTCAGAAAAAGTTTCTGCCGAGAATGAGCACCGTGACATGCTGAGTCTCTGGGAAAGCACAGATCCCCAGTGCTGTTGCGGCTAAAGATAGGCTGCAGAGGGATAGTGAAGACCTGCAAGAGCTTTCCGGGCTGGCACCTTCCTTGTGGGAGAAGGAGCCAGACGTTTGCCTTTTCAGAAAAAGTTTCTGCCGAGAACGAGCACCGTGACATGCGGAGTCTCTGGGAAAGCAGAGATCCCCAGTGCTGTTGCGGCTAAAGATAGGCTGCAGAGGGATACTGAAGAAGAGCAAGATCTTTCAGGGCTGGCACCTTCCTTGTGGGAGAAGGAGCCAGACGTTTGCCTTTTCAGAAAAAGTTTCTGCCGAGAACGAGCACCGTGACATGCTGAGTCTCTGGGAAAGCAGAGATCCCCAGTGCTGTTGTGCCTGTGGATAGGCTGCAGGGGCACCGTAAAGACCAGCAAGATCTTTCAGGGCTGGCACCTTCCTTGTGGGAGAAGGAGCCAGACGTTTGCCTTTTCAGAAAAAGTTTCTGCCGAGAACGAGCACCGTGACATGCTGAGTCTCTGGGAAAGCAGAGATCCCCAGTGCTGTTGCGGCTAAAGATAGGCTGCAGAGGGATAGTGAAGACCAGCAAGAGCTTTCCGGGCTGGCACCTTCCTTGTGGGAGAAGGAGCCAGACGTTTGCCTTTTCAGAAAAAGTTTCTGCCGAGAATGAGCACCGTGACATGCTGAGTCTCTGGGAAAGCACAGATCCCCAGTGCTGTTGCGGCTAAAGATAGGCTGCAGAGGGATAGTGAAGACCTGCAAGAGCTTTCAGGGCTGGCACCTTCCTTGTGGGAGAAGGAGCCAGACGTTTGCCTTTTCAGAAAAAGTTTCTGCCGAGAACGAGCACCGTGACATGCTGAGTCTCTGGGAAAGCAGAGATCCCCAGAGCTGTTGTGCCTGTGGATAGGCTGCAGGGGGACGGTGAAGACCAGCAAGATCTTTCAGGGCTGGCACCTTCCTTGTGGGAGAAGGAGCCAGACGTTTGCCTTTTTAGAAAAGGCTCTGCCGACAGCGAGCACCATGAGATGCTGAGTCTCTGGGAAAGCAGAGATCCCCAGTGCTGTTGTGCCTGTGTATAGGCTGCAGAGGGTAGTGAAGACCTGCAAGAGCTTTCAGGGCTGGCACCTTCCTTGTGGGAGAAGGAGCCAGACGTTTGCCTTTTCAGAAAAAGTTTCTGCCGAGAACGAGCACCGTGACATGCGGAGTCTCTGGGAAAGCAGAGATCCCCAGTGCTGTTGCGGCTAAAGATAGGCTGCAGAGGGATAGTGAAGACCTGCAAGAGCTTTCAGGGCTGGCAGCTTCCTTGTGGGAGAAGGAGCCAGACGTTTGCCTTTTCAGAAAAAGTTTCTGCCGAGAATGAGCACCGTGACATGCTGAGTCTCTGGGAAAGCACAGATCCCCAGTGCTGTTGCGGCTAAAGATAGGCTGCAGAGGGATAGTGAAGACCTGCAAGATCTTTCAGGGCTGGCACCTTCCTTGTGGGAGAAGGAGCCAGACGTTTGCCTTTTCAGAAAAGGCTCTGCCGACAGCGAGCACCATGAGATGCTGAGTCTCTGGGAAAGAAGAGATCCCCAGTGCTGTTGTGCCTGTGGATAGGCTGCAGAGGGTAGTGAAGACCTGCAAGAGCTTTCAGGGCTGGCACCTTCCTTGTGGGAGAAGGAGCCAGACGTTTGCCTTTTCAGAAAAAGTTTCTGCCGAGAACGAGCACCGTGACATGCTGAGTCTCTGGGAAAGCAGAGATCCCCAGTGCTGTTGTGCCTGTGGATAGGCTGCAGGGGGAAGGTGAAGACCAGCAAGATCTTTCAGGGCTGGCACCTTCCTTGTGGGAGAAGGAGCCAGACGTTTGCCTTTTCAGAAAAAGTTTCTGCCGAGAACGAGCACCGTGACATGCTGAGTCTCTGGGAAAGCAGAGATCCCCAGTGCTGTTGCGGCTAAAGATAGGCTGCAGAGGGATAGTGAAGACCTGCAAGAGCTTTCCGGGCTGGCACCTTCCTTGTGGGAGAAGGAGCCAGACGTTTGCCTTTTCAGAAAAAGTTTCTGCCGAGAACGAGCACCGTGACATGCGGAGTCTCTGGGAAAGCAGAGATCCCCAGTGCTGTTGCGGCTAAAGATAGGCTGCAGAGGGATAGTGAAGACCTGCAAGAGCTTTCAGGGCTGGCAGCTTCCTTGTGGGAGAAGGAGCCAGACGTTTGCCTTTTCAGAAAAAGTTTCTGCCGAGAACGAGCACCGTGACATGCAGAGTCTCTGGGAAAGCACAGATCCCCAGTTCTGTTGCGGCTAAAGATAGGCTGCAGAGGGAAAGTGAAGACCAGCAAGAGCTTTCAGGGCTGGCACCTTCCTTGTGGGAGAAGGAGCCGAGGTTTGCCTTTTCAGAAAAAGTTTCTGCCGAGAACGAGCACCGTGACATGCTGAGTCTCTGGGAAAGCAGAGATCCCCAGTGCTGTTGTGCCTGTGGATAGGCTGCAGGGGCACCGTAAAGACCAGCAAGATCTTTCAGGGCTGGCACCTTCCTTGTGGGAGAAGGAGCCAGACGTTTGCCTTTTCAGAAAAAGTTTCTGCCGAGAACGAGCACCGTGACATGCTGAGTCTCTGGGAAAGCAGAGATCCCCAGTGCTGTTGCGGCTAAAGATAGGCTGCAGAGGGATAGTGAAGACCAGCAAGAGCTTTCCGGGCTGGCACCTTCCTTGTGGGAGAAGGAGCCAGACGTTTGCCTTTTCAGAAAAAGTTTCTGCCGAGAATGAGCACCGTGACATGCTGAGTCTCTGGGAAAGCACAGATCCCCAGTGCTGTTGCGGCTAAAGATAGGCTGCAGAGGGATAGTGAAGACCTGCAAGAGCTTTCAGGGCTGGCACCTTCCTTGTGGGAGAAGGAGCCAGACGTTTGCCTTTTCAGAAAAAGTTTCTGCCGAGAACGAGCACCGTGACATGCTGAGTCTCTGGGAAAGCAGAGATCCCCAGAGCTGTTGTGCCTGTGGATAGGCTGCAGGGGGACGGTGAAGACCAGCAAGATCTTTCACGGCTGGCACCTTCCTTGTGGGAGAAGGAGCCAGACGTTTGCCTTTTCAGAAAAAGTTTCTGCCGAGAACGAGCACCATGACATGCTGAGTCTCTGGGAAAGCAGAGATCCCCAGTGCTGTTGCGGCTAAAGATAGGCTGCAGAGGGATAGTGAAGACCTGCAAGATCTTTCAGGGCTGGCACCTTCCTTGTGGGAGAAGGAGCCAGACGTTTGCCTTTTCAGAAAAAGTTTCTGCCGAGAACGAGCACCGTGACATGCTGAGTGTCTGGGAAAGCAGAGATCCCCAGTGCTGTTGCGGCTAAAGATAGGCTGCAGAGGGATAGTGAAGACCAGCAAGAGCTTTCAGGGCTGGCACCTTCCTTGTGGGAGAAGGAGCCAGACGTTTGCCTTTTCAGAAAAAGTTTCTGCCGAGAACGAGCACCGTGACATGCTGAGTCTCTGGGAAAGCAGAGATCCCCAGTGCTGTTGCGGCTAAAGATAGGCTGCAGAGGGATAGTGAAGACCTGCAAGATCTTTCAGGGCTGGCACCTTCCTTGTGGGAGAAGGAGCCAGACGTTTGCCTTTTCAGAAAAAGTTTCTGCCGAGAACGACCACCGTGACATGCTGAGTCTCTGGGAAAGCAGAGATCCCCAGTGCTGTTGTGCCTGTGGATAGGCTGCAGGGGGACGGTGAAGACCAGCAAGATCTTTCAGGGCTGGCACCTTCCTTGTGGGAGAAGGAGCCAGACGTTTGCCTTTTCAGAAAAAGTTTCTGCCGAGAACGAGCACCATGACATGCTGAGTCTCTGGGAAAGCAGAGATCCCCAGTGCTGTTGCGGCTAAAGATAGGCTGCAGAGGGATAGTGAAGACCTGCAAGAGCTTTCAGGGCTGGCAGCTTCCTTGTGGGAGAAGGAGCCAGACGTTTGCCTTTTCAGAAAAAGTTTCTGCTGAGAACGAGCACCGTGACATGCAGAGTCTCTGGGAAAGCACAGATCCCCAGTTCTGTTGCGGCTAAAGATAGGCTGCACAGGGATACTGAAGAAGAGCAAGATCTTTCAGGGCTGGCACCTTCCTTGTGGGAGAAGGAGCCAGACGTTTGCCTTTTCAGAAAAAGTTTCTGCCGAGAACGAGCACCGTGACATGCTGAGTCTCTGGGAAAGCAGAGATCCCCAGTGCTGTTGTGCCTGTGGATAGGCTGCAGGGGCACCGTAAAGACCAGCAAGATCTTTCAGGGCTGGCACCTTCCTTGTGGGAGAAGGAGCCAGACGTTTGCCTTTTCAGAAAAAGTTTCTGCCGAGAACGAGCACCGTGACATGCTGAGTCTCTGGGAAAGCAGAGATCCCCAGTGCTGTTGCGGCTAAAGATAGGCTGCAGAGGGATAGTGAAGACCTGCAAGAGCTTTCAGGGCTGGCAGCTTCCTTGTGGGAGAAGGAGCCAGACGTTTGCCTTTTCAGAAAAAGTTTCTGCCGAGAACGAGCACCGTGACATGCGGAGTCTCTGGGAAAGCAGAGATCCCCAGTGCTGTTGTGCCTGTGGCTAGGCTGCAGGGGCACCGTAAAGACCAGCAAGATCTTTCAGGGCTGGCACCTTCCTTGTGGGAGAAGGAGCCAGACGTTTGCCTTTTCAGAAAAAGTTTCTGCCGAGAACGAGCACCGTGACGTGCTGAGTGTCTGGGAAAGCAGAGATCCCCAGTGCTGTTGCGGCTAAAGATAGGCTGCAGAGGGATAGTGAAGACCAGCAAGAGCTTTCAGGGCTGGCACCTTCCTTGTGGGAGAAGGAGCCGAGGTTTGCCTTTTCAGAAAAAGTTTCTGCCGAGAACGAGCACCGTGACATGCTGAGTCTCTGGGAAAGCAGAGATCCCCAGTGCTGTTGTGCCTGTGGATAGGCTGCAGGGGGAAGGTGAAGACCAGCAAGATCTTTCAGGGCTGGCACCTTCCTTGTGGGAGAAGGAGCCAGACGTTTGCCTTTTCAGAAAAAGTTTCTGCCGAGAACGAGCACCGTGACATGCTGAGTCTCTGGGAAAGCAGAGATCCCCAGTGCTGTTGCGGCTAAAGATAGGCTGCAGAGGGATAGTGAAGACCTGCAAGAGCTTTCCGGGCTGGCACCTTCCTTGTGGGAGAAGGAGCCAGACGTTTGCCTTTTCAGAAAAAGTTTCTGCCGAGAATGAGCACCGTGACATGCTGAGTCTCTGGGAAAGCACAGATCCCCAGTGCTGTTGCGGCTAAAGATAGGCTGCAGAGGGATAGTGAAGACCTGCAAGAGCTTTCAGGGCTGGCACCTTCCTTGTGGGAGAAGGAGCCGAGGTTTGCCTTTTCAGAAAAAGTTTCTGCCGAGAACGAGCACCGTGACATGCTGAGTCTCTGGGAAAGCAGAGATCCCCAGTGCTGTTGTGCCTGTGGATAGGCTGCAGGGGGACGGTGAAGACCAGCAAGAGCTTTCAGGGCTGGCACCTTCCTTGTGGGAGAAGGAGCCAGACGTTTGCCTTTTCAGAAAAAGTTTCTGCCGAGAACGAGCACCGTGACATGCTGAGTCTCTGGGAAAGCAGAGATCCCCAGTGCTGTTGCGGCTAAAGATAGGCTGCAGAGGGATAGTGAAGACCTGCAAGAGCTTTCCGGGCTGGCACCTTCCTTGTGGGAGAAGGAGCCAGACGTTTGCCTTTTCAGAAAAAGTTTCTGCCGAGAATGAGCACCGTGACATGCTGAGTCTCTGGGAAAGCACAGATCCCCAGTGCTGTTGCGGCTAAAGATAGGCTGCAGAGGGATAGTGAAGACCTGCAAGATCTTTCAGGGCTGGCACCTTCCTTGTGGGAGAAGGAGCCAGACGTTTGCCTTTTCAGAAAAGGCTCCGCTGACAGCGAGCACCATGAGATGCTGAGTCTCTGGGAAAGCAGAGATCCCCAGTGCTGTTGTGCCTGTGGATAGGCTGCAGAGGGTAGTGAAGACCTGCAAGAGCTTTCAGGGCTGGCACCTTCCTTGTGGGAGAAGGAGCCAGACGTTTGCCTTTTCAGAAAAAGTTTCTGCCGAGAACGAGCACAGTGACATGCGGAGTGTCTGGGAAAGCAGAGATCCCCAGTGCTGTTGTGCCTGTGGATAGGCTGCAGGGGGACGGTGAAGACCAGCAAGATCTTTCACGGCTGGCACCTTCCTTGTGGGAGAAGGAGCCAGACGTTTGCCTTTTCAGAAAAAGTTTCTGCCGAGAACGAGCACCGTGACATGCTGAGTCTCTGGGAAAGCAGAGATCCCCAGTGCTGTTGCGGCTAAAGATAGGCTGCAGAGGGATAGTGAAGACCTGCAAGATCTTTCAGGGCTGGCACCTTCCTTGTGGGAGAAGGAGCCAGACGTTTGCCTTTTCAGAAAAAGTTTCTGCCGAGAACGAGCACCGTGACATGCTGAGTATCTGGGAAAGCAGACATCCCCAGTGCTGTTGCGGCTAAAGATAGGCTGCAGAGGGATAGTGAAGACCAGCAAGAGCTTTCAGGGCTGGCACCTTCCTTGTGGGAGAAGGAGCCAGACGTTTGCCTTTTCAGAAAAAGTTTCTGCCGAGAACGACCACCGTGACATGCTGAGTCTCTGGGAAAGCAGAGATCCCCAGTGCTGTTGTGCCTGTGGATAGGCTGCAGGGGGACGGTGAAGACCAGCAAGATCTTTCAGGGCTGGCACCTTCCTTGTGGGAGAAGGAGCCAGACGTTTGCCTTTTCAGAAAAAGTTTCTGCCGAGAACGAGCACCGTGACATGCTGAGTCTCTGGGAAAGCAGAGATCCCCAGTGCTGTTGCGGCTAAAGATAGGCTGCAGAGGGATAGTGAAGACCTGCAAGAGCTTTCAGGGCTGGCAGCTTCCTTGTGGGAGAAGGAGCCAGACGTTTGCCTTTTCAGAAAAAGTTTCTGCCGAGAACGAGCACCGTGTCATGCAGAGTCTCTGGGAAAGCACAGATCCCCAGAGCTGTTGCGGCTAAAGATAGGCTGCACAGGGATACTGAAGAAGAGCAAGATCTTTCAGGGCTGGCACCTTCCTTGTGGGAGAAGGAGCCAGACGTTTCCCTTTTCAGAAAAAGTTTCTGCCGAGAACGAGCACCGTGACATGCTGAGTCTCTGGGAAAGCAGAGATCCCCAGTGCTGTTGTGCCTGTGGATAGGCTGCAGGGGCACCGTAAAGACCAGCAAGATCTTTCAGGGCTGGCACCTTCCTTGTGGGAGAAGGAGCCAGACGTTTGCCTTTTCAGAAAAAGTTTCTGCCGAGAACGAGCACCGTGACATGCTGAGTCTCTGGGAAAGCAGAGATCCCCAGTGCTGTTGCGGCTAAAGATAGGCTGCAGAGGGATAGTGAAGAACTGCAAGAGCTTTCAGGGCTGGCAGCTTCCTTGTGGGAGAAGGAGCCAGACGTTTGCCTTTTCAGAAAAAGTTTCTGCCGAGAACGAGCACCGTGACATGCGGAGTCTCTGGGAAAGCAGAGATCCCCAGTGCTGTTGTGCCTGTGGATAGGCTGCAGGGGCACCGTAAAGACCAGCAAGAGCTTTCAGGGCTGGCACCTTCCTTGTGGGAGAAGGAGCCAGACGTTTGCCTTTTCAGAAAAAGTTTCTGCCGAGAACGAGCACCGTGACGTGCTGAGTGTCTGGGAAAGCAGAGATCCCCAGTGCTGTTGCGGCTAAAGATAGGCTGCAGAGGGATAGTGAAGACCAGCAAGAGCTTTCAGGGCTGGCACCTTCCTTGTGGGAGAAGGAGCCGAGGTTTGCCTTTTCAGAAAAAGTTTCTGCCGAGAACGAGCACCGTGACATGCTGAGTCTCTGGGAAAGCAGAGATCCCCAGTGCTGTTGTGCCTGTGGATAGGCTGCAGGGGGAAGGTGAAGACCAGCAAGATCTTTCAGGGCTGGCACCTTCCTTGTGGGAGAAGGAGCCAGACGTTTGCCTTTTCAGAAAAAGTTTCTGCCGAGAACGAGCACCGTGACATGCTGAGTCTCTGGGAAAGCAGAGATCCCCAGTGCTGTTGCGGCTAAAGATAGGCTGCAGAGGGATAGTGAAGACCTGCAAGAGCTTTCCGGGCTGGCACCTTCCTTGTGGGAGAAGGAGCCAGACGTTTGCCTTTTCAGAAAAAGTTTCTGCCGAGAATGAGCACCGTGACATGCTGAGTCTCTGGGAAAGCACAGATCCCCAGTGTTGTTGCGGCTAAAGATAGGCTGCAGAGGGATAGTGAAGACCTGCAAGAGCTTTCAGGGCTGGCACCTTCCTTGTGGGAGAAGGAGCCGAGGTTTGCATTTTCAGAAAAAGTTTCTGCCGAGAACGAGCACCGTGACATGCTGAGTCTCTGGGAAAGCAGAGATCCCCAGTGCTGTTGTGCCTGTGGATAGGCTGAAGGGGGAGGTGAAGACCAGCAAGATCTTTCAGGGCTGGCACCTTCCTTGTGGGAGAAGGAGCCAGACGTTTGCCTTTTCAGAAAAAGTTTCTGCCGAGAACGAGCACCGTGACATGCTGAGTCTCTGGGAAAGCAGAGATCCCCAGTGCTGTTGCGGCTAAAGATAGGCTGCAGAGGGATAGTGAAGACCTGCAAGAGCTTTCCGGGCTGGCACCTTCCTTGTGGGAGAAGGAGCCAGACGTTTGCCTTTTCAGAAAAAGTTTCTGCCGAGAATGAGCACCGTGACATGCTGAGTCTCTGGGAAAGCACAGATCCCCAGTGCTGTTGCGGCTAAAGATAGGCTGCAGAGGCATAGTGAAGACCTGCAAGAGCTTTCAGGGCTGGCACCTTCCTTGTGGGAGAAGGAGCCAGACGTTTGCCTTTTCAGAAAAAGTTTCTGCCGAGAACGAGCACCGTGACGTGCTGAGTGTCTGGGAAAGCAGAGATCCCCAGTGCTGTTGCGGCTAAAGATAGGCTGCAGAGGGATAGTGAAGACCAGCAAGAGCTTTCAGGGCTGGCACCTTCCTTGTGGGAGAAGGAGCCGAGGTTTGCCTTTTCAGAAAAAGTTTCTGCCGAGAACGAGCACCGTGACATGCTGAGTCTCTGGGAAAGCAGAGATCCCCAGTGCTGTTGTGCCTGTGGATAGGCTGCAGGGGGAAGGTGAAGACCAGCAAGATCTTTCAGGGCTGGCACCTTCCTTGTGGGAGAAGGAGCCAGACGTTTGCCTTTTCAGAAAAAGTTTCTGCCGAGAACGAGCACCGTGACATGCTGAGTCTCTGGGAAAGCAGAGATCCCCAGTGCTGTTGCGGCTAAAGATAGGCTGCAGAGGGATAGTGAAGACCTGCAAGATCTTTCAGGGCTGGCACCTTCCTTGTGGGAGAAGGAGCCAGACGTTTGCCTTTTCAGAAAAAGTTTCTGCCGAGAACGACCACCGTGACATGCTGAGTCTCTGGGAAAGCACAGATCCCCAGTGCTGTTGCGGCTAAAGATAGGCTGCAGAGGGATAGTGAAGACCTGCAAGAGCTTTCAGGGCTGGCACCTTCCTTGTGGGAGAAGGAGCCGAGGTTTGCCTTTTCAGAAAAAGTTTCTGCCGAGAACGAGCACCGTGACATGCTGAGTCTCTGGGAAAGCAGAGATCCCCAGTGCTGTTGTGCCTGTGGATAGGCTGCAGGGGGAAGGTGAAGACCAGCAAGATCTTTCAGGGCTGGCACCTTCCTTGTGGGAGAAGGAGCCAGACGTTTGCCTTTTCAGAAAAAGTTTCTGCCGAGAACGAGCACCGTGACATGCTGAGTCTCTGGGAAAGCAGAGATCCCCAGTGCTGTTGCGGCTAAAGATAGGCTGCAGAGGGATAGTGAAGACCTGCAAGAGCTTTCCGGGCTGGCACCTTCCTTGTGGGAGAAGGAGCCAGACGTTTGCCTTTTCAGAAAAAGTTTCTGCCGAGAATGAGCACCGTGACATGCTGAGTCTCTGGGAAAGCACAGATCCCCAGTGCTGTTGCGGCTAAAGATAGGCTGCAGAGGGATAGTGAAGACCTGCAAGAGCTTTCAGGGCTGGCACCTTCCTTGTGGGAGAAGGAGCCAGACGTTTGCCTTTTCAGAAAAAGTTTCTGCCGAGAACGAGCACCGTGACATGCGGAGTGTCTGGGAAAGCAGAGATCCCCAGTGCTGTTGCGGCTAAAGATAGGCTGCAGAGGGATAGTGAAGACCAGCAAGAGCTTTCAGGGCTGGCACCTTCCTTGTGGGAGAAGGAGCCAGACGTTTGCCTTTTCAGAAAAAGTTTCTGCCGAGAACGAGCACCGTGACATGCTGAGTCTCTGGGAAAGCAGAGATCCCCAGTGCTGTTGCGGCTAAAGATAGGCTGCAGAGGGATAGTGAAGACCAGCAAGATCTTTCAGGGCTGGCACCTTCCTTGTGGGAGAAGGAGCCAGACGTTTGCCTTTTCAGAAAAAGTTTCTGCCGAGAACGAGCACCGTGACATGCTGAGTGTCTGGGAAAGCAGAGATCCCCAGTGCTGTTGTGCCTGTGGATAGGCTGCAGGGGGACGGTGAAGACCAGCAAGATCTTTCAGGGCTGGCACCTTCCTTGTGGGAGAAGGAGCCAGACGTTTGCCTTTTCAGAAAAAGTTTCTGCCGAGAACGAGCACCGTGACATGCTGAGTCTCTGGGAAAGCAGAGATCCCCAGTGCTGTTGCGGCTAAAGATAGGCTGCAGAGGGATAGTGAAGACCTGCAAGAGCTTTCAGGGCTGGCACCTTCCTTGTGGGAGAAGGAGCCAGACGTTTGCCTTTTCAGAAAAAGTTTCTGCCGAGAACGAGCACCGTGACATGCGGAGTCTCTGGGAAAGCACAGATCCCCAGTTCTGTTGCGGCTAAAGATAGGCTGCAGAGGGATACTGAAGAAGAGCAAAATCGTTCAGGGCTGGCGCCTTCCTTGTGGGAGAAGTAGCCAGACGTTTGCCTTTTCAGAAAAAGTTTCTGCCGAGAACGAGCACCATGACATGCTGAGTCTCTGGGAAAGCAGAGATCCCCAGTGCTGTTGCGGCTAAAGATAGGCTGCAGAGGGATAGTGAAGACCTGCAAGATCTTTCAGGGCTGGCAGCTTCCTTGTGGGAGAAGGAGCCAGACGTTTGCCTTTAAAGAAAAAGTTTCTGCCGAGAACGAGCACCGTGACATGCTGAGTCTATGGGAAAGCAGAGATCCCCAGTGCTGTTGTGCCTGTGGATAGGCTGCAGGGGCACGGTGAAGACCAGCAAGATCTTTCAGGGCTGGCACCTTCCTTGTGGGAGAAGGAGCCAGACGTTTGCCTTTTCAGAAAAAGTTTCTGCCGAGAACGAGCACCGTGACATGCTGAGTGTCTGGGAAAGCAGAGATCCCCAGTGCTGTTGCGGCTAAAGATAGGCTGCAGAGGGATAGTGAAGACCAGCAAGAGCTTTCAGGGCTGGCACCTTCCTTGTGGGAGAAGGAGCCAGACGTTTGCCTTTTCAGAAAAAGTTTCTGCCGAGAACGAGCACCGTGACATGCTGAGTCTCTGGGAAAGCAGAGATCCCCAGTGCTGTTGCGGCTAAAGATAGGCTGCAGAGGGATAGTGAAGACCTGCAAGAGCTTTCAGGGCTGGCACCTTCCTTGTGGGAGAAGGAGCCGAGGTTTGCCTTTTCAGAAAAAGTTTCTGCCGAGAACGAGCACCGTGACATGCTGAGTCTCTGGGAAAGCAGAGATCCCCAGTGCTGTTGTGCCTGTGGATAGGCTGCAGGGGGAAGGTGAAGACCAGCAAGATCTTTCAGGGCTGGCACCTTCCTTGTGGGAGAAGGAGCCAGACGTTTGCCTTTTCAGAAAAAGTTTCTGCCGAGAACGAGCACCGTGACATGCTGAGTCTCTGGGAAAGCAGAGATCCCCAGTGCTGTTGCGGCTAAAGATAGGCTGCAGAGGGATAGTGAAGACCTGCAAGAGCTTTCAGGGCTGGCACCTTCCTTGTGGGAGAAGGAGCCGAGGTTTGCCTTTTCAGAAAATGTTTCTGCCGAGAACGAGCACCGTGACATGCTGAGTCTCTGGGAAAGCAGAGATCCCCAGTGCTGTTGTGCCTGTGGATAGGCTGCAGGGGGAAGGTGAAGACCAGCAAGATCTTTCAGGGCTGGCACCTTCCTTGTGGGAGAAGGAGCCAGACGTTTGCCTTTTCAGAAAAAGTTTCTGCCGAGAACGAGCACCGTGACATGCTGAGTCTCTGGGAAAGCAGAGATCCCCAGTGCTGTTGCGGCTAAAGATAGGCTGCACAGGGATACTGAAGAAGAGCAAGATCTTTCAGGGCTGGCACCTTCCTTGTGGGAGAAGGAGCCAGACGTTTGCCTTTTCAGAAAAAGTTTCTGCCGAGAACGAGCACCGTGACATGCTGAGTCTCTGGGAAAGCAGAGATCCCCAGTGCTGTTGTGCCTGTGGATAGGCTGCAGGGGCACCGTAAAGACCAGCAAGATCTTTCAGGGCTGGCACCTTCCTTGTGGGAGAAGGAGCCAGACGTTTGCCTTTTCAGAAAAAGTTTCTGCCGAGAACGAGCACCGTGACATGCTGAGTCTCTGGGAAAGCAGAGATCCCCAGTGCTGTTGCGGCTAAAGATAGGCTGCAGAGGGATAGTGAAGACCTGCAAGAGCTTTCAGGGCTGGCACCTTCCTTGTGGGAGAAGGAGCCAGACGTTTGCCTTTTCAGAAAAAGTTTCTGCCGAGAACGAGCACCGTGACATGCGGAGTCTCTGGGAAAGCAGAGATCCCCAGTGCTGTTGTGCCTGTGGATAGGCTGCAGGGGCACCGTAAAGACCAGCAAGATCGTTCACGGCTGGCACCTTCCTTGTGGGAGAAGGAGCCAGACGTTTGCCTTTTCAGAAAAAGTTTCTGCCGAGAACGAGCACCGTGACATGCTGAGTCTCTGGGAAAGCAGAGATCCCCAGTGCTGTTGCGGCTAAAGATAGGCTGCAGAGGGATAGTGAAGACCAGCAAGAGCTTTCAGGGCTGGCACCTTCCTTGTGGGAGAAGGAGCCGAGGTTTGCCTTTTCAGAAAAAGTTTCTGCCGAGAACGAGCACCGTGACATGCTGAGTCTCTGGGAAAGCAGAGATCCCCAGTGCTGTTGTGCCTGTGGATAGGCTGCAGGGGCACCGTAAAGACCAGCAAGAGCTTTCAGGGCTGGCACCTTCCTTGTGGGAGAAGGAGCCAGACGTTTGCCTTTTCAGAAAAAGTTTCTGCCGAGAACGAGCACCGTGACATGCTGAGTCTCTGGGAAAGCAGAGATCCCCAGTGCTGTTGTGCCTGTGGATAGGCTGCAGGGGCACGGTGAAGACCAGCAAGATCTTTCAGGGCTGGCACCTTCCTTGTGGGAGAAGGAGCCAGACGTTTGCCTTTTCAGAAAAAGTTTCTGCCGAGAACGAGCACCGTGACATGCTGAGTCTCTGGGAAAGCAGAGATCCCCAGTGCTGTTGCGGCTAAAGATAGGCTGCAGAGGGATAGTGAAGACCAGCAAGAGCTTTCAGGGCTGGCACCTTCCTTGTGGGAGAAGGAGCCAGACGTTTGCCTTTTCAGAAAAAGTTTCTGCCGAGAACGAGCACCGTGACATGCTGAGTCTCTGGGAAAGCAGAGATCCCCAGTGCTGTTGCGGCTAAAGATAGGCTGCAGAGGGATAGTGAAGACCTGCAAGAGCTTTCAGGGCTGGCACCTTCCTTGTGGGAGAAGGAGCCGAGGTTTGCCTTTTCAGAAAAAGTTTCTGCCGAGAACGAGCACCGTGACATGCTGAGTCTCTGGGAAAGCAGAGATCCCCAGTGCTGTTGTGCCTGTGGATAGGCTGCAGGGGGAAGGTGAAGACCAGCAAGATCTTTCAGGGCTGGCACCTTCCTTGTGGGAGAAGGAGCCAGACGTTTGCCTTTTCAGAAAAAGTTTCTGCCGAGAACGAGCACCGTGACATGCTGAGTCTCTGGGAAAGCAGAGATCCCCAGTGCTGTTGCGGCTAAAGATAGGCTGCAGAGGGATAGTGAAGACCTGCAAGAGCTTTCAGGGCTGGCACCTTCCTTGTGGGAGAAGGAGCCGAGGTTTGCCTTTTCAGAAAAAGTTTCTGCCGAGAACGAGCACCGTGACATGCTGAGTCTCTGGGAAAGCAGAGATCCCCAGTGCTGTTGGGGCTGTGGATAGGCTGCAGGGGGAAGGTGAAGACCAGCAAGATCTTTCAGGGCTGGCACCTTCCTTGTGGGAGAAGGAGCCAGACGTTTGCCTTTTCAGAAAAAGTTTCTGCCGAGAACGAGCACCGTGACATGCTGAGTCTCTGGGAAAGCAGAGATCCCCAGTGCTGTTGCGGCTAAAGATAGGCTGCAGAGGGATAGTGAAGACCAGCAAGAGCTTTCAGGGCTGGCACCTTCCTTGTGGGAGAAGGAGCCAGACGTTTGCCTTTTCAGAAAAAGTTTCTGCCGAGAATGAGCACCGTGACATGCTGAGTCTCTGGGAAAGCACAGATCCCCAGTGCTGTTGCGGCTAAAGATAGGCTGCAGAGGGATAGTGAAGACCTGCAAGAGCTTTCAGGGCTGGCACCTTCCTTGTGGGAGAAGGAGCCAGACGTTTGCCTTTTTAGAAAAGGCTCTGCCGACAGCGAGCACCATGAGATGCTGAGTCTCTGGGAAAGCAGAGATCCCCAGTGCTGTTGTGCCTGTGGATAGGCTGCAGAGGGTAGTGAAGACCTGCAAGAGCTTTCAGGGCTGGCACCTTCCTTGTGGGAGAAGGAGCCAGACGTTTGCCTTTTCAGAAAAAGTTTCTGCCGAGAACGAGCACCGTGACATGCTGAGTCTCTGGGAAAGCAGAGATCCCCAGTGCTGTTGCGGCTAAAGATAGGCTGCAGAGGGATAGTGAAGACCAGCAAGAGCTTTCAGGGCTGGCACCTTCCTTGTGGGAGAAGGAGCCGAGGTTTGCCTTTTCAGAAAAAGTTTCTGCCGAGAACGAGCACCGTGACATGCTGAGTCTCTGGGAAAGCAGAGATCCCCAGTGCTGTTGTGCCTGTGGATAGGCTGCAGGGGCACCGTAAAGACCAGCAAGATCTTTCAGGGCTGGCACCTTCCTTGTGGGAGAAGGAGCCAGACGTTTGCCTTTTCAGAAAAAGTTTCTGCCGAGAACGAGCACCGTGACATGCTGAGTCTCTGGGAAAGCAGAGATCCCCAGTGCTGTTGCGGCTAAAGATAGGCTGCAGAGGGATAGTGAAGACCTGCAAGAGCTTTCAGGGCTGGCACCTTCCTTGTGGGAGAAGGAGCCGAGGTTTGCCTTTTCAGAAAAAGTTTCTGCCGAGAACGAGCACCGTGACATGCTGAGTCTCTGGGAAAGCAGAGATCCCCAGTGCTGTTGTGCCTGTGGATAGGCTGCAGGGGCACCGTAAAGACCAGCAAGAGCTTTCAGGGCTGGCACCTTCCTTGTGGGAGAAGGAGCCAGACGTTTGCCTTTTCAGAAAAAGTTTCTGCCGAGAACGAGCACCGTGACATGCTGAGTCTCTGGGAAAGCAGAGATCCCCAGTGCTGTTGTGCCTGTGGATAGGCTGCAGGGGCACGGTGAAGACCAGCAAGATCTTTCAGGGCTGGCACCTTCCTTGTGGGAGAAGGAGCCAGACGTTTGCCTTTTCAGAAAAAGTTTCTGCCGAGAACGAGCACCGTGACATGCTGAGTCTCTGGGAAAGCAGAGATCCCCAGTGCTGTTGCGGCTAAAGATAGGCTGCAGAGGGATAGTGAAGACCAGCAAGAGCTTTCAGGGCTGGCACCTTCCTTGTGGGAGAAGGAGCCAGACGTTTGCCTTTTCAGAAAAAGTTTCTGCCGAGAACGAGCACCGTGACATGCTGAGTCTCTGGGAAAGCAGAGATCCCCAGTGCTGTTGCGGCTAAAGATAGGCTGCAGAGGGATAGTGAAGACCTGCAAGAGCTTTCAGGGCTGGCACCTTCCTTGTGGGAGAAGGAGCCGAGGTTTGCCTTTTCAGAAAAAGTTTCTGCCGAGAACGAGCACCGTGACATGCTGAGTCTCTGGGAAAGCAGAGATCCCCAGTGCTGTTGTGCCTGTGGATAGGCTGCAGGGGGAAGGTGAAGACCAGCAAGATCTTTCAGGGCTGGCACCTTCCTTGTGGGAGAAGGAGCCAGACGTTTGCCTTTTCAGAAAAAGTTTCTGCCGAGAACGAGCACCGTGACATGCTGAGTCTCTGGGAAAGCAGAGATCCCCAGTGCTGTTGCGGCTAAAGATAGGCTGCAGAGGGATAGTGAAGACCTGCAAGAGCTTTCAGGGCTGGCACCTTCCTTGTGGGAGAAGGAGCCGAGGTTTGCCTTTTCAGAAAAAGTTTCTGCCGAGAACGAGCACCGTGACATGCTGAGTCTCTGGGAAAGCAGAGATCCCCAGTGCTGTTGTGCCTGTGGATAGGCTGCAGGGGGACGGTGAAGACCAGCAAGATCTTTCAGGGCTGGCACCTTCCTTGTGGGAGAAGGAGCCAGACGTTTGCCTTTTCAGAAAAAGTTTCTGCCGAGAACGAGCACCGTGACATGCTGAGTCTCTGGGAAAGCAGAGATCCCCAGTGCTGTTGCGGCTAAAGATAGGCTGCAGAGGGATAGTGAAGACCTGCAAGAGCTTTCCGGGCTGGCACCTTCCTTGTGGGAGAAGGAGCCAGACGTTTGCCTTTTCAGAAAAAGTTTCTGCCGAGAATGAGCACCGTGACATGCTGAGTCTCTGGGAAAGCACAGATCCCCAGTGCTGTTGCGGCTAAAGATAGGCTGCAGAGGGATAGTGAAGACCAGCAAGATCTTTCAGGGCTGGCACCTTCCTTGTGGGAGAAGGAGCCAGACGTTTGCCTTTTTAGAAAAGGCTCTGCCGACAGCGAGCACCATGAGATGCTGAGTCTCTGGGAAAGCAGAGATCCCCAGTGCTGTTGTGCCTGTGGATAGGCTGCAGAGGGTAGTGAAGACCTGCAAGAGCTTTCAGGGCTGGCACCTTCCTTGTGGGAGAAGGAGCCAGACGTTTGCCTTTTCAGAAAAAGTTTCTGCCGAGAACGAGCACCGTGACATGCTGAGTCTCTGGGAAAGCAGAGATCCCCAGTGCTATTGCGGCTAAAGATAGGCTGCAGAGGGATAGTGAAGACCTGCAAGATCTTTCAGGGCTGGCACCTTCCTTGTGGGAGAAGGAGCCAGACGTTTTCCTTTTCAGAAAAAGTTTCTGCCGAGAACGACCACCGTGACATGCTGAGTCTCTGGGAAAGCAGAGATCCCCAGTGCTGTTGTGCCTGTGGATAGGCTGCAGGGGGACGGTGAAGACCAGCAAGATCTTTCCGGGCTGGCACCTTCCTTGTGGGAGAAGGAGCCAGACGTTTGCCTTTTCAGAAAAAGTTTCTGCCGAGAACGAGCACCGTGACATGCTGAGTCTCTGGGAAAGCAGAGATCCCCAGTGCTGTTGCGGCTAAAGATAGGCTGCAGAGGGATAGTGAAGACCTGCAAGAGCTTTCAGGGCTGGCAGCTTCCTTGTGGGAGAAGGAGCCAGACGTTTGCCTTTTCAGAAAAAGTTTCTGCCGAGAACGAGCACCGTGACATGCGGAGTCTCTGGGAAAGCAGAGATCCCCAGTGCTGTTGTGCCTGTGGATAGGCTGCAGGGGCACCGTAAAGACCAGCAAGATCTTTCACGGCTGGCACCTTCCTTGTGGGAGAAGGAGCCAGACGTTTGCCTTTTCAGAAAAAGTTTCTGCCGAGAACGAGCACCGTGACATGCTGAGTGTCTGGGAAAGCAGAGATCCCCAGTGCTGTTGCGGCTAAAGATAGGCTGCAGAGGGATAGTGAAGACCTGCAAGATCTTTCAGGGCTGGCAGCTTCCTTGTGGGAGAAGGAGCCAGACGTTTGCCTTTAAAGAAAAAGTTTCTGCCGAGAACGAGCACCGTGACATGCTGAGTCTCTGGGAAAGCAGAGATCCCCAGTGCTGTTGTGCCTGTGGATAGGCTGCAGGGGCACGGTGAAGACCAGCAAGATCTTTCAGGGCTGGCACCTTCCTTGTGGGAGAAGGAGCCAGACGTTTGCCTTTTCAGAAAAAGTTTCTGCCGAGAACGAGCACCGTGACATGCTGAGTCTCTGGGAAAGCAGAGATCCCCAGTGCTGTTGTGCCTGTGGATAGGCTGCAGGGGCACCGTAAAGACCAGCAAGATCTTTCAGGGCTGGCACCTTCCTTGTGGGAGAAGGAGCCAGACGTTTGCCTTTTCAGAAAAAGTTTCTGCCGAGAACGAGCACCGTGACATGCTGAGTGTCTGGGAAAGCAGAGATCCCCAGTGCTGTTGCGGCTAAAGATAGGCTGCAGAGGGATAGTGAAGACCAGCAAGAGCTTTCAGGGCTGGCACCTTCCTCGTGGGAGAAGGAGCCAGACGTTTGCCTTTTCAGAAAAAGTTTCTGCCGAGAACGAGCACCGTGACATGCTGAGTCTCTGGGAAAGCAGAGATCCCCAGTGCTGTTGCGGCTAAAGATAGGCTGCAGAGGGATAGTGAAGACCTGCAAGAGCTTTCAGGGCTGGCACCTTCCTTGTGGGAGAAGGAGCCGAGGTTTGCCTTTTCAGAAAAAGTTTCTGCCGAGAACGAGCACCGTGACATGCTGAGTCTCTGGGAAAGCAGAGATCCCCAGTGCTGTTGTGCCTGTGGATAGGCTGCAGGGGGAAGGTGAAGACCAGCAAGATCTTTCAGGGCTGGCACCTTCCTTGTGGGAGAAGGAGCCAGACGTTTGCCTTTTCAGAAAAAGTTTCTGCCGAGAACGAGCACCGTGACATGCTGAGTCTCTGGGAAAGCAGAGATCCCCAGTGCTGTTGCGGCTAAAGATAGGCTGCAGAGGGATAGTGAAGACCTGCAAGAGCTTTCCGGGCTGGCACCTTCCTTGTGGGAGAAGGAGCCAGACGTTTGCCTTTTCAGAAAAAGTTTCTGCCGAGAATGAGCACCGTGACATGCTGAGTCTCTGGGAAAGCACAGATCCCCAGTGCTGTTGCGGCTAAAGATAGGCTGCAGAGGGATAGTGAAGACCTGCAAGAGCTTTCAGAGCTGGCACCTTCCTTGTGGGAGAAGGAGCCGAGGTTTGCCTTTTCAGAAAAAGTTTCTGCCGAGAACGAGCACCGTGACATGCTGAGTCTCTGGGAAAGCAGAGATCCCCAGTGCTGTTGTGCCTGTGGATAGGCTGCAGGGGGAAGGTGAAGACCAGCAAGATCTTTCAGGGCTGGCACCTTCCTTGTGGGAGAAGGAGCCAGACGTTTGCCTTTTCAGAAAAAGTTTCTGCCGAGAACGAGCACCGTGACATGCTGAGTCTCTGGGAAAGCAGAGATCCCCAGTGCTGTTGCGGCTAAAGATAGGCTGCAGAGGGATAGTGAAGACCTGCAAGAGCTTTCCGGGCTGGCACCTTCCTTGTGGGAGGAGGAGCCAGACGTTTGCCTTTTCAGAAAAAGTTTCTGCCGAGAATGAGCACCGTGACATGCTAAGTCTCTGGGAAAGCACAGATCCCCAGTGCTGTTGCGGCTAAAGATAGGCTGCAGAGGGATAGTGAAGACCTGCAAGAGCTTTCAGGGCTGGCACCTTCCTTGTGGGAGAAGGAGCCAGACGTTTGCCTTTTTAGAAAAGGCTCTGCCGACAGCGAGCACCATGAGATGCTGAGTCTCTGGGAAAGCAGAGATCCCCAGTGCTGTTGTGCCTGTGGATAGGCTGCAGAGGGTAGTGAAGACCTGCAAGAGCTTTCAGGGCTGGCACCTTCCTTGTGGGAGAAGGAGCCAGACGTTTGCCTTTTCAGAAAAAGTTTCTGCCGAGAACGAGCACCGTGACATGCGAGTCTCTGGGAAAGCAGAGATCCCCAGTGCTGTTGCGGCTAAAGATAGGCTGCAGAGGGATAGTGAAGACCTGCAAGATCTTTCAGGGCTGGCAGCTTCCTTGTGGGAGAAGGAGCCAGACGTTTTCCTTTTCAGAAAAAGTTTCTGCCGAGAACGACCACCGTGACATGCTGAGTCTCTGGGAAAGCAGAGATCCCCAGTGCTGTTGTGCCTGTGGATAGGCTGCAGGGGGACGGTGAAGACCAGCAAGATCTTTCCGGGCTGGCACCTTCCTTGTGGGAGAAGGAGCCAGACGTTTGCCTTTTCAGAAAAAGTTTCTGCCGAGAACGAGCACCGTGACATGCTGAGTCTCTGGGAAAGCAGAGATCCCCAGTGCTGTTGCGGCTAAAGATAGGCTGCAGAGGGATAGTGAAGACCTGCAAGAGCTTTCAGGGCTGGCACCTTCCTTGTGGGAGAAGGAGCCAGACGTTTGCCTTTTCAGAAAAAGTTTCTGCCGAGAACGAGCACCGTGACATGCAGAGTCTCTGGGAAAGCACAGATCCCCAGTTCTGTTGCGGCTAAAGATAGGCTGCACAGGGATACTGAAGAAGAGCAAGATCTTTCAGGGCTGGCACCTTCCTTGTGGGGGAAGGAGCCAGACGTTTGCCTTTTCAGAAAAAGTTTCTGCCGAGAACGAGCACCGTGACATGCTGAGTCTCTGGGAAAGCAGAGATCCCCAGTGCTGTTGTGCCTGTGGATAGGCTGCAGGGGCACCGTAAAGACCAGCAAGATCTTTCAGGGCTGACACCTTCCTTGTGGGAGAAGGAGCCAGACGTTTGCCTTTTCAGAAAAAGTTTCTGCCGAGAACGAGCACCGTGACATGCTGAGTCTCTGGGAAAGCAGAGATCCCCAGTGCTGTTGCGGCTAAAGATAGGCTGCAGAGGGATAGTGAAGACCTGCAAGAGCTTTCAGGGCTGGCAGCTTCCTTGTGGGAGAAGGAGCCAGACGTTTGCCTTTTCAGAAAAAGTTTCTGCCGAGAACGAGCACCGTGACATGCGGAGTCTCTGGGAAAGCAGAGATCCCCAGTGCTGTTGTGCCTGTGGATAGGCTGCAGGGGCACCGTAAAGACCAGCAAGATCGTTCACGGCTGGCACCTTCCTTGTGGGAGAAGGAGCCAGACGTTTGCCTTTTCAGAAAAAGTTTCTGCCGAGAACGAGCACCGTGACATGCTGAGTGTCTGGGAAAGCAGAGATCCCCAGTGCTGTTGCGGCTAAAGATAGGCTGCAGAGGGATAGTGAAGACCAGCAAGAGCTTTCAGGGCTGGCACCTTCCTTGTGGGAGAAGGAGCCGAGGTTTGCCTTTTCAGAAAAAGTTTCTGCCGAGAACGAGCACCGTGACATGCTGAGTCTCTGGGAAAGCACAGATCCCCAGTGCTGTTGCGGCTAAAGATAGGCTGCAGAGGGATAGTGAAGACCTGCAAGAGCTTTCAGAGCTGGCACCTTCCTTGTGGGAGAAGGAGCCGAGGTTTGCCTTTTCAGAAAAAGTTTCTGCCGAGAACGAGCACCGTGACATGCTGAGTCTCTGGGAAAGCAGAGATCCCCAGTGCTGTTGTGCCTGTGGATAGGCTGCAGGGGGAAGGTGAAGACCAGCAAGATCTTTCAGGGCTGGCACCTTCCTTGTGGGAGAAGGAGCCAGACGTTTGCCTTTTCAGAAAAAGTTTCTGCCGAGAACGAGCACCGTGACATGCTGAGTCTCTGGGAAAGCAGAGATCCCCAGTGCTGTTGCGGCTAAAGATAGGCTGCAGAGGGATAGTGAAGACCTGCAAGAGCTTTCCGGGCTGGCACCTTCCTTGTGGGAGGAGGAGCCAGACGTTTGCCTTTTCAGAAAAAGTTTCTGCCGAGAATGAGCACCGTGACATGCTGAGTCTCTGGGAAAGCACAGATCCCCAGTGCTGTTGCGGCTAAAGATAGGCTGCAGAGGGATAGTGAAGACCTGCAAGAGCTTTCAGGGCTGGCACCTTCCTTGTGGGAGAAGGAGCCAGACGTTTGCCTTTTTAGAAAAGGCTCTGCCGACAGCGAGCACCATGAGATGCTGAGTCTCTGGGAAAGCAGAGATCCCCAGTGCTGTTGTGCCTGTGGATAGGCTGCAGAGGGTAGTGAAGACCTGCAAGAGCTTTCAGGGCTGGCACCTTCCTTGTGGGAGAAGGAGCCAGACGTTTGCCTTTTCAGAAAAAGTTTCTGCCGAGAACGAGCACCGTGACATGCTGAGTCTCTGGGAAAGCAGAGATCCCCAGTGCTGTTGCGGCTAAAGATAGGCTGCAGAGGGATAGTGAAGACCTGCAAGATCTTTCAGGGCTGGCACCTTCCTTGTGGGAGAAGGAGCCAGACGTTTTCCTTTTCAGAAAAAGTTTCTGCCGAGAACGACCACCGTGACATGCTGAGTCTCTGGGAAAGCAGAGATCCCCAGTGCTGTTGTGCCTGTGGATAGGCTGCAGGGGGACGGTGAAGACCAGCAAGATCTTTCCGGGCTGGCACCTTCCTTGTGGGAGAAGGAGCCAGACGTTTGCCTTTTCAGAAAAAGTTTCTGCCGAGAACGAGCACCGTGACATGCTGAGTCTCTGGGAAAGCAGAGATCCCCAGTGCTGTTGCGGCTAAAGATAGGCTGCAGAGGGATAGTGAAGACCTGCAAGAGCTTTCAGGGCTGGCAGCTTCCTTGTGGGAGAAGGAGCCAGACGTTTGCCTTTTCAGAAAAAGTTTCTGCCGAGAACGAGCACCGTGACATGCAGAGTCTCTGGGAAAGCACAGATCCCCAGTTCTGTTGCGGCTAAAGATAGGCTGCACAGGGATACTGAAGAAGAGCAAGATCTTTCAGGGCTGGCACCTTCCTTGTGGGAGAAGGAGCCAGACGTTTGCCTTTTCAGAAAAAGTTTCTGCCGAGAACGAGCACCGTGACATGCTGAGTCTCTGGGAAAGCAGAGATCCCCAGTGCTGTTGTGCCTGTGGATAGGCTGCAGGGGCACCGTAAAGACCAGCAAGATCTTTCAGGGCTGGCACCTTCCTTGTGGGAGAAGGAGCCAGACGTTTGCCTTTTCAGAAAAAGTTTCTGCCGAGAACGAGCACCGTGACATGCTGAGTCTCTGGGAAAGCAGAGATCCCCAGTGCTGTTGCGGCTAAAGATAGGCTGCAGAGGGATAGTGAAGACCTGCAAGAGCTTTCAGGGCTGGCAGCTTCCTTGTGGGAGAAGGAGCCAGACGTTTGCCTTTTCAGAAAAAGTTTCTGCCGAGAACGAGCACCGTGACATGCGGAGTCTCTGGGAAAGCAGAGATCCCCAGTGCTGTTGTGCCTGTGGATAGGCTGCAGGGGCACCGTAAAGACCAGCAAGATCGTTCACGGCTGGCACCTTCCTTGTGGGAGAAGGAGCCAGACGTTTGCCTTTTCAGAAAAAGTTTCTGCCGAGAACGAGCACCGTGACATGCTGAGTGTCTGGGAAAGCAGAGATCCCCAGTGCTGTTGCGGCTAAAGATAGGCTGCAGAGGGATAGTGAAGACCAGCAAGAGCTTTCAGGGCTGGCACCTTCCTTGTGGGAGAAGGAGCCGAGGTTTGCCTTTTCAGAAAAAGTTTCTGCCGAGAACGAGCACCGTGACATGCTGAGTCTCTGGGAAAGCAGAGATCCCCAGTGCTGTTGTGCCTGTGGATAGGCTGCAGGGGCACCGTAAAGACCAGCAAGATCTTTCAGGGCTGGCACCTTCCTTGTGGGAGAAGGAGCCAGACGTTTGCCTTTTCAGAAAAAGTTTCTGCCGAGAACGAGCACCGTGACATGCTGAGTCTCTGGGAAAGCAGAGATCCCCAGTGCTGTTGCGGCTAAAGATAGGCTGCAGAGGGATAGTGAAGACCTGCAAGAGCTTTCAGGGCTGGCACCTTCCTTGTGGGAGAAGGAGCCGAGGTTTGCCTTTTCAGAAAAAGTTTCTGCCGAGAACGAGCACCGTGACATGCTGAGTCTCTGGGAAAGCAGAGATCCCCAGTGCTGTTGTGCCTGTGGATAGGCTGCAGGGGCACCGTAAAGACCAGCAAGATCTTTCAGGGCTGGCACCTTCCTTGTGGGAGAAGGAGCCAGACGTTTGCCTTTTCAGAAAAAGTTTCTGCCGAGAACGAGCACCGTGACATGCTGAGTCTCTGGGAAAGCAGAGATCCCCAGTGCTGTTGCGGCTAAAGATAGGCTGCAGAGGGATAGTGAAGACCTGCAAGAGCTTTCAGGGCTGGCAGCTTCCTTGTGGGAGAAGGAGCCAGACGTTTGCCTTTTCAGAAAAAGTTTCTGCCGAGAACGAGCACCGTGACATGCGGAGTCTCTGGGAAAGCAGAGATCCCCAGTGCTGTTGTGCCTGTGGATAGGCTGCAGGGGCACCGTAAAGACCAGCAAGATCTTTCAGGGCTGGCACCTTCCTTGTGGGAGAAGGAGCCAGACGTTTGCCTTTTCAGAAAAAGTTTCTGCCGAGAACGAGCACCGTGACATGCTGAGTGTCTGGGAAAGCAGAGATCCCCAGTGCTGTTGCGGCTAAAGATAGGCTGCAGAGGGATAGTGAAGACCAGCAAGAGCTTTCAGGGCTGGCACCTTCCTCGTGGGAGAAGGAGCCAGACGTTTGCCTTTTCAGAAAAAGTTTCTGCCGAGAACGAGCACCGTGACATGCTGAGTCTCTGGGAAAGCAGAGATCCCCAGTGCTGTTGCGGCTAAAGATAGGCTGCAGAGGGATAGTGAAGACCTGCAAGAGCTTTCAGGGCTGGCAGCTTCCTTGTGGGAGAAGGAGCCGAGGTTTGCCTTTTCAGAAAAAGTTTCTGCCGAGAACGAGCACCGTGACATGCTGAGTCTCTGGGAAAGCAGAGATCCCCAGTGCTGTTGTGCCTGTGGATAGGCTGCAGGGGGAAGGTGAAGACCAGCAAGATCTTTCAGGGCTGGCACCTTCCTTGTGGGAGAAGGAGCCAGACGTTTGCCTTTTCAGAAAAAGTTTCTGCCGAGAACGAGCACCGTGACATGCTGAGTCTCTGGGAAAGCAGAGATCCCCAGTGCTGTTGCGGCTAAAGATAGGCTGCAGAGGGATAGTGAAGACCTGCAAGAGCTTTCCGGGCTGGCACCTTCCTTGTGGGAGAAGGAGCCAGACGTTTGCCTTTTCAGAAAAAGTTTCTGCCGAGAATGAGCACCGTGACATGCTGAGTCTCTGGGAAAGCACAGATCCCCAGTGCTGTTGCGGCTAAAGATAGGCTGCAGAGGGATAGTGAAGACCTGCAAGAGCTTTCAGAGCTGGCACCTTCCTTGTGGGAGAAGGAGCCGAGGTTTGCCTTTTCAGAAAAAGTTTCTGCCGAGAACGAGCACCGTGACATGCTGAGTCTCTGGGAAAGCAGAGATCCCCAGTGCTGTTGTGCCTGTGGATAGGCTGCAGGGGGAAGGTGAAGACCAGCAAGATCTTTCAGGGCTGGCACCTTCCTTGTGGGAGAAGGAGCCAGACGTTTGCCTTTTCAGAAAAAGTTTCTGCCGAGAACGAGCACCGTGACATGCTGAGTCTCTGGGAAAGCAGAGATCCCCAGTGCTGTTGCGGCTAAAGATAGGCTGCAGTGGGATAGTGAAGACCAGCAAGATCTTTCAGGGCTGGCACCTTCCTTGTGGGAGAAGGAGCCAGACGTTTGCCTTTTCAGAAAAAGTTTCTGCCGAGAACGAGCACCGTGACATGCTGAGTCTCTGGGAAAGCAGAGATCCCCAGTGCTGTTGCGGCTAAAGATAGGCTGCAGAGGGATAGTGAAGACCTGCAAGAGCTTTCCGGGCTGGCACCTTCCTTGTGGGAGAAGGAGCCAGACGTTTGCCTTTTCAGAAAAAGTTTCTGCCGAGAATGAGCACCGTGACATGCTGAGTCTCTGGGAAAGCACAGATCCCCAGTGCTGTTGCGGCTAAAGATAGGCTGCAGAGGGATAGTGAAGACCTGCAAGAGCTTTCAGGGCTGGCACCTTCCTTGTGGGAGAAGGAGCCAGACGTTTGCCTTTTTAGAAAAGGCTCTGCCGACAGCGAGCACCATGAGATGCTGAGTCTCTGGGAAAGCAGAGATCCCCAGTGCTGTTGTGCCTGTGGATAGGCTGCAGAGGGTAGTGAAGACCTGCAAGAGCTTTCAGGGCTGGCACCTTCCTTGTGGGAGAAGGAGCCAGACGTTTGCCTTTTCAGAAAAAGTTTCTGCCGAGAACGAGCACCGTGACATGCTGAGTCTCTGGGAAAGCAGAGATCCCCAGTGCTGTTGCGGCTAAAGATAGGCTGCAGAGGGATAGTGAAGACCTGCAAGATCTTTCAGGGCTGGCACCTTCCTTGTGGGAGAAGGAGCCAGACGTTTTCCTTTTCAGAAAAAGTTTCTGCCGAGAACGACCACCGTGACATGCTGAGTCTCTGGGAAAGCAGAGATCCCCAGTGCTGTTGTGCCTGTGGATAGGCTGCAGGGGGACGGTGAAGACCAGCAAGATCTTTCCGGGCTGGCACCTTCCTTGTGGGAGAAGGAGCCAGACGTTTGCCTTTTCAGAAAAAGTTTCTGCCGAGAACGAGCACCGTGACATGCTGAGTCTCTGGGAAAGCAGAGATCCCCAGTGCTGTTGCGGCTAAAGATAGGCTGCAGAGGGATAGTGAAGACCTGCAAGAGCTTTCAGGGCTGGCAGCTTCCTTGTGGGAGAAGGAGCCAGACGTTTGCCTTTTCAGAAAAAGTTTCTGCCGAGAACGAGCACCGTGACATGCAGAGTCTCTGGGAAAGCACAGATCCCCAGTTCTGTTGCGGCTAAAGATAGGCTGCACAGGGATACTGAAGAAGAGCAAGATCTTTCAGGGCTGGCACCTTCCTTGTGGGAGAAGGAGCCAGACGTTTGCCTTTTCAGAAAAAGTTTCTGCCGAGAACGAGCACCGTGACATGCTGAGTCTCTGGGAAAGCAGAGATCCCCAGTGCTGTTGTGCCTGTGGATAGGCTGCAGGGGCACCGTAAAGACCAGCAAGATCTTTCAGGGCTGGCACCTTCCTTGTGGGAGAAGGAGCCAGACGTTTGCCTTTTCAGAAAAAGTTTCTGCCGAGAACGAGCACCGTGACATGCTGAGTCTCTGGGAAAGCAGAGATCCCCAGTGCTGTTGCGGCTAAAGATAGGCTGCAGAGGGATAGTGAAGACCTGCAAGAGCTTTCAGGGCTGGCAGCTTCCTTGTGGGAGAAGGAGCCAGACGTTTGCCTTTTCAGAAAAAGTTTCTGCCGAGAACGAGCACCGTGACATGCGGAGTCTCTGGGAAAGCAGAGATCCCCAGTGCTGTTGTGCCTGTGGATAGGCTGCAGGGGCACCGTAAAGACCAGCAAGATCGTTCACGGCTGGCACCTTCCTTGTGGGAGAAGGAGCCAGACGTTTGCCTTTTCAGAAAAAGTTTCTGCCGAGAACAAGCACCGTGACATGCTGAGTGTCTGGGAAAGCAGAGATCCCCAGTGCTGTTGCGGCTAAAGATAGGCTGCAGAGGGATAGTGAAGACCAGCAAGAGCTTTCAGGGCTGGCACCTTCCTTGTGGGAGAAGGAGCCGAGGTTTGCCTTTTCAGAAAAAGTTTCTGCCGAGAACGAGCACCGTGACATGCTGAGTCTCTGGGAAAGCACAGATCCCCAGTGCTGTTGCGGCTAAAGATAGGCTGCAGAGGGATAGTGAAGACCTGCAAGAGCTTTCAGAGCTGGCACCTTCCTTGTGGGAGAAGGAGCCGAGGTTTGCCTTTTCAGAAAAAGTTTCTGCCGAGAACGAGCACCGTGACATGCTGAGTCTCTGGGAAAGCAGAGATCCCCAGTGCTGTTGTGCCTGTGGATAGGCTGCAGGGGGAAGGTGAAGACCAGCAAGATCTTTCAGGGCTGGCACCTTCCTTGTGGGAGAAGGAGCCAGACGTTTGCCTTTTCAGAAAAAGTTTCTGCCGAGAACGAGCACCGTGACATGCTGAGTCTCTGGGAAAGCAGAGATCCCCAGTGCTGTTGCGGCTAAAGATAGGCTGCAGAGGGATAGTGAAGACCTGCAAGAGCTTTCCGGGCTGGCACCTTCCTTGTGGGAGGAGGAGCCAGACGTTTGCCTTTTTAGAAAAGGCTCTGCCGACAGCGAGCACCATGAGATGCTGAGTCTCTGGGAAAGCAGAGATCCCCAGTGCTGTTGTGCCTGTGGATAGGCTGCAGAGGGTAGTGAAGACCTGCAAGAGCTTTCAGGGCTGGCACCTTCCTTGTGGGAGAAGGAGCCAGACGTTTGCCTTTTCAGAAAAAGTTTCTGCCGAGAACGAGCACCGTGACATGCTGAGTCTCTGGGAAAGCAGAGATCCCCAGTGCTGTTGCGGCTAAAGATAGGCTGCAGAGGGATAGTGAAGACCTGCAAGATCTTTCAGGGCTGGCACCTTCCTTGTGGGAGAAGGAGCCAGACGTTTTCCTTTTCAGAAAAAGTTTCTGCCGAGAACGACCACCGTGACATGCTGAGTCTCTGGGAAAGCAGAGATCCCCAGTGCTGTTGTGCCTGTGGATAGGCTGCAGGGGGACGGTGAAGACCAGCAAGATCTTTCCGGGCTGGCACCTTCCTTGTGGGAGAAGGAGCCAGACGTTTGCCTTTTCAGAAAAAGTTTCTGCCGAGAACGAGCACCGTGACATGCTGAGTCTCTGGGAAAGCAGAGATCCCCAGTGCTGTTGCGGCTAAAGATAGGCTGCAGAGGGATAGTGAAGACCTGCAAGAGCTTTCAGGGCTGGCAGCTTCCTTGTGGGAGAAGGAGCCAGACGTTTGCCTTTTCAGAAAAAGTTTCTGCCGAGAACGAGCACCGTGACATGCAGAGTCTCTGGGAAAGCACAGATCCCCAGTTCTGTTGCGGCTAAAGATAGGCTGCACAGGGATACTGAAGAAGAGCAAGATCTTTCAGGGCTGGCACCTTCCTTGTGGGAGAAGGAGCCAGACGTTTGCCTTTTCAGAAAAAGTTTCTGCCGAGAACGAGCACCGTGACATGCTGAGTCTCTGGGAAAGCAGAGATCCCCAGTGCTGTTGTGCCTGTGGATAGGCTGCAGGGGCACCGTAAAGACCAGCAAGATCTTTCAGGGCTGGCACCTTCCTTGTGGGAGAAGGAGCCAGACGTTTGCCTTTTCAGGAAAAATTTCTGCCGAGAACGAGCACCGTGACATGCTGAGTCTCTGGGAAAGCAGAGATCCCCAGTGCTGTTGAGGCTAAAGATAGGCTGCAGAGGGATAGTGAAGACCTGCAAGAGCTTTCAGGGCTGGCAGCTTCCTTGTGGGAGAAGGAGCCAGACGTTTGCCTTTTCAGAAAAAGTTTCTGCCGAGAACGAGCACCGTGACATGCGGAGTCTCTGGGAAAGCAGAGATCCCCAGTGCTGTTGTGCCTGTGGATAGGCTGCAGGGGCACCGTAAAGACCAGCAAGATCGTTCACGGCTGGCACCTTCCTTGTGGGAGAAGGAGCCAGACGTTTGCTTTTTCAGAAAAAGTTTCTGCCGAGAACGAGCACCGTGACATGCTGAGTGTCTGGGAAAGCAGAGATCCCCAGTGCTGTTGCGGCTAAAGATAGGCTGCAGAGGGATAGTGAAGACCAGCAAGAGCTTTCAGGGCTGGCACCTTCCTTGTGGGAGAAGGAGCCGAGGTTTGCCTTTTCAGAAAAAGTTTCTGCCGAGAACGAGCACCGTGACATGCTGAGTCTCTGGGAAAGCAGAGATCCCCAGTGCTGTTGTGCCTGTGGATAGGCTGCAGGGGCACCGTAAAGACCAGCAAGATCTTTCAGGGCTGGCACCTTCCTTGTGGGAGAAGGAGCCAGACGTTTGCCTTTTCAGAAAAAGTTTCTGCCGAGAACGAGCACCGTGACATGCTGAGTCTCTGGGAAAGCAGAGATCCCCAGTGCTGTTGCGGCTAAAGATAGGCTGCAGAGGGATAGTGAAGACCTGCAAGAGCTTTCAGGGCTGGCACCTTCCTTGTGGGAGAAGGAGCCGAGGTTTGCCTTTTCAGAAAAAGTTTCTGCCGAGAACGAGCACCGTGACATGCTGAGTCTCTGGGAAAGCAGAGATCCCCAGTGCTGTTGTGCCTGTGGATAGGCTGCAGGGGCACCGTAAAGACCAGCAAGATCTTTCAGGGCTGGCACCTTCCTTGTGGGAGAAGGAGCCAGACGTTTGCCTTTTCAGAAAAAGTTTCTGCCGAGAACGAGCACCGTGACATGCTGAGTCTCTGGGAAAGCAGAGATCCCCAGTGCTGTTGCGGCTAAAGATAGGCTGCAGAGGGATAGTGAAGACCTGCAAGAGCTTTCAGGGCTGGCAGCTTCCTTGTGGGAGAAGGAGCCAGACGTTTGCTTTTTCAGAAAAAGTTTCTGCCGAGAACGAGCACCGTGACATGCGGAGTCTCTGGGAAAGCAGAGATCCCCAGTGCTGTTGTGCCTGTGGATAGGCTGCAGGGGCACCGTAAAGACCAGCAAGATCTTTCAGGGCTGGCACCTTCCTTGTGGGAGAAGGAGCCAGACGTTTGCCTTTTCAGAAAAAGTTTCTGCCGAGAACGAGCACCGTGACATGCTGAGTGTCTGGGAAAGCAGAGATCCCCAGTGCTGTTGCGGCTAAAGATAGGCTGCAGAGGGATAGTGAAGACCAGCAAGAGCTTTCAGGGCTGGCACCTTCCTCGTGGGAGAAGGAGCCAGACGTTTGCCTTTTCAGAAAAAGTTTCTGCCGAGAACGAGCACCGTGACATGCTGAGTCTCTGGGAAAGCAGAGATCCCCAGTGCTGTTGCGGCTAAAGATAGGCTGCAGAGGGATAGTGAAGACCTGCAAGAGCTTTCAGGGCTGGCACCTTCCTTGTGGGAGAAGGAGCCGAGGTTTGCCTTTTCAGAAAAAGTTTCTGCCGAGAACGAGCACCGTGACATGCTGAGTCTCTGGGAAAGCAGAGATCCCCAGTGCTGTTGTGCCTGTGGATAGGCTGCAGGGGGAAGGTGAAGACCAGCAAGATCTTTCAGGGCTGGCACCTTCCTTGTGGGAGAAGGAGCCAGACGTTTGCCTTTTCAGAAAAAGTTTCTGCCGAGAACGAGCACCGTGACATGCTGAGTCTCTGGGAAAGCAGAGATCCCCAGTGCTGTTGCGGCTAAAGATAGGCTGCAGAGGGATAGTGAAGACCTGCAAGAGCTTTCAGAGCTGGCACCTTCCTTGTGGGAGAAGGAGCCAGACGTTTGCCTTTTCAGAAAAAGTTTCTGCCGAGAATGAGCACCGTGACATGCTGAGTCTCTGGGAAAGCACAGATCCCCAGTGCTGTTGCGGCTAAAGATAGGCTGCAGAGGGATAGTGAAGACCTGCAAGAGCTTTCAGAGCTGGCACCTTCCTTGTGGGAGAAGGAGCCGAGGTTTGCCTTTTCAGAAAAAGTTTCTGCCGAGAACGAGCACCGTGACATGCTGAGTCTCTGGGAAAGCAGAGATCCCCAGTGCTGTTGTGCCTGTGGATAGGCTGCAGGGGGAAGGTGAAGACCAGCAAGATCTTTCAGGGCTGGCACCTTCCTTGTGGGAGAAGGAGCCAGACGTTTGCCTTTTCAGAAAAAGTTTCTGCCGAGAACGAGCACCGTGACATGCTGAGTCTCTGGGAAAGCAGAGATCCCCAGTGCTGTTGCGGCTAAAGATAGGCTGCAGAGGGATAGTGAAGACCTGCAAGAGCTTTCCGGGCTGGCACCTTCCTTGTGGGAGAAGGAGCCAGACGTTTGCCTTTTCAGAAAAAGTTTCTGCCGAGAATGAGCACCGTGACATGCTGAGTCTCTGGGAAAGCACAGATCCCCAGTGCTGTTGCGGCTAAAGATAGGCTGCAGAGGGATAGTGAAGACCTGCAAGAGCTTTCAGGGCTGGCACCTTCCTTGTGGGAGAAGGAGCCAGACGTTTGCCTTTTTAGAAAAGGCTCTGCCGACAGCGAGCACCATGAGATGCTGAGTCTCTGGGAAAGCAGAGATCCCCAGTGCTGTTGTGCCTGTGGATAGGCTGCAGAGGGTAGTGAAGACCTGCAAGAGCTTTCAGGGCTGGCACCTTCCTTGTGGGAGAAGGAGCCAGACGTTTGCCTTTTCAGAAAAAGTTTCTGCCGAGAACGAGCACCGTGACATGCTGAGTCTCTGGGAAAGCAGAGATCCCCAGTGCTGTTGTGCCTGTGGATAGGCTGCAGGGGCACCGTAAAGACCAGCAAGATCTTTCAGGGCTGGCACCTTCCTTGTGGGAGAAGGAGCCAGACGTTTGCCTTTTCAGAAAAAGTTTCTGCCGAGAACGAGCACCGTGACATGCTGAGTCTCTGGGAAAGCAGAGATCCCCAGTGCTGTTGCGGCTAAAGATAGGCTGCAGAGGGATAGTGAAGACCTGCAAGAGCTTTCAGGGCTGGCACCTTCCTTGTGGGAGAAGGAGCCGAGGTTTGCCTTTTCAGAAAAAGTTTCTGCCGAGAACGAGCACCGTGACATGCTGAGTCTCTGGGAAAGCAGAGATCCCCAGTGCTGTTGTGCCTGTGGATAGGCTGCAGGGGCACCGTAAAGACCAGCAAGATCTTTCAGGGCTGGCACCTTCCTTGTGGGAGAAGGAGCCAGACGTTTGCCTTTTCAGAAAAAGTTTCTGCCGAGAACGAGCACCGTGACATGCTGAGTCTCTGGGAAAGCAGAGATCCCCAGTGCTGTTGCGGCTAAAGATAGGCTGCAGAGGGATAGTGAAGACCTGCAAGAGCTTTCAGGGCTGGCAGCTTCCTTGTGGGAGAAGGAGCCAGACGTTTGCTTTTTCAGAAAAAGTTTCTGCCGAGAACGAGCACCGTGACATGCGGAGTCTCTGGGAAAGCAGAGATCCCCAGTGCTGTTGTGCCTGTGGATAGGCTGCAGGGGCACCGTAAAGACCAGCAAGATCTTTCAGGGCTGGCACCTTCCTTGTGGGAGAAGGAGCCAGACGTTTGCCTTTTCAGAAAAAGTTTCTGCCGAGAACGAGCACCGTGACATGCTGAGTGTCTGGGAAAGCAGAGATCCCCAGTGCTGTTGCGGCTAAAGATAGGCTGCAGAGGGATAGTGAAGACCAGCAAGAGCTTTCAGGGCTGGCACCTTCCTCGTGGGAGAAGGAGCCAGACGTTTGCCTTTTCAGAAAAAGTTTCTGCCGAGAACGAGCACCGTGACATGCTGAGTCTCTGGGAAAGCAGAGATCCCCAGTGCTGTTGCGGCTAAAGATAGGCTGCAGAGGGATAGTGAAGACCTGCAAGAGCTTTCAGGGCTGGCACCTTCCTTGTGGGAGAAGGAGCCGAGGTTTGCCTTTTCAGAAAAAGTTTCTGCCGAGAACGAGCACCGTGACATGCTGAGTCTCTGGGAAAGCAGAGATCCCCAGTGCTGTTGTGCCTGTGGATAGGCTGCAGGGGGAAGGTGAAGACCAGCAAGATCTTTCAGGGCTGGCACCTTCCTTGTGGGAGAAGGAGCCAGACGTTTGCCTTTTCAGAAAAAGTTTCTGCCGAGAACGAGCACCGTGACATGCTGAGTCTCTGGGAAAGCAGAGATCCCCAGTGCTGTTGCGGCTAAAGATAGGCTGCAGAGGGATAGTGAAGACCTGCAAGAGCTTTCCGGGCTGGCACCTTCCTTGTGGGAGAAGGAGCCAGACGTTTGCCTTTTCAGAAAAAGTTTCTGCCGAGAATGAGCACCGTGACATGCTGAGTCTCTGGGAAAGCACAGATCCCCAGTGCTGTTGCGGCTAAAGATAGGCTGCAGAGGGATAGTGAAGACCTGCAAGAGCTTTCAGAGCTGGCACCTTCCTTGTGGGAGAAGGAGCCGAGGTTTGCCTTTTCAGAAAAAGTTTCTGCCGAGAACGAGCACCGTGACATGCTGAGTCTCTGGGAAAGCAGAGATCCCCAGTGCTGTTGTGCCTGTGGATAGGCTGCAGGGGGAAGGTGAAGACCAGCAAGATCTTTCAGGGCTGGCACCTTCCTTGTGGGAGAAGGAGCCAGACGTTTGCCTTTTCAGAAAAAGTTTCTGCCGAGAACGAGCACCGTGACATGCTGAGTCTCTGGGAAAGCAGAGATCCCCAGTGCTGTTGCGGCTAAAGATAGGCTGCAGAGGGATAGTGAAGACCTGCAAGAGCTTTCCGGGCTGGCACCTTCCTTGTGGGAGAAGGAGCCAGACGTTTGCCTTTTCAGAAAAAGTTTCTGCCGAGAATGAGCACCGTGACATGCTGAGTCTCTGGGAAAGCACAGATCCCCAGTGCTGTTGCGGCTAAAGATAGGCTGCAGAGGGATAGTGAAGACCTGCAAGAGCTTTCAGGGCTGGCACCTTCCTTGTGGGAGAAGGAGCCAGACGTTTGCCTTTTTAGAAAAGGCTCTGCCGACAGCGAGCACCATGAGATGCTGAGTCTCTGGGAAAGCAGAGATCCCCAGTGCTGTTGTGCCTGTGGATAGGCTGCAGAGGGTAGTGAAGACCTGCAAGAGCTTTCAGGGCTGGCACCTTCCTTGTGGGAGAAGGAGCCAGACGTTTGCCTTTTCAGAAAAAGTTTCTGCCGAGAACGAGCACCGTGACATGCTGAGTCTCTGGGAAAGCAGAGATCCCCAGTGCTGTTGCGGCTAAAGATAGGCTGCAGAGGGATAGTGAAGACCTGCAAGATCTTTCAGGGCTGGCACCTTCCTTGTGGGAGAAGGAGCCAGACGTTTTCCTTTTCAGAAAAAGTTTCTGCCGAGAACGACCACCGTGACATGCTGAGTCTCTGGGAAAGCAGAGATCCCCAGTGCTGTTGTGCCTGTGGATAGGCTGCAGGGGGACGGTGAAGACCAGCAAGATCTTTCCGGGCTGGCACCTTCCTTGTGGGAGAAGGAGCCAGACGTTTGCCTTTTCAGAAAAAGTTTCTGCCGAGAACGAGCACCGTGACATGCTGAGTCTCTGGGAAAGCAGAGATCCCCAGTGCTGTTGCGGCTAAAGATAGGCTGCAGAGGGATAGTGAAGACCTGCAAGAGCTTTCAGGGCTGGCAGCTTCCTTGTGGGAGAAGGAGCCAGACGTTTGCCTTTTCAGAAAAAGTTTCTGCCGAGAACGAGCACCGTGACATGCAGAGTCTCTGGGAAAGCACAGATCCCCAGTTCTGTTGCAGCTAAAGATAGGCTGCACAGGGATACTGAAGAAGAGCAAGATCTTTCAGGGCTGGCACCTTCCTTGTGGGAGAAGGAGCCAGACGTTTGCCTTTTCAGAAAAAGTTTCTGCCGAGAACGAGCACCGTGACATGCTGAGTCTCTGGGAAAGCAGAGATCCCCAGTGCTGTTGTGCCTGTGGATAGGCTGCAGGGGCACCGTAAAGACCAGCAAGATCTTTCAGGGCTGGCACCTTCCTTGTGGGAGAAGGAGCCAGACGTTTGCCTTTTCAGAAAAAGTTTCTGCCGAGAACGAGCACCGTGACATGCTGAGTCTCTGGGAAAGCAGAGATCCCCAGTGCTGTTGCGGCTAAAGATAGGCTGCAGAGGGATAGTGAAGACCTGCAAGAGCTTTCAGGGCTGGCAGCTTCCTTGTGGGAGAAGGAGCCAGACGTTTGCCTTTTCAGAAAAAGTTTCTGCCGAGAACGAGCACCGTGACATGCGGAGTCTCTGGGAAAGCAGAGATCCCCAGTGCTGTTGTGCCTGTGGATAGGCTGCAGGGGCACCGTAAAGACCAGCAAGATCGTTCACGGCTGGCACCTTCCTTGTGGGAGAAGGAGCCAGACGTTTGCCTTTTCAGAAAAAGTTTCTGCCGAGAACGAGCACCGTGACATGCTGAGTGTCTGGGAAAGCAGAGATCCCCAGTGCTGTTGCGGCTAAAGATAGGCTGCAGAGGGATAGTGAAGACCAGCAAGAGCTTTCAGGGCTGGCACCTTCCTTGTGGGAGAAGGAGCCGAGGTTTGCCTTTTCAGAAAAAGTTTCTGCCGAGAACGAGCACCGTGACATGCTGAGTCTCTGGGAAAGCAGAGATCCCCAGTGCTGTTGTGCCTGTGGATAGGCTGCAGGGGCACCGTAAAGACCAGCAAGATCTTTCAGGGCTGGCACCTTCCTTGTGGGAGAAGGAGCCAGACGTTTGCCTTTTCAGAAAAAGTTTCTGCCGAGAACGAGCACCGTGACATGCTGAGTCTCTGGGAAAGCAGAGATCCCCAGTGCTGTTGCGGCTAAAGATAGGCTGCAGAGGGATAGTGAAGACCTGCAAGAGCTTTCAGGGCTGGCACCTTCCTTGTGGGAGAAGGAGCCGAGGTTTGCCTTTTCAGAAAAAGTTTCTGCCGAGAACGAGCACCGTGACATGCTGAGTCTCTGGGAAAGCAGAGATCCCCAGTGCTGTTGTGCCTGTGGATAGGCTGCAGGGGCACCGTAAAGACCAGCAAGATCTTTCAGGGCTGGCACCTTCCTTGTGGGAGAAGGAGCCAGACGTTTGCCTTTTCAGAAAAAGTTTCTGCCGAGAACGAGCACCGTGACATGCTGAGTCTCTGGGAAAGCAGAGATCCCCAGTGCTGTTGCGGCTAAAGATAGGCTGCAGAGGGATAGTGAAGACCTGCAAGAGCTTTCAGGGCTGGCACCTTCCTTGTGGGAGAAGGAGCCGAGGTTTGCCTTTTCAGAAAAAGTTTCTGCCGAGAACGAGCACCGTGACATGCGGAGTCTCTGGGAAAGCAGAGATCCCCAGTGCTGTTGTGCCTGTGGATAGGCTGCAGGGGCACCGTAAAGACCAGCAAGATCTTTCACGGCTGGCACCTTCCTTGTGGGAGAAGGAGCCAGACGTTTGCCTTTTCAGAAAAAGTTTCTGCCGAGAACGAGCACCGTGACATGCTGAGTGTCTGGGAAAGCAGAGATCCCCAGTGCTGTTGCGGCTAAAGATAGGCTGCAGAGGGATAGTGAAGACCAGCAAGAGCTTTCAGGGCTGGCACCTTCCTTGTGGGAGAAGGAGCCAGACGTTTGCCTTTTCAGAAAAAGTTTCTGCCGAGAACGAGCACCGTGACATGCTGAGTCTCTGGGAAAGCAGAGATCCCCAGTGCTGTTGCGGCTAAAGATAGGCTGCAGAGGGATAGTGAAGACCTGCAAGAGCTTTCAGGGCTGGCAGCTTCCTTGTGGGAGAAGGAGCCAGACGTTTGCCTTTTCAGAAAAAGTTTCTGCCGAGAACGAGCACCGTGACATGCGGAGTCTCTGGGAAAGCAGAGATCCCCAGTGCTGTTGTGCCTGTGGATAGGCTGCAGGGGCACCGTAAAGACCAGCAAGATCTTTCACGGCTGGCACCTTCCTTGTGGGAGAAGGAGCCAGACGTTTGCCTTTTCAGAAAAAGTTTCTGCCGAGAACGAGCACCGTGACATGCTGAGTCTCTGGGAAAGCAGAGATCCCCAGTGCTGTTGCGGCTAAAGATAGGCTGCAGAGGGATAGTGAAGACCTGCAAGATCTTTCAGGGCTGGCAGCTTCCTTGTGGGAGAAGGAGCCAGACGTTTGCCTTTAAAGAAAAAGTTTCTGCCGAGAACGACCACCGTGACATGCTGAGTCTCTGGGAAAGCAGAGATCCCCAGTGCTGTTGTGCCTGTGGATAGGCTGCAGGGGGACGTTGAAGACCAGCAAGATCTTTCCGGGCTGGCACCTTCCTTGTGGGAGAAGGAGCCAGACGTTTGCCTTTTCAGAAAAAGTTTCTGCCGAGAACGAGCACCGTGACATGCTGAGTCTCTGGGAAAGCAGAGATCCCCAGTGCTGTTGCGGCTAAAGATAGGCTGCAGAGGGATAGTGAAGACCTGCAAGAGCTTTCAGGGCTGGCAGCTTCCTTGTGGGAGAAGGAGCCAGACGTTTGCCTTTTCAGAAAAAGTTTCTGCCGAGAACGAGCACCGTGACATGCAGAGTCTCTGGGAAAGCACAGATCCCCAGTTCTGTTGCGGCTAAAGATAGGCTGCACAGGGATACTGAAGAAGAGCAAGATCTTTCAGGGCTGGCACCTTCCTTGTGGGAGAAGGAGCCAGACGTTTGCCTTTTCAGAAAAAGTTTCTGCCGAGAACGAGCACCGTGACATGCTGAGTCTCTGGGAAAGCAGAGATCCCCAGTGCTGTTGTGCCTGTGGATAGGCTGCAGGGGCACCGTAAAGACCAGCAAGATCTTTCAGGGCTGGCACCTTCCTTGTGGGAGAAGGAGCCAGACGTTTGCCTTTTCAGAAAAAGTTTCTGCCGAGAACGAGCACCGTGACATGCTGAGTCTCTGGGAAAGCAGAGATCCCCAGTGCTGTTGCGGCTAAAGATAGGCTGCAGAGGGATAGTGAAGACCTGCAAGAGCTTTCAGGGCTGGCAGCTTCCTTGTGGGAGAAGGAGCCAGACGTTTGCCTTTTCAGAAAAAGTTTCTGCCGAGAACGAGCACCGTGACATGCGGAGTCTCTGGGAAAGCAGAGATCCCCAGTGCTGTTGTGCCTGTGGATAGGCTGCAGGGGCACCGTAAAGACCAGCAAGATCTTTCACGGCTGGCACCTTCCTTGTGGGAGAAGGAGCCAGACGTTTGCCTTTTCAGAAAAAGTTTCTGCCGAGAACGAGCACCGTGACATGCTGAGTGTCTGGGAAAGCAGAGATCCCCAGTGCTGTTGCGGCTAAAGATAGGCTGCAGAGGGATAGTGAAGACCAGCAAGAGCTTTCAGGGCTGGCACCTTCCTTGTGGGAGAAGGAGCCGAGGTTTGCCTTTTCAGAAAAAGTTTCTGCCGAGAACGAGCACCGTGACATGCTGAGTCTCTGGGAAAGCAGAGATCCCCAGTGCTGTTGTGCCTGTGGATAGGCTGCAGGGGCACCGTAAAGACCAGCAAGATCTTTCAGGGCTGGCACCTTCCTTGTGGGAGAAGGAGCCAGACGTTTGCCTTTTCAGAAAAAGTTTCTGCCGAGAACGAGCACCGTGACATGCTGAGTCTCTGGGAAAGCAGAGATCCCCAGTGCTGTTGCGGCTAAAGATAGGCTGCAGAGGGATAGTGAAGACCTGCAAGAGCTTTCAGGGCTGGCACCTTCCTTGTGGGAGAAGGAGCCGAGGTTTGCCTTTTCAGAAAAAGTTTCTGCCGAGAACGAGCACCGTGACATGCTGAGTCTCTGGGAAAGCAGAGATCCCCAGTGCTGTTGTGCCTGTGGATAGGCTGCAGGGGCACCGTAAAGACCAGCAAGATCTTTCAGGGCTGGCACCTTCCTTGTGGGAGAAGGAGCCAGACGTTTGCCTTTTCAGAAAAAGTTTCTGCCGAGAACGAGCACCGTGACATGCTGAGTCTCTGGGAAAGCAGAGATCCCCAGTGCTGTTGCGGCTAAAGATAGGCTGCAGAGGGATAGTGAAGACCTGCAAGAGCTTTCAGGGCTGGCAGCTTCCTTGTGGGAGAAGGAGCCAGACGTTTGCCTTTTCAGAAAAAGTTTCTGCCGAGAACGAGCACCGTGACATGCGGAGTCTCTGGGAAAGCAGAGATCCCCAGTGCTGTTGTGCCTGTGGATAGGCTGCAGGGGCACCGTAAAGACCAGCAAGATCTTTCACGGCTGGCACCTTCCTTGTGGGAGAAGGAGCCAGACGTTTGCCTTTTCAGAAAAAGTTTCTGCCGAGAACGAGCACCGTGACATGCTGAGTGTCTGGGAAAGCAGAGATCCCCAGTGCTGTTGCGGCTAAAGATAGGCTGCAGAGGGATAGTGAAGACCAGCAAGAGCTTTCAGGGCTGGCACCTTCCTTGTGGGAGAAGGAGCCGAGGTTTGCCTTTTCAGAAAAAGTTTCTGCCGAGAACGAGCACCGTGACATGCTGAGTCTCTGGGAAAGCAGAGATCCCCAGTGCTGTTGTGCCTGTGGATAGGCTGCAGGGGCACCGTAAAGACCAGCAAGATCTTTCAGGGCTGGCACCTTCCTTGTGGGAGAAGGAGCCAGACGTTTGCCTTTTCAGAAAAAGTTTCTGCCGAGAACGAGCACCGTGACATGCTGAGTCTCTGGGAAAGCAGAGATCCCCAGTGCTGTTGTGCCTGTGGATAGGCTGCAGGGGCACCGTAAAGACCAGCAAGATCTTTCAGGGCTGGCACCTTCCTTGTGGGAGAAGGAGCCAGACGTTTGCCTTTTCAGAAAAAGTTTCTGCCGAGAACGAGCACCGTGACATGCTGAGTCTCTGGGAAAGCAGAGATCCCCAGTGCTGTTGCGGCTAAAGATAGGCTGCAGAGGGATAGTGAAGACCTGCAAGAGCTTTCAGGGCTGGCAGCTTCCTTGTGGGAGAAGGAGCCAGACGTTTGCCTTTTCAGAAAAAGTTTCTGCCGAGAACGAGCACCGTGACATGCTGAGTCTCTGGGAAAGCAGAGATCCCCAGTGCTGTTGCGGCTAAAGATAGGCTGCAGAGGGATAGTGAAGACCTGCAAGAGCTTTCAGGGCTGGCAGCTTCCTTGTGGGAGAAGGAGCCAGACGTTTGCCTTTTCAGAAAAAGTTTCTGCCGAGAACGAGCACCGTGACATGCGGAGTCTGGGAAAGCAGAGATCCCCAGTGCTGTTGTGCCTGTGGATAGGCTGCAGGGGCACCGTAAAGACCAGCAAGATCTTTCACGGCTGGCACCTTCCTTGTGGGAGAAGGAGCCAGACGTTTGCCTTTTCAGAAAAAGTTTCTGCCGAGAACGAGCACCGTGACATGCTGAGTCTCTGGGAAAGCAGAGATCCCCAGTGCTGTTGCGGCTAAAGATAGGCTGCAGAGGGATAGTGAAGACCTGCAAGAGCTTTCAGGGCTGGCAGCTTCCTTGTGGGAGAAGGAGCCAGACGTTTGCCTTTTCAGAAAAAGTTTCTGCCGAGAACGAGCACCGTGACATGCGGAGTCTCTGGGAAAGCAGAGATCCCCAGTGCTGTTGTGCCTGTGGATAGGCTGCAGGGGCACCGTAAAGACCAGCAAGATCTTTCACGGCTGGCACCTTCCTTGTGGGAGAAGGAGCCAGACGTTTGCCTTTTCAGAAAAAGTTTCTGCCGAGAACGAGCACCGTGACATGCTGAGTCTCTGGGAAAGCAGAGATCCCCAGTGCTGTTGCGGCTAAAGATAGGCTGCAGAGGGATAGTGAAGTCCAGCAAGAGCTTTCAGGGCTGGCACCTTCCTTGTGGGAGAAGGAGCCAGACGTTTGCCTTTTCAGAAAAAGTTTCTGCCGAGAACGAGCACCGTGACATGCTGAGTCTCTGGGAAAGCAGAGATCCCCAGTGCTGTTGTGCCTGTGGATAGGCTGCAGGGGGAAGGTGAAGACCAGCAAGATCTTTCAGGGCTGGCACCTTCCTTGTGGGAGAAGGAGCCAGACGTTTGCCTTTTCAGAAAAAGTTTCTGCCGAGAACGAGCACCGTGACATGCTGAGTCTCTGGGAAAGCAGAGATCCCCAGTGCTGTTGCGGCTAAAGATAGGCTGCAGAGGGATAGTGAAGACCTGCAAGAGCTTTCCGGGCTGGCACCTTCCTTGTGGGAGAAGGAGCCAGACGTTTGCCTTTTCAGAAAAAGTTTCTGCCGAGAATGAGCACAGTGACATGCTGAGTCTCTGGGAAAGCACAGATCCCCAGTGCTGTTGCGGCTAAAGATAGGCTGCAGAGGGATAGTGAAGACCTGCAAGAGCTTTCAGGGCTGGCACCTTCCTTGTGGGAGAAGGAGCCAGACGTTTGCCTTTTTAGAAAAGGCTCTGCCGACAGCGAGCACCATGAGATGCTGAGTCTCTGGGAAAGCAGAGATCCCCAGTGCTGTTGTGCCTGTGGATAGGCTGCAGAGGGTAGTGAAGACCTGCAAGAGCTTTCAGGGCTGGCACCTTCCTTGTGGGAGAAGGAGCCAGACGTTTGCCTTTTCAGAAAAAGTTTCTGCCGAGAACGAGCACCGTGACATGCTGAGTCTCTGGGAAAGCAGAGATCCCCAGTGCTGTTGCGGCTAAAGATAGGCTGCAGAGGGATAGTGAAGACCTGCAAGATCTTTCAGGGCTGGCACCTTCCTTGTGGGAGAAGGAGCCAGACGTTTTCCTTTTCAGAAAAAGTTTCTGCCGAGAACGAGCACCGTGACATGCTGAGTCTCTGGGAAAGCAGAGATCCCCAGTGCTGTTGTGCCTGTGGATAGGCTGCAGGGGGACGGTGAAGACCAGCAAGATCTTTACGGGCTGGCACCTTCCTTGTGGGAGAAGGAGCCAGACGTTTGCCTTTTCAGAAAAAGTTTCTGCCGAGAACGAGCACCGTGACATGCTGAGTCTCTGGGAAAGCAGAGATCCCCAGTGCTGTTGCGGCTAAAGATAGGCTGCAGAGGGATAGTGAAGACCAGCAAGAGCTTTCAGGGCTGGCACCTTCCTTGTGGGAGAAGGAGCCAGACGTTTGCCTTTAAAGAAAAAGTTTCTGCCGAGAACGAGCACCGTGACATGCTGAGTCTCTGGGAAAGCAGAGATCCCCAGTGCTGTTGTGCCTGTGGATAGGCTGCAGGGGCACGGTGAAGACCAGCAAGATCTTTCAGGGCTGGCACCTTCCTTGTGGGAGAAGGAGCCAGACGTTTGCCTTTTCAGAAAAAGTTTCTGCCGAGAACGAGCACCGTGACATGCTGAGTGTCTGGGAAAGCAGAGATCCCCAGTGCTGTTGCGGCTAAAGATAGGCTGCAGAGGGATAGTGAAGACCAGCAAGAGCTTTCAGGGCTGGCACCTTCCTTGTGGGAGAAGGAGCCAGACGTTTGCCTTTTCAGAAAAAGTTTCTGCCGAGAACGAGCACCGTGACATGCTGAGTCTCTGGGAAAGCAGAGATCCCCAGTGCTGTTGCGGCTAAAGATAGGCTGCAGAGGGATAGTGAAGACCTGCAAGAGCTTTCAGGGCTGGCACCTTCCTTGTGGGAGAAGGAGCCGAGGTTTGCCTTTTCAGAAAAAGTTTCTGCCGAGAACGAGCACCGTGACATGCTGAGTCTCTGGGAAAGCAGAGATCCCCAGTGCTGTTGTGCCTGTGGATAGGCTGCAGGGGGAAGGTGAAGACCAGCAAGATCTTTCAGGGCTGGCACCTTCCTTGTGGGAGAAGGAGCCAGACGTTTGCCTTTTCAGAAAAAGTTTCTGCCGAGAACGAGCACCGTGACATGCTGAGTCTCTGGGAAAGCAGAGATCCCCAGTGCTGTTGCGGCTAAAGATAGGCTGCAGAGGGATAGTGAAGACCTGCAAGAGCTTTCCGGGCTGGCACCTTCCTTGTGGGAGAAGGAGCCAGACGTTTGCCTTTTCAGAAAAAGTTTCTGCCGAGAATGAGCACCGTGACATGCTGAGTCTCTGGGAAAGCACAGATCCCCAGTGCTGTTGTGGCTAAAGATAGGCTGCAGAGGGATAGTGAAGACCTGCAAGAGCTTTCAGGGCTGGCACCTTCCTTGTGGGAGAAGGAGCCAGACGTTTGCCTTTTCAGAAAAAGTTTCTGCCGAGAACGAGCACCGTGACATGCTGAGTGTCTGGGAAAGCAGAGATCCCCAGTGCTGTTGTGCCTGTGGATAGGCTGCAGGGGGACGGTGAAGACCAGCAAGATCTTTCACGGCTGGCACCTTCCTTGTGGGAGAAGGAGCCAGACGTTTGCCTTTTCAGAAAACGTTTCTGCCGAGAACGAGCACCGTGACATGCTGAGTCTCTGGGAAAGCAGAGATCCCCAGTGCTGTTGCGGCTAAAGATAGGCTGCAGAGGGATAGTGAAGACCTGCAAGATCTTTCAGGGCTGGCACCTTCCTTGTGGGAGAAGGAGCCAGACGTTTTCCTTTTCAAAAAAAGTTTCTGCCGAGAACGAGCACCGTGACATGCTGAGTCTCTGGGAAAGCAGAGATCCCCAGTGCTGTTGTGCCTGTGGATAGGCTGCAGGGGGACGGTGAAGACCAGCAAGATCTTTCCGGGCTGGCACCTTCCTTGTGGGAGAAGGAGCCAGACGTTTGCCTTTTCAGAAAAAGTTTCTGCCGAGAACGAGCACCGTGACATGCTGAGTCTCTGGGAAAGCAGAGATCCCCAGTGCTGTTGCGGCTAAAGATAGGCTGCAGAGGGATAGTGAAGACCTGCAAGAGCTTTCAGGGCTGGCAGCTTCCTTGTGGGAGAAGGAGCCAGACGTTTGCCTTTTCAGAAAAAGTTTCTGCCGAGAACGAGCACCGTGACATGCAGAGTCTCTGGGAAAGCACAGATCCCCAGTTCTGTTGCGGCTAAAGATAGGCTGCAGAGGGATACTGAAGAAGAGCAAGATCTTTCAGGGCTGGCACCTTCCTTGTGGGAGAAGGAGCCAGACGTTTGCCTTTTCAGAAAAAGTTTCTGCCGAGAACGAGCACCGTGACATGCTGAGTGTCTGGGAAAGCAGAGATCCCCAGTGCTGTTGCGGCTAAAGATAGGCTGCAGAGGGATAGTGAAGACCAGCAAGAGCTTTCAGGGCTGGCACCTTCCTTGTGGGAGAAGGAGCCGAGGTTTGCCTTTTCAGAAAAAGTTTCTGCCGAGAACGAGCACCGTGACATGCTGAGTCTCTGGGAAAGCAGAGATCCCCAGTGCTGTTGTGCCTGTTGATAGGCTGCAGGGGGAAGGTGAAGACCAGCAAGATCTTTCAGGGCTGGCACCTTCCTTGTGGGAGAAGGAGCCAGACGTTTGCCTTTTCAGAAAAAGTTTCTGCCGAGAACGAGCACCGTGACATGCTGAGTCTCTGGGAAAGCAGAGATCCCCAGTGCTGTTGCGGCTAAAGATAGGCTGCAGAGGGATAGTGAAGACCTGCAAGAGCTTTCCGGGCTGGCACCTTCCTTGTGGGAGAAGGAGCCAGACGTTTGCCTTTTCAGAAAAAGTTTCTGCCGAGAATGAGCACCGTGACATGCTGAGTCTCTGGGAAAGCACAGATCCCCAGTGCTGTTGCGGCTAAAGATAGGCTGCAGAGGGATAGTGAAGACCTGCAAGAGCTTTCAGGGCTGGCACCTTCCTTGTGGGAGAAGGAGCCAGACGTTTGCCTTTTCAGAAAAAGTTTCTGCCGAGAACGAGCACCGTGACATGCTGAGTCTCTGGGAAAGCAGAGATCCCCAGAGCTGTTGTGCCTGTGGATAGGCTGCAGGGGGACGGTGAAGACCAGCAAGATCTTTCAGGGCTGGCACCTTCCTTGTGGGAGAAGGAGCCAGACGTTTGCCTTTTCAGAAAAGGCTCTGCCGACAGCGAGCACCATGAGATGCTGAGTCTCTGGGAAAGCAGAGATCCCCAGTGCTGTTGTGCCTGTGGATAGGCTGCAGAGGGTAGTGAAGACCTGCAAGAGCTTTCAGGGCTGGCACCTTCCTTGTGGGAGAAGGAGCCAGACGTTTGCCTTTTCAGAAAAAGTTTCTGCCGAGAACGAGCACCGTGACATGCTGAGTGTCTGGGAAAGCAGAGATCCCCAGTGCTGTTGTGCCTGTGGATAGGCTGCAGGGGGACGGTGAAGACCAGCAAGATCTTTCAGGGCTGGCACCTTCCTTGTGGGAGAAGGAGCCAGACGTTTGCCTTTTCAGAAAAAGTTTCTGCCGAGAACGAGCACCGTGACATGCTGAGTGTCTGGGAAAGCAGAGATCCCCAGTGCTGTTGCGGCTAAAGATAGGCTGCAGAGGGATAGTGAAGACCAGCAAGAGCTTTCAGGGCTGGCACCTTCCTTGTGGGAGAAGGAGCCAGACGTTTGCCTTTTCAGAAAAAGTTTCTGCCGAGAACGAGCACCGTGACATGCTGAGTCTCTGGGAAAGCAGAGATCCCCAGAGCTGTTGTGCCTGTGGATAGGCTGCAGGGGGACGGTGAAGACCAGCAAGATCTTTCAGGGCTGGCACCTTCCTTGTGGGAGAAGGAGCCAGACGTTTGCCTTTTCAGAAAAAGTTTCTGCCGAGAACGAGCACCGTGACATGCTGAGTCTCTGGGAAAGCAGAGATCCCCAGTGCTGTTCTGCCTGTGGATAGGCTGCAGGGGGACGGTGAAGACCAGCAAGATCTTTCAGGGCTGGCACCTTCCTTGTGGGAGAAGGAGCCAGACGTTTGCCTTTTCAGAAAAGGCTCTGCCGACAGCGAGCACCATGAGATGCTGAGTCTCTGGGAAAGCAGAGATCCCCAGTGCTGTTGTGCCTGTGGATAGGCTGCAGAGGGATAGTGAAGACCTGCAAGAGCTTTCAGGGCTGGCACCTTCCTTGTGGGAGAAGGAGCCAGACGTTTGCCTTTTCAGAAAAAGTTTCTGCCGAGAACGAGCACCGTGACATGCTGAGTCTCTGGGAAAGCAGAGATCCCCAGTGCTGTTGCGGCTAAAGATAGGCTGCAGAGGAATAGTGAAGACCTGCAAGAGCTTTCAGGGCTGGCAGCTTCCTTGTGGGAGAAGGAGCCAGACGTTTGCCTTTTCAGAAAAAGTTTCTGCCGAGAACGAGCACCGCGACATGCTGACTCTCTGGGAAAGCAGAGATCCCCAGTGCTGTTGTGCCTGTGGATAGGCTGCAGGGGGACGGTGAAGACCTGCAAGAGCTTTCCGGGCTGGCACCTTCCTTGTGGGAGAAGGAGCCAGACGTTTGCCTTTTCAGAAAAAGTTTCTGCCGAGAACGAGCACCGTGACATGCTGAGTCTCTGGGAAAGCAGAGATCCCCAGTGCTGTTGCGGCTAAAGATAGGCTGCAGAGGGATAGTGAAGACCTGCAAGATCTTTCAGGGCTGGCACCTTCCTTGTGGGAGAAGGAGCCAGACGTTTGCCTTTTCAGAAAAAGTTTCTGCCGAGAACGAGCACCGTGACATGCTGAGTCTCTGGGAAAGCAGAGATCCCCAGTGCTGTTGTGCCTGTGGATAGGCTGCAGGGGGACGGTGAAGACCAGCAAGATCTTTCAGGGCTGGCACCTTCCTTGTGGGAGAAGGAGCCAGACGTTTGCCTTTTCAGAAAAAGTTTCTGCCGAGAACGAGCACCGTGACATGCTGAGTGTCTGGGAAAGCAGAGATCCCCAGTGCTGTTGTGCCTGTGGATAGGCTGCAGGGGCTCCGTAAAGACCAGCAAGATCTTTCAGGGCTGGCACCTTCCTTGTGGGAGAAGGAGCCAGACGTTTGCCTTTTCAGAAAAAGTTTCTGCCGAGAACGAGCACCGTGACATGCTGAGTCTCTGGGAAAGCAGAGATCCCCAGTGCTGTTGCGGCTAAAGATAGGCTGCAGAGGGATAGTGAAGACCTGCAAGAGCTTTCAGGGCTGGCACCTTCCTTGTGGGAGAAGGAGCCAGACGTTTGCCTTTTCAGAAAAAGTTTCTGCCGAGAACGAGCACCGTGACATGCGGAGTCTCTGGGAAAGCAGAGATCCCCAGTGCTGTTGTGCCTGTGGATAGGCTGCAGGGGGACGGTGAAGACCAGCAAGATCTTTCAGGGCTGGCACCTTCCTTGTGGGAGAAGGAGCCAGACGTTTGCCTTTTCAGAAAAGGCTCTGCCGACAGCGAGCACCATGAGATGCTGAGTCTCTGGGAAAGCAGAGATCCCCAGTGCTGTTGTGCCTGTGGATAGGCTGCAGAGGGTAGTGAAGACCTGCAAGAGCTTTCAGGGCTGGCACCTTCCTTGTGGGAGAAGGAGCCAGACGTTTGCCTTTTCAGAAAAAGTTTCTGCCGAGAACGAGCACCGTGACATGCTGAGTCTCTGGGAAAGCAGAGATCCCCAGTGCTGTTGCGGCTAAAGATAGGCTGCAGAGGGATAGTGAAGACCTGCAAGATCTTTCAGGGCTGGCACCTTCCTTGTGGGAGAAGGAGCCAGACGTTTGCCTTTTCAGAAAAAGTTTCTGCCGAGAACGAGCACCGTGACATGCTGAGTCTCTGGGAAAGCAGAGATCCCCAGTGCTGTTGTGCCTGTGGATAGGCTGCAGGGGCACCGTAAAGACCAGCAAGATCTTTCAGGGCTGGCACCTTCCTTGTGGGAGAAGGAGCCAGACGTTTGCCTTTTCAGAAAAAGTTTCTGCCGAGAACGAGCACCGTGACATGCTGAGTCTCTGGGAAAGCAGAGATCCCCAGTGCTGTTGCGGCTAAAGATAGGCTGCAGAGGGATAGTGAAGACCTGCAAGAGCTTTCAGGGCTGGCAGCTTCCTTGTGGGAGAAGGAGCCAGACGTTTGCCTTTTCAGAAAAAGTTTCTGCCGAGAACGAGCACCGTGACATGCGGAGTCTCTGGGAAAGCAGAGATCCCCAGTGCTGTTGTGCCTGTGGATAGGCTGCAGGGGCACCGTAAAGACCAGCAAGATCTTTCACGGCTGGCACCTTCCTTGTGGGAGAAGGAGCCAGACGTTTGCCTTTTCAGAAAAAGTTTCTGCCGAGAACGAGCACCGTGACATGCTGAGTGTCTGGGAAAGCAGAGATCCCCAGTGCTGTTGCGGCTAAAGATAGGCTGCAGAGGGATAGTGAAGACCAGCAAGAGCTTTCAGGGCTGGCACCTTCCTTGTGGGAGAAGGAGCCGAGGTTTGCCTTTTCAGAAAAAGTTTCTGCCGAGAACGAGCACCGTGACATGCTGAGTCTCTGGGAAAGCAGAGATCCCCAGTGCTGTTGTGCCTGTGGATAGGCTGCAGGGGGAAGGTGAAGACCAGCAAGATCTTTCAGGGCTGGCACCTTCCTTGTGGGAGAAGGAGCCAGACGTTTGCCTTTTCAGAAAAAGTTTCTGCCGAGAACGAGCACCGTGACATGCTGAGTCTCTGGGAAAGCAGAGATCCCCAGTGCTGTTGCGGCTAAAGATAGGCTGCAGAGGGATAGTGAAGACCTGCAAGAGCTTTCCGGGCTGGCACCTTCCTTGTGGGAGAAGGAGCCAGACGTTTGCCTTTTCAGAAAAAGTTTCTGCCGAGAATGAGCACCGTGACATGCTGAGTCTCTGGGAAAGCACAGATCCCCAGTGCTGTTGCGGCTAAAGATAGGCTGCAGAGGGATAGTGAAGACCTGCAAGAGCTTTCAGGGCTGGCACCTTCCTTGTGGGAGAAGGAGCCAGACGTTTGCCTTTTCAGAAAAAGTTTCTGCCGAGAACGAGCACCGTGACATGCTGAGTCTCTGGGAAAGCAGAGATCCCCAGAGCTGTTGTGCCTGTGGATAGGCTGCAGGGGGACGGTGAAGACCAGCAAGATCTTTCAGGGCTGGCACCTTCCTTGTGGGAGAAGGAGCCAGACGTTTGCCTTTTCAGAAAAGGCTCTGCCGACAGCGAGCACCATGAGATGCTGAGTCTCTGGGAAAGCAGAGATCCCCAGTGCTGTTGTGCCTGTGGATAGGCTGCAGAGGGTAGTGAAGACCTGCAAGAGCTTTCAGGGCTGGCACCTTCCTTGTGGGAGAAGGAGCCAGACGTTTGCCTTTTCAGAAAAAGTTTCTGCCGAGAACGAGCACCGTGACATGCTGAGTCTCTGGGAAAGCAGAGATCCCCAGTGCTGTTGCGGCTAAAGATAGGCTGCAGAGGGATAGTGAAGACCTGCAAGAGCTTTCAGGGCTGGCACCTTCCTTGTGGGAGAAGGAGCCAGACGTTTGCCTTTTCAGAAAAAGTTTCTGCCGAGAACGAGCACCGTGACATGCTGAGTCTCTGGGAAAGCAGAGATCCCCAGTGCTGTTGCGGCTAAAGATAGGCTGCAGAGGGATAGTGAAGACCAGCAAGAGCTTTCAGGGCTGGCACCTTCCTTGTGGGAGAAGGAGCCAGACGTTTGCCTTTTCAGAAAAAGTTTCTGCCGAGAACGAGCACCGTGACATGCTGAGTCTCTGGGAAAGCAGAGATCCCCAGTGCTGTTGCGGCTAAAGATAGGCTGCAGAGGGATAGTGAAGACCTGCAAGAGCTTTCAGGGCTGGCACCTTCCTTGTGGGAGAAGGAGCCAGACGTTTGCCTTTTCAGAAAAAGTTTCTGCCGAGAACGAGCACCGTGACATGCTGAGTCTCTGGGAAAGCAGAGATCCCCAGTGCTGTTGTGCCTGTGGATAGGCTGCAGGGGCACCGTAAAGACCAGCAAGATCTTTCAGGGCTGGCACCTTCCTTGTGGGAGAAGGAGCCAGACGTTTGCCTTTTCAGAAAAAGTTTCTGCCGAGAACGAGCACCGTGACATGCTGAGTCTCTGGGAAAGCAGAGATCCCCAGTGCTGTTGCGGCTAAAGATAGGCTGCAGAGGGATAGTGAAGACCTGCAAGAGCTTTCAGGGCTGGCAGCTTCCTTGTGGGAGAAGGAGCCAGACGTTTGCCTTTTCAGAAAAAGTTTCTGCCGAGAACGAGCACCGTGACATGCGGAGTCTCTGGGAAAGCAGAGATCCCCAGTGCTGTTGTGCCTGTGGATAGGCTGCAGGGGGACGGTGAAGACCAGCAAGATCTTTCACGGCTGGCACCTTCCTTGTGGGAGAAGGAGCCAGACGTTTGCCTTTTCAGAAAAAGTTTCTGCCGAGAACGAGCACCGTGACATGCTGAGTGTCTGGGAAAGCAGAGATCCCCAGTGCTGTTGCGGCTAAAGATAGGCTGCAGAGGGATAGTGAAGACCAGCAAGAGCTTTCAGGGCTGGCACCTTCCTTGTGGGAGAAGGAGCCGAGGTTTGCCTTTTCAGAAAAAGTTTCTGCCGAGATCGAGCACCGTGACATGCTGAGTCTCTGGGAAAGCAGAGATCCCCAGTGCTGTTGTGCCTGTGGATAGGCTGCAGGGGGAAGGTGAAGACCAGCAAGATCTTTCAGGGCTGGCACCTTCCTTGTGGGAGAAGGAGCCAGACGTTTGCCTTTTCAGAAAAAGTTTCTGCCGAGAACGAGCACCGTGACATGCGGAGTCTCTGGGAAAGCAGAGATCCCCAGTGCTGTTGTGCCTGTGGATAGGCTGCAGGGGCACCGTAAAGACCAGCAAGATCTTTCACGGCTGGCACCTTCCTTGTGGGAGAAGGAGCCAGACGTTTGCCTTTTCAGAAAAAGTTTCTGCCGAGAACGAGCACCGTGACATGCTGAGTCTCTGGGAAAGCAGAGATCCCCAGTGCTGTTGCGGCTAAAGATAGGCTGCAGAGGGATAGTGAAGTCCAGCAAGAGCTTTCAGGGCTGGCACCTTCCTTGTGGGAGAAGGAGCCAGACGTTTGCCTTTTCAGAAAAAGTTTCTGCCGAGAACGAGCACCGTGACATGCTGAGTCTCTGGGAAAGCAGAGATCCCCAGTGCTGTTGTGCCTGTGGATAGGCTGCAGGGGGAAGGTGAAGACCAGCAAGATCTTTCAGGGCTGGCACCTTCCTTGTGGGAGAAGGAGCCAGACGTTTGCCTTTTCAGAAAAAGTTTCTGCCGAGAACGAGCACCGTGACATGCTGAGTCTCTGGGAAAGCAGAGATCCCCAGTGCTGTTGCGGCTAAAGATAGGCTGCAGAGGGATAGTGAAGACCTGCAAGAGCTTTCCGGGCTGGCACCTTCCTTGTGGGAGAAGGAGCCAGACGTTTGCCTTTTCAGAAAAAGTTTCTGCCGAGAATGAGCACAGTGACATGCTGAGTCTCTGGGAAAGCACAGATCCCCAGTGCTGTTGCGGCTAAAGATAGGCTGCAGAGGGATAGTGAAGACCTGCAAGAGCTTTCAGGGCTGGCACCTTCCTTGTGGGAGAAGGAGCCAGACGTTTGCCTTTTTAGAAAAGGCTCTGCCGACAGCGAGCACCATGAGATGCTGAGTCTCTGGGAAAGCAGAGATCCCCAGTGCTGTTGTGCCTGTGGATAGGCTGCAGAGGGTAGTGAAGACCTGCAAGAGCTTTCAGGGCTGGCACCTTCCTTGTGGGAGAAGGAGCCAGACGTTTGCCTTTTCAGAAAAAGTTTCTGCCGAGAACGAGCACCGTGACATGCTGAGTCTCTGGGAAAGCAGAGATCCCCAGTGCTGTTGCGGCTAAAGATAGGCTGCAGAGGGATAGTGAAGACCTGCAAGATCTTTCAGGGCTGGCACCTTCCTTGTGGGAGAAGGAGCCAGACGTTTTCCTTTTCAGAAAAAGTTTCTGCCGAGAACGAGCACCGTGACATGCTGAGTCTCTGGGAAAGCAGAGATCCCCAGTGCTGTTGTGCCTGTGGATAGGCTGCAGGGGGACGGTGAAGACCAGCAAGATCTTTCCGGGCTGGCACCTTCCTTGTGGGAGAAGGAGCCAGACGTTTGCCTTTTCAGAAAAAGTTTCTGCCGAGAACGAGCACCGTGACATGCTGAGTCTCTGGGAAAGCAGAGATCCCCAGTGCTGTTGCGGCTAAAGATAGGCTGCAGAGGGATAGTGAAGACCAGCAAGAGCTTTCAGGGCTGGCACCTTCCTTGTGGGAGAAGGAGCCAGACGTTTGCCTTTAAAGAAAAAGTTTCTGCCGAGAACGAGCACCGTGACATGCTGAGTCTCTGGGAAAGCAGAGATCCCCAGTGCTGTTGTGCCTGTGGATAGGCTGCAGGGGCACGGTGAAGACCAGCAAGATCTTTCAGGGCTGGCACCTTCCTTGTGGGAGAAGGAGCCAGACGTTTGCCTTTTCAGAAAAAGTTTCTGCCGAGAACGAGCACCGTGACATGCTGAGTGTCTGGGAAAGCAGAGATCCCCAGTGCTGTTGCGGCTAAAGATAGGCTGCAGAGGGATAGTGAAGACCAGCAAGAGCTTTCAGGGCTGGCACCTTCCTTGTGGGAGAAGGAGCCAGACGTTTGCCTTTTCAGAAAAAGTTTCTGCCGAGAACGAGCACCGTGACATGCTGAGTCTCTGGGAAAGCAGAGATCCCCAGTGCTGTTGCGGCTAAAGATAGGCTGCAGAGGGATAGTGAAGACCTGCAAGAGCTTTCAGGGCTGGCACCTTCCTTGTGGGAGAAGGAGCCGAGGTTTGCCTTTTCAGAAAAAGTTTCTGCCGAGAACGAGCACCGTGACATGCTGAGTCTCTGGGAAAGCAGAGATCCCCAGTGCTGTTGTGCCTGTGGATAGGCTGCAGGGGGAAGGTGAAGACCAGCAAGATCTTTCAGGGCTGGCACCTTCCTTGTGGGAGAAGGAGCCAGACGTTTGCCTTTTCAGAAAAAGTTTCTGCCGAGAACGAGCACCGTGACATGCTGAGTCTCTGGGAAAGCAGAGATCCCCAGTGCTGTTGCGGCTAAAGATAGGCTGCAGAGGGATAGTGAAGACCTGCAAGAGCTTTCCGGGCTGGCACCTTCCTTGTGGGAGAAGGAGCCAGACGTTTGCCTTTTCAGAAAAAGTTTCTGCCGAGAATGAGCACCGTGACATGCTGAGTCTCTGGGAAAGCACAGATCCCCAGTGCTGTTGCGGCTAAAGATAGGCTGCAGAGGGATAGTGAAGACCTGCAAGAGCTTTCAGGGCTGGCACCTTCCTTGTGGGAGAAGGAGCCAGACGTTTGCCTTTTTAGAAAAGGCTCTGCCGACAGCGAGCACCATGAGATGCTGAGTCTCTGGGAAAGCAGAGATCCCCAGTGCTGTTGTGCCTGTGGATAGGCTGCAGAGGGTAGTGAAGACCTGCAAGAGCTTTCAGGGCTGGCACCTTCCTTGTGGGAGAAGGAGCCAGACGTTTGCCTTTTCAGAAAAAGTTTCTGCCGAGAACGAGCACCGTGACATGCGGAGTCTCTGGGAAAGCACAGATCCCCAGTTCTGTTGCGGCCAAAGATAGGCTGCAGAGGGATACTGAAGAAGAGCAAAATCGTTCAGGGCTGGCGCCTTCCTTGTGGGAGAAGTAGCCAGACGTTTGCCTTTTCAGAAAAAGTTTCTGCCGAGAACGAGCACCGTGACATGCTGAGTCTCTGGGAAAGCAGAGATCCCCAGTGCTGTTGCGGCTAAAGATAGGCTGCAGAGGGATAGTGAAGACCTGCAAGATCTTTCAGGGCTGGCAGCTTCCTTGTGGGAGAAGGAGCCAGACGTTTGCCTTTAAAGAAAAAGTTTCTGCCGAGAACGAGCACCGTGACATGCTGAGTCTCTGGGAAAGCAGAGATCCCCAGTGCTGTTGTGCCTGTGGATAGGCTGCAGGGGGACGGTGAAGACCAGCAAGATCTTTCAGGGCTGGCACCTTCCTTGTGGGAGAAGGAGCCAGACGTTTGCCTTTTCAGAAAAAGTTTCTGCCGAGAACGAGCACCGTGACATGCTGAGTCTCTGGGAAAGCAGAGATCCCCAGTGCTGTTGCGGCTAAAGATAGGCTGCAGAGGGATAGTGAAGACCAGCAAGAGCTTTCAGGGCTGGCACCTTCCTTGTGGGAGAAGGAGCCAGACGTTTGCCTTTTCAGAAAAAGTTTCTGCCGAGAACGAGCACCGTGACATGCTGAGTCTCTGGGAAAGCAGAGATCCCCAGTGCTGTTGCGGCTAAAGATAGGCTGCAGAGGGATAGTGAAGACCTGCAAGAGCTTTCAGGGCTGGCACCTTCCTTGTGGGAGAAGGAGCCAGACGTTTGCCTTTTCAGAAAAAGTTTCTGCCGAGAACGAGCACCGTGACATGCTGAGTCTCTGGGAAAGCAGAGATCCCCAGTGCTGTTGTGCCTGTGGATAGGCTGCAGGGGGAAGGTGAAGACCAGCAAGATCTTTCAGGGCTGGCACCTTCCTTGTGGGAGAAGGAGCCAGACGTTTGCCTTTTCAGAAAAAGTTTCTGCCGAGAACGAGCACCGTGACATGCTGAGTCTCTGGGAAAGCAGAGATCCCCAGTGCTGTTGCGGCTAAAGATAGGCTGCAGAGGGATAGTGAAGACCTGCAAGAGCTTTCCAGGCTGGCACCTTCCTTGTGGGAGAAGGAGCCAGACGTTTGCCTTTTCAGAAAAAGTTTCTGCCGAGAAAGAGCACCGTGACATGCTGAGTCTCTGGGAAAGCACAGATCCCCAGTGCTGTTGCGGCTAAAGATAGGCTGCAGAGGGATAGTGAAGACCTGCAAGAGCTTTCAGGGCTGGCACCTTCCTTGTGGGAGAAGGAGCCAGACGTTTGCCTTTTCAGAAAAAGTTTCTGCCGAGAACGAGCACCGTGACATGCTGAGTGTCTGGGAAAGCAGAGATCCCCAGTGCTGTTGTGCCTGTGGATAGGCTGCAGGGGGACGGTGAAGACCAGCAAGATCTTTCACGGCTGGCACCTTCCTTGTGGGAGAAGGAGCCAGACGTTTGCCTTTTCAGAAAACGTTTCTGCCGAGAACGAGCACCGTGACATGCTGAGTCTCTGGGAAAGCAGAGATCCCCAGTGCTGTTGCGGCTAAAGATAGGCTGCAGAGGGATAGTGAAGACCTGCAAGATCTTTCAGGGCTGGCACCTTCCTTGTGGGAGAAGGAGCCAGACGTTTTCCTTTTCAGAAAAAGTTTCTGCCGAGAACGAGCACCGTGACATGCTGAGTCTCTGGGAAAGCAGAGATCCCCAGTGCTGTTGTGCCTGTGGATAGGCTGCAGGGGGACGGTGAAGACCAGCAAGATCTTTCCGGGCTGGCACCTTCCTTGTGGGAGAAGGAGCCAGACGTTTGCCTTTTCAGAAAAAGTTTCTGCCGAGAACGAGCACCGTGACATGCTGAGTCTCTGGGAAAGCAGAGATCCCCAGTGCTGTTGCGGCTAAAGATAGGCTGCAGAGGGATAGTGAAGACCTGCAAGAGCTTTCAGGGCTGGCAGCTTCCTTGTGGGAGAAGGAGCCAGACGTTTGCCTTTTCAGAAAAAGTTTCTGCCGAGAACGAGCACCGTGACATGCAGAGTCTCTGGGAAAGCACAGATCCCCAGTTCTGTTGCGGCTAAAGATAGGCTGCAGAGGGATACTGAAGAAGAGCAAGATCTTTCAGGGCTGGCACCTTCCTTGTGGGAGAAGGAGCCAGACGTTTGCCTTTTCAGAAAAAGTTTCTGCCGAGAACGAGCACCGTGACATGCTGAGTGTCTGGGAAAGCAGAGATCCCCAGTGCTGTTGCGGCTAAAGATAGGCTGCAGAGGGATAGTGAAGACCAGCAAGAGCTTTCAGGGCTGGCACCTTCCTTGTGGGAGAAGGAGCCGAGGTTTGCCTTTTCAGAAAAAGTTTCTGCCGAGAACGAGCACCGTGACATGCTGAGTCTCTGGGAAAGCAGAGATCCCCAGTGCTGTTGTGCCTGTGGATAGGCTGCAGGGGGAAGGTGAAGACCAGCAAGATCTTTCAGGGCTGGCACCTTCCTTGTGGGAGAAGGAGCCAGACGTTTGCCTTTTCAGAAAAAGTTTCTGCCGAGAACGAGCACCGTGACATGCTGAGTCTCTGGGAAAGCAGAGATCCCCAGTGCTGTTGCGGCTAAAGATAGGCTGCAGAGGGATAGTGAAGACCTGCAAGAGCTTTCCGGGCTGGCACCTTCCTTGTGGGAGAAGGAGCCAGACGTTTGCCTTTTCAGAAAAAGTTTCTGCCGAGAATGAGCACCGTGACATGCTGAGTCTCTGGGAAAGCACAGATCCCCAGTGCTGTTGCGGCTAAAGATAGGCTGCAGAGGGATAGTGAAGACCTGCAAGAGCTTTCAGGGCTGGCACCTTCCTTGTGGGAGAAGGAGCCAGACGTTTGCCTTTTCAGAAAAAGTTTCTGCCGAGAACGAGCACCGTGACATGCTGAGTCTCTGGGAAAGCAGAGATCCCCAGAGCTGTTGTGCCTGTGGATAGGCTGCAGGGGGACGGTGAAGACCAGCAAGATCTTTCAGGGCTGGCACCTTCCTTGTGGGAGAAGGAGCCAGACGTTTGCCTTTTCAGAAAAGGCTCTGCCGACAGCGAGCACCATGAGATGCTGAGTCTCTGGGAAAGCAGAGATCCCCAGTGCTGTTGTGCCTGTGGATAGGCTGCAGAGGGTAGTGAAGACCTGCAAGAGCTTTCAGGGCTGGCACCTTCCTTGTGGGAGAAGGAGCCAGACGTTTGCCTTTTCAGAAAAAGTTTCTGCCGAGAACGAGCACCGTGACATGCTGAGTGTCTGGGAAAGCAGAGATCCCCAGTGCTGTTGTGCCTGTGGATAGGCTGCAGGGGGACGGTGAAGACCAGCAAGATCTTTCAGGGCTGGCACCTTCCTTGTGGGAGAAGGAGCCAGACGTTTGCCTTTTCAGAAAAAGTTTCTGCCGAGAACGAGCACCGTGACATGCTGAGTGTCTGGGAAAGCAGAGATCCCCAGTGCTGTTGCGGCTAAAGATAGGCTGCAGAGGGATAGTGAAGACCAGCAAGAGCTTTCAGGGCTGGCACCTTCCTTGTGGGAGAAGGAGCCAGACGTTTGCCTTTTCAGAAAAAGTTTCTGCCGAGAACGAGCACCGTGACATGCTGAGTCTCTGGGAAAGCAGAGATCCCCAGAGCTGTTGTGCCTGTGGATAGGCTGCAGGGGGACGGTGAAGACCAGCAAGATCTTTCAGGGCTGGCACCTTCCTTGTGGGAGAAGGAGCCAGACGTTTGCCTTTTCAGAAAAAGTTTCTGCCGAGAACGAGCACCGTGACATGCTGAGTCTCTGGGAAAGCAGAGATCCCCAGTGCTGTTCTGCCTGTGGATAGGCTGCAGGGGGACGGTGAAGACCAGCAAGATCTTTCAGGGCTGGCACCTTCCTTGTGGGAGAAGGAGCCAGACGTTTGCCTTTTCAGAAAAGGCTCTGCCGACAGCGAGCACCATGAGATGCTGAGTCTCTGGGAAAGCAGAGATCCCCAGTGCTGTTGTGCCTGTGGATAGGCTGCAGAGGGATAGTGAAGACCTGCAAGAGCTTTCAGGGCTGGCACCTTCCTTGTGGGAGAAGGAGCCAGACGTTTGCCTTTTCAGAAAAAGTTTCTGCCGAGAACGAGCACCGTGACATGCTGAGTCTCTGGGAAAGCAGAGATCCCCAGTGCTGTTGCGGCTAAAGATAGGCTGCAGAGGAATAGTGAAGACCTGCAAGAGCTTTCAGGGCTGGCAGCTTCCTTGTGGGAGAAGGAGCCAGACGTTTGCCTTTTCAGAAAAAGTTTCTGCCGAGAACGAGCACCGCGACATGCTGACTCTCTGGGAAAGCAGAGATCCCCAGTGCTGTTGTGCCTGTGGATAGGCTGCAGGGGGACGGTGAAGACCAGCAAGATCTTTCAGGGCTGGCACCTTCCTTGTGGGAGAAGGAGCCAGACGTTTGCCTTTTCAGAAAAAGTTTCTGCCGAGAACGAGCACCGTGACATGCTGAGTCTCTGGGAAAGCAGAGATCCCCAGTGCTGTTGCGGCTAAAGATAGGCTGCAGAGGGATAGTGAAGACCTGCAAGATCTTTCAGGGCTGGCACCTTCCTTGTGGGAGAAGGAGCCAGACGTTTGCCTTTTCAGAAAAAGTTTCTGCCGAGAACGAGCACCGTGACATGCTGAGTCTCTGGGAAAGCAGAGATCCCCAGTGCTGTTGTGCCTGTGGATAGGCTGCAGGGGGACGGTGAAGACCAGCAAGATCTTTCAGGGCTGGCACCTTCCTTGTGGGAGAAGGAGCCAGACGTTTGCCTTTTCAGAAAAAGTTTCTGCCGAGAACGAGCACCGTGACATGCTGAGTGTCTGGGAAAGCAGAGATCCCCAGTGCTGTTGTGCCTGTGGATAGGCTGCAGGGGCTCCGTAAAGACCAGCAAGATCTTTCAGGGCTGGCACCTTCCTTGTGGGAGAAGGAGCCAGACGTTTGCCTTTTCAGAAAAAGTTTCTGCCGAGAACGAGCACCGTGACATGCTGAGTCTCTGGGAAAGCAGAGATCCCCAGTGCTGTTGCGGCTAAAGATAGGCTGCAGAGGGATAGTGAAGACCTGCAAGAGCTTTCAGGGCTGGCACCTTCCTTGTGGGAGAAGGAGCCAGACGTTTGCCTTTTCAGAAAAAGTTTCTGCCGAGAACGAGCACCGTGACATGCGGAGTCTCTGGGAAAGCAGAGATCCCCAGTGCTGTTGTGCCTGTGGATAGGCTGCAGGGGGACGGTGAAGACCAGCAAGATCTTTCAGGGCTGGCACCTTCCTTGTGGGAGAAGGAGCCAGACGTTTGCCTTTTCAGAAAAGGCTCTGCCGACAGCGAGCACCATGAGATGCTGAGTCTCTGGGAAAGCAGAGATCCCCAGTGCTGTTGTGCCTGTGGATAGGCTGCAGAGGGTAGTGAAGACCTGCAAGAGCTTTCAGGGCTGGCACCTTCCTTGTGGGAGAAGGAGCCAGACGTTTGCCTTTTCAGAAAAAGTTTCTGCCGAGAACGAGCACCGTGACATGCTGAGTCTCTGGGAAAGCAGAGATCCCCAGTGCTGTTGCGGCTAAAGATAGGCTGCAGAGGGATAGTGAAGACCTGCAAGATCTTTCAGGGCTGGCACCTTCCTTGTGGGAGAAGGAGCCAGACGTTTGCCTTTTCAGAAAAAGTTTCTGCCGAGAACGAGCACCGTGACATGCTGAGTCTCTGGGAAAGCAGAGATCCCCAGTGCTGTTGTGCCTGTGGATAGGCTGCAGGGGCACCGTAAAGACCAGCAAGATCTTTCAGGGCTGGCACCTTCCTTGTGGGAGAAGGAGCCAGACGTTTGCCTTTTCAGAAAAAGTTTCTGCCGAGAACGAGCACCGTGACATGCTGAGTCTCTGGGAAAGCAGAGATCCCCAGTGCTGTTGCGGCTAAAGATAGGCTGCAGAGGGATAGTGAAGACCTGCAAGAGCTTTCAGGGCTGGCAGCTTCCTTGTGGGAGAAGGAGCCAGACGTTTGCCTTTTCAGAAAAAGTTTCTGCCGAGAACGAGCACCGTGACATGCGGAGTCTCTGGGAAAGCAGAGATCCCCAGTGCTGTTGTGCCTGTGGATAGGCTGCAGGGGCACCGTAAAGACCAGCAAGATCTTTCACGGCTGGCACCTTCCTTGTGGGAGAAGGAGCCAGACGTTTGCCTTTTCAGAAAAAGTTTCTGCCGAGAACGAGCACCGTGACATGCTGAGTGTCTGGGAAAGCAGAGATCCCCAGTGCTGTTGCGGCTAAAGATAGGCTGCAGAGGGATAGTGAAGACCAGCAAGAGCTTTCAGGGCTGGCACCTTCCTTGTGGGAGAAGGAGCCGAGGTTTGCCTTTTCAGAAAAAGTTTCTGCCGAGAACGAGCACCGTGACATGCTGAGTCTCTGGGAAAGCAGAGATCCCCAGTGCTGTTGTGCCTGTGGATAGGCTGCAGGGGGAAGGTGAAGACCAGCAAGATCTTTCAGGGCTGGCACCTTCCTTGTGGGAGAAGGAGCCAGACGTTTGCCTTTTCAGAAAAAGTTTCTGCCGAGAACGAGCACCGTGACATGCTGAGTCTCTGGGAAAGCAGAGATCCCCAGTGCTGTTGCGGCTAAAGATAGGCTGCAGAGGGATAGTGAAGACCTGCAAGAGCTTTCCGGGCTGGCACCTTCCTTGTGGGAGAAGGAGCCAGACGTTTGCCTTTTCAGAAAAAGTTTCTGCCGAGAATGAGCACCGTGACATGCTGAGTCTCTGGGAAAGCACAGATCCCCAGTGCTGTTGCGGCTAAAGATAGGCTGCAGAGGGATAGTGAAGACCTGCAAGAGCTTTCAGGGCTGGCACCTTCCTTGTGGGAGAAGGAGCCAGACGTTTGCCTTTTCAGAAAAAGTTTCTGCCGAGAACGAGCACCGTGACATGCTGAGTCTCTGGGAAAGCAGAGATCCCCAGAGCTGTTGTGCCTGTGGATAGGCTGCAGGGGGACGGTGAAGACCAGCAAGATCTTTCAGGGCTGGCACCTTCCTTGTGGGAGAAGGAGCCAGACGTTTGCCTTTTCAGAAAAGGCTCTGCCGACAGCGAGCACCATGAGATGCTGAGTCTCTGGGAAAGCAGAGATCCCCAGTGCTGTTGTGCCTGTGGATAGGCTGCAGAGGGTAGTGAAGACCTGCAAGAGCTTTCAGGGCTGGCACCTTCCTTGTGGGAGAAGGAGCCAGACGTTTGCCTTTTCAGAAAAAGTTTCTGCCGAGAACGAGCACCGTGACATGCTGAGTCTCTGGGAAAGCAGAGATCCCCAGTGCTGTTGCGGCTAAAGATAGGCTGCAGAGGGATAGTGAAGACCTGCAAGAGCTTTCAGGGCTGGCACCTTCCTTGTGGGAGAAGGAGCCAGACGTTTGCCTTTTCAGAAAAAGTTTCTGCCGAGAACGAGCACCGTGACATGCTGAGTCTCTGGGAAAGCAGAGATCCCCAGTGCTGTTGCGGCTAAAGATAGGCTGCAGAGGGATAGTGAAGACCAGCAAGAGCTTTCAGGGCTGGCACCTTCCTTGTGGGAGAAGGAGCCAGACGTTTGCCTTTTCAGAAAAAGTTTCTGCCGAGAACGAGCACCGTGACATGCTGAGTCTCTGGGAAAGCAGAGATCCCCAGTGCTGTTGCGGCTAAAGATAGGCTGCAGAGGGATAGTGAAGACCTGCAAGAGCTTTCAGGGCTGGCACCTTCCTTGTGGGAGAAGGAGCCAGACGTTTGCCTTTTCAGAAAAAGTTTCTGCCGAGAACGAGCACCGTGACATGCTGAGTCTCTGGGAAAGCAGAGATCCCCAGTGCTGTTGTGCCTGTGGATAGGCTGCAGGGGCACCGTAAAGACCAGCAAGATCTTTCAGGGCTGGCACCTTCCTTGTGGGAGAAGGAGCCAGACGTTTGCCTTTTCAGAAAAAGTTTCTGCCGAGAACGAGCACCGTGACATGCTGAGTCTCTGGGAAAGCAGAGATCCCCAGTGCTGTTGCGGCTAAAGATAGGCTGCAGAGGGATAGTGAAGACCTGCAAGAGCTTTCAGGGCTGGCAGCTTCCTTGTGGGAGAAGGAGCCAGACGTTTGCCTTTTCAGAAAAAGTTTCTGCCGAGAACGAGCACCGTGACATGCGGAGTCTCTGGGAAAGCAGAGATCCCCAGTGCTGTTGTGCCTGTGGATAGGCTGCAGGGGGACGGTGAAGACCAGCAAGATCTTTCACGGCTGGCACCTTCCTTGTGGGAGAAGGAGCCAGACGTTTGCCTTTTCAGAAAAAGTTTCTGCCGAGAACGAGCACCGTGACATGCTGAGTGTCTGGGAAAGCAGAGATCCCCAGTGCTGTTGCGGCTAAAGATAGGCTGCAGAGGGATAGTGAAGACCAGCAAGAGCTTTCAGGGCTGGCACCTTCCTTGTGGGAGAAGGAGCCGAGGTTTGCCTTTTCAGAAAAAGTTTCTGCCGAGATCGAGCACCGTGACATGCTGAGTCTCTGGGAAAGCAGAGATCCCCAGTGCTGTTGTGCCTGTGGATAGGCTGCAGGGGGAAGGTGAAGACCAGCAAGATCTTTCAGGGCTGGCACCTTCCTTGTGGGAGAAGGAGCCAGACGTTTGCCTTTTCAGAAAAAGTTTCTGCCGAGAACGAGCACCGTGACATGCTGAGTCTCTGGGAAAGCAGAGATCCCCAGTGCTGTTGCGGCTAAAGATAGGCTGCAGAGGGATAGTGAAGACCTGCAAGAGCTTTCCGGGCTGGCACCTTCCTTGTGGGAGAAGGAGCCAGACGTTTGCCTTTTCAGAAAAAGTTTCTGCCGAGAACGAGCACCGTGACATGCTGAGTCTCTGGGAAAGCACAGATCCCCAGTGCTGTTGCGGCTAAAGATAGGCTGCAGAGGGATAGTGAAGACCTGCAAGAGCTTTCAGGGCTGGCACCTTCCTTGTGGGAGAAGGAGCCAGACGTTTGCCTTTTCAGAAAAAGTTTCTGCCGAGAACGAGCACCGTGACATGCTGAGTCTCTGGGAAAGCAGAGATCCCCAGAGCTGTTGTGCCTGTGGATAGGCTGCAGGGGGACGGTGAAGACCAGCAAGATCTTTCAGGGCTGGCACCTTCCTTGTGGGAGAAGGAGCCAGACGTTTGCCTTTTCAGAAAAGGCTCTGCCGACAGCGAGCACCATGAGATGCTGAGTCTCTGGGAAAGCAGAGATCCCCAGTGCTGTTGTGCCTGTGGATAGGCTGCAGAGGGTAGTGAAGACCTGCAAGAGCTTTCAGGGCTGGCACCTTCCTTGTGGGAGAAGGAGCCAGACGTTTGCCTTTTCAGAAAAAGTTTCTGCCGAGAACGAGCACCGTGACATGCTGAGTCTCTGGGAAAGCAGAGATCCCCAGTGCTGTTGCGGCTAAAGATAGGCTGCAGAGGGATAGTGAAGACCTGCAAGAGCTTTCAGGGCTGGCACCTTCCTTGTGGGAGAAAGAGCCAGACGTTTGCCTTTTCAGAAAAAGTTTCTGCCGAGAACGAGCACCGTGACATGCTGAGTCTCTGGGAAAGCAGAGATCCCCAGTGCTGTTGCGGCTAAAGATAGGCTGCAGAGGGATAGTGAAGACCAGCAAGAGCTTTCAGGGCTGGCACCTTCCTTGTGGGAGAAGGAGCCAGACGTTTGCCTTTTCAGAAAAAGTTTCTGCCGAGAACGAGCACCGTGACATGCTGAGTCTCTGGGAAAGCAGAGATCCCCAGTGCTGTTGCGGCTAAAGATAGGCTGCAGAGGGATAGTGAAGACCTGCAAGAGCTTTCAGGGCTGGCACCTTCCTTGTGGGAGAAGGAGCCAGACGTTTGCCTTTTCAGAAAAAGTTTCTGCCGAGAACGAGCACCGTGACATGCTGAGTGTCTGGGAAAGCAGAGATCCCCAGTGCTGTTGCGGCTAAAGATAGGCTGCAGAGGGATAGTGAAGACCAGCAAGATCTTTCAGGGCTGGCACCTTCCTTGTGGGAGAAGGAGCCAGACGTTTGCCTTTTCAGAAAAAGTTTCTGCCGAGAACGACCACCGTGACATGCTGAGTCTCTGGGAAAGCAGAGATCCCCAGTGCTGTTGTGCCTGTGGATAGGCTGCAGGGGGACGGTGAAGACCAGCAAGATCTTTCAGGGCTGGCACCTTCCTTGTGGGAGAAGGAGCCAGACGTTTGCCTTTTCAGAAAAAGTTTCTGCCGAGAACGAGCACCGTGACATGCTGAGTGTCTGGGAAAGCAGAGATCCCCAGTGCTGTTGCGGCTAAAGATAGGCTGCAGAGGGATAGTGAAGACCTGCAAGAGCTTTCAGGGCTGGCAGCTTCCTTGTGGGAGAAGGAGCCAGACGTTTGCCTTTTCAGAAAAAGTTTCTGCCGAGAACGAGCACCGTGACATGCAGAGTCTCTGGGAAAGCACAGATCCCCAGTTCTGTTGCGGCTAAAGATAGGCTGCAGAGGGATACTGAAGAAGAGCAAGATCTTTCAGGGCTGGCACCTTCCTTGTGGGAGAAGGAGCCAGACGTTTGCCTTTTCAGAAAAAGTTTCTGCCGAGAACGAGCACCGTGACATGCTGAGTCTCTGGGAAAGCAGAGATCCCCAGTGCTGTTGTGCCTGTGGATAGGCTGCAGGGGCACCGTAAAGACCAGCAAGATCTTTCAGGGCTGGCACCTTCCTTGTGGGAGAAGGAGCCAGACGTTTGCCTTTTCAGAAAAAGTTTCTGCTGAGAACGAGCACCGTGACATGCTGAGTCTCTGGGAAAGCAGAGATCCCCAGTGCTGTTGCGGCTAAAGATAGGCTGCAGAGGGATAGTGAAGACCTGCAAGAGCTTTCAGGGCTGGCAGCTTCCTTGTGGGAGAAGGAGCCAGACGTTTGCCTTTTCAGAAAAAGTTTCTGCCGAGAACGAGCACCGTGACATGCGGAGTCTCTGGGAAAGCAGAGATCCCCAGTGCTGTTGTGCCTGTGGATAGGCTGCAGGGGCACCGTAAAGACCAGCAAGATCTTTCACGGCTGGCACCTTCCTTGTGGGAGAAGGAGCCAGACGTTTGCCTTTTCAGAAAAAGTTTCTGCCGAGAACGAGCACCGTGACGTGCTGAGTGTCTGGGAAAGCAGAGATCCCCAGTGCTGTTGCGGCTAAAGATAGGCTGCAGAGGGATAGTGAAGACCAGCAAGAGCTTTCAGGGCTGGCACCTTCCTTGTGGGAGAAGGAGCCGAGGTTTGCCTTTTCAGAAAAAGTTTCTGCCGAGAACGAGCACCGTGACATGCTGAGTCTCTGGGAAAGCAGAGATCCCCAGTGCTGTTGTGCCTGTGGATAGGCTGCAGGGGGAAGGTGAAGACCAGCAAGATCTTTCAGGGCTGGCACCTTCCTTGTGGGAGAAGGAGCCAGACGTTTGCCTTTTCAGAAAAAGTTTCTGCCGAGAACGAGCACCGTGACATGCTGAGTCTCTGGGAAAGCAGAGATCCCCAGTGCTGTTGCGGCTAAAGATAGGCTGCAGAGGGATAGTGAAGACCTGCAAGAGCTTTCCGGGCTGGCACCTTCCTTGTGGGAGAAGGAGCCAGACGTTTTCCTGTTCAGAAAAAGTTTCTGCCGAGAACGAGCACCGTGACATGCTGAGTGTCTGGGAAAGCAGAGATCCCCAGTGCTGTTGCGGCTAAAGATAGGCTGCAGAGGGATAGTGAAGACCTGCAAGAGCTTTCAGGGCTGGCACCTTCCTTGTGGGAGAAGGAGCCAGACGTTTGCCTTTTCAGAAAAAGTTTCTGCCGAGAACGAGCACCGTGACATGCTGAGTCTCTGGGAAAGCAGAGATCCCCAGTGCTGTTGCGGCTAAAGATAGGCTGCAGAGGGATAGTGAAGACCTGCAAGAGCTTTCAGGGCTGGCACCTTCCTTGTGGGAGAAGGAGCCAGACGTTTGCCTTTTCAGAAAAAGTTTCTGCCGAGAACGAGCACCGTGACATGCTGAGTCTCTGGGAAAGCAGAGATCCCCAGTGCTGTTGCGGCTAAAGATAGGCTGCAGAGGGATAGTGAAGACCAGCAAGAGCTTTCAGGGCTGGCACCTTCCTTGTGGGAGAAGGAGCCAGACGTTTGCCTTTTCAGAAAAAGTTTCTGCCGAGAACGAGCACCGTGACATGCTGAGTCTCTGGGAAAGCAGAGATCCCCAGTGCTGTTGCGGCTAAAGATAGGCTGCAGAGGGATAGTGAAGACCAGCAAGATCTTTCAGGGCTGGCACCTTCCTTGTGGGAGAAGGAGCCAGACGTTTACCTTTTCAGAAAAAGTTTCTGCCGAGAACGACCACCGTGACATGCTGAGTCTCTGGGAAAGCAGAGATCCCCAGTGCTGTTGTGCCTGTGGATAGGCTGCAGGGGGACGGTGAAGACCAGCAAGATCTTTCCGGGCTGGCACCTTCCTTGTGGGAGAAGGAGCCAGACGTTTGCCTTTTCAGAAAAAGTTTCTGCCGAGAACGAGCACCGTGACATGCGGAGTCTCTGGGAAAGCAGAGATCCCCAGTGCTGTTGCGGCTAAAGATAGGCTGCAGAGGGATAGTGAAGACCAGCAAGAGCTTTCAGGGCTGGCACCTTCCTTGTGGGAGAAGGAGCCAGACGTTTGCCTTTTCAGAAAAAGTTTCTGCCGAGAACGAGCACCGTGACATGCTGAGTCTCTGGGAAAGCAGAGATCCCCAGTGCTGTTGCGGCTAAAGATAGGCTGCAGAGGGATAGTGAAGACCTGCAAGATCTTTCAGGGCTGGCACCTTCCTTGTGGGAGAAGGAGCCAGACGTTTACCTTTTCAGAAAAAGTTTCTGCCGAGAACGACCACCGTGACATGCTGAGTCTCTGGGAAAGCAGAGATCCCCAGTGCTGTTGTGCCTGTGGATAGGCTGCAGGGGGACGGTGAAGACCAGCAAGATCTTTCCGGGCTGGCACCTTCCTTGTGGGAGAAGGAGCCAGACGTTTGCCTTTTCAGAAAAAGTTTCTGCCGAGAACGAGCACCGTGACATGCGGAGTCTCTGGGAAAGCAGAGATCCCCAGTGCTGTTGCGGCTAAAGATAGGCTGCAGAGGGATAGTGAAGACCAGCAAGAGCTTTCAGGGCTGGCACCTTCCTTGTGGGAGAAGGAGCCGAGGTTTGCCTTTTCAGAAAAAGTTTCTGCCGAGAACGAGCACCGTGACATGCTGAGTCTCTGGGAAAGCAGAGATCCCCAGTGCTGTTGTGCCTGTGGATAGGCTGCAGGGGGAAGGTGAAGACCAGCAAGATCTTTCAGGTCTGGCACCTTCCTTGTGGGAGAAGGAGCCAGACGTTTGCCTTTTCAGAAAAAGTTTCTGCCGAGAACGAGCACCGTGACATGCTGAGTCTCTGGGAAAGCAGAGATCCCCAGTGATGTTGCGGCTAAAGATAGGCTGCAGAGGGATAGTGAAGACCTGCAAGAGCTTTCCGGGCTGGCACCTTCCTTGTGGGAGAAGGAGCCAGACGTTTGCCTTTTCAGAAAAAGTTTCTGCCGAGAATGAGCACCGTGACATGCTGAGTCTCTGGGAAAGCACAGATCCCCAGTGCTGTTGCGGCTAAAGATAGGCTGCAGAGGGATAGTGAAGACCTGCAAGAGCTTTCCGGGCTGGCACCTTCCTTGTGGGAGAAGGAGCCGAGGTTTGCCTTTTCAGAAAAAGTTTCTGCCGAGAACGAGCACCGTGACATGCTGAGTCTCTGGGAAAGCAGAGATCCCCAGTGCTGTTGTGCCTGTGGATAGGCTGCAGGGGGAAGGTGAAGACCAGCAAGATCTTTCAGGGCTGGCACCTTCCTTGTGGGAGAAGGAGCCAGACGTTTGCCTTTTCAGAAAAAGTTTCTGCCGAGAACGAGCACCGTGACATGCTGAGTCTCTCGGAAAGCAGAGATCCCCAGTGCTGTTGCGGCTAAAGATAGGCTGCAGAGGGATAGTGAAGACCTGCAAGAGCTTTCCGGGCTGGCACCTTCCTTGTGGGAGAAGGAGCCAGACGTTTGCCTTTTCAGAAAAAGTTTCTGCCGAGAATGAGCACCGTGACATGCTGAGTCTCTGGGAAAGCACAGATCCCCAGTGCTGTTGCGGCTAAAGATAGGCTGCAGAGGGATAGTGAAGACCTGCAAGAGCTTTCAGGGCTGGCACCTTCCTTGTGGGAGAAGGAGCCAGACGTTTGCCTTTTCAGAAAAAGTTTCTGCCGAGAACGAGCACCGTGACGTGCTGAGTGTCTGGGAAAGCAGAGATCCCCAGTGCTGTTGCGGCTAAAGATAGGCTGCAGAGGGATAGTGAAGACCAGCAAGAGCTTTCAGGGCTGGCACCTTCCTTGTGGGAGAAGGAGCCGAGGTTTGCCTTTTCAGAAAAAGTTTCTGCCGAGAACGAGCACCGTGACATGCAGAGTCTCTGGGAAAGCACAGATCCCCAGTTCTGTTGCGGCTAAAGATAGGCTGCAGAGGGATACTGAAGAAGAGCAAGATCTTTCAGGGCTGGCTCCTTCCTTGTGGGAGAAGGAGCCAGACGTTTGCCTTTTCAGAAAAAGTTTCTGCCGAGAACGAGCACCGTGACATGCTGAGTCTCTGGGAAAGCAGAGATCCCCAGTGCTGTTGTGCCTGTGGATAGGCTGCAGGGGCACCGTAAAGACCAGCAAGATCTTTCAGGGCTGGCACCTTCCTTGTGGGAGAAGGAGCCAGACGTTTGCCTTTTCAGAAAAAGTTTCTGCCGAGAACGAGCACCGTGACATGCTGAGTCTCTGGGAAAGCAGAGATCCCCAGTGCTGTTGCGGCTAAAGATAGGCTGCAGAGGGATAGTGAAGACCAGCAAGAGCTTTCCGGGCTGGCACCTTCCTTGTGGGAGAAGGAGCCAGACGTTTGCCTTTTCAGAAAAAGTTTCTGCCGAGAATGAGCACCGTGACATGCTGAGTCTCTGGGAAAGCACAGATCCCCAGTGCTGTTGCGGCTAAAGATAGGCTGCAGAGGGATAGTGAAGACCTGCAAGAGCTTTCAGGGCTGGCACCTTCCTTGTGGGAGAAGGAGCCAGACGTTTGCCTTTTCAGAAAAAGTTTCTGCCGAGAACGAGCACCGTGACATGCTGAGTCTCTGGGAAAGCAGAGATCCCCAGAGCTGTTGTGCCTGTGGATAGGCTGCAGGGGGACGGTGAAGACCAGCAAGATCTTTCAGGGCTGGCACCTTCCTTGTGGGAGAAGGAGCCAGACGTTTGCCTTTTCAGAAAAAGTTTCTGCCGAGAACGAGCACCGTGACGTGCTGAGTGTCTGGGAAAGCAGAGATCCCCAGTGCTGTTGCGGCTAAAGATAGGCTGCAGAGGGATAGTGAAGACCAGCAAGAGCTTTCAGGGCTGGCACCTTCCTTGTGGGAGAAGGAGCCGAGGTTTGCCTTTTCAGAAAAAGTTTCTGCCGAGAACGAGCACCGTGACATGCTGAGTCTCTGGGAAAGCAGAGATCCCCAGTGCTGTTGTGCCTGTGGATAGGCTGCAGGGGGAAGGTGAAGACCAGCAAGATCTTTCAGGGCTGGCACCTTCCTTGTGGGAGAAGGAGCCAGACGTTTGCCTTTTCAGAAAAAGTTTCTGCCGAGAACGAGCACCGTGACATGCTGAGTCTCTGGGAAAGCAGAGATCCCCAGTGCTGTTGCGGCTAAAGATAGGCTGCAGAGGGATAGTGAAGACCTGCAAGAGCTTTCAGGGCTGGCACCTTCCTTGTGGGAGAAGGAGCCAGACGTTTGCCTTTTCAGAAAAAGTTTCTGCCGAGAACGAGCACCGTGACATGCTGAGTGTCTGGGAAAGCAGAGATCCCCAGTGCTGTTGCGGCTAAAGATAGGCTGCAGAGGGATAGTGAAGACCAGCAAGAGCTTTCAGGGCTGGCACCTTCCTTGTGGGAGAAGGAGCCAGACGTTTGCCTTTTCAGAAAAAGTTTCTGCCGAGAACGAGCACCGTGACATGCTGAGTCTCTGGGAAAGCAGAGATCCCCAGTGCTGTTGCGGCTAAAGATAGGCTGCAGAGGGATAGTGAAGACCTGCAAGATCTTTCAGGGCTGGCACCTTCCTTGTGGGAGAAGGAGCCAGACGTTTACCTTTTCAGAAAAAGTTTCTGCCGAGAACGACCACCGTGACATGCTGAGTCTCTGGGAAAGCAGAGATCCCCAGTGCTGTTGTGCCTGTGGATAGGCTGCAGGGGGACGGTGAAGACCAGCAAGATCTTTCCGGGCTGGCACCTTCCTTGTGGGAGAAGGAGCCAGACGTTTGCCTTTTCAGAAAAAGTTTCTGCCGAGAACGAGCACCGTGACATGCGGAGTCTCTGGGAAAGCAGAGATCCCCAGTGCTGTTGCGGCTAAAGATAGGCTGCAGAGGGATAGTGAAGACCTGCAAGAGCTTTCAGGGCTGGCAGCTTCCTTGTGGGAGAAGGAGCCAGACGTTTGCCTTTTCAGAAAAAGTTTCTGCCGAGAACGAGCACCGTGACATGCAGAGTCTCTGGGAAAGCACAGATCCCCAGTTCTGTTGCGGCTAAAGATAGGCTGCAGAGGGATACTGAAGAAGAGCAAGATCTTTCAGGGCTGGCACCTTCCTTGTGGGAGAAGGAGCCAGACGTTTGCCTTTTCAGAAAAAGTTTCTGCCGAGAACGAGCACCGTGACATGCTGAGTCTCTGGGAAAGCAGAGATCCCCAGTGCTGTTGTGCCTGTGGATAGGCTGCAGGGGCACCGTAAAGACCAGCAAGATCTTTCAGGGCTGGCACCTTCCTTGTGGGAGAAGGAGCCAGACGTTTGCCTTTTCAGAAAAAGTTTCTGCCGAGAACGAGCACCGTGACATGCTGAGTCTCTGGGAAAGCAGAGATCCCCAGTGCTGTTGCGGCTAAAGATAGGCTGCAGAGGGATAGTGAAGACCTGCAAGAGCTTTCAGGGCTGGCAGCTTCCTTGTGGGAGAAGGAGCCAGACGTTTGCCTTTTCAGAAAAAGTTTCTGCCGAGAACGAGCACCGTGACATGCGGAGTCTCTGGGAAAGCAGAGATCCCCAGTGCTGTTGTGCCTGTGGATAGGCTGCAGGGGGACGGTGAAGACCAGCAAGATCTTTCACGGCTGGCACCTTCCTTGTGGGAGAAGGAGCCAGACGTTTGCCTTTTCAGAAAAAGTTTCTGCCGAGAACGAGCACCGTGACATGCTGAGTGTCTGGGAAAGCAGAGATCCCCAGTGCTGTTGCGGCTAAAGATAGGCTGCAGAGGGATAGTGAAGACCAGCAAGAGCTTTCAGGGCTGGCACCTTCCTTGTGGGAGAAGGAGCCGAGGTTTGCCTTTTCAGAAAAAGTTTCTGCCGAGATCGAGCACCGTGACATGCTGAGTCTCTGGGAAAGCAGAGATCCCCAGTGCTGTTGTGCCTGTGGATAGGCTGCAGGGGGACGGTGAAGACCAGCAAGATCTTTCAGGGCTGGCACCTTCCTTGTGGGAGAAGGAGCCAGACGTTTGCCTTTTCAGAAAAAGTTTCTGCCGAGAACGAGCACCGTGACATGCTGAGTCTCTGGGAAAGCAGAGATCCCCAGTGCTGTTGCGGCTAAAGATAGGCTGCAGAGGGATAGTGAAGACCTGCAAGAGCTTTCCGGGCTGGCACCTTCCTTGTGGGAGAAGGAGCCAGACGTTTGCCTTTTCAGAAAAAGTTTCTGCCGAGAACGAGCACCGTGACATGCTGAGTCTCTGGGAAAGCACAGATCCCCAGTGCTGTTGCGGCTAAAGATAGGCTGCAGAGGGATAGTGAAGACCTGCAAGAGCTTTCAGGGCTGGCACCTTCCTTGTGGGAGAAGGAGCCAGACGTTTGCCTTTTCAGAAAAAGTTTCTGCCGAGAACGAGCACCGTGACATGCTGAGTCTCTGGGAAAGCAGAGATCCCCAGAGCTGTTGTGCCTGTGGATAGGCTGCAGGGGGACGGTGAAGACCAGCAAGATCTTTCAGGGCTGGCACCTTCCTTGTGGGAGAAGGAGCCAGACGTTTGCCTTTTCAGAAAAGGCTCTGCCGACAGCGAGCACCATGAGATGCTGAGTCTCTGGGAAAGCAGAGATCCCCAGTGCTGTTGTGCCTGTGGATAGGCTGCAGAGGGTAGTGAAGACCTGCAAGAGCTTTCAGGGCTGGCACCTTCCTTGTGGGAGAAGGAGCCAGACGTTTGCCTTTTCAGAAAAAGTTTCTGCCGAGAACGAGCACCGTGACATGCTGAGTCTCTGGGAAAGCAGAGATCCCCAGTGCTGTTGCGGCTAAAGATAGGCTGCAGAGGGATAGTGAAGACCTGCAAGAGCTTTCAGGGCTGGCACCTTCCTTGTGGGAGAAAGAGCCAGACGTTTGCCTTTTCAGAAAAAGTTTCTGCCGAGAACGAGCACCGTGACATGCTGAGTCTCTGGGAAAGCAGAGATCCCCAGTGCTGTTGCGGCTAAAGATAGGCTGCAGAGGGATAGTGAAGACCAGCAAGAGCTTTCAGGGCTGGCACCTTCCTTGTGGGAGAAGGAGCCAGACGTTTGCCTTTTCAGAAAAAGTTTCTGCCGAGAACGAGCACCGTGACATGCTGAGTCTCTGGGAAAGCAGAGATCCCCAGTGCTGTTGCGGCTAAAGATAGGCTGCAGAGGGATAGTGAAGACCTGCAAGAGCTTTCAGGGCTGGCACCTTCCTTGTGGGAGAAGGAGCCAGACGTTTGCCTTTTCAGAAAAAGTTTCTGCCGAGAACGAGCACCGTGACATGCTGAGTGTCTGGGAAAGCAGAGATCCCCAGTGCTGTTGCGGCTAAAGATAGGCTGCAGAGGGATAGTGAAGACCAGCAAGATCTTTCAGGGCTGGCACCTTCCTTGTGGGAGAAGGAGCCAGACGTTTGCCTTTTCAGAAAAAGTTTCTGCCGAGAACGACCACCGTGACATGCTGAGTCTCTGGGAAAGCAGAGATCCCCAGTGCTGTTGTGCCTGTGGATAGGCTGCAGGGGGACGGTGAAGACCAGCAAGATCTTTCAGGGCTGGCACCTTCCTTGTGGGAGAAGGAGCCAGACGTTTGCCTTTTCAGAAAAAGTTTCTGCCGAGAACGAGCACCGTGACATGCTGAGTGTCTGGGAAAGCAGAGATCCCCAGTGCTGTTGCGGCTAAAGATAGGCTGCAGAGGGATAGTGAAGACCTGCAAGAGCTTTCAGGGCTGGCAGCTTCCTTGTGGGAGAAGGAGCCAGACGTTTGCCTTTTCAGAAAAAGTTTCTGCCGAGAACGAGCACCGTGACATGCAGAGTCTCTGGGAAAGCACAGATCCCCAGTTCTGTTGCGGCTAAAGATAGGCTGCAGAGGGATACTGAAGAAGAGCAAGATCTTTCAGGGCTGGCACCTTCCTTGTGGGAGAAGGAGCCAGACGTTTGCCTTTTCAGAAAAAGTTTCTGCCGAGAACGAGCACCGTGACATGCTGAGTCTCTGGGAAAGCAGAGATCCCCAGTGCTGTTGTGCCTGTGGATAGGCTGCAGGGGCACCGTAAAGACCAGCAAGATCTTTCAGGGCTGGCACCTTCCTTGTGGGAGAAGGAGCCAGACGTTTGCCTTTTCAGAAAAAGTTTCTGCTGAGAACGAGCACCGTGACATGCTGAGTCTCTGGGAAAGCAGAGATCCCCAGTGCTGTTGCGGCTAAAGATAGGCTGCAGAGGGATAGTGAAGACCTGCAAGAGCTTTCAGGGCTGGCAGCTTCCTTGTGGGAGAAGGAGCCAGACGTTTGCCTTTTCAGAAAAAGTTTCTGCCGAGAACGAGCACCGTGACATGCGGAGTCTCTGGGAAAGCAGAGATCCCCAGTGCTGTTGTGCCTGTGGATAGGCTGCAGGGGCACCGTAAAGACCAGCAAGATCTTTCACGGCTGGCACCTTCCTTGTGGGAGAAGGAGCCAGACGTTTGCCTTTTCAGAAAAAGTTTCTGCCGAGAACGAGCACCGTGACGTGCTGAGTGTCTGGGAAAGCAGAGATCCCCAGTGCTGTTGCGGCTAAAGATAGGCTGCAGAGGGATAGTGAAGACCAGCAAGAGCTTTCAGGGCTGGCACCTTCCTTGTGGGAGAAGGAGCCGAGGTTTGCCTTTTCAGAAAAAGTTTCTGCCGAGAACGAGCACCGTGACATGCTGAGTCTCTGGGAAAGCAGAGATCCCCAGTGCTGTTGTGCCTGTGGATAGGCTGCAGGGGGAAGGTGAAGACCAGCAAGATCTTTCAGGGCTGGCACCTTCCTTGTGGGAGAAGGAGCCAGACGTTTGCCTTTTCAGAAAAAGTTTCTGCCGAGAACGAGCACCGTGACATGCTGAGTCTCTGGGAAAGCAGAGATCCCCAGTGCTGTTGCGGCTAAAGATAGGCTGCAGAGGGATAGTGAAGACCTGCAAGAGCTTTCCGGGCTGGCACCTTCCTTGTGGGAGAAGGAGCCAGACGTTTTCCTGTTCAGAAAAAGTTTCTGCCGAGAACGAGCACCGTGACATGCTGAGTGTCTGGGAAAGCAGAGATCCCCAGTGCTGTTGCGGCTAAAGATAGGCTGCAGAGGGATAGTGAAGACCTGCAAGAGCTTTCAGGGCTGGCACCTTCCTTGTGGGAGAAGGAGCCAGACGTTTGCCTTTTCAGAAAAAGTTTCTGCCGAGAACGAGCACCGTGACATGCTGAGTCTCTGGGAAAGCAGAGATCCCCAGTGCTGTTGCGGCTAAAGATAGGCTGCAGAGGGATAGTGAAGACCTGCAAGAGCTTTCAGGGCTGGCACCTTCCTTGTGGGAGAAGGAGCCAGACGTTTGCCTTTTCAGAAAAAGTTTCTGCCGAGAACGAGCACCGTGACATGCTGAGTCTCTGGGAAAGCAGAGATCCCCAGTGCTGTTGCGGCTAAAGATAGGCTGCAGAGGGATAGTGAAGACCAGCAAGAGCTTTCAGGGCTGGCACCTTCCTTGTGGGAGAAGGAGCCAGACGTTTGCCTTTTCAGAAAAAGTTTCTGCCGAGAACGAGCACCGTGACATGCTGAGTCTCTGGGAAAGCAGAGATCCCCAGTGCTGTTGCGGCTAAAGATAGGCTGCAGAGGGATAGTGAAGACCTGCAAGATCTTTCAGGGCTGGCACCTTCCTTGTGGGAGAAGGAGCCAGACGTTTACCTTTTCAGAAAAAGTTTCTGCCGAGAACGACCACCGTGACATGCTGAGTCTCTGGGAAAGCAGAGATCCCCAGTGCTGTTGTGCCTGTGGATAGGCTGCAGGGGGACGGTGAAGACCAGCAAGATCTTTCCGGGCTGGCACCTTCCTTGTGGGAGAAGGAGCCAGACGTTTGCCTTTTCAGAAAAAGTTTCTGCCGAGAACGAGCACCGTGACATGCGGAGTCTCTGGGAAAGCAGAGATCCCCAGTGCTGTTGCGGCTAAAGATAGGCTGCAGAGGGATAGTGAAGACCTGCAAGAGCTTTCAGGGCTGGCAGCTTCCTTGTGGGAGAAGGAGCCAGAGGTTTGCCTTTTCAGAAAAAGTTTCTGCCGAGAACGAGCACCGTGACATGCAGAGTCTCTGGGAAAGCACAGATCCCCAGTTCTGTTGCGGCTAAAGATAGGCTGCAGAGGGATACTGAAGAAGAGCAAGATCTTTCAGGGCTGGCACCTTCCTTGTGGGAGAAGGAGCCAGACGTTTGCCTTTTCAGAAAAAGTTTCTGCCGAGAACGAGCACCGTGACATGCTGAGTCTCTGGGAAAGCAGAGATCCCCAGTGCTGTTGTGCCTGTGGATAGGCTGCAGGGGCACCGTAAAGACCAGCAAGATCTTTCAGGGCTGGCACCTTCCTTGTGGGAGAAGGAGCCAGACGTTTGCCTTTTCAGAAAAAGTTTCTGCTGAGAACGAGCACCGTGACATGCTGAGTCTCTGGGAAAGCAGAGATCCCCAGTGCTGTTGCGGCTAAAGATAGGCTGCAGAGGGATAGTGAAGACCTGCAAGAGCTTTCAGGGCTGGCAGCTTCCTTGTGGGAGAAGGAGCCAGACGTTTGCCTTTTCAGAAAAAGTTTCTGCCGAGAACGAGCACCGTGACATGCGGAGTCTCTGGGAAAGCAGAGATCCCCAGTGCTGTTGTGCCTGTGGATAGGCTGCAGGGGCACCGTAAAGACCAGCAAGATCTTTCACGGCTGGCACCTTCCTTGTGGGAGAAGGAGCCAGACGTTTGCCTTTTCAGAAAAAGTTTCTGCCGAGAACGAGCACCGTGACGTGCTGAGTGTCTGGGAAAGCAGAGATCCCCAGTGCTGTTGCGGCTAAAGATAGGCTGCAGAGGGATAGTGAAGACCAGCAAGAGCTTTCAGGGCTGGCACCTTCCTTGTGGGAGAAGGAGCCGAGGTTTGCCTTTTCAGAAAAAGTTTCTGCCGAGAACGAGCACCGTGACATGCTGAGTCTCTGGGAAAGCAGAGATCCCCAGTGCTGTTGTGCCTGTGGATAGTCTGCAGGGGGAAGGTGAAGACCAGCAAGATCTTTCAGGGCTGGCACCTTCCTTGTGGGAGAAGGAGCCAGACGTTTGCCTTTTCAGAAAAAGTTTCTGCCGAGAACGAGCACCGTGACATGCTGAGTCTCTGGGAAAGCAGAGATCCCCAGTGCTGTTGCGGCTAAAGATAGGCTGCAGAGGGATAGTGAAGACCTGCAAGAGCTTTCCGGGCTGGCACCTTCCTTGTGGGAGAAGGAGCCAGACGTTTTCCTTTTCAGAAAAAGTTTCTGCCGAGAACGAGCACCGTGACATGCTGAGTGTCTGGGAAAGCAGAGATCCCCAGTGCTGTTGCGGCTAAAGATAGGCTGCAGAGGGATAGTGAAGACCTGCAAGAGCTTTCAGGGCTGGCACCTTCCTTGTGGGAGAAGGAGCCAGACGTTTGCCTTTTCAGAAAAAGTTTCTGCCGAGAACGAGCACCGTGACATGCTGAGTGTCTGGGAAAGCAGAGATCCCCAGTGCTGTTGCGGCTAAAGATAGGCTGCAGAGGGATAGTGAAGACCAGCAAGAGCTTTCAGGGCTGGCACCTTCCTTGTGGGAGAAGGAGCCAGACGTTTGCCTTTTCAGAAAAAGTTTCTGCCGAGAACGAGCACCGTGACATGCTGAGTCTCTGGGAAAGCAGAGATCCCCAGTGCTGTTGCGGCTAAAGATAGGCTGCAGAGGGATAGTGAAGACCTGCAAGATCTTTCAGGGCTGGCACCTTCCTTGTGGGAGAAGGAGCCAGACGTTTACCTTTTCAGAAAAAGTTTCTGCCGAGAACGACCACCGTGACATGCTGAGTCTCTGGGAAAGCAGAGATCCCCAGTGCTGTTGTGCCTGTGGATAGGCTGCAGGGGGACGGTGAAGACCAGCAAGATCTTTCCGGGCTGGCACCTTCCTTGTGGGAGAAGGAGCCAGACGTTTGCCTTTTCAGAAAAAGTTTCTGCCGAGAACGAGCACCGTGACATGCGGAGTCTCTGGGAAAGCAGAGATCCCCAGTGCTGTTGCGGCTAAAGATAGGCTGCAGAGGGATAGTGAAGACCTGCAAGAGCTTTCAGGGCTGGCAGCTTCCTTGTGGGAGAAGGAGCCAGACGTTTGCCTTTTCAGAAAAAGTTTCTGCCGAGAACGAGCACCGTGACATGCGGAGTCTCTGGGAAAGCAGAGATCCCCAGTGCTGTTGTGCCTGTGGATAGGCTGCAGGGGCACCGTAAAGACCAGCAAGATCTTTCACGGCTGGCACCTTCCTTGTGGGAGAAGGAGCCAGACGTTTGCCTTTTCAGAAAAAGTTTCTGCCGAGAACGAGCACCGTGACATGCTGAGTCTCTGGGAAAGCAGAGATCCCCAGTGCTGTTGCGGCTAAAGATAGGCTGCAGAGGCATAGTGAAGACCTGCAAGAGCTTTCCGGGCTGGCACCTTCCTTGTGGGAGAAGGAGCCAGACGTTTGCCTTTTCAGAAAAAGTTTCTGCCGAGAATGAGCACCGTGACATGCTGAGTCTCTGGGAAAGCACAGATCCCCAGTGCTGTTGCGGCTAAAGATAGGCTGCAGAGGGATAGTGAAGACCAGCAAGAGCTTTCAGGGCTGGCACCTTCCTTGTGGGAGAAGGAGCCGAGGTTTGCCTTTTCAGAAAAAGTTTCTGCCGAGAACGAGCACCGTGACATGCTGAGTCTCTGGGAAAGCAGAGATCCCCAGTGCTGTTGTGCCTGTGGATAGGCTGCAGGGGGAAGGTGAAGACCAGCAAGATCTTTCAGGGCTGGCACCTTCCTTGTGGGAGAAGGAGCCAGACGTTTGCCTTTTCAGAAAAAGTTTCTGCCGAGAACGAGCACCGTGACATGCTGAGTCTCTGGGAAAGCAGAGATCCCCAGTGCTGTTGCGGCTAAAGATAGGCTGCGGAGGGATAGTGAAGACCTGCAAGAGCTTTCCGGGCTGGCACCTTCCTTGTGGGAGAAGGAGCCAGACGTTTGCCTTTTCAGAAAAAGTTTCTGCCGAGAATGAGCACCGTGACATGCTGAGTCTCTGGGAAAGCACAGATCCCCAGTGCTGTTGCGGCTAAAGATAGGCTGCAGAGGGATAGTGAAGACCTGCAAGAGCTTTCCGGGCTGGCACCTTCCTTGTGGGAGAAGGAGCCAGACGTTTGCCTTTTCAGAAAAAGTTTCTGCCGAGAACGAGCACCGTGACATGCGGAGTCTCTGGGAAAGCAGAGATCCCCAGTGCTGTTGCGGCTAAAGATAGGCTGCAGAGGGATAGTGAAGACCTGCAAGAGCTTTCAGGGCTGGCAGCTTCCTTGTGGGAGAAGGAGCCAGACGTTTGCCTTTTCAGAAAAAGTTTCTGCCGAGAACGAGCACCGTGACATGCAGAGTCTCTGGGAAAGCACAGATCCCCAGTTCTGTTGCGGCTAAAGATAGGCTGCACAGGGATACTGAAGAAGAGCAAGATCTTTCAGGGCTGGCACCTTCCTTGTGGGAGAAGGAGCCAGACGTTTGCCTTTTCAGAAAAAGTTTCTGCCGAGAACGAGCACCGTGACATGCTGAGTCTCTGGGAAAGCAGAGATCCCCAGTGCTGTTGTGCCTGTGGATAGGCTGCAGGGGCACCGTAAAGACCAGCAAGATCTTTCAGGGCTGGCACCTTCCTTGTGGGAGAAGGAGCCAGACGTTTGCCTTTTCAGAAAAAGTTTCTGCCGAGAACGAGCACCGTGACATGCTGAGTCTCTGGGAAAGCAGAGATCCCCAGTGCTGTTGCGGCTAAAGATAGGCTGCAGAGGGATAGTGAAGACCAGCAAGAGCTTTCCGGGCTGGCACCTTCCTTGTGGGAGAAGGAGCCAGACGTTTGCCTTTTCAGAAAAAGTTTCTGCCGAGAATGAGCACCGTGACATGCTGAGTCTCTGGGAAAGCACAGATCCCCAGTGCTGTTGCGGCTAAAGATAGGCTGCAGAGGGATAGTGAAGACCTGCAAGAGCTTTCAGGGCTGGCACCTTCCTTGTGGGAGAAGGAGCCAGACGTTTGCCTTTTCAGAAAAAGTTTCTGCCGAGAACGAGCACCGTGACATGCTGAGTCTCTGGGAAAGCAGAGATCCCCAGAGCTGTTGTGCCTGTGGATAGGCTGCAGGGGGACGGTGAAGACCAGCAAGATCTTTCAGGGCTGGCACCTTCCTTGTGGGAGAAGGAGCCAGACGTTTGCCTTTTCAGAAAAAGTTTCTGCCGAGAACGAGCACCGTGACGTGCTGAGTGTCTGGGAAAGCAGAGATCCCCAGTGCTGTTGCGGCTAAAGATAGGCTGCAGAGGGATAGTGAAGACCAGCAAGAGCTTTCAGGGCTGGCACCTTCCTTGTGGGAGAAGGAGCCGAGGTTTGCCTTTTCAGAAAAAGTTTCTGCCGAGAACGAGCACCGTGACATGCTGAGTCTCTGGGAAAGCAGAGATCCCCAGTGCTGTTGTGCCTGTGGATAGGCTGCAGGGGGAAGGTGAAGACCAGCAAGATCTTTCAGGGCTGGCACCTTCCTTGTGGGAGAAGGAGCCAGACGTTTGCCTTTTCAGAAAAAGTTTCTGCCGAGAACGAGCACCGTGACATGCTGAGTCTCTGGGAAAGCAGAGATCCCCAGTGCTGTTGCGGCTAAAGATAGGCTGCAGAGGGATAGTGAAGACCTGCAAGAGCTTTCAGGGCTGGCACCTTCCTTGTGGGAGAAGGAGCCAGACGTTTGCCTTTTCAGAAAAAGTTTCTGCCGAGAACGAGCACCGTGACATGCTGAGTGTCTGGGAAAGCAGAGATCCCCAGTGCTGTTGCGGCTAAAGATAGGCTGCAGAGGGATAGTGAAGACCAGCAAGAGCTTTCAGGGCTGGCACCTTCCTTGTGGGAGAAGGAGCCAGACGTTTGCCTTTTCAGAAAAAGTTTCTGCCGAGAACGAGCACCGTGACATGCTGAGTCTCTGGGAAAGCAGAGATCCCCAGTGCTGTTGCGGCTAAAGATAGGCTGCAGAGGGATAGTGAAGACCTGCAAGATCTTTCAGGGCTGGCACCTTCCTTGTGGGAGAAGGAGCCAGACGTTTACCTTTTCAGAAAAAGTTTCTGCCGAGAACGACCACCGTGACATGCTGAGTCTCTGGGAAAGCAGAGATCCCCAGTGCTGTTGTGCCTGTGGATAGGCTGCAGGGGGACGGTGAAGACCAGCAAGATCTTTCCGGGCTGGCACCTTCCTTGTGGGAGAAGGAGCCAGACGTTTGCCTTTTCAGAAAAAGTTTCTGCCGAGAACGAGCACCGTGACATGCGGAGTCTCTGGGAAAGCAGAGATCCCCAGTGCTGTTGCGGCTAAAGATAGGCTGCAGAGGGATAGTGAAGACCTGCAAGAGCTTTCAGGGCTGGCAGCTTCCTTGTGGGAGAAGGAGCCAGACGTTTGCCTTTTCAGAAAAAGTTTCTGCCGAGAACGAGCACCGTGACATGCAGAGTCTCTGGGAAAGCACAGATCCCCAGTTCTGTTGCGGCTAAAGATAGGCTGCAGAGGGATACTGAAGAAGAGCAAGATCTTTCAGGGCTGGCACCTTCCTTGTGGGAGAAGGAGCCAGACGTTTGCCTTTTCAGAAAAAGTTTCTGCCGAGAACGAGCACCGTGACATGCTGAGTCTCTGGGAAAGCAGAGATCCCCAGTGCTGTTGTGCCTGTGGATAGGCTGCAGGGGCACCGTAAAGACCAGCAAGATCTTTCAGGGCTGGCACCTTCCTTGTGGGAGAAGGAGCCAGACGTTTGCCTTTTCAGAAAAAGTTTCTGCCGAGAACGAGCACCGTGACATGCTGAGTCTCTGGGAAAGCAGAGATCCCCAGTGCTGTTGCGGCTAAAGATAGGCTGCAGAGGGATAGTGAAGACCTGCAAGAGCTTTCAGGGCTGGCAGCTTCCTTGTGGGAGAAGGAGCCAGACGTTTGCCTTTTCAGAAAAAGTTTCTGCCGAGAACGAGCACCGTGACATGCGGAGTCTCTGGGAAAGCAGAGATCCCCAGTGCTGTTGTGCCTGTGGATAGGCTGCAGGGGGACGGTGAAGACCAGCAAGATCTTTCACGGCTGGCACCTTCCTTGTGGGAGAAGGAGCCAGACGTTTGCCTTTTCAGAAAAAGTTTCTGCCGAGAACGAGCACCGTGACATGCTGAGTGTCTGGGAAAGCAGAGATCCCCAGTGCTGTTGCGGCTAAAGATAGGCTGCAGAGGGATAGTGAAGACCAGCAAGAGCTTTCAGGGCTGGCACCTTCCTTGTGGGAGAAGGAGCCGAGGTTTGCCTTTTCAGAAAAAGTTTCTGCCGAGATCGAGCACCGTGACATGCTGAGTCTCTGGGAAAGCAGAGATCCCCAGTGCTGTTGTGCCTGTGGATAGGCTGCAGGGGGAAGGTGAAGACCAGCAAGATCTTTCAGGGCTGGCACCTTCCTTGTGGGAGAAGGAGCCAGACGTTTGCCTTTTCAGAAAAAGTTTCTGCCGAGAACGAGCACCGTGACATGCTGAGTCTCTGGGAAAGCAGAGATCCCCAGTGCTGTTGCGGCTAAAGATAGGCTGCAGAGGGATAGTGAAGACCTGCAAGAGCTTTCCGGGCTGGCACCTTCCTTGTGGGAGAAGGAGCCAGACGTTTGCCTTTTCAGAAAAAGTTTCTGCCGAGAACGAGCACCGTGACATGCTGAGTCTCTGGGAAAGCACAGATCCCCAGTGCTGTTGCGGCTAAAGATAGGCTGCAGAGGGATAGTGAAGACCTGCAAGAGCTTTCAGGGCTGGCACCTTCCTTGTGGGAGAAGGAGCCAGACGTTTGCCTTTTCAGAAAAAGTTTCTGCCGAGAACGAGCACCGTGACATGCTGAGTCTCTGGGAAAGCAGAGATCCCCAGAGCTGTTGTGCCTGTGGATAGGCTGCAGGGGGACGGTGAAGACCAGCAAGATCTTTCAGGGCTGGCACCTTCCTTGTGGGAGAAGGAGCCAGACGTTTGCCTTTTCAGAAAAGGCTCTGCCGACAGCGAGCACCATGAGATGCTGAGTCTCTGGGAAAGCAGAGATCCCCAGTGCTGTTGTGCCTGTGGATAGGCTGCAGAGGGTAGTGAAGACCTGCAAGAGCTTTCAGGGCTGGCACCTTCCTTGTGGGAGAAGGAGCCAGACGTTTGCCTTTTCAGAAAAAGTTTCTGCCGAGAACGAGCACCGTGACATGCTGAGTCTCTGGGAAAGCAGAGATCCCCAGTGCTGTTGCGGCTAAAGATAGGCTGCAGAGGGATAGTGAAGACCTGCAAGAGCTTTCAGGGCTGGCACCTTCCTTGTGGGAGAAAGAGCCAGACGTTTGCCTTTTCAGAAAAAGTTTCTGCCGAGAACGAGCACCGTGACATGCTGAGTCTCTGGGAAAGCAGAGATCCCCAGTGCTGTTGCGGCTAAAGATAGGCTGCAGAGGGATAGTGAAGACCAGCAAGAGCTTTCAGGGCTGGCACCTTCCTTGTGGGAGAAGGAGCCAGACGTTTGCCTTTTCAGAAAAAGTTTCTGCCGAGAACGAGCACCGTGACATGCTGAGTCTCTGGGAAAGCAGAGATCCCCAGTGCTGTTGCGGCTAAAGATAGGCTGCAGAGGGATAGTGAAGACCTGCAAGAGCTTTCAGGGCTGGCACCTTCCTTGTGGGAGAAGGAGCCAGACGTTTGCCTTTTCAGAAAAAGTTTCTGCCGAGAACGAGCACCGTGACATGCTGAGTGTCTGGGAAAGCAGAGATCCCCAGTGCTGTTGCGGCTAAAGATAGGCTGCAGAGGGATAGTGAAGACCAGCAAGATCTTTCAGGGCTGGCACCTTCCTTGTGGGAGAAGGAGCCAGACGTTTGCCTTTTCAGAAAAAGTTTCTGCCGAGAACGACCACCGTGACATGCTGAGTCTCTGGGAAAGCAGAGATCCCCAGTGCTGTTGTGCCTGTGGATAGGCTGCAGGGGGACGGTGAAGACCAGCAAGATCTTTCAGGGCTGGCACCTTCCTTGTGGGAGAAGGAGCCAGACGTTTGCCTTTTCAGAAAAAGTTTCTGCCGAGAACGAGCACCGTGACATGCTGAGTGTCTGGGAAAGCAGAGATCCCCAGTGCTGTTGCGGCTAAAGATAGGCTGCAGAGGGATAGTGAAGACCTGCAAGAGCTTTCAGGGCTGGCAGCTTCCTTGTGGGAGAAGGAGCCAGACGTTTGCCTTTTCAGAAAAAGTTTCTGCCGAGAACGAGCACCGTGACATGCAGAGTCTCTGGGAAAGCACAGATCCCCAGTTCTGTTGCGGCTAAAGATAGGCTGCAGAGGGATACTGAAGAAGAGCAAGATCTTTCAGGGCTGGCACCTTCCTTGTGGGAGAAGGAGCCAGACGTTTGCCTTTTCAGAAAAAGTTTCTGCCGAGAACGAGCACCGTGACATGCTGAGTCTCTGGGAAAGCAGAGATCCCCAGTGCTGTTGTGCCTGTGGATAGGCTGCAGGGGCACCGTAAAGACCAGCAAGATCTTTCAGGGCTGGCACCTTCCTTGTGGGAGAAGGAGCCAGACGTTTGCCTTTTCAGAAAAAGTTTCTGCTGAGAACGAGCACCGTGACATGCTGAGTCTCTGGGAAAGCAGAGATCCCCAGTGCTGTTGCGGCTAAAGATAGGCTGCAGAGGGATAGTGAAGACCTGCAAGAGCTTTCAGGGCTGGCAGCTTCCTTGTGGGAGAAGGAGCCAGACGTTTGCCTTTTCAGAAAAAGTTTCTGCCGAGAACGAGCACCGTGACATGCGGAGTCTCTGGGAAAGCAGAGATCCCCAGTGCTGTTGTGCCTGTGGATAGGCTGCAGGGGCACCGTAAAGACCAGCAAGATCTTTCACGGCTGGCACCTTCCTTGTGGGAGAAGGAGCCAGACGTTTGCCTTTTCAGAAAAAGTTTCTGCCGAGAACGAGCACCGTGACGTGCTGAGTGTCTGGGAAAGCAGAGATCCCCAGTGCTGTTGCGGCTAAAGATAGGCTGCAGAGGGATAGTGAAGACCAGCAAGAGCTTTCAGGGCTGGCACCTTCCTTGTGGGAGAAGGAGCCGAGGTTTGCCTTTTCAGAAAAAGTTTCTGCCGAGAACGAGCACCGTGACATGCTGAGTCTCTGGGAAAGCAGAGATCCCCAGTGCTGTTGTGCCTGTGGATAGGCTGCAGGGGGAAGGTGAAGACCAGCAAGATCTTTCAGGGCTGGCACCTTCCTTGTGGGAGAAGGAGCCAGACGTTTGCCTTTTCAGAAAAAGTTTCTGCCGAGAACGAGCACCGTGACATGCTGAGTCTCTGGGAAAGCAGAGATCCCCAGTGCTGTTGCGGCTAAAGATAGGCTGCAGAGGGATAGTGAAGACCTGCAAGAGCTTTCCGGGCTGGCACCTTCCTTGTGGGAGAAGGAGCCAGACGTTTTCCTGTTCAGAAAAAGTTTCTGCCGAGAACGAGCACCGTGACATGCTGAGTGTCTGGTAAAGCAGAGATCCCCAGTGCTGTTGCGGCTAAAGATAGGCTGCAGAGGGATAGTGAAGACCTGCAAGAGCTTTCAGGGCTGGCACCTTCCTTGTGGGAGAAGGAGCCAGACGTTTGCCTTTTCAGAAAAAGTTTCTGCCGAGAACGAGCACCGTGACATGCTGAGTCTCTGGGAAAGCAGAGATCCCCAGTGCTGTTGCGGCTAAAGATAGGCTGCAGAGGGATAGTGAAGACCTGCAAGAGCTTTCAGGGCTGGCACCTTCCTTGTGGGAGAAGGAGCCAGACGTTTGCCTTTTCAGAAAAAGTTTCTGCCGAGAACGAGCACCGTGACATGCTGAGTCTCTGGGAAAGCAGAGATCCCCAGTGCTGTTGCGGCTAAAGATAGGCTGCAGAGGGATAGTGAAGACCAGCAAGAGCTTTCAGGGCTGGCACCTTCCTTGTGGGAGAAGGAGCCAGACGTTTGCCTTTTCAGAAAAAGTTTCTGCCGAGAACGAGCACCGTGACATGCTGAGTCTCTGGGAAAGCAGAGATCCCCAGTGCTGTTGCGGCTAAAGATAGGCTGCAGAGGGATAGTGAAGACCTGCAAGATCTTTCAGGGCTGGCACCTTCCTTGTGGGAGAAGGAGCCAGACGTTTACCTTTTCAGAAAAAGTTTCTGCCGAGAACGACCACCGTGACATGCTGAGTCTCTGGGAAAGCAGAGATCCCCAGTGCTGTTGTGCCTGTGGATAGGCTGCAGGGGGACGGTGAAGACCAGCAAGATCTTTCCGGGCTGGCACCTTCCTTGTGGGAGAAGGAGCCAGACGTTTGCCTTTTCAGAAAAAGTTTCTGCCGAGAACGAGCACCGTGACATGCGGAGTCTCTGGGAAAGCAGAGATCCCCAGTGCTGTTGCGGCTAAAGATAGGCTGCAGAGGGATAGTGAAGACCTGCAAGAGCTTTCAGGGCTGGCAGCTTCCTTGTGGGAGAAGGAGCCAGAGGTTTGCCTTTTCAGAAAAAGTTTCTGCCGAGAACGAGCACCGTGACATGCAGAGTCTCTGGGAAAGCACAGATCCCCAGTTCTGTTGCGGCTAAAGATAGGCTGCAGAGGGATACTGAAGAAGAGCAAGATCTTTCAGGGCTGGCACCTTCCTTGTGGGAGAAGGAGCCAGACGTTTGCCTTTTCAGAAAAAGTTTCTGCCGAGAACGAGCACCGTGACATGCTGAGTCTCTGGGAAAGCAGAGATCCCCAGTGCTGTTGTGCCTGTGGATAGGCTGCAGGGGCACCGTAAAGACCAGCAAGATCTTTCAGGGCTGGCACCTTCCTTGTGGGAGAAGGAGCCAGACGTTTGCCTTTTCAGAAAAAGTTTCTGCTGAGAACGAGCACCGTGACATGCTGAGTCTCTGGGAAAGCAGAGATCCCCAGTGCTGTTGCGGCTAAAGATAGGCTGCAGAGGGATAGTGAAGACCTGCAAGAGCTTTCAGGGCTGGCAGCTTCCTTGTGGGAGAAGGAGCCAGACGTTTGCCTTTTCAGAAAAAGTTTCTGCCGAGAACGAGCACCGTGACATGCGGAGTCTCTGGGAAAGCAGAGATCCCCAGTGCTGTTGTGCCTGTGGATAGGCTGCAGGGGCACCGTAAAGACCAGCAAGATCTTTCACGGCTGGCACCTTCCTTGTGGGAGAAGGAGCCAGACGTTTGCCTTTTCAGAAAAAGTTTCTGCCGAGAACGAGCACCGTGACGTGCTGAGTGTCTGGGAAAGCAGAGATCCCCAGTGCTGTTGCGGCTAAAGATAGGCTGCAGAGGGATAGTGAAGACCAGCAAGAGCTTTCAGGGCTGGCACCTTCCTTGTGGGAGAAGGAGCCGAGGTTTGCCTTTTCAGAAAAAGTTTCTGCCGAGAACGAGCACCGTGACATGCTGAGTCTCTGGGAAAGCAGAGATCCCCAGTGCTGTTGTGCCTGTGGATAGTCTGCAGGGGGAAGGTGAAGACCAGCAAGATCTTTCAGGGCTGGCACCTTCCTTGTGGGAGAAGGAGCCAGACGTTTGCCTTTTCAGAAAAAGTTTCTGCCGAGAACGAGCACCGTGACATGCTGAGTCTCTGGGAAAGCAGAGATCCCCAGTGCTGTTGCGGCTAAAGATAGGCTGCAGAGGGATAGTGAAGACCTGCAAGAGCTTTCCGGGCTGGCACCTTCCTTGTGGGAGAAGGAGCCAGACGTTTTCCTTTTCAGAAAAAGTTTCTGCCGAGAACGAGCACCGTGACATGCTGAGTGTCTGGGAAAGCAGAGATCCCCAGTGCTGTTGCGGCTAAAGATAGGCTGCAGAGGGATAGTGAAGACCTGCAAGAGCTTTCAGGGCTGGCACCTTCCTTGTGGGAGAAGGAGCCAGACGTTTGCCTTTTCAGAAAAAGTTTCTGCCGAGAACGAGCACCGTGACATGCTGAGTGTCTGGGAAAGCAGAGATCCCCAGTGCTGTTGCGGCTAAAGATAGGCTGCAGAGGGATAGTGAAGACCAGCAAGAGCTTTCAGGGCTGGCACCTTCCTTGTGGGAGAAGGAGCCAGACGTTTGCCTTTTCAGAAAAAGTTTCTGCCGAGAACGAGCACCGTGACATGCTGAGTCTCTGGGAAAGCAGAGATCCCCAGTGCTGTTGCGGCTAAAGATAGGCTGCAGAGGGATAGTGAAGACCTGCAAGATCTTTCAGGGCTGGCACCTTCCTTGTGGGAGAAGGAGCCAGACGTTTACCTTTTCAGAAAAAGTTTCTGCCGAGAACGACCACCGTGACATGCTGAGTCTCTGGGAAAGCAGAGATCCCCAGTGCTGTTGTGCCTGTGGATAGGCTGCAGGGGGACGGTGAAGACCAGCAAGATCTTTCCGGGCTGGCACCTTCCTTGTGGGAGAAGGAGCCAGACGTTTGCCTTTTCAGAAAAAGTTTCTGCCGAGAACGAGCACCGTGACATGCGGAGTCTCTGGGAAAGCAGAGATCCCCAGTGCTGTTGCGGCTAAAGATAGGCTGCAGAGGGATAGTGAAGACCTGCAAGAGCTTTCAGGGCTGGCAGCTTCCTTGTGGGAGAAGGAGCCAGACGTTTGCCTTTTCAGAAAAAGTTTCTGCCGAGAACGAGCACCGTGACATGCGGAGTCTCTGGGAAAGCAGAGATCCCCAGTGCTGTTGTGCCTGTGGATAGGCTGCAGGGGCACCGTAAAGACCAGCAAGATCTTTCACGGCTGGCACCTTCCTTGTGGGAGAAGGAGCCAGACGTTTGCCTTTTCAGAAAAAGTTTCTGCCGAGAACGAGCACCGTGACATGCTGAGTCTCTGGGAAAGCAGAGATCCCCAGTGCTGTTGCGGCTAAAGATAGGCTGCAGAGGCATAGTGAAGACCTGCAAGAGCTTTCCGGGCTGGCACCTTCCTTGTGGGAGAAGGAGCCAGACGTTTGCCTTTTCAGAAAAAGTTTCTGCCGAGAATGAGCACCGTGACATGCTGAGTCTCTGGGAAAGCACAGATCCCCAGTGCTGTTGCGGCTAAAGATAGGCTGCAGAGGGATAGTGAAGACCAGCAAGAGCTTTCAGGGCTGGCACCTTCCTTGTGGGAGAAGGAGCCGAGGTTTGCCTTTTCAGAAAAAGTTTCTGCCGAGAACGAGCACCGTGACATGCTGAGTCTCTGGGAAAGCAGAGATCCCCAGTGCTGTTGTGCCTGTGGATAGGCTGCAGGGGGAAGGTGAAGACCAGCAAGATCTTTCAGGGCTGGCACCTTCCTTGTGGGAGAAGGAGCCAGACGTTTGCCTTTTCAGAAAAAGTTTCTGCCGAGAACGAGCACCGTGACATGCTGAGTCTCTGGGAAAGCAGAGATCCCCAGTGCTGTTGCGGCTAAAGATAGGCTGCGGAGGGATAGTGAAGACCTGCAAGAGCTTTCCGGGCTGGCACCTTCCTTGTGGGAGAAGGAGCCAGACGTTTGCCTTTTCAGAAAAAGTTTCTGCCGAGAATGAGCACCGTGACATGCTGAGTCTCTGGGAAAGCACAGATCCCCAGTGCTGTTGCGGCTAAAGATAGGCTGCAGAGGGATAGTGAAGACCTGCAAGAGCTTTCCGGGCTGGCACCTTCCTTGTGGGAGAAGGAGCCAGACGTTTGCCTTTTCAGAAAAAGTTTCTGCCGAGAACGAGCACCGTGACATGCGGAGTCTCTGGGAAAGCAGAGATCCCCAGTGCTGTTGCGGCTAAAGATAGGCTGCAGAGGGATAGTGAAGACCTGCAAGAGCTTTCAGGGCTGGCAGCTTCCTTGTGGGAGAAGGAGCCAGACGTTTGCCTTTTCAGAAAAAGTTTCTGCCGAGAACGAGCACCGTGACATGCAGAGTCTCTGGGAAAGCACAGATCCCCAGTTCTGTTGCGGCTAAAGATAGGCTGCACAGGGATACTGAAGAAGAGCAAGATCTTTCAGGGCTGGCACCTTCCTTGTGGGAGAAGGAGCCAGACGTTTGCCTTTTCAGAAAAAGTTTCTGCCGAGAACGAGCACCGTGACATGCTGAGTCTCTGGGAAAGCAGAGATCCCCAGTGCTGTTGTGCCTGTGGATAGGCTGCAGGGGCACCGTAAAGACCAGCAAGATCTTTCAGGGCTGGCACCTTCCTTGTGGGAGAAGGAGCCAGACGTTTGCCTTTTCAGAAAAAGTTTCTGCCGAGAACGAGCACCGTGACATGCTGAGTCTCTGGGAAAGCAGAGATCCCCAGTGCTGTTGCGGCTAAAGATAGGCTGCAGAGGGATAGTGAAGACCTGCAAGAGCTTTCAGGGCTGGCAGCTTCCTTGTGGGAGAAGGAGCCAGACGTTTGCCTTTTCAGAAAAAGTTTCTGCCGAGAACGAGCACCGTGACATGCGGAGTCTCTGGGAAAGCAGAGATCCCCAGTGCTGTTGTGCCTGTGGATAGGCTGCAGGGGCACCGTAAAGACCAGCAAGATCTTTCCGGGCTGGCACCTTCCTTGTGGGAGAAGGAGCCAGACGTTTGCCTTTTCAGAAAAAGTTTCTGCCGAGAACGAGCACCGTGACATGCTGAGTCTCTGGGAAAGCAGAGATCCCCAGTGCTGTTGCGGCTAAAGATAGGCTGCAGAGGGATAGTGAAGACCAGCAAGAGCTTTCAGGGCTGGCACCTTCCTTGTGGGAGAAGGAGCCGAGGTTTGCCTTTTCAGAAAAAGTTTCTGCCGAGAACGAGCACCGTGACATGCTGAGTCTCTGGGAAAGCAGAGATCCCCAGTGCTGTTGTGCCTGTGGATAGGCTGCAGGGGGAAGGTGAAGACCAGCAAGATCTTTCAGGTCTGGCACCTTCCTTGTGGGAGAAGGAGCCAGACGTTTGCCTTTTCAGAAAAAGTTTCTGCCGAGAACGAGCACCGTGACATGCTGAGTCTCTGGGAAAGCAGAGATCCCCAGTGATGTTGCGGCTAAAGATAGGCTGCAGAGGGATAGTGAAGACCTGCAAGAGCTTTCCGGGCTGGCACCTTCCTTGTGGGAGAAGGAGCCAGACGTTTGCCTTTTCAGAAAAAGTTTCTGCCGAGAATGAGCACCGTGACATGCTGAGTCTCTGGGAAAGCACAGATCCCCAGTGCTGTTGCGGCTAAAGATAGGCTGCAGAGGGATAGTGAAGACCTGCAAGAGCTTTCCGGGCTGGCACCTTCCTTGTGGGAGAAGGAGCCGAGGTTTGCCTTTTCAGAAAAAGTTTCTGCCGAGAACGAGCACCGTGACATGCTGAGTCTCTGGGAAAGCAGAGATCCCCAGTGCTGTTGTGCCTGTGGATAGGCTGCAGGGGGAAGGTGAAGACCAGCAAGATCTTTCAGGGCTGGCACCTTCCTTGTGGGAGAAGGAGCCAGACGTTTGCCTTTTCAGAAAAAGTTTCTGCCGAGAACGAGCACCGTGACATGCTGAGTCTCTCGGAAAGCAGAGATCCCCAGTGCTGTTGCGGCTAAAGATAGGCTGCAGAGGGATAGTGAAGACCTGCAAGAGCTTTCCGGGCTGGCACCTTCCTTGTGGGAGAAGGAGCCAGACGTTTGCCTTTTCAGAAAAAGTTTCTGCCGAGAATGAGCACCGTGACATGCTGAGTCTCTGGGAAAGCACAGATCCCCAGTGCTGTTGCGGCTAAAGATAGGCTGCAGAGGGATAGTGAAGACCTGCAAGAGCTTTCAGGGCTGGCACCTTCCTTGTGGGAGAAGGAGCCAGACGTTTGCCTTTTCAGAAAAAGTTTCTGCCGAGAACGAGCACCGTGACGTGCTGAGTGTCTGGGAAAGCAGAGATCCCCAGTGCTGTTGCGGCTAAAGATAGGCTGCAGAGGGATAGTGAAGACCAGCAAGAGCTTTCAGGGCTGGCACCTTCCTTGTGGGAGAAGGAGCCGAGGTTTGCCTTTTCAGAAAAAGTTTCTGCCGAGAACGAGCACCGTGACATGCAGAGTCTCTGGGAAAGCACAGATCCCCAGTTCTGTTGCGGCTAAAGATAGGCTGCAGAGGGATACTGAAGAAGAGCAAGATCTTTCAGGGCTGGCACCTTCCTTGTGGGAGAAGGAGCCAGACGTTTGCCTTTTCAGAAAAAGTTTCTGCCGAGAACGAGCACCGTGACATGCTGAGTCTCTGGGAAAGCAGAGATCCCCAGTGCTGTTGTGCCTGTGGATAGGCTGCAGGGGCACCGTAAAGACCAGCAAGATCTTTCAGGGCTGGCACCTTCCTTGTGGGAGAAGGAGCCAGACGTTTGCCTTTTCAGAAAAAGTTTCTGCCGAGAACGAGCACCGTGACATGCTGAGTCTCTGGGAAAGCAGAGATCCCCAGTGCTGTTGCGGCTAAAGATAGGCTGCAGAGGGATAGTGAAGACCAGCAAGAGCTTTCCGGGCTGGCACCTTCCTTGTGGGAGAAGGAGCCAGACGTTTGCCTTTTCAGAAAAAGTTTCTGCCGAGAATGAGCACCGTGACATGCTGAGTCTCTGGGAAAGCACAGATCCCCAGTGCTGTTGCGGCTAAAGATAGGCTGCAGAGGGATAGTGAAGACCTGCAAGAGCTTTCAGGGCTGGCACCTTCCTTGTGGGAGAAGGAGCCAGACGTTTGCCTTTTCAGAAAAAGTTTCTGCCGAGAACGAGCACCGTGACATGCTGAGTCTCTGGGAAAGCAGAGATCCCCAGAGCTGTTGTGCCTGTGGATAGGCTGCAGGGGGACGGTGAAGACCAGCAAGATCTTTCAGGGCTGGCACCTTCCTTGTGGGAGAAGGAGCCAGACGTTTGCCTTTTCAGAAAAAGTTTCTGCCGAGAACGAGCACCGTGACGTGCTGAGTGTCTGGGAAAGCAGAGATCCCCAGTGCTGTTGCGGCTAAAGATAGGCTGCAGAGGGATAGTGAAGACCAGCAAGAGCTTTCAGGGCTGGCACCTTCCTTGTGGGAGAAGGAGCCGAGGTTTGCCTTTTCAGAAAAAGTTTCTGCCGAGAACGAGCACCGTGACATGCTGAGTCTCTGGGAAAGCAGAGATCCCCAGTGCTGTTGTGCCTGTGGATAGGCTGCAGGGGGAAGGTGAAGACCAGCAAGATCTTTCAGGGCTGGCACCTTCCTTGTGGGAGAAGGAGCCAGACGTTTGCCTTTTCAGAAAAAGTTTCTGCCGAGAACGAGCACCGTGACATGCTGAGTCTCTGGGAAAGCAGAGATCCCCAGTGCTGTTGCGGCTAAAGATAGGCTGCAGAGGGATAGTGAAGACCTGCAAGAGCTTTCAGGGCTGGCACCTTCCTTGTGGGAGAAGGAGCCAGACGTTTGCCTTTTCAGAAAAAGTTTCTGCCGAGAACGAGCACCGTGACATGCTGAGTGTCTGGGAAAGCAGAGATCCCCAGTGCTGTTGCGGCTAAAGATAGGCTGCAGAGGGATAGTGAAGACCAGCAAGAGCTTTCAGGGCTGGCACCTTCCTTGTGGGAGAAGGAGCCAGACGTTTGCCTTTTCAGAAAAAGTTTCTGCCGAGAACGAGCACCGTGACATGCTGAGTCTCTGGGAAAGCAGAGATCCCCAGTGCTGTTGCGGCTAAAGATAGGCTGCAGAGGGATAGTGAAGACCTGCAAGATCTTTCAGGGCTGGCACCTTCCTTGTGGGAGAAGGAGCCAGACGTTTGCCTTTTCAGAAAAAGTTTCTGCCGAGAACGACCACCGTGACATGCTGAGTCTCTGGGAAAGCAGAGATCCCCAGTGCTGTTGTGCCTGTGGATAGGCTGCAGGGGGACGGTGAAGACCAGCAAGATCTTTCCGGGCTGGCACCTTCCTTGTGGGAGAAGGAGCCAGACGTTTGCCTTTTCAGAAAAAGTTTCTGCCGAGAACGAGCACCGTGACATGCGGAGTCTCTGGGAAAGCAGAGATCCCCAGTGCTGTTGCGGCTAAAGATAGGCTGCAGAGGGATAGTGAAGACCTGCAAGAGCTTTCAGGGCTGGCAGCTTCCTTGTGGGAGAAGGAGCCAGACGTTTGCCTTTTCAGAAAAAGTTTCTGCCGAGAACGAGCACCGTGACATGCAGAGTCTCTGGGAAAGCACAGATCCCCAGTTCTGTTGCGGCTAAAGATAGGCTGCAGAGGGATACTGAAGAAGAGCAAGATCTTTCAGGGCTGGCACCTTCCTTGTGGGAGAAGGAGCCAGACGTTTGCCTTTTCAGAAAAAGTTTCTGCCGAGAACGAGCACCGTGACATGCTGAGTCTCTGGGAAAGCAGAGATCCCCAGTGCTGTTGTGCCTGTGGATAGGCTGCAGGGGCACCGTAAAGACCAGCAAGATCTTTCAGGGCTGGCACCTTCCTTGTGGGAGAAGGAGCCAGACGTTTGCCTTTTCAGAAAAAGTTTCTGCCGAGAACGAGCACCGTGACATGCTGAGTCTCTGGGAAAGCAGAGATCCCCAGTGCTGTTGCGGCTAAAGATAGGCTGCAGAGGGATAGTGAAGACCTGCAAGAGCTTTCAGGGCTGGCAGCTTCCTTGTGGGAGAAGGAGCCAGACGTTTGCCTTTTCAGAAAAAGTTTCTGCCGAGAACGAGCACCGTGACATGCGGAGTCTCTGGGAAAGCAGAGATCCCCAGTGCTGTTGTGCCTGTGGATAGGCTGCAGGGGCACCGTAAAGACCAGCAAGATCTTTCACGGCTGGCACCTTCCTTGTGGGAGAAGGAGCCAGACGTTTGCCTTTTCAGAAAAAGTTTCTGCCGAGAACGAGCACCGTGACATGCTGAGTGTCTGGGAAAGCAGAGATCCCCAGTGCTGTTGCGGCTAAAGATAGGCTGCAGAGGGATAGTGAAGACCAGCAAGAGCTTTCAGGGCTGGCACCTTCCTTGTGGGAGAAGGAGCCGAGGTTTGCCTTTTCAGAAAAAGTTTCTGCCGAGAACGAGCACCGTGACATGCTGAGTCTCTGGGAAAGCAGAGATCCCCAGTGCTGTTGTGCCTGTGGATAGGCTGCAGGGGGAAGGTGAAGACCAGCAAGATCTTTCAGGGCTGGCACCTTCCTTGTGGGAGAAGGAGCCAGACGTTTGCCTTTTCAGAAAAAGTTTCTGCCGAGAACGAGCACCGTGACATGCTGAGTCTCTGGGAAAGCAGAGATCCCCAGTGCTGTTGCGGCTAAAGATAGGCTGCAGAGGGATAGTGAAGACCTGCAAGAGCTTTCCGGGCTGGCACCTTCCTTGTGGGAGAAGGAGCCAGACGTTTGCCTTTTCAGAAAAAGTTTCTGCCGAGAATGAGCACCGTGACATGCTGAGTCTCTGGGAAAGCACAGATCCCCAGTGCTGTTGCGGCTAAAGATAGGCTGCAGAGGGATAGTGAAGACCTGCAAGAGCTTTCAGGGCTGGCACCTTCCTTGTGGGAGAAGGAGCCGAGGTTTGCCTTTTCAGAAAAAGTTTCTGCCGAGAACGAGCACCGTGACATGCTGAGTCTCTGGGAAAGCAGAGATCCCCAGTGCTGTTGTGCCTGTGGATAGGCTGCAGGGGGAAGGTGAAGACCAGCAAGATCTTTCAGGGCTGGCACCTTCCTTGTGGGAGAAGGAGCCAGACGTTTGCCTTTTCAGAAAAAGTTTCTGCCGAGAACGAGCACCGTGACATGCTGAGTCTCTCGGAAAGCAGAGATCCCCAGTGCTGTTGCGGCTAAAGATAGGCTGCAGAGGGATAGTGAAGACCTGCAAGAGCTTTCAGGGCTGGCACCTTCCTTGTGGGAGAAGGAGCCAGACGTTTGCCTTTTCAGAAAAAGTTTCTGCCGAGAATGAGCACCGTGACATGCTGAGTCTCTGGGAAAGCACAGATCCCCAGTGCTGTTGCGGCTAAAGATAGGCTGCAGAGGGATAGTGAAGACCTGCAAGAGCTTTCAGGGCTGGCACCTTCCTTGTGGGAGAAGGAGCCAGACGTTTGCCTTTTCAGAAAAAGTTTCTGCCGAGAACGAGCACCGTGACGTGCTGAGTGTCTGGGAAAGCAGAGATCCCCAGTGCTGTTGCGGCTAAAGATAGGCTGCAGAGGGATAGTGAAGACCAGCAAGAGCTTTCAGGGCTGGCACCTTCCTTGTGGGAGAAGGAGCCGAGGTTTGCCTTTTCAGAAAAAGTTTCTGCCGAGAACGAGCACCGTGACATGCTGAGTCTCTGGGAAAGCAGAGATCCCCAGTGCTGTTGTGCCTGTGGATAGGCTGCAGGGGGAAGGTGAAGACCAGCAAGATCTTTCAGGGCTGGCACCTTCCTTGTGGGAGAAGGAGCCAGACGTTTGCCTTTTCAGAAAAAGTTTCTGCCGAGAACGAGCACCGTGACATGCTGAGTCTCTGGGAAAGCAGAGATCCCCAGTGCTGTTGCGGCTAAAGATAGGCTGCGGAGGGATAGTGAAGACCTGCAAGAGCTTTCCGGGCTGGCACCTTCCTTGTGGGAGAAGGAGCCAGACGTTTGCCTTTTCAGAAAAAGTTTCTGCCGAGAATGAGCACCGTGACATGCTGAGTCTCTGGGAAAGCACAGATCCCCAGTGCTGTTGCGGCTAAAGATAGGCTGCAGAGGGATAGTGAAGACCTGCAAGAGCTTTCCGGGCTGGCACCTTCCTTGTGGGAGAAGGAGCCAGACGTTTGCCTTTTCAGAAAAAGTTTCTGCCGAGAACGAGCACCGTGACATGCGGAGTCTCTGGGAAAGCAGAGATCCCCAGTGCTGTTGCGGCTAAAGATAGGCTGCAGAGGGATAGTGAAGACCTGCAAGAGCTTTCAGGGCTGGCAGCTTCCTTGTGGGAGAAGGAGCCAGACGTTTGCCTTTTCAGAAAAAGTTTCTGCCGAGAACGAGCACCGTGACATGCAGAGTCTCTGGGAAAGCACAGATCCCCAGTTCTGTTGCGGCTAAAGATAGGCTGCACAGGGATACTGAAGAAGAGCAAGATCTTTCAGGGCTGGCACCTTCCTTGTGGGAGAAGGAGCCAGACGTTTGCCTTTTCAGAAAAAGTTTCTGCCGAGAACGAGCACCGTGACATGCTGAGTCTCTGGGAAAGCAGAGATCCCCAGTGCTGTTGTGCCTGTGGATAGGCTGCAGGGGCACCGTAAAGACCAGCAAGATCTTTCAGGGCTGGCACCTTCCTTGTGGGAGAAGGAGCCAGACGTTTGCCTTTTCAGAAAAAGTTTCTGCCGAGAACGAGCACCGTGACATGCTGAGTCTCTGGGAAAGCAGAGATCCCCAGTGCTGTTGCGGCTAAAGATAGGCTGCAGAGGGATAGTGAAGACCTGCAAGAGCTTTCAGGGCTGGCACCTTCCTTGTGGGAGAAGGAGCCGAGGTTTGCCTTTTCAGAAAAAGTTTCTGCCGAGAACGAGCACCGTGACATGCTGAGTCTCTGGGAAAGCAGAGATCCCCAGTGCTGTTGTGCCTGTGGATAGGCTGCAGGGGGAAGGTGAAGACCAGCAAGATCTTTCAGGGCTGGCACCTTCCTTGTGGGAGAAGGAGCCAGACGTTTGCCTTTTCAGAAAAAGTTTCTGCCGAGAACGAGCACCGTGACATGCTGAGTCTCTCGGAAAGCAGAGATCCCCAGTGCTGTTGCGGCTAAAGATAGGCTGCAGAGGGATAGTGAAGACCTGCAAGAGCTTTCAGGGCTGGCACCTTCCTTGTGGGAGAAGGAGCCAGACGTTTGCCTTTTCAGAAAAAGTTTCTGCCGAGAATGAGCACCGTGACATGCTGAGTCTCTGGGAAAGCACAGATCCCCAGTGCTGTTGCGGCTAAAGATAGGCTGCAGAGGGATAGTGAAGACCTGCAAGAGCTTTCAGGGCTGGCACCTTCCTTGTGGGAGAAGGAGCCAGACGTTTGCCTTTTCAGAAAAAGTTTCTGCCGAGAACGAGCACCGTGACGTGCTGAGTGTCTGGGAAAGCAGAGATCCCCAGTGCTGTTGCGGCTAAAGATAGGCTGCAGAGGGATAGTGAAGACCAGCAAGAGCTTTCAGGGCTGGCACCTTCCTTGTGGGAGAAGGAGCCGAGGTTTGCCTTTTCAGAAAAAGTTTCTGCCGAGAACGAGCACCGTGACATGCTGAGTCTCTGGGAAAGCAGAGATCCCCAGTGCTGTTGTGCCTGTGGATAGGCTGCAGGGGGAAGGTGAAGACCAGCAAGATCTTTCAGGGCTGGCACCTTCCTTGTGGGAGAAGGAGCCAGACGTTTGCCTTTTCAGAAAAAGTTTCTGCCGAGAACGAGCACCGTGACATGCTGAGTCTCTGGGAAAGCAGAGATCCCCAGTGCTGTTGCGGCTAAAGATAGGCTGCGGAGGGATAGTGAAGACCTGCAAGAGCTTTCCGGGCTGGCACCTTCCTTGTGGGAGAAGGAGCCAGACGTTTGCCTTTTCAGAAAAAGTTTCTGCCGAGAATGAGCACCGTGACATGCTGAGTCTCTGGGAAAGCACAGATCCCCAGTGCTGTTGCGGCTAAAGATAGGCTGCAGAGGGATAGTGAAGACCTGCAAGAGCTTTCCGGGCTGGCACCTTCCTTGTGGGAGAAGGAGCCAGACGTTTGCCTTTTCAGAAAAAGTTTCTGCCGAGAACGAGCACCGTGACATGCGGAGTCTCTGGGAAAGCAGAGATCCCCAGTGCTGTTGCGGCTAAAGATAGGCTGCAGAGGGATAGTGAAGACCTGCAAGAGCTTTCAGGGCTGGCAGCTTCCTTGTGGGAGAAGGAGCCAGACGTTTGCCTTTTCAGAAAAAGTTTCTGCCGAGAACGAGCACCGTGACATGCAGAGTCTCTGGGAAAGCACAGATCCCCAGTTCTGTTGCGGCTAAAGATAGGCTGCACAGGGATACTGAAGAAGAGCAAGATCTTTCAGGGCTGGCACCTTCCTTGTGGGAGAAGGAGCCAGACGTTTGCCTTTTCAGAAAAAGTTTCTGCCGAGAACGAGCACCGTGACATGCTGAGTCTCTGGGAAAGCAGAGATCCCCAGTGCTGTTGTGCCTGTGGATAGGCTGCAGGGGCACCGTAAAGACCAGCAAGATCTTTCAGGGCTGGCACCTTCCTTGTGGGAGAAGGAGCCAGACGTTTGCCTTTTCAGAAAAAGTTTCTGCCGAGAACGAGCACCGTGACATGCTGAGTCTCTGGGAAAGCAGAGATCCCCAGTGCTGTTGCGGCTAAAGATAGGCTGCAGAGGGATAGTGAAGACCTGCAAGAGCTTTCAGGGCTGGCAGCTTCCTTGTGGGAGAAGGAGCCAGACGTTTGCCTTTTCAGAAAAAGTTTCTGCCGAGAACGAGCACCGTGACATGCGGAGTCTCTGGGAAAGCAGAGATCCCCAGTGCTGTTGTGCCTGTGGATAGGCTGCAGGGGCACCGTAAAGACCAGCAAGATCTTTCACAGCTGGCACCTTCCTTGTGGGAGAAGGAGCCAGACGTTTGCCTTTTCAGAAAAAGTTTCTGCCGAGAACGAGCACCGTGACATGCTGAGTCTCTGGGAAAGCAGAGATCCCCAGTGCTGTTGCGGCTAAAGATAGGCTGCAGAGGGATAGTGAAGACCAGCAAGAGCTTTCAGGGCTGGCACCTTCCTTGTGGGAGAAGGAGCCGAGGTTTGCCTTTTCAGAAAAAGTTTCTGCCGAGAACGAGCACCGTGACATGCTGAGTCTCTGGGAAAGCAGAGATCCCCAGTGCTGTTGTGCCTGTGGATAGGCTGCAGGGGGAAGGTGAAGACCAGCAAGATCTTTCAGGTCTGGCACCTTCCTTGTGGGAGAAGGAGCCAGACGTTTGCCTTTTCAGAAAAAGTTTCTGCCGAGAACGAGCACCGTGACATGCTGAGTCTCTGGGAAAGCAGAGATCCCCAGTGATGTTGCGGCTAAAGATAGGCTGCAGAGGGATAGTGAAGACCTGCAAGAGCTTTCCGGGCTGGCACCTTCCTTGTGGGAGAAGGAGCCAGACGTTTGCCTTTTCAGAAAAAGTTTCTGCCGAGAATGAGCACCGTGACATGCTGAGTCTCTGGGAAAGCACAGATCCCCAGTGCTGTTGCGGCTAAAGATAGGCTGCAGAGGGATAGTGAAGACCTGCAAGAGCTTTCCGGGCTGGCACCTTCCTTGTGGGAGAAGGAGCCGAGGTTTGCCTTTTCAGAAAAAGTTTCTGCCGAGAACGAGCACCGTGACATGCTGAGTCTCTGGGAAAGCAGAGATCCCCAGTGCTGTTGTGCCTGTGGATAGGCTGCAGGGGGAAGGTGAAGACCTGCAAGATCTTTCAGGGCTGGCACCTTCCTTGTGGGAGAAGGAGCCAGACGTTTGCCTTTTCAGAAAAAGTTTCTGCCGAGAACGAGCACCGTGACATGCTGAGTCTCTCGGAAAGCAGAGATCCCCAGTGCTGTTGCGGCTAAAGATAGGCTGCAGAGGGATAGTGAAGACCTGCAAGAGCTTTCCGGGCTGGCACCTTCCTTGTGGGAGAAGGAGCCAGACGTTTGCCTTTTCAGAAAAAGTTTCTGCCGAGAATGAGCACCGTGACATGCTGAGTCTCTGGGAAAGCACAGATCCCCAGTGCTGTTGCGGCTAAAGATAGGCTGCAGAGGGATAGTGAAGACCTGCAAGAGCTTTCAGGGCTGGCACCTTCCTTGTGGGAGAAGGAGCCAGACGTTTGCCTTTTCAGAAAAAGTTTCTGCCGAGAACGAGCACCGTGACGTGCTGAGTGTCTGGGAAAGCAGAGATCCCCAGTGCTGTTGCGGCTAAAGATAGGCTGCAGAGGGATAGTGAAGACCAGCAAGAGCTTTCAGGGCTGGCACCTTCCTTGTGGGAGAAGGAGCCGAGGTTTGCCTCTTCAGAAAAAGTTTCTGCCGAGAACGAGCACCGTGACATGCAGAGTCTCTGGGAAAGCACAGATCCCCAGTTCTGTTGCGGCTAAAGATAGGCTGCAGAGGGATACTGAAGAAGAGCAAGATCTTTCAGGGCTGGCACCTTCCTTGTGGGAGAAGGAGCCAGACGTTTGCCTTTTCAGAAAAAGTTTCTGCCGAGAACGAGCACCGTGACATGCTGAGTCTCTGGGAAAGCAGAGATCCCCAGTGCTGTTGTGCCTGTGGATAGGCTGCAGGGGCACCGTAAAGACCAGCAAGATCTTTCAGGGCTGGCACCTTCCTTGTGGGAGAAGGAGCCAGACGTTTGCCTTTTCAGAAAAAGTTTCTGCCGAGAACGAGCACCGTGACATGCTGAGTCTCTGGGAAAGCAGAGATCCCCAGTGCTGTTGCGGCTAAAGATAGGCTGCAGAGGGATAGTGAAGACCAGCAAGAGCTTTCCGGGCTGGCACCTTCCTTGTGGGAGAAGGAGCCAGACGTTTGCCTTTTCAGAAAAAGTTTCTGCCGAGAATGAGCACCGTGACATGCTGAGTCTCTGGGAAAGCACAGATCCCCAGTGCTGTTGCGGCTAAAGATAGGCTGCAGAGGGATAGTGAAGACCTGCAAGAGCTTTCAGGGCTGGCACCTTCCTTGTGGGAGAAGGAGCCAGACGTTTGCCTTTTCAGAAAAAGTTTCTGCCGAGAACGAGCACCGTGACATGCTGAGTCTCTGGGAAAGCAGAGATCCCCAGAGCTGTTGTGCCTGTGGATAGGCTGCAGGGGGACGGTGAAGACCAGCAAGATCTTTCAGGGCTGGCACCTTCCTTGTGGGAGAAGGAGCCAGACGTTTGCCTTTTCAGAAAAGGCTCTGCCGACAGCGAGCACCATGAGATGCTGAGTCTCTGGGAAAGCAGAGATCCCCAGTGCTGTTGTGCCTGTGGATAGGCTGCAGAGGGTAGTGAAGACCTGCAAGAGCTTTCAGGGCTGGCACCTTCCTTGTGGGAGAAGGAGCCAGACGTTTGCCTTTTCAGAAAAAGTTTCTGCCGAGAACGAGCACCGTGACATGCGGAGTGTCTGGGAAAGCAGAGATCCCCAGTGCTGTTGTGCCTGTGGATAGGCTGCAGGGGGACGGTGAAGACCAGCAAGATCTTTCACGGCTGGCACCTTCCTTGTGGGAGAAGGAGCCAGACGTTTGCCTTTTCAGAAAAAGTTTCTGCCGAGAACGAGCACCATGACATGCTGAGTCTCTGGGAAAGCAGAGATCCCCAGTGCTGTTGCGGCTATAGATAGGCTGCAGAGGGATAGTGAAGACCTGCAAGATCTTTCAGGGCTGGCACCTTCCTTGTGGGAGAAGGAGCCAGACGTTTGCCTTTTCAGAAAAAGTTTCTGCCGAGAACGAGCACCGTGACATGCTGAGTGTCTGGGAAAGCAGAGATCCCCAGTGCTGTTGCGGCTAAAGATAGGCTGCAGAGGGATAGTGAAGACCAGCAAGAGCTTTCAGGGCTGGCACCTTCCTTGTGGGAGAAGGAGCCAGACGTTTGCCTTTTCAGAAAAAGTTTCTGCCGAGAACGAGCACCGTGACATGCTGAGTCTCTGGGAAAGCAGAGATCCCCAGTGCTGTTGCGGCTAAAGATAGGCTGCAGAGGGATAGTGAAGACCTGCAAGATCTTTCAGGGCTGGCACCTTCCTTGTGGGAGAAGGAGCCAGACGTTTTCCTTTTCAGAAAAAGTTTCTGCCGAGAACGAGCACCGTGACATGCTGAGTCTCTGGGAAAGCAGAGATCCCCAGTGCTGTTGTGCCTGTGGATAGGCTGCAGGGGGACGGTGAAGACCAGCAAGATCTTTCAGGGCTGGCACCTTCCTTGTGGGAGAAGGAGCCAGACGTTTGCCTTTTCAGAAAAAGTTTCTGCCGAGAACGAGCACCGTGACATGCTGAGTCTCTGGGAAAGCAGAGATCCCCAGTGCTGTTGCGGCTAAAGATAGGCTGCAGAGGGATAGTGAAGACCTGCAAGAGCTTTCAGGGCTGGCAGCTTCCTTGTGGGAGAAGGAGCCAGACGTTTGCCTTTTCAGAAAAAGTTTCTGCCGAGAACGAGCACCGTGACATGCAGAGTCTCTGGGAAAGCACAGATCCCCAGTTCTGTTGCGGCTAAAGATAGGCTGCACAGGGATACTGAAGAAGAGCAAGATCTTTCAGGGCTGGCACCTTCCTTGTGGGAGAAGGAGCCAGACGTTTGCCTTTTCAGAAAAAGTTTCTGCCGAGAACGAGCACCGTGACATGCTGAGTCTCTGGGAAAGCAGAGATCCCCAGTGCTGTTGTGCCTGTGGATAGGCTGCAGGGGGAAGGTGAAGACCAGCAAGATCTTTCAGGGCTGGCACCTTCCTTGTGGGAGAAGGAGCCAGACGTTTGCCTTTTCAGAAAAAGTTTCTGCCGAGAACGAGCACCGTGACATGCTGAGTCTCTGGGAAAGCAGAGATCCCCAGTGCTGTTGCGGCTAAAGATAGGCTGCAGAGGGATAGTGAAGACCTGCAAGAGCTTTCCGGGCTGGCACCTTCCTTGTGGGAGAAGGAGCCAGACGTTTGCCTTTTCAGAAAAAGTTTCTGCCGAGAATGAGCACCGTGACATGCTGAGTCTCTGGGAAAGCACAGATCCCCAGTGCTGTTGCGGCTAAAGATAGGCTGCAGAGGGATAGTGAAGACCTGCAAGAGCTTTCCGGGCTGGCACCTTCCTTGTGGGAGAAGGAGCCAGACGTTTGCCTTTTCAGAAAAAGTTTCTGCCGAGAACGAGCACCGTGACATGCGGAGTCTCTGGGAAAGCAGAGATCCCCAGTGCTGTTGCGGCTAAAGATAGGCTGCAGAGGGATACTGAAGAAGAGCAAGATCTTTCAGGGCTGGCACCTTCCTTGTGGGAGAAGGAGCCAGACGTTTGCCTTTTCAGAAAAAGTTTCTGCCGAGAACGAGCACCGTGACATGCTGAGTCTCTGGGAAAGCAGAGATCCCCAGTGCTGTTGTGCCTGTGGATAGGCTGCAGGGGCACCGTAAAGACCAGCAAGATCTTTCAGGGCTGGCACCTTCCTTGTGGGAGAAGGAGCCAGACGTTTGCCTTTTCAGAAAAAGTTTCTGCCGAGAACGAGCACCGTGACATGCTGAGTCTCTGGGAAAGCAGAGATCCCCAGTGCTGTTGCGGCTAAAGATAGGCTGCAGAGGGATAGTGAAGACCAGCAAGAGCTTTCCGGGCTGGCACCTTCCTTGTGGGAGAAGGAGCCAGACGTTTGCCTTTTCAGAAAAAGTTTCTGCCGAGAATGAGCACCGTGACATGCTGAGTCTCTGGGAAAGCACAGATCCCCAGTGCTGTTGCGGCTAAAGATAGGCTGCAGAGGGATAGTGAAGACCTGCAAGAGCTTTCAGGGCTGGCACCTTCCTTGTGGGAGAAGGAGCCAGACGTTTGCCTTTTCAGAAAAAGTTTCTGCCGAGAACGAGCACCGTGACATGCTGAGTCTCTGGGAAAGCAGAGATCCCCAGAGCTGTTGTGCCTGTGGATAGGCTGCAGGGGGACGGTGAAGACCAGCAAGATCTTTCAGGGCTGGCACCTTCCTTGTGGGAGAAGGAGCCAGACGTTTGCCTTTTCAGAAAAAGGCTCTGCCGAGAGCGAGCACCATGAGATGCTGAGTCTCTGGGAAAGCAGAGATCCCCAGTGCTGTTGTGCCTGTGTATAGGCTGCAGAGGGTAGTGAAGACCTGCAAGAGCTTTCAGGGCTGGCACCTTCCTTGTGGGAGAAGGAGCCAGACGTTTGCCTTTTCAGAAAAAGTTTCTGCCGAGAACGAGCACCGTGACATGCTGAGTCTCTGGCAAAGCAGAGATCCCCAGTGCTGTTGCGGCTAAAGATAGGCTGCAGAGGGATAGTGAAGACCTGCAAGAGCTTTCCGGGCTGGCACCTTCCTTGTGGGAGAAGGAGCCAGACGTTTGCCTTTTCAGAAAAAGTTTCTGCCGAGAATGAGCACCGTGACATGCTGAGTCTCTGGGAAAGCACAGATCCCCAGTGCTGTTGCGGCTAAAGATAGGCTGCAGAGGGATAGTGAAGACCTGCAAGATCTTTCAGGGCTGGCACCTTCCTTGTGGGAGAAGGAGCCAGACGTTTGCCTTTTCAGAAAAGGCTCTGCCGACAGCGAGCACCATGAGATGCTGAGTCTCTGGGAAAGCAGAGATCCCCAGTGCTGTTGTGCCTGTGGATAGGCTGCAGAAGGTAGTGAAGACCTGCAAGAGCTTTCAGGGCTGGCACCTTCCTTGTGGGAGAAGGAGCCAGACGTTTGCCTTTTCAGAAAAAGTTTCTGCCGAGAACGAGCACCGTGACATGCGGAGTGTCTGGGAAAGCAGAGATCCCCAGTGCTGTTGTGCCTGTGGATAGGCTGCAGGGGGACGGTGAAGACCAGCAAGATCTTTCACGGCTGGCACCTTCCTTGTGGGAGAAGGAGCCAGACGTTTGCCTTTTCAGAAAAAGTTTCTGCCGAGAACGAGCACCATGACATGCTGAGTCTCTGGGAAAGCAGAGATCCCCAGTGCTGTTGCGGCTAAAGATAGGCTGCAGAGGGATAGTGAAGACCTGCAAGATCTTTCAGGGCTGGCACCTTCCTTGTGGGAGAAGGAGCCAGACGTTTGCCTTTTCAGAAAAAGTTTCTGCCGAGAACGAGCACCGTGACATGCTGAGTGTCTGGGAAAGCAGAGATCCCCAGTGCTGTTGCGGCTAAAGATAGGCTGCAGAGGGATAGTGAAGACCAGCAAGAGCTTTCAGGGCTGGCACCTTCCTTGTGGGAGAAGGAGCCAGACGTTTGCCTTTTCAGAAAAAGTTTCTGCCGAGAACGAGCACCGTGACATGCTGAGTCTCTGGGAAAGCAGAGATCCCCAGTGCTGTTGCGGCTAAAGATAGGCTGCAGAGGGATAGTGAAGACCTGCAAGATCTTTCAGGGCTGGCACCTTCCTTGTGGGAGAAGGAGCCAGACGTTTTCCTTTTCAGAAAAAGTTTCTGCCGAGAACGACCACCGTGACATGCTGAGTCTCTGGGAAAGCAGAGATCCCCAGTGCTGTTGTGCCTGTGGATAGGCTGCAGGGGGACGGTGAAGACCAGCAAGATCTTTCAGGGCTGGCACCTTCCTTGTGGGAGAAGGAGCCAGACGTTTGCCTTTTCAGAAAAAGTTTCTGCCGAGAACGAGCACCGTGACATGCTGAGTCTCTGGGAAAGCAGAGATCCCCAGTGCTGTTGCGGCTAAAGATAGGCTGCAGAGGGATAGTGAAGACCTGCAAGAGCTTTCAGGGCTGGCAGCTTCCTTGTGGGAGAAGGAGCCAGACGTTTGCCTTTTCAGAAAAAGTTTCTGCTGAGAACGAGCACCGTGACATGCAGAGTCTCTGGGAAAGCACAGATCCCCAGTTCTGTTGCGGCTAAAGATAGGCTGCACAGGGATACTGAAGAAGAGCAAGATCTTTCAGGGCTGGCACCTTCCTTGTGGGAGAAGGAGCCAGACGTTTGCCTTTTCAGAAAAAGTTTCTGCCGAGAACGAGCACCGTGACATGCTGAGTCTCTGGGAAAGCAGAGATCCCCAGTGCTGTTGTGCCTGTGGATAGGCTGCAGGGGGAAGGTGAAGACCAGCAAGATCTTTCAGGGCTGGCACCTTCCTTGTGGGAGAAGGAGCCAGACGTTTGCCTTTTCAGAAAAAGTTTCTGCCGAGAACGAGCACCGTGACATGCTGAGTCTCTGGGAAAGCAGAGATCCCCAGTGCTGTTGCGGCTAAAGATAGGCTGCAGAGGGATAGTGAAGACCTGCAAGAGCTTTCCGGGCTGGCACCTTCCTTGTGGGAGAAGGAGCCAGACGTTTGCCTTTTCAGAAAAAGTTTCTGCCGAGAACGAGCACCGTGACATGCGGAGTCTCTGGGAAAGCAGAGATCCCCAGTGCTGTTGCGGCTAAAGATAGGCTGCAGAGGGATAGTGAAGACCTGCAAGAGCTTTCAGGGCTGGCAGCTTCCTTGTGGGAGAAGGAGCCAGACGTTTGCCTTTTCAGAAAAAGTTTCTGCCGAGAACGAGCACCGTGACATGCAGAGTCTCTGGGAAAGCACAGATCCCCAGTTCTGTTGCGGCTAAAGATAGGCTGCAGAGGGATAGTGAAGACCTGCAAGAGCTTTCAGGGCTGGCACCTTCCTTGTGGGAGAAGGAGCCGAGGTTTGCCTTTTCAGAAAAAGTTTCTGCCGAGAACGAGCACCGTGACATGCTGAGTCTCTGGGAAAGCAGAGATCCCCAGTGCTGTTGTGCCTGTGGATAGGCTGCAGGGGCACCGTAAAGACCAGCAAGATCTTTCAGGGCTGGCACCTTCCTTGTGGGAGAAGGAGCCAGACGTTTGCCTTTTCAGAAAAAGTTTCTGCCGAGAACGAGCACCGTGACATGCTGAGTCTCTGGGAAAGCAGAGATCCCCAGTGCTGTTGCGGCTAAAGATAGGCTGCAGAGGGATAGTGAAGACCAGCAAGAGCTTTCCGGGCTGGCACCTTCCTTGTGGGAGAAGGAGCCAGACGTTTGCCTTTTCAGAAAAAGTTTCTGCCGAGAATGAGCACCGTGACATGCTGAGTCTCTGGGAAAGCACAGATCCCCAGTGCTGTTGCGGCTAAAGATAGGCTGCAGAGGGATAGTGAAGACCTGCAAGAGCTTTCAGGGCTGGCACCTTCCTTGTGGGAGAAGGAGCCAGACGTTTGCCTTTTCAGAAAAAGTTTCTGCCGAGAACGAGCACCGTGACATGCTGAGTCTCTGGGAAAGCAGAGATCCCCAGAGCTGTTGTGCCTGTGGATAGGCTGCAGGGGGACGGTGAAGACCAGCAAGATCTTTCAGGGCTGGCACCTTCCTTGTGGGAGAAGGAGCCAGACGTTTGCCTTTTCAGAAAAGGCTCTGCCGACAGCGAGCACCATGAGATGCTGAGTCTCTGGGAAAGCAGAGATCCCCAGTGCTGTTGTGCCTGTGGATAGGCTGCAGAGGGTAGTGAAGACCTGCAAGAGCTTTCAGGGCTGGCACCTTCCTTGTGGGAGAAGGAGCCAGACGTTTGCCTTTTCAGAAAAAGTTTCTGCCGAGAACGAGCACCGTGACATGCTGAGTCTCTGGGAAAGCAGAGATCCCCAGTGCTGTTGCGGCTAAAGATAGGCTGCAGAGGGATAGTGAAGACCTGCAAGAGCTTTCCGGGCTGGCACCTTCCTTGTGGGAGAAGGAGCCAGACGTTTGCCTTTTCAGAAAAAGTTTCTGCCGAGAATGAGCACCGTGACATGCTGAGTCTCTGGGAAAGCACAGATCCCCAGTGCTGTTGCGGCTAAAGATAGGCTGCAGAGGGATAGTGAAGACCTGCAAGAGCTTTCAGGGCTGGCACCTTCCTTGTGGGAGAAGGAGCCAGACGTTTGCCTTTTCAGAAAAAGTTTCTGCCGAGAACGAGCACCGTGACATGCGGAGTGTCTGGGAAAGCAGAGATCCCCAGTGCTGTTGTGCCTGTGGATAGGCTGCAGGGGGACGGTGAAGACCAGCAAGATCTTTCACGGCTGGCACCTTCCTTGTGGGAGAAGGAGCCAGACGTTTGCCTTTTCAGAAAAAGTTTCTGCCGAGAACGAGCACCATGACATGCTGAGTCTCTGGGAAAGCAGAGATCCCCAGTGCTGTTGCGGCTAAAGATAGGCTGCAGAGGGATAGTGAAGACCTGCAAGATCTTTCAGGGCTGGCACCTTCCTTGTGGGAGAAGGAGCCAGACGTTTGCCTTTTCAGAAAAAGTTTCTGCCGAGAACGAGCACCGTGACATGCTGAGTGTCTGGGAAAGCAGAGATCCCCAGTGCTGTTGCGGCTAAAGATAGGCTGCAGAGGGATAGTGAAGACCAGCAAGAGCTTTCAGGGCTGGCACCTTCCTTGTGGGAGAAGGAGCCAGACGTTTGCCTTTTCAGAAAAAGTTTCTGCCGAGAACGAGCACCGTGACATGCTGAGTCTCTGGGAAAGCAGAGATCCCCAGTGCTGTTGCGGCTAAAGATAGGCTGCAGAGGGATAGTGAAGACCTGCAAGATCTTTCAGGGCTGGCACCTTCCTTGTGGGAGAAGGAGCCAGACGTTTTCCTTTTCAGAAAAAGTTTCTGCCGAGAACGACCACCGTGACATGCTGAGTCTCTGGGAAAGCAGAGATCCCCAGTGCTGTTGTGCCTGTGGATAGGCTGCAGGGGGACGGTGAAGACCAGCAAGATCTTTCAGGGCTGGCACCTTCCTTGTGGGAGAAGGAGCCAGACGTTTGCCTTTTCAGAAAAAGTTTCTGCCGAGAACGAGCACCGTGACATGCTGAGTCTCTGGGAAAGCAGAGATCCCCAGTGCTGTTGCGGCTAAAGATAGGCTGCAGAGGGATAGTGAAGACCTGCAAGAGCTTTCAGGGCTGGTAGCTTCCTTGTGGGAGAAGGAGCCAGACGTTTGCCTTTTCAGAAAAAGTTTCTGCTGAGAACGAGCACCGTGACATGCAGAGTCTCTGGGAAAGCACAGATCCCCAGTTCTGTTGCGGCTAAAGATAGGCTGCACAGGGATACTGAAGAAGAGCAAGATCTTTCAGGGCTGGCACCTTCCTTGTGGGAGAAGGAGCCAGACGTTTGCCTTTTCAGAAAAAGTTTCTGCCGAGAACGAGCACCGTGACATGCTGAGTCTCTGGGAAAGCAGAGATCCCCAGTGCTGTTGTGCCTGTGGATAGGCTGCAGGGGCACCGTAAAGACCAGCAAGATCTTTCAGGGCTGGCACCTTCCTTGTGGGAGAAGGAGCCAGACGTTTGCCTTTTCAGAAAAAGTTTCTGCCGAGAACGAGCACCGTGACATGCTGAGTCTCTGGGAAAGCAGAGATCCCCAGTGCTGTTGCGGCTAAAGATAGGCTGCAGAGGGATAGTGAAGACCTGCAAGAGCTTTCAGGGCTGGCAGCTTCCTTGTGGGAGAAGGAGCCAGACGTTTGCCTTTTCAGAAAAAGTTTCTGCCGAGAACGAGCACCGTGACATGCGGAGTCTCTGGGAAAGCAGAGATCCCCAGTGCTGTTGTGCCTGTGGCTAGGCTGCAGGGGCACCGTAAAGACCAGCAAGATCTTTCAGGGCTGGCACCTTCCTTGTGGGAGAAGGAGCCAGACGTTTGCCTTTTCAGAAAAAGTTTCTGCCGAGAACGAGCACCGTGACGTGCTGAGTGTCTGGGAAAGCAGAGATCCCCAGTGCTGTTGCGGCTAAAGATAGGCTGCAGAGGGATAGTGAAGACCAGCAAGAGCTTTCAGGGCTGGCACCTTCCTTGTGGGAGAAGGAGCCGAGGTTTGCCTTTTCAGAAAAAGTTTCTGCCGAGAACGAGCACCGTGACATGCTGAGTCTCTGGGAAAGCAGAGATCCCCAGTGCTGTTGTGCCTGTGGATAGGCTGCAGGGGGAAGGTGAAGACCAGCAAGATCTTTCAGGGCTGGCACCTTCCTTGTGGGAGAAGGAGCCAGACGTTTGCCTTTTCAGAAAAAGTTTCTGCCGAGAACGAGCACCGTGACATGCTGAGTCTCTGGGAAAGCAGAGATCCCCAGTGCTGTTGCGGCTAAAGATAGGCTGCAGAGGGATAGTGAAGACCTGCAAGAGCTTTCCGGGCTGGCACCTTCCTTGTGGGAGAAGGAGCCAGACGTTTGCCTTTTCAGAAAAAGTTTCTGCCGAGAATGAGCACCGTGACATGCTGAGTCTCTGGGAAAGCACAGATCCCCAGTGCTGTTGCGGCTAAAGATAGGCTGCAGAGGGATAGTGAAGACCTGCAAGAGCTTTCAGGGCTGGCACCTTCCTTGTGGGAGAAGGAGCCGAGGTTTGCCTTTTCAGAAAAAGTTTCTGCCGAGAACGAGCACCGTGACATGCTGAGTCTCTGGGAAAGCAGAGATCCCCAGTGCTGTTGTGCCTGTGGATAGGCTGCAGGGGGACGGTGAAGACCAGCAAGAGCTTTCAGGGCTGGCACCTTCCTTGTGGGAGAAGGAGCCAGACGTTTGCCTTTTCAGAAAAAGTTTCTGCCGAGAACGAGCACCGTGACATGCTGAGTCTCTGGGAAAGCAGAGATCCCCAGTGCTGTTGCGGCTAAAGATAGGCTGCAGAGGGATAGTGAAGACCTGCAAGAGCTTTCCGGGCTGGCACCTTCCTTGTGGGAGAAGGAGCCAGACGTTTGCCTTTTCAGAAAAAGTTTCTGCCGAGAATGAGCACCGTGACATGCTGAGTCTCTGGGAAAGCACAGATCCCCAGTGCTGTTGCGGCTAAAGATAGGCTGCAGAGGGATAGTGAAGACCTGCAAGATCTTTCAGGGCTGGCACCTTCCTTGTGGGAGAAGGAGCCAGACGTTTGCCTTTTCAGAAAAGGCTCCGCTGACAGCGAGCACCATGAGATGCTGAGTCTCTGGGAAAGCAGAGATCCCCAGTGCTGTTGTGCCTGTGGATAGGCTGCAGAGGGTAGTGAAGACCTGCAAGAGCTTTCAGGGCTGGCACCTTCCTTGTGGGAGAAGGAGCCAGACGTTTGCCTTTTCAGAAAAAGTTTCTGCCGAGAACGAGCACAGTGACATGCGGAGTGTCTGGGAAAGCAGAGATCCCCAGTGCTGTTGTGCCTGTGGATAGGCTGCAGGGGGACGGTGAAGACCAGCAAGATCTTTCACGGCTGGCACCTTCCTTGTGGGAGAAGGAGCCAGACGTTTGCCTTTTCAGAAAAAGTTTCTGCCGAGAACGAGCACCATGACATGCTGAGTCTCTGGGAAAGCAGAGATCCCCAGTGCTGTTGCGGCTAAAGATAGGCTGCAGAGGGATAGTGAAGACCTGCAAGATCTTTCAGGGCTGGCACCTTCCTTGTGGGAGAAGGAGCCAGACGTTTGCCTTTTCAGAAAAAGTTTCTGCCGAGAACGAGCACCGTGACATGCTGAGTGTCTGGGAAAGCAGACATCCACAATGCTGTTGCGGCTAAAGATAGGCTGCAGAGGGATAGTGAAGACCAGCAAGAGCTTTCAGGGCTGGCACCTTCCTTGTGGGAGAAGGAGCCAGACGTTTGCCTTTTCAGAAAAAGTTTCTGCCGAGAACGACCACCGTGACATGCTGAGTCTCTGGGAAAGCAGAGATCCCCAGTGCTGTTGTGCCTGTGGATAGGCTGCAGGGGGACGGTGAAGACCAGCAAGATCTTTCAGGGCTGGCACCTTCCTTGTGGGAGAAGGAGCCAGACGTTTGCCTTTTCAGAAAAAGTTTCTGCCGAGAACGAGCACCGTGACATGCTGAGTCTCTGGGAAAGCAGAGATCCCCAGTGCTGTTGCGGCTAAAGATAGGCTGCAGAGGGATAGTGAAGACCTGCAAGAGCTTTCAGGGCTGGCACCTTCCTTGTGGGAGAAGGAGCCAGACGTTTGCCTTTTCAGAAAAAGTTTCTGCCGAGAACGAGCACCGTGTCATGCAGAGTCTCTGGGAAAGCACAGATCCCCAGAGCTGTTGCGGCTAAAGATAGGCTGCACAGGGATACTGAAGAAGAGCAAGATCTTTCAGGGCTGGCACCTTCCTTGTGGGAGAAGGAGCCAGACGTTTCCCTTTTCAGAAAAAGTTTCTGCCGAGAACGAGCACCGTGACATGCTGAGTCTCTGGGAAAGCAGAGATCCCCAGTGCTGTTGTGCCTGTGGATAGGCTGTAGGGGCACCGTAAAGACCAGCAAGATCTTTCAGGGCTGGCACCTTCCTTGTGGGAGAAGGAGCCAGACGTTTGCCTTTTCAGAAAAAGTTTCTGCCGAGAACGAGCACCGTGACATGCTGAGTCTCTGGGAAAGCAGAGATCCCCAGTGCTGTTGCGGCTAAAGATAGGCTGCAGAGGGATAGTGAAGACCAGCAAGAGCTTTCAGGGCTGGCACCTTCCTTGTGGGAGAAGGAGCCGAGGTTTGCCTTTTCAGAAAAAGTTTCTGCCGAGAACGAGCACCGTGACATGCTGAGTCTCTGGGAAAGCAGAGATCCCCAGTGCTGTTGTGCCTGTGGATAGGCTGCAGGGGGAAGGTGAAGACCAGCAAGATCTTTCAGGGCTGGCACCTTCCTTGTGGGAGAAGGAGCCAGACGTTTGCCTTTTCAGAAAAAGTTTCTGCCGAGAACGAGCACCGTGACATGCTGAGTCTCTGGGAAAGCAGAGATCCCCAGTGCTGTTGCGGCTAAAGATAGGCTGCAGAGGGATAGTGAAGACCTGCAAGAGCTTTCCGGGCTGGCACCTTCCTTGTGGGAGAAGGAGCCAGACGTTTGCCTTTTCAGAAAAAGTTTCTGCCGAGAATGAGCACCGTGACATGCTGAGTCTCTGGGAAAGCACAGATCCCCAGTGTTGTTGCGGCTAAAGATAGGCTGCAGAGGGATAGTGAAGACCTGCAAGAGCTTTCAGGGCTGGCACCTTCCTTGTGGGAGAAGGAGCCGAGGTTTGCATTTTCAGAAAAAGTTTCTGCCGAGAACGAGCACCGTGACATGCTGAGTCTCTGGGAAAGCAGAGATCCCCAGTGCTGTTGTGCCTGTGGATAGGCTGAAGGGGGAGGTGAAGACCAGCAAGATCTTTCAGGGCTGGCACCTTCCTTGTGGGAGAAGGAGCCAGACGTTTGCCTTTTCAGAAAAAGTTTCTGCCGAGAACGAGCACCGTGACATGCTGAGTCTCTGGGAAAGCAGAGATCCCCAGTGCTGTTGCGGCTAAAGATAGGCTGCAGAGGGATAGTGAAGACCTGCAAGAGCTTTCCGGGCTGGCACCTTCCTTGTGGGAGAAGGAGCCAGACGTTTGCCTTTTCAGAAAAAGTTTCTGCCGAGAATGAGCACCGTGACATGCTGAGTCTCTGGGAAAGCACAGATCCCCAGTGCTGTTGCGGCTAAAGATAGGCTGCAGAGGCATAGTGAAGACCTGCAAGAGCTTTCAGGGCTGGCACCTTCCTTGTGGGAGAAGGAGCCAGACGTTTGCCTTTTCAGAAAAAGTTTCTGCCGAGAACGAGCACCGTGACGTGCTGAGTGTCTGGGAAAGCAGAGATCCCCAGTGCTGTTGCGGCTAAAGATAGGCTGCAGGGGGATAGTGAAGACCAGCAAGAGCTTTCAGGGCTGGCACCTTCCTTGTGGGAGAAGGAGCCGAGGTTTGCCTTTTCAGAAAAAGTTTCTGCCGAGAATGAGCACCGTGACATGCTGAGTCTCTGGGAAAGCAGAGATCCCCAGTGCTGTTGTGCCTGTGGATAGGCTGCAGGGGGAAGGTGAAGACCAGCAAGATCTTTCAGGGCTGGCACCTTCCTTGTGGGAGAAGGAGCCAGACGTTTGCCTTTTCAGAAAAAGTTTCTGCCGAGAACGAGCACCGTGACATGCTGAGTCTCTGGGAAAGCAGAGATCCCCAGTGCTGTTGCGGCTAAAGATAGGCTGCAGAGGGATAGTGAAGACCTGCAAGAGCTTTCCGGGCTGGCACCTTCCTTGTGGGAGAAGGAGCCAGACGTTTGCCTTTTCAGAAAAAGTTTCTGCCGAGAATGAGCACCGTGACATGCTGAGTCTCTGGGAAAGCACAGATCCCCAGTGCTGTTGCGGCTAAAGATAGGCTGCAGAGGGATAGTGAAGACCTGCAAGAGCTTTCAGGGCTGGCACCTTCCTTGTGGGAGAAGGAGCCGAGGTTTGCCTTTTCAGAAAAAGTTTCTGCCGAGAACGAGCACCGTGACATGCTGAGTCTCTGGGAAAGCAGAGATCCCCAGTGCTGTTGTGCCTGTGGATAGGCTGCAGGGGGAAGGTGAAGACCAGCAAGATCTTTCAGGGCTGGCACCTTCCTTGTGGGAGAAGGAGCCAGACGTTTGCCTTTTCAGAAAAAGTTTCTGCCGAGAACGAGCACCGTGACATGCTGAGTCTCTGGGAAAGCAGAGATCCCCAGTGCTGTTGCGGCTAAAGATAGGCTGCAGAGGGATAGTGAAGACCTGCAAGAGCTTTCCGGGCTGGCACCTTCCTTGTGGGAGAAGGAGCCAGACGTTTGCCTTTTCAGAAAAAGTTTCTGCCGAGAATGAGCACCGTGACATGCTGAGTCTCTGGGAAAGCACAGATCCCCAGTGCTGTTGCGGCTAAAGATAGGCTGCAGAGGGATAGTGAAGACCTGCAAGAGCTTTCAGGGCTGGCACCTTCCTTGTGGGAGAAGGAGCCAGACGTTTGCCTTTTCAGAAAAAGTTTCTGCCGAGAACGAGCACCGTGACATGCGGAGTGTCTGGGAAAGCAGAGATCCCCAGTGCTGTTGCGGCTAAAGATAGGCTGCAGAGGGATAGTGAAGACCAGCAAGAGCTTTCAGGGCTGGCACCTTCCTTGTGGGAGAAGGAGCCAGACGTTTGCCTTTTCAGAAAAAGTTTCTGCCGAGAACGAGCACCGTGACATGCTGAGTCTCTGGGAAAGCAGAGATCCCCAGTGCTGTTGCGGCTAAAGATAGGCTGCAGAGGGATAGTGAAGACCTGCAAGAGCTTTCCGGGCTGGCACCTTCCTTGTGGGAGAAGGAGCCAGACGTTTGCCTTTTCAGAAAAAGTTTCTGCCGAGAATGAGCACCGTGACATGCTGAGTCTCTGGGAAAGCACAGATCCCCAGTGCTGTTGCGGCTAATGATAGGCTGCAGAGGGATAGTGAAGACCTGCAAGAGCTTTCAGGGCTGGCACCTTCCTTGTGGGAGAAGGAGCCAGACGTTTGCCTTTTCAGAAAAAGTTTCTGCCGAGAACGAGCACCGTGACATGCGGAGTGTCTGGGAAAGCAGAGATCCCCAGTGCTGTTGCGGCTAAAGATAGGCTGCAGAGGGATAGTGAAGACCAGCAAGAGCTTTCAGGGCTGGCACCTTCCTTGTGGGAGAAGGAGCCAGACGTTTGCCTTTTCAGAAAAAGTTTCTGCCGAGAACGAGCACCGTGACATGCTGAGTCTCTGGGAAAGCAGAGATCCCCAGTGCTGTTGCGGCTAAAGATAGGCTGCAGAGGGATAGTGAAGACCAGCAAGATCTTTCAGGGCTGGCACCTTCCTTGTGGGAGAAGGAGCCAGACGTTTGCCTTTTCAGAAAAAGTTTCTGCCGAGAACGAGCACCGTGACATGCTGAGTGTCTGGGAAAGCAGAGATCCCCAGTGCTGTTGTGCCTGTGGATAGGCTGCAGGGGGACGGTGAAGACCAGCAAGATCTTTCAGGGCTGGCACCTTCCTTGTGGGAGAAGGAGCCAGACGTTTGCCTTTTCAGAAAAAGTTTCTGCCGAGAACGAGCACCGTGACATGCTGAGTCTCTGGGAAAGCAGAGATCCCCAGTGCTGTTGCGGCTAAAGATAGGCTGCAGAGGGATAGTGAAGACCTGCAAGAGCTTTCAGGGCTGGCACCTTCCTTGTGGGAGAAGGAGCCAGACGTTTGCCTTTTCAGAAAAAGTTTCTGCCGAGAACGAGCACCGTGACATGCGGAGTCTCTGGGAAAGCACAGATCCCCAGTTCTGTTGCGGCTAAAGATAGGCTGCAGAGGGATACTGAAGAAGAGCAAAATCGTTCAGGGCTGGCGCCTTCCTTGTGGGAGAAGTAGCCAGACGTTTGCCTTTTCAGAAAAAGTTTCTGCCGAGAACGAGCACCGTGACATGCTGAGTCTCTGGGAAAGCAGAGATCCCCAGTGCTGTTGCGGCTAAAGATAGGCTGCAGAGGGATAGTGAAGACCTGCAAGATCTTTCAGGGCTGGCAGCTTCCTTGTGGGAGAAGGAGCCAGACGTTTGCCTTTAAAGAAAAAGTTTCTGCCGAGAACGAGCACCGTGACATGCTGAGTCTATGGGAAAGCAGAGATCCCCAGTGCTGTTGTGCCTGTGGATAGGCTGCAGGGGCACGGTGAAGACCAGCAAGATCTTTCAGGGCTGGCACCTTCCTTGTGGGAGAAGGAGCCAGACGTTTGCCTTTTCAGAAAAAGTTTCTGCCGAGAACGAGCACCGTGACATGCTGAGTGTCTGGGAAAGCAGAGATCCCCAGTGCTGTTGCGGCTAAAGATAGGCTGCAGAGGGATAGTGAAGACCAGCAAGAGCTTTCAGGGCTGGCACCTTCCTTGTGGGAGAAGGAGCCAGACGTTTGCCTTTTCAGAAAAAGTTTCTGCCGAGAACGAGCACCGTGACATGCTGAGTGTCTGGGAAAGCAGAGATCCCCAGTGCTGTTGCGGCTAAAGATAGGCTGCAGAGGGATAGTGAAGACCTGCAAGAGCTTTCAGGGCTGGCACCTTCCTTGTGGGAGAAGGAGCCGAGGTTTGCCTTTTCAGAAAAAGTTTCTGCCGAGAACGAGCACCGTGACATGCTGAGTCTCTGGGAAAGCAGAGATCCCCAGTGCTGTTGTGCCTGTGGATAGGCTGCAGGGGGAAGGTGAAGACCAGCAAGATCTTTCAGGGCTGGCACCTTCCTTGTGGGAGAAGGAGCCAGACGTTTGCCTTTTCAGAAAAAGTTTCTGCCGAGAACGAGCACCGTGACATGCTGAGTCTCTGGGAAAGCAGAGATCCCCAGTGCTGTTGCGGCTAAAGATAGGCTGCACAGGGATACTGAAGAAGAGCAAGATCTTTCAGGGCTGGCACCTTCCTTGTGGGAGAAGGAGCCAGACGTTTGCCTTTTCAGAAAAAGTTTCTGCCGAGAACGAGCACCGTGACATGCTGAGTCTCTGGGAAAGCAGAGATCCCCAGTGCTGTTGTGCCTGTGGATAGGCTGCAGGGGCACCTTAAAGACCAGCAAGATCTTTCAGGGCTGGCACCTTCCTTGTGGGAGAAGGAGCCAGACGTTTGCCTTTTCAGAAAAAGTTTCTGCCGAGAACGAGCACCGTGACATGCTGAGTCTCTGGGAAAGCAGAGATCCCCAGTGCTGTTGCGGCTAAAGATAGGCTGCAGAGGGATAGTGAAGACCTGCAAGAGCTTTCAGGGCTGGCACCTTCCTTGTGGGAGAAGGAGCCAGACGTTTGCCTTTTCAGAAAAAGTTTCTGCCGAGAACGAGCACCGTGACATGCGGAGTCTCTGGGAAAGCAGAGATCCCCAGTGCTGTTGTGCCTGTGGATAGGCTGCAGGGGCACCGTAAAGACCAGCAAGATCGTTCACGGCTGGCACCTTCCTTGTGGGAGAAGGAGCCAGACGTTTGCCTTTTCAGAAAAAGTTTCTGCCGAGAACGAGCACCGTGACATGCTGAGTCTCTGGGAAAGCAGAGATCCCCAGTGCTGTTGCGGCTAAAGATAGGCTGCAGAGGGATAGTGAAGACCAGCAAGAGCTTTCAGGGCTGGCACCTTCCTTGTGGGAGAAGGAGCCGAGGTTTGCCTTTTCAGAAAAAGTTTCTGCCGAGAACGAGCACCGTGACATGCTGAGTCTCTGGGAAAGCAGAGATCCCCAGTGCTGTTGTGCCTGTGGATAGGCTGCAGGGGCACCGTAAAGACCAGCAAGATCTTTCAGGGCTGGCACCTTCCTTGTGGGAGAAGGAGCCAGACGTTTGCCTTTTCAGAAAAAGTTTCTGCCGAGAACGAGCACCGTGACATGCTGAGTCTCTGGGAAAGCAGAGATCCCCAGTGCTGTTGCGGCTAAAGATAGGCTGCAGAGGGATAGTGAAGACCTGCAAGAGCTTTCAGGGCTGGCACCTTCCTTGTGGGAGAAGGAGCCGAGGTTTGCCTTTTCAGAAAAAGTTTCTGCCGAGAACGAGCACCGTGACATGCTGAGTCTCTGGGAAAGCAGAGATCCCCAGTGCTGTTGTGCCTGTGGATAGGCTGCAGGGGCACCGTAAAGACCAGCAAGAGCTTTCAGGGCTGGCACCTTCCTTGTGGGAGAAGGAGCCAGACGTTTGCCTTTTCAGAAAAAGTTTCTGCCGAGAACGAGCACCGTGACATGCTGAGTCTCTGGGAAAGCAGAGATCCCCAGTGCTGTTGTGCCTGTGGATAGGCTGCAGGGGCACGGTGAAGACCAGCAAGATCTTTCAGGGCTGGCACCTTCCTTGTGGGAGAAGGAGCCAGACGTTTGCCTTTTCAGAAAAAGTTTCTGCCGAGAACGAGCACCGTGACATGCTGAGTCTCTGGGAAAGCAGAGATCCCCAGTGCTGTTGCGGCTAAAGATAGGCTGCAGAGGGATAGTGAAGACCAGCAAGAGCTTTCAGGGCTGGCACCTTCCTTGTGGGAGAAGGAGCCAGACGTTTGCCTTTTCAGAAAAAGTTTCTGCCGAGAACGAGCACCGTGACATGCTGAGTCTCTGGGAAAGCAGAGATCCCCAGTGCTGTTGCGGCTAAAGATAGGCTGCAGAGGGATAGTGAAGACCTGCAAGAGCTTTCAGGGCTGGCACCTTCCTTGTGGGAGAAGGAGCCGAGGTTTGCCTTTTCAGAAAAAGTTTCTGCCGAGAACGAGCACCGTGACATGCTGAGTCTCTGGGAAAGCAGAGATCCCCAGTGCTGTTGTGCCTGTGGATAGGCTGCAGGGGGAAGGTGAAGACCAGCAAGATCTTTCAGGGCTGGCACCTTCCTTGTGGGAGAAGGAGCCAGACGTTTGCCTTTTCAGAAAAAGTTTCTGCCGAGAACGAGCACCGTGACATGCTGAGTCTCTGGGAAAGCAGAGATCCCCAGTGCTGTTGCGGCTAAAGATAGGCTGCAGAGGGATAGTGAAGACCTGCAAGAGCTTTCAGGGCTGGCACCTTCCTTGTGGGAGAAGGAGCCGAGGTTTGCCTTTTCAGAAAAAGTTTCTGCCGAGAACGAGCACCGTGACATGCTGAGTCTCTGGGAAAGCAGAGATCCCCAGTGCTGTTGGGCCTGTGGATAGGCTGCAGGGGGAAGGTGAAGACCAGCAAGATCTTTCAGGGCTGGCACCTTCCTTGTGGGAGAAGGAGCCAGACGTTTGCCTTTTCAGAAAAAGTTTCTGCCGAGAACGAGCACCGTGACATGCTGAGTCTCTGGGAAAGCAGAGATCCCCAGTGCTGTTGCGGCTAAAGATAGGCTGCAGAGGGATAGTGAAGACCTGCAAGAGCTTTCCGGGCTGGCACCTTCCTTGTGGGAGAAGGAGCCAGACGTTTGCCTTTTCAGAAAAAGTTTCTGCCGAGAATGAGCACCGTGACATGCTGAGTCTCTGGGAAAGCACAGATCCCCAGTGCTGTTGCGGCTAAAGATAGGCTGCAGAGGGATAGTGAAGACCTGCAAGAGCTTTCAGGGCTGGCACCTTCCTTGTGGGAGAAGGAGCCAGACGTTTGCCTTTTTAGAAAAGGCTCTGCCGACAGCGAGCACCATGAGATGCTGAGTCTCTGGGAAAGCAGAGATCCCCAGTGCTGTTGTGCCTGTGGATAGGCTGCAGAGGGTAGTGAAGACCTGCAAGAGCTTTCAGGGCTGGCACCTTCCTTGTGGGAGAAGGAGCCAGACGTTTGCCTTTTCAGAAAAAGTTTCTGCCGAGAACGAGCACCGTGACATGCTGAGTCTCTGGGAAAGCAGAGATCCCCAGTGCTGTTGCGGCTAAAGATAGGCTGCAGAGGGATAGTGAAGACCAGCAAGAGCTTTCAGGGCTGGCACCTTCCTTGTGGGAGAAGGAGCCGAGGTTTGCCTTTTCAGAAAAAGTTTCTGCCGAGAACGAGCACCGTGACATGCTGAGTCTCTGGGAAAGCAGAGATCCCCAGTGCTGTTGTGCCTGTGGATAGGCTGCAGGGGCACCGTAAAGACCAGCAAGATCTTTCAGGGCTGGCACCTTCCTTGTGGGAGAAGGAGCCAGACGTTTGCCTTTTCAGAAAAAGTTTCTGCCGAGAACGAGCACCGTGACATGCTGAGTCTCTGGGAAAGCAGAGATCCCCAGTGCTGTTGCGGCTAAAGATAGGCTGCAGAGGGATAGTGAAGACCTGCAAGAGCTTTCAGGGCTGGCACCTTCCTTGTGGGAGAAGGAGCCGAGGTTTGCCTTTTCAGAAAAAGTTTCTGCCGAGAACGAGCACCGTGACATGCTGAGTCTCTGGGAAAGCAGAGATCCCCAGTGCTGTTGTGCCTGTGGATAGGCTGCAGGGGCACCGTAAAGACCAGCAAGAGCTTTCAGGGCTGGCACCTTCCTTGTGGGAGAAGGAGCCAGACGTTTGCCTTTTCAGAAAAAGTTTCTGCCGAGAACGAGCACCGTGACATGCTGAGTCTCTGGGAAAGCAGAGATCCCCAGTGCTGTTGTGCCTGTGGATAGGCTGCAGGGGCACGGTGAAGACCAGCAAGATCTTTCAGGGCTGGCACCTTCCTTGTGGGAGAAGGAGCCAGACGTTTGCCTTTTCAGAAAAAGTTTCTGCCGAGAACGAGCACCGTGACATGCTGAGTCTCTGGGAAAGCAGAGATCCCCAGTGCTGTTGCGGCTAAAGATAGGCTGCAGAGGGATAGTGAAGACCAGCAAGAGCTTTCAGGGCTGGCACCTTCCTTGTGGGAGAAGGAGCCAGACGTTTGCCTTTTCAGAAAAAGTTTCTGCCGAGAACGAGCACCGTGACATGCTGAGTCTCTGGGAAAGCAGAGATCCCCAGTGCTGTTGCGGCTAAAGATAGGCTGCAGAGGGATAGTGAAGACCTGCAAGAGCTTTCAGGGCTGGCACCTTCCTTGTGGGAGAAGGAGCCGAGGTTTGCCTTTTCAGAAAAAGTTTCTGCCGAGAACGAGCACCGTGACATGCTGAGTCTCTGGGAAAGCAGAGATCCCCAGTGCTGTTGTGCCTGTGGATAGGCTGCAGGGGGAAGGTGAAGACCAGCAAGATCTTTCAGGGCTGGCACCTTCCTTGTGGGAGAAGGAGCCAGACGTTTGCCTTTTCAGAAAAAGTTTCTGCCGAGAACGAGCACCGTGACATGCTGAGTCTCTGGGAAAGCAGAGATCCCCAGTGCTGTTGCGGCTAAAGATAGGCTGCAGAGGGATAGTGAAGACCTGCAAGAGCTTTCAGGGCTGGCACCTTCCTTGTGGGAGAAGGAGCCGAGGTTTGCCTTTTCAGAAAAAGTTTCTGCCGAGAACGAGCACCGTGACATGCTGAGTCTCTGGGAAAGCAGAGATCCCCAGTGCTGTTGTGCCTGTGGATAGGCTGCAGGGGGAAGGTGAAGACCAGCAAGATCTTTCAGGGCTGGCACCTTCCTTGTGGGAGAAGGAGCCAGACGTTTGCCTTTTCAGAAAAAGTTTCTGCCGAGAACGAGCACCGTGACATGCTGAGTCTCTGGGAAAGCAGAGATCCCCAGTGCTGTTGCGGCTAAAGATAGGCTGCAGAGGGATAGTGAAGACCTGCAAGAGCTTTCCGGGCTGGCACCTTCCTTGTGGGAGAAGGAGCCAGACGTTTGCCTTTTCAGAAAAAGTTTCTGCCGAGAATGAGCACCGTGACATGCTGAGTCTCTGGGAAAGCACAGATCCCCAGTGCTGTTGCGGCTAAAGATAGGCTGCAGAGGGATAGTGAAGACCAGCAAGATCTTTCAGGGCTGGCACCTTCCTTGTGGGAGAAGGAGCCAGACGTTTGCCTTTTTAGAAAAGGCTCTGCCGACAGCGAGCACCATGAGATGCTGAGTCTCTGGGAAAGCAGAGATCCCCAGTGCTGTTGTGCCTGTGGATAGGCTGCAGAGGGTAGTGAAGACCTGCAAGAGCTTTCAGGGCTGGCACCTTCCTTGTGGGAGAAGGAGCCAGACGTTTGCCTTTTCAGAAAAAGTTTCTGCCGAGAACGAGCACCGTGACATGCTGAGTGTCTGGGAAAGCAGAGATCCCCAGTGCTATTGCGGCTAAAGATAGGCTGCAGAGGGATAGTGAAGACCTGCAAGATCTTTCAGGGCTGGCACCTTCCTTGTGGGAGAAGGAGCCAGACGTTTGCCTTTTCAGAAAAAGTTTCTGCCGAGAACGAGCACCGTGACATGCTGAGTCTCTGGGAAAGCAGAGATCCCCAGTGCTGTTGTGCCTGTGGATAGGCTGCAGGGGCACCGTAAAGACCAGCAAGATCTTTCAGGGCTGGCACCTTCCTTGTGGGAGAAGGAGCCAGACGTTTGCCTTTTCAGAAAAAGTTTCTGCCGAGAACGAGCACCGTGACATGCTGAGTCTCTGGGAAAGCACAGATCCCCAGTGCTGTTGCGGCTAAAGATAGGCTGCAGAGGGATAGTGAAGACCTGCAAGAGCTTTCAGGGCTGGCAGCTTCCTTGTGGGAGAAGGAGCCAGACGTTTGCCTTTTCAGAAAAAGTTTCTGCCGAGAACGAGCACCGTGACATGCGGAGTCTCTGGGAAAGCAGAGATCCCCAGTGCTGTTGTGCCTGTGGATAGGCTGCAGGGGCACCGTAAAGACCAGCAAGATCTTTCACGGCTGGCACCTTCCTTGTGGGAGAAGGAGCCAGACGTTTGCCTTTTCAGAAAAAGTTTCTGCCGAGAACGAGCACCGTGACATGCTGAGTGTCTGGGAAAGCAGAGATCCCCAGTGCTGTTGCGGCTAAAGATAGGCTGCAGAGGGATAGTGAAGACCTGCAAGATCTTTCAGGGCTGGCAGCTTCCTTGTGGGAGAAGGAGCCAGACGTTTGCCTTTAAAGAAAAAGTTTCTGCCGAGAACGAGCACCGTGACATGCTGAGTCTCTGGGAAAGCAGAGATCCCCAGTGCTGTTGTGCCTGTGGATAGGCTGCAGGGGCACGGTGAAGACCAGCAAGATCTTTCAGGGCTGGCACCTTCCTTGTGGGAGAAGGAGCCAGACGTTTGCCTTTTCAGAAAAAGTTTCTGCCGAGAACGAGCACCGTGACATGCTGAGTCTCTGGGAAAGCAGAGATCCCCAGTGCTGTTGTGCCTGTGGATAGGCTGCAGGGGCACCGTAAAGACCAGCAAGATCTTTCAGGGCTGGCACCTTCCTTGTGGGAGAAGGAGCCAGACGTTTGCCTTTTCAGAAAAAGTTTCTGCCGAGAACGAGCACCGTGACATGCTGAGTGTCTGGGAAAGCAGAGATCCCCAGTGCTGTTGCGGCTAAAGATAGGCTGCAGAGGGATAGTGAAGACCAGCAAGAGCTTTCAGGGCTGGCACCTTCCTCGTGGGAGAAGGAGCCAGACGTTTGCCTTTTCAGAAAAAGTTTCTGCCGAGAACGAGCACCGTGACATGCTGAGTCTCTGGGAAAGCAGAGATCCCCAGTGCTGTTGCGGCTAAAGATAGGCTGCAGAGGGATAGTGAAGACCTGCAAGAGCTTTCAGGGCTGGCACCTTCCTTGTGGGAGAAGGAGCCGAGGTTTGCCTTTTCAGAAAAAGTTTCTGCCGAGAACGAGCACCGTGACATGCTGAGTCTCTGGGAAAGCAGAGATCCCCAGTGCTGTTGTGCCTGTGGATAGGCTGCAGGGGGAAGGTGAAGACCAGCAAGATCTTTCAGGGCTGGCACCTTCCTTGTGGGAGAAGGAGCCAGACGTTTGCCTTTTCAGAAAAAGTTTCTGCCGAGAACGAGCACCGTGACATGCTGAGTCTCTGGGAAAGCAGAGATCCCCAGTGCTGTTGCGGCTAAAGATAGGCTGCAGAGGGATAGTGAAGACCAGCAAGATCTTTCAGGGCTGGCACCTTCCTTGTGGGAGAAGGAGCCAGACGTTTGCCTTTTCAGAAAAAGTTTCTGCCGAGAACGAGCACCGTGACATGCTGAGTCTCTGGGAAAGCAGAGATCCCCAGTGCTGTTGCGGCTAAAGATAGGCTGCAGAGGGATAGTGAAGACCTGCAAGAGCTTTCAGGGCTGGCAGCTTCCTTGTGGGAGAAGGAGCCAGACGTTTGCCTTTTCAGAAAAAGTTTCTGCCGAGAACGAGCACCGTGACATGCGGAGTCTCTGGGAAAGCAGAGATCCCCAGTGCTGTTGTGCCTGTGGATAGGCTGCAGGGGCACCGTAAAGACCAGCAAGATCTTTCACGGCTGGCACCTTCCTTGTGGGAGAAGGAGCCAGACGTTTGCCTTTTCAGAAAAAGTTTCTGCCGAGAACGAGCACCGTGACATGCTGAGTGTCTGGGAAAGCAGAGATCCCCAGTGCTGTTGCGGCTAAAGATAGGCTGCAGAGGGATAGTGAAGACCTGCAAGATCTTTCAGGGCTGGCAGCTTCCTTGTGGGAGAAGGAGCCAGACGTTTGCCTTTAAAGAAAAAGTTTCTGCCGAGAACGAGCACCGTGACATGCTGAGTCTCTGGGAAAGCAGAGATCCCCAGTGCTGTTGTGCCTGTGGATAGGCTGCAGGGGCACGGTGAAGACCAGCAAGATCTTTCAGGGCTGGCACCTTCCTTGTGGGAGAAGGAGCCAGACGTTTGCCTTTTCAGAAAAAGTTTCTGCCGAGAACGAGCACCGTGACATGCTGAGTCTCTGGGAAAGCAGAGATCCCCAGTGCTGTTGTGCCTGTGGATAGGCTGCAGGGGCACCGTAAAGACCAGCAAGATCTTTCAGGGCTGGCACCTTCCTTGTGGGAGAAGGAGCCAGACGTTTGCCTTTTCAGAAAAAGTTTCTGCCGAGAACGAGCACCGTGACATGCTGAGTGTCTGGGAAAGCAGAGATCCCCAGTGCTGTTGCGGCTAAAGATAGGCTGCAGAGGTATAGTGAAGACCAGCAAGAGCTTTCAGGGCTGGCACCTTCCTCGTGGGAGAAGGAGCCAGACGTTTGCCTTTTCAGAAAAAGTTTCTGCCGAGAACGAGCACCGTGACATGCTGAGTCTCTGGGAAAGCAGAGATCCCCAGTGCTGTTGCGGCTAAAGATAGGCTGCAGAGGGATAGTGAAGACCTGCAAGAGCTTTCAGGGCTGGCACCTTCCTTGTGGGAGAAGGAGCCGAGGTTTGCCTTTTCAGAAAAAGTTTCTGCCGAGAACGAGCACCGTGACATGCTGAGTCTCTGGGAAAGCAGAGATCCCCAGTGCTGTTGTGCCTGTGGATAGGCTGCAGGGGGAAGGTGAAGACCAGCAAGATCTTTCAGGGCTGGCACCTTCCTTGTGGGAGAAGGAGCCAGACGTTTGCCTTTTCAGAAAAAGTTTCTGCCGAGAACGAGCACCGTGACATGCTGAGTCTCTGGGAAAGCAGAGATCCCCAGTGCTGTTGCGGCTAAAGATAGGCTGCAGAGGGATAGTGAAGACCAGCAAGATCTTTCAGGGCTGGCACCTTCCTTGTGGGAGAAGGAGCCAGACGTTTGCCTTTTCAGAAAAAGTTTCTGCCGAGAACGAGCACCGTGACATGCTGAGTCTCTGGGAAAGCAGAGATCCCCAGTGCTGTTGCGGCTAAAGATAGGCTGCAGAGGGATAGTGAAGACCTGCAAGAGCTTTCAGGGCTGGCACCTTCCTTGTGGGAGAAGGAGCCGAGGTTTGCCTTTTCAGAAAAAGTTTCTGCCGAGAACGAGCACCGTGACATGCTGAGTCTCTGGGAAAGCAGAGATCCCCAGTGCTGTTGTGCCTGTGGATAGGCTGCAGGGGGAAGGTGAAGACCAGCAAGATCTTTCAGGGCTGGCACCTTCCTTGTGGGAGAAGGAGCCAGACGTTTGCCTTTTCAGAAAAAGTTTCTGCCGAGAACGAGCACCGTGACATGCTGAGTCTCTGGGAAAGCAGAGATCCCCAGTGCTGTTGCGGCTAAAGATAGGCTGCAGAGGGATAGTGAAGACCTGCAAGAGCTTTCCGGGCTGGCACCTTCCTTGTGGGAGAAGGAGCCAGACGTTTGCCTTTTCAGAAAAAGTTTCTGCCGAGAATGAGCACCGTGACATGCTGAGTCTCTGGGAAAGCACAGATCCCCAGTGCTGTTGCGGCTAAAGATAGGCTGCAGAGGGATAGTGAAGACCAGCAAGATCTTTCAGGGCTGGCACCTTCCTTGTGGGAGAAGGAGCCAGACGTTTGCCTTTTTAGAAAAGGCTCTGCCGACAGCGAGCACCATGAGATGCTGAGTCTCTGGGAAAGCAGAGATCCCCAGTGCTGTTGTGCCTGTGGATAGGCTGCAGAGGGTAGTGAAGACCTGCAAGAGCTTTCAGGGCTGGCACCTTCCTTGTGGGAGAAGGAGCCAGACGTTTGCCTTTTCAGAAAAAGTTTCTGCCGAGAACGAGCACCGTGACATGCTGAGTGTCTGGGAAAGCAGAGATCCCCAGTGCTATTGCGGCTAAAGATAGGCTGCAGAGGGATAGTGAAGACCTGCAAGATCTTTCAGGGCTGGCACCTTCCTTGTGGGAGAAGGAGCCAGACGTTTGCCTTTTCAGAAAAAGTTTCTGCCGAGAACGAGCACCGTGACATGCTGAGTCTCTGGGAAAGCAGAGATCCCCAGTGCTGTTGTGCCTGTGGATAGGCTGCAGGGGCACCGTAAAGACCAGCAAGATCTTTCAGGGCTGGCACCTTCCTTGTGGGAGAAGGAGCCAGACGTTTGCCTTTTCAGAAAAAGTTTCTGCCGAGAACGAGCACCGTGACATGCTGAGTCTCTGGGAAAGCACAGATCCCCAGTGCTGTTGCGGCTAAAGATAGGCTGCAGAGGGATAGTGAAGACCTGCAAGAGCTTTCAGGGCTGGCAGCTTCCTTGTGGGAGAAGGAGCCAGACGTTTGCCTTTTCAGAAAAAGTTTCTGCCGAGAACGAGCACCGTGACATGCGGAGTCTCTGGGAAAGCAGAGATCCCCAGTGCTGTTGTGCCTGTGGATAGGCTGCAGGGGCACCGTAAAGACCAGCAAGATCTTTCACGGCTGGCACCTTCCTTGTGGGAGAAGGAGCCAGACGTTTGCCTTTTCAGAAAAAGTTTCTGCCGAGAACGAGCACCGTGACATGCTGAGTGTCTGGGAAAGCAGAGATCCCCAGTGCTGTTGCGGCTAAAGATAGGCTGCAGAGGGATAGTGAAGACCTGCAAGATCTTTCAGGGCTGGCAGCTTCCTTGTGGGAGAAGGAGCCAGACGTTTGCCTTTAAAGAAAAAGTTTCTGCCGAGAACGAGCACCGTGACATGCTGAGTCTCTGGGAAAGCAGAGATCCCCAGTGCTGTTGTGCCTGTGGATAGGCTGCAGGGGCACGGTGAAGACCAGCAAGATCTTTCAGGGCTGGCACCTTCCTTGTGGGAGAAGGAGCCAGACGTTTGCCTTTTCAGAAAAAGTTTCTGCCGAGAACGAGCACCGTGACATGCTGAGTCTCTGGGAAAGCAGAGATCCCCAGTGCTGTTGTGCCTGTGGATAGGCTGCAGGGGCACCGTAAAGACCAGCAAGATCTTTCAGGGCTGGCACCTTCCTTGTGGGAGAAGGAGCCAGACGTTTGCCTTTTCAGAAAAAGTTTCTGCCGAGAACGAGCACCGTGACATGCTGAGTCTCTGGGAAAGCAGAGATCCCCAGTGCTGTTGCGGCTAAAGATAGGCTGCAGAGGGATAGTGAAGACCTGCAAGAGCTTTCAGGGCTGGCACCTTCCTTGTGGGAGAAGGAGCCGAGGTTTGCCTTTTCAGAAAAAGTTTCTGCCGAGAACGAGCACCGTGACATGCTGAGTCTCTGGGAAAGCAGAGATCCCCAGTGCTGTTGTGCCTGTGGATAGGCTGCAGGGGGAAGGTGAAGACCAGCAAGATCTTTCAGGGCTGGCACCTTCCTTGTGGGAGAAGGAGCCAGACGTTTGCCTTTTCAGAAAAAGTTTCTGCCGAGAACGAGCACCGTGACATGCTGAGTCTCTGGGAAAGCAGAGATCCCCAGTGCTGTTGCGGCTAAAGATAGGCTGCAGAGGGATAGTGAAGACCTGCAAGAGCTTTCCGGGCTGGCACCTTCCTTGTGGGAGAAGGAGCCAGACGTTTGCCTTTTCAGAAAAAGTTTCTGCCGAGAATGAGCACCGTGACATGCTGAGTCTCTGGGAAAGCACAGATCCCCAGTGCTGTTGCGGCTAAAGATAGGCTGCAGAGGGATAGTGAAGACCTGCAAGAGCTTTCAGAGCTGGCACCTTCCTTGTGGGAGAAGGAGCCGAGGTTTGCCTTTTCAGAAAAAGTTTCTGCCGAGAACGAGCACCGTGACATGCTGAGTCTCTGGGAAAGCAGAGATCCCCAGTGCTGTTGTGCCTGTGGATAGGCTGCAGGGGGAAGGTGAAGACCAGCAAGATCTTTCAGGGCTGGCACCTTCCTTGTGGGAGAAGGAGCCAGACGTTTGCCTTTTCAGAAAAAGTTTCTGCCGAGAACGAGCACCGTGACATGCTGAGTCTCTGGGAAAGCAGAGATCCCCAGTGCTGTTGCGGCTAAAGATAGGCTGCAGAGGGATAGTGAAGACCTGCAAGAGCTTTCCGGGCTGGCACCTTCCTTGTGGGAGGAGGAGCCAGACGTTTGCCTTTTCAGAAAAAGTTTCTGCCGAGAATGAGCACCGTGACATGCTGAGTCTCTGGGAAAGCACAGATCCCCAGTGCTGTTGCGGCTAAAGATAGGCTGCAGAGGGATAGTGAAGACCTGCAAGAGCTTTCAGGGCTGGCACCTTCCTTGTGGGAGAAGGAGCCAGACGTTTGCCTTTTTAGAAAAGGCTCTGCCGACAGCGAGCACCATGAGATGCTGAGTCTCTGGGAAAGCAGAGATCCCCAGTGCTGTTGTGCCTGTGGATAGGCTGCAGAGGGTAGTGAAGACCTGCAAGAGCTTTCAGGGCTGGCACCTTCCTTGTGGGAGAAGGAGCCAGACGTTTGCCTTTTCAGAAAAAGTTTCTGCCGAGAACGAGCACCGTGACATGCTGAGTCTCTGGGAAAGCAGAGATCCCCAGTGCTGTTGCGGCTAAAGATAGGCTGCAGAGGGATAGTGAAGACCTGCAAGATCTTTCAGGGCTGGCACCTTCCTTGTGGGAGAAGGAGCCAGACGTTTTCCTTTTCAGAAAAAGTTTCTGCCGAGAACGACCACCGTGACATGCTGAGTCTCTGGGAAAGCAGAGATCCCCAGTGCTGTTGTGCCTGTGGATAGGCTGCAGGGGGACGGTGAAGACCAGCAAGATCTTTCCGGGCTGGCACCTTCCTTGTGGGAGAAGGAGCCAGACGTTTGCCTTTTCAGAAAAAGTTTCTGCCGAGAACGAGCACCGTGACATGCTGAGTCTCTGGGAAAGCAGAGATCCCCAGTGCTGTTGCGGCTAAAGATAGGCTGCAGAGGGATAGTGAAGACCTGCAAGAGCTTTCAGGGCTGGCACCTTCCTTGTGGGAGAAGGAGCCAGACGTTTGCCTTTTCAGAAAAAGTTTCTGCCGAGAACGAGCACCGTGACATGCAGAGTCTCTGGGAAAGCACAGATCCCCAGTTCTGTTGCGGCTAAAGATAGGCTGCACAGGGATACTGAAGAAGAGCAAGATCTTTCAGGGCTGGCACCTTCCTTGTGGGAGAAGGAGCCAGACGTTTGCCTTTTCAGAAAAAGTTTCTGCCGAGAACGAGCACCGTGACATGCTGAGTCTCTGGGAAAGCAGAGATCCCCAGTGCTGTTGTGCCTGTGGATAGGCTGCAGGGGCACCGTAAAGACCAGCAAGATCTTTCAGGGCTGGCACCTTCCTTGTGGGAGAAGGAGCCAGACGTTTGCCTTTTCAGAAAAAGTTTCTGCCGAGAACGAGCACCGTGACATGCTGAGTCTCTGGGAAAGCAGAGATCCCCAGTGCTGTTGCGGCTAAAGATAGGCTGCAGAGGGATAGTGAAGACCTGCAAGAGCTTTCAGGGCTGGCAGCTTCCTTGTGGGAGAAGGAGCCAGACGTTTGCCTTTTCAGAAAAAGTTTCTGCCGAGAACGAGCACCGTGACATGCGGAGTCTCTGGGAAAGCAGAGATCCCCAGTGCTGTTGTGCCTGTGGATAGGCTGCAGGGGCACCGTAAAGACCAGCAAGATCGTTCACGGCTGGCACCTTCCTTGTGGGAGAAGGAGCCAGACGTTTGCCTTTTCAGAAAAAGTTTCTGCCGAGAACGAGCACCGTGACATGCTGAGTCTCTGGGAAAGCAGAGATCCCCAGTGCTGTTGCGGCTAAAGATAGGCTGCAGAGGGATAGTGATGACCAGCAAGAGCTTTCAGGGCTGGCACCTTCCTTGTGGGAGAAGGAGCCGAGGTTTGCCTTTTCAGAAAAAGTTTCTGCCGAGAACGAGCACCGTGACATGCTGAGTCTCTGGGAAAGCACAGATCCCCAGTGCTGTTGCGGCTAAAGATAGGCTGCAGAGGGATAGTGAAGACCTGCAAGAGCTTTCAGAGCTGGCACCTTCCTTGTGGGAGAAGGAGCCGAGGTTTGCCTTTTCAGAAAAAGTTTCTGCCGAGAACGAGCACCGTGACATGCTGAGTCTCTGGGAAAGCAGAGATCCCCAGTGCTGTTGTGCCTGTGGATAGGCTGCAGGGGGAAGGTGAAGACCAGCAAGATCTTTCAGGGCTGGCACCTTCCTTGTGGGAGAAGGAGCCAGACGTTTGCCTTTTCAGAAAAAGTTTCTGCCGAGAACGAGCACCGTGACATGCTGAGTCTCTGGGAAAGCAGAGATCCCCAGTGCTGTTGCGGCTAAAGATAGGCTGCAGAGGGATAGTGAAGACCTGCAAGAGCTTTCCGGGCTGGCACCTTCCTTGTGGGAGGAGGAGCCAGACGTTTGCCTTTTCAGAAAAAGTTTCTGCCGAGAATGAGCACCGTGACATGCTGAGTCTCTGGGAAAGCACAGATCCCCAGTGCTGTTGCGGCTAAAGATAGGCTGCAGAGGGATAGTGAAGACCTGCAAGAGCTTTCAGGGCTGGCACCTTCCTTGTGGGAGAAGGAGCCAGACGTTTGCCTTTTTAGAAAAGGCTCTGCCGACAGCGAGCACCATGAGATGCTGAGTCTCTGGGAAAGCAGAGATCCCCAGTGCTGTTGTGCCTGTGGATAGGCTGCAGAGGGTAGTGAAGACCTGCAAGAGCTTTCAGGGCTGGCACCTTCCTTGTGGGAGAAGGAGCCAGACGTTTGCCTTTTCAGAAAAAGTTTCTGCCGAGAACGAGCACCGTGACATGCTGAGTCTCTGGGAAAGCAGAGATCCCCAGTGCTGTTGCGGCTAAAGATAGGCTGCAGAGGGATAGTGAAGACCTGCAAGATCTTTCAGGGCTGGCACCTTCCTTGTGGGAGAAGGAGCCAGACGTTTTCCTTTTCAGAAAAAGTTTCTGCCGAGAACGACCACCGTGACATGCTGAGTCTCTGGGAAAGCAGAGATCCCCAGTGCTGTTGTGCCTGTGGATAGGCTGCAGGGGGACGGTGAAGACCAGCAAGATCTTTCCGGGCTGGCACCTTCCTTGTGGGAGAAGGAGCCAGACGTTTGCCTTTTCAGAAAAAGTTTCTGCCGAGAACGAGCACCGTGACATGCTGAGTCTCTGGGAAAGCAGAGATCCCCAGTGCTGTTGAGGCTAAAGATAGGCTGCAGAGGGATAGTGAAGACCTGCAAGAGCTTTCAGGGCTGGCAGCTTCCTTGTGGGAGAAGGAGCCAGACGTTTGCCTTTTCAGAAAAAGTTTCTGCCGAGAACGAGCACCGTGACATGCAGAGTCTCTGGGAAAGCACAGATCCCCAGTTCTGTTGCGGCTAAAGATAGGCTGCACAGGGATACTGAAGAAGAGCAAGATCTTTCAGGGCTGGCACCTTCCTTGTGGGAGAAGGAGCCAGACGTTTGCCTTTTCAGAAAAAGTTTCTGCCGAGAACGAGCACCGTGACATGCTGAGTCTCTGGGAAAGCAGAGATCCCCAGTGCTGTTGTGCCTGTGGATAGGCTGCAGGGGCACCGTAAAGACCAGCAAGATCTTTCAGGGCTGGCACCTTCCTTGTGGGAGAAGGAGCCAGACGTTTGCCTTTTCAGGAAAAATTTCTGCCGAGAACGAGCACCGTGACATGCTGAGTCTCTGGGAAAGCAGAGATCCCCAGTGCTGTTGCGGCTAAAGATAGGCTGCAGAGGGATAGTGAAGACCTGCAAGAGCTTTCAGGGCTGGCAGCTTCCTTGTGGGAGAAGGAGCCAGACGTTTGCCTTTTCAGAAAAAGTTTCTGCCGAGAACGAGCACCGTGACATGCGGAGTCTCTGGGAAAGCAGAGATCCCCAGTGCTGTTGTGCCTGTGGATAGGCTGCAGGGGCACCGTAAAGACCAGCAAGATCGTTCACGGCTGGCACCTTCCTTGTGGGAGAAGGAGCCAGACGTTTGCCTTTTCAGAAAAAGTTTCTGCCGAGAACGAGCACCGTGACATGCTGAGTGTCTGGGAAAGCAGAGATCCCCAGTGCTGTTGCGGCTAAAGATAGGCTGCAGAGGGATAGTGAAGACCAGCAAGAGCTTTCAGGGCTGGCACCTTCCTTGTGGGAGAAGGAGCCGAGGTTTGCCTTTTCAGAAAAAGTTTCTGCCGAGAACGAGCACCGTGACATGCTGAGTCTCTGGGAAAGCAGAGATCCCCAGTGCTGTTGTGCCTGTGGATAGGCTGCAGGGGCACCGTAAAGACCAGCAAGATCTTTCAGGGCTGGCACCTTCCTTGTGGGAGAAGGAGCCAGACGTTTGCCTTTTCAGAAAAAGTTTCTGCCGAGAACGAGCACCGTGACATGCTGAGTCTCTGGGAAAGCAGAGATCCCCAGTGCTGTTGCGGCTAAAGATAGGCTGCAGAGGGATAGTGAAGACCTGCAAGAGCTTTCAGGGCTGGCACCTTCCTTGTGGGAGAAGGAGCCGAGGTTTGCCTTTTCAGAAAAAGTTTCTGCCGAGAACGAGCACCGTGACATGCTGAGTCTCTGGGAAAGCAGAGATCCCCAGTGCTGTTGTGCCTGTGGATAGGCTGCAGGGGCACCGTAAAGACCAGCAAGATCTTTCAGGGCTGGCACCTTCCTTGTGGGAGAAGGAGCCAGACGTTTGCCTTTTCAGAAAAAGTTTCTGCCGAGAACGAGCACCGTGACATGCTGAGTCTCTGGGAAAGCAGAGATCCCCAGTGCTGTTGCGGCTAAAGATAGGCTGCAGAGGGATAGTGAAGACCTGCAAGAGCTTTCAGGGCTGGCAGCTTCCTTGTGGGAGAAGGAGCCAGACGTTTGCCTTTTCAGAAAAAGTTTCTGCCGAGAACGAGCACCGTGACATGCGGAGTCTCTGGGAAAGCAGAGATCCCCAGTGCTGTTGTGCCTGTGGATAGGCTGCAGGGGCACCGTAAAGACCAGCAAGATCTTTCAGGGCTGGCACCTTCCTTGTGGGAGAAGGAGCCAGACGTTTGCCTTTTCAGAAAAAGTTTCTGCCGAGAACGAGCACCGTGACATGCTGAGTGTCTGGGAAAGCAGAGATCCCCAGTGCTGTTGCGGCTAAAGATAGGCTGCAGAGGGATAGTGAAGACCAGCAAGAGCTTTCAGGGCTGGAACCTTCCTCGTGGGAGAAGGAGCCAGACGTTTGCCTTTTCAGAAAAAGTTTCTGCCGAGAACGAGCACCGTGACATGCTGAGTCTCTGGGAAAGCAGAGATCCCCAGTGCTGTTGCGGCTAAAGATAGGCTGCAGAGGGATAGTGAAGACCTGCAAGAGCTTTCAGGGCTGGCACCTTCCTTGTGGGAGAAGGAGCCGAGGTTTGCCTTTTCAGAAAAAGTTTCTGCCGAGAACGAGCACCGTGACATGCTGAGTCTCTGGGAAAGCAGAGATCCCCAGTGCTGTTGTGCCTGTGGATAGGCTGCAGGGGGAAGGTGAAGACCAGCAAGATCTTTCAGGGCTGGCACCTTCCTTGTGGGAGAAGGAGCCAGACGTTTGCCTTTTCAGAAAAAGTTTCTGCCGAGAACGAGCACCGTGACATGCTGAGTCTCTGGGAAAGCAGAGATCCCCAGTGCTGTTGCGGCTAAAGATAGGCTGCAGAGGGATAGTGAAGACCTGCAAGAGCTTTCCGGGCTGGCACCTTCCTTGTGGGAGAAGGAGCCAGACGTTTGCCTTTTCAGAAAAAGTTTCTGCCGAGAATGAGCACCGTGACATGCTGAGTCTCTGGGAAAGCACAGATCCCCAGTGCTGTTGCGGCTAAAGATAGGCTGCAGAGGGATAGTGAAGACCTGCAAGAGCTTTCAGAGCTGGCACCTTCCTTGTGGGAGAAGGAGCCGAGGTTTGCCTTTTCAGAAAAAGTTTCTGCCGAGAACGAGCACCGTGACATGCTGAGTCTCTGGGAAAGCAGAGATCCCCAGTGCTGTTGTGCCTGTGGATAGGCTGCAGGGGGAAGGTGAAGACCAGCAAGATCTTTCAGGGCTGGCACCTTCCTTGTGGGAGAAGGAGCCAGACGTTTGCCTTTTCAGAAAAAGTTTCTGCCGAGAACGAGCACCGTGACATGCTGAGTCTCTGGGAAAGCAGAGATCCCCAGTGCTGTTGCGGCTAAAGATAGGCTGCAGAGGGATAGTGAAGACCAGCAAGATCTTTCAGGGCTGGCACCTTCCTTGTGGGAGAAGGAGCCAGACGTTTGCCTTTTCAGAAAAAGTTTCTGCCGAGAACGAGCACCGTGACATGCTGAGTCTCTGGGAAAGCAGAGATCCCCAGTGCTGTTGCGGCTAAAGATAGGCTGCAGAGGGATAGTGAAGACCTGCAAGAGCTTTCCGGGCTGGCACCTTCCTTGTGGGAGAAGGAGCCAGACGTTTGCCTTTTCAGAAAAAGTTTCTGCCGAGAATGAGCACCGTGACATGCTGAGTCTCTGGGAAAGCACAGATCCCCAGTGCTGTTGCGGCTAAAGATAGGCTGCAGAGGGATAGTGAAGACCTGCAAGAGCTTTCAGAGCTGGCACCTTCCTTGTGGGAGAAGGAGCCGAGGTTTGCCTTTTCAGAAAAAGTTTCTGCCGAGAACGAGCACCGTGACATGCTGAGTCTCTGGGAAAGCAGAGATCCCCAGTGCTGTTGTGCCTGTGGATAGGCTGCAGGGGGAAGGTGAAGACCAGCAAGATCTTTCAGGGCTGGCACCTTCCTTGTGGGAGAAGGAGCCAGACGTTTGCCTTTTCAGAAAAAGTTTCTGCCGAGAACGAGCACCGTGACATGCGGAGTCTCTGGGAAAGCAGAGATCCCCAGTGCTGTTGCGGCTAAAGATAGGCTGCAGAGGGATAGTGAAGACCTGCAAGAGCTTTCCGGGCTGGCACCTTCCTTGTGGGAGGAGGAGCCAGACGTTTGCCTTTTCAGAAAAAGTTTCTGCCGAGAATGAGCACCGTGACATGCTGAGTCTCTGGGAAAGCACAGATCCCCAGTGCTGTTGCGGCTAAAGATAGGCTGCAGAGGGATAGTGAAGACCTGCAAGAGCTTTCAGGGCTGGCACCTTCCTTGTGGGAGAAGGAGCCAGACGTTTGCCTTTTTAGAAAAGGCTCTGCCGACAGCGAGCACCATGAGATGCTGAGTCTCTGGGAAAGCAGAGATCCCCAGTGCTGTTGTGCCTGTGGATAGGCTGCAGAGGGTAGTGAAGACCTGCAAGAGCTTTCAGGGCTGGCACCTTCCTTGTGGGAGAAGGAGCCAGACGTTTGCCTTTTCAGAAAAAGTTTCTGCCGAGAACGAGCACCGTGACATGCTGAGTCTCTGGGAAAGCAGAGATCCCCAGTGCTGTTGCGGCTAAAGATAGGCTGCAGAGGGATAGTGAAGACCTGCAAGATCTTTCAGGGCTGGCACCTTCCTTGTGGGAGAAGGAGCCAGACGTTTTCCTTTTCAGAAAAAGTTTCTGCCGAGAACGACCACCGTGACATGCTGAGTCTCTGGGAAAGCAGAGATCCCCAGTGCTGTTGTGCCTGTGGATAGGCTGCAGGGGGACGGTGAAGACCAGCAAGATCTTTCCGGGCTGGCACCTTCCTTGTGGGAGAAGGAGCCAGACGTTTGCCTTTTCAGAAAAAGTTTCTGCCGAGAACGAGCACCGTGACATGCTGAGTCTCTGGGAAAGCAGAGATCCCCAGTGCTGTTGCGGCTAAAGATAGGCTGCAGAGGGATAGTGAAGACCTGCAAGAGCTTTCAGGGCTGGCAGCTTCCTTGTGGGAGAAGGAGCCAGACGTTTGCCTTTTCAGAAAAAGTTTCTGCCGAGAACGAGCACCGTGACATGCAGAGTCTCTGGGAAAGCACAGATCCCCAGTTCTGTTGCGGCTAAAGATAGGCTGCACAGGGATACTGAAGAAGAGCAAGATCTTTCAGGGCTGGCACCTTCCTTGTGGGAGAAGGAGCCAGACGTTTGCCTTTTCAGAAAAAGTTTCTGCCGAGAACGAGCACCGTGACATGCTGAGTCTCTGGGAAAGCAGAGATCCCCAGTGCTGTTGTGCCTGTGGATAGGCTGCAGGGGCACCGTAAAGACCAGCAAGATCTTTCAGGGCTGGCACCTTCCTTGTGGGAGAAGGAGCCAGACGTTTGCCTTTTCAGGAAAAATTTCTGCCGAGAACGAGCACCGTGACATGCTGAGTCTCTGGGAAAGCAGAGATCCCCAGTGCTGTTGCGGCTAAAGATAGGCTGCAGAGGGATAGTGAAGACCTGCAAGAGCTTTCAGGGCTGGCAGCTTCCTTGTGGGAGAAGGAGCCAGACGTTTGCCTTTTCAGAAAAAGTTTCTGCCGAGAACGAGCACCGTGACATGCGGAGTCTCTGGGAAAGCAGAGATCCCCAGTGCTGTTGTGCCTGTGGATAGGCTGCAGGGGCACCGTAAAGACCAGCAAGATCGTTCACGGCTGGCACCTTCCTTGTGGGAGAAGGAGCCAGACGTTTGCCTTTTCAGAAAAAGTTTCTGCCGAGAACGAGCACCGTGACATGCTGAGTGTCTGGGAAAGCAGAGATCCCCAGTGCTGTTGCGGCTAAAGATAGGCTGCAGAGGGATAGTGAAGACCAGCAAGAGCTTTCAGGGCTGGCACCTTCCTTGTGGGAGAAGGAGCCGAGGTTTGCCTTTTCAGAAAAAGTTTCTGCCGAGAACGAGCACCGTGACATGCTGAGTCTCTGGGAAAGCAGAGATCCCCAGTGCTGTTGTGCCTGTGGATAGGCTGCAGGGGCACCGTAAAGACCAGCAAGATCTTTCAGGGCTGGCACCTTCCTTGTGGGAGAAGGAGCCAGACGTTTGCCTTTTCAGAAAAAGTTTCTGCCGAGAACGAGCACCGTGACATGCTGAGTCTCTGGGAAAGCAGAGATCCCCAGTGCTGTTGCGGCTAAAGATAGGCTGCAGAGGGATAGTGAAGACCTGCAAGAGCTTTCAGGGCTGGCACCTTCCTTGTGGGAGAAGGAGCCGAGGTTTGCCTTTTCAGAAAAAGTTTCTGCCGAGAACGAGCACCGTGACATGCTGAGTCTCTGGGAAAGCAGAGATCCCCAGTGCTGTTGTGCCTGTGGATAGGCTGCAGGGGCACCGTAAAGACCAGCAAGATCTTTCAGGGCTGGCACCTTCCTTGTGGGAGAAGGAGCCAGACGTTTGCCTTTTCAGAAAAAGTTTCTGCCGAGAACGAGCACCGTGACATGCTGAGTCTCTGGGAAAGCAGAGATCCCCAGTGCTGTTGCGGCTAAAGATAGGCTGCAGAGGGATAGTGAAGACCTGCAAGAGCTTTCAGGGCTGGCAGCTTCCTTGTGGGAGAAGGAGCCAGACGTTTGCTTTTTCAGAAAAAGTTTCTGCCGAGAACGAGCACCGTGACATGCGGAGTCTCTGGGAAAGCAGAGATCCCCAGTGCTGTTGTGCCTGTGGATAGGCTGCAGGGGCTCCGTAAAGACCAGCAAGATCTTTCAGGGCTGGCACCTTCCTTGTGGGAGAAGGAGCCAGACGTTTGCCTTTTCAGAAAAAGTTTCTGCCGAGAACGAGCACCGTGACATGCTGAGTGTCTGGGAAAGCAGAGATCCCCAGTGCTGTTGCGGCTAAAGATAGGCTGCAGAGGGATAGTGAAGACCAGCAAGAGCTTTCAGGGCTGGCACCTTCCTCGTGGGAGAAGGAGCCAGACGTTTGCCTTTTCAGAAAAAGTTTCTGCCGAGAACGAGCACCGTGACATGCTGAGTCTCTGGGAAAGCAGAGATCCCCAGTGCTGTTGCGGCTAAAGATAGGCTGCAGAGGGATAGTGAAGACCTGCAAGAGCTTTCAGGGCTGGCACCTTCCTTGTGGGAGAAGGAGCCGAGGTTTGCCTTTTCAGAAAAAGTTTCTGCCGAGAACGAGCACCGTGACATGCTGAGTCTCTGGGAAAGCAGAGATCCCCAGTGCTGTTGTGCCTGTGGATAGGCTGCAGGGGGAAGGTGAAGACCAGCAAGATCTTTCAGGGCTGGCACCTTCCTTGTGGGAGAAGGAGCCAGACGTTTGCCTTTTCAGAAAAAGTTTCTGCCGAGAACGAGCACCGTGACATGCTGAGTCTCTGGGAAAGCAGAGATCCCCAGTGCTGTTGCGGCTAAAGATAGGCTGCAGAGGGATAGTGAAGACCTGCAAGAGCTTTCCGGGCTGGCACCTTCCTTGTGGGAGAAGGAGCCAGACGTTTGCCTTTTCAGAAAAAGTTTCTGCCGAGAATGAGCACCGTGACATGCTGAGTCTCTGGGAAAGCACAGATCCCCAGTGCTGTTGCGGCTAAAGATAGGCTGCAGAGGGATAGTGAAGACCTGCAAGAGCTTTCAGGGCTGGCAGCTTCCTTGTGGGAGAAGGAGCCGAGGTTTGCCTTTTCAGAAAAAGTTTCTGCCGAGAACGAGCACCGTGACATGCTGAGTCTCTGGGAAAGCAGAGATCCCCAGTGCTGTTGTGCCTGTGGATAGGCTGCAGGGGGAAGGTGAAGACCAGCAAGATCTTTCAGGGCTGGCACCTTCCTTGTGGGAGAAGGAGCCAGACGTTTGCCTTTTCAGAAAAAGTTTCTGCCGAGAACGAGCACCGTGACATGCTGAGTCTCTGGGAAAGCAGAGATCCCCAGTGCTGTTGCGGCTAAAGATAGGCTGCAGAGGGATAGTGAAGACCAGCAAGAGCTTTCCGGGCTGGCACCTTCCTTGTGGGAGAAGGAGCCAGACGTTTGCCTTTTCAGAAAAAGTTTCTGCCGAGAATGAGCACCGTGACATGCTGAGTCTCTGGGAAAGCACAGATCCCCAGTGCTGTTGCGGCTAAAGATAGGCTGCAGAGGGATAGTGAAGACCTGCAAGAGCTTTCAGGGCTGGCACCTTCCTTGTGGGAGAAGGAGCCAGACGTTTGCCTTTTCAGAAAAAGTTTCTGCCGAGAACGAGCACCGTGACATGCTGAGTCTCTGGGAAAGCAGAGATCCCCAGTGCTGTTGTGCCTGTGGATAGGCTGCAGGGGCACCGTAAAGACCAGCAAGATCTTTCAGGGCTGGCACCTTCCTTGTGGGAGAAGGAGCCAGACGTTTGCCTTTTCAGAAAAAGTTTCTGCCGAGAACGAGCACCGTGACATGCTGAGTCTCTGGGAAAGCAGAGATCCCCAGTGCTGTTGCGGCTAAAGATAGGCTGCAGAGGGATAGTGAAGACCTGCAAGAGCTTTCAGGGCTGGCACCTTCCTTGTGGGAGAAGGAGCCGAGGTTTGCCTTTTCAGAAAAAGTTTCTGCCGAGAACGAGCACCGTGACATGCTGAGTCTCTGGGAAAGCAGAGATCCCCAGTGCTGTTGTGCCTGTGGATAGGCTGCAGGGGCACCGTAAAGACCAGCAAGATCTTTCAGGGCTGGCACCTTCCTTGTGGGAGAAGGAGCCAGACGTTTGCCTTTTCAGAAAAAGTTTCTGCCGAGAACGAGCACCGTGACATGCTGAGTCTCTGGGAAAGCAGAGATCCCCAGTGCTGTTGCGGCTAAAGATAGGCTGCAGAGGGATAGTGAAGACCTGCAAGAGCTTTCAGGGCTGGCACCTTCCTTGTGGGAGAAGGAGCCAGACGTTTGCCTTTTCAGAAAAAGTTTCTGCCGAGAACGAGCACCGTGACATGCGGAGTCTCTGGGAAAGCAGAGATCCCCAGTGCTGTTGTGCCTGTGGATAGGCTGCAGGGGCACCGTAAAGACCAGCAAGATCTTTCAGGGCTGGCACCTTCCTTGTGGGAGAAGGAGCCAGACGTTTGCCTTTTCAGAAAAAGTTTCTGCCGAGAACGAGCACCGTGACATGCTGAGTGTCTGGGAAAGCAGAGATCCCCAGTGCTGTTGCGGCTAAAGATAGGCTGCAGAGGGATAGTGAAGACCAGCAAGAGCTTTCAGGGCTGGCACCTTCCTCGTGGGAGAAGGAGCCAGACGTTTGCCTTTTCAGAAAAAGTTTCTGCCGAGAACGAGCACCGTGACATGCTGAGTCTCTGGGAAAGCAGAGATCCCCAGTGCTGTTGCGGCTAAAGATAGGCTGCAGAGGGATAGTGAAGACCTGCAAGAGCTTTCAGGGCTGGCACCTTCCTTGTGGGAGAAGGAGCCGAGGTTTGCCTTTTCAGAAAAAGTTTCTGCCGAGAACGAGCACCGTGACATGCTGAGTCTCTGGGAAAGCAGAGATCCCCAGTGCTGTTGTGCCTGTGGATAGGCTGCAGGGGGAAGGTGAAGACCAGCAAGATCTTTCAGGGCTGGCACCTTCCTTGTGGGAGAAGGAGCCAGACGTTTGCCTTTTCAGAAAAAGTTTCTGCCGAGAACGAGCACCGTGACATGCTGAGTCTCTGGGAAAGCAGAGATCCCCAGTGCTGTTGCGGCTAAAGATAGGCTGCAGAGGGATAGTGAAGACCTGCAAGAGCTTTCCGGGCTGGCACCTTCCTTGTGGGAGAAGGAGCCAGACGTTTGCCTTTTCAGAAAAAGTTTCTGCCGAGAATGAGCACCGTGACATGCTGAGTCTCTGGGAAAGCACAGATCCCCAGTGCTGTTGCGGCTAAAGATAGGCTGCAGAGGGATAGTGAAGACCTGCAAGAGCTTTCAGGGCTGGCACCTTCCTTGTGGGAGAAGGAGCCAGACGTTTGCCTTTTTAGAAAAGGCTCTGCCGACAGCGAGCACCATGAGATGCTGAGTCTCTGGGAAAGCAGAGATCCCCAGTGCTGTTGTGCCTGTGGATAGGCTGCAGAGGGTAGTGAAGACCTGCAAGAGCTTTCAGGGCTGGCACCTTCCTTGTGGGAGAAGGAGCCAGACGTTTGCCTTTTCAGAAAAAGTTTCTGCCGAGAACGAGCACCGTGACATGCTGAGTCTCTGGGAAAGCAGAGATCCCCAGTGCTGTTGCGGCTAAAGATAGGCTGCAGAGGGATAGTGAAGACCTGCAAGATCTTTCAGGGCTGGCACCTTCCTTGTGGGAGAAGGAGCCAGACGTTTTCCTTTTCAGAAAAAGTTTCTGCCGAGAACGACCACCGTGACATGCTGAGTCTCTGGGAAAGCAGAGATCCCCAGTGCTGTTGTGCCTGTGGATAGGCTGCAGGGGGACGGTGAAGACCAGCAAGATCTTTCCGGGCTGGCACCTTCCTTGTGGGAGAAGGAGCCAGACGTTTGCCTTTTCAGAAAAAGTTTCTGCCGAGAACGAGCACCGTGACATGCTGAGTCTCTGGGAAAGCAGAGATCCCCAGTGCTGTTGCGGCTAAAGATAGGCTGCAGAGGGATAGTGAAGACCTGCAAGAGCTTTCAGGGCTGGCAGCTTCCTTGTGGGAGAAGGAGCCAGACGTTTGCCTTTTCAGAAAAAGTTTCTGCCGAGAACGAGCACCGTGACATGCAGAGTCTCTGGGAAAGCACAGATCCCCAGTTCTGTTGCAGCTAAAGATAGGCTGCACAGGGATACTGAAGAAGAGCAAGATCTTTCAGGGCTGGCACCTTCCTTGTGGGAGAAGGAGCCAGACGTTTGCCTTTTCAGAAAAAGTTTCTGCCGAGAACGAGCACCGTGACATGCTGAGTCTCTGGGAAAGCAGAGATCCCCAGTGCTGTTGTGCCTGTGGATAGGCTGCAGGGGCACCGTAAAGACCAGCAAGATCTTTCAGGGCTGGCACCTTCCTTGTGGGAGAAGGAGCCAGACGTTTGCCTTTTCAGAAAAAGTTTCTGCCGAGAACGAGCACCGTGACATGCTGAGTCTCTGGGAAAGCAGAGATCCCCAGTGCTGTTGCGGCTAAAGATAGGCTGCAGAGGGATAGTGAAGACCTGCAAGAGCTTTCAGGGCTGGCAGCTTCCTTGTGGGAGAAGGAGCCAGACGTTTGCCTTTTCAGAAAAAGTTTCTGCCGAGAACGAGCACCGTGACATGCGGAGTCTCTGGGAAAGCAGAGATCCCCAGTGCTGTTGTGCCTGTGGATAGGCTGCAGGGGCACCGTAAAGACCAGCAAGATCGTTCACGGCTGGCACCTTCCTTGTGGGAGAAGGAGCCAGACGTTTGCCTTTTCAGAAAAAGTTTCTGCCGAGAACGAGCACCGTGACATGCTGAGTGTCTGGGAAAGCAGAGATCCCCAGTGCTGTTGCGGCTAAAGATAGGCTGCAGAGGGATAGTGAAGACCAGCAAGAGCTTTCAGGGCTGGCACCTTCCTTGTGGGAGAAGGAGCCGAGGTTTGCCTTTTCAGAAAAAGTTTCTGCCGAGAACGAGCACCGTGACATGCTGAGTCTCTGGGAAAGCAGAGATCCCCAGTGCTGTTGTGCCTGTGGATAGGCTGCAGGGGCACCGTAAAGACCAGCAAGATCTTTCAGGGCTGGCACCTTCCTTGTGGGAGAAGGAGCCAGACGTTTGCCTTTTCAGAAAAAGTTTCTGCCGAGAACGAGCACCGTGACATGCTGAGTCTCTGGGAAAGCAGAGATCCCCAGTGCTGTTGCGGCTAAAGATAGGCTGCAGAGGGATAGTGAAGACCTGCAAGAGCTTTCAGGGCTGGCACCTTCCTTGTGGGAGAAGGAGCCGAGGTTTGCCTTTTCAGAAAAAGTTTCTGCCGAGAACGAGCACCGTGACATGCTGAGTCTCTGGGAAAGCAGAGATCCCCAGTGCTGTTGTGCCTGTGGATAGGCTGCAGGGGCACCGTAAAGACCAGCAAGATCTTTCAGGGCTGGCACCTTCCTTGTGGGAGAAGGAGCCAGACGTTTGCCTTTTCAGAAAAAGTTTCTGCCGAGAACGAGCACCGTGACATGCTGAGTCTCTGGGAAAGCAGAGATCCCCAGTGCTGTTGCGGCTAAAGATAGGCTGCAGAGGGATAGTGAAGACCTGCAAGAGCTTTCAGGGCTGGCAGCTTCCTTGTGGGAGAAGGAGCCAGACGTTTGCCTTTTCAGAAAAAGTTTCTGCCGAGAACGAGCACCGTGACATGCGGAGTCTCTGGGAAAGCAGAGATCCCCAGTGCTGTTGTGCCTGTGGATAGGCTGCAGGGGCACCGTAAAGACCAGCAAGATCTTTCACGGCTGGCACCTTCCTTGTGGGAGAAGGAGCCAGACGTTTGCCTTTTCAGAAAAAGTTTCTGCCGAGAACGAGCACCGTGACATGCTGAGTGTCTGGGAAAGCAGAGATCCCCAGTGCTGTTGCGGCTAAAGATAGGCTGCAGAGGGATAGTGAAGACCAGCAAGAGCTTTCAGGGCTGGCACCTTCCTTGTGGGAGAAGGAGCCGAGGTTTGCCTTTTCAGAAAAAGTTTCTGCCGAGAACGAGCACCGTGACATGCTGAGTCTCTGGGAAAGCACAGATCCCCAGTGCTGTTGTGCCTGTGGATAGGCTGCAGGGGCACCGTAAAGACCAGCAAGATCTTTCAGGGCTGGCACCTTCCTTGTGGGAGAAGGAGCCAGACGTTTGCCTTTTCAGAAAAAGTTTCTGCCGAGAACGAGCACCGTGACATGCTGAGTCTCTGGGAAAGCAGAGATCCCCAGTGCTGTTGTGCCTGTAGATAGGCTGCAGGGGCACCGTAAAGACCTGCAAGATCTTTCAGGGCTGGCACCTTCCTTGTGGGAGAAGGAGCCAGACGTTTGCCTTTTCAGAAAAAGTTTCTGCCGAGAACGAGCACCGTGACATGCTGAGTCTCTGGGAAAGCAGAGATCCCCAGTGCTGTTGCGGCTAAAGATAGGCTGCAGAGGGATAGTGAAGACCTGCAAGAGCTTTCAGGGCTGGCAGCTTCCTTGTGGGAGAAGGAGCCAGACGTTTGCCTTTTCAGAAAAAGTTTCTGCCGAGAACGAGCACCGTGACATGCGGAGTCTCTGGGAAAGCAGAGATCCCCAGTGCTGTTGTGCCTGTGGATAGGCTGCAGGGGCACCGTAAAGACCAGCAAGATCTTTCACGGCTGGCACCTTCCTTGTGGGAGAAGGAGCCAGACGTTTGCCTTTTCAGAAAAAGTTTCTGCCGAGAACGAGCACCGTGACATGCTGAGTCTCTGGGAAAGCAGAGATCCCCAGTGCTGTTGCGGCTAAAGATAGGCTGCAGAGGGATAGTGAAGACCTGCAAGATCTTTCAGGGCTGGCAGCTTCCTTGTGGGAGAAGGAGCCAGACGTTTGCCTTTAAAGAAAAAGTTTCTGCCGAGAACGACCACCGTGACATGCTGAGTCTCTGGGAAAGCAGAGATCCCCAGTGCTGTTGTGCCTGTGGATAGGCTGCAGGGGGACGTTGAAGACCAGCAAGATCTTTCCGGGCTGGCACCTTCCTTGTGGGAGAAGGAGCCAGACGTTTGCCTTTTCAGAAAAAGTTTCTGCCGAGAACGAGCACCGTGACATGCTGAGTCTCTGGGAAAGCAGAGATCCCCAGTGCTGTTGCGGCTAAAGATAGGCTGCAGAGGGATAGTGAAGACCTGCAAGAGCTTTCAGGGCTGGCAGCTTCCTTGTGGGAGAAGGAGCCAGACGTTTGCCTTTTCAGAAAAAGTTTCTGCCGAGAACGAGCACCGTGACATGCAGAGTCTCTGGGAAAGCACAGATCCCCAGTTCTGTTGCGGCTAAAGATAGGCTGCACAGGGATACTGAAGAAGAGCAAGATCTTTCAGGGCTGGCACCTTCCTTGTGGGAGAAGGAGCCAGACGTTTGCCTTTTCAGAAAAAGTTTCTGCCGAGAACGAGCACCGTGACATGCTGAGTCTCTGGGAAAGCAGAGATCCCCAGTGCTGTTGTGCCTGTGGATAGGCTGCAGGGGCACCGTAAAGACCAGCAAGATCTTTCAGGGCTGGCACCTTCCTTGTGGGAGAAGGAGCCAGACGTTTGCCTTTTCAGAAAAAGTTTCTGCCGAGAACGAGCACCGTGACATGCTGAGTCTCTGGGAAAGCAGAGATCCCCAGTGCTGTTGCGGCTAAAGATAGGCTGCAGAGGGATAGTGAAGACCTGCAAGAGCTTTCAGGGCTGGCAGCTTCCTTGTGGGAGAAGGAGCCAGACGTTTGCCTTTTCAGAAAAAGTTTCTGCCGAGAACGAGCACCGTGACATGCGGAGTCTCTGGGAAAGCAGAGATCCCCAGTGCTGTTGTGCCTGTGGATAGGCTGCAGGGGCACCGTAAAGACCAGCAAGATCTTTCACGGCTGGCACCTTCCTTGTGGGAGAAGGAGCCAGACGTTTGCCTTTTCAGAAAAAGTTTCTGCCGAGAACGAGCACCGTGACATGCTGAGTGTCTGGGAAAGCAGAGATCCCCAGTGCTGTTGCGGCTAAAGATAGGCTGCAGAGGGATAGTGAAGACCAGCAAGAGCTTTCAGGGCTGGCACCTTCCTTGTGGGAGAAGGAGCCGAGGTTTGCCTTTTCAGAAAAAGTTTCTGCCGAGAACGAGCACCGTGACATGCTGAGTCTCTGGGAAAGCAGAGATCCCCAGTGCTGTTGTGCCTGTGGATAGGCTGCAGGGGCACCGTAAAGACCAGCAAGATCTTTCAGGGCTGGCACCTTCCTTGTGGGAGAAGGAGCCAGACGTTTGCCTTTTCAGAAAAAGTTTCTGCCGAGAACGAGCACCGTGACATGCTGAGTCTCTGGGAAAGCAGAGATCCCCAGTGCTGTTGCGGCTAAAGATAGGCTGCAGAGGGATAGTGAAGACCTGCAAGAGCTTTCAGGGCTGGCACCTTCCTTGTGGGAGAAGGAGCCGAGGTTTGCCTTTTCAGAAAAAGTTTCTGCCGAGAACGAGCACCGTGACATGCTGAGTCTCTGGGAAAGCAGAGATCCCCAGTGCTGTTGTGCCTGTGGATAGGCTGCAGGGGCACCGTAAAGACCAGCAAGATCTTTCAGGGCTGGCACCTTCCTTGTGGGAGAAGGAGCCAGACGTTTGCCTTTTCAGAAAAAGTTTCTGCCGAGAACGAGCACCGTGACATGCTGAGTCTCTGGGAAAGCAGAGATCCCCAGTGCTGTTGCGGCTAAAGATAGGCTGCAGAGGGATAGTGAAGACCTGCAAGAGCTTTCAGGGCTGGCAGCTTCCTTGTGGGAGAAGGAGCCAGACGTTTGCCTTTTCAGAAAAAGTTTCTGCCGAGAACGAGCACCGTGACATGCGGAGTCTCTGGGAAAGCAGAGATCCCCAGTGCTGTTGTGCCTGTGGATAGGCTGCAGGGGCACCGTAAAGACCAGCAAGATCTTTCACGGCTGGCACCTTCCTTGTGGGAGAAGGAGCCAGACGTTTGCCTTTTCAGAAAAAGTTTCTGCCGAGAACGAGCACCGTGACATGCTGAGTGTCTGGGAAAGCAGAGATCCCCAGTGCTGTTGCGGCTAAAGATAGGCTGCAGAGGGATAGTGAAGACCAGCAAGAGCTTTCAGGGCTGGCACCTTCCTTGTGGGAGAAGGAGCCGAGGTTTGCCTTTTCAGAAAAAGTTTCTGCCGAGAACGAGCACCGTGACATGCTGAGTCTCTGGGAAAGCAGAGATCCCCAGTGCTGTTGTGCCTGTGGATAGGCTGCAGGGGCACCGTAAAGACCAGCAAGATCTTTCAGGGCTGGCACCTTCCTTGTGGGAGAAGGAGCCAGACGTTTGCCTTTTCAGAAAAAGTTTCTGCCGAGAACGAGCACCGTGACATGCTGAGTCTCTGGGAAAGCAGAGATCCCCAGTGCTGTTGTGCCTGTGGATAGGCTGCAGGGGCACCGTAAAGACCAGCAAGATCTTTCAGGGCTGGCACCTTCCTTGTGGGAGAAGGAGCCAGACGTTTGCCTTTTCAGAAAAAGTTTCTGCCGAGAACGAGCACCGTGACATGCTGAGTCTCTGGGAAAGCAGAGATCCCCAGTGCTGTTGCGGCTAAAGATAGGCTGCAGAGGGATAGTGAAGACCTGCAAGAGCTTTCAGGGCTGGCAGCTTCCTTGTGGGAGAAGGAGCCAGACGTTTGCCTTTTCAGAAAAAGTTTCTGCCGAGAACGAGCACCGTGACATGCTGAGTCTCTGGGAAAGCAGAGATCCCCAGTGCTGTTGCGGCTAAAGATAGGCTGCAGAGGGATAGTGAAGACCTGCAAGAGCTTTCAGGGCTGGCAGCTTCCTTGTGGGAGAAGGAGCCAGACGTTTGCCTTTTCAGAAAAAGTTTCTGCCGAGAACGAGCACCGTGACATGCGGAGTCTGGGAAAGCAGAGATCCCCAGTGCTGTTGTGCCTGTGGATAGGCTGCAGGGGCACCGTAAAGACCAGCAAGATCTTTCACGGCTGGCACCTTCCTTGTGGGAGAAGGAGCCAGACGTTTGCCTTTTCAGAAAAAGTTTCTGCCGAGAACGAGCACCGTGACATGCTGAGTCTCTGGGAAAGCAGAGATCCCCAGTGCTGTTGCGGCTAAAGATAGGCTGCAGAGGGATAGTGAAGACCTGCAAGAGCTTTCAGGGCTGGCAGCTTCCTTGTGGGAGAAGGAGCCAGACGTTTGCCTTTTCAGAAAAAGTTTCTGCCGAGAACGAGCACCGTGACATGCGGAGTCTCTGGGAAAGCAGAGATCCCCAGTGCTGTTGTGCCTGTGGATAGGCTGCAGGGGCACCGTAAAGACCAGCAAGATCTTTCACGGCTGGCACCTTCCTTGTGGGAGAAGGAGCCAGACGTTTGCCTTTTCAGAAAAAGTTTCTGCCGAGAACGAGCACCGTGACATGCTGAGTCTCTGGGAAAGCAGAGATCCCCAGTGCTGTTGCGGCTAAAGATAGGCTGCAGAGGGATAGTGAAGTCCAGCAAGAGCTTTCAGGGCTGGCACCTTCCTTGTGGGAGAAGGAGCCAGACGTTTGCCTTTTCAGAAAAAGTTTCTGCCGAGAACGAGCACCGTGACATGCTGAGTCTCTGGGAAAGCAGAGATCCCCAGTGCTGTTGTGCCTGTGGATAGGCTGCAGGGGGAAGGTGAAGACCAGCAAGATCTTTCAGGGCTGGCACCTTCCTTGTGGGAGAAGGAGCCAGACGTTTGCCTTTTCAGAAAAAGTTTCTGCCGAGAACGAGCACCGTGACATGCTGAGTCTCTGGGAAAGCAGAGATCCCCAGTGCTGTTGCGGCTAAAGATAGGCTGCAGAGGGATAGTGAAGACCTGCAAGAGCTTTCCGGGCTGGCACCTTCCTTGTGGGAGAAGGAGCCAGACGTTTGCCTTTTCAGAAAAAGTTTCTGCCGAGAATGAGCACAGTGACATGCTGAGTCTCTGGGAAAGCACAGATCCCCAGTGCTGTTGCGGCTAAAGATAGGCTGCAGAGGGATAGTGAAGACCTGCAAGAGCTTTCAGGGCTGGCACCTTCCTTGTGGGAGAAGGAGCCAGACGTTTGCCTTTTTAGAAAAGGCTCTGCCGACAGCGAGCACCATGAGATGCTGAGTCTCTGGGAAAGCAGAGATCCCCAGTGCTGTTGTGCCTGTGGATAGGCTGCAGAGGGTAGTGAAGACCTGCAAGAGCTTTCAGGGCTGGCACCTTCCTTGTGGGAGAAGGAGCCAGACGTTTGCCTTTTCAGAAAAAGTTTCTGCCGAGAACGAGCACAGTGACATGCTGAGTCTCTGGGAAAGCAGAGATCCCCAGTGCTGTTGCGGCTAAAGATAGGCTGCAGAGGGATAGTGAAGACCTGCAAGATCTTTCAGGGCTGGCACCTTCCTTGTGGGAGAAGGAGCCAGACGTTTTCCTTTTCAGAAAAAGTTTCTGCCGAGAACGAGCACCGTGACATGCTGAGTCTCTGGGAAAGCAGAGATCCCCAGTGCTGTTGTGCCTGTGGATAGGCTGCAGGGGGACGGTGAAGACCAGCAAGATCTTTCCGGGCTGGCACCTTCCTTGTGGGAGAAGGAGCCAGACGTTTGCCTTTTCAGAAAAAGTTTCTGCCGAGAACGAGCACCGTGACATGCTGAGTCTCTGGGAAAGCAGAGATCCCCAGTGCTGTTGCGGCTAAAGATAGGCTGCAGAGGGATAGTGAAGACCTGCAAGAGCTTTCAGGGCTGGCACCTTCCTTGTGGGAGAAGGAGCCAGACGTTTGCCTTTAAAGAAAAAGTTTCTGCCGAGAACGAGCACCGTGACATGCTGAGTCTCTGGGAAAGCAGAGATCCCCAGTGCTGTTGTGCCTGTGGATAGGCTGCAGGGGCACGGTGAAGACCAGCAAGATCTTTCAGGGCTGGCACCTTCCTTGTGGGAGAAGGAGCCAGACGTTTGCCTTTTCAGAAAAAATTTCTGCCGAGAACGAGCACCGTGACATGCTGAGTGTCTGGGAAAGCAGAGATCCCCAGTGCTGTTGCGGCTAAAGATAGGCTGCAGAGGGATAGTGAAGACCAGCAAGAGCTTTCAGGGCTGGCACCTTCCTTGTGGGAGAAGGAGCCAGACGTTTGCCTTTTCAGAAAAAGTTTCTGCCGAGAACGAGCACCGTGACATGCTGAGTCTCTGGGAAAGCAGAGATCCCCAGTGCTGTTGCGGCTAAAGATAGGCTGCAGAGGGATAGTGAAGACCTGCAAGAGCTTTCAGGGCTGGCACCTTCCTTGTGGGAGAAGGAGCCGAGGTTTGCCTTTTCAGAAAAAGTTTCTGCCGAGAACGAGCACCGTGACATGCTGAGTCTCTGGGAAAGCAGAGATCCCCAGTGCTGTTGTGCCTGTGGATAGGCTGCAGGGGGAAGGTGAAGACCAGCAAGATCTTTCAGGGCTGGCACCTTCCTTGTGGGAGAAGGAGCCAGACGTTTGCCTTTTCAGAAAAAGTTTCTGCCGAGAACGAGCACCGTGACATGCTGAGTCTCTGGGAAAGCAGAGATCCCCAGTGCTGTTGCGGCTAAAGATAGGCTGCAGAGGGATAGTGAAGACCTGCAAGAGCTTTCCGGGCTGGCACCTTCCTTGTGGGAGAAGGAGCCAGACGTTTGCCTTTTCAGAAAAAGTTTCTGCCGAGAATGAGCACCGTGACATGCTGAGTCTCTGGGAAAGCACAGATCCCCAGTGCTGTTGCGGCTAAAGATAGGCTGCAGAGGGATAGTGAAGACCTGCAAGAGCTTTCAGGGCTGGCACCTTCCTTGTGGGAGAAGGAGCCAGACGTTTGCCTTTTTAGAAAAGGCTCTGCCGACAGCGAGCACCATGAGATGCTGAGTCTCTGGGAAAGCAGAGATCCCCAGTGCTGTTGTGCCTGTGGATAGGCTGCAGAGGGTAGTGAAGACCTGCAAGAGCTTTCAGGGCTGGCACCTTCCTTGTGGGAGAAGGAGCCAGACGTTTGCCTTTTCAGAAAAAGTTTCTGCCGAGAACGAGCACCGTGACATGCGGAGTCTCTGGGAAAGCACAGATCCCCAGTTCTGTTGCGGCTAAAGATAGGCTGCAGAGGGATACTGAAGAAGAGCAAAATCGTTCAGGGCTGGCGCCTTCCTTGTGGGAGAAGTAGCCAGACGTTTGCCTTTTCAGAAAAAGTTTCTGCCGAGAACGAGCACCGTGACATGCTGAGTCTCTGGGAAAGCAGAGATCCCCAGTGCTGTTGCGGCTAAAGATAGGCTGCAGAGGGATAGTGAAGACTTGCAAGATCTTTCAGGGCTGGCAGCTTCCTTGTGGGAGAAGGAGCCAGACGTTTGCCTTTAAAGAAAAAGTTTCTGCCGAGAACGAGCACCGTGACATGCTGAGTCTCTGGGAAAGCAGAGATCCCCAGTGCTGTTGTGCCTGTGGATAGGCTGCAGGGGCACGGTGAAGACCAGCAAGATCTTTCAGGGCTGGCACCTTCCTTGTGGGAGAAGGAGCCAGACGTTTGCCTTTTCAGAAAAAGTTTCTGCCGAGAACGAGCACCGTGACATGCTGAGTCTCTGGGAAAGCAGAGATCCCCAGTGCTGTTGCGGCTAAAGATAGGCTGCAGAGGGATAGTGAAGACCAGCAAGAGCTTTCAGGGCTGGCACCTTCCTTGTGGGAGAAGGAGCCAGACGTTTGCCTTTTCAGAAAAAGTTTCTGCCGAGAACGAGCACCGTGACATGCTGAGTCTCTGGGAAAGCAGAGATCCCCAGTGCTGTTGCGGCTAAAGATAGGCTGCAGAGGGATAGTGAAGACCTGCAAGAGCTTTCAGGGCTGGCACCTTCCTTGTGGGAGAAGGAGCCAGACGTTTGCCTTTTCAGAAAAAGTTTCTGCCGAGAACGAGCACCGTGACATGCTGAGTCTCTGGGAAAGCAGAGATCCCCAGTGCTGTTGTGCCTGTGGATAGGCTGCAGGGGGAAGGTGAAGACCAGCAAGATCTTTCAGGGCTGGCACCTTCCTTGTGGGAGAAGGAGCCAGACGTTTGCCTTTTCAGAAAAAGTTTCTGCCGAGAACGAGCACCGTGACATGCTGAGTCTCTGGGAAAGCAGAGATCCCCAGTGCTGTTGCGGCTAAAGATAGGCTGCAGAGGGATAGTGAAGACCTGCAAGAGCTTTCCGGGCTGGCACCTTCCTTGTGGGAGAAGGAGCCAGACGTTTGCCTTTTCAGAAAAAGTTTCTGCCGAGAATGAGCACCGTGACATGCTGAGTGTCTGGGAAAGCACAGATCCCCAGTGCTGTTGCGGCTAAAGATAGGCTGCAGAGGGATAGTGAAGACCTGCAAGAGCTTTCAGGGCTGGCACCTTCCTTGTGGGAGAAGGAGCCAGACGTTTGCCTTTTCAGAAAAAGTTTCTGCCGAGAACGAGCACCGTGACATGCTGAGTGTCTGGGAAAGCAGAGATCCCCAGTGCTGTTGTGCCTGTGGATAGGCTGCAGGGGGACGGTGAAGACCAGCAAGATCTTTCACGGCTGGCACCTTCCTTGTGGGAGAAGGAGCCAGACGTTTGCCTTTTCAGAAAACGTTTCTGCCGAGAACGAGCACCGTGACATGCTGAGTCTCTGGGAAAGCAGAGATCCCCAGTGCTGTTGCGGCTAAAGATAGGCTGCAGAGGGATAGTGAAGACCTGCAAGATCTTTCAGGGCTGGCACCTTCCTTGTGGGAGAAGGAGCCAGACGTTTTCCTTTTCAGAAAAAGTTTCTGCCGAGAACGAGCACCGTGACATGCTGAGTCTCTGGGAAAGCAGAGATCCCCAGTGCTGTTGTGCCTGTGGATAGGCTGCAGGGGGACGGTGAAGACCAGCAAGATCTTTCCGGGCTGGCACCTTCCTTGTGGGAGAAGGAGCCAGACGTTTGCCTTTTCAGAAAAAGTTTCTGCCGAGAACGAGCACCGTGACATGCTGAGTCTCTGGGAAAGCAGAGATCCCCAGTGCTGTTGCGGCTAAAGATAGGCTGCAGAGGGATAGTGAAGACCTGCAAGAGCTTTCAGGGCTGGCAGCTTCCTTGTGGGAGAAGGAGCCAGACGTTTGCCTTTTCAGAAAAAGTTTCTGCCGAGAACGAGCACCGTGACATGCAGAGTCTCTGGGAAAGCACAGATCCCCAGTTCTGTTGCGGCTAAAGATAGGCTGCAGAGGGATACTGAAGAAGAGCAAGATCTTTCAGGGCTGGCACCTTCCTTGTGGGAGAAGGAGCCAGACGTTTGCCTTTTCAGAAAAAGTTTCTGCCGAGAACGAGCACCGTGACATGCTGAGTGTCTGGGAAAGCAGAGATCCCCAGTGCTGTTGCGGCTAAAGATAGGCTGCAGAGGGATAGTGAAGACCAGCAAGAGCTTTCAGGGCTGGCACCTTCCTTGTGGGAGAAGGAGCCGAGGTTTGCCTTTTCAGAAAAAGTTTCTGCCGAGAACGAGCACCGTGACATGCTGAGTCTCTGGGAAAGCAGAGATCCCCAGAGCTGTTGTGCCTGTGGATAGGCTGCAGGGGGACGGTGAAGACCAGCAAGATCTTTCAGGGCTGGCACCTTCCTTGTGGGAGAAGGAGCCAGACGTTTGCCTTTTCAGAAAAGGCTCTGCCGACAGCGAGCACCATGAGATGCTGAGTCTCTGGGAAAGCAGAGATCCCCAGTGCTGTTGTGCCTGTGGATAGGCTGCAGAGGGTAGTGAAGACCTGCAAGAGCTTTCAGGGCTGGCACCTTCCTTGTGGGAGAAGGAGCCAGACGTTTGCCTTTTCAGAAAAAGTTTCTGCCGAGAACGAGCACCGTGACATGCTGAGTGTCTGGGAAAGCAGAGATCCCCAGTGCTGTTGTGCCTGTGGATAGGCTGCAGGGGGACGGTGAAGACCAGCAAGATCTTTCAGGGCTGGCACCTTCCTTGTGGGAGAAGGAGCCAGACGTTTGCCTTTTCAGAAAAAGTTTCTGCCGAGAACGAGCACCGTGACATGCTGAGTGTCTGGGAAAGCAGAGATCCCCAGTGCTGTTGCGGCTAAAGATAGGCTGCAGAGGGATAGTGAAGACCAGCAAGAGCTTTCAGGGCTGGCACCTTCCTTGTGGGAGAAGGAGCCAGACGTTTGCCTTTTCAGAAAAAGTTTCTGCCGAGAACGAGCACCGTGACATGCTGAGTCTCTGGGAAAGCAGAGATCCCCAGAGCTGTTGTGCCTGTGGATAGGCTGCAGGGGGACGGTGAAGACCAGCAAGATCTTTCAGGGCTGGCACCTTCCTTGTGGGAGAAGGAGCCAGACGTTTGCCTTTTCAGAAAAAGTTTCTGCCGAGAACGAGCACCGTGACATGCTGAGTCTCTGGGAAAGCAGAGATCCCCAGTGCTGTTCTGCCTGTGGATAGGCTGCAGGGGGACGGTGAAGACCAGCAAGATCTTTCAGGGCTGGCACCTTCCTTGTGGGAGAAGGAGCCAGACGTTTGCCTTTTCAGAAAAGGCTCTGCCGACAGCGAGCACCATGAGATGCTGAGTCTCTGGGAAAGCAGAGATCCCCAGTGCTGTTGTGCCTGTGGATAGGCTGCAGAGGGATAGTGAAGACCTGCAAGAGCTTTCAGGGCTGGCACCTTCCTTGTGGGAGAAGGAGCCAGACGTTTGCCTTTTCAGAAAAAGTTTCTGCCGAGAACGAGCACCGTGACATGCTGAGTCTCTGGGAAAGCAGAGATCCCCAGTGCTGTTGCGGCTAAAGATAGGCTGCAGAGGAATAGTGAAGACCTGCAAGAGCTTTCAGGGCTGGCAGCTTCCTTGTGGGAGAAGGAGCCAGACGTTTGCCTTTTCAGAAAAAGTTTCTGCCGAGAACGAGCACCGCGACATGCTGACTCTCTGGGAAAGCAGAGATCCCCAGTGCTGTTGTGCCTGTGGATAGGCTGCAGGGGGACGGTGAAGACCAGCAAGATCTTTCAGGGCTGGCACCTTCCTTGTGGGAGAAGGAGCCAGACGTTTGCCTTTTCAGAAAAAGTTTCTGCCGAGAACGAGCACCGTGACATGCTGAGTCTCTGGGAAAGCAGAGATCCCCAGTGCTGTTGTGCCTGTGGATAGGCTGCAGGGGGACGGTGAAGACCAGCAAGATCTTTCAGGGCTGGCACCTTCCTTGTGGGAGAAGGAGCCAGACGTTTGCCTTTTCAGAAAAAGTTTCTGCCGAGAACGAGCACCGTGACATGCTGAGTGTCTGGGAAAGCAGAGATCCCCAGTGCTGTTGTGCCTGTGGATAGGCTGCAGGGGCTCCGTAAAGACCAGCAAGATCTTTCAGGGCTGGCACCTTCCTTGTGGGAGAAGGAGCCAGACGTTTGCCTTTTCAGAAAAAGTTTCTGCCGAGAACGAGCACCGTGACATGCTGAGTCTCTGGGAAAGCAGAGATCCCCAGTGCTGTTGTGCCTGTGGATAGGCTGCAGGGGGACGGTGAAGACCAGCAAGATCTTTCCGGGCTGGCACCTTCCTTGTGGGAGAAGGAGCCAGACGTTTGCCTTTTCAGAAAAAGTTTCTGCCGAGAACGAGCACCGTGACATGCTGAGTCTCTGGGAAAGCAGAGATCCCCAGTGCTGTTGCGGCTAAAGATAGGCTGCAGAGGGATAGTGAAGACCTGCAAGAGCTTTCAGGGCTGGCAGCTTCCTTGTGGGAGAAGGAGCCAGACGTTTGCCTTTTCAGAAAAAGTTTCTGCCGAGAACGAGCACCGTGACATGCAGACTCTCTGGGAAAGCACAGATCCCCAGTTCTGTTGCGGCTAAAGATAGGCTGCAGAGGGATACTGAAGAAGAGCAAGATCTTTCAGGGCTGGCACCTTCCTTGTGGGAGAAGGAGCCAGACGTTTGCCTTTTCAGAAAAAGTTTCTGCCGAGAACGAGCACCGTGACATGCTGAGTGTCTGGGAAAGCAGAGATCCCCAGTGCTGTTGCGGCTAAAGATAGGCTGCAGAGGGATAGTGAAGACCAGCAAGAGCTTTCAGGGCTGGCACCTTCCTTGTGGGAGAAGGAGCCGAGGTTTGCCTTTTCAGAAAAAGTTTCTGCCGAGAACGAGCACCGTGACATGCTGAGTCTCTGGGAAAGCAGAGATCCCCAGAGCTGTTGTGCCTGTGGATAGGCTGCAGGGGGACGGTGAAGACCAGCAAGATCTTTCAGGGCTGGCACCTTCCTTGTGGGAGAAGGAGCCAGACGTTTGCCTTTTCAGAAAAGGCTCTGCCGACAGCGAGCACCATGAGATGCTGAGTCTCTGGGAAAGCAGAGATCCCCAGTGCTGTTGTGCCTGTGGATAGGCTGCAGAGGGTAGTGAAGACCTGCAAGAGCTTTCAGGGCTGGCACCTTCCTTGTGGGAGAAGGAGCCAGACGTTTGCCTTTTCAGAAAAAGTTTCTGCCGAGAACGAGCACCGTGACATGCTGAGTGTCTGGGAAAGCAGAGATCCCCAGTGCTGTTGTGCCTGTGGATAGGCTGCAGGGGGACGGTGAAGACCAGCAAGATCTTTCAGGGCTGGCACCTTCCTTGTGGGAGAAGGAGCCAGACGTTTGCCTTTTCAGAAAAAGTTTCTGCCGAGAACGAGCACCGTGACATGCTGAGTGTCTGGGAAAGCAGAGATCCCCAGTGCTGTTGCGGCTAAAGATAGGCTGCAGAGGGATAGTGAAGACCAGCAAGATCTTTCAGGGCTGGCACCTTCCTTGTGGGAGAAGGAGCCAGACGTTTGCCTTTTCAGAAAAAGTTTCTGCCGAGAACGAGCACCGTGACATGCTGAGTCTCTGGGAAAGCAGAGATCCCCAGTGCTGTTCTGCCTGTGGATAGGCTGCAGGGGGACGGTGAAGACCAGCAAGATCTTTCAGGGCTGGCACCTTCCTTGTGGGAGAAGGAGCCAGACGTTTGCCTTTTCAGAAAAGGCTCTGCCGACAGCGAGCACCATGAGATGCTGAGTCTCTGGGAAAGCAGAGATCCCCAGTGCTGTTGTGCCTGTGGATAGGCTGCAGAGGGATAGTGAAGACCTGCAAGAGCTTTCAGGGCTGGCAGCTTCCTTGTGGGAGAAGGAGCCAGACGTTTGCCTTTTCAGAAAAAGTTTCTGCCGAGAACGAGCACCGCGACATGCTGACTCTCTGGGAAAGCAGAGATCCCCAGTGCTGTTGTGCCTGTGGATAGGCTGCAGGGGGACGGTGAAGACCAGCAAGATCTTTCAGGGCTGGCACCTTCCTTGTGGGAGAAGGAGCCAGACGTTTGCCTTTTCAGAAAAAGTTTCTGCCGAGAACGAGCACCGTGACATGCTGAGTCTCTGGGAAAGCAGAGATCCCCAGTGCTGTTGCGGCTAAAGATAGGCTGCAGAGGGATAGTGAAGACCTGCAAGATCTTTCAGGGCTGGCACCTTCCTTGTGGGAGAAGGAGCCAGACGTTTGCCTTTTCAGAAAAAGTTTCTGCCGAGAACGAGCACCGTGACATGCTGAGTCTCTGGGAAAGCAGAGATCCCCAGTGCTGTTGTGCCTGTGGATAGGCTGCAGAAGGACGGTGAAGACCAGAAAGATCTTTCAGGGCTGGCACCTTCCTTGTGGGAGAAGGAGCCAGACGTTTGCCTTTTCAGAAAAAGTTTCTGCCGAGAACGAGCACCGTGACATGCTGAGTGTCTGGGAAAGCAGAGATCCCCAGTGCTGTTGTGCCTGTGGATAGGCTGCAGGGGCTCCGTAAAGACCAGCAAGATCTTTCAGGGCTGGCACCTTCCTTGTGGGAGAAGGAGCCAGACGTTTGCCTTTTCAGAAAAAGTTTCTGCCGAGAACGAGCACCGTGACATGCTGAGTCTCTGGGAAAGCAGAGATCCCCAGTGCTGTTGCGGCTAAAGATAGGCTGCAGAGGGATAGTGAAGACCTGCAAGAGCTTTCAGGGCTGGCACCTTCCTTGTGGGAGAAGGAGCCAGACGTTTGCCTTTTCAGAAAAAGTTTCTGCCGAGAACGAGCACCGTGACATGCGGAGTCTCTGGGAAAGCACAGATCCCCAGTTCTGTTGCGGCTAAAGATAGGCTGCAGAGGGATACTGAAGAAGAGCAAAATCGTTCAGGGCTGGCGCCTTCCTTGTGGGAGAAGGAGCCAGACGTTTGCCTTTTCAGAAAAAGTTTCTGCCGAGAACGAGCACCGTGACATGCTGAGTCTCTGGGAAAGCAGAGATCCCCAGTGCTGTTGCGGCTAAAGATAGGCTGCAGAGGGATAGTGAAGACCTGCAAGATCTTTCAGGGCTGGCACCTTCCTTGTGGGAGAAGGAGCCAGACGTTTGCCTTTTCAGAAAAAGTTTCTGCCGAGAACGAGCACCGTGACATGCTGAGTGTCTGGGAAAGCAGAGATCCCCAGTGCTGTTGCGGCTAAAGATAGGCTGCAGAGGGATAGTGAAGACCAGCAAGAGCTTTCAGGGCTGGCACCTTCCTTGTGGGAGAAGGAGCCAGACGTTTGCCTTTTCAGAAAAAGTTTCTGCCGAGAACGAGCACCGTGACATGCTGAGTCTCTGGGAAAGCAGAGATCCCCAGTGCTGTTGCGGCTAAAGATAGGCTGCAGAGGGATAGTGAAGACCTGCAAGAGCTTTCAGGGCTGGCACCTTCCTTGTGGGAGAAGGAGCCAGACGTTTGCCTTTTCAGAAAAAGTTTCTGCCGAGAACGAGCACCGTGACATGCTGAGTCTCTGGGAAAGCAGAGATCCCCAGAGCTGTTGTGCCTGTGGATAGGCTGCAGGGGGACGGTGAAGACCAGCAAGATCTTTCAGGGCTGGCACCTTCCTTGTGGGAGAAGGAGCCAGACGTTTGCCTTTTCAGAAAAAGTTTCTGCCGAGAACGAGCACCGTGACATGCTGAGTCTCTGGGAAAGCAGAGATCCCCAGTGCTGTTGCGGCTAAAGATAGGCTGCAGAGGGATAGTGAAGACCTGCAAGAGCTTTCCGGGCTGGCACCTTCCTTGTGGGAGAAGGAGCCAGACGTTTGCCTTTTCAGAAAAAGTTTCTGCCGAGAATGAGCACCGTGACATGCTGAGTCTCTGGGAAAGCACAGATCCCCAGTGCTGTTGCGGCTAAAGATAGGCTGCAGAGGGATAGTGAAGACCTGCAAGAGCTTTCAGGGCTGGCACCTTCCTTGTGGGAGAAGGAGCCAGACGTTTGCCTTTTTAGAAAAGGCTCTGCCGACAGCGAGCACCATGAGATGCTGAGTCTCTGGGAAAGCAGAGATCCCCAGTGCTGTTGTGCCTGTGGATAGGCTGCAGAGGGTAGTGAAGACCTGCAAGAGCTTTCAGGGCTGGCACCTTCCTTGTGGGAGAAGGAGCCAGACGTTTGCCTTTTCAGAAAAAGTTTCTGCCGAGAACGAGCACCGTGACATGCTGAGTGTCTGGGAAAGCAGAGATCCCCAGTGCTGTTGTGCCTGTGGATAGGCTGCAGGGGGACGGTGAAGACCAGCAAGATCTTTCACGGCTGGCACCTTCCTTGTGGGAGAAGGAGCCAGACGTTTGCCTTTTCAGAAAAAGTTTCTGCCGAGAACGAGCACCGCGACATGCAGAGTCTCTGGGAAAGCAGAGATCCCCAGTGCTGTTGCGGCTAAAGATAGGCTGCAGAGGGATAGTGAAGACCTGCAAGAGCTTTCAGGGCTGGCACCTTCCTTGTGGGAGAAGGAGCCAGACGTTTGCCTTTTCAGAAAAAGTTTCTGCCGAGAACGAGCACCGTGACATGCGGAGTCTCTGGGAAAGCACAGATCCCCAGTTCTGTTGCGGCTAAAGATAGGCTGCAGAGGGATACTGAAGAAGAGCAAAATCGTTCAGGGCTGGCGCCTTCCTTGTGGGAGAAGTAGCCAGACGTTTGCCTTTTCAGAAAAAGTTTCTGCCGAGAACGAGCACCGTGACATGCTGAGTCTCTGGGAAAGCAGAGATCCCCAGTGCTGTTGCGGCTAAAGATAGGCTGCAGAGGGATAGTGAAGACCTGCAAGATCTTTCAGGGCTGGCAGCTTCCTTGTGGGAGAAGGAGCCAGACGTTTGCCTTTAAAGAAAAAGTTTCTGCCGAGAACGAGCACCGTGACATGCTGAGTCTCTGGGAAAGCAGAGATCCCCAGTGCTGTTGTGCCTGTGGATAGGCTGCAGGGGCACGGTGAAGACCAGCAAGATCTTTCAGGGCTGGCACCTTCCTTGTGGGAGAAGGAGCCAGACGTTTGCCTTTTCAGAAAAAGTTTCTGCCGAGAACGAGCACCGTGACATGCTGAGTGTCTGGGAAAGCAGAGATCCCCAGTGCTGTTGCGGCTAAAGATAGGCTGCAGAGGGATAGTGAAGACCAGCAAGAGCTTTCAGGGCTGGCACCTTCCTTGTGGGAGAAGGAGCCAGACGTTTTCCTTTTCAGAAAAAGTTTCTGCCGAGAACGAGCACCGTGACATGCTGAGTCTCTGGGAAAGCAGAGATCCCCAGTGCTGTTGCGGCTAAAGATAGGCTGCAGAGGGATAGTGAAGACCTGCAAGAGCTTTCAGGGCTGGCACCTTCCTTGTGGGAGAAGGAGCCGAGGTTTGCCTTTTCAGAAAAAGTTTCTGCCGAGAACGAGCACCGTGACATGCTGAGTCTCTGGGAAAGCAGAGATCCCCAGTGCTGTTGTGCCTGTGGATAGGCTGCAGGGGGAAGGTGAAGACCAGCAAGATCTTTCAGGGCTGGCACCTTCCTTGTGGGAGAAGGAGCCAGACGTTTGCCTTTTCAGAAAAAGTTTCTGCCGAGAACGAGCACCGTGACATGCTGAGTCTCTGGGAAAGCAGAGATCCCCAGTGCTGTTGCGGCTAAAGATAGGCTGCAGAGGGATAGTGAAGACCTGCAAGAGCTTTCCGGGCTGGCACCTTCCTTGTGGGAGAAGGAGCCAGACGTTTGCCTTTTCAGAAAAAGTTTCTGCCGAGAATGAGCACCGTGACATGCTGAGTCTCTGTGAAAGCACAGATCCCCAGTGCTGTTGCGGCTAAAGATAGGCTGCAGAGGGATAGTGAAGACCTGCAAGAGCTTTCAGGGCTGGCACCTTCCTTGTGGGAGAAGGAGCCAGACGTTTGCCTTTTCAGAAAAAGTTTCTGCCGAGAACGAGCACCGTGACATGCTGAGTGTCTGGGAAAGCAGAGATCCCCAGTGCTGTTGTGCCTGTGGATAGGCTGCAGGGGGACGGTGAAGACCAGCAAGATCTTTCACGGCTGGCACCTTCCTTGTGGGAGAAGGAGCCAGACGTTTGCCTTTTCAGAAAAAGTTTCTGCCGAGAACGAGCACCGTGACATGCTGAGTCTCTGGGAAAGCAGAGATCCCCAGTGCTGTTGCGGCTAAAGATAGGCTGCAGAGGGATAGTGAAGACCTGCAAGATCTTTCAGGGCTGGCACCTTCCTTGTGGGAGAAGGAGCCAGACGTTTGCCTTTTCAGAAAAAGTTTCTGCCGAGAACGAGCACCGTGACATGCTGAGTGTCTGGGAAAGCAGAGATCCCCAGTGCTGTTGCGGCTAAATATAGGCTGCAGAGGGATAGTGAAGACCAGCAAGAGCTTTCAGGGCTGGCACCTTCCTTGTGGGAGAAGGAGCCAGACGTTTGCCTTTTCAGAAAAAGTTTCTGCCGAGAACGAGCACCGTGACATGCTGAGTCTCTGGGAAAGCAGAGATCCCCAGTGCTGTTGCGGCTAAAGATAGGCTGCAGAGGGATAGTGAAGACCTGCAAGAGCTTTCAGGGCTGGCAGCTTCCTTGTGGGAGAAGGAGCCAGACGTTTGCCTTTTCAGAAAAAGTTTCTGCCGAGAACGAGCACCGTGACATGCAGAGTCTCTGGGAAAGCACAGATCCCCAGTTCTGTTGCGGCTAAAGATAGGCTGCAGAGGGATACTGAAGAAGAGCTAGATCTTTCTGGGCTGGCACCTTCCTTGTGGGAGAAGGAGCCAGACGTTTGCCTTTTCAGAAAAAGTTTCTGCCGAGAACGAGCACCGTGACATGCTGAGTGTCTGGGAAAGCAGAGATCCCCAGTGCTGTTGCGGCTAAAGATAGGCTGCAGAGGGATAGTGAAGACCAGCAAGAGCTTTCAGGGCTGGCACCTTCCTTGTGGGAGAAGGAGCCAGACGTTTGCCTTTTCAGAAAAGGCTCTGCCGACAGCGAGCACCATGAGATGCTGAGTCTCTGGGAAAGCAGAGATCCCCAGTGCTGTTGTGCCTGTGGATAGGCTGCAGAGGGTAGTGAAGACCTGCAAGAGCTTTCAGGGCTGGCACCTTCCTTGTGGGAGAAGGAGCCAGACGTTTGCCTTTTCAGAAAAAGTTTCTGCCGAGAACGAGCACCGTGACATGCTGAGTGTCTGGGAAAGCAGAGATCCCCAGTGCTGTTGTGCCTGTGGATAGGCTGCAGGGGGACGGTGAAGACCAGCAAGATCTTTCACGGATGGCACCTTCCTTGTGGGAGAAGGAGCCAGACGTTTGCCTTTTCAGAAAAAGTTTCTGCCGAGAACGAGCACCGTGACATGCTGAGTCTCTGGGAAAGCAGAGATCCCCAGTGCTGTTGCGGCTAAAGATAGGCTGCAGAGGGATAGTGAAGACCTGCAAGAGCTTTCAGGGCTGGCACCTTCCTTGTGGGAGAAGGAGCCAGACGTTTGCCTTTTCAGAAAAAGTTTCTGCCGAGAACGAGCACCGTGACATGCGGAGTCTCTGGGAAAGCACAGATCCCCAGTTCTGTTGCGGCTAAAGATAGGCTGCAGAGGGATACTGAAGAAGAGCAAGATCTTTCAGGGCTGGCACCTTCCTTGTGGGAGAAGGAGCCAGACGTTTGCCTTTTCAGAAAAAGTTTCTGCCGAGAACGAGCACCGTGACATGCTGAGTCTCTGGGAAAGCAGAGATCCCCAGTGCTGTTGCGGCTAAAGATAGGCTGCAGAGGGATAGTGAAGACCAGCAAGAGCTTTCAGGGCTGGCACCTTCCTTGTGGGAGAAGGAGCCGAGGTTTGCCTTTTCAGAAAAAGTTTCTGCCGAGAACGAGCACCGTGACATGCTGAGTCTCTGGGAAAGCAGAGATCCCCAGTGCTGTTGTGCCTGTGGATAGGCTGCAGGGGGAAGGTGAAGACAAGCAAGATCTTTCAGGGCTGGCACCTTCCTTGTGGGAGAAGGAGCCAGACGTTTGCCTTTTCAGAAAAAGTTTCTGCCGAGAACGAGCACCGTGACATGCTGAGTCTCTGGGAAAGCAGAGATCCCCAGTGCTGTTGCGGCTAAAGATAGGCTGCAGAGGGATAGTGAAGACCTGCAAGAGCTTTCCGGGCTGGCACCTTCCTTGTGGGAGAAGGAGCCAGACGTTTGCCTTTTCAGAAAAAGTTTCTGCCGAGAATGAGCACCGTGACATGCTGAGTCTCTGGGAAAGCACAGATCCCCAGTGCTGTTGCGGCTAAAGATAGGCTGCAGAGGGATAGTGAAGACCTGCAAGAGCTTTCAGGGCTGGCACCTTCCTTGTGGGAGAAGGAGCCAGACGTTTGCCTTTTCAGAAAAAGTTTCTGCCGAGAACGAGCACCGTGACATGCTGAGTCTCTGGGAAAGCAGAGATCCCCAGAGCTGTTGTGCCTGTGGATAGGCTGCAGGGGGACGGTGAAGACCAGCAAGATCTTTCAGGGCTGGCACCTTCCTTGTGGGAGAAGGAGCCAGACGTTTGCCTTTTCAGAAAAGGCTCTGCCGACAGCGAGCACCATGAGATGCTGAGTCTCTGGGAAAGCAGAGATCCCCAGTGCTGTTGTGCCTGTGGATAGGCTGCAGAGGGTAGTGAAGACCTGCAAGAGCTTTCAGGGCTGGCACCTTCCTTGTGGGAGAAGGAGCCAGACGTTTGCCTTTTCAGAAAAAGTTTCTGCCGAGAACGAGCACCGTGACATGCTGAGTGTCTGGGAAAGCAGAGATCCCCAGTGCTGTTGTGCCTGTGGATAGGCTGCAGGGGGACGGTGAAGACCAGCAAGATCTTTCACGGCTGGCACCTTCCTTGTGGGAGAAGGAGCCAGACGTTTGCCTTTTCAGAAAAAGTTTCTGCCGAGAACGAGCACCGTGACATGCTGAGTCTCTGGGAAAGCAGAGATCCCCAGTGCTGTTGCGGCTAAAGATAGGCTGCAGAGGGATAGTGAAGACCTGCAAGAGCTTTCAGGGCTGGCACCTTCCTTGTGGGAGAAGGAGCCAGACGTTTGCCTTTTCAGAAAAAGTTTCTGCCGAGAACGAGCACCGTGACATGCGGAGTCTCTGGGAAAGCACAGATCCCCAGTTCTGTTGCGGCTAAAGATAGGCTGCAGAGGGATACTGAAGAAGAGCAAAATCGTTCAGGGCTGGCGCCTTCCTTGTGGGAGAAGTAGCCAGACGTTTGCCTTTTCAGAAAAAGTTTCTGCCGAGAACGAGCACCGTGACATGCTGAGTCTCTGGGAAAGCAGAGATCCCCAGTGCTGTTGCGGCTAAAGATAGGCTGCAGAGGGATAGTGAAGACCTGCAAGATCTTTCAGGGCTGGCACCTTCCTTGTGGGAGAAGGAGCCAGACGTTTGCCTTTTCAGAAAAAGTTTCTGCCGAGAACGAGCACCGTGACATGCTGAGTGTCTGGGAAAGCAGAGATCCCCAGTGCTGTTGCGGCTAAAGATAGGCTGCAGAGGGATAGTGAAGACCAGCAAGAGCTTTCAGGGCTGGCACCTTCCTTGTGGGAGAAGGAGCCAGACGTTTGCCTTTTCAGAAAAAGTTTCTGCCGAGAACGAGCACCGTGACATGCTGAGTCTCTGGGAAAGCAGAGATCCCCAGTGCTGTTGCGGCTAAAGATAGGCTGCAGAGGGATAGTGAAGACCTGCAAGAGCTTTCAGGGCTGGCACCTTCCTTGTGGGAGAAGGAGCCAGACGTTTGCCTTTTCAGAAAAAGTTTCTGCCGAGAACGAGCACCGTGACATGCTGAGTCTCTGGGAAAGCAGAGATCCCCAGAGCTGTTGTGCCTGTGGATAGGCTGCAGGGGGACGGTGAAGACCAGCAAGATCTTTCAGGGCTGGCACCTTCCTTGTGGGAGAAGGAGCCAGACGTTTGCCTTTTCAGAAAAAGTTTCTGCCGAGAACGAGCACCGTGACATGCTGAGTCTCTGGGAAAGCAGAGATCCCCAGTGCTGTTGTGCCTGTGGATAGGCTGCAGGGGCACCGTAAAGACCAGCAAGATCTTTCAGGGCTGGCACCTTCCTTGTGGGAGAAGGAGCCAGACGTTTGCCTTTTCAGAAAAAGTTTCTGCCGAGAACGAGCACCGTGACATGCTGAGTCTCTGGGAAAGCAGAGATCCCCAGTGCTGTTGCGGCTAAAGATAGGCTGCAGAGGGATAGTGAAGACCAGCAAGAGCTTACAGGGCTGGCACCTTCCTTGTGGGAGAAGGAGCCAGACGTTTGCCTTTTCAGAAAAAGTTTCTGCCGAGAACGAGCACCGTGACATGCTGAGTCTCTGGGAAAGCAGAGATCCCCAGTGCTGTTGCGGCTAAAGATAGGCTGCAGAGGAATAGTGAAGACCTGCAAGAGCTTTCAGGGCTGGCAGCTTCCTTGTGGGAGAAGGAGCCAGACGTTTGCCTTTTCAGAAAAAGTTTCTGCCGAGAACGAGCACCGTGACATGCGGAGTCTCTGGGAAAGCAGAGATCCCCAGAGCTGTTGCGGCTAAAGATAGGCTGCAGAGGGATAGTGAAGACCAGCAAGAGCTTTCAGGGCTGGCACCTTCCTTGTGGGAGAAGGAGCCAGACGTTTGCCTTTTCAGAAAAAGTTTCTGCCGAGAACGACCACCGTGACATGCTGAGTCTCTGGGAAAGCAGAGATCCCCAGTGCTGTTGCGGCTAAAGATAGGCTGCAGAGGGATAGTGAAGACCTGCAAGATCTTTCAGGGCTGGCACCTTCCTTGTGGGAGAAGGAGCCAGACGTTTTCCTTTTCAGAAAAAGTTTCTGCCGAGAACGACCACCGTGACATGCTGAGTCTCTGGGAAAGCAGAGATCCCCAGTGCTGTTGTGCCTGTGGATAGGCTGCAGGGGGACGGTGAAGACCAGCAAGATCTTTCCGGGCTGGCACCTTCCTTGTGGGAGAAGGAGCCAGACGTTTGCCTTTTCAGAAAAAGTTTCTGCCGAGAACGAGCACCGTGACATGCAGAGTCTCTGGGAAAGCACAAATCCCCAGTTCTGTTGCGGCTAAAGATAGGCTGCAGAGGGATACTGAAGAAGAGCAAGATCTTTCAGGGCTGGCACCTTCCTTGTGGGAGAAGGAGCCAGACGTTTGCCTTTTCAGAAAAAGTTTCTGCCGAGAACGAGCACCGTGACATGCTGAGTCTCTGGGAAAGCAGAGATCCCCAGTGCTGTTGCGGCTAAAGATAGGCTGCAGGGGCACCGAAAAGACCAGCAAGATCTTTCAGGGCTGGCACCTTCCTTGTGGGAGAAGGAGCCAGACGTTTGCCTTTTCAGAAAAAGTTTCTGCCGAGAACGAGCACCGTGACATGCTGAGTCTCTGGGAAAGCACAGATCCCCAGTTCTGTTGCGGCTAAAGATAGGCTGCAGAGGGATACTGAAGAATAGCAAAATCGTTCAGGGCTGGCGCCTTCCTTGTGGGAGAAGGAGCCAGACGTTTGCCTTTTCAGAAAAAGTTTCTGCCGAGAACGAGCACCGTGACATGCTGAGTCTCTGGGAAAGCAGAGATCCCCAGTGCTGTTGTGCCTGTGGATAGGCTGCAGGGGCACCGTAAAGACCAGCAAGATCTTTCACGGCTGGCACCTTCCTTGTGGGAGAAGGAGCCAGACGTTTGCCTTTTCAGAAAAAGTTTCTGCCGAGAACGAGCACCGTGACATGCTGAGTGTCTGGGAAAGCAGAGATCCCCAGTGCTGTTGCGGCTAAAGATAGGCTGCAGAGGGATAGTGAAGACCAGCAAGAGCTTTCAGGGCTGGCACCTTCCTTGTGGGAGAAGGAGCCAGACGTTTGCCTTTTCAGAAAAAGTTTCTGCCGAGAACGAGCACCGTGACATGCTGAGTCTCTGGGAAAGCAGAGATCCCCAGTGCTGTTGTGCCTGTGGATAGGCTGCAGGGGGAAGGTGAAGACCAGCAAGATCTTTCACGGCTGGCACCTTCCTTGTGGGAGAAGGAGCCAGACGTTTGCCTTTTCAGAAAAAGTTTCTGCCGAGAACGAGCACCGTGACATGCTGAGTCTCTGGGAAAGCAGAGATCCCCAGTGCTGTTGCGGCTGAAGATAGGCTGCAGAGGGATAGTGAAGACCAGCAAGAGCTTTCAGGGCTGGCACCTTCCTTGTGGGAGAAGGAGCCGAGGTTTGCCTTTTCAGAAAAAGTTTCTGCCGAGAACGAGCACCGTGACATGCTGAGTCTCTGGGAAAGCAGAGATCCCCAGTGCTGTTGTGCCTGTGGATAGGCTGCAGGGGGAAGGTGAAGACCAGAAAGATCTTTCAGGGCTGGCACCTTCCTTGTGGGAGAAGGAGCCAGACGTTTGCCTTTTCAGAAAAAGTTTCTGCCGAGAACGAGCACCGTGACATGCTGAGTCTCTGGGAAAGCAGAGATCCCCAGAGCTGTTGTGCCTGTGGATAGGCTGCAGAGGGTAGTGAAGACCTGCAAGAGCTTTCAGGGCTGGCACCTTCCTTGTGGGAGAAGGAGCCAGACGTTTGCCTTTTCAGAAAAAGTTTCTGCCGAGAACGAGCACCGTGACATGCTGAGTGTCTGGGAAAGCAGAGATCCCCAGTGCTGTTGTGCCTGTGGATAGGCTGCAGGGGGACGGTGAAGACCAGCAAGATCTTTCAGGGCTGGCACCTTCCTTGTGGGAGAAGGAGCCAGACGTTTGCCTTTTCAGAAAAAGTTTCTGCCGAGAACGAGCACCGTGACATGCTGAGTCTCTGGGAAAGCAGAGATCCCCACTGCTGTTCTGCCTGTGGATAGGCTGCAGGGGGACAGTGAAGACCAGCAAGATCTTTCAGGGCTGGCACCTTCCTTGTGGGAGAAGGAGCCAGACGTTTGCCTTTTCAGAAAAGGCTCTGCCGACAGCGAGCACCATGAGATGCTGAGTCTCTGGGAAAGCAGAGATCCCCAGTGCTGTTGTGCCTGTGGATATGCTGCAGAGGGATAGTGAAGACCTGCAAGAGCTTTCAGGGCTGGCACCTTCCTTGTGGGAGAAGGAGCCAGACGTTTGCCTTTTCAGAAAAAGTTTCTGCCGAGAACGAGCACCGTGACATGCTGAGTCTCTGGGAAAGCAGAGATCCCCAGTGCTGTTGCGGCTAAAGATAGGCTGCAGGGGGACGGTGAAGACCAGCAAGATCTTTCACGGCTGGCACCTTCCTTGTGGGAGAAGGAGCCAGACGTTTGCCTTTTCAGAAAAAGTTTCTGCCGAGAACGAGCACCGTGACATGCTGAGTCTCTGGGAAAGCAGAGATCCCCAGTGCTGTTGCGGCTAAAGATAGGCTGCAGAGGGATAGTGAAGACCTGCAAGATCTTTCAGGGCTGGCACCTTCCTTGTGGGAGAAGGAGCCATACGTTTGCCTTTTCAGAAAAAGTTTCTGCCGAGAACGAGCACCGTGACATGCTGAGTCTCTGGGAAAGCAGAGATCCCCAGTGCTGTTGTGCCTGTGGATAGGCTGCAGGGGCACCGTAAAGACCAGCAAGATCTTTCACGGCTGGCACCTTCCTTGTGGGAGAAGGAGCCAGACGTTTGCCTTTTCAGAAAAAGTTTCTGCCGAGAACGAGCACCGTGACATGCTGAGTCTCTGGGAAAGCAGAGATCCCCAGTGCTGTTGCGGCTAAAGATAGGCTGCAGAGGGATAGTGAAGACCAGCAAGAGCTTTCAGGGCTGGCACCTTCCTTGTGGGAGAAGGAGCCGAGGTTTGCCTTTTCAGAAAAAGTTTCTGCCGAGAACGAGCACCGTGACATGCTGAGTCTCTGGGAAAGCAGAGATCCCCAGTGCTGTTGTGCCTGTGGATAGGCTGCAGGGGGAAGGTGAAGACCAGAAAGATCTTTCAGGGCTGGCACCTTCCTTGTGGGAGAAGGAGCCAGACGTTTGCCTTTTCAGAAAAAGTTTCTGCCGAGAACGAGCACCGTGACATGCTGAGTCTCTGGGAAAGCAGAGATCCCCAGAGCTGTTGTGCCTGTGGATAGGCTGCAGAGGGTAGTGAAGACCTGCAAGAGCTTTCAGGGCTGGCACCTTCCTTGTGGGAGAAGGAGCCAGACGTTTGCCTTTTCAGAAAAAGTTTCTGCCGAGAACGAGCACCGTGACATGCTGAGTCTCTGGGAAAGCAGAGATCCCCAGTGCTGTTGTGCCTGTGGATAGGCTGCAGGGGGACGGTGAAGACCAGCAAGATCTTTCAGGGCTGGCACCTTCCTTGTGGGAGAAGGAGCCAGACGTTTGCCTTTTCAGAAAAAGTTTCTGCCGAGAACGAGCACCGTGACATGCTGAGTCTCTGGGAAAGCAGAGATACCCACTGCTGTTGCGGCTAAAGATAGGCTGCAGAGGGATAGTGAAGACCAGCAAGAGCTTTCAGGGCTGGCACCTTCCTTGTGGGAGAAGGAGCCGAGGTTTGCCTTTTCAGAAAAAGTTTCTGCCGAGAACGAGCACCGTGACATGCTGAGTCTCTGGGAAAGCAGAGATCCCCAGTGCTGTTGTGCCTGTGCATAGGCTGCAGGGGGACGGTGAAGACCAGCAAGATCTTTCAGGACTGGCACCTTCCTTGTGGGAGAAGGAGCCAGACGTTTGCCTTTTCAGAAAAAGTTTCTGCCGAGAATGAGCACCGTGACATGCTGAGTCTCTGGGAAAGCACAGATCCCCAGTGCTGTTGCGGCTAAAGATAGGCTGCAGAGGGATAGTGAAGACCTGCAAGAGCTTTCAGGGCTGGCACCTTCCTTGTGGGAGAAGGAGCCAGACGTTTGCCTTTTCAGAAAAAGTTTCTGCCGAGAACGAGCACCGTGACATGCTGAGTCTCTGGGAAAGCAGAGATCCCCAGAGCTGTTGTGCCTGTGGATAGGCTGCAGGGGGACGGTGAAGACCAGCAAGATCTTTCAGGGCTGGCACCTTCCTTGTGGGAGAAGGAGCCAGACGTTTGCCTTTTCAGAAAAAGGCTCTGCCGACAGCGAGCACCATGAGATGCTGAGTCTCTGGGAAAGCAGAGATCCCCAGTGCTGTTGTGCCTGTGCATAGGCTGCAGGGGGACGGTGAAGACCAGCAAGATCTTTCAGGACTGGCACCTTCCTTGTGGGAGAAGGAGCCAGACGTTTGCCTTTTCAGAAAAAGTTTCTGCCGAGAACGAGCACCGTGACATGCTGAGTCTCTGGGAAAGCAGAGATCCCCAGTGCTGTTGCGGCTAAAGATAGGCTGCAGAGGGATAGTGAAGACCTGCAAGAGCTTTCCGGGCTGGCACCTTCCTTGTGGGAGAAGGAGCCAGACGTTTGCCTTTTCAGAAAAAGTTTCTGCCGAGAACGAGCACCGAGACATGCTGAGTCTCTGGGAAAGCAGAGATCCCCAGTGCTGTTGCGGCTAAAGATAGGCTGCAAAGGGATAGTGAAGACCTGCAAGAGCTTTCAGGGCTGGCACCTTCCTTGTGGGAGAAGGAGCCAGACTTTTGCCTTTTCAGAAAAAGTTTCTGCCGAGAACGAGCACCGTGACATGCTGAGTCTCTGGGAAAGCAGAAATCCCCAGTGCTGTTGCGGCTAAAGATAGGATGCAGAGGGATAGTGAAGACCTGCAAGAGCTTTCAGGGCTGGCACCTTCCTTGTGGGAGAAGGAGCCAGACGTTTGCCTTTTCAGAAAAAGTTTCTGCCGAGAACGAGCACCGTGACATGCTGAGTCTCTGGGAAAGCAGAGATCCCCAGTGCTGTTGTGCCTGTGGATAGGCTGCAGGGGCACCGTAAAGACCAGCAAGATCTTTCAGGGCTGGCACCTTCCTTGTGGGAGAAGGAGCCAGACGTTTGCCTTTTCAGAAAAAGTTTCTGCCGAGAACGAGCACCGTGACATGCTGAGTCTCTGGGAAAGCAGAGATCCCCAGTGCTGTTGTGCCTGTGGATAGGCTGCAGAGGGATAGTGAAGACCTGCAAGAGCTTTCAGGGCTGGCACCTTCCTTGTGGGAGAAGGAGCCAGACGTTTGCCTTTTCAGAAAAAGTTTCTGCCGAGAAAGAGCACCGTGACATGCTGAGTCTCTGGGAAAGCAGAGATGCCCAGTGCTGTTGTGCCTGTGGATAGGCTGCAGGGGGACGGTGAAGACCAGCAAGAGCTTTCAGGGCTGGCACCTTCCTTGTGGGAGAAGGAGCCAGACGTTTGCCTTTTCAGAAAAAGTTTCTGCCGAGAATGAGCACCGTGACATGCTGAGTCTCTGGGAAAGCAGAGATCCCCAGTGCTGTTGCGGCTAAAGATAGGCTGCAGAGGGACAGTGAAGACCTGCAAGATCTTTCAGGGCTGGCAGCTTCCTTGTGGGAGAAGGAGCCAGACGTTTGCCTTTTCAGAAAAAGTTTCTGCCGAGAATGAGCACCGTGACATGCTGAGTCTCTGGGAAAGCAGAGATCCCCAGTGCTGTTGTGGCTAAAGATAGGCTGCAGAGGGATAGTGAAGACCTGCAAGAGCTTTCAGGGCTGGCACCTTCCTTGTGGGAGAAGGAGCCAGACGTTTGCCTTTTCAGAAAAAGTTTCTGCCGAGAACGAGCACCGTGACATGCGGAGTCTCTGGGAAAGCACAGATCCCCAGTTCTGTTGCGGCTAAAGATAGGCTGCAGAGGGATACTGAAGAAGAGCAAGATCTTTCAGGGCTGGCACCTTCCTTGTGGGAGAAGGAGCCAGATGTTTGCCTTTTCAGAAAAAGTTTCTGCCGAGAACGAGCACCGTGACATGCTGAGTCTCTGGGAAAGCAGAGATCCCCAGTGCTGTTGTGCCTGTGGATAGGCTGCAGGGGGACGGTGAAGACCAGCAAGATCTTTCAGGGCTGGCACCTTCCTTGTGGGAGAAGGAGCCAGACGTTTGCCTTTTCAGAAAAAGTTTCTGCCGAGAACGAGCACCGTGACATGCTGAGTCTCTGGGAAAGCAGAGATCCCCAGTGCTGTTGCGGCTAAAGATAGGCTGCAGAGGGATAGTGAAGACCTGCAAGATCTTTCAGGGCTGGCACCTTCCTTGTGGGAGAAGGAGCCAGACGTTTGCCTTTTCAGAAAAAGTTTCTGCCGAGAACGAGCACCGTGACATGCTGAGTCTCTGGGAACCAGCAAGAGCTTTCAGGGCTGGCACCTTCCTTGTGGGAGAAGGAGCCAGACGTTTGCCTTTTCAGAAAAAGTTTCTGCCGAGAACGAGCACCGTGACATGCTGAGTGTCTGGGAAAGCAGAGATCCCCAGTGCTGTTGCGGCTAAAGATAGGCTGCAGAGGGATAGTGAAGACCAGCAAGAGCTTTCAGGGCTGGCACCTTCCTTGTGGGAGAAGGAGCCAGACGTTTGCCTTTTCAGAAAAAGTTTCTGCCGAGAACGAGCACCGTGACATGCTGAGTCTCTGGGAAAGCAGAGATCCCCAGTGCTGTTGTGCCTGTGGATAGGCTGCAGGGGCACGGTGAAGACCAGCAAGATCTTTCAGGGCTGGCACCTTCCTTGTGGGAGAAGGAGCCAGACGTTTGCCTTTTCAGAAAAAGTTTCTGCCGAGAACGAGCACCGTGACATGCTGAGTGTCTGGGAAAGCAGAGATCCCCAGTGCTGTTGCGGCTAAAGATAGGCTGCAGAGGGATAGTGAAGACCAGCAAGAGCTTTCAGGGCTGGCACCTTCCTTGTGGGAGAAGGAGCCAGACGTTTGCCTTTTCAGAAAAAGTTTCTGCCGAGAACGAGCACCGTGACATGCTGAGTCTCTGGGAAAGCAGAGATCCCCAGTGCTGTTGCGGCTAAAGATAGGCTGCAGAGGGATAGTGAAGACCTGCAAGAGCTTTCAGGGCTGGCACCTTCCTTGTGGGAGAAGGAGCCAGACGTTTGCCTTTTCAGAAAAAGTTTCTGCCGAGAACGAGCACCGTGACATGCTGAGTCTCTGGGAAAGCAGAGATCCCCAGTGCTGTTGTGCCTGTGGATAGGCTGCAGGGGCACCGTAAAGACCAGCAAGATCTTTCAGGGCTGGCACCTTCCTTGTGGGAGAAGGAGCCAGACGTTTGCCTTTTCAGAAAAAGTTTCTGCCGAGAACGAGCACCGTGACATGCTGAGTCTCTGGGAAAGCAGAGATCCCCAGTGCTGTTGCGGCTAAAGATAGGCTGCAGAGGGATAGTGAAGACCAGCAAGATCTTTAAGGGCTGGCACCTTCCTTGTGGGAGAAGGAGCCAGACGTTTGCCTTTTCAGAAAAAGTTTCTGCCGAGAACGAGCACCGTGACATGCTGAGTGTCTGGGAAAGCAGAGATGCCCAGTGCTGTTGTGCCTGTGGATAGGCTGCAGGGGGACGGTGAAGACCAGCAAGAGCTTTCAGGGCTGGCACCTTCCTTGTGGGAGAAGGAGCCAGACGTTTGCCTTTTCAGAAAAAGTTTCTGCCGAGAATGAGCACCGTGACATGCTGAGTCTCTGGGAAAGCAGAGATCCCCAGTGCTGTTGCGGCTAAAGATAGGCTGCAGAGGGATAGTGAAGACCTGCAAGAGCTTTCAGGGCTGGCACCTTCCTTGTGGGAGAAGGAGCCAGACGTTTGCCTTTTCAGAAAAAGTTTCTGCCGAGAACGAGCACCGTGACATGCTGAGTCTCTGGGAAAGCAGAGATCCCCAGAGCTGTTGTGCCTGTGGATAGGCTGCAGGGGGACGGTGAAGACCAGCAAGATCTTTCAGGGCTGGCACCTTCCTTGTGGGAGAAGGAGCCAGACGTTTGCCTTTTCAGAAAAAGTTTCTGCCGAGAACGAGCACCGTGACATGCTGAGTCTCTGGGAAAGCAGAGATCCCCAGTGCTGTTCTGCCTGTGGATAGGCTGCAGGGGGACGGTGAAGACCAGCAAGATCTTTCAGGGCTGGCACCTTCCTTGTGGGAGAAGGAGCCAGACGTTTGCCTTTTCAGAAAAAGTTTCTGCCGAGAACGAGCACCATGACATGCTGAGTGTCTGGGAAAGCAGAGATCCCCAGTGCTGTTGCGGCTAAAGATAGGCTGCAGAGGGATAGTGAAGACCTGCAAGAGCTTTCAGGGCTGGCAGCTTCCTTGTGGGAGAAGGAGCCAGACGTTTGCCTTTTCAGAAAAAGTTTCTGCCGAGAACGAGCACCGTGACATGCGGAGTCTCTGGGAAAGCACAGATCCCCAGTTCTGTTGTGGCTAAAGATAGGCTGCAGAGGGATACTGAAGAAGAGCAAGATCTTTCAGGGCTGGCACCTTCCTTGTGGGAGAAGGAGCCAGATGTTTGCCTTTTCAGAAAAAGTTTCTGCCGATTACGAGCACCGTGACATGCTGAGTCTCTGGGAAAGCAGAGATCCCCAGTGCTGTTGTGCCTGTGGATAGGCTGCAGGGGCACCGTAAAGACCAGCAAGATCTTTCAGGGCTGGCACCTTCCTTGTGGGAGAAGGAGCCAGACGTTTGCCTTTTCAGAAAAAGTTTCTGCCGAGAACGAGCACCGTGACATGCTGAGTGTCTGGGAAAGCAGAGATCCCCAGTGCTGTTGCGGCTAAAGATAGGCTGCAGAGGGATAGTGAAGACCTGCAAGAGCTTTCAGGGCTGGCAGCTTCCTTGTGGGAGAAGGAGCCAGACGTTTGCCTTTTCAGAAAAAGTTTCTGCCGAGAACGAGCACCGTGACATGCTGAGTCTCTGGGAAAGCAGAGATCCCCAGTGCTGTTGTGCCTGTGGATAGGCTGCAGGGGGACGGTGAAGACCAGCAAGATCTTTCAGGGCTGGCACCTTCCTTGTGGGAGAAGGAGCCAGACGTTTGCCTTTTCAGAAAAAGTTTCTGCCGAGAATGAGCACCGTGACATGCTGAGTCTCTGGGAAAGCAGAGATCCCCAGAGCTGTTGTGCCTGTGGATAGGCTGCAGGGGGACGGTGAAGACCAGCAAGATCTTTCAGGGCTGGCACCTTCCTTGTGGGAGAAGGAGCCAGACGTTTGCCTTTTCAGAAAAAGTTTCTGCCGAGAACGAGCACCGTGACATGCTGAGTCTCTGGGAAAGCAGAGATCCCCAGTGCTGTTCTGCCTGTGGATAGGCTGCAGGGGGACGGTGAAGACCAGCAAGATCTTTCAGGTCTGGCACCTTCCTTGTGGGAGAAGGAGCCAGACGTTTGCCTTTTCAGAAAAAGTTTCTGCCGAGAACGAGCACCGTGACATGCTGAGTCTCTGGGAAAGCAGAGATCCCCAGTGCTGTTGCGGCTAAAGATCGGCTGCAGAGGGATAGTGAAGACCTGCAAGATCTTTCAGGGCTGGCGCCTTCCTTGTGGGAGAAGGAGCCAGACGTTTGCCTTTTCAGAAAAAGTTTCTGCCGAGAACGAGCACCGTGACATGCTGAGTCTCTGGGAAAGCAGAGATCCCCAGTGCTGTTGCGGCTAAAGATAGGCTGCAGAGGGATAGTGAAGACCAGCAAGATCTTTCAGGGCTGGCACCTTCCTTGTGGGAGAAGGAGCCAGACGTTTGCCTTTTCAGAAAAGGCTCTGCCGACAGCGAGCACCATGAGATGCTGAGTCTCTGGGAAAGCAGAGATCCCCAGTGCTGTTGTGCCTGTGGATAGGCTGCAGAGGGATAGTGAAGACCTGCAAGAGCTTTCAGGGCTGGCAGCTTCCTTGTGGGAGAAGGAGCCAGACGTTTGCCTTTTCAGAAAAAGTTTCTGCCGAGAACGAGCACCGTGACATGCTGAGTGTCTGGGAAAGCAGAGATCCCCAGTGCTGTTGTGCCTGTGGATAGGCTGCAGGGGGACGGTGAAGACCAGCAAGATCTTTCAGGGCTGGCACCTTCCTTGTGGGAGAAGGAGCCAGACGTTTGACTTTTCAGAAAAAGTTTCTGCCGAGAACGAGCACCGTGACATGCGGAGTCTCTGGGAAAGCACAGATCCCCAGTTCTGTTGCGGCTAAAGATAGGCTGCAGAGGGATAGTGAAGACCAGCAAGATCTTTCAGGGCTGGCACCTTCCTTGTGGGAGAAGGAGCCAGACGTTTGCCTTTTCAGAAAAAGTTTCTGCCGAGAACGAGCACCGTGACATGCTGAGTCTCTGGGAAAGCAGAGATCCCCAGTGCTGTTGTGCCTGTGGATAGGCTGCAGGGGGACGGTGAAGACCAGCAAGATCTTTCAGGGCTGGCACCTTCCTTGTGGGAGAAGGAGCCAGACGTTTACCTTTTCAGAAAAAGTTTCTGCCGAGAATGAGCACCGTGACATGCTGAGTCTCTGGGAAAGCAGAGATCCCCAGTGCTGTAGCGGCTAAAGATAGGCTGCAGAGGGATAGTGAAGACCAGCAAGAGCTTTCAGGGCTGGCACCTTCCTTGTGGGAGAAGGAGCCAGACGTTTGCCTTTTCAGAAAAAGTTTCTGCCGAGAACGAGCACCGTGACATGCTGAGTCTCTGGGAAAGCAGAGATCCCCACTGCTGTTGTGCCTGTGGATAGGCTGCAGGGGGACGGTGAAGACCAGCAAGATCTTTCAGGGCTGGCACCTTCCTTGTGGGAGAAGGAGCCAGACGTTTGCCTTTTCAGAAAAAGTTTCTGCCGAGAACGAGCACCGTGACATGCTGAGTCTCTGGAAAAGCAGAGATCCCCAGTGCTGTTGCGGCTAAAGATAGGCTGCAGAGGGATAGTGAAGACCAGCAAGATCTTTCAGGGCTGGCACCTTCCTTTTGGGAGAAGGAGCCAGACGTTTGCCTTTTCAGAAAAAGTTTCTGCCGAGAACGAGCACCGTGACATGCTGAGTCTCTGGGAAAGCAGAGATCCCCAGTGCTGTTGTGCCTGTGGATAGGCTGCAGGGGGACGGTGAAGACCAGCAAGATCTTTCAGGGCTGGCACCTTCCTTGTGGGAGAAGGAGCCAGACGTTTGCCTTTTCAGAAAAAGTTTCTGCCGAGAACGAGCACCGTGACATGCTGAGTCTCTGGGAAAGCAGAGATCCCCAGTGCTGTTGCGGCTAAAGATAGGCTGCAGAGGGATAGTGAAGACCAGCAAGAGCTTTCAGGGCTGGCACCTTCCTTGTGGGAGAAGGAGTCAGACGTTTGCCTTTTCAGAAAAAGTTTCTGCCGAGAACGAGCACCGTGACATGCTGAGTCTCTGGGAAAGCAGAGATACCCAGTGCTGTTGTGCCTGTGGATAGGCTGCAGGGGGTCGGTGAACACCAGCAAGATCTTTCAGGGCTGGCACCTTCCTTGTGGGAGAAGGAGCCAGACGGTTGCCTTTTCAGAAAAAGTTTCTGCCGAGAACGAGCACCGTGACATGCTGAGTCTCTGGGAAAGCAGAGATCCCCAGTGCTGTTGTGCCTGTGGATAGGCTGCAGGGGGACGGTGAACACCAGCAAGATCTTTCAGGGCTGGCACCTTCCTTGTGGGAGAAGGAGCCAGACGTTTGCCTTTTCAGAAAAAGTTTCTGCCGAGAACGAGCACCGTGACATGCTGAGTCTCTGGGAAAGCAGAGATCCCCAGTGCTGTTGCGGCTAAAGATAGGATGCAGAGGGATAGTGAAGACCAGCAAGATCTTTCAGGGCTGGCACCTTCCTTGTGGGAGAAGGAGCCAGACGTTTGCCTTTTCAGAAAAAGGCTCTGCCGAGAACGAGCACCGTGACATGCTGAGTCTCTGGGAAAGCAGAGATCCCCACTGCTGATGTGCCTGTGGATAGGCTGCAGGGGGATGGTGAAGACCAGCAAGATCTTTCAGGGCTGGTACTTTCCTTGTGGGAGAAGGAGCCAGACTTTTGCCTTTTCAGAAAGTTTCTGCCGAGAACGAGCACCGTGACATGCTGAGTCTCTGGGAAAGCAGAAATCCCCAGTGCTGTTGCGGCTAAAGATAGGCTGCAGAGGGATAGTGAAGACCTGCAAGAGCTTTCAGGGCTGGCAGCTTCCTTGTGGGAGAAGGAGCCAGACGTTTGCCTTTTCAGAAAAAGTTTCTGCCGAGAACGAGCACCGTGACATGCTGAGTCTCTGGGAAAGCAGAGATCCCCAGTGCTGTTGTGCCTGTGGATAGGCTGCAGAGGGATAGTGAAGACCAGCAAGATCTTTCAGGGCTGGCACCTTCCTTGTGGGAGAAGGAGCCAGACGTTTGCCTTTTCAGAAAAAGTTTCTGCCGAGAACGAGCACCGTGACATGCTGAGTCTCTGCGAAAAAAGAGATCCCCAGTGCTGTTGCGGCTAAAGATAGGCTGCAGAGGGATAGTGAAGACCAGCAAGAGGTTTCAGGGCTGGCACTTTCCTTGTGGGAGAAGGAGCCAGACGTTTGCCTTTTCAGAAAAAGGGTCTGCCGAGAGCGAGCACCGTGACATGCTGAGTCTCCTGGAAAGCAGAGATCCCCAGTGCTGTTGTGCCTGTGGATAGGCTGCAGGGGGACGGTGAAGACCAGCAAGATCTTTCAGGGCTGGCACCTTCCTTGTGGGAGAAGGAGCCAGACGTTTGCCTTTTCAGAAAAAGTTTCTGCCGAGAACGAGCACCGTGACATGCTGAGTCTCTGGGAAAGCAGAGATCCCCAGTGCTGTTGTGTCTGAGGATAGGCTGCAGGGGGACGGTGAAGACCAGCAAGATCTTTCAGGGCTGGCACCTTCCTTGTGGGAGAAGGAGCCAGACGTTTGCCTTTTCAGAAAAAGTTTCTGCCGAGAACGAGCACCGTGACATGCTGAGTCTCTGGGAAAGCAGAGATCCCCAGTGCTGTTGTGTCTGAGGATAGGCTGCAGGGGGACGGTGAAGACCAGCAAGATCTTTCAGGGCTGGCACCTTCCTTGTGGGAGAAGGAGCCAGACGTTTGCCTTTTCAGAAAAAGTTTCTGCCGAGAACGAGCACCGTGACATGCTGAGTCTCTGGGAAAGCAGAGATCCCCAGTGCTGTTGCGGCTAAAGATAGGCTGCAGGGGGATAGTGAAGACCAGCAAGAGCTTTCAGGGCTGGCAGCTTCCTTGTGGGAGAAGGAGCCAGACGTTTGCCTTTTCAGAAAAAGTTTCTGCCGAGAACGAGCACCGTGACATGCTGAGTCTCTGGGAAAGCAGAGATCCCCAGTGCTGTTGCGGCTAAAGATAGGCTGCAGAGGGATAGTGAAGACCAGCAAGAGCTTTCAGGGCTGGCAGCTTCCTTGTGGGAGAAGGAGCCAGACGTTTGCCTTTTCAGAAAAAGTTTCTGCCGAGAACGAGCACCGTGACATGCTGAGTCTCTGGGAAAGCAGAGATCCCCAGTGCTGTTGTGCCTGTGGATAGGCTGCAGAGGGATAGTGAAGACCAGCAAGATCTTTCAGGGCTGGCACCTTCCTTGTGGGAGAAGGAGCCAGACGTTTGCCTTTTCAGAAAAAGTTTCTGCCGAGAACGAGCACCGTGACATGCTGAGTCTCTGCGAAATAAGAGATCCCCAGTGCTGTTGCGGCTAAAGATAGGCTGCAGAGGGATAGTGAAGACCAGCAAGAGGTTTCAGGGCTGGCACTTTCCTTGTGGGAGAAGGAGCCAGACGTTTGCCTTTTCAGAAAAAGGGTCTGCCGAGAGCGAGCACCGTGACATGCTGAGTCTCCTGGAAAGCAGAGATCCCCAGTGCTGTTGTGCCTGTGGATAGGCTGCAGGGGGACGGTGAAGACCAGCAAGATCTTTCAGGGCTGGCACCTTCCTTGTGGGAGAAGGAGCCAGACGTTTGCCTTTTCAGAAAAAGTTTCTGCCGAGAACGAGCACCGTGACATGCTGAGTCTCTGGGAAAGCAGAGATCCCCAGTGCTGTTGTGTCTGAGGATAGGCTGCAGGGGGACGGTGAAGACCAGCAAGATCTTTCAGGGCTGGCACCTTCCTTGTGGGAGAAGGAGCCAGACGTTTGCCTTTTCAGAAAAAGTTTCTGCCGAGAACGAGCACCGTGACATGCTGAGTCTCTGGGAAAGCAGAGATCCCCAGTGCTGTTGTGTCTGAGGATAGGCTGCAGGGGGACGGTGAAGACCAGCAAGATCTTTCAGGGCTGGCACCTTCCTTGTGGGAGAAGGAGCCAGACGTTTGCCTTTTCAGAAAAAGTTTCTGCCGAGAACGAGCACCGTGACATGCTGAGTCTCTGGGAAAGCAGAGATCCCCAGTGCTGTTGCGGCTAAAGATAGGCTGCAGGGGGATAGTGAAGACCAGCAAGAGCTTTCAGGGCTGGCAGCTTCCTTGTGGGAGAAGGAGCCAGACGTTTGCCTTTTCAGAAAAAGTTTCTGCCGAGAACGAGCACCGTGACATGCTGAGTCTCTGGGAAAGCAGAGATCCCCAGTGCTGTTGCGGCTAAAGATAGGCTGCAGAGGGATAGTGAAGACCAGCAAGAGCTTTCAGGGCTGGCAGCTTCCTTGTGGGAGAAGGAGCCAGACGTTTGCCTTTTCAGAAAAAGTTTCTGCCGAGAACGAGCACCGTGACATGCTGAGTCTCTGGGAAAGCAGAGATCCCCAGTGCTGTTGTGTCTGAGGATAGGCTGCAGGGGGACGGTGAAGACCAGCAAGATCTTTCAGGGCTGGCACCTTCCTTGTGGGAGAAGGAGCCAGACGTTTGCCTTTTCAGAAAAAGTTTCTGCCGAGAACGAGCACCGTGACATGCTGAGTCTCTGGGAAAGCAGAGATCCCCAGTGCTGTTGCGGCTAAAGATAGGCTGCAGAGGGATAGTGAAGACCAGCAAGAGCTTTCAGGGCTGGCAGCTTCCTTGTGGGAGAAGGAGCCAGACGTTTGCCTTTTCAGAAAAAGTTTCTGCCGAGAACGAGCACCGTGACATGCTGAGTCTCTGGGAAAGCAGAGATCCCCAGTGCTGTTGCGGCTAAAGATAGGCTGCAGAGGGATAGTGAAGACCAGCAAGAGCTTTCAGGGCTGGCACCTTCCTTGTGGGAGAAGGAGCCAGACGTTTGCCTTTTCAGAAAAAGTTTCTGCCGAGAACGAGCACCGTGACATGCTGAGTCTCTGGGAAAGCAGAGATCCCCAGTGCTGTTGTGTCTGAGGATAGGCTGCAGGGGGACGGTGAAGACCAGCAAGATCTTTCAGGGCTGGCACCTTCCTTGTGGGAGAAGGAGCCAGACGTTTGCCTTTTCAGAAAAAGTTTCTGCCGAGAACGAGCACCGTGACATGCTGAGTCTCTGGGAAAGCAGAGATCCCCAGTGCTGTTGCGGCTAAAGATAGGCTGCAGAGGGATAGTGAAGACCAGCAAGATCTTTCAGGGCTGGCAGCTTCCTTGTGGGAGAAGGAGCCAGACGTTTGCCTTTTCAGAAAAAGTTTCTGCCGAGAACGAGCACCGTGACATGCTGAGTCTCTGGGAAAGCAGAGATCCCCAGTGCTGTTGCGGCTAAAGATAGGCTGCAGAGGGATAGTGAAGACCAGCAAGATCTTTCAGGGCTGGCACCTTCCTTGTGGGAGAAGGAGCCAGACGTTTGCCTTTTCAGAAAATGTTTCTGCCGAGAACGAGCACCGTGACATGCTGAGTCTCTGGGAAAGCAGAGATCCCCAGTGCTGTTGCGGCTAAAGATAGGATGCAGAGGGATAGTGAAGACCAGCAAGAGCTTTCAGGGCTGGCACCTTCCTTGTGGGAGAAGGAGCCAGACGTTTGCCTTTTCAGAAAAAGTTTCTGCCGAGAACGAGCACCGTGACATGCTGAGTCTCTGGGAAAGCAGAGATCCCCACTGCTGATGTGCCTGTGGATAGGCTGCAGGGGGATGCTGAAGACCAGCAAGATCTTTCAGGGCTGGCAGCTTCCTTGTGGGAGAAGGAGCCAGACGTTTGCCTTTTCAGAAAAACTTTCTGCCGAGAACGAGCACCGTGACATGCTGAGTCTCTGGGAAAGCAGAGATCCCCAGTGCCGTTGCGGCTAAAGATAGGCTGCAGAGGGGTAGTGAAGACCAGCAAGAGCTTTCAGGGCTGGCACCTTCCTTGTGGGAGAAGGAGCCAGACGTTTGCCTTTTCAGAAAAAGGCTCTGCCGAGAGCGAGCATCATGGATGCTGAGTCTCTGGGAAAGCAGAGATCCCCAGTTCTGTTGCGGCTATAGATAGGCTGCAGGGGGACGGTGAAGACCATCAAGATCTTTCAGGGCTGGCACCTTCCTTGTGGGAGAAGGAGCCAGACGTTTGCCTTTTCAGAAAAAGTTTCTGCCGAGAACGAGCACCGTGACATGCTGAGTCTCTGCGAAAAAAGAGATCCCCAGTGCTGTTGCGGCTAAAGATAGGCTGCAGAGGGATAGTGAAGACCAGCAAGAGCTTTCAGGGCTGGCAGCTTCCTTGTGGGAGAAGGAGCCAGACGTTTGCCTTTTCAGAAAAAGGCTCTGCCGAGAGCGAGCACCGTGACATGCTGAGTCTCCTGGAAAGCAGAGATACCCAGTGCTGTTGTGCCTGTGGATAGGCTGCAGGGGGACGGTGAAGACCAGCAAGATCTTTCAGGGCTGGCACCTTCCTTGTGGGAGAAGGAGCCAGACGTTTGCCTTTTCAGAAAAAGTTTCTGCCGAGAACGAGCACCGTGACATGCTGAGTCTCTGGGAAAGCAGAGATCCCCAGTGCTGTTGTGCCTGAGGATAGGCTGCAGGGGGACGGTGAAGACCATCAAGATCTTTCAGGGCTGGCACCTTCCTTGTGGGAGAAGGAGCCAGACGTTTGCCTTTTCAGAAAAAGTTTCTGCCGAGAACGAGCACCGTGACATGCTGAGTCGCTGGGAAAGCAGAGATCCCCAGTGCTGTTGCGGCTAAAGATAGGCTGCAGAGGGATAGTGAAGACCAGCAAGAGCTTTCAGGGCTGGCAGCTTCCTTGTGGGAGAAGGAGCCAGACGTTTGCCTTTTCAGAAAAAGTTTCTGCCGAGAACGAGCACCGTGACATGCTGAGTCTCTGGGAAAGCAGAGATCCCCAGTGCTGTTGCGGCTAAAGATAGGCTGCAGAGGGATAGTGAAGACCTGCAAGAGCTTTCAGGGCTGGCACCTTCCTTGTGGGAGAAGGAGCCAGACGTTTGCCTTTTCAGAAAAAGTTTCTGCCGAGAACGAGCACCGTGACATGCTGAGTCTCTGGGAAAGCAGAGATCCCCAGTGCTGTTGCGGCTAAAGATAGGCTGCAGAGGGATAGTGAAGACCAGCAAGAGCTTTCAGGGCTGGCACCTTCCTTGTGGGAGAAGGAGCCAGACGTTTGCCTTTTCAGAAAAAGTTTCTGCCGAGAACGAGCACCGTGACATGCTGAGTCGCTGGGAAAGCAGAGATCCCCAGTGCTGTTGTGCCTGTGGATAGGCTGCAGGGGGACGGTGAAGACCAGCAAGATCTTTCAGGGCTGGCACCTTCCTTGTGGGAGAAGGAGCCAGACGTTTGCCTTTTCAGAAAAAGTTTCTGCCGAGAACGAGCACCGTGACATGCTGAGTCTCTGGGAAAGCAGAGATCCCCAGTGCTGTTGTGCCTGTGGATAGGCTGCAGGGGGACGGTGAAGACCAGCAAGATCTTTCAGGGCTGGCACCTTCCTTGTGGGAGAAGGAGCCAGACGTTTGCCTTTTCAGAAAAAGTTTCTGCCGAGAACGAGCACCGTGACATGCTGAGTCTCTGGGAAAGCAGAGATCCCCAGTGCTGTTGCGGCTAAAGATAGGCTGCAGAGGGATAGTGAAGACCAGCAAGAGCTTTCAGGGCTGGCAGCTTCCTTGTGGGAGAAGGAGCCAGACGTTTGCCTTTTCAGAAAAAGTTTCTGCCGAGAACGAGCACCGTGACATGCTGAGTCTCTGGGAAAGCAGAGATCCCCAGTGCTGTTGTGTCTGAGGATAGGCTGCAGGGGGACGGTGAAGACCAGCAAGATCTTTCAGGGCTGGCACCTTCCTTGTGGGAGAAGGAGCCAGACGTTTGCCTTTTCAGAAAAAGTTTCTGCCGAGAACGAGCACCGTGACATGCTGAGTCTCTGGGAAAGCAGAGATCCCCAGTGCTGTTGCGGCTAATGATAGGCTGCAGGGGGACGGTGAAGACCAGCAAGATCTTTCAGGGCTGGCACCTTCCTTGTGGGAGAAGGAGCCAGACGTTTGCCTTTTCAGAAAAAGTTTCTGCCGAGAACGAGCACCGTGACATGCTGAGTCTCTGGGAAAGCAGAGATCCCCAGTGCTGTTGTGTCTGAGGATAGGCTGCAGGGGGACGGTGAAGACCAGCAAGATCTTTCAGGGCTGGCACCTTCCTTGTGGCAGAAGGAGCCAGACGTTTGCCTTTTCAGAAAAAGTTTCTGCCGAGAACGAGCACCGTGACATGCTGAGTCTCTGGGAAAGCAGAGATCCCCAGTGCTGTTGCGGCTAAAGATAGGCTGCAGAGGGATAGTGAAGACCAGCAAGAGCTTTCAGGGCTGGCAGCTTCCTTGTGGGAGAAGGAGCCAGACGTTTGCCTTTTCAGAAAAAGTTTCTGCCGAGAACGAGCACCGTGACATGCTGAGTCTCTGGGAAAGCAGAGATCCCCAGTGCTGTTGCGGCTAAAGATAGGCTGCAGAGGGATAGTGAAGACCAGCAAGATCTTTCAGGGCTGGCACCTTCCTTGTGGGAGAAGGAGCCAGACGTTTGCCTTTTCAGAAAAAGTTTCTGCCGAGAACGAGCACCGTGACATGCTGAGTCTCTGGGAAAGCAGAGATCCCCAGTGCTGTTGCGGCTAAAGATAGGATGCAGAGGGATAGTGAAGACCAGCAACAGCTTTCAGGGCTGGCACCTTCCTTGTGGGAGAAGGAGCCAGACGTTTGCCTTTTCAGAAAAAGTTTCTGCCGAGAACGAGCACCGTGACATGCTGAGTCTCTGGGAAAGCAGAGATCCCCACTGCTGATGTGCCTGTGGATAGGCTGCAGGGGGATGGTGAAGACCAGCAAGATCTTTCAGGGCTGGTACTTTCCTTGTGGGAGAAGGAGCCAGACTTTTGCCTTTTCAGAAAGTTTCTGCCGAGAACGAGCACCGTGACATGCTGAGTCTCTGGGAAAGCAGAAATCCCCAGTGCTGTTGCGGCTAAAGATAGGCTGCAGAGGGATAGTGAAGACCTGCAAGAGCTTTCAGGGCTGGCACCTTCCTTGTGGGAGAAGGAGACAGACTTTTGCCTTTTCAGAAAAAGTTTCTGCCGAGAACGAGCACCGTGACATGCTGAGTCACTGGGAAAGCAGAGATCCCCAGTGCTGTTGTGCCTGTGGATAGGCTGCAGAGGGATAGTGAAGACCAGCAAGATCTTTCAGGGCTGGCACCTTCCTTGTGGGAGAAGGAGCCAGACGTTTGCCTTTTCAGAAAAAGTTTCTGCCGAGAACGAGCACCGTGACATGCTGAGTCTCTGGGAAAGCAGAGATCCCCAGTGCTGTTGCGGCTAAAGGTAGGCTGCAGAGGGATAGTGAAGACCAGCAAGAGCTTTCAGGGCTGGCACCTTCCTTGTGGGAGAAGGAGCCAGACGTTTGCCTTTTCAGAAAAAGGCTCTGCCGAGAGCGAGCATCATGAGATGCTGAGTCTCTGGGAAAGCAGAGATCCCCAGTGCTGTTGTGCCTGTGGATAGGCTGCAGGGGGACGGTGAAGACCAGCAAGATCTTTCAGGGCTGGCACCTTCCTTGTGGGAGAAGGAGCCAGACGTTTGCCTTTTCAGAAAAAGTTTCTGCCGAGAACGAGCACCGTGACATGCTGAGTCTCTGGGAAAGCAGAGATCCCCAGTGCTGTTGTGTCTGAGGATAGGCTGCAGGGGGACGGTGAAGACCAGCAAGATCTTTCAGGGCTGGCACCTTCCTTGTGGGAGAAGGAGCCAGACGTTTGCCTTTTCAGAAAAAGTTTCTGCCGAGAACGAGCACCGTGACATGCTGAGTCTCTGGGAAAGCAGAGATCCCCAGTGCTGTTGCGGCTAAAGATAGGCTGCAGGGGGACGGTGAAGACCAGCAAGATCTTTCAGGGCTGGCACCTTCCTTGTGGGAGAAGGAGCCAGACGTTTGCCTTTTCAGAAAAAGTTTCTGCCGAGAACGAGCACCGTGACATGCTGAGTCTCTGGGAAAGCAGAGATCCCCAGTGCTGTTGTGTCTGAGGATAGGCTGCAGGGGGACGGTGAAGACCAGCAAGATCTTTCAGGGCTGGCACCTTCCTTGTGGGAGAAGGAGCCAGACGTTTGCCTTTTCAGAAAAAGTTTCTGCCGAGAACGAGCACCGTGACATGCTGAGTCTCTGGGAAAGCAGAGATCCCCAGTGCTGTTGCGGCTAAAGATAAGCTGCAGGGGGACGGTGAAGACCAGCAAGATCTTTCAGGGCTGGCACCTTCCTTGTGGGAGAAGGAGCCAGACGTTTGCCTTTTCAGAAAAAGTTTCTGCCGAGAACGAGCACCGTGACATGCTGAGTCTCTGGGAAAGCAGAGATCCCCAGTGCTGTTGCGGCTAAAGATAGGCTGCAGAGGGATAGTGAAGACCAGCAAGAGCTTTCAGGGCTGGCACCTTCCTTGTGGGAGAAGGAGCCAGACGTTTGCCTTTTCAGAAAAAGTTTCTGCCGAGAACGAGCACCGTGACATGCTGAGTCTCTGGGAAAGCAGAGATCCCCAGTGCTGTTGCGGCTAAAGATAGGATGCAGAGGGATAGTGAAGACCAGCAAGAGCTTTCAGGGCTGGCAGCTTCCTTGTGGGAGAAGGAGCCAGACGTTTGCCTTTTCAGAAAAAGTTTCTGCCGAGAACGAGCACCGTGACATGCTGAGTCTCTGGGAAAGCAGAGATCCCCAGTGCTGTTGCGGCTAAAGATAGGCTGCAGAGGGATAGTGAAGACCAGCAAGAGCTTTCAGGGCTGGCACCTTCCTTGTGGGAGAAGGAGCCAGACGTTTGCCTTTTCAGAAAAAGTTTCTGCCGAGAACGAGCACCGTGACATGCTGAGTCTCTGGGAAAGCAGAGATCCCCAGTGCTGTTGCGGCTAAAGATAGGCTGCAGAGGGATAGTGAAGACCAGCAAGAGCTTTCAGGGCTGGCACCTTCCTTGTGGGAGAAGGAGCCAGACGTTTGCCTTTTCAGAAAAATTTTCTGCCGAGAACGAGCACCGTGACATGCTGAGTCTCTGGGAAAGCAGAGATCCCCACTGCTGATGTGCCTGTGGATAGGCTGCAGGGGGATGGTGAAGACCAGCAAGATCTTTCAGGGCTGGCAGCTTCCTTGTGGGAGAAGGAGCCAGACGTTTGCCTTTTCAGAAAAACTTTCTGCCGAGAACGAGCACCGTGACATGCTGAGTCTCTGGGAAAGCAGAGATCCCCAGTGCCGTTGCGGCTAAAGATAGGCTGCAGAGGGATAGTGAAGACCAGCAAGAGCTTTCAGGGCTGGCACCTTCCTTGTGGGAGAAGGAGCCAGACGTTTGCCTTTTCAGAAAAAGTTTCTGCCGAGAACGAGCACCGTGACATGCTGAGTCTCTGGGAAAGCAGAGATCCCCAGTTCTGTTGCGGCTAAAGATAAGCTGCAGGGGGACGGTGAAGACCAGCAAGATCTTTCAGGGCTGGCACCTTCCTTGTGGGAGAAGGAGCCAGACGTTTGCCTTTTCAGAAAAAGTTTCTGCCGAGAACGAGCACCGTGACATGCTGAGTCTCTGGGAAAGCAGAGATCCCCAGTGCTGTTGCGGCTAAAGATAGGCTGCAGTGGGATAGTGAAGACCAGCAAGAGCTTTCAGGGCTGGCAGCTTCCTTGTGGGAGAAGGAGCCAGACGTTTGCCTTTTCAGAAAAAGTTTCTGCCAAGAACGAGCACCGTGACATGCTGAGTCTCTGGGAAAGCAGAGATCCCCAGTGCTGTTGCGGCTAAAGATAGGATGCAGAGGGATAGTGAAGACCAGCAAGAGCTTTCAGGGCTGGCACCTTCCTTGTGGGAGAAGGAGCCAGACGTTTTCCTTTTCAGAAAAATTTTCTGCCGAGAACGAGCACCGTGACATGCTGAGTCTCTGGGAAAGCAGAGATCCCCACTGCTGATGTGCCTGTGGATAGGCTGCAGGGGGATGGTGAAGACCAGCAAGATCTTTCAGGGCTGGCAGCTTCCTTGTGGGAGAAGGAGCCAGACGTTTGCCTTTTCAGAAAAACTTTCTGCCGAGAACGAGCACCGTGACATGCTGAGTCTCTGGGAAAGCAGAGATCCCCAGTGCCGTTGCGGCTAAAGATAGGCTGCAGAGGGATAGTGAAGACCAGCAAGAGCTTTCAGGGCTGGCACCTTCCTTGTGGGAGAAGGAGCCAGACGTTTGCCTTTTCAGAAAAAGTTTCTGCCGAGAACGAGCACCGTGACATGCTGAGTCTCTGGGAAAGCAGAGATCCCCAGTTCTGTTGCGGCTATAGATAGGCTGCAGGGGGACGGTGAAGACCACCAAGATCTTTCAGGGCTGGCACCTTCCTTGTGGGAGAAGGAGCCAGACGTTTGCCTTTTCAGAAAAAGTTTCTGCCGAGAACGAGCACCGTGACATGCTGAGTCTCTGCGAAAAAAGAGATCCCCAGTGCTGTTGCGGCTAAAGATAGGCTGCAGAGGGATAGTGAAGACCAGCAAGAGCTTTCAGGGCTGGCACTTTCCTTGTGGGAGAAGGAGCCAGACGTTTGCCTTTTCAGAAAAAGGCTCTGCCGAGAGCGAGCACCGTGACATGCTGAGTCTCCTGGAAAGCAGAGATACCCAGTGCTGTTGTGCCTGTGGATAGGCTGCAGGGGGACGGTGAAGACCAGCAAGATCTTTCAGGGCTGGCACCTTCCTTGTGGGAGAAGGAGCCAGACGTTTGCCTTTTCAGAAAAAGTTTCTGCCGAGAACGAGCACCGTGACATGCTGAGTCTCTGGGAAAGCAGAGATCCCCAGTTCTGTTGCGGCTATAGATAGGCTGCAGGGGGACGGTGAAGACCACCAAGATCTTTCAGGGCTGGCACCTTCCTTGTGGGAGAAGGAGCCAGACGTTTGCCTTTTCAGAAAAAGTTTCTGCCGAGAACGAGCACCGTGACATGCTGAGTCTCTGCGAAAAAAGAGATCCCCAGTGCTGTTGCGGCTAAAGATAGGCTGCAGAGGGATAGTGAAGACCAGCAAGATCTTTCAGGGCTGGCACCTTCCTTGTGGGAGAAGGAGCCAGACGTTTGCCTTTTCAGAAAAAGTTTCTGCCGAGAACGAGCACCGTGACATGCTGAGTCTCTGGGAAAGCAGAGATCCCCAGTGCTGTTGTGTCTGAGGATAGGCTGCAGGGGGACGGTGAAGACCAGCAAGATCTTTCAGGGCTGGCACCTTCCTTGTGGGAGAAGGAGCCAGACGTTTGCCTTTTCAGAAAAAGTTTCTGCCGAGAACGAGCACCGTGACATGCTGAGTCTCTGGGAAAGCAGAGATCCCCAGTGCTGTTGCGGCTAAAGATAGGATGCAGAGGGATAGTGAAGACCAGCAAGAGCTTTCAGGGCTGGCAGCTTCCTTGTGGGAGAAGGAGCCAGACGTTTGCCTTTTCAGAAAAAGTTTCTGCCGAGAACGAGCACCGTGACATGCTGAGTCTCTGGGAAAGCAGAGATCCCCAGTGCTGTTGCGGCTAAAGATAGGATGCAGAGGGATAGTGAAGACCAGCAAGAGCTTTCAGGGCTGGCACCTTCCTTGTGGGAGAAGGAGCCAGACGTTTGCCTTTTCAGAAAAATTTTCTGCCGAGAACGAGCACCGTGACATGCTGAGTCTCTGGGAAAGCAGAGATCCCCACTGCTGATGTGCCTGTGGATAGGCTGCAGGGGGATGGTGAAGACCAGCAAGATCTTTCAGGGCTGGCAGCTTCCTTGTGGGAGAAGGAGCCAGACGTTTGCCTTTTCAGAAAAACTTTCTGCCGAGAACGAGCACCGTGACATGCTGAGTCTCTGGGAAAGCAGAGATCCCCAGTGCCGTTGCGGCTAAATATAGGCTGCAGAGGGATAGTGAAGACCAGCAAGAGCTTTCAGGGCTGGCACCTTCCTTGTGGGAGAAGGAGCCAGACGTTTGCCTTTTCAGAAAAAGTTTCTGCCGAGAACGAGCACCGTGACATGCTGAGTCTCTGGGAAAGCAGAGATCCCCAGTTCTGTTGCGGCTATAGATAGGCTGCAGGGGGACGGTGAAGACCACCAAGATCTTTCAGGGCTGGCACCTTCCTTGTGGGAGAAGGAGCCAGACGTTTGCCTTTTCAGAAAAAGTTTCTGCCGAGAACGAGCACCGTGACATGCTGAGTCTCTGCGAAAAAAGAGATCCCCAGTGCTGTTGCGGCTAAAGATAGGCTGCAGAGGGATAGTGAAGACCAGCAAGAGCTTTCAGGGCTGGCACTTTCCTTGTGGGAGAAGGAGCCAGACGTTTGCCTTTTCAGAAAAAGGCTCTGCCGAGAGCGAGCACCGTGACATGCTGAGTCTCCTGGAAAGCAGAGATACCCAGTGCTGTTGTGCCTGTGGATAGGCTGCAGGGGGACGGTGAAGACCAGCAAGATCTTTCAGGGCTGGCACCTTCCTTGTGGGAGAAGGAGCCAGACGTTTGCCTTTTCAGAAAAAGTTTCTGCCGAGAACGAGCACCGTGACATGCTGAGTCTCTGGGAAAGCACAGATCCCCAGTGCTGTTGCGGCTATAGATAGGCTGCAGGGGGACGGTGAAGACCACCAAGATCTTTCAGGGCTGGCACCTTCCTTGTGGGAGAAGGAGCCAGACGTTTGCCTTTTCAGAAAAAGTTTCTGCCGAGAACGAGCACCGTGACATGCTGAGTCTCTGCGAAAAAAGAGATCCCCAGTGCTGTTGCGGCTAAAGATAGGCTGCAGAGGGATAGTGAAGACCAGCAAGATCTTTCAGGGCTGGCACCTTCCTTGTGGGAGAAGGAGCCAGACGTTTGCCTTTTCAGAAAAAGTTTCTGCCGAGAACGAGCACCGTGACATGCTGAGTCTCTGGGAAAGCAGAGATCCCCAGTGCTGTTGTGTCTGAGGATAGGCTGCAGGGGGACGGTGAAGACCAGCAAGATCTTTCAGGGCTGGCACCTTCCTTGTGGGAGAAGGAGCCAGACGTTTGCCTTTTCAGAAAAAGTTTCTGCCGAGAACGAGCACCGTGACATGCTGAGTCTCTGGGAAAGCAGAGATCCCCAGTGCTGTTGCGGCTAAAGATAGGATGCAGAGGGATAGTGAAGACCAGCAAGAGCTTTCAGGGCTGGCACCTTCCTTGTGGGAGAAGGAGCCAGACGTTTGCCTTTTCAGAAAAATTTTCTGCCGAGAACGAGCACCGTGACATGCTGAGTCTCTGGGAAAGCAGAGATCCCCACTGCTGATGTGCCTGTGGATAGGCTGCAGGGGGATGGTGAAGACCAGCAAGATCTTTCAGGGCTGGCAGCTTCCTTGTGGGAGAAGGAGCCAGACGTTTGCCTTTTCAGAAAAACTTTCTGCCGAGAACGAGCACCGTGACATGCTGAGTCTCTGGGAAAGCAGAGATCCCCAGTGCCGTTGCGGCTAAAGATAGGCTGCAGAGGGATAGTGAAGACCAGCAAGAGCTTTCAGGGCTGGCACCTTCCTTGTGGGAGAAGGAGCCAGACGTTTGCCTTTTCAGAAAAAGTTTCTGCCGAGAACGAGCACCGTGACATGCTGAGTCTCTGGGAAAGCAGAGATCCCCAGTTCTGTTGCGGCTATAGATAGGCTGCAGGGGGACGGTGAAGACCACCAAGATCTTTCAGGGCTGGCACCTTCCTTGTGGGAGAAGGAGCCAGACGTTTGCCTTTTCAGAAAAAGTTTCTGCCGAGAACGAGCACCGTGACATGCTGAGTCTCTGCGAAAAAAGAGATCCCCAGTGCTGTTGCGGCTAAAGATAGGCTGCAGAGGGATAGTGAAGACCAGCAAGAGCTTTCAGGGCTGGCACTTTCCTTGTGGGAGAAGGAGCCAGACGTTTGCCTTTTCAGAAAAAGGCTCTGCCGAGAGCGAGCACCGTGACATGCTGAGTCTCCTGGAAAGCAGAGATCCCCAGTGCTGTTGTGCCTGTGGATAGGCTGCAGGGGGACGGTGAAGACCAGCAAGATCTTTCAGGGCTGGCACCTTCCTTGTGGGAGAAGGAGCCAGACGTTTGCCTTTTCAGAAAAAGTTTCTGCCGAGAACGAGCACCGTGACATGCTGAGTCTCTGGGAAAGCAGAGATCCCCAGTTCTGTTGCGGCTATAGATAGGCTGCAGGGGGACGGTGAAGACCACCAAGATCTTTCAGGGCTGGCACCTTCCTTGTGGGAGAAGGAGCCAGACGTTTGCCTTTTCAGAAAAAGTTTCTGCCGAGAACGAGCACCGTGACATGCTGAGTCTCTGCGAAAAAAGAGATCCCCAGTGCTGTTGCGGCTAAAGATAGGCTGCAGAGGGATAGTGAAGACCAGCAAGAGCTTTCAGGGCTGGCACTTTCCTTGTGGGAGAAGGAGCCAGACGTTTGCCTTTTCAGAAAAAGGCTCTGCCGAGAGCGAGCACCGTGACATGCTGAGTCTCCTGGAAAGCAGAGATCCCCAGTGCTGTTGTGCCTGTGGATAGGCTGCAGGGGGACGGTGAAGACCAGCAAGATCTTTCAGGGCTGGCACCTTCCTTGTGGGAGAAGGAGCCAGACGTTTGCCTTTTCAGAAAAAGTTTCTGCCGAGAACGAGCACCGTGACATGCTGAGTCTCTGGGAAAGCAGAGATCCCCAGGTCTGTTGCGGCTATAGATAGGCTGCAGGGGGACGGTGAAGACCACCAAGATCTTTCAGGGCTGGCACCTTCCTTGTGGGAGAAGGAGCCAGACGTTTGCCTTTTCAGAAAAAGTTTCTGCCGAGAACGAGCACCGTGACATGCTGAGTCTCTGCGAAAAAAGAGATCCCCAGTGCTGTTGCGGCTAAAGATAGGCTGCAGAGGGATAGTGAAGACCAGCAAGATCTTTCAGGGCTGGCACCTTCCTTGTGGGAGAAGGAGCCAGACGTTTGCCTTTTCAGAAAAAGTTTCTGCCGAGAACGAGCACCGTGACATGCTGAGTCTCTGGGAAAGCAGAGATCCCCAGTGCTGTTGTGTCTGAGGATAGGCTGCAGGGGGGCGGTGAAGACCAGCAAGATCTTTCAGGGCTGGCACCTTCCTTGTGGGAGAAGGAGCCAGACGTTTGCCTTTTCAGAAAAAGTTTCTGCCGAGAACGAGCACCGTGACATGCTGAGTCTCTGGGAAAGCAGAGATCCCCAGTGCTGTTGCGGCTAAAGATAGGATGCAGAGGGATAGTGAAGACCAGCAAGATCTTTCAGGGCTGGCAGCTTCCTTGTGGGAGAAGGAGCCAGACGTTTGCCTTTTCAGAAAAAGTTTCTGCCGAGAACGAGCACCGTGACATGCTGAGTCGCTGGGAAAGCAGAGATCCCCAGTGCTGTTGTGCCTGTGGATAGGCTGCAGGGGGACGGTGAAGACCAGCAAGATCTTTCAGGGCTGGCACCTTCCTTGTGGGAGAAGGAGCCAGACGTTTGCCTTTTCAGAAAAAGTTTCTGCCGAGAACGAGCACCGTGACATGCTGAGTCTCTGGGAAAGCAGAGATCCCCAGTGCTGTTGCGGCTAAAGATAGGCTGCAGGGGGACGGTGAAGACCAGCAAGATCTTTCAGGGCTGGCACCTTCCTTGTGGGAGAAGGAGCCAGACGTTTGCCTTTTCAGAAAAAGTTTCTGCCGAGAACGAGCACCGTGACATGCTGAGTCTCTGGGAAAGCAGAGATCCCCAGTGCTGTTGCGGCTAAAGATAGGATGCAGAGGGATAGTGAAGACCTGCAAGAGCTTTCAGGGCTGGCACCTTCCTTGTGGGAGAAGGAGCCAGACGTTTGCCTTTTCAGAAAAAGTTTCTGCCGAGAACGAGCACCGTGACATGCTGAGTCTCTGGGAAAGCAGAGATCCCCACTGCTGATGTGCCTGTGGATAGGCTGCAGGGGGATGGTGAAGACCAGCAAGATCTTTCAGGGCTGGTACTTTCCTTGTGGGAGAAGGAGCCAGACTTTTGCCTTTTCAGAAAGTTTCTGCCGAGAACGAGCACCGTGACATGCTGAGTCTCTGGGAAAGCAGAAATCCCCAGTGCTGTTGCGGCTAAAGATAGGCTGCAGAGGGATAGTGAAGACCTGCAAGAGCTTTCAGGGCTGGCACCTTCCTTGTGGGAGAAGGAGCCAGACGTTTGCCTTTTCAGAAAAAGTTTCTGCCGAGAACGAGCACCGTGACATGCTGAGTCACTGGGAAAGCAGAGATCCCCAGTGCTGTTGTGCCTGTGGATAGGCTGCAGGGGGACGGTGAAGACCAGCAAGATCTTTCAGGGCTGGCACCTTCCTTGTGGGAGAAGGAGCCAGACGTTTGCCTTTTCAGAAAAAGTTTCTGCCGAGAACGAGCACCGTGACATGCTGAGTCTCTGGGAAAGCAGAGATCCCCAGTGCTGTTGTATCTGAGGATAGGCTGCAGGGGGACGGTGAAGACCAGCAAGATCTTTCAGGGCTGGCACCTTCCTTGTGGGAGAAGGAGCCAGACGTTTGCCTTTTCAGAAAAAGTTTCTGCCGAGAACGAGCACCGTGACATGCTGAGTCTCTGGGAAAGCAGAGATCCCCAGTGCTGTTGCGGCTAAAGATAGGCTGCAGAGGGATAGTGAAGACCAGCAAGATCTTTCAGGGCTGGCAGCTTCCTTGTGGGAGAAGGAGCCAGACGTTTGCCTTTTCAGAAAAAGTTTCTGCCGAGAACGAGCACCGTGACATGCTGAGTCTCTGGGAAAGCAGAGATCCCCAGTGCTGTTGTGCCTGTGGATAGGCTGCAGGGGGACGGTGAAGACCAGCAAGATCTTTCAGGGCTGGCACCTTCCTTGTGGGAGAAGGAGCCAGACGTTTGCCTTTTCAGAAAAAGTTTCTGCCGAGAACGAGCACCGTGACATGCTGAGTCTCTGGGAAAGCAGAGATCCCCAGTGCTGTTGTGCCTGTGGATAGGCTGCAGGGGGACGGTGAAGACCAGCAAGATCTTTCAGGGCTGGCACCTTCCTTGTGGGAGAAGGAGCCAGACGTTTGCCTTTTCAGAAAAAGTTTCTGCCGAGAACGAGCACCGTGACATGCTGAGTCTCTGGGAAAGCAGAGATCCCCAGTTCTGTTGCGGCTATAGATAGGCTGCAGGGGGACGGTGAAGACCACCAAGATCTTTCAGGGCTGGCACCTTCCTTGTGGGAGAAGGAGCCAGACGTTTGCCTTTTCAGAAAAAGTTTCTGCCGAGAACGAGCACCGTGACATGCTGAGTCTCTGCGAAAAAAGAGATCCCCAGTGCTGTTGCGGCTAAAGATAGGCTGCAGAGGGATAGTGAAGACCAGCAAGATCTTTCAGGGCTGGCACCTTCCTTGTGGGAGAAGGAGCCAGACGTTTGCCTTTTCAGAAAAAGTTTCTGCCGAGAACGAGCACCGTGACATGCTGAGTCTCTGGGAAAGCAGAGATCCCCAGTGCTGTTGTGTCTGAGGATAGGCTGCAGGGGGACGGTGAAGACCAGCAAGATCTTTCAGGGCTGGCACCTTCCTTGTGGGAGAAGGAGCCAGACGTTTGCCTTTTCAGAAAAAGTTTCTGCCGAGAACGAGCACCGTGACATGCTGAGTCTCTGGGAAAGCAGAGATCCCCAGTGCTGTTGCGGCTAAAGATAGGATGCAGAGGGATAGTGAAGACCAGCAAGATCTTTCAGGGCTGGCAGCTTCCTTGTGGGAGAAGGAGCCAGACGTTTGCCTTTTCAGAAAAAGTTTCTGCCGAGAACGAGCACCGTGACATGCTGAGTCGCTGGGAAAGCAGAGATCCCCAGTGCTGTTGTGCCTGTGGATAGGCTGCAGGGGGACGGTGAAGACCAGCAAGATCTTTCAGGGCTGGCACCTTCCTTGTGGGAGAAGGAGCCAGACGTTTGCCTTTTCAGAAAAAGTTTCTGCCGAGAACGAGCACCGTGACATGCTGAGTCTCTGGGAAAGCAGAGATCCCCAGTGCTGTTGCGGCTAAAGATAGGCTGCAGGGGGACGGTGAAGACCAGCAAGATCTTTCAGGGCTGGCACCTTCCTTGTGGGAGAAGGAGCCAGACGTTTGCCTTTTCAGAAAAAGTTTCTGCCGAGAACGAGCACCGTGACATGCTGAGTCTCTGGGAAAGCAGAGATCCCCAGTGCTGTTGCGGCTAAAGATAGGATGCAGAGGGATAGTGAAGACCAGCAAGAGCTTTCAGGGCTGGCACCTTCCTTGTGGGAGAAGGAGCCAGACGTTTGCCTTTTCAGAAAAAGTTTCTGCCGAGAACGAGCACCGTGACATGCTGAGTCTCTGGGAAAGCAGAGATCCCCACTGCTGATGTGCCTGTGGATAGGCTGCAGGGGGATGGTGAAGACCAGCAAGATCTTTCAGGGCTGGTACTTTCCTTGTGGGAGAAGGAGCCAGACTTTTGCCTTTTCAGAAAGTTTCTGCCGAGAACGAGCACCGTGACATGCTGAGTCTCTGGGAAAGCAGAAATCCCCAGTGCTGTTGCGGCTAAAGATAGGCTGCAGAGGGATAGTGAAGACCTGCAAGAGCTTTCAGGGCTGGCACCTTCCTTGTGGGAGAAGGAGCCAGACGTTTGCCTTTTCAGAAAAAGTTTCTGCCGAGAACGAGCACCGTGACATGCTGAGTCACTGGGAAAGCAGAGATCCCCAGTGCTGTTGTGCCTGTGGATAGGCTGCAGGGGGACGGTGAAGACCAGCAAGATCTTTCAGGGCTGGCACCTTCCTTGTGGGAGAAGGAGCCAGACGTTTGCCTTTTCAGAAAAAGTTTCTGCCGAGAACGAGCACCGTGACATGCTGAGTCTCTGGGAAAGCAGAGATCCCCAGTGCTGTTGCGGCTAAAGATAGGCTGCAGAGGGATAGTGAAGACCAGCAAGATCTTTCAGGGCTGGCACCTTCCTTGTGGGAGAAGGAGCCAGACGTTTGCCTTTTCAGAAAAAGTTTCTGCCGAGAACGAGCACCGTGACATGCTGAGTCTCTGGGAAAGCAGAGATCCCCAGTGCTGTTGCGGCTAAAGATAGGCTGCAGAGGGATAGTGAAGACCAGCAAGATCTTTCAGGGCTGGCAGCTTCCTTGTGGGAGAAGGAGCCAGACGTTTGCCTTTTCAGAAAAAGTTTCTGCCGAGAACGAGCACCGTGACATGCTGAGTCTCTGGGAAAGCAGAGATCCCCAGTGCTGTTGTGCCTGTGGATAGGCTGCAGGGGGACGGTGAAGACCAGCAAGATCTTTCAGGGCTGGCACCTTCCTTGTGGGAGAAGGAGCCAGACGTTTGCCTTTTCAGAAAAAGTTTCTGCCGAGAACGAGCACCGTGACATGCTGAGTCTCTGGGAAAGCAGAGATCCCCAGTGCTGTTGTGTCTGAGGATAGGCTGCAGGGGGACGGTGAAGACCAGCAAGATCTTTCAGGGCTGGCACCTTCCTTGTGGGAGAAGGAGCCAGACGTTTGCCTTTTCAGAAAAAGTTTCTGCCGAGAACGAGCACCGTGACATGCTGAGTCTCTGGGAAAGCAGAGATCCCCAGTGCTGTTGCGGCTAAAGATAGGATGCAGAGGGATAGTGAAGACCAGCAAGAGCTTTCAGGGCTGGCACCTTCCTTGTGGGAGAAGGAGCCAGACGTTTGCCTTTTCAGAAAAAGTTTCTGCCGAGAACGAGCACCGTGACATGCTGAGTCTCTGGGAAAGCAGAGATCCCCACTGCTGATGTGCCTGTGGATAGGCTGCAGGGGGATGGTGAAGACCAGCAAGATCTTTCAGGGCTGGTACTTTCCTTGTGGGAGAAGGAGCCAGACTTTTGCCTTTTCAGAAAGTTTCTGCCGAGAACGAGCACCGTGACATGCTGAGTCTCTGGGAAAGCAGAAATCCCCAGTGCTGTTGCGGCTAAAGATAGGCTGCAGAGGGATAGTGAAGACCTGCAAGAGCTTTCAGGGCTGGCACCTTCCTTGTGGGAGAAGGAGCCAGACGTTTGCCTTTTCAGAAAAAGTTTCTGCCGAGAACGAGCACCGTGACATGCTGAGTCACTGGGAAAGCAGAGATCCCCAGTGCTGTTGTGCCTGTGGATAGGCTGCAGGGGGACGGTGAAGACCAGCAAGATCTTTCAGGGCTGGCACCTTCCTTGTGGGAGAAGGAGCCAGACGTTTGCCTTTTCAGAAAAAGTTTCTGCCGAGAACGAGCACCGTGACATGCTGAGTCTCTGGGAAAGCAGAGATCCCCAGTGCTGTTGCGGCTAAAGATAGGCTGCAGAGGGATAGTGAAGACCAGCAAGAGCTTTCAGGGCTGGCACCTTCCTTGTGGGAGAAGGAGCCAGACGTTTGCCTTTTCAGAAAAAGGCTCTGCCGAGAGCGAGCATCATGAGATGCTGAGTCTCTGGGAAAGCAGAGATCCCCAGTGATGTTGTGCCTGTGGATAGGCTGCAGGGGGACGGTGAAGACCAGCAAGATCTTTCAGGGCTGGCACCTTCCTTGTGGGAGAAGGAGCCAGACGTTTGCCTTTTCAGAAAAAGTTTCTGCCGAGAACGAGCACCGTGACATGCTGAGTCTCTGGGAAAGCAGAGATCCCCAGTGCTGTTGCGGCTAAAGATAGGATGCAGAGGGATAGTGAAGACCAGCAAGAGCTTTCAGGGCTGGCACCTTCCTTGTGGGAGAAGGAGCCAGACGTTTGCCTTTTCAGAAAAAGTTTCTGCCGAGAACGAGCACCGTGACATGCTGAGTCTCTGGGAAAGCAGAGATCCCCAGTGCTGTTGCGGCTAAAGATAGGCTGCAGAGGGATAGTGAAGACCAGCAAGATCTTTCAGGGCTGGCACCTTCCTTGTGGGAGAAGGAGCCAGACGTTTGCCTTTTCAGAAAAAGTTTCTGCCGAGAACGAGCACCGTGACATGCTGAGTCTCTGGGAAAGCAGAGATCCCCAGTGCTGTTGCGGCTAAAGATAGGATGCAGAGGGATAGTGAAGACCAGCAAGATCTTTCAGGGCTGGCAGCTTCCTTGTGGGAGAAGGAGCCAGACGTTTGCCTTTTCAGAAAAAGTTTCTGCCGAGAACGAGCACCGTGACATGCTGAGTCGCTGGGAAAGCAGAGATCCCCAGTGCTGTTGTGCCTGTGGATAGGCTGCAGGGGGACGGTGAAGACCAGCAAGATCTTTCAGGGCTGGCACCTTCCTTGTGGGAGAAGGAGCCAGACGTTTGCCTTTTCAGAAAAAGTTTCTGCCGAGAACGAGCACCGTGACATGCTGAGTCTCTGGGAAAGCAGAGATCCCCAGTGCTGTTGTGTCTGAGGATAGGCTGCAGGGGGACGGTGAAGACCAGCAAGATCTTTCAGGGCTGGCACCTTCCTTGTGGGAGAAGGAGCCAGACGTTTGCCTTTTCAGAAAAAGTTTCTGCCGAGAACGAGCACCGTGACATGCTGAGTCTCTGGGAAAGCAGAGATCCCCAGTGCTGTTGTGGCTGAGGATAGGCTGCAGGGGGACGGTGAAGACCAGCAAGAGCTTTCAGGGCTGGCACCTTCCTTGTGGGAGAAGGAGCCAGACGTTTGCCTTTTCAGAAAAAGTTTCTGCCGAGAACGAGCACCGTGACATGCTGAGTCACTGGGAAAGCAGAGATCCCCAGTGCTGTTGTGCCTGTGGATAGGCTGCAGAGGGATAGTGAAGACCAGCAAGATCTTTCAGGGCTGGCACCTTCCTTGTGGGAGAAGGAGCCAGACGTTTGCCTTTTCAGAAAAAGTTTCTGCCGAGAACGAGCACCGTGACATGCTGAGTCTCTGGGAAAGCAGAGATCCCCAGTGCTGTTGCGGCTAAAGATAGGCTGCAGAGGGATAGTGAAGACCAGCAAGATCTTTCAGGGCTGGCAGCTTCCTTGTGGGAGAAGGAGCCAGACGTTTGCCTTTTCAGAAAAAGTTTCTGCCGAGAACGAGCACCGTGACATGCTGAGTCTCTGGGAAAGCAGAGATCCCCAGTGCTGTTGTGCCTGTGGATAGGCTGCAGGGGGACGGTGAAGACCAGCAAGATCTTTCAGGGCTGGCACCTTCCTTGTGGGAGAAGGAGCCAGACGTTTGCCTTTTCAGAAAAAGTTTCTGCCGAGAACGAGCACCGTGACATGCTGAGTCTCTGGGAAAGCAGAGATCCCCAGTGCTGTTGTGTCTGAGGATAGGCTGCAGGGGGACGGTGAAGACCAGCAAGATCTTTCAGGGCTGGCACCTTCCTTGTGGGAGAAGGAGCCAGACGTTTGCCTTTTCAGAAAAAGTTTCTGCCGAGAACGAGCACCGTGACATGCTGAGTCTCTGGGAAAGCAGAGATCCCCAGTGCTGTTGCGGCTAAAGATAGGATGCAGAGGGATAGTGAAGACCAGCAAGAGCTTTCAGGGCTGGCACCTTCCTTGTGGGAGAAGGAGCCAGACGTTTGCCTTTTCAGAAAAAGTTTCTGCCGAGAACGAGCACCGTGACATGCTGAGTCTCTGGGAAAGCAGAGATCCCCACTGCTGATGTGCCTGTGGATAGGCTGCAGGGGGATGGTGAAGACCAGCAAGATCTTTCAGGGCTGGTACTTTCCTTGTGGGAGAAGGAGCCAGACTTTTGCCTTTTCAGAAAGTTTCTGCCGAGAACGAGCACCGTGACATGCTGAGTCTCTGGGAAAGCAGAAATCCCCAGTGCTGTTGCGGCTAAAGATAGGCTGCAGAGGGATAGTGAAGACCAGCAAGAGCTTTCAGGGCTGGCACCTTCCTTGTGGGAGAAGGAGCCAGACGTTTGCCTTTTCAGAAAAAGTTTCTGCCGAGAACGAGCACCGTGACATGCTGAGTCACTGGGAAAGCAGAGATCCCCAGTGCTGTTGTGCCTGTGGATAGGCTGCAGAGGGATAGTGAAGACCAGCAAGATCTTTCAGGGCTGGCACCTTCCTTGTGGGAGAAGGAGCCAGACGTTTGCCTTTTCAGAAAAAGTTTCTGCCGAGAACGAGCACCGTGACATGCTGAGTCTCTGGGAAAGCAGAGATCCCCAGTGCTGTTGCGGCTAAAGATAGGCTGCAGAGGGATAGTGAAGACCAGCAAGAGCTTTCAGGGCTGGCACCTTCCTTGTGGGAGAAGGAGCCAGACGTTTGCCTTTTCAGAAAAAGGCTCTGCCGAGAGCGAGCATCATGAGATGCTGAGTCTCTGGGAAAGCAGAGATCCCCAGTGATGTTGTGCCTGTGGATAGGCTGCAGGGGGACGGTGAAGACCAGCAAGATCTTTCAGGGCTGGCACCTTCCTTGTGGGAGAAGGAGCCAGACGTTTGCCTTTTCAGAAAAAGTTTCTGCCGAGAACGAGCACCGTGACATGCTGAGTCTCTGCGAAAAAAGAGATCCCCAGTGCTGTTGCGGCTAAAGATAGGCTGCAGAGGGATAGTGAAGACCAGCAAGAGCTTTCAGGGCTGGCACTTTCCTTGTGGGAGAAGGAGCCAGACGTTTGCTTTTTCAGAAAAAGGCTCTGCCGAGAGCGAGCACCGTGACATGCTGAGTCTCCTGGAAAGCAGAGATACCCAGTGCTGTTGTGCCTGTGGATAGGCTGCAGGGGGACGGTGAAGACCAGCAAGATCTTTCAGGGCTGGCACCTTCCTTGTGGGAGAAGGAGCCAGACGTTTGCCTTTTCAGAAAAAGTTTCTGCCGAGAACGAGCACCGTGACATGCTGAGTCTCTGGGAAAGCAGAGATCCCCAGTGCTGTTGTATCTGAGGATAGGCTGCAGGGGGACGGTGAAGACCAGCAAGATCTTTCAGGGCTGGCACCTTCCTTGTGGGAGAAGGAGAGAGACGTTTGCCTTTTCAGAAAAAGTTTCTGCCGAGAACGAGCACCGTGACATGCTGAGTCGCTGGGAAAGCAGAGATCCCCAGTGCTGTTGCGGCTAAAGATAGGCTGCAGAGGGATAGTGAAGACCAGCAAGAGCTTTCAGGGCTGGCAGCTTCCTTGTGGGAGAAGGAGCCAGACGTTTGCCTTTTCAGAAAAAGTTTCTGCCGAGAACGAGCACCGTGACATGCTGAGTCTCTGGGAAAGCAGAGATCCCCAGTGCTGTTGTGCCTGTGGATAGGCTGCAGAGGGATAGTGAAGACCTGCAAGAGCTTTCACGGCTGGCACCTTTCTTGTGGAAGATTGAGCCAGACGTTTGCCTCTTCAGAAAAATGTTCTGCCGTAAGCGAGCACCATGAGATGCTGAGAATCTGGGAAAGCAGAGATCCCCAGTGCTGTTGTGCCTGTGGATAGGCTGCAGGGGGACGGTGAAGACCAGCAAGATCTTTCAGGGCTGGCACCTTCCTTGTGGGAGAAGGAGCCAGACGTTTGCCTTTTCAGAAAAAGTTTCTGCCGAGAACGAGCACCGTGACATGCTGAGTCTCTGGGAAAGCAGAGATCCCCAGTGCTGTTGCGGCTAAAGATAGGCTGCAGAGGGATAGTGAAGACCTGCAAGAGCTTTCAGGGCTGTCGCCTGCCTTGTGGGAGAAGGAGCCAGACGTTTGCCTTTTCAGAAAAAGTTTCTGCCGAGAACGAGCACCGTGACATGCTGAGTCTCTGGGAAAACAGAGATCCCCAGTGCTGTTACGGCTAAAGATAGGCTGCAGAGGGATAGTGAAGACCAGCAAGATCTTTCAGGGCTGGCACCTTCCTTGTGGGAGAAGGAGCCAGATGTTTGCCTTTTCAGAAAAAGTTTCTGCCGAGAACGAGCACCGTGACATGCTGAGTCTCTGGGAAAGCAGAGATCCCCAGTGCTGTTGCGGCTAAAGATAGGCTGCAGAGGGATAGTGAAGACCAGCAAGAGCTTTCAGGGCTGGCACCTTCCTTGTGGGAGAAGGAGCCAGACGTTTGCCTTTTCAGAAAAAGTTTCTGCCGAGAACGAGCACCGTGACATGCTGAGTCTCTGGGAAAGCAGAGATCCCCAGTGCTGTTGTGCCTGTGGATAGGCTGCAGGGGGACGGTGAAGACCAGCAAGATCTTTCCGGGCTGGCACCTTCCTTGTGGGAGAAGGAGCCAGACGTTTGCCTTTTCTGAAAAAGTTTCTGCCGAGAACGAGCACCGTGACATGCTGAGTCTCTGGGAAAGCAGAGATCCCCAGTGCTGTTGCGGCTAAAGATAGGCTGCAGAGGGATAGTGAAGACCAGCAAGAATTTTCAGGGCTGTCACCTTCCTTGTGGGAGAAGGAGCCAGACGTTTGCCTTTTCAGAAAAAGTTTCTGCCGAGAACGAGCACCGTGACATGCTGAGTCTCTGGGAAAGCAGAGATCCCCAGTGCTGTTGCGGCTAAAGATAGGCTGCAGAGGGATAGTGAAGACCTGCAAGACCTTTCAGGGCTGGCACCTTCCTTGTGGAAGATGGAGACCAACGTTTGCCTCTTCAGAAAAACGCTCTGCCGTAAGCGAGCACCATAAAATGCTGAATCTCTGGGAAAGCAGAGCTCCCCAGTGCTGTTGCGGCTATAGATAGGCTGCAGAGGGATAGTGAAGACCAGCAAGATCTTTCAGGGCTGGCACCTTCCTTGTGGGAGAAGGAGCCAGACGTTTGCCTTTTCAGAAAAAGTTTCTGCCGAGAACGAGCACCGTGACATGCTGAGTCTCTGGGAAAGCAGAGATCCCCAGTGCTGTTGCGGCTAAAGATAGGCTGCAGAGGGATAGTGAAGACCAGCAAGAGCTTTCAGGGCTGGCAGCTTCCTTGTGGGAGAAGGAGCCAGACGTTTGCCTTTAAAGAAAAAGTTTCTGACAAGAACGAGCACCGTGACATGCTGAGTCTTTGGGAAAGCAGAGATCCCCAGTGCTGTTGCAGCTAAAGATAGGCTGCAGAGGGATAGTGAAGACCTGCAAGAGCTTTCAGGGCTGGTACCTTCCTTGTGGGAGAAGGAGCCAGACGTTTGCCTTTTCAGAAAAAGTTTCTGCCGAGAACGAGCACCGTGACATGCTGAGTCTCTGGGAAAGCAGAGATCCCCAGTGCTGTTGCAGCTAAAGATAGGCTGCAGAGGGATAGTGAAGACCTGCAAGAGCTTTCAGGGCTGGCACCTGCCTTGTGGGAGAAGGAGCCAGACGTTTGCCTTTTCAGAAAAAGTTTCTGCCGAGAACGAGCACCGTGACATGCTGAGTCTCTGGGAAAGCAGAGATCCCCAGTGCTGTTGCGGCTAAAGATAGGCTGCAGAGGGATAGTGAAGACCAACAAGAACTTTCAGGGTTGGCACCTTCCTTGTGGGAGAAGGAGCCAGACGTTTGCCTTTTCAGAAAAAGTTTCTGCCGAGAACGAGCACCGTGACATGCTGAGTCTCTGGGAAAGCAGAGATCCCCAGTGCTGTTGCGGCTAAAGATAGGCTGCAGAGGGATAGTGAAGACCAGCAAGATCTTTCAGGGCTGGCACCTTCCTTGTGGGAGAAGGAGCCAGATGTTTGCCTTTTCAGAAAAAGTTTCTGCCGAGAACGAGCACCGTGACATGCTGAGTCTCTGGGAAAGCAGAGATCCCCAGTGCTGTTGCGGCTAAAGATAGGCTGCAGAGGGATAGTGAAGACCTGCAAGATCTTTCAGGGCTGGCACCTTCCTTGTGGGAGAAGGAGCCAGACGTTTGCCTTTTCAGAAAAAGTTTCTGCCGAGAACGAGCACCGTGACATGCTGAGTCTCTGGGAAAGCAGAGATCCCCAGTGCTGTTGTGCCTGTGGATAGGCTGCAGGGGGACGGTGAAGACCAGCAAGATCTTTCAGGGCTGGCACCTTCCTTGTGGGAGAAGGAGCCAGACGTTTGCCTTTTCAGAAAAAGTTTCTGCCGAGAACGAGCACCGTGACATGCTGAGTCTCTGGGAAAGCAGAGATCCCCAGTGCTGTTGCGGCTAAAGATAGGCTGCAGAGGGATAGTGAAGACCAGCAAGAATTTTCAGGGCTGTCACCTTCCTTGTGGGAGAAGGAGCCAGACGTTTGCCTTTTCAGAAAAAGTTTCTGCCGAGAACGAGCACCGTGACATGTTTAGTCTCTGGGAAAGCAGAGATCCCCAGTGCTGTTGCGGCTAAAGATAGGCTGCAGAGGGATAGTGAAGACCTGCAAGATCTTTCAGGGCTGGCACCTGCCTTGTGGGAGAAGGAGCCAGACGTTTGCCTTTTCAGAAAAAGTTTCTGCCGAGAACGAGCACCGTGACATGCTGAGTCTCTGGGAAAGCAGAGATCCCCAGTGCTGTTGCGGCTAAAGATAGGCTGCAGAGGGATAGTGAAGACCAGCAAGAGCTTTCAGGGCTGGCACCTTCCTTGTGGGAGAAGGAGCCAGATGTTTGCCTTTTCAGAAAAAGTTTCTGCCGAGAACGAGCACCGTGACATGCTGAGTCTCTGGGAAAGCAGAGATCCCCAGTGCTGTTGCGGCTAAAGATAGGCTGCAGAGGGATAGTGAAGACCTGCAAGAGCTTTCAGGTCTGGCACCTTCCTTGTGGGAGAAGGAGCCAGACGTTTGCCTTTTCAGAAAAAGTTTCTGCCGAGAATGAGCACCGTGACATGCTGAGTCTCTGGGAAAGCAGAGATCCCCAGTGCTGTTGTGCCTGTGGATAGGCTGCAGGGGGACGGTGAAGACCAGCAAGATCTTTCAGGGCTGGCACCTTCCTTGTGGGAGAAGGAGCCAGACGTTTGCCTTTTCAGAAAAAGTTTCTGCCGAGAACGAGCACCGTGACATGCTGAGTCTCTGGGAAAGCAGAGATCCCCAGTGCTGTTGCGGCTAAAGATAGGCTGCAGAGGGATAGTGAAGACCAGCAAGAATTTTCAGGGCTGTCACCTTCCTTGTGGGAGAAGGAGCCAGACGTTTGCCTTTTCAGAAAAAGTTTCTGCCGAGAACGAGCACCGTGACATGTTGAGTCTCTGGGAAAGCAGAGATCCCCAGTGCTGTTGCGGCTAAAGATAGGCTGCAGAGGGATAGTGAAGACCTGCAAGATCTTTCAGGGCTGGCACCTGCCTTGTGGGAGAAGGAGCCAGACGTTTGCCTTTTCAGAAAAAGTTTCTGCCGAGAACGAGCACCGTGACATGCTGAGTGTCTGGGAAAGCAGACATCCCCAGTGCTGTTGCGGCTAAATATAGGCTGCAGAGGGATAGTGAAGACCTGCAAGAACTTTTAATTTTGTCACCTTCCTTGTTGGAGAAGGAGCCTGAGTTTTACATTTTCAGAAAAAGTTTCTGCCGAGAATGAGCACCGTGACATGCTGAGTCTCTGGGACAGCAGAGATCCGCAGTGCTGTTGCGGCTATAGATAGGATGCAGGGGGACGGAGAAGACTAGCAAGAGCTTTCAGGGCTGGCACCTTCCTTGTGGGAGAAGGAGCCAGACGTTTGCCTTTTCAGAAAAAGTTTCTGCCGAGAACGAGCACCGTGACATGCTGAGTCTCTGGGAAAGCAGAGATCCCTAGTGCTGTTGTGCCTGTGGATAGGCTGCAGGGGGACGGTGAAGACCACCAAGATCTTTCAGGGCTGGCACCTTCCTTGTGGGAGAAGGAGCCAGACGTTTGCCTTTTCAGAAAAAGTTTCTGCCGAGAACGAGCACCGTGACATGCTGAGTGTCTGGGAAAGCAGAGATCCCCAGTGCTGTTGCAGCTAAAGATAGGCTGCAGGGGGATAGTGAAGACCAGCAAGATCTTTCAGGGCTGGCACCTTCCTTGTGGGAGAAGGAGCCAGACGTTTGCCTTTTCAGAAAAAGTTTCTGCCGAGAACGAGCACCGTGACATGCTGAGTCTCTGGGAAAGCAGAGATCCCCAGTGCTGTTGCGGCTATAGATAGGCTGCAGAGGGATAGTGAAGACCTGCAAGAGCTTTCAGGGCTGGCACCTTCCTTGTGGGAGAAGGAGCCAGACGTTTGCCTTTTCAGAAAAAGTTTCTGCCGAGAACGAGCACCGTGACATGCTGAGTCTCTGGGAAAGCAGAGATCCCCAGTGCTGTTGCGGCTAAAGATAGGCTGCAGAGGGATAGTGAAGACCTGCAAGAGCTTTCAGGGCTGGCACCTGCCTTGTGGGAGAAGGAGCCAGACGTTTGCCTTTTCAGAAAAACTTTCTGCCGAGAACGAGCACCGTGACATGCTGAGTCTCTGGGAAAGCAGAGATCCCCAGTGCTGTTGCGGCTATAGATAGGCTGCAGGGGGACGGTGAAGACCAGCAAGATCTTTCAGGGCTGGCACCTTCCTTGTGGGAGAAGGAGCCAGACGTTTGCCTTTTCAGAAAAACTTTCTGCCGAGAACGAGCACCGTGACATGCTGAGTCTCTGGGAAAGCAGAGATCCCCAGTGCTGTTGTGCCTGTGGATAGGCTGCAGGGGGACGGTGAAGACCAGCAAGATCTTTCAGGGCTGGCACCTTCCTTGTGGGAGAAGGAGCCAGACGTTTGCCTTTTCAGAAAAAGTTTCTGCCGAGAACGAGCACCGTGACATGCTGAGTCTCTGGGAAAGCAGAGATCCCCAGTGCTGTTGCAGCTAAAGATAGGATGCAGAGGGATAGTGAAGACCTGCAAGGTCTTTCAGGGCAGGCACCTGCCTTGTGGGAGAAGGAGCCAGACGTTTGCCTTTTCAGAAAAAGTTTCTGCCGAGAACGAGCACCGTGACATGCTGAGTCTCTGAGAAAGCAGAGATCCCCAGTGCTGTTGTGCCTGTGGATAGGCTGCAGGGGGACGGAGAAGACCAGCAAGATCTTTCAGGGCTGGCACCTTCCTTGTGGGAGAAGGAGCCAGACTTTTGCCTTTTCAGAAAAAGTTTCTGCCGAGAACGAGAACCGTGACATGCTGAGTCTCTGGGAAAGCAGAGATCCCCAGTGCTGTTACGGCTAAAGATAGGCTGCAGAGGAATAGTGAAGACCAGCAAGATCTTTCAGGGCTGGCACCTTCCTTGTGGGAGAAGGAGCCAGACGTTTGCCTTTTCAGAAAAAGTTTCTGCCGAGAACGAGCACCGTGACATGCTGAGTCTCTGGGAAAGCAGAGATCCCCAGTGCTGTTGCGGCTAAAGATAGGCTGCAGAGGGATAGTGAAGACCTGCAAGAACTTTTAATTTTGTCACCTTCCTTGTTGGAGAAGGAGCCTGAGTTTTACATTTTCAGAAAAAGTTTCTGCCGAGAACGAGCACCGTGACATGCGGAGTCTCTGGGAAAGCAGAGATCCCCAGTGCTGTTGTGCCTGTGGATAGGCTGCAGGGGGACTGTGAAGACCAGCAAGATCTTTCAGGGCTGGCACCTTCCTTGTGGGAGAAGGAGCCAGACGTTTGCCTTTTCAGAAAAAGTTTCTGCCGAGAACGAGCACCGTGACATGCTGAGTCTCTGGGAAAGCAGAGATCCCCAGTGCTGTTGCGGCTAAAGATAGGCTGCAGAGGGATAGTGAAGACCTGCAAGAGCTTTCAGGGCTGGCACCTGCCTTGTGGGAGAAGGAGCCAGACGTTTGCCTTTTCAGAAAAAGTTTCTGCCGAGAACGAGCACCGTGACATGCTGAGTCTCTGGGAAAGCAGAGATCCCCAGTGCTGTTGCGGCTAAACATAGGCTGCAGAGGGATAGTGAAGACCTGCAAGAGCTTTTAATTTTGTCACGGTCCTTGTTGGAGAAGGAGCCTGAGTTTTACAGTTTCAGAAAAAGTTTCTGCCGAGAACGAGCACCGTGACATGCTGAGTCTCTGGGAAAGCAGAGATCCCCAGTGCTGTTGCGGCCAAAGATAGGCTGCAGAGGAATAGTGAAGACCAGCAAGATCTTTCAGGGCTGGCACCTTCCTTGTGGGAGAAGGAGCCAGACGTTTGCCTTTTCAGAAAAAGTTTCTGCCGAGAACGAGCACCGTGACATGCTGAGTCTCTGGGAAAGCAGAGATCCCCAGTGCTGTTGCGGCTAAAGATAGGCTGCAGAGGGATAGTGAAGACCTGCAAGAGCTTTCAGGGCTGGCACCTTCCTTCTGGAAGATGGAGACAGACGTTTGTCTCTTCAGAAAAACGCTCTGCCGTAAGCGAGCACCATAAAATGCTGAATCTCTGGGAAAGCAGATCTCCCCAGTGCTGTTGCGGCTATAGATAGGCTGCAGAGGGATACTGAAGAAGAGCAAGATCTTTCAGGGCTGGCACCTTCCTTGTGGGAGAAGGAGCCAGACGTTTGCCTTTTCAGAAAAAGTTTCTGCCGAGAACGAGCACCGTGACATGCTGAGTCGCTGGGAAAGCAGAGATCCCCAGTGCTGTTGTGCCTGTGGATAGGCTGCAGGGGGACTGTGAAGACCAGCAAGATCTTTCAGGGCTGGCACCTTTCTTGTGGGAGAAGGAGCCAGACGTTTGCCTTTTCAGAAAAAGTTTCTGCTGAGAACGAGCACCGTGACATGCTGAGTCTCTGGGAAAGCAGAGATCCCCAGTACTGTTGCGGCTAAAGATAGGCTGCAGGGGGATAGTGAAGACCAGCAAGAACTTTCAGGGCTGGCACCGTCCTTGTGGGAGAAGGAGCCAGACGTTTGCCTTTTCAGAAAAAGTTTCTGCCGAGAACGAGCACCGTGACATGCTGAGTGTCTGGGAAAGCAGAGATCCCCAGAGCTGTTGAGACTATAGATAGGCTGCAGAGGGATAGTGAAGACCTGCAAGAGCTTTCAGGACTGGCACCTTCCTTGTGGAAGATGGAGCCAGACGTTTGCCTCTTCAGAAAAACGCTCTGCCGTAAGCGAGCACCATAAGATGCTGATTCTCTGGGAAAGCAGAGCTCCCCAGTGCTGTTGCGGCTAAAGATAGGCTGCAGAGGGATAGTGAAGACCTGCAAGATCTTTCAGGGCTGGCACCTTCCTTGTGGGAGAAGGAGCCAGACGTTTGCCTTTTCAGAAAAAGTTTCTGCCGAGAACGAGCACCGTGACATGCTGAGTCTCTGGGAAAGCAGAGATCCCCAGTGCTGTTGTGGCTAAAGATAGGCTGCAGAGGGATAGTGAAGACCTGCAAGAGCTTTCAGGGCTGGAACCTTTCTTGTGTAAGATTGAGCCAGACGTTTGCCTTTTGAGAAAAAGGTTCTGCCGTAAGCGAGCACCATGAGATGCTGAAGTCTCTGGGAAAGCAGAGATCCCCAGTGCTGTTGTGCCTGTGGATAGGCTGCAAGGGGACGGTGAAGACCAGCAAGATCTTTCAGGGCTGGCACCTTCCTTGTGGGAGAAGGAGCCAGACGTTTGCCTTTTCAGAAAAAGTTTCTGCCGAGAACGAGCACCGTGACATGCTGAGTCTCTGGGAAAGCAGAGATCCCCAGTGCTGTTGCGGCTAAAGATAGGCTGCAGAGGGATAGTGAAGACCTGCAAGAGCTTTCAGAGCTGGCACCTTCCTTGTGGGAGAAGGAGCCAGACGTTTGCCTTTTCAGAAAAAGTTTCTGCCGAGAACGAGCACCGTGACATGCTGAGTCTCTGGGAAAGCAGAGATCCCCAGAGCTGTTGTGCCTGTGGATAGGCTGCAGGGGGACGGTGAAGACCTGCAAGACCTTTCAGGGCTGGCACCTTCCTTGTGGAAGATGGAGCCAGACGTTTGCCTCTTCAGAAAAACGCTCTGCCGTAAGCGAGCACCATAAGATGCTGAATCTCTGGGAAAGCAGAGCTCCCCAGTGCTGTTGCGGCTAAAGATAGGCTGCAGAGGGATAGTGAAGACCTGCAAGAGCTTTCAGGGCTGGCACCTTCCTTGTGGGAGAAGGAGCCAGACGTTTGCCTTTTCAGAAAAAGTTTCTGCCGAGAACGAGCACCGTGACATGCTGAGTCTCTGGGAAAGCAGAGATCCCCAGTGCTGTTGTGGCTAAAGATAGGCTGCAGAGGGATAGTGAAGACCTGCAAGAGCTTTCAGGGCTGGCACCTTTCTTGTGGAAGATTGAGCCAGACTTTTGCCTCTTCAGAAAAAGGTTCTGCCGTAAGCGACGACCATGAGATGCTGAGTCTCTGGGAAAGCAGAGATCCCCAGTGCTGTTGTGCCTGTGGATAGGCTGCAGGGGGATGGTGAAGACCAGCAAGATCTTTCAGGGCTGGCACCTTCCTTGTGGGAGAAGGAGCCAGACGTTTGCCTTTTCAGAAAAAGTTTCTGCCGAGAACGAGCACCGTGACATGCTGAGTGTCTGGGAAAGCAGAGATCCCCAGAGCTGTTGAGACTATAGATAGGCTGCAGAGGGATAGTGAAGACCTGCAAGAGCTTTCAGGACTGGCACCTTCCTTGTGGAAGATGGAGCCAGACGTTTGCCTCTTCAGAAAAACGCTCTGCCGTAAGCGAGCACCATAAGATGCTGAATCTCTGGGAAAGCAGAGCTCCCCAGTGCTGTTGCGGCTAAAGATAGGCTGCAGAGGGATAGTGAAGACCTGCAAGATCTTTCAGGGCTGGCACCTTCCTTGTGGGAGAAGGAGCCAGACGTTTGCCTTTTCAGAAAAAGTTTCTGCCGAGAACGAGCACCGTGACATGCTGAGTCTCTGGGAAAGCAGAGATCCCCAGTGCTGTTGTGGCTAAAGATAGGCTGCAGAGGGATAGTGAAGACCTGCAAGAGCTTTCAGGGCTGGAACCTTTCTTGTGTAAGATTGAGCCAGACGTTTGCCTTTTGAGAAAAAGGTTCTGCCGTAAGCGAGCACCATGAGATGCTGAAGTCTCTGGGAAAGCAGAGATCCCCAGTGCTGTTGTGCCTGTGGATAGGCTGCAAGGGGACGGTGAAGACCAGCAAGATCTTTCAGGGCTGGCACCTTCCTTGTGGGAGAAGGAGCCAGACGTTTGCCTTTTCAGAAAAAGTTTCTGCCGAGAACGAGCACCGTGACATGCTGAGTCTCTGGGAAAGCAGAGATCCCCAGTGCTGTTGCGGCTAAAGATAGGCTGCAGAGGGATAGTGAAGACCTGCAAGAGCTTTCAGAGCTGGCACCTTCCTTGTGGGAGAAGGAGCCAGACGTTTGCCTTTTCAGAAAAAGTTTCGAGCACCGTGACATGCTGAGTCTCTGGGAAAGCAGAGATCCCCAGAGCTGTTGTGCCTGTGGATAGGCTGCAGGGGGACGGTGAAGACCTGCAAGACCTTTCAGGGCTGGCACCTTCCTTGTGGAAGATGGAGCCAGACGTTTGCCTCTTCAGAAAAACGCTCTGCCGTAAGCGAGCACCATAAGATGCTGAATCTCTGGGAAAGCAGAGCTCCCCAGTGCTGTTGCGGCTAAAGATAGGCTGCAGAGGGATAGTGAAGACCTGCAAGAGCTTTCAGGGCTGGCACCTTCCTTGTGGGAGAAGGAGCCAGACGTTTGCCTTTTCAGAAAAAGTTTCTGCCGAGAACGAGCACCGTGACATGCTGAGTCTCTGGGAAAGCAGAGATCCCCAGTGCTGTTGTGGCTAAAGATAGGCTGCAGAGGGATAGTGAAGACCTGCAAGAGCTTTCAGGGCTGGCACCTTTCTTGTGGAAGATTGAGCCAGACTTTTGCCTCTTCAGAAAAAGGTTCTGCCGTAAGCGACGACCATGAGATGCTGAGTCTCTGGGAAAGCAGAGATCCCCAGTGCTGTTGTGCCTGTGGATAGGCTGCAGGGGGATGGTGAAGACCAGCAAGATCTTTCAGGGCTGGCACCTTCCTTGTGGGAGAAGGAGCCAGACGTTTGCCTTTTCAGAAAAAGTTTCTGCCGAGAACGAGCACCGTAACATGCTGAGTCTCTGGGAAAGCACAGATCCCCAGTGCTGTTGCGGCTAAAGATCGGCTGCAGAGGGATAGTGAAGACCTGCAAGATCTTTCAGGGCTGGCACCTTCCTTGTGGGAGAAGGAGCCAGACGTTTGCCTTTTCAGAAAAAGTTTCTGCCGAGAACGAGCACCGTGACATGCTGAGTCTCTGGGAAAGCAGAGATCCCCAGTGCTGTTGCGGCTAAAGATAGGCTGCAGAGGGATAGTGAAGACCAGCAAGAGCTTTCAGGGCTGGCACCTTCCTTGTGGGAGAAGGAGCCGTAAGTTTGTCTTTTCAGAAAAAGTTTCTGCCAAGAACGAGCACCATGACATGCTGAGTCTCTGGGAAAGCAGAGATCCCCAGTGCTGTTGTGCCTGTGGATAGGCTGCAGGGTGATGGTGAAGACCAGCAAGATCTTTCAGGGCTGGCACCTTCCTTGTGGGAGAAGGAGCCAGACGTTTGCCTTTTCAGAAAAAGTTTCTGCCGAGAACGAGCACCGTGACATGCTGAGTCTCTGGGAAAGCAGAGATCCCCAGTGCTGTTGTGCCTGTGGATAGGCTGCAGGGGAACGGTGAAGACCAGCAAGATCTTTCAGGGCTGGCACCTTCCTTGTGGGAGAAGGAGCCAGACGTTTGCCTTTTCAGAAAAAGTTTCTGCCGAGAACGAGCACCGTAACATGCTGAGTCTCTGGGAAAGCACAGATCCCCAGTGCTGTTGCGGCTAAAGATAGGCTGCAGAGGGATAGTGAAGACCTGCAAGAGCTTTCAGGGCTGGCACCTTCCTTGTGGGAGAAGGAGCCAGACGTTTGCCTTTTCAGAAAAAGTTTCTGCCGAGAACGAGCACCGTGACATGCTGAGTCTCTGGGAAAGCACAGATCCCCAGTGCTGTTGCGGCTAAATATAGGCTGCAGAGGGATAGTGAAGACCAGCAAGAGCTTTCAGGGCTGGCACCTTCCTTGTGGGAGAAGGAGCTGTAAGTTTGTCTTTTCAGAAAAAGTTTCTGCCGAGAACGAGCACCGTGACATGCTGAGTCTCTGGGAAAGCAGAGATCCCCAGTGCTGTTGTGCCTGTGGATAGGCTGCAGAGGGATGGTGAAGACCAGCAAGATCTTTCAGGTCTGGCACCTTCCTTGTGGGAGAAGGAGCCAGACGTTTGCCTTTTCAGAAAAAGTTTCTGCCGAGAACGAGCACCGTGACATGCTGAGTCTCTGGGAAAGCAGAGATCCCCAGTGCTGTTGCGGCTACAGATAGGCTGCAGAGGGATAGTGAAGACCAGCAAGAGCTTTCAGGGCTGGCACCTTCCTTGTGGGAGAAGGAGCCAGACGTTTGCCTTTTCAGAAAAAGTTTCTGCCGAGAACGAGCACCGTGACATGCTGAGTCTCTGGGAAAGCAGAGATCCCCAGTGCTGTTGTGCCTGTGGATAGGCTGCAGGGGGACGGTGAAGACCAGCAAGATCTTTCAGGGCTGGCACCTTCCTTGTGGGAGAAGGAGCCAGACGTTTGCCTTTTCAGAAAAAGTTTCTGCCGAGTACGAGCACCGTGACATGCGGAGTCTCTGGGAAAGCACAGATCCCCAGTTCTGTTGCGGCTAAAGATAGGCTGCAGAGGGATAGTGAAGACCAGCAGGAGCTTTCAGGGCTGGCACCTTCCTTGGAGAAGGAGCCGTAAGTTTGTCTTTTCAGAAAAAGTTTCTGCCGAGAACGAGCACCGTGACATGCTGAGGCTCTGGGAAAGCAGAGATCCCCAGTGCTGTTGCGGCTAAATATAGGCTGCAGGGGGACGGTGAAGACCAGCAAGATCTTTCAGGGCTGGCACCTTCCTTGTGGGAGAAGGAGCCAGACGTTTGCCTTTTCAGAAAAAGTTTCTGCCGAGAACGAGCACCGTGACATGCTGAGTCTCTGGGAAAGCAGAGATCCCCAGTGCTGTTGTGCCTGTGGATAGGCTGCAGGAGGACGGTGAAGACCAGCAAGATCTTTCAGGTCTGGCACCATCCTTGTGGGAGAAGGAGCCAGACGTTTGCCTTTTCAGAAAAAGTTTCTGCCGAGAACGAGCACCGTGACATGCTGAGTCTCTGGGAAAGCAGAGATCCCCAGTGCTGTTGCGGCTAAAGATAGGCTGCAGAGGGATAGTGAAGACCAGCAAGAGCTTTCAGGGCTGGCACCTTCCTTGTGGGAGAAGGAGCCAGACGTTTGCCTTTTCAGAAAAAGTTTCTGCCGAGAACGAGCACCGTGACATGCTGAGTCTCTGGGAAAGCAGAGATCCCCAGTGCTGTTGTGCCTGTGGATAGGCTGCAGGGGGACGGTGAAGACCAGCAAGATCTTTAAGGGCTGGCACCTTCCTTGTGGGAGAAGGAGCCAGACGTTTGCCTTTTCAGAAAAAGTTTCTGCCGAGTACGAGCACCGTGACATGCGGAGTCTCTGGGAAAGCACAGATCCCCAGTTCTGTTGCGGCTAAAGATAGGCTGCAGAGGGATAGTGAAGACCAGCAAGAGCTTTCAGGGCTGGCACCTTCCTTGGAGAAGGAGCCGTAAATTTGTCTTTTCAGAAAAAGTTTCTGCCGAGAACGAGCACCGTGACATGCTGAGGCTCTGGGAAAGCAGAGATCCCCAGAGCTGTTGCGGCTAAAGATAGGCTGCAGAGGGATAGTGAAGATCTGTAAGAGCTTTCAGGGCTGGCACCTTCCTTGTGGGAGAAGGAGCCAGACGTTTGCCTTTTCAGAAAAAGTTTCTGCCGAGAACGAGCACCGTGACATGCTGTGTCTCTGGGAAAGCAGAGATCCCCAGTGCTGTTGTGGCTAAAGATAGGCTGCAGAGGGATAGTGAAGACCAGCAAGAGCTTTCAGGGCTGGCACCTTTCTTGTGGAAGATTGAGCCAGACGTTTGCCTCTTCAGAAAAAGGTTCTGCCGTAAGCGAGCGACATGAGATGCTGAGTCTCTGGGAAAGCAGAGATCCCCAGTGCTGTTGTGCCTGTGGATAGGCTGCAGGGGGACGGTGAAGACCAGCAAGATCTTTCAGGGCTGGCACCTTCCTTGTGGGAGAAGGAGCCAGACGTTTGCCTTTTCAGAAAAAGTTTCTGCCGAGAACGAGCACCGTGACATGCTGAGTCTCTGGGAAAGCAGAGATCCCCAGTGCTGTTGTGCCTGTGGATAGGCTGCAGGGGGACGGTGAAGACCAGCAAGATCTTTCAGGGCTGGCACCTTCCTTGTGGGAGAAGGAGCCAGACGTTTGCCTTTTCAGAAAAAGTTTCTGCCGAGAACGAGCACCGTAACATGCTGAGTCTCTGGGAAAGCACAGATCCCCAGTGCTGTTGCGGCTAAAGATAGGCTGCAGAGGGATAGTGAAGACCTGCAAGATCTTTCAGGGCTGGCACCTTCCTTGTGGGAGAAGGAGCCAGACGTTTGCCTTTTCAGAAAAAGTTTCTGCCGAGAACGAGCACCGTGACATGCTGAGTCTCTGGGAAAGCAGAGATCCCCAGTGCTGTTGCGGCTAAAGATAGGCTGCAGAGGGATAGTGAAGACCAGCAAGAGCTTTCAGGGCTGGCACCTTCCTTGTGGGAGAAGGAGCCGTAAGTTTGTCTTTTCAGAAAAAGTTTCTGCCGAGAACGAGCACCGTGACATGCTGAGTCTCTGGGAAAGCAGAGATCCCCAGTGCTGTTGTGCCTGTGGATAGGCTGCAGGAGGACGGTGAAGACCAGCAAGATCTTTCAGGTCTGGCACCTTCCTTGTGGGAGAAGGAGCCAGACGTTTGCCTTTTCAGAAAAAGTTTCTGCCGAGAACGAGCACCGTGACATGCTGAGTCTCTGGGAAAGCAGAGATCCCCAGTGCTGTTGCGGCTAAAGATAGGCTGCAGAGGGATAGTGAAGACCAGCAAGAGCTTTCAGGGCTGGCACCTTCCTTGTGGGAGAAGGAGCCAGACGTTTGCCTTTTCAGAAAAAGTTTCTGCCGAGAACGAGCACCGTGACATGCTGAGTCTCTGGGAAAGCAGAGATCCCCAGTGCTGTTGTGCCTGTGGATAGGCTGCAGGGGGACGGTGAAGACCAGCAAGATCTTTAAGGGCTGGCACCTTCCTTGTGGGAGAAGGAGCCAGACGTTTGCCTTTTCAGAAAAAGTTTCTGCCGAGTACGAGCACCGTGACATGCGGAGTCTCTGGGAAAGCACAGATCCCCAGTTCTGTTGCGGCTAAAGATAGGCTGCAGAGGGATAGTGAAGACCAGCAAGAGCTTTCAGGGCTGGCACCTTCCTTGGAGAAGGAGCCGTAAGTTTGTCTTTTCAGAAAAAGTTTCTGCCGAGAACGAGCACCGTGACATGCTGAGGCTCTGGGAAAGCAGAGATCCCCAGAGCTGTTGCGGCTAAAGATAGGCTGCAGAGGGATAGTGAAGATCTGTAAGAGCTTTCAGGGCTGGCACCTTCCTTGTGGGAGAAGGAGCCAGACGTTTGCCTTTTCAGAAAAAGTTTCTGCCGAGAACGAGCACCGTGACATGCTGTGTCTCTGGGAAAGCAGAGATCCCCAGTGCTGTTGTGGCTAAAGATAGGCTGCAGAGGGATAGTGAAGACCTGCAAGAGCTTTCAGGGCTGGCACCTTTCTTGTGGAAGATTGAGCCAGACGTTTGCCTCTTCAGAAAAAGGTTCTGCCGTAAGCGAGCGACATGAGATGCTGAGTCTCTGGGAAAGCAGAGATCCCCAGTGCTGTTGAGCCTGTGGATAGGCTGCAGAGGGACGGTGAAGACCAGCACGATCTTTCAGGGCTGGCACCTTCCTTGTGGGAGAAGGAGCCAGACGTTTGCCTTTTCAGAAAAAGTTTCTGCCGAGAACGAGCACCGTGACATGCTGAGTCTCTGGGAAAGCAGAGATCCCCAGTGCTGTTGCGGCTAAAGATAGGCTGCAGAGGGATAGTGAAGACCAGCAAGAACTTTCAGGGCTGGCACCTTCCTTGTGGGAGAAGGAGCCAGACGTTTGCCTTTTCAGAAAAAGTTTCTGCCGAGAACGAGCACTGTGACATGCTGAGTCTCTGGGAAAGCAGAGATCCCCAGTGCTGTTGCGGCTAAAGATAGGCTGCAGAGGGATAGTGAAGACCAGCACGAGCTTTCAGGGCTGGCACCTTCCTTGTGGGAGAAGGAGCCAGACGTTTGCCTTTTCAGAAAAAGTTTCTGCCGAGAACGAGCACCGTGACATGCTGAGTCTCTGGGAAAGCAGAGATCCCCAGTGCTGTTGTGGCTAAAGATAGGCTGCAGAGGGATAGCGAAGACCTGCAAGATCTTTCAGGGCTGGCACCTTCCTTGTGGGAGAAGGAGCCAGACGTTTGCCTTTTCAGAAAAAGTTTCTGCCGAGAACGAGCACCGTGACATGCTGAGTCTCTGGGAAAGCAGAGATCCCCAGTGCTGTTGCAGCTAAAGATAGGCTGCAGAGGGATAGTGAAGACCAGCAAGAACTGTCAGGGCTGGCACCTTCCTTGTGGGAGAAGGAGCCAGACGTTTGCCTTTTCAGAAAAAGTTTCTGCCGAGAAAAAGCACCGTGACATGCTGAGTCTCTGAGAAAGCAGAGATCCCCAGTGCTGTTGTGCCTGCGGATAGGCTGCAGGGGGACGGTGAAGACCAGCAAGATCTTTCAGGGCTGGCACCTTCCTTGTGGGAGAAGGAGCCAGACGTTTGCCTTTTCAGAAAAAGTTTCTGCCGAGAACGAGCACTGTGACATGCTGAGTCTCTGGGAAAGCAGAGATCCCCAGTGCTGTTGCGGCTAAAGATAGGCTGCAGAGGGATAGTGAAGACCAGAAAGAGCTTTCAGGGCTGGCACCTTCCTTGTGGGAGAAGGAGCCAGACGTTTGCCTTTTCAGAAAAAGTTTCTGCCGAGAACGAGCACCGTGACATGCTGAGTCTCTGGGAAAGCAGAGATCCCCAGTGCTGTTGTGCCTGTGGATAGGTTGCAGGGGGACGGTGAAGACCAGCAAGAGCTTTCAGGGCTGGCACCTTCCTTGTGGGAGAAGGAGCCAGACGTTTGCCTTTTCAGAAAAAGTTTCTGCCGAGAACGAGCACCGTGACATGCTGAGTCTCTGGAAAAGCAGAGATCCCCAGTACTGTTGCGGCTAAAGATAGGCTGCAGAGGGATAGTGAAGACCAGCAGGAGCTTTCAGGGCTGGCACCTTCCTTGTGGGAGAAGGAGCCAGACGTTTGCCTTTTCAGAAAAAGTTTCTGCCGAGAAAAAGCACCGTGACATGCTGAGTATCTGAGAAAGCAGAGATCCCCAGTGCTGTTGTGCCTGCGGATAGGCTGCAGGGGGACGGTGAAGACCAGCAAGATCTTTCAGGGCTGGCACCTTCCTTGTGGGAGAAGGAGCCAGACGTTTGCCTTTTCAGAAAAAGGCTCTGCCGAGAGCGAGCACCATGAGATGCTGAGTCTCTGGGAAAGCAGAGATCCCCAGTGCTGTTGTGCCTGCGGATAGGCTGCAGGGGGACGGTGAAGACCAGCAAGATCTTTCAGGTCTGGCACCTTCCTTGTGGGAGAAGGAGCCAGACGTTTGCCTTTTCAGAAAAAGATTCTGCCGAGAACGAGCACCGTGACATGCTGAGTCTCTGGGAAAGCAGAGATCCCCAGTGCTGTTGTGCCTGTGGATAGGCTGCAGGGGGATGGTGAAGACCAGCAAGATCTTTCAGGGCTGGCACCTTCCTTGTGGGAGAAGGAGCCAGACGTTTGCCTTTTGAGAAAAAGGCTCTGCCGAAAGCGAGCACCATGAGATGCTGAGTCTCTGGGAAAGCAGAGATCCCCAGTGCTGTTGTGCCTGTGGATAGGCTGCAGGGGGACGGTGAAGACCAGCAAGTTCTTTCAGGTCTCGCACCTTCCTTGTGGGAGAAGGAGCCAGACGTTTGCCTTTTCAGAAAAAGTTTCTGCCGAGAACGAGCACCGTGACATGCTGAGTCTCTGGGAAAGCAGAGATCCCCAGTGCTGTTGCGGCTAAAGATAGGCTGCAGAGGGATAGTGAAGACCAGCAAGAGCTTTCAGGGCTGGCACCTTCCCTGTGGGAGAAGGAGCCAGACGTTTGCCTTTTCAGAAAAAGGCTCTGCCGAGAGCGAGCACCATGAGATGCTGAGTCTCTGGGAAAGCAGAGATCCCCAGTGCTGTTGTGCCTGTGGATAGGCTGCAGGGGGACGGTGAAGACCAGCAAGATCTTTCAGGTCTGGCACCTTCCTTGTGGGAGAAGGAGCCAGACGTTTGCCTTTTCAGAAAAAGTTTCTGCCGAGAACGAGCACCGTGACATGCTGAGTCTCTGGAAAAGCAGAGATCCCCAGTGCTGTTGCGGCTAAAGATAGGCTGCAGAGGGATAGTGAAGACCAGCAAGAGCTTTCAGGGCTGGCACCTTCCTTGTGGGAGAAGGAGCCAGACGTTTGCCTTTTCAGAAAAAGTTTCTGCCGAGAACGAGCACCGTGACATGCTGAGTCTCTGGGAAAGCAGAGATCCCCAGTGCTGTTGTGCCTGTGGATAGGCTGCAGGGGGATGGTGAAGACCAGCAAGATCTTTCAGGGCTGGCACCTTCCTTGTGGGAGAAGGTGCCAGACGTTTGCCTTTTGAGAAAAAGTTTCTGCCGAGAACGAGCACCGTGACATGCTGAGTCTCTGGGAAAGCAGAGATCCCCAGTGCTGTTGTGCCTGTGGATAGGCTGCAGGGGGACGGTGAAGACCAGCAAGAGCTTTCAGGGCTGGCACCTTCCTTGTGGGAGAAGGAGCCAGACGTTTGCCTTTTCAGAAAAAGTTTCTGCCGAGAACGAGCACCGTGACATGCTGAGTCTCTGGAAAAGCAGAGATTCCCAGTGCTGTTGCGGCTAAAGATAGGCTGCAGAGGGATAGTGAAGACCAGCAGGAGCTTTCAGGGCTGGCACCTTCCTTGTGGGAGAAGGAGCCAGACGTTTGCCTTTTCAGAAAAAGTTTCTGCCGAGAAAAAGCACCGTGACATGCTGAGTCTCTGAGAAAGCAGAGATCCCCAGTGCTGTTGTGCCTGCGGATAGGCTGCAGGGGGACGGTGAAGACCAGCAAGATCTTTCAGGGCTGGCACCTTCCTTGTGGGAGAAGGAGCCAGACGTTTGCCTTTTCAGAAAAAGGCTCTGCCGAGAGCGAGCACAATGAGATGCTGAGTCTCTGGGAAAGCAGAGATCCCCAGTGCTGTTGTGCCTGTGCATAGGCTGCAGGGGGACGGTGAAGACCAGCAAGATCTTTCAGGTCTGGCACCTTCCTTGTGGGAGAAGGAGCCAGACGTTTGCCTTTTCAGAAAAAGTTTCTGCCGAGAACGAGCACCGTGACATGCTGAGTCTCTGGGAAAGCAGAGATCCCCAGTGCTGTTGCGGCTAAAGATAGGCTGCAGAGGGATAGTGAAGACCAGCAGGAGCTTTCAGGGCTGGCACCTTCCTTGTGGGAGAAGGAGCCAGACGTTTGCCTTTTCAGAAAAAGTTTCTGCCGAGAAAAAGCACCGTGACATGCTGAGTCTCTGAGAAAGCAGAGATCCCCAGTGCTGTTGTGCCTGTGCATAGGCTGCAGGGGGATGGTGAAGACCAGCAAGATCTTTCAGGGCTGGCACCTTCCTTGTGGGAGAAGGTGCCAGACGTTTGCCTTTTGAGAAAAAGTTTCTGCCGAGAACGAGCACCGTGACATGCTGAGTCTCTGGGAAAGCAGAGATCCCCAGTGCTGTTGCGGCTAAAGATAGGCTGCAGAGGGATAGTGAAGACCAGCAAGAGCTTTCAGGGCTGGCACCTTCCTTGTGGGAGAAGGAGCCAGACGTTTGCCTTTTCAGAAAAAGTTTCTGCCGAGAACGAGCACCGTGACATGCTGAGTCTCTGGGAAAGCAGAGATCCCCAGTGCTGTTGTGCCTGTGGATAGGCTGCAGGGGGACGGTGAAGACCAGAAAGATCTTTCAGGGCTGGCACCTTCCTTGTGGGAGAAGGAGCCAGACGTTTGCCTTTTCAGAAAAAGTTTCTGCCGAGAACGAGCACCGTGACATGCTGAGTCTCTGGAAAAGCAGAGATCCCCAGTGCTGTTGCGGCTAAAGATAGGCTGCAGAGGGATAGCGAAGACCAGCAAGAGCTTTCAGGGCTGGCACCTTCCTTGTGGGAGAAGGAGCCAGACGTTTGCCTTTTCAGAAAAAGGCTCTGCCGAGAGCGAGCACCATGAGATGCTGAGTCTCTGGGAAAGCAGAGATCCCCAGTGCTGTTGTGCCTGTGGATAGGCTGCAGGGGGACGGTGAAGACCAGCAAGATCTTTCAGGTCTGGCACCTTCCTTGTGGGAGAAGGAGCCAGACGTTTGCCTTTTCAGAAAAAGTTTCTGCCGAGAACGAGCACCGTGACATGCTGAGTCTCTGGGAAAGCAGAGATCCCCAGTGCTGTTGTGCCTGTGGATAGGCTGCAGAGGGATGGTGAAGACCAGCAAGATCTTTCAGGGATGGCACCTTCCTTGTGGGAGAAGGAGCCAGACGTTTGCCTTTTCAGAAAAGGTTTCTGCCGAGAACGAGCACCGTGACATGCTGAGTCTCTGGGAAAGCAGAGATCCCCAGTGCTGTTGTGCCTGTGGATAGGCTGCAGGGGGACGGTGAAGACCAGCAAGATCTTTCAGGTCTGGCACCTTCCTTGTGGGAGAAGGAGCCAGACGTTTGCCTTTTCAGAAAAAGTTTCTGCCGAGAACGAGCACCGTGACATGCTGAGTCTCTGGGAAGCAGAGATCCGCAGTGCTGTTGCGGCTAAAGATAGGCTGCAGAGGGATAGTGAAGACCAGCAAGAGCTTTCAGGGCTGGCACCTTCCTTGTGGGAGAAGGAGCCAGACGTTTGCCTTTTCAGAAAAAGGCTCTGCCGAGAGCGAGCACCGTGACATGCTGAGTATCTGGAAAAGCAGAGATCCCCAGTGCTGTTGTGCCTGTGGATAGGTTGCAGGGGGACGGTGAAGACCAGCAAGATCTTTCAGGGCTGGCACCTTCCTTGTGGGAGAAGGAGCCAGACGTTTGCCTTTTCAGAAAAAGGCTCTGCCGAGAGCGAGCACCATGAGATGCTGAGTCTCTGGGAAAGCAGAGATCCCCAGTGCTGTTGTGCCTGTGGATAGGCTGCAGGGGGACGGTGAAGACCAGCAAGATCTTTCAGGTCTGGCACCTTCCTTGTGGGAGAAGGAGCCAGACGTTTGCCTTTTCAGAAAAAGATTCTGCCGAGAACGAGCACCGTGACATGCTGAGTCTCTGGGAAAGCAGAGATCCCCAGTGCTGTTGTGCCTGTGGATAGGCTGCAGGGGGATGGTGAAGACCAGCAAGATCTTTCAGGGCTGGCACCTTCCTTGTGGGAGAAGGAGCCAGACGTTTGCCTTTTCAGAAAAGGTTTCTGCCGAGAACGAGCACCGTGACATGCTGAGTCTCTGGGAAAGCAGAGATCCCCAGTGCTGTTGCGGCTAAAGATAGGCTGCAGAGGGATAGTGAAGACCTGCAAGAGCTTTCAGGGCTGGCACCTTCCTTGTGGGAGAAGGAGCCAGACGTTGCCTTTTCAGAAAAAGGTTCTGCCGAGAACGAGCACCGTGACATGCTGAGTCTCTGGTAAAGCAGAGATCCCCAGTGCTGTTGTGCCTGTGGATAGGCTGCAGAGGGATGGTGAAGACCTGCAAGAGCTTTCAGGGCTGGCACCTTCCTTGTGGGAGAAGGAGCCAGACGTTTGCCTTTTCAGAAAAAGTTTCTGCCGAGAACGAGCACCGTGACATGCTGAGTCTCTGGAAAAGCAGAGATCCCCAGTGCTGTTGCGGCTAAAGATAGGCTGCAGAGGGATAGTGAAGACCAGCAAGAGCTTTCAGGGCTGGCACCTTCCTTGTGGGAGAAGGAGCCAGACGTTTGCCTTTTCAGAAAAAGTTTCTGCCGAGAACGAGCACCGTGACATGCTGAGTCTCTGGGAAAGCAGAGATCCCCAGTGCTGTTGTGCCTGTGGATAGGCTGCAGGGGGACGGTGAAGACCAGCAAGATCTTTCAGGGCTGGCAGCTTCCTTGTGGGAGAAGGTGCCAGACGTTTGCCTTTTGAGAAAAAGTTTCTGCCGAGAACGAGCACCGTGACATGCTGAGTCTCTGGGAAAGCAGAGATCCCCAGTGCTGTTGCGGCTAAAGATAGGCTGCAGAGGGATAGTGAAGACCAGCAAGAGCTTTCAGGGCTGGCACCTTCCTTGTGGGAGAAGGAGCCAGACGTTTGCCTTTTCAGAAAAAGTTTCTGCCGAGAACGAGCACCGTGACATGCTGAGTCTCTGGAAAAGCAGAGATCCCCAGTGCTGTTCTGCCTGTGGATAGGTTGCAGGGGGACGGTGAAGACCAGCAAGAGCTTTCAGGGCTGGCACCTTCCTTGTGGGAGAAGGAGCCAGACGTTTGCCTTTTCAGAAAAAGTTTCTGCCGAGAACGAGCACCGTGACATGCTGAGTCTCTGGAAAAGCAGAGATCCCCAGTGCTGTTGCGGCTAAAGATAGGCTGCAGAGGGATAGTGAAGACCAGCAAGAGCTTTCAGGGCTGGCACCTTCCTTGTGGGAGAAGGAGCCAGACGTTTGCCTTTTCAGAAAAAGTTTCTGCCGAGAACGAGCACCGTGACATGCTGAGTCTCTGGGAAAGCAGAGATCCCCAGTGCTGTTGTGCCTATGGATAGGCTGCAGGGGGATGGTGAAGACCAGCAAGATCTTTCAGGGCTGGCACCTTCCTTGTGGGAGAAGGAGCCAGACGTTTGCCTTTTCAGAAAAGGTTTCTGCCGAGAACGAGCACCGTGACATGCTGAGTCTCTGGGAAAGCAGAGATCCCCAGTGCTGTTGTGCCTGTGGATAGGCTGCAGGGGGATGGTTAAGACCAGCAAGATCTTTCAGGGCTGGCACCTTCCTCGTGGGAGAAGGAGCCAGACGTTTGCCTTTTCAGAAAAGGTTTCTGCCGAGAACGAGCACCGTGACATGCTGAGTCTCTGGGAAAGCAGAGATCCCCAGTGCTGTTGTGCCTGTGGATAGGCTGCAGGGGGACGGTGAAGACCAGCAAGATCTTTCAGGTCTGGCACCTTCCTTGTGGGAGAAGGAGCCAGACGTTTGCCTTTTCAGAAAAAGTTTCTGCCGAGAACGAGCACCGTGACATGCTGAGTCTCTGGAAAAGCAGAGATCCCCAGTGCTGTTGCGGCTAAAGATAGGCTGCAGAGGGATAGTGAAGACCAGCAGGAGCTTTCAGGGCTGGCACCTTCCTTGTGGGAGAAGGAGCCAGACGTTTGCCTTTTCAGAAAAAGTTTCTGCCGAGAACGAGCACCGTGACATGCTGAGTCTCTGGGAAAGCAGAGATCCCCAGTGCTGTTGTGCCTATGGATAGGCTGCAGGGGGATGGTGAAGACCAGCAAGATCTTTCAGGGCTGGCACCTTCCTTGTGGGAGAAGGAGCCAGACGTTTGCCTTTTCAGAAAAGGTTTCTGCCGAGAACGAGCACCGTGACATGCTGAGTCTCTGGGAAAGCAGAGATCCCCAGTGCTGTTGTGCCTGTGGATAGGCTGCAGGGGGACGGTGAAGACCAGCAAGATCTTTCAGGGCTGGCACCTTCCTTGTGGGAGAAGGAGCCAGACGTTTGCCTTTTCAGAAAAAGTTTCTGCCGAGAACGAGCACCGTGACATGCTGAGTCTCTGGGAAAGCAGAGATCCCCAGTGCTGTTGCGGCTAAAGATAGGCTGCAGAGGGATAGTGAAGACCAGCAAGAGCTTTCAGGGCTGGCACCTTCCTTGTGGGAGAAGGAGCCAGACGTTTGCCTTTTCAGAAAAGGTTTCTGCCGAGAACGAGCACCGTGACATGCTGAGTCTCTGGGAAAGCAGAGATCCCCAGTGCTGTTGTGCCTGTGGATAGGCTGCAGGGGGATGGTGAAGACCAGCAAGATCTTTCAGGGCTGGCACCTTCCTTGTGGGAGAAGGAGCCAGACGTTTGCCTTTTCAGAAAAGGTTTCTGCCGAGAACGAGCACCGTGACATGCTGAGTCTCTGGGAAAGCAGAGATCCCCAGTGCTGTTGTGCCTGTAGATAGGCTGCAGGGGGACGGTGAAGACCAGCAAGATCTTTCAGGTCTGGCACCTTCCTTGTGGGAGAAGGAGCCAGACGTTTGCCTTTTCAGAAAAAGTTTCTGCCGAGAACGAGCACCGTGACATGCTGAGTCTCTGGGAAAGCAGAGATCCCCAGTGCTGTTGCGGCTAAAGATAGGCTGCAGAGGGATAGTGAAGACCAGCAAGAGCTTTCAGGGCTGGCACCTTCCTTGTGGGAGAAGGAGCCAGACGTTTGCCTTTTCAGAAAAAGTTTCTGCCGAGAACGAGCACCGTGACATGCTGAGTCTCTGGAAAAGCAGAGATCCCCAGTGCTGTTGTGCCTGTGGATAGGTTGCAGGGGGACGGTGAAGACCAGCAAGAGCTTTCAGGGCTGGCACCTTCCTTGTGGGAGAAGGAGCCAGACGTTTCCCTATTCAGAAAAAGGCTCTGCCGAGAACGAGCACCGTGACATGCTGAGTCTCTGGAAAAGCAGAGATCCCCAGTGCTGTTGCGGCTAAAGATAGGCTGCAGAGGGATAGTGAAGACCAGCAGGAGCCTTCAGGGCTGGCACCTTCCTTGTGGGAGAAGGAGCCAGACGTTTGCCTTTTCAGAAAAAGTTTCTGACGAGAAAAAGCACCATGACATGCTGAGTCTCTGAGAAAGCAGAGATCCCCAGTGCTGTTGTGCCTGCGGATAGGCTGCAGGGGGACGGTGAAGACCAGCAAGATCTTTCAGGTCTGGCACCTTCCTTGTGGGAGAAGGAGCCAGACGTTTGCCTTTTCAGAAAAAGGCTCTGCCGAGAGCGAGCACCATGAGATGCTGAGTCTCTGGGAAAGCAGAGATCCCCAGTGCTGTTTTGCCTGTGGATAGGCTGCAGGGGGACGGTGAAGACCAGCAAGATCTTTCAGGGCTGGCACCTTCCTTGTGGGAGAAGGAGCCAGACGTTTGCCTTTTCAGAAAAAGGCTCTGCCGAGAGCGAGCACCATGAGATGCTGAGTCTCTGGGAAAGCAGAGATCCCCAGTGCTGTTGTGCCTGTGGATAGGCTGCAGGGGGACGGTGAAGACCAGCAAGATCTTTCAGGTCTGGCACCTTCCTTGTGGGAGAAGGAGCCAGACGTTTGCCTTTTCAGAAAAAGTTTCTGCCGAGAACGAGCACCGTGACATGCTGAGTCTCTGGAAAAGCAGAGATCCCCAGTGCTGTTGCGGCTAAAGATAGGCTGCAGAGGGATAGCGAAGACCAGCAAGATCTTTCAGGGCTGGCACCTTCCTTGTGGGAGAAGGAGCCAGACGTTTGCCTTTTCAGAAAAAGGCTCTGCCGAGAGCGAGCACCATGAGATGCTGAGTCTCTGGGAAAGCAGAGATCCCCAGTGCTGTTGTGCCTGTGGATAGGCTGCAGGGGGACGGTGAAGACCAGCAAGATCTTTCAGGTCTGGCACCTTCCTTGTGGGAGAAGGAGCCAGACGTTTGCCTTTTCAGAAAAAGTTTCTGCCGAGAACGAGCACCGTGACATGCTGAGTCTCTGGGAAAGCAGAGATCCCCAGTGCTGTTGTGCCTGTGGATAGGCTGCAGAGGGATGGTGAAGACCAGCAAGATCTTTCAGGGATGGCACCTTCCTTGTGGGAGAAGGAGCCAGACGTTTGCCTTTTCAGAAAAGGTTTCTGCCGAGAACGAGCACCGTGACATGCTGAGTCTCTGGGAAAGCAGAGATCCCCAGTGCTGTTGTGCCTGTGGATAGGCTGCAGGGGGACGGTGAAGACCAGCAAGATCTTTCAGGTCTGGCACCTTCCTTGTGGGAGAAGGAGCCAGACGTTTGCCTTTTCAGAAAAAGTTTCTGCCGAGAACGAGCACCGTGACATGCTGAGTCTCTGGGAAAGCAGAGATCCCCAGTGCTGTTGCGGCTAAAGATAGGCTGCAGAGGGATAGTGAAGACCAGCAAGAGCTTTCAGGGCTGGCACCTTCCTTGTGGGAGAAGGAGCCAGACGTTTGCCTTTTCAGAAAAAGGCTCTGCCGAGAGCGAGCACCGTGACATGCTGAGTATCTGGAAAAGCAGAGATCCCCAGTGCTGTTGTGCCTGTGGATAGGTTGCAGGGGGACGGTGAAGACCAGCAAGATCTTTCAGGGCTGGCACCTTCCTTGTGGGAGAAGGAGCCAGACGTTTGCCTTTTCAGAAAAAGGCTCTGCCGAGAGCGAGCACCATGAGATGCTGAGTCTCTGGGAAAGCAGAGATCCCCAGTGCTGTTGTGCCTGTGGATAGGCTGCAGGGGGACGGTGAAGACCAGCAAGATCTTTCAGGTCTGGCACCTTCCTTGTGGGAGAAGGAGCCAGACGTTTGCCTTTTCAGAAAAAGATTCTGCCGAGAACGAGCACCGTGACATGCTGAGTCTCTGGGAAAGCAGAGATCCCCAGTGCTGTTGTGCCTGTGGATAGGCTGCAGGGGGATGGTGAAGACCAGCAAGATCTTTCAGGGCTGGCACCTTCCTTGTGGGAGAAGGAGCCAGACGTTTGCCTTTTCAGAAAAGGTTTCTGCCGAGAACGAGCACCGTGACATGCTGAGTCTCTGGGAAAGCAGAGATCCCCAGTGCTGTTGCGGCTAAAGATAGGCTGCAGAGGGATAGTGAAGACCTGCAAGAGCTTTCAGGGCTGGCACCTTCCTTGTGGGAGAAGGAGCCAGACGTTTGCCTTTTCAGAAAAAGGCTCTGCCGAGAACGAGCACCGTGACATGCTGAGTCTCTGGTAAAGCAGAGATCCCCAGTGCTGTTGTGCCTGTGGATAGGCTGCAGAGGGATAGTGAAGACCTGCAAGAGCTTTCAGGGCTGGCACCTTCCTTGTGGGAGAAGGAGCCAGACGTTTGCCTTTTCAGAAAAAGTTTCTGCCGAGAACGAGCACCGTGACATGCTGAGTCTCTGGAAAAGCAGAGATCCCCAGTGCTGTTGCGGCTAAAGATAGGCTGCAGAGGGATAGTGAAGACCAGCAAGAGCTTTCAGGGCTGGCACCTTCCTTGTGGGAGAAGGAGCCAGACGTTTGCCTTTTCAGAAAAAGTTTCTGCCGAGAACGAGCACCGTGACATGCTGAGTCTCTGGGAAAGCAGAGATCCCCAGTGCTGTTGTGCCTGTGGATAGGCTGCAGGGGGACGGTGAAGACCAGCAAGATCTTTCAGGGCTGGCAGCTTCCTTGTGGGAGAAGGTGCCAGACGTTTGCCTTTTGAGAAAAAGTTTCTGCCGAGAACGAGCACCGTGACATGCTGAGTCTCTGGGAAAGCAGAGATCCCCAGTGCTGTTGCGGCTAAAGATAGGCTGCAGAGGGATAGTGAAGACCAGCAAGAGCTTTCAGGGCTGGCACCTTCCTTGTGGGAGAAGGAGCCAGACGTTTGCCTTTTCAGAAAAAGTTTCTGCCGAGAACGAGCACCGTGACATGCTGAGTCTCTGGAAAAGCAGAGATCCCCAGTGCTGTTCTGCCTGTGGATAGGTTGCAGGGGGACGGTGAAGACCAGCAAGAGCTTTCAGGGCTGGCACCTTCCTTGTGGGAGAAGGAGCCAGACGTTTGCCTTTTCAGAAAAAGTTTCTGCCGAGAACGAGCACCGTGACATGCTGAGTCTCTGGAAAAGCAGAGATCCCCAGTGCTGTTGCGGCTAAAGATAGGCTGCAGAGGGATAGTGAAGACCAGCATGAGCTTTCAGGGCTGGCACCTTCCTTGTGGGAGAAGGAGCCAGACGTTTGCCTTTTCAGAAAAAGTTTCTGCCGAGAACGAGCACCGTGACATGCTGAGTCTCTGGGAAAGCAGAGATCCCCAGTGCTGTTGTGCCTATGGATAGGCTGCAGGGGGATGGTGAAGACCAGCAAGATCTTTCAGGGCTGGCACCTTCCTTGTGGGAGAAGGAGCCAGACGTTTGCCTTTTCAGAAAAGGTTTCTGCCGAGAACGAGCACCGTGACATGCTGAGTCTCTGGGAAAGCAGAGATCCCCAGTGCTGTTGTGCCTGTGGATAGGCTGCAGGGGGATGGTTAAGACCAGCAAGATCTTTCAGGGCTGGCACCTTCCTCGTGGGAGAAGGAGCCAGACGTTTGCCTTTTCAGAAAAGGTTTCTGCCGAGTACGAGCACCGTGACATGCTGAGTCTCTGGGAAAGCAGAGATCCCCAGTGCTGTTGTGCCTGTGGATAGGCTGCAGGGGGACGGTGAAGACCAGCAAGATCTTTCAGGTCTGGCACCTTCCTTGTGGGAGAAGGAGCCAGACGTTTGCCTTTTCAGAAAAAGTTTCTGCCGAGAACGAGCACCGTGACATGCTGAGTCTCTGGAAAAGCAGAGATCCCCAGTGCTGTTGCGGCTAAAGATAGGCTGCAGAGGGATAGTGAAGACCAGCAGGAGCTTTCAGGGCTGGCACCTTCCTTGTGGGAGAAGGAGCCAGACGTTTGCCTTTTCAGAAAAAGTTTCTGCCGAGAACGAGCACCGTGACATGCTGAGTCTCTGGGAAAGCAGAGATCCCCAGTGCTGTTGTGGCTATGGATAGGCTGCAGGGGGATGGTGAAGACCAGCAAGAGCTTTCAGGGCTGGCACCTTCCTTGTGGGAGAAGGAGCCAGACGTTTGCCTTTTCAGAAAAGGTTTCTGCCGAGAACGAGCACCGTGACATGCTGAGTCTCTGGGAAAGCAGAGATCCCCAGTGCTGTTGTGCCTGTGGATAGGCTGCAGGGGGACGGTGAAGACCAGCAAGATCTTTCAGGTCTGGCACCTTCCTTGTGGGAGAAGGAGCCAGACGTTTGCCTTTTCAGAAAAAGTTTCTGCCGAGAACGAGCACCGTGACATGCTGAGTCTCTGGGAAAGCAGAGATCCCCAGTGCTGTTGCGGCTAAAGATAGGCTGCAGAGGGATAGTGAAGACCAGCAAGAGCTTTCAGGGCTGGCACCTTCCTTGTGGGAGAAGGAGCCAGACGTTTGCCTTTTCAGAAAAGGTTTCTGCCGAGAACGAGCACCGTGACATGCTGAGTCTCTGGGAAAGCAGAGATCCCCAGTGCTGTTGTGCCTGTGGATAGGCTGCAGGGGGATGGTGAAGACCAGCAAGAGCTTTCAGGGCTGGCACCTTCCTTGTGGGAGAAGGAGCCAGACGTTTGCCTTTTCAGAAAAGGTTTCTGCCGAGAACGAGCACCGTGACATGCTGAGTCTCTGGGAAAGCAGAGATCCCCAGTGCTGTTGTGCCTGTAGATAGGCTGCAGGGGGACGGTGAAGACCAGCAAGATCTTTCAGGTCTGGCACCTTCCTTGTGGGAGAAGGAGCCAGACGTTTGCCTTTTCAGAAAAAGTTTCTGCCGAGAACGAGCACCGTGACATGCTGAGTCTCTGGGAAAGCAGAGATCCCCAGTGCTGTTGCGGCTAAAGATAGGCTGCAGAGGGATAGTGAAGACCAGCAAGAGCTTTCAGGGCTGGCACCTTCCTTGTGGGAGAAGGAGCCAGACGTTTGCCTTTTCAGAAAAAGTTTCTGCCGAGAACGAGCACCGTGACATGCTGAGTCTCTGGAAAAGCAGAGATCCCCAGTGCTGTTGTGCCTGTGGATAGGTTGCAGGGGGACGGTGAAGACCAGCAAGAGCTTTCAGGGCTGGCACCTTCCTTGTGGGAGAAGGAGCCAGACGTTTGCCTTTTCAGAAAAAGTTTCTGCCGAGAACGAGCACCGTGACATGCTGAGTCTCTGGAAAAGCAGAGATCCCCAGTGCTGTTGCGGCTAAAGATAGGCTGCAGAGGGATAGTGAAGACCAGCAGGAGCCTTCAGGGCTGGCACCTTCCTTGTGGGAGAAGGAGCCAGACGTTTGCCTTTTCAGAAAAAGTTTCTGACGAGAAAAAGCACCATGACATGCTGAGTCTCTGAGAAAGCAGAGATCCCCAGTGCTGTTGTGCCTGCGGATAGGCTGCAGGGGGACGGTGAAGACCAGCAAGATCTTTCAGGTCTGGCACCTTCCTTGTGGGAGAAGGAGCCAGACGTTTGCCTTTTCAGAAAAAGGCTCTGCCGAGAGCGAGCACCATGAGATGCTGAGTCTCTGGGAAAGCAGAGATCCCCAGTGCTGTTTTGCCTGTGGATAGGCTGCAGGGGGACGGTGAAGACCAGCAAGATCTTTCAGGGCTGGCACCTTCCTTGTGGGAGAAGGAGCCAGACGTTTGCCTTTTCAGAAAAAGTTTCTGCCGAGAACGAGCACCGTGACATGCTGAGTCTCTGCGAAAGCAGAGATCCCCAGTGCTGTTGCGGCTAAAGATAGGCTGCAGAGGGATAGTGAAGACCAGCAAGAGCTTTCAGGGCTGGCACCTTCCCTGTGGGAGAAGGAGCCAGACGTTTGCCTTTTCAGAAAAAGGCTCTGCCGAGAGCGAGCACCATGAGATGCTGAGTCTCTGGGAAAGCAGAGATCCCCAGTGCTGTTGTGCCTGTGGATAGGCTGCAGGGGGACGGTGAAGACCAGCAATATCTTTCAGGGCTGGCACCTTCCTTGTGGGATAAGGAGCCAGACGTTTGCCTTTTCAGAAAAAGATTCTGCCGAGAACGAGCACCGTGACATGCTGAGTCTCTGGGATAGCAGAGATCCCCAGTGCTGTTGTGCCTGTGGATAGCCTGCAGGGGGATGGTGAAGACCAGCAAGAGCTTTCAGGGCTGGCACCTTCCTTGTGGGAGAAGGAGCCAGACGTTTGCCTTTTCAGAAAAGGTTTCTGCCGAGAACGAGCACTGTGACATGCTGAGTCTCTGGAAAAGCAGAGATCCCCAGTGCTATTGTGCCTGTGGATAGGCTGCAGGGGGACGGTGAAGACCAGCAAGATCTTTCAGGTCTGGCACCTTCCTTGTGGGAGAAGGAGCCAGACGTTTGCCTTTTCAGAAAAAGTTTCTGCCGAGAACGAGCACCGTGACATGCTGAGTCTCTGGAAAAGCAGAGATCCCCAGTGCTGTTGCGGCTAAAGATAGGCTGCAGAGGGATAGTGAAGACCAGCAAGAGCTTTCAGGGCTGGCACCTTCCTTGTGGGAGAAGGAGCCAGACGTTTGCCTTTTCAGAAAAAGGCTCTGCCGAGAACGAGCACCGTGACATGCTGAGTCTCTGGGAAAGCAGAGATCCCCAGTGCTGTTGTGCCTGTGGATAGGCTGCAGAGGGATAGTGAAGACCTGCAAGAGCTTTCAGGGCTGGCACCTTCCTTGTGGGAGAAGGAGCCAGACGTTTGCCTTTTCAGAAAAAGTTTCTGCCGAGAACGAGCACCGTGACATGCTGAGTCTCTGGAAAAGCAGAGATCCCCAGTGCTGTTGTGCCTGTGGATAGGCTGCAGGGGGACGGTGAAGACCAGCACGAGCTTTCAGGGCTGGCACCTTCCTTGTGGGAGAAGGAGCCAGACGTTTGCCTTTTCAGAAAAAGTTTCTGCCGAGAACGAGCACCGTGACATGCTGAGTCTCTGGGAAAGCAGAGATCCCCAGTGCTGTTGCGGCTAAAGATAGGCTGCAGAGGGATAGTGAAGACCAGCAAGAGCTTTCAGGGCTGGCACCTTCCTTGTGGGAGAAGGAGCCAGACGTTTGCCTTTTCAGAAAAAGTTTCTGCCGAGAACGAGCACCGTGACATGCTGAGTCTCTGGGAAAGCAGAGATCCCCAGTGCTGTTGTGCCTGTGGATAGGCTGCAGGGGGACGGTGAAGACCAGCAAGATCTTTCAGGGCTGGCACCTTCCTTGTGGGAGAAGGTGCCAGACGTTTGCCTTTTGAGAAAAAGTTTCTGCCGAGAACGAGCACCGTGACATGCTGAGTCTCTGGGAAAGCAGAGATCCCCAGTGCTGTTGCGGCTAAAGATAGGCTGCAGAGGGATAGTGAAGACCAGCAAGAGCTTTCAGGGCTGGCACCTTCCTTGTGGGAGAAGGAGCCAGACGTTTGCCTTTTCAGAAAAAGTTTCTGCCGAGAACGAGCACCGTGACATGCTGAGTCTCTGGAAAAGCAGAGATCCCCAGTGCTGTTGTGCCTGTGGAAAGGTTGCAGGGGGACGGTGAAGACCAGCAAGAGCTTTCAGGGCTGGCACCTTACTTGTGGGAGAAGGAGCCAGACGTTTGCCTTTTCAGAAAAAGTTTCTGCCGAGAACGAGCACCGTGACATGCTGAGTCTCTGGAAAAGCAGAGATCCCCAGTGCTGTTGCGGCTAAAGATAGGCTGCAGAGGGATAGTGAAGACCAGCAGGAGCTTTCAGGGCTGGCACCTTCCTTGTGGGAGAAGGAGCCAGACGTTTGCCTTTTCAGAAAAAGTTTCTGCCGAGAACGAGCACCGTGACATGCTGAGTCTCTGGGAAAGCAGAGATCCCCAGTGCTGTTGTGCCTGTGGATAGGCTGCAGGGGGACGGTGAAGACCAGCAAGAGCTTTCAGGGCTGGCACCTTCCTTGTGGGAGAAGGAGCCAGACGTTTGCCTTTTCAGAAAAGGTTTCTGCCGAGAACGAGCACCGTGACATGCTGAGTCTCTGGGAAAGCAGAGATCCCCAGTGCTGTTGTGCCTGTGGATAGGCTGCAGGGGGTGGTGAAGACCAGCAAGATCTTTCAGGGCTGGCACCTTCCTTGTGGGAGAAGGAGCCAGACGTTTGCCTTTTCAGAAAAAGGCTCTGCCGAGAACGAGCACCGTGACATGCTGAGTCTCTGGGAAAGCAGAGATCCCCAGTGCTGTTGTGCCTGTGGATAGGCTGCAGGGGGACGGTGAAGACCAGCAAGATCTTTCAGGGCTGGCACCTTCCTTGTGGGAGAAGGAGCCAGACGTTTGCCTTTTCAGAAAAAGTTTCTGCCGAGAACGAGCACCGTGACATGCTGAGTCTCTGGGAAAGCAGAGATCCCCAGTGCTGTTGCGGCTAAAGATAGGCTGCAGAGGGATAGTGAAGACCAGCAAGAGCTTTCAGGGCTGGCACCTTCCTTGTGGGAGAAGGAGCCAGACGTTTGCCTTTTCAGAAAAAGGCTCTGCCGAGAGCGAGCACCATGAGATGCTGAGTCTCTGGGAAAGCAGAGATCCCCAGTGCTGTTGTGCCTGTGGATAGGCTGCAGGGGGACGGTGAAGACCAGCAAGATCTTTCAGGGCTGGCACCTTCCTTGTGGGAGAAGGAGCCAGACGTTTGCCTTTTCAGAAAAAGTTTCTGCCGAGAACGAGCACCGTGACATGCTGAGTCTCTGGAAAAGCAGAGATCCCCAGTGCTGTTGTGGCTGAAGATAGTCTGCAGAGGGATAGTGAAGACCAGCAAGAGCTTTCAGGGCTGGCACCTTCCTTGTGGGAGAAGGAGCCAGACGTTTGCCTTTTCAGAAAAAGTTTCTGCCGAGAACGAGCACCGTGACATGCTGAGTCTCTGGGAAAGCAGAGATCCCCAGTGCTGTTGTGCCTGTGCATAGGCTGCAGGGGGACGGTGAAGACCAGCAAGATCTTTCAGGGCTGGCACCTTACTTGTGGGAGAAGGAGCCAGACGTTTGCCTTTTCAGAAAAAGTTTCTGCCGAGAACGAGCACCGTGACATGCTGAGTCTCTGGGAAAGCAGAGATCCCCAGTGCTGTTGCGGCTAAAGATAGGCTGCAGAGGGATAGTGAAGACCAGCAGGAGCTTTCAGGGCTGGCACCTTCCTTGTGGGAGAAGGAGCCAGACGTTTGCCTTTTCAGAAAAAGTTTCTGCCGAGAACGAGCACCGTGACATGCTGAGTCTCTGGAAAAGCAGAGATCCCCAGTGCTGTTCTGCCTGTGGATAGGCTGCAGGGGGACGGTGAAGACCAGCAAGAGCTTTCAGGGCTGGCACCTTCCTTGTGGGAGAAGGAGCCAGACGTTTGCCTTTTCAGAAAAAGTTTCTGCCGAGAACGAGCACCGTGACATGCTGAGTCTCTGGAAAAGCAGAGATCCCCAGTGCTGTTGCGGCTAAAGATAGGCTGCAGAGGGATAGTGAAGACCAGCAGGAGCTTTCAGGGCTGGCACCTTCCTTGTGGGAGAAGGAGCCAGACGTTTGCCTTTTCAGAAAAAGTTTCTGCCGAGAAAAAGCACCGTGACATGCTGAGTCTCTGGGAAAGCAGAGATCCCCAGTGCTGTTGTGCCTGTGGATAGGCTGCAGGGGGACGGTGAAGACCAGCAAGAGCTTTCAGGGCTGGCACCTTCCTTGTGGGAGAAGGAGCCAGACGTTTGCCTTTTCAGAAAAAGGCTCTGCCGAGAGCGAGCACCATGAGATGCTGAGTCTCTGGGAAAGCAGAGATCCCCAGTGCTGTTGTGCCTGTGGATAGGCTGCAGGGGGACGGTGAAGACCAGCAAGATCTTTCAGGTCTGGCACCTTCCTTGTGGGAGAAGGAGCCAGACGTTTGCCTTTTCAGAAAAAGATTCTGCCGAGAACGAGCACCGTGACATGCTGAGTCTCTGGGAAAGCAGAGATCCCCAGTGCTGTTGTGCCTGTGGATAGGCTGCAGGGGGACGGTGAAGACCAGCAAGATCTTTCAGGGCTGGCACCTTCCTTGTGGGAGAAGGAGCCAGACGTTTGCCTTTTCAGAAAAAGTTTCTGCCGAGAACGAGCACCGTGACATGCTGAGTCTCTGCGAAAGCAGAGATCCCCAGTGCTGTTGCGGCTAAAGATAGGCTGCAGAGGGATAGTGAAGACCAGCAAGAGCTTTCAGGGCTGGCACCTTCCCTGTGGGAGAAGGAGCCAGACGTTTGCCTTTTCAGAAAAAGGCTCTGCCGAGAGCGAGCACCATGAGATGCTGAGTCTCTGGGAAAGCAGAGATCCCCAGTGCTGTTGTGCCTGTGGATAGGCTGCAGGGGGACGGTGAAGACCAGCAATATCTTTCAGGGCTGGCACCTTCCTTGTGGGATAAGGAGCCAGACGTTTGCCTTTTCAGAAAAGGTTTCTGCCGAGAACGAGCACCGTGACATGCTGAGTCTCTGGGAAAGCAGAGATCCCCAGTGCTGTTGCGGCTAAAGATAGGCTGCAGAGGGATAGTGAAGACCAGCAAGAGCTTTCAGGGCTGGCACCTTCCTTGTGGGAGAAGGAGCCAGACGTTTGCCTTTTCAGAAAAAGTTTCTGCCGAGAACGAGCACCGTGACATGCTGAGTCTCTGGGAAAGCAGAGATCCCCAGTGCTGTTGTGCCTGTGGATAGGCTGCAGGGGGATGGTGAAGACCAGCAAGATCTTTCAGGGCTGGCACCTTCCTTGTGGGAGAAGGAGCCAGACGTTTGCCTTTTCAGAAAAAGTTTCTGCCGAGAACGAGCACCGTGACATGCTGAGTCTCTGGAAAAGCAGAGATCCCCAGTGCTGTTGTGCCTGTGGATAGGCTGCAGGGGGACGGTGAAGACCAGCAAGATCTTTCAGGTCTGGCACCTTCCTTGTGGGAGAAGGAGCCAGACGTTTGCCTTTTCAGAAAAAGTTTCTGCCGAGAACGAGCACCGTGACATGCTGAGTCTCTGGAAAAGCAGAGATCCCCAGTGCTGTTGCGGCTAAAGATAGGCTGCAGAGGGATAGTGAAGACCAGCAAGAGCTTTCAGGGCTGGCACCTTCCTTGTGGGAGAAGGAGCCAGACGTTTGCCTTTTCAGAAAAAGTTTCTGCCGAGAATGAGCACCGTGACATGCTGAGTCTCTGGAAAAGCAGAGATCCCCAGTGCTGTTGTGCCTGTGGATAGGCTGCAGGGTGACGGTGAAGACCAGCACGAGCTTTCAGGGGTGGCACCTTCCTTGTGGGAGAAGGAGCCAGACGTTTGCCTTTTCAGAAAAAGTTTCTGCCGAGAACGAGCACCGTGACATGCTGAGTCACTGGGAAAGCAGAGATCCCCAGTGTTGTTGCGGCTAAAGATAGGCTGCAGAGGGATAGTGAAGACCAGCAAGAGCTTTCAGGGCTGGCACCTTCCTTGTGGGAGAAGGAGCCAGACGTTTGCCTTTTCAGAAAAAGTTTCTGCCGAGAACGAGCACCGTGACATGCTGAGTCTCTGGGAAAGCAGAGATCCCCAGTGCTGTTGTGCCTGTGGATAGGCTGCAGGGGGACGGTGAAGACCAGCAAGATCTTTCAGGGCTGGCACCTTCCTTGTGGGAGAAGGTGCCAGACGTTTGCCTTTTGAGAAAAAGTTTCTGCCGAGAACGAGCACCGTGACATGCTGAGTCTCTGGGAAAGCAGAGATCCCCAGTGCTGTTGCGGCTAAAGATAGGCTGCAGAGGGATAGTGAAGACCAGCAAGAGCTTTCAGGGCTGGCACCTTCCTTGTGGGAGAAGGAGCCAGACGTTTGCCTTTTCAGAAAAAGTTTCTGCCGAGAACGAGCACCGTGACATGCTGAGTCTCTGGGAAAGCAGAGATCCCCAGTGCTGTTGTGCCTGTGGATAGGCTGCAGGGGGACGGTGAAGACCAGCAAGATCTTTCAGGGCTGGCACCTTCCTTGTGGGAGAAGGTGCCAGACGTTTGCCTTTTCAGAAAAAGTTTCTGCCGAGAACGAGCACCGTGACATGCTGAGTCTCTGCGAAAGCAGAGATCCCCAGTGCTGTTGCGGCTAAAGATAGGCTGCAGAGGGATAGTGAAGACCAGCAAGAGCTTTCAGGGCTGGCACCTTCCCTGTGGGAGAAGGAGCCAGACGTTTGCCTTTTCAGAAAAAGGATCTGCCGAGAGCGAGCACCATGAGATGCTGAGTCTCTGGGAAAGCAGAGATCCCCAGTGCTGTTGTGCCTGTGGATAGGCTGCAGGGGGACGGTGAAGACCAGCAATATCTTTCAGGGCTGGCACCTTCCTTGTGGGATAAGGAGCCAGACGTTTGCCTTTTCAGAAAAGGTTTCTGCCGAGAACGAGCACCGTGACATGCTGAGTCTCTGGGAAAGCAGAGATCCCCAGTGCTGTTGCGGCTAAAGATAGGCTGCAGAGGGATAGTGAAGACCAGCAAGAGCTTTCAGGGCTGGCACCTTCCTTGTGGGAGAAGGAGCCAGACGTTTGCCTTTTCAGAAAAAGTTTCTGCCGAGAACGAGCACCGTGACATGCTGAGTCTCTGGGAAAGCAGAGATCCCCAGTGCTGTTGTGCCTGTGGATAGGCTGCAGGGGGATGGTGAAGACCAGCAAGATCTTTCAGGGCTGGCACCTTCCTTGTGGGAGAAGGAGCCAGACGTTTGCCTTTTCAGAAAAAGTTTCTGCCGAGAACGAGCACCGTGACATGCTGAGTCTCTGGAAAAGCAGAGATCCCCAGTGCTGTTGTGCCTGTGGATAGGCTGCAGGGGGACGGTGAAGACCAGCAAGATCTTTCAGGTCTGGCACCTTCCTTGTGGGAGAAGGAGCCAGACGTTTGCCTTTTCAGAAAAAGTTTCTGCCGAGAACGAGCACCGTGACATGCTGAGTCTCTGGAAAAGCAGAGATCCCCAGTGCTGTTGCGGCTAAAGATAGGCTGCAGAGGGATAGTGAAGACCAGCAAGAGCTTTCAGGGCTGGCACCTTCCTTGTGGGAGAAGGAGCCAGACGTTTGCCTTTTCAGAAAAAGTTTCTGCCGAGAATGAGCACCGTGACATGCTGAGTCTCTGGAAAAGCAGAGATCCCCAGTGCTGTTGTGCCTGTGGATAGGCTGCAGGGTGACGGTGAAGACCAGCACGAGCTTTCAGGGGTGGCACCTTCCTTGTGGGAGAAGGAGCCAGACGTTTGCCTTTTCAGAAAAAGTTTCTGCCGAGAACGAGCACCGTGACATGCTGAGTCTCTGGGAAAGCAGAGATCCCCAGTGTTGTTGCGGCTAAAGATAGGCTGCAGAGGGATAGTGAAGACCAGCAAGAGCTTTCAGGGCTGGCACCTTCCTTGTGGGAGAAGGAGCCAGACGTTTGCCTTTTCAGAAAAAGTTTCTGCCGAGAACGAGCACCGTGACATGCTGAGTCTCTGGGAAAGCAGAGATCCCCAGTGCTGTTGTGCCTGTGGATAGGCTGCAGGGGGACGGTGAAGACCAGCAAGATCTTTCAGGGCTGGCACCTTCCTTGTGGGAGAAGGTGCCAGACGTTTGCCTTTTGAGAAAAAGTTTCTGCCGAGAACGAGCACCGTGACATGCTGAGTCTCTGGGAAAGCAGAGATCCCCAGTGCTGTTGCGGCTAAAGATAGGCTGCAGAGGGATAGTGAAGACCAGCAAGAGCTTTCAGGGCTGGCACCTTCCTTGTGGGAGAAGGAGCCAGACGTTTGCCTTTTCAGAAAAAGTTTCTGCCGAGAACGAGCACCGTGACATGCTGAGTCTCTGGGAAAGCAGAGATCCCCAGTGCTGTTGTGCCTGTGGAAAGGTTGCAGGGGGACGGTGAAGACCAGCAAGAGCTTTCAGGGCTGGCACATTCCTTGTGGGAGAAGGAGCCAGACGTTTGCCTTTTCAGAAAAAGTTTCTGCCGAGAACGAGCACCGTGACATGCTGAGTCTCTGGAAAAGCAGAGATCCCCAGTGCTGTTGCGGCTAAAGATAGGCTGCAGAGGGATAGTGAAGACCAGCAGGAGCTTTCAGGGCTGGCAGCTTCCTTGTGGGAGAAGGAGCCAGACGTTTGCCTTTTCAGAAAAAGTTTCTGCCGAGAACGAGTACCGTGACATGCTGAGTCTCTGGGAAAGCAGAGATCCCCAGTGCTGTTGTGCCTGTGGATAGGCTGCAGGGGGACGGTGAAGACCAGCAAGAGCTTTCAGGGCTGGCACCTTCCTTGTGGGAGAAGGAGCCAGACGTTTGCCTTTTCAGAAAAGGTTTCTGCCGAGAACGAGCACCGTGACATGCTGAGTCTCTGGGAAAGCAGAGATCCCCAGTGCTGTTGTGCCTGTGGATAGGCTGCAGGGGGATGGTGAAGACCAGCAAGATCTTTCAGGGCTGGCACCTTCCTTGTGGGAGAAGGAGCCAGACGTTTGCCTTTTCAGAAAAGGTTTCTGCCGAGAACAAGCACCGTGACATGCTGAGTCTCTGGGAAAGCAGAGATCCCCAGTGCTGTTGTGCCTGTGGATAGGCTGCAGGGGGACGGTGAAGACCAGCAAGAGCTTTCAGGGCTGGCACCTTCCTTGTGGGAGAAGGAGCCAGACGTTTGCCTTTTCAGAAAAAGTTTCTGCCGAGAACGAGCACCGTGACATGCTGAGTCTCTGGAAAAGCAGAGATCCCCAGTGCTGTTGCGGCTAAAGATAGGCTGCAGAGGGATAGTGAAGACCAGCAAGAGCTTTCAGGGCTGGCACCTTCCTTGTGGGAGAAGGAGCCAGGCGTTTGCCTTTTCAGAAAAAGTTTCTGCCGAGAACGAGCACCGTGACATGCTGAGTCTCTGGGAAAGCAGAGATCCCCAGTGCTGTTGCGGCTAAAGATAGGCTGCAGAGGGATAGTGAAGACCAGCAAGAGCTTTCAGGGCTGGCACCTTCCTTGTGGGAGAAGGAGCCAGACGTTTGCCTTTTCAGAAAAAGTTTCTGCCGAGAACGAGCACCGTGACATGCTGAGTCTCTGGGAAAGCACAGATCCCCAGTGCTGTTGCGGCTAAAGATAGGCTGCAGAGGGATAGTGAAGACCAGCAGGAGCTTTCAGGGCTGGCACCTTCCTTGTGGGAGAAGGAGCCAGACGTTTGCCTTTTCAGAAAAAGTTTCTGCCGAGAACGAGCACCGTGACATGCTGAGTCTCTGGAAAAGCAGAGATCCCCAGTGCTGTTCTGCCTGTGGATAGGTTGCAGGGGGACGGTGAAGACCAGCAAGAGCTTTCAGGGCTGGCACCTTCCTTGTGGGAGAAGGAGCCAGACGTTTGCCTTTTCAGAAAAAGTTTCTGCCGAGAACGAGCACCGTGACATGCTGAGTCTCTGGAAAAGCAGAGATCCCCAGTGCTGTTGCGGCTAAAGATAGGCTGCAGAGGGATAGTGAAGACCAGCAGGAGCTTTCAGGGCTGGCACCTTCCTTGTGGGAGAAGGAGCCAGACGTTTGCCTTTTCAGAAAAAGTTTCTGCCGAGAAAAAGCACCGTGACATGCTGAGTCTCTGAGAAAGCAGAGATCCCCAGTGCTGTTGTGCCTGTGGATAGGCTGCAGGGGGACGGTGAAGACCAGCAAGAGCTTTCAGGTCTGGCACCTTCCTTGTGGGAGAAGGAGCCAGACGTTTGCCTTTTCAGAAAAAGATTCTGCCGAGAACGAGCACCGTGACATGCTGAGTCTCTGGGAAAGCAGAGATCCCCAGTGCTGTTGTGCCTGTGGATAGGCTGCAGGGGGACGGTGAAGACCAGCAAGATCTTTCAGGGCTGGCACCTTCCTTGTGGGAGAAGGAGCCAGACGTTTGCCTTTTCAGAAAAAGTTTCTGCCGAGAACGAGCACCGTGACATGCTGAGTCTCTGCGAAAGCAGAGATCCCCAGTGCTGTTGCGGCTAAAGATAGGCTGCAGAGGGATAGTGAAGACCAGCAAGAGCTTTCAGGGCTGGCACCTTCCCTGTGGGAGAAGGAGCCAGACGTTTGCCTTTTCAGAAAAAGGCTCTGCCGAGAGCGAGCACCATGAGATGCTGAGTCTCTGGGAAAGCAGAGATCCCCAGTGCTGTTGTGCCTGTGGATAGGCTGCAGGGGGACGGTGAAGACCAGCAATATCTTTCAGGGCTGGCACCTTCCTTGTGGGAGAAGGAGCCAGACGTTTGCCTTTTCAGAAAAAGATTCTGCCAAGAACGAGCACCGTGACATGCTGAGTCTCTGGGAAAGCAGAGATCCCCAGTGCTGTTGTGCCTGTGGATAGGCTGCAGGGGGACGGTGAAGACCAGCAAGATCTTTCAGGTCTGGCACCTTCCTTGTGGGAGAAGGAGCCAGACGTTTGCCTTTTCAGAAAAAGTTTCTGCCGAGAACGAGCACCGTGACATGCTGAGTCGCTGGAAAAGCAGAGATCCCCAGTACTGTTGTGCCTGTGGATAGGCTGCAGGGGGACGGTGAAGACCAGCAAGAGCTTTCAGGGCTGGCACCTTCCTTGTAGGAGAAGGAGCCAGACGTTTGCCTTTTCAGAAAAAGTTTCTGCCGAGAACGAGCACCGTGACATGCTGAGTCTCTGGAAAAGCAGAGATCCCCAGTGCTGTTGAGGCTAAAGATAGGCTGCAGAGGGATAGTGAAGACCAGCAAGAGCTTTCAGGGCTGGCACCTTCCTTGTGGGAGAAGGAGCCAGACGTTTGCCTTTTCAGAAAAAGTTTCTGCCGAGAAAAAGCACCGTGACATGCTGAGTCTCTGAGAAAGCAGAGATCCCCAGTGCTGTTGTGCCTGTGGATAGGCTGCAGGGGGACGGTGAAGACCAGCAAGAGCTTTCAGGGCTGGCACCTTCCTTGTGGGAGAAGGAGCCAGACGTTTGCCTTTTCAGAAAAAGGCTCTGCCGAGAGCGAGCACCATGAGATGCTGAGTCTCTGGGAAAGCAGAGATCCCCAGTGCTGTTGTGCCTGTGGATAGGCTGCAGGGGGACGGTGAAGACCAGCAAGATCTTTCAGGTCTGGCACCTTCCTTGTGGGAGAAGGAGCCAGACGTTTGCCTTTTCAGAAAAAGATTCTGCCGAGAACGAGCACCGTGACATGCTGAGTCTCTGGGAAAGCAGAGATCCCCAGTGCTGTTGTGCCTGTGGATAGGCTGCAGGGGGACGGTGAAGACCAGCAAGATCTTTCAGGGCTGGCACCTTCCTTGTGGGAGAAGGAGCCAGACGTTTGCCTTTTCAGAAAAAGTTTCTGCCGAGAACGAGCACCGTGACATGCTGAGTCTCTGGGAAAGCAGAGATCCCCAGTGCTGTTGCGGCTAAAGATAGGCTGCAGAGGGATAGTGAAGACCTGCAAGAGCTTTCAGGACTGGCACCTTCCTTGTGGGAGAAGGAGCCAGACGTTTGCCTTTTCAGAAAAAGGCTCTGCCGAGAGCGAACACCATGAGATGCTGAGTCTCTGGGAAAGCAGAGATCCCCAGTGCTGTTGTGCCTGTGGATAGGCTGCAGGGGGACGGTGAAGACCAGCAAGTTCTTTCAGGGCTGGCACCTTCCTTGTGGGAGAAGGAGCCAGACGTTTGCCTTTTCAGAAAAAGTTTCTGGCGAGAACGAGCACCGTGACATGCTGAGTCTCTGCGAAAGCAGAGATCCCCAGTGCTGTTGCGGCTAAAGATAGGCTGCAGAGGGATAGTGAAGACCAGCAAGAGCTTTCAAGGCTGGCACCTTCCCTGTGGGAGAAGGAGCCAGACGTTTGTCTTTTCAGAAAAAGTTTCTGCCGAGAGCGAGCACCATGAGATGCTGAGTCTCTGGGAAAGCAGAGATCCCCAGTGCTGTTGTGCCTGTGGATAGGCTGCAGGGGGACGGTGAAGACCAGCAATATCTTTCAGGGCTGGCACCTTCCTTGTGGGAGAAGGAGCCAGACGTTTGCCTTTTCAGAAAAAGATTCTGCCGAGAACGAGCACCGTGACATGCTGAGTCTCTGGGAAAGCAGAGATCCCCAGTGCTGTTGTGCCTGTGGATAGGCTGCAGAGGGATAGTGAAGACCAGCAAGAGCTTTCAGGGCTGGCACCTTCCTTGTGGGAGAAGGAGCCAGACGTTTGCCTTTTCAGAAAAAGTTTCTGCCGAGAACGAGCACCGTGACATGCTGAGTCGCTGGAAAAGCAGAGATCCCCAGTGCTGTTGTGCCTGTGGATAGGCTGCAGGGGGACGGTGAAGACCAGCAAGAGCTTTCAGGGCTGGCACCTTCCTTGTGGGAGAAGGAGCCAGACGTTTGCCTTTTCAGAAAAAGTTTCTGCCGAGAACGAGCACCGTGACATGCTGAGTCTCTGGAAAAGCAGAGATCCCCAGTGCTGTTGCGGCTAAAGATAGGCTGCAGAGGGATAGTGAAGACCAGCAAGAGCTTTCAGGGCTGGCACCTTCCTTGTGGGAGAAGGAGCCAGACGTTTGCCTTTTCAGAAAAAGTTTCTGCCGAGAACGAGCACCGTGACATGCTGAGTCTCTGGAAAAGCAGAGATCCCCAGTGCTGTTGTGCCTGTGGAAAGGTTGCAGGGGGACGGTGAAGACCAGCAAGAGCTTTCAGGGCTGGCACCTTACTTGTGGGAGAAGGAGCCAGACGTTTGCCTTTTCAGAAAAAGTTTCTGCCGAGAACGAGCACCGTGACATGCTGAGTCTCTGGAAAAGCAGAGATCCCCAGTGCTGTTGTGCCTGTGGATAGGCTGCAGGGGGACGGTGAAGACCAGCAAGGGCTTTCAGGGCTGGCACCTTCCTTGTGGGAGAAGGAGCCAGACGTTTGCCTTTTCAGAAAAAGTTTCTGCCGAGAACGAGCACCGTGACATGCTGAGTCTCTGGAAAAGCAGAGATCCCCAGTGCTGTTGCGGCTAAAGATAGGCTGCAGAGGGATAGTGAAGACCAGCAGGAGCTTTCAGGGCTGGCACCTTCCTTGTGGGAGAAGGAGCCAGACGTTTGCCTTTTCAGAAAAAGTTTCTGCCGAGAAAAAGCACCGTGACATGCTGAGTCTCTGAGAAAGCAGAGATCCCCAGTGCTGTTGTGCCTGTGGATAGGCTGCAGGGGGACGGTGAAGACCAGCAAGATCTTTCAGGGCTGGCACCTTCCTTGTGGGAGAAGGAGCCAGACGTTTGCCTTTTCAGAAAAAGATTCTGCCGAGAACGAGCACCGTGACATGCTGAGTCTCTGGGAAAGCAGAGATCCCCAGTGCTGTTGTGCCTGTGGATAGGCTGCAGGGGGACGGTGAAGACCAGCAAGTTCTTTCAGGGCTGGCACCTTCCTTGTGGGAGAAGGAGCCAGACGTTTGCCTTTTCAGAAAAAGTTTCTGCCGAGAACGAGCACCGTGACATGCTGAGTCTCTGTGAAAGCAGAGATCCCCAGTGCTGTTGCGGCTAAATATAGGCTGCAGAGGGATAGTGAAGACCAGCAAGAGCTTTCAGGGCTGGCACCTTCCCTGTGGGAGAAGGAGCCAGACGTTTGCCTTTTCAGAAAAAGGCTCTGCCGAGAGCGAGCACCATGAGATGCTGAGTCTCTGGGAAAGCAGAGATCCCCAGTGCTGTTGTGCCTGTGGATAGGCTGCAGGGGGACGGTGAAGACCAGCAATATCTTTCAGGGCTGGCACCTTCCTTGTGGGAGAAGGAGCCAGACGTTTGCCTTTTCAGAAAAAGATTCTGCCGAGAACGAGCACCGTGACATGCTGAGTCTCTGGGAAAGCAGAGATCCCCAGTGCTGTTGTGCCTGTGGATAGGCTGCAGGGGGATGGTGAAGACCAGCAAGATCTTTCAGGGCTGGCACCTTCCTTGTGGGAGAAGGAGCCAGACGTTTGCCTTTTCAGAAAAGGTTTCTGCCGAGAACGAGCACCGTGACATGCTGAGTCTCTGGGAAAGCAGAGATCCCCAGTGCTGTTGTGCCTGTGGATAGGCTGCAGGGGGATGGTGAAGACCAGCAAGATCTTTCAGGGCTGGCACCTTCCTTGTGGGAGAAGGAGCCAGACGTTTGCCTTTTCAGAAAAAGTTTCTGCCGAGAATGAGCACCGTGACATGCTGAGTCTCTGGAAAAGCAGAGATCCCCAGTGCTATTGTGCCTGTGGATAGGCTGCAGGGGGACGGTGAAGACCAGCAAGAGCTTTCAGGCCTGGCACCTTCCTTGTGGGAGAAGGAGCCAGACGTTTGCATTTTCAGAAAAAGTTTGTGCAGAGAACGAGCACCGTGACATGCTGAGTCTCTGGAAAAGCAGAGATCCCCAGTGCTGTTGCGGCTAAAGATAGGCTGCAGAGGGATAGTGAAGACCAGCAGGAGCTTTCAGGGCTGGCACCTTCCTTGTGGGAGAAGGTGCCAGCCGTTTCCCTATTCAGAAAAAGTTTCTGCCGAGAACGAGCACCGTGACATGCTGAGTCTCTGGGAAAGCAGAGATCCCCAGTGCTGTTGTGCCTCTGGATAGGCTGCAGTGGGATGGTGAAGACCAGCAAGAGCTTTCAGGGCTGGCACCTTCCTTGTGGGAGAAGGAGCCAGACGTTTGCCTTTTCAGAAAAAGATTCTGCCAAGAACGAGCACCGTGACATGCTGAGTCTCTGGGAAAGCAGAGATCCCCAGTGCTGTTGTGCCTGTGGATAGGCTGCAGGGGGACGGTGAAGACCAGCAAGATCTTTCAGGTCTGGCACCTTCCTTGTGGGAGAAGGAGCCAGACGTTTGCCTTTTCAGAAAAAGTTTCTGCCGAGAACGAGCACCGTGACATGCTGAGTCTCTGGAAAAGCAGAGATCCCCAGTGCTGTTGCGGCTAAAGATAGGCTGCAGAGGGATAGTGAAGACCAGCAAGAGCTTTCAGGGCTGGCACCTTCCTTGTGGGAGAAGGAGCCAGACGTTTGCCTTTTCAGAAAAAGTTTCTGCCGAGAAAAAGCACCGTGACATGCTGAGTCTCTGAGAAAGCAGAGATCCCCAGTGCTGTTGTGCCTGTGGATAGGCTGCAGGGGGACGGTGAAGACCAGCAAGATCTTTCAGGGCTGGCACCTTCCTTGTGGGAGAAGGAGCCAGACGTTTGCCTTTTCAGAAAAAGTTTCTGCCGAGAACGAGCACCGTGACATGCTGAGTCGCTGGAAGAGCAGAGATCCCCAGTGCTGTTGTGCCTGTGGATAGGCTGCAGGGGGACGGTGAAGACCAGCAAGAGCTTTCAGGGCTGGCACCTTCCTTGTGGGAGAAGGAGCCAGACGTTTGCCTTTTCAGAAAAAGTTTCTGCCGAGAACGAGCACCGTGACATGCTGAGTCTCTGGAAAAGCAGAGATCCCCAGTGCTGTTGCGGCTAAAGATAGGCTGCAGAGGGATAGTGAAGACCAGCAAGAGCTTTCAGGGCTGGCACCTTCCTTGTGGGAGAAGGAGCCAGACGTTTGCCTTTTCAGAAAAAGTTTCTGCCGAGAACGAGCACCGTGACATGCTGAGTCTCTCGGAAAGCAGAGATCCCCAGTGCTGTTGTGCCTGTGGATAGGCTGCAGGGGGACGGTGAAGACCAGCAAGATCTTTCAGGGCTGGCACCTTCCTTGTTGGAGAAGGAGCCAGACGTTTGCCTTTTGAGAAAAAGTTTCTGCCGAGAACGAGCACCGTGACATGCTGAGTCTCTGGGAAAGCAGAGATCCCCAGTGCTGTTGCGGCTAAAGATAGGCTGCAGAGGGATAGTGAAGACCAGCAAGAGCTTTCAGGGCTGGCACCTTCCTTGTGGGAGAAGGAGCCAGACGTTTGCCTTTTCAGAAAAAGTTTCTGCCGAGAACGAGCACCGTGACATGCTGAGTCTCTGGCAAAGCAGAGATCCCCAGTGCTGTTGTGCCTGTGGATAGGCTGCAGGGGGACGGTGAAGACCAGCAAGGGCTTTCAGGGCTGGCACCTTCCTTGTGGGAGAAGGAGCCAGACGTTTGCCTTTTCAGAAAAAGTTTCTGCCGAGAACGAGCACCGTGACATGCTGAGTCTCTGGAAAAGCAGAGATCCCCAGTGCTGTTGCGGCTAAAGATAGGCTGCAGAGGGATAGTGAAGACCAGCAGGAGCTTTCAGGGCTGGCACCTTCCTTGTGGGAGAAGGAGCCAGACGTTTGCCTTTTCAGAAAAAGTTTCTGCCGAGAAAAAGCACCGTGACATGCTGAGTCTCTGAGAAAGCAGAGATCCCCAGTGCTGTTGTGCCTGTGGATAGGCTGCAGGGGGACGGTGAAGACCAGCAAGATCTTTCAGGGCTGGCACCTTCCTTGTGGGAGAAGGAGCCAGACGTTTGCCTTTTCAGAAAAAGATTCTGCCGAGAACGAGCACCGTGACATGCTGAGTCTCTGGGAAAGCAGAGATCCCCAGTGCTGTTGTGCCTGTGGATAGGCTGCAGGGGGACGGTGAAGACCAGCAAGTTCTTTCAGGGCTGGCACCTTCCTTGTGGGAGAAGGAGCCAGACGTTTGCCTTTTCAGAAAAAGTTTCTGCCGAGAACGAGCACCGTGACATGCTGAGTCTCTGTGAAAGCAGAGATCCCCAGTGCTGTTGCGGCTAAAGATAGGCTGCAGAGGGATAGTGAAGACCAGCAAGAGCTTTCAGGGCTGGCACCTTCCTTGTGGGAGAAGGAGCCAGACGTTTGCCTTTTCAGAAAAAGGCTCTGCCGAGAGCGAGCACCATGAGATGCTGAGTCTCTGGGAAAGCAGAGATCCCCAGTGCTGTTGTGCCTGTGGATAGGCTGCAGGGGGACGGTGAAGACCAGCAATATCTTTCAGGGCTGGCACCTTCCTTGTGGGAGAAGGAGCCAGACGTTTGCCTTTTCAGAAAAAGATTCTGCCGAGAACGAGCACCGTGACATGCTGAGTCTCTGGGAAAGCAGAGATCCCCAGTGCTGTTGTGCCTGTGGATAGGCTGCAGGGGGATGGTGAAGACCAGCAAGATCTTTCAGGGCTGGCACCTTCCTTGTGGGAGAAGGAGCCAGACGTTTGCCTTTTCAGAAAAGGTTTCTGCCGAGAACGAGCACCGTGACATGCTGAGTCTCTGGGAAAGCAGAGACCCCAGTGCTGTTGTGCCTGTGGATAGGCTGCAGGGGGATGGTGAAGACCAGCAAGATCTTTCAGGGCTGGCACCTTCCTTGTGGGAGAAGGAGCCAGACGTTTGCCTTTTCAGAAAAAGTTTCTGCCGAGAATGAGCACCGTGACATGCTGAGTCTCTGGAAAAGCAGAGATCCCCAGTGCTATTGTGCCTGTGGATAGGCTGCAGGGGGACGGTGAAGACCAGCAAGAGCTTTCAGGCCTGGCACCTTCCTTGTGGGAGAAGGAGCCAGACGTTTGCATTTTCAGAAAAAGTTTGTGCAGAGAACGAGCACCGTGACATGCTGAGTCTCTGGAAAAGCAGAGATCCCCAGTGCTGTTGCGGCTAAAGATAGGCTGCAGAGGGATAGTGAAGACCAGCAGGAGCTTTCAGGGCTGGCACCTTCCTTGTGGGAGAAGGAGCCAGACGTTTCCCTATTCAGAAAAAGTTTCTGCCGAGAACGAGCACCGTGACATGCTGAGTCTCTGGGAAAGCAGAGATCCCCAGTGCTGTTGTGCCTCTGGATAGGCTGCAGTGGGATTGTGAAGACCAGCAAGAGCTTTCAGGGCTGGCACCTTCCTTGTGGGAGAAGGAGCCAGACGTTTGCCTTTTCAGAAAAAGTTTCTGCCGAGAACGAGCACCGTGACATGCTGAGTCTCTGGGAAAGCACAGATCCCCAGTGCTGTTGCGGCTAAAGATAGGCTGCAGAGGGATAGTAAAGACCAGCAAGAGCTTTCAGGGCTGGCACCTTCCTTGTGGGAGAAGGAGCCAGACGTTTGCCTTTTCAGAAAAAGTTTCTGCCGAGAACGAGCACCGTGACATGCTGAGTCTCTGGGAAAGCAGAGATCCCCAGTGCTGTTGTGCCTGTGGATAGGCTGCAGGGGGACGGTGAAGACCAGCAAGATCTTTCAGGACTGGCACCTTCCTTGTGGGAGAAGGAGCCAGACGTTTGCCTTTTCAGAAAAAGTTTCTGCCGAGAACGAGCACCGTGACATGCTGAGTCTCTGGAAAAGCAGAGATCCCCAGTGCTGTTGCGGCTAAAGATAGGCTGCAGACGGATAGTGAAGACCAGCAAGATCTTTCAGGGCTGGCACCTTCCTTGTGGGAGAAGGAGCCAGACGTTTGCCTTTTCAGAAAAAGGCTCTGCCGAGAGCGAGCACCATGAGATGCTGAGTCTCTGGGAAAGCAGAGATCCCCAGTGCTGTTGTGCCTGTGGATAGGCTGCAGGGGGACGGTGAAGACCAGCAATATCTTTCAGGGCTGGCACCTTCCTTGTGGGAGAAGGAGCCAGACGTTTGCCTTTTCAGAAAAATATTCTGCCAAGAACGAGCACCGTGACATGCTGAGTCTCTGGGAAAGCAGAGATCCCCAGTGCTGTTGTGCCTGTGGATAGGCTGCAGGGGGACGGTGAAGACCAGCAAGATCTTTCAGGTCTGGCACCTTCCTTGTGGGAGAAGGAGCCAGACGTTTGCCTTTTCAGAAAAAGTTTCTGCCGAGAACGAGCACCGTGACATGCTGAGTCTCTGGAAAAGCAGAGATCCCCAGTGCTGTTGCGGCTAAAGATAGGCTGCAGAGGGATAGTGAAGACCAGCAAGAGCTTTCAGGGCTGGCACCTTCCTTGTGGGAGAAGGAGCCAGACGTTTGCCTTTTCAGAAAAAGTTTCTGCCGAGAAAAAGCACCGTGACATGCTGAGTCTCTGAGAAAGCAGAGATCCCCAGTGCTGTTGTGCCTGTGGATAGGCTGCAGGGGGACGGTGAAGACCAGCAAGAGCTTTCAGGGCTGGCACCTTCCTTGTGGGAGAAGGAGCCAGACGTTTGCCTTTTCAGAAAAAGGCTCTGCCGAGAGCGAGCACCATGAGATGCTGAGTCTCTGGGAAAGCAGAGATCCCCAGTGCTGTTGTGCCTGTGGATAGGCTGCAGGGGGACGGTGAAGACCAGCAAGATCTTTCAGGTCTGGCACCTTCCTTGTGGGAGAAGGAGCCAGACGTTTGCCTTTTCAGAAAAAGATTCTGCCGAGAACGAGCACCGTGACATGCTGAGTCTCTGGGAAAGCAGAGATCCCCAGTGCTGTTGTGCCTGTGGATAGGCTGCAGGGGGACGGTGAAGACCAGCAAGATCTTTCAGGGCTGGCACCTTCCTTGTGGGAGAAGGAGCCAGACGTTTGCCTTTTCAGAAAAAGTTTCTGCCGAGAACGAGCACCGTGACATGCTGAGTCTCTGGGAAAGCAGAGATCCCCAGTGCTGTTGCGGCTAAAGATAGGCTGCAGAGGGATAGTGAAGACCTGCAAGAGCTTTCAGGGCTGGCACCTTCCTTGTGGGAGAAGGAGCCAGACGTTTGCCTTTTCAGAAAAAGGCTCTGCCGAGAGCGAACACCATGAGATGCTGAGTCTCTGGGAAAGCAGAGATCCCCAGTGCTGTTGTGCCTGTGGATAGGCTGCAGGGGGACGGTGAAGACCAGCAAGTTCTTTCAGGGCTGGCACCTTCCTTGTGGGAGAAGGAGCCAGACGTTTGCCTTTTCAGAAAAAGTTTCTGCCGAGAACGAGCACCGTGACATGCTGAGTCTCTGGAAAAGCAGAGATCCCCAGTGCTGTTGCGGCTAAAGATAGGCTGCAGAGGGATAGTGAAGACCAGCAAGAGCTTTCAAGGCTGGCACCTTCCCTGTGGGAGAAGGAGCCAGACGTTTGTCTTTTCAGAAAAAGTTTCTGCCGAGAGCGAGCACCATGAGATGCTGAGTCTCTGGGAAAGCAGAGATCCCCAGTGCTGTTGTGCCTGTGGATAGGCTGCAGGGGGACGGTGAAGACCAGCAATATCTTTCAGGGCTGGCACCTTCCTTGTGGGAGAAGGAGCCAGACGTTTGCCTTTTCAGAAAAAGATTCTGCCGAGAACGAGCACCGTGACATGCTGAGTCTCTGGGAAAGCAGAGATCCCCAGTGCTGTTGTGCCTGTGGATAGGCTGCAGAGGGATAGTGAAGACCAGCAAGAGCTTTCAGGGCTGGCACCTTCCTTGTGGGAGAAGGAGCCAGACGTTTGCCTTTTCAGAAAAAGTTTCTGCCGAGAACGAGCACCGTGACATGCTGAGTCGCTGGAAAAGCAGAGATCCCCAGTGCTGTTGTGCCTGTGGATAGGCTGCAGGGGGACGGTGAAGACCAGCAAGAGCTTTCAGGGCTGGCACCTTCCTTGTGGGAGAAGGAGCCAGACGTTTGCCTTTTCAGAAAAAGTTTCTGCCGAGAACGAGCACCGTGACATGCTGAGTCTCTGGAAAAGCAGAGATCCCCAGTGCTGTTGCGGCTAAAGATAGGCTGCAGAGGGATAGTGAAGACCAGCAAGAGCTTTCAGGGCTGGCACCTTCCTTGTGGGAGAAGGAGCCAGACGTTTGCCTTTTCAGAAAAAGTTTCTGCCGAGAACGAGCACCGTGACATGCTGAGTCTCTCGGAAAGCAGAGATCCCCAGTGCTGTTGTGCCTGTGGATAGGCTGCAGGGGGACGGTGAAGACCAGCAAGATCTTTCAGGGCTGGCACCTTCCTTGTTGGAGAAGGAGCCAGACGTTTGCCTTTTGAGAAAAAGTTTCTGCCGAGAACGAGCACCGTGACATGCTGAGTCTCTGGGAAAGCAGAGATCCCCAGTGCTGTTGCGGCTAAAGATAGGCTGCAGAGGGATAGTGAAGACCAGCAAGAGCTTTCAGGGCTGGCACCTTCCTTGTGGGAGAAGGAGCCAGACGTTTGCCTTTTCAGAAAAAGTTTCTGCCGAGAACGAGCACCGTGACATGCTGAGTCTCTGGAAAAGCAGAGATCCCCAGTGCTGTTGTGCCTGTGGATAGGTTGCAGGGGGACGGTGAAGACCAGCAAGGGCTTTCAGGGCTGGCACCTTCCTTGTGGGAGAAGGAGCCAGACGTTTGCCTTTTCAGAAAAAGTTTCTGCCGAGAACGAGCACCGTGACATGCTGAGTCTCTGGAAAAGCAGAGATCCCCAGTGCTGTTGCGGCTAAAGATAGGCTGCAGAGGGATAGTGAAGACCAGCAGGAGCTTTCAGGGCTGGCACCTTCCTTGTGGGAGAAGGAGCCAGACGTTTGCCTTTTCAGAAAAAGATTCTGCCGAGAACGAGCACCGTGACATGCTGAGTCTCTGGGAAAGCAGAGATCCCCAGTGCTGTTGTGCCTGTGGATAGGCTGCAGGGGGACGGTGAAGACCAGCAAGTTCTTTCAGGGCTGGCACCTTCCTTGTGGGAGAAGGAGCCAGACGTTTGCCTTTTCAGAAAAAGTTTCTGCCGAGAACGAGCACCGTGACATGCTGAGTCTCTGTGAAAGCAGAGATCCCCAGTGCTGTTGCGGCTAAAGATAGGCTGCAGAGGGATAGTGAAGACCAGCAAGAGCTTTCAGGGCTGGCACCTTCCCTGTGGGAGAAGGAGCCAGACGTTTGCCTTTTCAGAAAAAGGCTCTGCCGAGAGCGAGCACCATGAGATGCTGAGTCTCTGGGAAAGCAGAGATCCCCAGTGCTGTTGTGCCTGTGGATAGGCTGCAGGGGGACGGTGAAGACCAGCAATATCTTTCAGGGCTGGCACCTTCCTTGTGGGAGAAGGAGCCAGACGTTTGCCTTTTCAGAAAAAGATTCTGCCGAGAACGAGCACCGTGACATGCTGAGTCTCTGGGAAAGCAGAGATCCCCAGTGCTGTTGTGCCTGTGGATAGGCTGCAGGGGGATGGTGAAGACCAGCAAGATCTTTCAGGGCTGGCACCTTCCTTGTGGGAGAAGGAGCCAGACGTTTGCCTTTTCAGAAAAGGTTTCTGCCGAGAACGAGCACCGTGACATGCTGAGTCTCTGGGAAAGAAGAGATCCCCAGTGCTGTTGTGCCTGTGGATAGGCTGCAGGGGGATGGTGAAGACCAGCAAGATCTTTCAGGGCTGGCACCTTCCTTGTGGGAGAAGGAGCCAGACGTTTGCCTTTTCAGAAAAAGTTTCTGCCGAGAATGAGCACCGTGACATGCTGAGTCTCTGGAAAAGCAGAGATCCCCAGTGCTATTGTGCCTGTGGATAGGCTGCAGGGGGACGGTGAAGACCAGCAAGAGCTTTCAGGCCTGGCACCTTCCTTGTGGGAGAAGGAGCCAGACGTTTGCATTTTCAGAAAAAGTTTGTGCAGAGAACGAGCACCGTGACATGCTGAGTCTCTGGAAAAGCAGAGATCCCCAGTGCTGTTGCGGCTAAAGATAGGCTGCAGAGGGATAGTGAAGACCAGCAGGAGCTTTCAGGGCTGGCACCTTCCTTGTGGGAGAAGGAGCCAGACGTTTCCCTATTCAGAAAAAGTTTCTGCCGAGAACGAGCACCGTGACATGCTGAGTCTCTGGGAAAGCAGAGATCCCCAGTGCTGTTGAGCCTCTGGATAGGCTGCAGTGGGATGGTGAAGACCAGCAAGAGCTTTCAGGGCTGGCACCTTCCTTGTGGGAGAAGGAGCCAGACGTTTGCCTTTTCAGAAAAAGTTTCTGCCGAGAACGAGCACCGTGACATGCTGAGTCTCTGGGAAAGCACAGATCCCCAGTGCTGTTGCGGCTAAAGATAGGCTGCAGAGGGATAGTAAAGACCAGCAAGAGCTTTCAGGGCTGGCACCTTCCTTGTGGGAGAAGGAGCCAGACGTTTGCCTTTTCAGAAAAAGTTTCTGCCGAGAACGAGCACCGTGACATGCTGAGTCTCTGGGAAAGCAGAGATCCCCAGTGCTGTTGTGCCTGTGGATAGGCTGCAGGGGGACGGTGAAGACCAGCAAGATCTTTCAGGGCTGGCACCTTCCTTGTGGGAGAAGGAGCCAGACGTTTGCCTTTTCAGAAAAAGTTTCTGCCGAGAACGAGCACCGTGACATGCTGAGTCTCTGGAAAAGCAGAGATCCCCAGTGCTGTTGCGGCTAAAGATAGGCTGCAGACGGATAGTGAAGACCAGCAAGATCTTTCAGGGCTGGCACCTTCCTTGTGGGAGAAGGAGCCAGACGTTTGCCTTTTCAGAAAAAGGCTCTGCCGAGAGCGAGCACCATGAGATGCTGAGTCTCTGGGAAAGCAGAGATCCCCAGTGCTGTTGTGCCTGTGGATAGGCTGCAGGGGGACGGTGAAGACCAGCAATATCTTTCAGGGCTGGCACCTTCCTTGTGGGAGAAGGAGCCAGACGTTTGCCTTTTCAGAAAAAGATTCTGCCAAGAACGAGCACCGTGACATGCTGAGTCTCTGGGAAAGCAGAGATCCCCAGTGCTGTTGTGCCTGTGGATAGGCTGCAGGGGGACGGTGAAGACCAGCAAGATCTTTCAGGTCTGGCACCTTCCTTGTGGAGAAGGAGCCAGACGTTTGCCTTTTCAGAAAAAGTTTCTGCCGAGAACGAGCACCGTGACATGCTGAGTCGCTGGAAAAGCAGAGATCCCCAGTACTGTTGTGCCTGTGGATAGGCTGCAGGGGGACGGTGAAGACCAGCAAGAGCTTTCAGGGCTGGCACCTTCCTTGTGGGAGAAGGAGCCAGACGTTTGCCTTTTCAGAAAAAGTTTCTGCCGAGAACGAGCACCGTGACATGCTGAGTCTCTGGAAAAGCAGAGATCCCCAGTGCTGTTGCGGCTAAAGATAGGCTGCAGAGGGATAGTGAAGACCAGCAAGAGCTTTCAGGGCTGGCACCTTCCTTGTGGGAGAAGGAGCCAGACGTTTGCCTTTTCAGAAAAAGTTTCTGCCGAGAAAAAGCACCGTGACATGCTGAGTCTCTGAGAAAGCAGAGATCCCCAGTGCTGTTGCGGCTAAAGATAGGCTGCAGAGGGATAGTGAAGACCTGCAAGAGCTTTCAGGGCTGGCACCTTCCTTGTGGGAGAAGGAGCCAGACGTTTGCCTTTTCAGAAAAAGGCTCTGCCGAGAGCGAACACCATGAGATGCTGAGTCTCTGGGAAAGCAGAGATCCCCAGTGCTGTTGTGCCTGTGGATAGGCTGCAGGGGGACGGTGAAGACCAGCAAGTTCTTTCAGGGCTGGCACCTTCCTTGTGGGAGAAGGAGCCAGACGTTTGCCTTTTCAGAAAAAGTTTCTGCCGAGAACGAGCACCGTGACATGCTGAGTCTCTGCGAAAGCAGAGATCCCCAGTGCTGTTGCGGCTAAAGATAGGCTGCAGAGGGATAGTGAAGACCAGCAAGAGCTTTCAAGGCTGGCACCTTCCCTGTGGGAGAAGGAGCCAGACGTTTGTCTTTTCAGAAAAAGTTTCTGCCGAGAGCGAGCACCATGAGATGCTGAGTCTCTGGGAAAGCAGAGATCCCCAGTGCTGTTGTGCCTGTGGATAGGCTGCAGGGGGACGGTGAAGACCAGCAATATCTTTCAGGGCTGGCACCTTCCTTGTGGGAGAAGGAGCCAGACGTTTGCCTTTTCAGAAAAAGATTCTGCCGAGAACGAGCACCGTGACATGCTGAGTCTCTGGGAAAGCAGAGATCCCCAGTGCTGTTGTGCCTGTGGATAGGCTGCAGAGGGATAGTGAAGACCAGCAAGAGCTTTCAGGGCTGGCACCTTCCTTGTGGGAGAAGGAGCCAGACGTTTGCCTTTTCAGAAAAAGTTTCTGCCGAGAACGAGCACCGTGACATGCTGAGTCGCTGGAAAAGCAGAGATCCCCAGTGCTGTTGTGCCTGTGGATAGGCTGCAGGGGGACGGTGAAGACCAGCAAGAGCTTTCAGGGCTGGCACCTTCCTTGTGGGAGAAGGAGCCAGACGTTTGCCTTTTCAGAAAAAGTTTCTGCCGAGAACGAGCACCGTGACATGCTGAGTCTCTGGAAAAGCAGAGATCCCCAGTGCTGTTGCGGCTAAAGATAGGCTGCAGAGGGATAGTGAAGACCAGCAAGAGCTTTCAGGGCTGGCACCTTCCTTGTGGGAGAAGGAGCCAGACGTTTGCCTTTTCAGAAAAAGTTTCTGCCGAGAACGAGCACCGTGACATGCTGAGTCTCTGGGAAAGCAGAGATCCCCAGTGCTGTTGCGGCTAAAGATAGGCTGCAGAGGGATAGTGAAGACCAGCAAGAGCTTTCAGGGCTGGCACCTTCCTTGTGGGAGAAGGAGCCAGACGTTTGCCTTTTCAGAAAAAGTTTCTGCCGAGAACGAGCACCGTGACATGCTGAGTCTCTGGGAAAGGAGAGATCCCCAGTGCTGTTGTGCCTGTGGATAGGCTGCAGGGGGACGGTGAAGACCAGCAAGATCTTTCAGGGCTGGCACCTTCCTTGTGGGAGAAGGAGCCAGACGTTTGCCTTTTCAGAAAAAGGCTCTGCCGAGAGCGAGCACCATGAGATTCTGAGTCTCTGGAAAAGCAGAGATCCCCAGTGCTGTTGTGCCTGTGGATAGGCTGCAGGGGGACGGTGAAGACCAGCAAGATCTTTCAGGTCTGGCACCTTCCTTGTGGGAGAAGGAGCCAGACGTTTGCCTTTTCATAAAAGGTTTCTGCCGAGAACGAGCACCGTGACATGCTGAGTCTCTGGGAAAGCAGAGATCCCCAGTGCTGTTGTGCCTGTGGATAGGCTGCAGGGGGATAGTGAAGACCAGCAAGATCTTTCAGGGCTGGCACCTTCCTTGTGGGAGAAGGAGCCAGACGTTTGCCTTTTCAGAAAAAGTTTCTGCCGAGAACGAGCACCGTGACATGCTGAGTCTCTGGGAAAGCAGAGATCCCCAGTGCTGTTGCGGCTAAAGATAGGCTGCAGGGGGACGGTGAAGACCAGCAAGTGCTTTCAGGGCTGGCACCTTCCTTGTGGGAGAAGGAGCCAGACGTTTGCCTTTTCAGAAAAAGTTTCTGACGAGATCGAGCACCGTGACATGCTGAGTCTCTGGGAAAGCAGAGATCCCCAGTGCTGTTGCGGCTAAAGATAGGCTGCAGAGGGATAGTGAAGACCAGCAAGAGCTTTCAGGGCTGGCACCTTCCTTGTGGGAGAAGGAGCCAGACGTTTGCCTTTTCAGAAAAAGATTCTGCCGAGAACGAGCACCGTGACATGCTGAGTCTCTGGGAAAGCAGAGATCCCCAGTGCTGTTGTGCCTGTGGATAGGCTGCAGGGGGACGGTGAAGACCAGCAAGTTCTTTCAGGGCTGGCACCTTCCTTGTGGGAGAAGGAGCCAGACGTTTGCCTTTTCAGAAAAAGTTTCTGCCGAGAACGAGCACCGTGACATGCTGAGTCTCTGCGAAAGCAGAGATCCCCAGTGCTGTTGCGGCTAAAGATAGGCTGCAGAGGGATAGTGAAGACCAGCAAGAGCTTTCAAGGCTGGCACCTTCCCTGTGGGAGAAGGAGCCAGACGTTTGTCTTTTCAGAAAAAGTTTCTGCCGAGAGCGAGCACCATGAGATGCTGAGTCTCTGGGAAAGCAGAGATCCCCAGTGCTGTTGTGCCTGTGGATAGGCTGCAGGGGGACGGTGAAGACCAGCAATATCTTTCAGGGCTGGCACCTTCCTTGTGGGAGAAGGAGCCAGACGTTTGCCTTTTCAGAAAAAGATTCTGCCGAGAACGAGCACCGTGACATGCTGAGTCTCTGGGAAAGCAGAGATCCCCAGTGCTGTTGTGCCTGTGGATAGGCTGCAGAGGGATAGTGAAGACCAGCAAGAGCTTTCAGGGCTGGCACCTTCCTTGTGGGAGAAGGAGCCAGACGTTTGCCTTTTCAGAAAAAGTTTCTGCCGAGAACGAGCACCGTGACATGCTGAGTCGCTGGAAAAGCAGAGATCCCCAGTGCTGTTGTGCCTGTGGATAGGCTGCAGGGGGACGGTGAAGACCAGCAAGAGCTTTCAGGGCTGGCACCTTCCTTGTGGGAGAAGGAGCCAGACGTTTGCCTTTTCAGAAAAAGTTTCTGCCGAGAACGAGCACCGTGACATGCTGAGTCTCTGGAAAAGCAGAGATCCCCAGTGCTGTTGCGGCTAAAGATAGGCTGCAGAGGGATAGTGAAGACCAGCAAGAGCTTTCAGGGCTGGCACCTTCCTTGTGGGAGAAGGAGCCAGACGTTTGCCTTTTCAGAAAAAGTTTCTGCCGAGAACGAGCACCGTGACATGCTGAGTCTCTCGGAAAGCAGAGATCCCCAGTGCTGTTGTGCCTGTGGATAGGCTGCAGGGGGACGGTGAAGACCAGCAAGATCTTTCAGGGCTGGCACCTTCCTTGTTGGAGAAGGAGCCAGACGTTTGCCTTTTGAGAAAAAGTTTCTGCCGAGAACGAGCACCGTGACATGCTGAGTCTCTGGGAAAGCAGAGATCCCCAGTGCTGTTGCGGCTAAAGATAGGCTGCAGAGGGATAGTGAAGACCAGCAAGAGCTTTCAGGGCTGGCACCTTCCTTGTGGGAGAAGGAGCCAGACGTTTGCCTTTTCAGAAAAAGTTTCTGCCGAGAACGAGCACCGTGACATGCTGAGTCTCTGGAAAAGCAGAGATCCCCAGTGCTGTTGTGCCTGTGGATAGGTTGCAGGGGGACGGTGAAGACCAGCAAGGGTTTTCAGGGCTGGCACCTTCCTTGTGGGAGAAGGAGCCAGACGTTTGCCTTTTCAGAAAAAGTTTCTGCCGAGAACGAGCACCGTGACATGCTGAGTCTCTGGAAAAGCAGAGATCCCCAGTGCTGTTGCGGCTAAAGATAGGCTGCAGAGGGATAGTGAAGACCAGAAGGAGCTTTCAGGGCTGGCACCTTCCTTGTGGGAGAAGGAGCCAGACGTTTGCCTTTTCAGAAAAAGTTTCTGCCGAGAAAAAGCACCGTGACATGCTGAGTCTCTGAGAAAGCAGAGATCCCCAGTGCTGTTGTGCCTGTGGATAGGCTGCAGGGGGACGGTGAAGACCAGCAAGATCTTTCAGGGCTGGCACCTTCCTTGTGGGAAAAGGAGCCAGACGTTTGCCTTTTCAGAAAAAGATTCTGCCGAGAACGAGCACCGTGACATGCTGAGTCTCTGGGAAAGCAGAGATCCCCAGTGCTGTTGTGCCTGTGGATAGGCTGCAGGGGGACGGTGAAGACCAGCAAGTTCTTTCAGGGCTGGCACCTTCCTTGTGGGAGAAGGAGCCAGACGTTTGCCTTTTCAGAAAAAGTTTCTGCCGAGAACGAGCACCGTGACATGCTGAGTCTCTGTGAAAGCAGAGATCCCCAGTGCTGTTGCGGCTAAAGATAGGCTGCAGAGGGATAGTGAAGACCAGCAAGAGCTTTCAGGGCTGGCACCTTCCCTGTGGGAGAAGGAGCCAGACGTTTGCCTTTTCAGAAAAAGGCTCTGCCGAGAGCGAGCACCATGAGATGCTGAGTCTCTGGGAAAGCAGAGATCCCCAGTGCTGTTGTGCCTGTGGATAGGCTGCAGGGGGACGGTGAAGACCAGCAATATCTTTCAGGGCTGGCACCTTCCTTGTGGGAGAAGGAGCCAGACGTTTGCCTTTTCAGAAAAAGATTCTGCCGAGAACGAGCACCGTGACATGCTGAGTCTCTGGGAAAGCAGAGATCCCCAGTGCTGTTGTGCCTGTGGATAGGCTGCAGGGGGATGGTGAAGACCAGCAAGATCTTTCAGGGCTGGCACCTTCCTTGTGGGAGAAGGAGCCAGACGTTTGCCTTTTCAGAAAAGGTTTCTGCCGAGAACGAGCACCGTGACATGCTGAGTCTCTGGGAAAGCAGAGATCCCCAGTGCTGTTGTGCCTGTGGATAGGCTGCAGGGGGATGGTGAAGACCAGCAAGATCTTTCAGGGCTGGCACCTTCCTTGTGGGAGAAGGAGCCAGACGTTTGCCTTTTCAGAAAAAGTTTCTGCCGAGAATGAGCACCGTGACATGCTGAGTCTCTGGAAAAGCAGAGATCCCCAGTGCTATTGTGCCTGTGGATAGGCTGCAGGGGGACGGTGAAGACCAGCAAGAGCTTTCAGGCCTGGCACCTTCCTTGTGGGAGAAGGAGCCAGACGTTTGCATTTTCAGAAAAAGTTTGTGCAGAGAACGAGCACCGTGACATGCTGAGTCTCTGGAAAAGCAGAGATCCCCAGTGCTGTTGCGGCTAAAGATAGGCTGCAGAGGGATAGTGAAGACCAGCAGGAGCTTTCAGGGCTGGCACCTTCCTTGTGGGAGAAGGAGCCAGACGTTTGCCTTTTCAGAAAAAGATTCTGCCGAGAACGAGCACCGTGACATGCTGAGTCTCTGGGAAAGCAGAGATCCCCAGTGCTGTTGTGCCTGTGGATAGGCTGCAGGGGGATGGTGAAGACCAGCAAGATCTTTCAGGGCTGGCACCTTCCTTGTGGGAGAAGGAGCCAGACGTTTGCCTTTTCAGAAAAAGTTTCTGCCGAGAACGAGCACCGTGACATGCTGAGTCTCTGGGAAAGCACAGATCCCCAGTGCTGTTGCGGCTAAAGATAGGCTGCAGAGGGATAGTAAAGACCAGCAAGAGCTTTCAGGGCTGGCACCTTCCTTGTGGGAGAAGGAGCCAGACGTTTGCCTTTTCAGAAAAAGTTTCTGCCGAGAACGAGCACCGTGACATGCTGAGTCTCTGGGAAAGCAGAGATCCCCAGTGCTGTTGTGCCTGTGGATAGGCTGCAGGGGGACGGTGAAGACCAGCAAGATCTTTCAGGGCTGGCACCTTCCTTGTGGGAGAAGGAGCCAGACGTTTGCCTTTTCAGAAAAAGTTTCTGCCGAGAACGAGCACCGTGACATGCTGAGTCTCTGGAAAAGCAGAGATCCCCAGTGCTGTTGCGGCTAAAGATAGGCTGCAGACGGATAGTGAAGACCAGCAAGATCTTTCAGGGCTGGCACCTTCCTTGTGGGAGAAGGAGCCAGACGTTTGCCTTTTCAGAAAAAGGCTCTGCCGAGAGCGAGCACCATGAGATGCTGAGTCTCTGGGAAAGCAGAGATCCCCAGTGCTGTTGTGCCTGTGGATAGGCTGCAGGGGGACGGTGAAGACCAGCAAGATCTTTCAGGTCTGGCACCTTCCTTGTGGGAGAAGGAGCCAGACGTTTGCCTTTTCAGAAAAAGTTTCTGCCGAGAACGAGCACCGTGACATGCTGAGTAGCTGGAAAAGCAGAGATCCCCAGTACTGTTGTGCCTGTGGATAGGCTGCAGGGGGACGGTGAAGACCAGCAAGAGCTTTCAGGGCTGGCACCTTCCTTGTGGGAGAAGGAGCCAGACATTTGCCTTTTGAGAAAAAGTTTCTGCCGAGAACGAGCACCGTGACATGCTGAGTCTCTGGGAAAGCAGAGATCCCCAGTGCTGTTGCGGCTAAAGATAGGCTGCAGAGGGATAGTGAAGACCAGCAAGAGCTTTCAGGGCTGGCACCTTCCTTGTGGGAGAAGGAGCCAGACGTTTGCCTTTTCAGAAAAAGTTTCTGCCGAGAACGAGCACCGTGACATGCTGAGTCTCTGGAAAAGCAGAGATCCCCAGTGCTGTTGTGCCTGTGGATAGGTTGCAGGGGGACGGTGAAGACCAGCAAGAGCTTTCAGGGCTGGCACCTTCCTTGTGGGAGAAGGAGCCAGACGTTTGCCTTTTCAGAAAAAGTTTCTGCCGAGAACGAGCACCGTGACATGCTGAGTCTCTGGGAAAGCAGAGATCCCCAGTGCTGTTGCGGCTAAAGATAGGCTGCAGAGGGATAGTGAAGACCAGCAGGAGCTTTCAGGGCTGGCACCTTCCTTGTGGGAGAAGGAGCCAGACGTTTGCCTTTTCAGAAAAAGTTTCTGACGAGAAAAAGCACCGTGACATGCTGAGTCTCTGGGAAAGCAGAGATCCCCAGTGCTGTTGTGCCTGTGGATAGGCTGCAGGGGGACGGTGAAGACCAGCAAGATCTTTCAGGGCTGGCACCTTCCTTGTGGGAGAAGGAGCCAGACGTTTGCCTTTTCAGAAAAAGGCTCTGCCGAGAGAGAGCACCATGAGATGCTGAGTCTCTGGAAAAGCAGAGATCCCCAGTGCTGTTGTGCCTGTGGATAGGCTGCAGGGGGACGGTGAAGACCATCAAGATCTTTCAGGTCTAGCACCTTCCTTGTGGGAGAAGGAGCCAGACGTTTGCCTTTTCAGAAAAAGATTCTGCCGAGAACGAGCACCGTGACATGCTGAGTCTCTGGGAAAGCAGAGATCCCCAGAGCTGTTGTGCCTGTGGATAGGCTGCAGGGGGATGGTGAAGACCAGCAAGAGCTTTCAGGGCTGGCACCTTCCTTGTGGGAGAAGGAGCCAGACGTTTGCCTTTTCAGAAAAAGTTTCTGACGAGATTGAGCACCGTGACATGCTGAGTCTCTGGGAAAGCAGAGATCCCCAGTGCTGTTGCGGCTAAAGATAGGCTGCAGAGGGATAGTGAAGACCAGCAGGAGCTTTCAGGGCTGGCACCTTCCTTGTGGGAGAAGGAGCCAGACGTTTGCCTTTTCAGAAAAAGATTCTGCCGAGAACGAGCACCGTGACATGCTGAGTCTCTGGAAAAGCAGAGATCCCCAGTGCTATTGTGCCTGTGGATAGGCTGCAGGGGGACGGTGAAGACCAGCAAGAGCTTTCAGGCCTGGCACCTTCCTTGTGGGAGAAGGAGCCAGACGTTTGCATTTTCAGAAAAAGTTTGTGCCGAGAACGAGCACCGTGACATGCTGAGTCTCTGGGAAAGCAGAGATCCCCAGTGCTGTTGTGCCTGTGGATAGGCTGCAGAGGGATAGTGAAGACCTGCAAGAGCTTTCAGGGCTGGCACCTTCCTTGTGGGAGAAGGAGCCAGACGTTTGCCTTTTCAGAAAAAGTTTCTGCCGAGAACGAGCACCGTGACATGATGAGTCTCTGGGAAAGCAGAGATCCCCAGAGCTGTTGTGCCTGTGGATAGGCTGCAGGGGGACGGTGAAGACCAGCAAGATCTTTCAGGGCTGGCACCTTCCTTGTGGGAGAAGGAGCCAGACGTTTGCCTTTTCAGAAAAAGTTTCTGCCGAGAACGAGCACCGTGACATGCTGAGTCTCTGGGAAAGCAGAGATCCCCAGTGCTGTTGCGGCTAAAGATAGGCTGCAGACGGATAGTGAAGACCAGCAAGATCTTTCAGGGCTGGCACCTTCCTTGTGGGAGAAGGAGCCAGACGTTTGCCTTTTCAGAAAAAGGCTCTGCCGAGAGCGAGCGCCAGGAGATGCTGAGTCTCTGGGAAAGCAGAGATCCCCAGTGCTGTTGTGCCTGTGGATAGGCTGCAGGGGGACGGTGAAGACCAGCAAGATCTTTCAGGTCTGGCACCTTCCTTGTGGGAGAAGGAGCCAGACGTTTGCCTTTTCAGAAAAAGTTTCTGCCGAGATCGAGCACCGTGACATGCTGAGTAGCTGGAAAAGCAGAGATCCCCAGTACTGTTGTGCCTGTGGATAGGCTGCAGGGGGACGGTGAAGACCAGCAAGAGCTTTCAGGGCTGGCACCTTCCTTGTGGGAGAAGGAGCCAGACGTTTGCCTTTTCAGAAAAAGTTTCTGCCGAGAACGAGCACCGTGACATGCTGAGTCTCTGGAAAAGCAGAGATCCCCAGTGCTGTTGCGGCTAAAGATAGGCTGCAGAGGGATAGTGAAGACCAGCAAGAGCTTTCAGGGCTGGCACCTTCCTTGTGGGAGAAGGAGCCAGACGTTTGCCTTTTCAGAAAAAGTTTCTGCCGAGAACGAGCACCGTGACATGCTGAGTCTCTGGGAAAGGAGAGATCCCCAGTGCTGTTGTGCCTGTGGATAGGCTGCAGGGGGACGGTGAAGACCAGCAAGATCTTTCAGGGCTGGCACCTTCCTTGTGGGAGAAGGAGCCAGACGTTTGCCTTTTCAGAAAAAGGCTCTGCCGAGAGCGAGCACCATGAGATTCTGAGTCTCTGGAAAAGCAGAGATCCCCAGTGCTGTTGTGCCTGTGGATAGGCTGCAGGGGGACGGTGAAGACCAGCAAGATCTTTCAGGTCTGGCACCTTCCTTGTGGGAGAAGGAGCCAGACGTTTGCCTTTTCATAAAAGGTTTCTGCCGAGAACGAGCACCGTGACATGCTGAGTCTCTGGGAAAGCAGAGATCCCCAGTGCTGTTGTGCCTGTGGATAGGCTGCAGGGGGATAGTGAAGACCAGCAAGATCTTTCAGGGCTGGCACCTTCCTTGTGGGAGAAGGAGCCAGACGTTTGCCTTTTCAGAAAAGGTTTCTGCCGAGAACGAGCACCGTGACATGCTGAGTCTCTGGGAAAGCAGAGATCCCCAGTGCTGTTGCGGCTAAAGATAGGCTGCAGGGGGACGGTGAAGACCAGCAAGAGCTTTCAGGGCTGGCACCTTCCTTGTGGGAGAAGGAGCCAGACGTTTGCCTTTTCAGAAAAAGTTTCTGACGAGATCGAGCACCGTGACATGCTGAGTCTCTGGGAAAGCAGAGATCCCCAGTGCTGTTGCGGCTAAAGATAGGCTGCAGAGGGATAGTGAAGACCAGCAGGAGCTTTCAGGGCTGGCACCTTCCTTGTGGGAGAAGGAGCCAGACGTTTGCCTTTTCAGAAAAAGATTCTGCCGAGAACGAGCACCGTGACATGCTGAGTCTCTGGGAAAGCAGAGATCCCCAGTGCTGTTGTGCCTGTGGATAGGCTGCAGGGGGACGGTGAAGACCAGCAAGTTCTTTCAGGGCTGGCACCTTCCTTGTGGGAGAAGGAGCCAGACGTTTGCCTTTTCAGAAAAAGTTTCTGCCGAGAACGAGCACCGTGACATGCTGAGTCTCTGCGAAAGCAGAGATCCCCAGTGCTGTTGCGGCTAAAGATAGGCTGCAGAGGGATAGTGAAGACCAGCAAGATCTTTCAGGGCTGGCACCTTCCTTGTGGGAGAAGGAGCCAGACGTTTGCCTTTTCAGAAAAAGGCTCTGCCGAGAGCGAGCACCATGAGATGCTGAGTCTCTGGGAAAGCAGAGATCCCCAGTGCTGTTGTGACTGTGGATAGGCTGCAGGGGGACGGTGAAGACCAGCAAGATCTTTCAGGTCTGGCACCTTCCTTGTGGGAGAAGGAGCCAGACGTTTGCCTTTTCAGAAAAAGTTTCTGCCGAGAACGAGCACCGTGACATGCTGAGTAGCTGGAAAAGCAGAGATCCCCAGTACTGTTGTGCCTGTGGATAGGCTGCAGGGGGACGGTGAAGACCAGCAAGAGCTTTCAGGGCTGGCACCTTCCTTGTGGGAGAAGGAGCCAGACATTTGCCTTTTGAGAAAAAGTTTCTGCCGAGAACGAGCACCGTGACATGCTGAGTCTCTGGGAAAGCAGAGATCCCCAGTGCTGTTGCGGCTAAAGATAGGCTGCAGAGGGATAGTGAAGACCAGCAAGAGCTTTCAGGGCTGGCACCTTCCTTGTGGGAGAAGGAGCCAGACGTTTGCCTTTTCAGAAAAAGTTTCTGCCGAGAACGAGCACCGTGACATGCTGAGTCTCTGGAAAAGCAGAGATCCCCAGTGCTGTTGTGCCTGTGGATAGGTTGCAGGGGGACGGTGAAGACCAGCAAGAGCTTTCAGGGCTGGCACCTTCCTTGTGGGAGAAGGAGCCAGACGTTTGCCTTTTCAGAAAAAGTTTCTGCCGAGAACGAGCACCGTGACATGCTGAGTCTCTGGAAAAGCATAGATCCCCAGTGCTGTTGCGGCTAAAGATAGGCTGCAGAGGGATAGTGAAGACCAGCAGGAGCTTTCAGGGCTGGCACCTTCCTTGTGGGAGAAGGAGCCAGACGTTTGCCTTTTCAGAAAAAGTTTCTGCCGAGAAAAAGCACCGTGACATGCTGAGTCTCTGGGAAAGCAGAGATCCCCAGTGCTGTTGTGCCTGTGGATAGGCTGCAGGGGGACGGTGAAGACCAGCAAGATCTTTCAGGGCTGGCACCTTCCTTGTGGGAGAAGGAGCCAGACGTTTGCCTTTTCAGAAAAAGGCTCTGCCGAGAGAGAGCAACATGAGATGCTGAGTCTCTGGAAAAGCAGAGATCCCCAGTGCTGTTGTGCCTGTGGATAGGCTGCAGGGGGACGGTGAAGACCATCAAGATCTTTCAGGTCTAGCACCTTCCTTGTGGGAGAAGGAGCCAGACGTTTGCCTTTTCAGAAAAAGATTCTGCCGAGAACGAGCACCGTGACATGCTGAGTCTCTGGGAAAGCAGAGATCCCCAGAGCTGTTGTGCCTGTGGATAGGCTGCAGGGGGATGGTGAAGACCAGCAAGAGCTTTCAGGGCTGGCACCTTCCTTGTGGGAGAAGGAGCCAGACGTTTGCCTTTTCAGAAAAAGTTTCTGACGAGATTGAGCACCGTGACATGCTGAGTCTCTGGGAAAGCAGAGATCCCCAGTGCTGTTGCGGCTAAAGATAGGCTGCAGAGGGATAGTGAAGACCAGCAGGAGCTTTCAGGGCTGGCACCTTCCTTGTGGGAGAAGGAGCCAGACGTTTGCCTTTTCAGAAAAAGATTCTGCCGAGAACGAGCACCGTGACATGCTGAGTCTCTGGAAAAGCAGAGATCCCCAGTGCTATTGTGCCTGTGGATAGGCTGCAGGGGGACGGTGAAGACCAGCAAGAGCTTTCAGGCCTGGCACCTTCCTTGTGGGAGAAGGAGCCAGACGTTTGCATTTTCAGAAAAAGTTTGTGCCGAGAACGAGCACCGTGACATGCTGAGTCTCTGGGAAAGCAGAGATCCCCAGTGCTGTTGTGGCTGTGGATAGGCTGCAGAGGGATAGTGAAGACCTGCAAGAGCTTTCAGGGCTGGCACCTTCCTTGTGGGAGAAGGAGCCAGACGTTTGCCTTTTCAGAAAAAGTTTCTGCCGAGAACGAGCACCGTGACATGATGAGTCTCTGGGAAAGCAGAGATCCCCAGAGCTGTTGTGCCTGTGGATAGGCTGCAGGGGGACGGTGAAGACCAGCAAGATCTTTCAGGGCTGGCACCTTCCTTGTGGGAGAAGGAGCCAGACGTTTGCCTTTTCAGAAAAAGTTTCTGCCGAGAACGAGCACCGTGACATGCTGAGTCTCTGGGAAAGCAGAGATCCCCAGTGCTGTTGCGGCTAAAGATAGGCTGCAGACGGATAGTGAAGACCAGCAAGATCTTTCAGGGCTGGCACCTTCCTTGTGGGAGAAGGAGCCAGACGTTTGCCTTTTCAGAAAAAGGCTCTGCCGAGAGCGAGCGCCAGGAGATGCTGAGTCTCTGGGAAAGCAGAGATCCCCAGTGCTGTTGTGCCTGTGGATAGGCTGCAGGGGGACGGTGAAGACCAGCAAGATCTTTCAGGTCTGGCACCTTCCTTGTGGGAGAAGGAGCCAGACGTTTGCCTTTTCAGAAAAAGTTTCTGCCGAGATCGAGCACCGTGACATGCTGAGTAGCTGGAAAAGCAGAGATCCCCAGTACTGTTGTGCCTGTGGATAGGCTGCAGGGGGACGGTGAAGACCAGCAAGAGCTTTCAGGGCTGGCACCTTCCTTGTGGGAGAAGGAGCCAGACGTTTGCCTTTTCAGAAAAAGTTTCTGCCGAGAACGAGCACCGTGACATGCTGAGTCTCTGGAAAAGCAGAGATCCCCAGTGCTGTTGCGGCTAAAGATAGGCTGCAGAGGGATAGTGAAGACCAGCAAGAGCTTTCAGGGCTGGCACCTTCCTTGTGGGAGAAGGAGCCAGACGTTTGCCTTTTCAGAAAAAGTTTCTGCCGAGAACGAGCACCGTGACATGCTGAGTCTCTGGGAAAGGAGAGATCCCCAGTGCTGTTGTGCCTGTGGATAGGCTGCAGGGGGACGGTGAAGACCAGCAAGATCTTTCAGGGCTGGCACCTTCCTTGTGGGAGAAGGAGCCAGACGTTTGCCTTTTCAGAAAAAGGCTCTGCCGAGAGCGAGCACCATGAGATTCTGAGTCTCTGGAAAAGCAGAGATCCCCAGTGCTGTTGTGCCTGTGGATAGGCTGCAGGGGGACGGTGAAGACCAGCAAGATCTTTCAGGTCTGGCACCTTCCTTGTGGGAGAAGGAGCCAGACGTTTGCCTTTTCATAAAAGGTTTCTGCCGAGAACGAGCACCGTGACATGCTGAGTCTCTGGGAAAGCAGAGATCCCCAGTGCTGTTGTGCCTGTGGATAGGCTGCAGGGGGATAGTGAAGACCAGCAAGATCTTTCAGGGCTGGCACCTTCCTTGTGGGAGAAGGAGCCAGACGTTTGCCTTTTCAGAAAAGGTTTCTGCCGAGAACGAGCACCGTGACATGCTGAGTCTCTGGGAAAGCAGAGATCCCCAGTGCTGTTGCGGCTAAAGATAGGCTGCAGGGGGACGGTGAAGACCAGCAAGAGCTTTCAGGGCTGGCACCTTCCTTGTGGGAGAAGGAGCCAGACGTTTGCCTTTTCAGAAAAAGTTTCTGACGAGATCGAGCACCGTGACATGCTGAGTCTCTGGGAAAGCAGAGATCCCCAGTGCTGTTGCGGCTAAAGATAGGCTGCAGAGGGATAGTGAAGACCAGCAGGAGCTTTCAGGGCTGGCACCTTCCTTGTGGGAGAAGGAGCCAGACGTTTGCCTTTTCAGAAAAAGATTCTGCCGAGAACGAGCACCGTGACATGCTGAGTCTCTGGGAAAGCAGAGATCCCCAGTGCTGTTGTGCCTGTGGATAGGCTGCAGGGGGACGGTGAAGACCAGCAAGTTCTTTCAGGGCTGGCACCTTCCTTGTGGGAGAAGGAGCCAGACGTTTGCCTTTTCAGAAAAAGTTTCTGCCGAGAACGAGCACCGTGACATGCTGAGTCTCTGCGAAAGCAGAGATCCCCAGTGCTGTTGCGGCTAAAGATAGGCTGCAGAGGGATAGTGAAGACCAGCAAGAGCTTTCAAGGCTGGCACCTTCCCTGTGGGAGAAGGAGCCAGACGTTTGTCTTTTCAGAAAAAGTTTCTGCCGAGAGCGAGCACCATGAGATGCTGAGTCTCTGGGAAAGCAGAGATCCCCAGTGCTGTTGTGCCTGTGGATAGGCTGCAGGGGGACGGTGAAGACCAGCAATATCTTTCAGGGCTGGCACCTTCCTTGTGGGAGAAGGAGCCAGACGTTTGCCTTTTCAGAAAAAGATTCTGCCGAGAACGAGCACCGTGACATGCTGAGTCTCTGGGAAAGCAGAGATCCCCAGTGCTGTTGTGCCTGTGGATAGGCTGCAGAGGGATAGTGAAGACCAGCAAGAGCTTTCAGGGCTGGCACCTTCCTTGTGGGAGAAGGAGCCAGACGTTTGCCTTTTCAGAAAAAGTTTCTGCCGAGAACGAGCACCGTGACATGCTGAGTCTCTGGAAAAGCAGAGATCCCCAGTGCTGTTGCGGCTAAAGATAGGCTGCAGAGGGATAGTGAAGACCAGCAAGAGCTTTCAGGGCTGGCACCTTCCTTGTGGGAGAAGGAGCCAGACGTTTGCCTTTTCAGAAAAAGTTTCTGCCGAGAACGAGCACCGTGACATGCTGAGTCTCTCGGAAAGCAGAGATCCCCAGTGCTGTTGTGCCTGTGGATAGGCTGCAGGGGGACGGTGAAGACCAGCAAGATCTTTCAGGGCTGGCACCTTCCTTGTTGGAGAAGGAGCCAGACGTTTGCCTTTTGAGAAAAAGTTTCTGCCGAGAACGAGCACCGTGACATGCTGAGTCTCTGGGAAAGCAGAGATCCCCAGTGCTGTTGCGGCTAAAGATAGGCTGCAGAGGGATAGTGAAGACCAGCAAGAGCTTTCAGGGCTGGCACCTTCCTTGTGGGAGAAGGAGCCAGACGTTTGCCTTTTCAGAAAAAGTTTCTGCCGAGAACGAGCACCGTGACATGCTGAGTCTCTGGAAAAGCAGAGATCCCCAGTGCTGTTGTGCCTGTGGATAGGTTGCAGGGGGACGGTGAAGACCAGCAAGGGTTTTCAGGGCTGGCACCTTCCTTGTGGGAGAAGGAGCCAGACGTTTGCCTTTTCAGAAAAAGTTTCTGCCGAGAACGAGCACCGTGACATGCTGAGTCTCTGGAAAAGCAGAGATCCCCAGTGCTGTTGCGGCTAAAGATAGGCTGCGGAGGGATAGTGAAGACCAGAAGGAGCTTTCAGGGCTGGCACCTTCCTTGTGGGAGAAGGAGCCAGACGTTTGCCTTTTCAGAAAAAGTTTCTGCCGAGAAAAAGCACCGTGACATGCTGAGTCTCTGAGAAAGCAGAGATCCCCAGTGCTGTTGTGCCTGTGGATAGGCTGCAGGGGGACGGTGAAGACCAGCAAGATCTTTCAGGGCTGGCACCTTCCTTGTGGGAAAAGGAGCCAGACGTTTGCCTTTTCAGAAAAAGATTCTGCCGAGAACGAGCACCGTGACATGCTGAGTCTCTGGGAAAGCAGAGATCCCCAGTGCTGTTGTGCCTGTGGATAGGCTGCAGGGGGACGGTGAAGACCAGCAAGTTCTTTCAGGGCTGGCACCTTCCTTGTGGGAGAAGGAGCCAGACGTTTGCCTTTTCAGAAAAAGTTTCTGCCGAGAACGAGCACCGTGACATGCTGAGTCTCTGTGAAAGCAGAGATCCCCAGTGCTGTTGCGGCTAAAGATAGGCTGCAGAGGGATAGTGAAGACCAGCAAGAGCTTTCAGGGCTGGCACCTTCCCTGTGGGAGAAGGAGCCAGACGTTTGCCTTTTCAGAAAAAGGCTCTGCCGAGAGCGAGCACCATGAGATGCTGAGTCTCTGGGAAAGCAGAGATCCCCAGTGCTGTTGTGCCTGTGGATAGGCTGCAGGGGGACGGTGAAGACCAGCAATATCTTTCAGGGCTGGCACCTTCCTTGTGGGAGAAGGAGCCAGACGTTTGCCTTTTCAGAAAAAGATTCTGCCGAGAACGAGCACCGTGACATGCTGAGTCTCTGGGAAAGCAGAGATCCCCAGTGCTGTTGTGCCTGTGGATAGGCTGCAGGGGGATGGTGAAGACCAGCAAGATCTTTCAGGGCTGGCACCTTCCTTGTGGGAGAAGGAGCCAGACGTTTGCCTTTTCAGAAAAGGTTTCTGCCGAGAACGAGCACCGTGACATGCTGAGTCTCTGGGAAAGCAGAGATCCCCAGTGCTGTTGTGCCTGTGGATAGGCTGCAGGGGGATGGTGAAGACCAGCAAGATCTTTCAGGGCTGGCACCTTCCTTGTGGGAGAAGGAGCCAGACGTTTGCCTTTTCAGAAAAAGTTTCTGCCGAGAATGAGCACCGTGACATGCTGAGTCTCTGGAAAAGCAGAGATCCCCAGTGCTATTGTGCCTGTGGATAGGCTGCAGGGGGACGGTGAAGACCAGCAAGAGCTTTCAGGCCTGGCACCTTCCTTGTGGGAGAAGGAGCCAGACGTTTGCATTTTCAGAAAAAGTTTGTGCAGAGAACGAGCACCGTGACATGCTGAGTCTCTGGAAAAGCAGAGATCCCCAGTGCTGTTGCGGCTAAAGATAGGCTGCAGAGGGATAGTGAAGACCAGCAGGAGCTTTCAGGGCTGGCACCTTCCTTGTGGGAGAAGGAGCCAGACGTTTGCCTTTTCAGAAAAAGATTCTGCCGAGAACGAGCACCGTGACATGCTGAGTCTCTGGGAAAGCAGAGATCCCCAGTGCTGTTGTGCCTGTGGATAGGCTGCAGGGGGATGGTGAAGACCAGCAAGATCTTTCAGGGCTGGCACCTTCCTTGTGGGAGAAGGAGCCAGACGTTTGCCTTTTCAGAAAAAGTTTCTGCCGAGAACGAGCACCGTGACATGCTGAGTCTCTGGGAAAGCACAGATCCCCAGTGCTGTTGCGGCTAAAGATAGGCTGCAGAGGGATAGTAAAGACCAGCAAGAGCTTTCAGGGCTGGCACCTTCCTTGTGGGAGAAGGAGCCAGACGTTTGCCTTTTCAGAAAAAGTTTCTGCCGAGAACGAGCACCGTGACATGCTGAGTCTCTGGGAAAGCAGAGATCCCCAGTGCTGTTGTGCCTGTGGATAGGCTGCAGGGGGACGGTGAAGACCAGCAAGATCTTTCAGGGCTGGCACCTTCCTTGTGGGAGAAGGAGCCAGACGTTTGCCTTTTCAGAAAAAGTTTCTGCCGAGAACGAGCACCGTGACATGCTGAGTCTCTGGAAAAGCAGAGATCCCCAGTGCTGTTGCGGCTAAAGATAGGCTGCAGACGGATAGTGAAGACCAGCAAGATCTTTCAGGGCTGGCACCTTCCTTGTGGGAGAAGGAGCCAGACGTTTGCCTTTTCAGAAAAAGGCTCTGCCGAGAGCGAGCACCATGAGATGCTGAGTCTCTGGGAAAGCAGAGATCCCCAGTGCTGTTGTGCCTGTGGATAGGCTGCAGGGGGACGGTGAAGACCAGCAAGATCTTTCAGGTCTGGCACCTTCCTTGTGGGAGAAGGAGCCAGACGTTTGCCTTTTCAGAAAAAGTTTCTGCCGAGAACGAGCACCGTGACATGCTGAGTAGCTGGAAAAGCAGAGATCCCCAGTACTGTTGTGCCTGTGGATAGGCTGCAGGGGGACGGTGAAGACCAGCAAGAGCTTTCAGGGCTGGCACCTTCCTTGTGGGAGAAGGAGCCAGACGTTTGCCTTTTGAGAAAAAGTTTCTGCCGAGAACGAGCACCGTGACATGCTGAGTCTCTGGGAAAGCAGAGATCCCCAGTGCTGTTGCGGCTAAAGATAGGCTGCAGAGGGATAGTGAAGACCAGCAAGAGCTTTCAGGGCTGGCACCTTCCTTGTGGGAGAAGGAGCCAGACGTTTGCCTTTTCAGAAAAAGTTTCTGCCGAGAACGAGCACCGTGACATGCTGAGTCTCTGGAAAAGCAGAGATCCCCAGTGCTGTTGTGCCTGTGGATAGGTTGCAGGGGGACGGTGAAGACCAGCAAGAGCTTTCAGGGCTGGCACCTTCCTTGTGGGAGAAGGAGCCAGACGTTTGCCTTTTCAGAAAAAGTTTCTGCCGAGAACGAGCACCGTGACATGCTGAGTCTCTGGAAAAGCATAGATCCCCAGTGCTGTTGCGGCTAAAGATAGGCTGCAGAGGGATAGTGAAGACCAGCAGGAGCTTTCAGGGCTGGCACCTTCCTTGTGGGAGAAGGAGCCAGACGTTTGCCTTTTCAGAAAAAGTTTCTGCCGAGAAAAAGCACCGTGACATGCTGAGTCTCTGGGAAAGCAGAGATCCCCAGTGCTGTTGTGCCTGTGGATAGGCTGCAGGGGGACGGTGAAGACCAGCAAGATCTTTCAGGGCTGGCACCTTCCTTGTGGGAGAAGGAGCCAGACGTTTGCCTTTTCAGAAAAAGGCTCTGCCGAGAGAGAGCAACATGAGATGCTGAGTCTCTGGGAAAGCAGAGATCCCCAGTGCTGTTGTGCCTGTGGATAGGCTGCAGGGGGACGGTGAAGACCATCAAGATCTTTCAGGTCTAGCACCTTCCTTGTGGGAGAAGGAGCCAGACGTTTGCCTTTTCAGAAAAAGATTCTGCCGAGAACGAGCACCGTGACATGCTGAGTCTCTGGGAAAGCAGAGATCCCCAGAGCTGTTGTGCCTGTGGATAGGCTGCAGGGGGATGGTGAAGACCAGCAAGAGCTTTCAGGGCTGGCACCTTCCTTGTGGGAGAAGGAGCCAGACGTTTGCCTTTTCAGAAAAAGTTTCTGACGAGATTGAGCACCGTGACATGCTGAGTCTCTGGGAAAGCAGAGATCCCCAGTGCTGTTGCGGCTAAAGATAGGCTGCAGAGGGATAGTGAAGACCAGCAGGAGCTTTCAGGGCTGGCACCTTCCTTGTGGGAGAAGGAGCCAGACGTTTGCCTTTTCAGAAAAAGATTCTGCCGAGAACGAGCACCGTGACATGCTGAGTCTCTGGAAAAGCAGAGATCCCCAGTGCTATTGTGCCTGTGGATAGGCTGCAGGGGGACGGTGAAGACCAGCAAGAGCTTTCAGGCCTGGCACCTTCCTTGTGGGAGAAGGAGCCAGACGTTTGCATTTTCAGAAAAAGTTTGTGCCGAGAACGAGCACCGTGACATGCTGAGTCTCTGGGAAAGCAGAGATCCCCAGTGCTGTTGTGCCTGTGGATAGGCTGCAGAGGGATAGTGAAGACCTGCAAGAGCTTTCAGGGCTGGCACCTTCCTTGTGGGAGAAGGAGCCAGACGTTTGCCTTTTCAGAAAAAGTTTCTGCCGAGAACGAGCACCGTGACATGCTGAGTCGCTGGGAAAGCAGAGATCCCCAGTGCTGTTGTGCCTCTGGATAGGCTGCAGGGGGACGGTGAAGACCAGCAAGATCTTTCAGGGCTGGCACCTTCCTTGTGGGAGAAGGAGCCAGACGTTTGCCTTTTCAGAAAAAGTTTCTGCCGAGAACGAGCACCGTGACATGCTGAGTCTCTGGGAAAGCAGAGATCCCCAGTGCTGTTGCGGCTAAAGATAGGCTGCAGAGGGATAGTGAAGACCAGCAAGGGCTTTCAGGGCTGGCACCTTCCTTGTGGGAGAAGGAGCCAGACGTTTGCCTTTTCAGAAAAAGTTTCTGCCGAGAACGAGCACCGTGACATGCTGAGTCTCTGGGAAAGCAGAGATCCCCAGAGCTGTTGTGCCTGTGGATAGGCTGCAGGGGGACGGTGAAGACCAGCAAGATCTTTCTGGGCTGGCACCTTCCTTGTGGGAGAAGGAGCCAGACGTTTGCCTTTTCAGAAAAAGTTTCTGCCGAGAACGAGCACCGTGACATGCTGAGTCTCTGGGAAAGCAGAGATCCCCAGTGCTGTTGCGGCTAAAGATAGGCTGCAGACGGATAGTGAAGACCAGCAAGATCTTTCAGGGCTGGCACCTTCCTTGTGGGAGAAGGAGCCAGACGTTTGCCTTTTCAGAAAAAGGCTCTGCCGAGAGCGAGCGCCAGGAGATGCTGAGTCTCTGGGAAAGCAGAGATCCCCAGTGCTGTTGTGCCTGTGGATAGGCTGCAGGGGGACGGTGAAGACCAGCAAGATCTTTCAGGTCTGGCACCTTCCTTGTGGGAGAAGGAGCCAGACGTTTGCCTTTTCAGAAAAAGTTTCTGCCGAGATCGAGCACCGTGACATGCTGAGTAGCTGGAAAAGCAGAGATCCCCAGTACTGTTGTGCCTGTGGATAGGCTGCAGGGGGACGGTGAAGACCAGCAAGAGCTTTCAGGGCTGGCACCTTCCTTGTGGGAGAAGGAGCCAGACGTTTGGCTTTTCAGAAAAAGTTTCTGCCGAGAACGAGCACCGTGACATGCTGAGTCTCTGGAAAAGCAGAGATCCCCAGTGCTGTTGCGGCTAAAGATAGGCTGCAGAGGGATAGTGAAGACCAGCAAGAGCTTTCAGGGCTGGCACCTTCCTTGTGGGAGAAGGAGCCAGACGTTTGCCTTTTCAGAAAAAGTTTCTGCCGAGAACGAGCACCGTGACATGCTGAGTCTCTGGGAAAGGAGAGATCCCCAGTGCTGTTGTGCCTGTGGATAGGCTGCAGGGGGACGGTGAAGACCAGCAAGATCTTTCAGGGCTGGCACCTTCCTTGTGGGAGAAGGAGCCAGACGTTTGCCTTTTCAGAAAAAGGCTCTGCCGAGAGCGAGCACCATGAGATTCTGAGTCTCTGGAAAAGCAGAGATCCCCAGTGCTGTTGTGCCTGTGGATAGGCTGCAGGGGGACGGTGAAGACCAGCAAGATCTTTCAGGTCTGGCACCTTCCTTGTGGGAGAAGGAGCCAGACGTTTGCCTTTTCAGAAAAAGTTTCTGACGAGATCGAGCACCGTGACATGCTGAGTCTCTGGGAAAGCAGAGATCCCCAGTGCTGTTGCGGCTAAAGATAGGCTGCAGGGGGACGGTGAAGACCAGCAAGAGCTTTCAGGGCTGGCACCTTCCTTGTGGGAGAAGGAGCCAGACGTTTGCCTTTTCAGAAAAAGTTTCTGACGAGATCGAGCACCGTGACATGCTGAGTCTCTGGGAAAGCAGAGATCCCCAGTGCTGTTGCGGCTAAAGATAGGCTGCAGAGGGATAGTGAAGACCAGCAGGAGCTTTCAGGGCTGGCACCTTCCTTGTGGGAGAAGGAGCCAGACGTTTGCCTTTTCAGAAAAAGATTCTGCCGAGAACGAGCACCGTGACATGCTGAGTCTCTGGGAAAGCAGAGATCCCCAGTGCTGTTGTGCCTGTGGATAGGCTGCAGGGGGATGGTGAAGACCAGCAAGAGCTTTCAGGGCTGGCACCTTCCTTGTGGGAGAAGGAGCCAGACGTTTGCCTTTTCAGAAAAGGTTTCTGCCGAGAACGAGCACCGTGACATGCTGAGTCTCTGGGAAAGCAGAGATCCCCAGTGCTGTTGTGCCTGTGGATAGGCTGCAGGGGGATGGTGAAGACCAGCAAGATCTTTCAGGGCTGGCACCTTCCTTGTGGGAGAAGGAGCCAGACGTTTGCCTTTTCAGAAAAAGTTTCTGCCGAGAATGAGCACCGTGACATGCTGAGTCTCTGGAAAAGCAGAGATCCCCAGTGCTATTGTGCCTGTGGATAGGCTGCAGGGGGACGGTGAAGACCAGCAAGAGCTTTCAGGCCTGGCACCTTCCTTGTGGGAGAAGGAGCCAGACGTTTGCATTTTCAGAAAAAGTTTGTGCAGAGAACGAGCACCGTGACATGCTGAGTCTCTGGAAAAGCAGAGATCCCCAGTGCTGTTGCGGCTAAAGATAGGCTGCAGAGGGATAGTGAAGACCAGCAGGAGCTTTCAGGGCTGGCACCTTCCTTGTGGGAGAAGGAGCCAGACGTTTGCCTTTTCAGAAAAAGATTCTGCCGAGAGCGAGCACCATGAGATGCTGAGTCTCTGGGAAAGCAGAGATCCCCAGTGCTGTTGTGCCTGTGGATAGGCTGCAGGGGGACGGTGAAGACCAGCAAGATCTTTCAGGTCTGGCACCTTCCTTGTGGGAGAAGGAGCCAGACGTTTGCCTTTTCAGAAAAAGTTTCTGCCGAGAACGAGCACCGTGACATGCTGAGTAGCTGGAAAAGCAGAGATCCCCAGTACTGTTGTGCCCGTGGATAGGCTGCAGGGGGACGGTGAAGACCAGCAAGAGCTTTCAGGGCTGGCACCTTCCTTGTGGGAGAAGGAGCCAGACGTTTGCCTTTTCAGAAAAAGTTTCTGCCGAGAACGAGCACCGTGACATGCTGAGTCTCTGGAAAAGCAGAGATCCCCAGTGCTGTTGTGCCTGTGGATAGGTTGCAGGGGGACGGTGAAGACCAGCAAGAGCTTTCAGGGCTGGCACCTTCCTTGTGGGAGAAGGAGCCAGACGTTTGCCTTTTCAGAAAAAGTTTCTGCCGAGAACGAGCACCGTGACATGCTGAGTCTCTGGAAAAGCATAGATCCCCAGTGCTGTTGCGGCTAAAGATAGGCTGCAGAGGGATAGTGAAGACCAGCAGGAGCTTTCAGGGCTGGCACCTTCCTTGTGGGAGAAGGAGCCAGACGTTTGCCTTTTCAGAAAAAGTTTCTGCCGAGAAAAAGCACCGTGACATGCTGAGTCTCTGGGAAAGCAGAGATCCCCAGTGCTGTTGTGCCTGTGGATAGGCTGCAGGGGGACGGTGAAGACCAGCAAGATCTTTCAGGGCTGGCACCTTCCTTGTGGGAGAAGGAGCCAGACGTTTGCCTTTTCAGAAAAAGGCTCTGCCGAGAGAGAGCAACATGAGATGCTGAGTCTCTGGAAAAGCAGAGATCCCCAGTGCTGTTGTGCCTGTGGATAGGCTGCAGGGGGACGGTGAAGACCATCAAGATCTTTCAGGTCTAGCACCTTCCTTGTGGGAGAAGGAGCCAGACGTTTGCCTTTTCAGAAAAAGATTCTGCCGAGAACGAGCACCGTGACATGCAGAGTCTCTGTTAAAGCAGAGATCCCCAGTGCTGTTGTGCCTGTGGATAGGCTGCAGGGGGATGGTGAAGACCAGCAAGAGCTTTCAGGGCTGGCACCTTCCTTGTGGGAGAAGGAGCCAGACGTTTGCCTTTTCAGAAAAAGTTTCTGACGAGATTGAGCACCGTGACATGCTGAGTCTCTGGGAAAGCAGAGATCCCCAGTGCTGTTGCGGCTAAAGATAGGCTGCAGAGGGATAGTGAAGACCAGCAGGAGCTTTCAGGGCTGGCACCTTCCTTGTGGGAGAAGGAGCCAGACGTTTGCCTTTTCAGAAAAAGATTCTGCCGAGAACGAGCACCGTGACATGCTGAGTCTCTGGAAAAGCAGAGATCCCCAGTGCTATTGTGCCTGTGGATAGGCTGCAGGGGGACGGTGAAGACCAGCAAGAGCTTTCAGGCCTGGCACCTTCCTTGTGGGAGAAGGAGCCAGACGTTTGCATTTTCAGAAAAAGTTTGTGCCGAGAACGAGCACCGTGACATGCTGAGTCTCTGGGAAAGCAGAGATCCCCAGTGCTGTTGTGCCTGTGGATAGGCTGCAGAGGGATAGTGAAGACCTGCAAGAGCTTTCAGTGCTGGCACCTTCCTTGTGGGAGAAGGAGCCAGACGTTTGCCTTTTCAGAAAAAGTTTCTGCCGAGAACGAGCACCGTGACATGATGAGCCTCTGGGAAAGCAGAGATCCCCAGTGCTGTTGTGCCTCTGGATAGGCTGCAGGGGGACGGTGAAGACCAGCAAGATCTTTCAGGGCTGGCACCTTCCTTGTGGGAGAAGGAGCCAGACGTTTGCCTTTTCAGAAAAAGTTTCTGCCGAGAACGAGCACCGTGACATGCTGAGTCTCTGGGAAAGCAGAGATCCCCAGTGCTGTTGCGGCTAAAGATAGGCTGCAGAGGGATAGTGAAGACCAGCAAGGGCTTTCAGGGCTGGCACCTTCCTTGTGGGAGAAGGAGCCAGACGTTTGCCTTTTCAGAAAAAGTTTCTGCCGAGAACGAGCACCGTGACATGCTGAGTCTCTGGGAAAGCAGAGATCCCCAGAGCTGTTGTGCCTGTGGATAGGCTGCAGGGGGACGGTGAAGACCAGCAAGATCTTTCAGGGCTGGCACCTTCCTTGTGGGAGAAGGAGCCAGACGTTTGCCTTTTCAGAAAAAGTTTCTGCCGAGAACGAGCACCGTGACATGCTGAGTCTCTGGGAAAGCAGAGATCCCCAGTGCTGTTGCGGCTAAAGATAGGCTGCAGACGGATAGTGAAGACCAGCAAGATCTTTCAGGGCTGGCACCTTCCTTGTGGGAGAAGGAGCCAGACGTTTGCCTTTTCAGAAAAAGGCTCTGCCGAGAGCGAGCGCCAGGAGATGCTGAGTCTCTGGGAAAGCAGAGATCCCCAGTGCTGTTGTGCCTGTGGATAGGCTGCAGGGGGACGGTGAAGACCAGCAAGATCTTTCAGGTCTGGCACCTTCCTTGTGGGAGAAGGAGCCAGACGTTTGCCTTTTCAGAAAAAGTTTCTGCCGAGATCGAGCACCGTGACATGCTGAGTAGCTGGAAAAGCAGAGATCCCCAGTACTGTTGTGCCTGTGGATAGGCTGCAGGGGGACGGTGAAGACCAGCAAGAGCTTTCAGGGCTGGCACCTTCCTTGTGGGAGAAGGAGCCAGACGTTTGCCTTTTCAGAAAAAGTTTCTGCCGAGAACGAGCACCGTGACATGCTGAGTCTCTGGAAAAGCAGAGATCCCCAGTGCTGTTGCGGCTAAAGATAGGCTGCAGAGGGATAGTGAAGACCAGCAAGAGCTTTCAGGGCTGGCACCTTCCTTGTGGGAGAAGGAGCCAGACGTTTGCCTTTTCAGAAAAAGTTTCTGCCGAGAACGAGCACCGTGACATGCTGAGTCTCTGGGAAAGGAGAGATCCCCAGTGCTGTTGTGCCTGTGGATAGGCTGCAGGGGGACGGTGAAGACCAGCAAGATCTTTCAGGGCTGGCACCTTCCTTGTGGGAGAAGGAGCCAGACGTTTGCCTTTTCAGAAAAAGGCTCTGCCGAGAGCGAGCACCATGAGATTCTGAGTCTCTGGAAAAGCAGAGATCCCCAGTGCTGTTGTGCCTGTGGATAGGCTGCAGGGGGACGGTGAAGACCAGCAAGATCTTTCAGGTCTGGCACCTTCCTTGTGGGAGAAGGAGCCAGACGTTTGCCTTTTCATAAAAGGTTTCTGCCGAGAACGAGCACCGTGACATGCTGAGTCTCTGGGAAAGCAGAGATCCCCAGTGCTGTTGTGCCTGTGGATAGGCTGCAGGGGGATAGTGAAGACCAGCAAGATCTTTCAGGGCTGGCACCTTCCTTGTGGGAGAAGGAGCCAGACGTTTGCCTTTTCAGAAAAGGTTTCTGCCGAGAACGAGCACCGTGACATGCTGAGTCTCTGGGAAAGCAGAGATCCCCAGTGCTGTTGCGGCTAAAGATAGGCTGCAGGGGGACGGTGAAGACCAGCAAGAGCTTTCAGGGCTGGCACCTTCCTTGTGGGAGAAGGAGCCAGACGTTTGCCTTTTCAGAAAAAGTTTCTGACGAGATCGAGCACCGTGACATGCTGAGTCTCTGGGAAAGCAGAGATCCCCAGTGCTGTTGCGGCTAAAGATAGGCTGCAGAGGGATAGTGAAGACCAGCAGGAGCTTTCAGGGCTGGCACCTTCCTTGTGGGAGAAGGAGCCAGACGTTTGCCTTTTCAGAAAAAGATTCTGCCGAGAACGAGCACCGTGACATGCTGAGTCTCTGGGAAAGCAGAGATCCCCAGAGCTGTTGTGCCTGTGGATAGGCTGCAGGGGGACGGTGAAGACCAGCAAGAGCTTTCAGGGCTGGCACCTTCCTTGTGGGAGAAGGAGCCAGACGTTTGCCTTTTCAGAAAAACTTTCTGCCGAGAACGAGCACCGTGACATGCTGAGTCTCTGGAAAAGCAGAGATCCCCAGTGCTGTTGTGCCTGTGCATAGGCTGCAGGGGGACGGTGAAGACCAGCAAGAGCTTTCAGGGCTGGCACCTTCCTTGTGGGAGATGGTGCCAGACGTTTGCCTTTTGAGAAAAAGTTTCTGCCGAGAACGAGCACCGTGACATGCTGAGTCGCTGGGAAAGCAGAGATCCCCAGTGCTGTTGCGGCTAAAGATAGGCTGCAGAGGGATAGTGAAGACCAGCAAGAGCTTTCAGGGCTGGAACCTTCCTTGTGGGAGAAGGAGCCAGACGTTTGCCTTTTCAGAAAAAGTTTCTGCCGAGAACGAGCACCGTGACATGCTGAGTCTCTGGAAAAGCAGAGATCCCCAGTGCTGTTGTGCCTGTGGATAGGTTGCAGGGGGACGGTGAAGACCAGCAAGAGCTTTCAGGGCTGGCACTTTCCTTGTGGGAGAAGGAGCCAGACGTTTGCCTTTTCAGAAAAAGTTTCTGCCGAGAACGAGCACCGTGACATGCTGAGTCTCTGAGAAAGCAGAGATCCCCAGTGCTGTTGTGCCTGTGGATAGGCTGCAGGGGGACGGTGAAGACCAGCAAGATCTTTCAGGTCTGGCACCTTCGTGTGGGAGAAGGAGCCAGACGTTTGCCTTTTCAGAAAAAGATTCTGCCGAGAACGAGCACCGTGACATGCTGAGTCTCTGGGAAAGCAGAGATCCCCAGTGCTGTTGTGCCTGTGGATAGTCTGCAGGGGGACGGTGAAGACCAGCAAGATCTTTCAGGGCTGGCACCTTCCTTGTGGGAGAAGGAGCCAGACGTTTGCCTTTTCAGAAAAAGTTTCTGCCGAAAACGAGCACCGTGACATGCTGAGTCTCTGGGAAAGCAGAGATCCCCAGTGCTGTTGCGGCTAAAGATAGGCTGCAGAGGGATAGTGAAGACCAGCAAGAGCTTTCAGGGCTGGCACCTTCCTTGTGGGAGAAGGAGCCAGACGTTTGCCTTTTCAGAAAAAGTTTCTGCCGAGAACGAGCACCGTGACATGCTGAGTCTCTGGGAAAGCAGAGATCCCCAGTGCTGTTGTGCCTGTGGATAGGTTGCAGGGGGACGGTGAAGACCAGCAAGAGCTTTCAGGGCTGGCACCTTCCTTGTGGGAGAAGGAGCCAGACGTTTGCCTTTTCAGAAAAAGTTTCTGCCGAGAACGAGCACCGTGACATGCTGATTCTCTGGAAAAGCAGAGCTCCCCAGTGCTGTTGTGCCTGTGGATAGGCTGCAGGGGGACGGTGAAGACCAGCAAGATCTTTCAGGTCTGGCACCTTCCTTGTGGGAGAAGGAACCAGACGTTTGCCTTTTCAGAAAAAGATTCTGCCGAGAACGAGCACCGTGACATGCTGAGTCTCTGGGAAAGCAGAGATCCCCAGTGCTGTTGTGCCTGTGGATAGGCTGCAGGGGGATGGTGAAGACCAGCAAGATCTTTCAGGGCTGGCACCTTCCTTGTGGGAGAAGGAGCCAGACGTTTGCCTTTTCAGAAAAGGTTTCTGCCGAGAACGAGCACCGTGACATGCTGAGTCTCTGGGAAAGCAGAGATCCCCAGTGCTGTTGTGCCTGTGGATAGGCTGCAGGGGGACGGTGAAGACCAGCAAGAGCTTTCAGGGCTGGCACCTTCCTTGTGGGAGAAGGAGCCACACGTTTGCCTTTTCAGAAAAAGTTTCTGCCGAGAACGAGCACCGTGACATGCGGAGTCTCTGGAAAAGCAGAGATCCCCAGTGCTGTTGCGGCTAAAGATAGGCTGCAGAGGGATAGTGAAGACCAGCAAGATCTTTCAGGTCTGGCACCTTCCTTGTGGGAGAAGGAGCCAGACGTTTGCCTTTTCAGAAAAAGATTCTGCCGAGAACGAGCACCGTGACATGCTGAGTCTCTGGGAAAGCAGAGATCCCCAGTGCTGTTGTGCCTGTGGATAGGCTGCAGGGGGATGGTGAAGACCAGCAAGATCTTTCAGGGCTGGCACCTTCTTTGTGGGAGAAGGAGCCAGACGTTTGCCTTTTCAGAAAAGGTTTCTGCCGAGAACGAGCACCGTGACATGCTGAGTCTCTGGGAAAGCAGAGATCCCCAGTGCTGTTGTGCCTGTGGATAGGCTGCAGGGGGACGGTGAAGACCAGCAAGAGCTTTCAGGGCTGGCACCTTCCTTGTGGGAGAAGGAGCCACACGTTTGCCTTTTCAGAAAAAGTTTCTGCCGAGAACGAGCACCGTGACATGCTGAGTCTCTGGGAAAGCAGAGATCCCCAGTGCTGTTGCGGCTAAAGATAGGCTGCAGAGGGATAGTGAAGACCAGCAAGAGCTTTCAGGGCTGGCACCTTCCTTGTGGGAGAAGGAGCCAGACGTTTGCCTTTTCAGAAAAAGTTTCTGCCGAGAACGAGTACCGTGACATTCTGAGTCTCTGGGAAAGCAGAGATCCCCAGTGCTGTTGTGCCTGTGGATAGGCTGCAGGGGGATGGTGAAGACCAGCAAGATCTTTCAGGGCTGGCACCTTCCTTGTGGGAGAAGGAGCCAGACGTTTGCCTTTTCAGAAAAGGTTTCTGCCGAGAACGAGCACCGTGACATGCTGAGTCTCTGGGAAAGCAGAGATCCCCTGTGCTGTTGTGCCTGTGGATTGGCTGCTGGGGGATGTTGAAGACCAGCAATATCTTTCAGGGCTGGCACCTTCCTTGTGGGAGAAGGAGCCAGACGTTTGCCTTTTCAGAAAAAGTTTCTGCCGAGAACGAGCACCGTGACATGCTGAGTCTCTGGGAAAGCAGAGATCCCCAGTGCTGTTGCGGCTAAAGATAGGCTGCAGAGGGATAGTGAAGACCAGCAAGAGCTTTCAGGTCTGGCACCTTCCTTGTGGGAGAAGGAGCCAGACGTTTGCCTTTTCAGAAAAAGATTCTGCCGAGAACGAGCACCGTGACATGCTGAGTCTCTGGGAAAGCAGAGATCCCCAGTGCTGTTGTGCCTGTGGATAGGCTGCAGGGGGATGGTGAAGACCAGCAAGATCTTTCAGGGCTGGCACCTTCTTTGTGGGAGAAGGAGCCAGACGTTTGCCTTTTCAGAAAAGGTTTCTGCCGAGAACGAGCACCGTGACATGCTGAGTCTCTGGGAAAGCAGAGATCCCCAGTGCTGTTGTGCCTGTGGATAGGCTGCAGGGGGACGGTGAAGACCAGCAAGAGCTTTCAGGGCTGGCACCTTCCTTGTGGGAGAAGGAGCCACACGTTTGCCTTTTCAGAAAAAGTTTCTGCCGAGAACGAGCACCGTGACATGCTGAGTCTCTGGGAAAGCAGAGATCCCCAGTGCTGTTGTGCCTGTGGATAGGCTGCAGAGGGATAGTGAAGACCAGCAAGAGCTTTCAGGGCTGGCACCTTCCTTGTGGGAGAAGGAGCCAGACGTTTGCCTTTTCAGAAAAAGTTTCTGCCGAGAACGAGTACCGTGACATTCTGAGTCTCTGGGAAAGCAGAGATCCCCAGTGCTGTTGTGCCTGTGGATAGGCTGCAGGGGGATGGTGAAGACCAGCAAGATCTTTCAGGGCTGGCACCTTCCTTGTGGGAGAAGGAGCCAGACGTTTGCCTTTTCAGAAAAGGTTTCTGCCGAGAACGAGCACCGTGACATGCTGAGTCTCTGGGAAAGCAGAGATCCCCAGTGCTGTTGTGCCTGTGGATAGGCTGCAGGGGGATGTTGAAGACCAGCAATATCTTTCAGGGCTGGCACCTTCCTTGTGGGAGAAGGAGCCAGACGTTTGCCTTTTCAGAAAAAGTTTCTGCCGAGAACGAGCACCGTGACATGCTGAGTCTCTGGGAAAGCAGAGATCCCCAGTGCTGTTGCGGCTAAAGATAGGCTGCAGAGGGATAGTGAAGACCAGCAAGAGCTTTCAGGGCTGGCACCTTCCTTGTGGGAGAAGGAGCCAGACGTTTGCCTTTTCAGAAAAAGGCTCTGCCGAGAGCGAACACCATGAGATGCTGAGTCTCTGGGAAAGCAGAGATCCCCAGTGCTGTTGTGCCTGTGGATAGTCTGCAGGGGGACGGTGAAGACCAGCAAGATCTTTCAGGTCTGGCACCTTCCTTGTGGGAGAAGGAGCCAGACGTTTGCCTTTTCAGAAAAAGTTTCTGCCGAGAACGAGCACCGTGACATGCTGAGTCTCTGGAAAAGCAGAGATCCCCAGTGCTGTTCTGCCTGTGGATAGGTTGCAGGGGGACGGTGAAGACCAGCAAGAGCTTTCAGGGCTGGCACCTTCCTTGTGGGAGAAGGAGCCAGACGTTTGCCTTTTCAGAAAAAGTTTCTGCCGAGAACGAGCACCGTGACATGCTGAGTCTCTGGAAAAGCAGAGATCCCCAGTGCTGTTGCGGCTAAAGATAGGCTGCAGAGGGATAGTGAAGACCAGCAAGAGCTTTCAGGGCTGGCACCTTCCTTGTGGGAGAAGGAGCCAGACGTTTGCCTTTTCAGAAAAAGTTTCTGCCGAGAAAAAGCACCGTGACATGCTGAGTCTCTGAGAAAGCAGAGATCCCCAGTGCTGTTGTGCCTGTGGATAGGCTGCAGGGGGACGGTGAAGACCAGCAAGATCTTTCAGGGCTGGCACCTTCCTTGTGGGAGAAGGAGCCAGACGTTTGCCTTTTCAGAAAAAGTTTCTGCCGAGAACGAGCACCGTGACATGCTGAGTCTCTGGGAAAGCAGAGATCCCCAGTGCTGTTGCGGCTAAAGATAGGCTGCAGAGGGATAGTGAAGACCAGCAAGAGCTTTCAGGGCTGGCACCTTCCTTGTGGGAGAAGGAGCCAGACGTTTGCCTTTTCAGAAAAAGGCTCTGCCGAGAGCGAACACCATGAGATGCTGAGTCTCTGGGAAAGCAGAGATCCCCAGTGCTGTTGTGCCTGTGGATAGTCTGCAGGGGGACGGTGAAGACCAGCAAGATCTTTCAGGTCTGGCACCTTCCTTGTGGGAGAAGGAGCCAGACGTTTGCCTTTTCAGAAAAAGTTTCTGCCGAGAACGAGCACCGTGACATGCTGAGTCTCTGGAAAAGCAGAGATCCCCAGTGCTGTTCTGCCTGTGGATAGGTTGCAGGGGGACGGTGAAGACCAGCAAGAGCTTTCAGGGCTGGCACCTTCCTTGTGGGAGAAGGAGCCAGACGTTTGCCTTTTCAGAAAAAGTTTCTGCCGAGAACGAGCACCGTGACATGCTGAGTCTCTGGAAAAGCAGAGATCCCCAGTGCTGTTGCGGCTAAAGATAGGCTGCAGAGGGATAGTGAAGACCAGCAAGAGCTTTCAGGGCTGGCACCTTCCTTGTGGGAGAAGGAGCCAGACGTTTGCCTTTTCAGAAAAAGTTTCTGCCGAGAAAAAGCACCGTGACATGCTGAGTCTCTGAGAAAGCAGAGATCCCCAGTGCTGTTGTGCCTGTGGATAGGCTGCAGGGGGACGGTGAAGACCAGCAAGATCTTTCAGGGCTGGCACCTTCCTTGTGGGAGAAGGAGCCAGACGTTTGCCTTTTCAGAAAAAGATTCTGCCGAGAACGAGCACCGTGACATGCTGAGTCTCTGGGAAAGCAGAGATCCCCAGTGCTGTTGTGCCTGTGGATAGGCTGCAGGGGGACGGTGAAGACCAGCAAGTTCTTTCAGGGCTGGCACCTTCCTTGTGGGAGAAGGAGCCAGACGTTTGCCTTTTCAGAAAAAGTTTCTGCCGAGAACGAGCACCGTGACATGCTGAGTCTCTGTGAAAGCAGAGATCCCCAGTGCTGTTGCGGCTAAAGATAGGCTGCAGAGGGATAGTGAAGACCAGCAAGAGCTTTCAGGGCTGGCACCTTCCCTGTGGGAGAAGGAGCCAGACGTTTGCCTTTTCAGAAAAAGGCTCTGCCGAGAGCGAGCACCATGAGATGCTGAGTCTCTGGGAAAGCAGAGATCCCCAGTGCTGTTGTGCCTGTGGATAGGCTGCAGGGGGACGGTGAAGACCAGCAATATCTTTCAGGGCTGGCACCTTCCTTGTGGGAGAAGGAGCCAGACGTTTGCCTTTTCAGAAAAAGATTCTGCCGAGAACGAGCACCGTGACATGCTGAGTCTCTGGGAAAGCAGAGATCCCCAGTGCTGTTGTGCCTGTGGATAGGCTGCAGGGGGATGGTGAAGACCAGCAAGATCTTTCAGGGCTGGCACCTTCCTTATGGGAGAAGGAGCCAGACGTTTGCCTTTTCAGAAAAGGTTTCTGCCGAGAACGAGCACCGTGACATGCTGAGTCTCTGGGAAAGCAGAGATCCCCAGTGCTGTTGTGCCTGTGGATAGGCTGCAGGGGGATGGTGAAGACCAGCAAGATCTTTCAGGGCTGGCACCTTCCTTGTGGGAGAAGGAGCCAGACGTTTGCCTTTTCAGAAAAAGTTTCTGCCGAGAATGAGCACCGTGACATGCTGAGTCTCTGGAAAAGCAGAGATCCCCAGTGCTATTGTGCCTGTGGATAGGCTGCAGGGGGACGGTGAAGACCAGCAAGAGCTTTCAGGCCTGGCACCTTCCTTGTGGGAGAAGGAGCCAGACGTTTGCATTTTCAGAAAAAGTTTGTGCCGAGAACGAGCACCGTGACATGCTGAGTCTCTGGAAAAGCAGAGATCCCCAGTGCTGTTGCGGCTAAAGATAGGCTGCAGAGGGATAGTGAAGACCAGCAGGAGCTTTCAGGGCTGGCACCTTCCTTGTGGGAGAAGGAGCCAGACGTTTCCCTATTCAGAAAAAGGCTCTGCCGAGAACGAGCACCGTGACATGCTGAGTCTCTGGGAAAGCAGAGATCCCCAGTGCTGTTGTGCCTGTGGATAGGCTGCAGGGGGACGGTGAAGACCAGCAAGATCTTTCAGGGCTGGCACCTTCCTTGTGGGAGAAGGAGCCAGACGTTTGCCTTTTCAGAAAAAGTTTCTGCCGTGAATGAGCACCGTGACATGCTGAGTCTCTGGAAAAGCAGAGATCCCCAGTGCTATTGTGCCTGTGGATAGGCTGCAGGGGGACGGTGAAGACCAGCAAGAGCTTTCAGGCCTGGCACCTTCCTTGTGGGAGAAGGAGCCAGACGTTTGCATTTTCAGAAAAAGTTTGTGCCGAGAACGAGCACCGTGACATGCTGAGTCTCTGGAAAAGCAGAGATCCCCAGTGCTGTTGCGGCTAAAGATAGGCTGCAGAGGGATAGTGAAGACCAGCAGGAGCTTTCAGGGCTGGCACCTTCCTTGTGGGAGAAGGAGCCAGACGTTTCCCTATTCAGAAAAAGGCTCTGCCGAGAACGAGCACCGTGACATGCTGAGTCTCTGGGAAAGCAGAGATCCCCAGTGCTGTTGTGCCTGTGGATAGGCTGCTGAGGGATAGTGAAGACCTGCAAGAGCTTTCAGGGCTGGCACCTTCCTTGTGGGAGAAGGAGCCAGACGTTTGCCTTTTCAGAAAAAGTTTCTGCCGAGAACGAGCACCGTGACATGCTGAGTCTCTGGGAAAGCAGAGATCTCCAGTGCTGTTGTGCCTCTGGATAGGCTGCAGTGGGATGGTGAAGACCAGCAAGAGCTTTCAGGGCTGGCACCTTCCTTGTGGGAGAAGGAGCCAGACGTTTGCCTTTTCAGAAAAAGTTTCTGCCGAGAACGAGCACCGTGACATGCTGAGTCTCTGGGAAAGCACAGATCCCCAGTGCTGTTGCGGCTAAAGATAGGCTGCAGAGGGATAGTAAAGACCAGCAAGAGCTTTCAGGGCTGGCACCTTCCTTGTGGTAAAAGGAGCCAGACGTTTGCCTTTTCAGAAAAAGTTTCTGCCGAGAACGAGCACCGTGACATGCTGAGTCTCTGGGAAAGCAGAGATCCCCAGTGCTGTTGTGCCTGTGGATAGGCTGCAGGGGGACGGTGAAGACCAGCAAGATCTTTCAGGGCTGGCACCTTCCTTGTGGGAGAAGGAGCCAGACGTTTGCCTTTTCAGAAAAAGTTTCTGCCGAGAACGAGCACCGTGACATGCTGAGTCTCTGGAAAAGCAGAGATCCCCAGTGCTGTTGCGGCTAAAGATAGGCTGCAGAGGGATAGTGAAGACCAGCAAGATCTTTCAGGGCTGGCACCTTCCTTGTGGGAGAAGGAGCCAGACATTTGCCTTTTCAGAAAAAGTTCTGCCGAGAGCGAGCGCCAGGAGATGCTGAGTCTCTGGGAAAGCAGAGATCCCCAGTGCTGTTGTGCCTGTGGATAGGCTGCAGGGGGACGGTGAAGACCAGCAAGATCTTTCAGGGCTGGCACCTTCCTTGTGGGAGAAGGAGCCAGACGTTTGCCTTTTCAGAAAAAGTTTCTGCCGAGAACGAGCACCGTGACATGCTGAGTCTCTGGGAAAGGAGAGATCCCCAGTGCTGTTGTGCCTGTGCATAGGCTGCAGGGGGATGGTGAAGACCAGCAAGATCTTTCAGGGCTGGCACCTTCCTTGTGGGAGAAGGTGCCAGACGTTTGCCTTTTGAGAAAAAGTTTCTGCCGAGAACGAGCACCGTGACATGCTGAGTCTCTGGGAAAGCAGAGATCCCCAGTGCTGTTGCGGCTAAAGATAGGCTGCAGAGGGATAGTGAAGACCAGCAAGAGCTTTCAGGGCTGGCACCTTCCTTGTGGGAGAAGGAGCCAGACGTTTGCCTTTTCAGAAAAAGTTTCTGCCGAGAACGAGCACCGTGACATGCTGAGTCTCTGGAAAAGCAGAGATCCCCAGTGCTGTTGTGCCTGTGGATAGGTTGCAGGGGGACGGTGAAGACCAGCAAGAGCTTTCAGGGCTGGCACCTTCCTTGTGGGAGAAGGAGCCAGACGTTTGCCTTTTCAGAAAAAGATTCTGCCGAGAACGAGCACCGTGACATGCTGAGTCTCTGGGAAAGCAGAGATCCCCAGTGCTGTTGTGCCTGTGGATAGGCTGCAGGGGGATGGTGAAGACCAGCAAGATCTTTCAGGGCTGGCACCTTCCTTATGGGAGAAGGAGCCAGACGTTTGCCTTTTCAGAAAAGGTTTCTGCCGAGAACGAGCACCGTGACATGCTGAGTCTCTGGGAAAGCAGAGATCCCCAGTGCTGTTGTGCCTGTGGATAGGCTGCAGGGGGATGGTGAAGACCAGCAAGATCTTTCAGGGCTGGCACCTTCCTTGTGGGAGAAGGAGCCAGACGTTTGCCTTTTCAGAAAAAGTTTCTGCCGAGAATGAGCACCGTGACATGCTGAGTCTCTGGAAAAGCAGAGATCCCCAGTGCTATTGTGCCTGTGGATAGGCTGCAGGGGGACGGTGAAGACCAGCAAGAGCTTTCAGGCCTGGCACCTTCCTTGTGGGAGAAGGAGCCAGACGTTTGCATTTTCAGAAAAAGTTTGTGCCGAGAACGAGCACCGTGACATGCTGAGTCTCTGGAAAAGCAGAGATCCCCAGTGCTGTTGCGGCTAAAGATAGGCTGCAGAGGGATAGTGAAGACCAGCAGGAGCTTTCAGGGCTGGCACCTTCCTTGTGGGAGAAGGAGCCAGACGTTTCCCTATTCAGAAAAAGGCTCTGCCGAGAACGAGCACCGTGACATGCTGAGTCTCTGGGAAAGCAGAGATCCCCAGTGCTGTTGTGCCTGTGGATAGGCTGCAGGGGGACGGTGAAGACCAGCAAGATCTTTCAGGGCTGGCACCTTCCTTGTGGGAGAAGGAGCCAGACGTTTGCCTTTTCAGAAAAAGGCTCTGCCGAGAGCGAGCACCATGAGATTCTGAGTCTCTGGAAAAGCAGAGATCCCCAGTGCTGTTGTGCCTGTGGATAGGCTGCAGGGGGACGGTGAAGACCAGCAAGATCTTTCAGGTCTGGCACCTTCCTTGTGGGAGAAGGAGCCAGACGTTTGCCTTTTCATAAAAGGTTTCTGCCGAGAACGAGCACCGTGACATGCTGAGTCTCTGGGAAAGCAGAGATCCCCAGTGCTGTTGTGCCTGTGGATAGGCTGCAGGGGGATAGTGAAGACCAGCAAGATCTTTCAGGGCTGGCACCTTCCTTGTGGGAGAAGGAGCCAGACGTTTGCCTTTTCAGAAAAGGTTTCTGCCGAGAACGAGCACCGTGACATGCTGAGTCTCTGGGAAAGCAGAGATCCCCAGTGCTGTTGCGGCTAAAGATAGGCTGCAGGGGGACGGTGAAGACCAGCAAGAGCTTTCAGGGCTGGCACCTTCCTTGTGGGAGAAGGAGCCAGACGTTTGCCTTTTCAGAAAAAGTTTCTGACGAGATCGAGCACCGTGACATGCTGAGTCTCTGGGAAAGCAGAGATCCCCAGTGCTGTTGCGGCTAAAGATAGGCTGCAGAGGGATAGTGAAGACCAGCAGGAGCTTTCAGGGCTGGCACCTTCCTTGTGGGAGAAGGAGCCAGACGTTTGCCTTTTCAGAAAAAGATTCTGCCGAGAACGAGCACCGTGACATGCTGAGTCTCTGGGAAAGCAGAGATCCCCAGAGCTGTTGTGCCTGTGGATAGGCTGCAGGGGGACGGTTAAGACCAGCAAGAGCTTTCAGGGCTGGCACCTTCCTTGTGGGAGAAGGAGCCAGACGTTTGCCTTTTCAGAAAAACTTTCTGCCGAGAACGAGCACCGTGACATGCTGAGTCTCTGGAAAAGCAGAGATCCCCAGTGCTGTTGTGCCTGTGCATAGGCTGCAGGGGGACGGTGAAGACCAGCAAGAGCTTTCAGGGCTGGCACCTTCCTTGTGGGAGATGGTGCCAGACGTTTGCCTTTTGAGAAAAAGTTTCTGCCGAGAACGAGCACCGTGACATGCTGAGTCGCTGGGAAAGCAGAGATCCCCAGTGCTGTTGCGGCTAAAGATAGGCTGCAGAGGGATAGTGAAGACCAGCAAGAGCTTTCAGGGCTGGAACCTTCCTTGTGGGAGAAGGAGCCAGACGTTTGCCTTTTCAGAAAAAGTTTCTGCCGAGAACGAGCACCGTGACATGCTGAGTCTCTGGAAAAGCAGAGATCCCCAGTGCTGTTGTGCCTGTGGATAGGTTGCAGGGGGACGGTGAAGACCAGCAAGAGCTTTCAGGGCTGGCACTTTCCTTGTGGGAGAAGGAGCCAGACGTTTGCCTTTTCAGAAAAAGTTTCTGCCGAGAACGAGCACCGTGACATGCTGAGTCTCTGAGAAAGCAGAGATCCCCAGTGCTGTTGTGCCTGTGGATAGGCTGCAGGGGGACGGTGAAGACCAGCAAGATCTTTCAGGTCTGGCACCTTCGTGTGGGAGAAGGAGCCAGACGTTTGCCTTTTCAGAAAAAGATTCTGCCGAGAACGAGCACCGTGACATGCTGAGTCTCTGGGAAAGCAGAGATCCCCAGTGCTGTTGTGCCTGTGGATAGTCTGCAGGGGGACGGTGAAGACCAGCAAGATCTTTCAGGGCTGGCACCTTCCTTGTGGGAGAAGGAGCCAGACGTTTGCCTTTTCAGAAAAAGTTTCTGCCGAAAACGAGCACCGTGACATGCTGAGTCTCTGGGAAAGCAGAGATCCCCAGTGCTGTTGCGGCTAAAGATAGGCTGCAGAGGGATAGTGAAGACCAGCAAGAGCTTTCAGGGCTGGCACCTTCCTTGTGGGAGAAGGAGCCAGACGTTTGCCTTTTCAGAAAAAGTTTCTGCCGAGAACGAGCACCGTGACATGCTGAGTCTCTGGGAAAGCAGAGATCCCCAGTGCTGTTGTGCCTGTGGATAGGTTGCAGGGGGACGGTGAAGACCAGCAAGAGCTTTCAGGGCTGGCACCTTCCTTGTGGGAGAAGGAGCCAGACGTTTGCCTTTTCAGAAAAAGTTTCTGCCGAGAACGAGCACCGTGACATGCTGATTCTCTGGAAAAGCAGAGCTCCCCAGTGCTGTTGTGCCTGTGGATAGGCTGCAGGGGGACGGTGAAGACCAGCAAGATCTTTCAGGTCTGGCACCTTCCTTGTGGGAGAAGGAACCAGACGTTTGCCTTTTCAGAAAAAGATTCTGCCGAGAACGAGCACCGTGACATGCTGAGTCTCTGGGAAAGCAGAGATCCCCAGTGCTGTTGTGCCTGTGGATAGGCTGCAGGGGGATGGTGAAGACCAGCAAGATCTTTCAGGGCTGGCACCTTCCTTGTGGGAGAAGGAGCCAGACGTTTGCCTTTTCAGAAAAGGTTTCTGCCGAGAACGAGCACCGTGACATGCTGAGTCTCTGGGAAAGCAGAGATCCCCAGTGCTGTTGTGCCTGTGGATAGGCTGCAGGGGGACGGTGAAGACCAGCAAGAGCTTTCAGGGCTGGCACCTTCCTTGTGGGAGAAGGAGCCACACGTTTGCCTTTTCAGAAAAAGTTTCTGCCGAGAACGAGCACCGTGACATGCGGAGTCTCTGGAAAAGCAGAGATCCCCAGTGCTGTTGCGGCTAAAGATAGGCTGCAGAGGGATAGTGAAGACCAGCAAGATCTTTCAGGTCTGGCACCTTCCTTGTGGGAGAAGGAGCCAGACGTTTGCCTTTTCAGAAAAAGATTCTGCCGAGAACGAGCACCGTGACATGCTGAGTCTCTGGGAAAGCAGAGATCCCCAGTGCTGTTGTGCCTGTGGATAGGCTGCAGGGGGATGGTGAAGACCAGCAAGATCTTTCAGGGCTGGCACCTTCTTTGTGGGAGAAGGAGCCAGACGTTTGCCTTTTCAGAAAAGGTTTCTGCCGAGAACGAGCACCGTGACATGCTGAGTCTCTGGGAAAGCAGAGATCCCCAGTGCTGTTGTGCCTGTGGATAGGCTGCAGGGGGACGGTGAAGACCAGCAAGAGCTTTCAGGGCTGGCACCTTCCTTGTGGGAGAAGGAGCCACACGTTTGCCTTTTCAGAAAAAGTTTCTGCCGAGAACGAGCACCGTGACATGCTGAGTCTCTGGGAAAGCAGAGATCCCCAGTGCTGTTGCGGCTAAAGATAGGCTGCAGAGGGATAGTGAAGACCAGCAAGAGCTTTCAGGGCTGGCACCTTCCTTGTGGGAGAAGGAGCCAGACGTTTGCCTTTTCAGAAAAAGTTTCTGCCGAGAACGAGTACCGTGACATTCTGAGTCTCTGGGAAAGCAGAGATCCCCAGTGCTGTTGTGCCTGTGGATAGGCTGCAGGGGGATGGTGAAGACCAGCAAGATCTTTCAGGGCTGGCACCTTCCTTGTGGGAGAAGGAGCCAGACGTTTGCCTTTTCAGAAAAGGTTTCTGCCGAGAACGAGCACCGTGACATGCTGAGTCTCTGGGAAAGCAGAGATCCCCAGTGCTGTTGTGCCTGTGGATAGGCTGCAGGGGGATGTTGAAGACCAGCAATATCTTTCAGGGCTGGCACCTTCCTTGTGGGAGAAGGAGCCAGACGTTTGCCTTTTCAGAAAAAGTTTCTGCCGAGAACGAGCACCGTGACATGCTGAGTCTCTGGGAAAGCAGAGATCCCCAGTGCTGTTGCGGCTAAAGATAGGCTGCAGAGGGATAGTGAAGACCAGCAAGAGCTTTCAGGTCTGGCACCTTCCTTGTGGGAGAAGGAGCCAGACGTTTGCCTTTTCAGAAAAAGATTCTGCCGAGAACGAGCACCGTGACATGCTGAGTCTCTGGGAAAGCAGAGATCCCCAGTGCTGTTGTGCCTGTGGATAGGCTGCAGGGGGATGGTGAAGACCAGCAAGATCTTTCAGGGCTGGCACCTTCTTTGTGGGAGAAGGAGCCAGACGTTTGCCTTTTCAGAAAAGGTTTCTGCCGAGAACGAGCACCGTGACATGCTGAGTCTCTGGGAAAGCAGAGATCCCCAGTGCTGTTGTGCCTGTGGATAGGCTGCAGGGGGACGGTGAAGACCAGCAAGAGCTTTCAGGGCTGGCACCTTCCTTGTGGGAGAAGGAGCCACACGTTTGCCTTTTCAGAAAAAGTTTCTGCCGAGAACGAGCACCGTGACATGCTGAGTCTCTGGGAAAGCAGAGATCCCCAGTGCTGTTGCGGCTAAAGATAGGCTGCAGAGGGATAGTGAAGACCAGCAAGAGCTTTCAGGGCTGGCACCTTCCTTGTGGGAGAAGGAGCCAGACGTTTGCCTTTTCAGAAAAAGTTTCTGCCGAGAACGAGTACCGTGACATTCTGAGTCTCTGGGAAAGCAGAGATCCCCAGTGCTGTTGTGCCTGTGGATAGGCTGCAGGGGGATGGTGAAGACCAGCAAGATCTTTCAGGGCTGGCACCTTCCTTGTGGGAGAAGGAGCCAGACGTTTGCCTTTTCAGAAAAGGTTTCTGCCGAGAACGAGCACCGTGACATGCTGAGTCTCTGGGAAAGCAGAGATCCCCAGTGCTGTTGTGCCTGTGGATAGGCTGCAGGGGGATGTTGAAGACCAGCAATATCTTTCAGGGCTGGCACCTTCCTTGTGGGAGAAGGAGCCAGACGTTTGCCTTTTCAGAAAAAGTTTCTGCCGAGAACGAGCACCGTGACATGCTGAGTCTCTGGGAAAGCAGAGATCCCCAGTGCTGTTGCGGCTAAAGATAGGCTGCAGAGGGATAGTGAAGACCAGCAAGAGCTTTCAGGGCTGGCACCTTCCTTGTGGGAGAAGGAGCCAGACGTTTGCCTTTTCAGAAAAAGGCTCTGCCGAGAGCGAACACCATGAGATGCTGAGTCTCTGGGAAAGCAGAGATCCCCAGTGCTGTTGTGCCTGTGGATAGTCTGCAGGGGGACGGTGAAGACCAGCAAGATCTTACAGGTCTGGCACCTTCCTTGTGGGAGAAGGAGCCAGACGTTTGCCTTTTCAGAAAAAGTTTCTGCCGAGAACGAGCACCGTGACATGCTGAGTCTCTGGAAAAGCAGAGATCCCCAGTGCTGTTCTGCCTGTGGATAGGTTGCAGGGGGACGGTGAAGACCAGCAAGAGCTTTCAGGGCTGGCACCTTCCTTGTGGGAGAAGGAGCCAGACGTTTGCCTTTTCAGAAAAAGTTTCTGCCGAGAACGAGCACCGTGACATGCTGAGTCTCTGGAAAAGCAGAGATCCCCAGTGCTGTTGCGGCTAAAGATAGGCTGCAGAGGGATAGTGAAGACCAGCAAGAGCTTTCAGGGCTGGCACCTTCCTTGTGGGAGAAGGAGCCAGACGTTTGCCTTTTCAGAAAAAGTTTCTGCCGAGAAAAAGCACCGTGACATGCTGAGTCTCTGAGAAAGCAGAGATCCCCAGTGCTGTTGTGCCTGTGGATAGGCTGCAGGGGGACGGTGAAGACCAGCAAGATCTTTCAGGGCTGGCACCTTCCTTGTGGGAGAAGGAGCCAGACGTTTGCCTTTTCAGAAAAAGTTTCTGCCGAGAACGAGCACCGTGACATGCTGAGTCTCTGGGAAAGCAGAGATCCCCAGTGCTGTTGCGGCTAAAGATAGGCTGCAGAGGGATAGTGAAGACCAGCAAGAGCTTTCAGGGCTGGCACCTTCCTTGTGGGAGAAGGAGCCAGACGTTTGCCTTTTCAGAAAAAGGCTCTGCCGAGAGCGAACACCATGAGATGCTGAGTCTCTGGGAAAGCAGAGATCCCCAGTGCTGTTGTGCCTGTGGATAGTCTGCAGGGGGACGGTGAAGACCAGCAAGATCTTTCAGGTCTGGCACCTTCCTTGTGGGAGAAGGAGCCAGACGTTTGCCTTTTCAGAAAAAGTTTCTGCCGAGAACGAGCACCGTGACATGCTGAGTCTCTGGAAAAGCAGAGATCCCCAGTGCTGTTCTGCCTGTGGATAGGTTGCAGGGGGACGGTGAAGACCAGCAAGAGCTTTCAGGGCTGGCACCTTCCTTGTGGGAGAAGGAGCCAGACGTTTGCCTTTTCAGAAAAAGTTTCTGCCGAGAACGAGCACCGTGACATGCTGAGTCTCTGGAAAAGCAGAGATCCCCAGTGCTGTTGCGGCTAAAGATAGGCTGCAGAGGGATAGTGAAGACCAGCAAGAGCTTTCAGGGCTGGCACCTTCCTTGTGGGAGAAGGAGCCAGACGTTTGCCTTTTCAGAAAAAGTTTCTGCCGAGAAAAAGCACCGTGACATGCTGAGTCTCTGAGAAAGCAGAGATCCCCAGTGCTGTTGTGCCTGTGGATAGGCTGCAGGGGGACGGTGAAGACCAGCAAGATCTTTCAGGGCTGGCACCTTCCTTGTGGGAGAAGGAGCCAGACGTTTGCCTTTTCAGAAAAAGATTCTGCCGAGAACGAGCACCGTGACATGCTGAGTCTCTGGGAAAGCAGAGATCCCCAGTGCTGTTGTGCCTGTGGATAGGCTGCAGGGGGACGGTGAAGACCAGCAAGTTCTTTCAGGGCTGGCACCTTCCTTGTGGGAGAAGGAGCCAGACGTTTGCCTTTTCAGAAAAAGTTTCTGCCGAGAACGAGCACCGTGACATGCTGAGTCTCTGTGAAAGCAGAGATCCCCAGTGCTGTTGCGGCTAAAGATAGGCTGCAGAGGGATAGTGAAGACCAGCAAGAGCTTTCAGGGCTGGCACCTTCCCTGTGGGAGAAGGAGCCAGACGTTTGCCTTTTCAGAAAAAGGCTCTGCCGAGAGCGAGCACCATGAGATGCTGAGTCTCTGGGAAAGCAGAGATCCCCAGTGCTGTTGTGCCTGTGGATAGGCTGCAGGGGGACGGTGAAGACCAGCAATATCTTTCAGGGCTGGCACCTTCCTTGTGGGAGAAGGAGCCAGACGTTTGCCTTTTCAGAAAAAGATTCTGCCGAGAACGAGCACCGTGACATGCTGAGTCTCTGGGAAAGCAGAGATCCCCAGTGCTGTTGTGCCTGTGGATAGGCTGCAGGGGGATGGTGAAGACCAGCAAGATCTTTCAGGGCTGGCACCTTCCTTATGGGAGAAGGAGCCAGACGTTTGCCTTTTCAGAAAAGGTTTCTGCCGAGAACGAGCACCGTGACATGCTGAGTCTCTGGGAAAGCAGAGATCCCCAGTGCTGTTGTGCCTGTGGATAGGCTGCAGGGGGATGGTGAAGACCAGCAAGATCTTTCAGGGCTGGCACCTTCCTTGTGGGAGAAGGAGCCAGACGTTTGCCTTTTCAGAAAAAGTTTCTGCCGAGAATGAGCACCGTGACATGCTGAGTCTCTGGAAAAGCAGAGATCCCCAGTGCTATTGTGCCTGTGGATAGGCTGCAGGGGGACGGTGAAGACCAGCAAGAGCTTTCAGGCCTGGCACCTTCCTTGTGGGAGAAGGAGCCAGACGTTTGCATTTTCAGAAAAAGTTTGTGCCGAGAACGAGCACCGTGACATGCTGAGTCTCTGGAAAAGCAGAGATCCCCAGTGCTGTTGCGGCTAAAGATAGGCTGCAGAGGGATAGTGAAGACCAGCAGGAGCTTTCAGGGCTGGCACCTTCCTTGTGGGAGAAGGAGCCAGACGTTTCCCTATTCAGAAAAAGGCTCTGCCGAGAACGAGCACCGTGACATGCTGAGTCTCTGGGAAAGCAGAGATCCCCAGTGCTGTTGTGCCTGTGGATAGGCTGCAGGGGGATGGTGAAGACCAGCAAGATCTTTCAGGGCTGGCACCTTCCTTGTGGGAGAAGGAGCCAGACGTTTGCCTTTTCAGAAAAAGTTTCTGCCGTGAATGAGCACCGTGACATGCTGAGTCTCTGGAAAAGCAGAGATCCCCAGTGCTATTGTGCCTGTGGATAGGCTGCAGGGGGACGGTGAAGACCAGCAAGAGCTTTCAGGCCTGGCACCTTCCTTGTGGGAGAAGGAGCCAGACGTTTGCATTTTCAGAAAAAGTTTGTGCCGAGAACGAGCACCGTGACATGCTGAGTCTCTGGAAAAGCAGAGATCCCCAGTGCTGTTGCGGCTAAAGATAGGCTGCAGAGGGATAGTGAAGACCAGCAGGAGCTTTCAGGGCTGGCACCTTCCTTGTGGGAGAAGGAGCCAGACGTTTCCCTATTCAGAAAAAGGCTCTGCCGAGAACGAGCACCGTGACATGCTGAGTCTCTGGAAAAGCAGAGATCCCCAGTGCTGTTCTGCCTGTGGATAGGTTGCAGGGGGACGGTGAAGACCAGCAAGAGCTTTCAGGGCTGGCACCTTCCTTGTGGGAGAAGGAGCCAGACGTTTGCCTTTTCAGAAAAAGTTTCTGCCGAGAACGAGCACCGTGACATGCTGAGTCTCTGGAAAAGCAGAGATCCCCAGTGCTGTTGCGGCTAAAGATAGGCTGCAGAGGGATAGTGAAGACCAGCAAGAGCTTTCAGGGCTGGCACCTTCCTTGTGGGAGAAGGAGCCAGACGTTTGCCTTTTCAGAAAAAGTTTCTGCCGAGAAAAAGCACCGTGACATGCTGAGTCTCTGAGAAAGCAGAGATCCCCAGTGCTGTTGTGCCTGTGGATAGGCTGCAGGGGGACGGTGAAGACCAGCAAGATCTTTCAGGGCTGGCACCTTCCTTGTGGGAGAAGGAGCCAGACGTTTGCCTTTTCAGAAAAAGTTTCTGCCGAGAACGAGCACCGTGACATGCTGAGTCTCTGGGAAAGCAGAGATCCCCAGTGCTGTTGCGGCTAAAGATAGGCTGCAGAGGGATAGTGAAGACCAGCAAGAGCTTTCAGGGCTGGCACCTTCCTTGTGGGAGAAGGAGCCAGACGTTTGCCTTTTCAGAAAAAGGCTCTGCCGAGAGCGAACACCATGAGATGCTGAGTCTCTGGGAAAGCAGAGATCCCCAGTGCTGTTGTGCCTGTGGATAGTCTGCAGGGGGACGGTGAAGACCAGCAAGATCTTTCAGGTCTGGCACCTTCCTTGTGGGAGAAGGAGCCAGACGTTTGCCTTTTCAGAAAAAGTTTCTGCCGAGAACGAGCACCGTGACATGCTGAGTCTCTGGAAAAGCAGAGATCCCCAGTGCTGTTCTGCCTGTGGATAGGTTGCAGGGGGACGGTGAAGACCAGCAAGAGCTTTCAGGGCTGGCACCTTCCTTGTGGGAGAAGGAGCCAGACGTTTGCCTTTTCAGAAAAAGTTTCTGCCGAGAACGAGCACCGTGACATGCTGAGTCTCTGGAAAAGCAGAGATCCCCAGTGCTGTTGCGGCTAAAGATAGGCTGCAGAGGGATAGTGAAGACCAGCAAGAGCTTTCAGGGCTGGCACCTTCCTTGTGGGAGAAGGAGCCAGACGTTTGCCTTTTCAGAAAAAGTTTCTGCCGAGAAAAAGCACCGTGACATGCTGAGTCTCTGAGAAAGCAGAGATCCCCAGTGCTGTTGTGCCTGTGGATAGGCTGCAGGGGGACGGTGAAGACCAGCAAGATCTTTCAGGGCTGGCACCTTCCTTGTGGGAGAAGGAGCCAGACGTTTGCCTTTTCAGAAAAAGATTCTGCCGAGAACGAGCACCGTGACATGCTGAGTCTCTGGGAAAGCAGAGATCCCCAGTGCTGTTGTGCCTGTGGATAGGCTGCAGGGGGACGGTGAAGACCAGCAAGTTCTTTCAGGGCTGGCACCTTCCTTGTGGGAGAAGGAGCCAGACGTTTGCCTTTTCAGAAAAAGTTTCTGCCGAGAACGAGCACCGTGACATGCTGAGTCTCTGTGAAAGCAGAGATCCCCAGTGCTGTTGCGGCTAAAGATAGGCTGCAGAGGGATAGTGAAGACCAGCAAGAGCTTTCAGGGCTGGCACCTTCCCTGTGGGAGAAGGAGCCAGACGTTTGCCTTTTCAGAAAAAGGCTCTGCCGAGAGCGAGCACCATGAGATGCTGAGTCTCTGGGAAAGCAGAGATCCCCAGTGCTGTTGTGCCTGTGGATAGGCTGCAGGGGGACGGTGAAGACCAGCAATATCTTTCAGGGCTGGCACCTTCCTTGTGGGAGAAGGAGCCAGACGTTTGCCTTTTCAGAAAAAGATTCTGCCGAGAACGAGCACCGTGACATGCTGAGTCTCTGGGAAAGCAGAGATCCCCAGTGCTGTTGTGCCTGTGGATAGGCTGCAGGGGGATGGTGAAGACCAGCAAGATCTTTCAGGGCTGGCACCTTCCTTATGGGAGAAGGAGCCAGACGTTTGCCTTTTCAGAAAAGGTTTCTGCCGAGAACGAGCACCGTGACATGCTGAGTCTCTGGGAAAGCAGAGATCCCCAGTGCTGTTGTGCCTGTGGATAGGCTGCAGGGGGATGGTGAAGACCAGCAAGATCTTTCAGGGCTGGCACCTTCCTTGTGGGAGAAGGAGCCAGACGTTTGCCTTTTCAGAAAAAGTTTCTGCCGAGAATGAGCACCGTGACATGCTGAGTCTCTGGAAAAGCAGAGATCCCCAGTGCTATTGTGCCTGTGGATAGGCTGCAGGGGGACGGTGAAGACCAGCAAGAGCTTTCAGGCCTGGCACCTTCCTTGTGGGAGAAGGAGCCAGACGTTTGCATTTTCAGAAAAAGTTTGTGCCGAGAACGAGCACCGTGACATGCTGAGTCTCTGGAAAAGCAGAGATCCCCAGTGCTGTTGCGGCTAAAGATAGGCTGCAGAGGGATAGTGAAGACCAGCAGGAGCTTTCAGGGCTGGCACCTTCCTTGTGGGAGAAGGAGCCAGACGTTTCCCTATTCAGAAAAAGGCTCTGCCGAGAACGAGCACCGTGACATGCTGAGTCTCTGGGAAAGCAGAGATCCCCAGTGCTGTTGTGCCTGTGGATAGGCTGCAGGGGGATGGTGAAGACCAGCAAGATCTTTCAGGGCTGGCACCTTCCTTGTGGGAGAAGGAGCCAGACGTTTGCCTTTTCAGAAAAAGTTTCTGCCGTGAATGAGCACCGTGACATGCTGAGTCTCTGGAAAAGCAGAGATCCCCAGTGCTATTGTGCCTGTGGATAGGCTGCAGGGGGACGGTGAAGACCAGCAAGAGCTTTCAGGCCTGGCACCTTCCTTGTGGGAGAAGGAGCCAGACGTTTGCATTTTCAGAAAAAGTTTGTGCCGAGAACGAGCACCGTGACATGCTGAGTCTCTGGAAAAGCAGAGATCCCCAGTGCTGTTGCGGCTAAAGATAGGCTGCAGAGGGATAGTGAAGACCAGCAGGAGCTTTCAGGGCTGGCACCTTCCTTGTGGGAGAAGGAGCCAGACGTTTCCCTATTCAGAAAAAGGCTCTGCCGAGAACGAGCACCGTGACATGCTGAGTCTCTGGGAAAGCAGAGATCCCCAGTGCTGTTGTGCCTGTGGATAGGCTGCTGAGGGATAGTGAAGACCTGCAAGAGCTTTCAGGGCTGGCACCTTCCTTGTGGGAGAAGGAGCCAGACGTTTGCCTTTTCAGAAAAAGTTTCTGCCGAGAACGAGCACCGTGACATGCTGAGTCTCTGGGAAAGCAGAGATCTCCAGTGCTGTTGTGCCTCTGGATAGGCTGCAGTGGGATGGTGAAGACCAGCAAGAGCTTTCAGGGCTGGCACCTTCCTTGTGGGAGAAGGAGCCAGACGTTTGCCTTTTCAGAAAAAGTTTCTGCCGAGAACGAGCACCGTGACATGCTGAGTCTCTGGGAAAGCACAGATCCCCAGTGCTGTTGCGGCTAAAGATAGGCTGCAGAGGGATAGTAAAGACCAGCAAGAGCTTTCAGGGCTGGCACCTTCCTTGTGGGAGAAGGAGCCAGACGTTTGCCTTTTCAGAAAAAGTTTCTGCCGAGAACGAGCACCGTGACATGCTGAGTCTCTGGGAAAGCAGAGATCCCCAGTGCTGTTGTGCCTGTGGATAGGCTGCAGGGGGACGGTGAAGACCAGCAAGATCTTTCAGGGCTGGCACCTTCCTTGTGGGAGAAGGAGCCAGACGTTTGCCTTTTCAGAAAAAGTTTCTGCCGAGAACGAGCACCGTGACATGCTGAGTCTCTGGAAAAGCAGAGATCCCCAGTGCTGTTGCGGCTAAAGATAGGCTGCAGAGGGATAGTGAAGACCAGCAAGATCTTTCAGGGCTGGCACCTTCCTTGTGGGAGAAGGAGCCAGACATTTGCCTTTTCAGAAAAAGTTCTGCCGAGAGCGAGCGCCAGGAGATGCTGAGTCTCTGGGAAAGCAGAGATCCCCAGTGCTGTTGTGCCTGTGGATAGGCTGCAGGGGGACGGTGAAGACCAGCAAGATCTTTCAGGGCTGGCACCTTCCTTGTGGGAGAAGGAGCCAGACGTTTGCCTTTTCAGAAAAAGTTTCTGCCGAGAACGAGCACCGTGACATGCTGAGTCTCTGGGAAAGGAGAGATCCCCAGTGCTGTTGTGCCTGTGGATAGGCTGCAGGGGGATGGTGAAGACCAGCAAGATCTTTCAGGGCTGGCACCTTCCTTGTGGGAGAAGGTGCCAGACGTTTGCCTTTTGAGAAAAAGTTTCTGCCGAGAACGAGCACCGTGACATGCTGAGTCTCTGGGAAAGCAGAGATCCCCAGTGCTGTTGCGGCTAAAGATAGGCTGCAGAGGGATAGTGAAGACCAGCAAGAGCTTTCAGGGCTGGCACCTTCCTTGTGGGAGAAGGAGCCAGACGTTTGCCTTTTCAGAAAAAGTTTCTGCCGAGAACGAGCACCGTGACATGCTGAGTCTCTGGAAAAGCAGAGATCCCCAGTGCTGTTGTGCCTGTGGATAGGTTGCAGGGGGACGGTGAAGACCAGCAAGAGCTTTCAGGGCTGGCACCTTCCTTGTGGGAGAAGGAGCCAGACGTTTGCCTTTTCAGAAAAAGATTCTGCCGAGAACGAGCACCGTGACATGCTGAGTCTCTGGGAAAGCAGAGATCCCCAGTGCTGTTGTGCCTGTGGATAGGCTGCAGGGGGATGGTGAAGACCAGCAAGATCTTTCAGGGCTGGCACCTTCCTTATGGGAGAAGGAGCCAGACGTTTGCCTTTTCAGAAAAGGTTTCTGCCGAGAACGAGCACCGTGACATGCTGAGTCTCTGGGAAAGCAGAGATCCCCAGTGCTGTTGTGCCTGTGGATAGGCTGCAGGGGGATGGTGAAGACCAGCAAGATCTTTCAGGGCTGGCACCTTCCTTGTGGGAGAAGGAGCCAGACGTTTGCCTTTTCAGAAAAAGTTTCTGCCGAGAATGAGCACCGTGACATGCTGAGTCTCTGGAAAAGCAGAGATCCCCAGTGCTATTGTGCCTGTGGATAGGCTGCAGGGGGACGGTGAAGACCAGCAAGAGCTTTCAGGCCTGGCACCTTCCTTGTGGGAGAAGGAGCCAGACGTTTGCATTTTCAGAAAAAGTTTGTGCCGAGAACGAGCACCGTGACATGCTGAGTCTCTGGAAAAGCAGAGATCCCCAGTGCTGTTGCGGCTAAAGATAGGCTGCAGAGGGATAGTGAAGACCAGCAGGAGCTTTCAGGGCTGGCACCTTCCTTGTGGGAGAAGGAGCCAGACGTTTCCCTATTCAGAAAAAGGCTCTGCCGAGAACGAGCACCGTGACATGCTGAGTCTCTGGGAAAGCAGAGATCCCCAGTGCTGTTGTGCCTGTGGATAGGCTGCTGAGGGATAGTGAAGACCTGCAAGAGCTTTCAGGGCTGGCACCTTCCTTGTGGGAGAAGGAGCCAGACGTTTGCCTTTTCAGAAAAAGTTTCTGCCGAGAACGAGCACCATGACATGCTGAGTCTCTGGGAAAGCAGAGATCTCCAGTGCTGTTGTGCCTCTGGATAGGCTGCAGTGGGATGGTGAAGACCAGCAAGAGCTTTCAGGGCTGGCACCTTCCTTGTGGGAGAAGGAGCCAGACGTTTGCCTTTTCAGAAAAAGTTTCTGCCGAGAACGAGCACCGTGACATGCTGAGTCTCTGGGAAAGCACAGATCCCCAGTGCTGTTGCGGCTAAAGATAGGCTGCAGAGGGATAGTAAAGACCAGCAAGAGCTTTCAGGGCTGGCACCTTCCTTGTGGTAGAAGGAGCCAGACGTTTGCCTTTTCAGAAAAAGTTTCTGCCGAGAACGAGCACCGTGACATGCTGAGTCTCTGGGAAAGCAGAGATCCCCAGTGCTGTTGTGCCTGTGGATAGGCTGCAGGGGGACGGTGAAGACCAGCAAGATCTTTCAGGGCTGGCACCTTCCTTGTGGGAGAAGGAGCCAGACGTTTGCCTTTTCAGAAAAAGTTTCTGCCGAGAACGAGCACCGTGACATGCTGAGTCTCTGGAAAAGCAGAGATCCCCAGTGCTGTTGCGGCTAAAGATAGGCTGCAGAGGGATAGTGAAGACCAGCAAGATCTTTCAGGGCTGGCACCTTCCTTGTGGGAGAAGGAGCCAGACATTTGCCTTTTCAGAAAAAGTTCTGCCGAGAGCGAGCGCCAGGAGATGCTGAGTCTCTGGGAAAGCAGAGATCCCCAGTGCTGTTGTGCCTGTGGATAGGCTGCAGGGGGACGGTGAAGACCAGCAAGATCTTTCAGGTCTGGCACCTTCCTTGTGGGAGAAGGAGCCAGACGTTTGCCTTTTCAGAAAAAGTTTCTGCCGAGAACGAGCACCGTGACATGCTGAGTAGCTGGAAAAGCAGAGATCCCCAGTACTGTTGTGCCTGTGGATAGGCTGCAGGGGGACGGTGAAGACCAGCAAGAGCTTTCAGGGCTGGCACCTTCCTTGTGGGAGAAGGAGCCAGACGTTTGCCTTTTCAGAAAAAGTTTCTGCCGAGAACGAGCACCGTGACATGCTGAGTCTCTGGGAAAGGAGAGATCCCCAGTGCTGTTGTGCCTGTGGATAGGCTGCAGGGGGATGGTGAAGACCAGCAAGATCTTTCAGGGCTGGCACCTTCCTTGTGGGAGAAGGTGCCAGACGTTTGCCTTTTGAGAAAAAGTTTCTGCCGAGAACGAGCACCGTGACATGCTGAGTCTCTGGGAAAGCAGAGATCCCCAGTGCTGTTGCGGCTAAAGATAGGCTGCAGAGGGATAGTGAAGACCAGCAGGAGCTTTCAGGGCTGGCACCTTCCTTGTGGGAGAAGGAGCCAGACGTTTGCCTTTTCAGAAAAAGTTTCTGCCGAGAAAAAGCACCGTGACATGCTGAGTCTCTGGGAAAGCACAGATCCCCAGTGCTGTTGTGCCTGTGGATAGGCTGCAGGGGGACGGTGAAGACCAGCAAGATCTTTCAGGGCTGGCACCTTCCTTGTGGGAGAAGGAGCCAGACGTTTGCCTTTTCAGAAAAAGGCTCTGCCGAGAGCGAGCACCATGAGATGCTGAGTCTCTGGAAAAGCAGAGATCCCCAGTGCTGTTGTGCCTGTGGATAGGCTGCAGGGGGACGGTGAAGACCATCAAGATCTTTCAGGTCTAGCACCTTCCTTGTGGGAGAAGGAGCCAGACGTTTGCCTTTTCAGAAAAAGATTCTGCCGAGAACGAGCACCGTGACATGCTGAGTCTCTGGGAAAGCAGAGATCCCCAGTGCTGTTGTGCCTGTGGATAGGCTGCAGGGGGATGGTGAAGACCAGCAAGATCTTTCAGGGCTGGCACCTTCCTTGTGGGAGAAGGAGCCAGACATTTGCCTTTTCAGAAAAAGTTCTGCCGAGAGCGAGCGCCAGGAGATGCTGAGTCTCTGGGAAAGCAGAGATCCCCAGTGCTGTTGTGCCTGTGGATAGGCTGCAGGGGGACGGTGAAGACCAGCAAGATCTTTCAGGTCTGGCACCTTCCTTGTGGGAGAAGGAGCCAGACGTTTGCCTTTTCAGAAAAAGTTTCTGCCGAGAACGAGCACCGTGACATGCTGAGTAGCTGGAAAAGCAGAGATCCCCAGTACTGTTGTGCCTGTGGATAGGCTGCAGGGGGACGGTGAAGACCAGCAAGAGCTTTCAGGGCTGGCACCTTCCTTGTGGGAGAAGGAGCCAGACGTTTGCCTTTTCAGAAAAAGTTTCTGCCGAGAACGAGCACCGTGACATGCTGAGTCTCTGGGAAAGGAGAGATCCCCAGTGCTGTTGTGCCTGTGGATAGGCTGCAGGGGGATGGTGAAGACCAGCAAGATCTTTCAGGGCTGGCACCTTCCTTGTGGGAGAAGGTGCCAGACGTTTGCCTTTTGAGAAAAAGTTTCTGCCGAGAACGAGCACCGTGACATGCTGAGTCTCTGGGAAAGCAGAGATCCCCAGTGCTGTTGTGCCTGTGGATAGGCTGCAGAGGGATAGTGAAGACCAGCAAGAGCTTTCAGGGCTGGCACCTTCCTTGTGGGAGAAGGAGCCAGACGTTTGCCTTTTCAGAAAAAGTTCTGCCGAGAGCGAGCACCATGAGATGCTGAGTCTCTGGAAAAGCAGAGATCCCCAGTGCTGTTGTGCCTGTGGATAGGCTGCAGGGGGACGGTGAAGACCATCAAGATCTTTCAGGTCTAGCACCTTCCTTGTGGGAGAAGGAGCCAGACGTTTGCCTTTTCAGAAAAAGATTCTGCCGAGAACGAGCACCGTGACATGCTGAGTCTCTGGGAAAGCAGAGATCCCCAGTGCTGTTGTGCCTGTGGATAGGCTGCAGGGGGACGGTGAAGACCAGCAAGATCTTTCAGGGCTGGCACCTTCCTTGTGGGAGAAGGAGCCAGACGTTTGCCTTTTCAGAAAAGGTTTCTGCCGAGAACGAGCACCGTGACATGCTGAGTCTCTGGGAAAGCAGAGATCCCCAGTGCTGTTGCGGCTAAAGATAGGCTGCAGGGGGACGGTGAAGACCAGCAAGAGCTTTCAGGGCTGGCACCTTCCTTGTGGGAGAAGGAGCCAGACGTTTGCCTTTTCAGAAAAAGTTTCTGACGAGATCGAGCACCGTGACATGCTGAGTCTCTGGGAAAGCAGAGATCCCCAGTGCTGTTGCGGCTAAAGATAGGCTGCAGAGGGATAGTGAAGACCAGCAGGAGCTTTCAGGGCTGGCACCTTCCTTGTGGGAGAAGGAGCCAGACGTTTCCCTATTCAGAAAAAGGCTCTGCCGAGAACGAGCACCGTGACATGCTGAGTCTCTGGGAAAGCAGAGATCCCCAGTGCTGTTGTGCCTGTGGATAGGCTGCAGAGGGATAGTGAAGACCTGCAAGAGCTTTCAGGGCTGGCACCTTCCTTGTGGGAGAAGGAGCCAGACGTTTGCCTTTTCAGAAAAAGTTTCTGCCGAGAACGAGCACCGTGACATGATGAGCCTCTGGGAAAGCAGAGATCCCCAGTGCTGTTGTGCCTCTGGATAGGCTGCAGTGGGATGGTGAAGACCACCAAGAGCTTTCAGGGCTGGCACCTTCCTTGTGGGAGAAGGAGCCAGACGTTTGCCTTTTCAGAAAAAGTTTCTGCCGAGAACGAGCACCGTGACATGCTGAGTCTCTGGGAAAGCAGAGATCCCCAGTGCTGTTGCGGCTAAAGATAGGCTGCAGAGGGATAGTGAAGACCAGCAAGAGCTTTCAGGGCTGGCACCTTCCTTGTGGGAGAAGGAGCCAGACGTTTGCCTTTTCAGAAAAAGGCTCTGCCGAGAGCGAGCACCATGAGATGCTGAGTCTCTGGGAAAGCAGAGATCCCCAGTGCTGTTGTGCCTGTGGATAGGCTGCAGGGGGACGGTGAAGACCAGCAAGATCTTTCAGGGCTGGCACCTTCCTTGTGGGAGAAGGAGCCAGACGTTTGCCTTTTCAGAAAAAGTTTCTGCCGAGAACGAGCACCGTGACATGCTGAGTCTCTGGGAAAGCAGAGATCCCCAGTGCTGTTGCGGCTAAAGATAGGCTGCAGAGGGATAGTGAAGACCAGCAAGATCTTTCAGGGCTGGCACCTTCCTTGTGGGAGAAGGAGCCAGACGTTTGCCTTTTCAGAAAAAGACTCTGCCGAGAGCGAGCGCCAGGAGATGCTGAGTCTCTGGGAAAGCAGAGATCCCCAGTGCTGTTGTGCCTGTGGATAGGCTGCAAGGGGACGGTGAAGACCATCAAGATCTTTCAGGTCTAGCACCTTCCTTGTGGGAGAAGGAGCCAGACGTTTGCCTTTTCAGAAAAAGATTCTGCCGAGAACGAGCACCGTGACATGCTGAGTCTCTGGGAAAGCAGAGATCCCCAGTGCTGTTGTGCCTGTGGATAGGCTGCAGGGGGACGGTGAAGACCAGCAAGAGCTTTCAGGGCTGGCACCTTCCTTGTGGGAGAAGGAGCCAGACGTTTGCCTTTTCAGAAAAAGTTTCTGCCGAGAACGAGCACCGTGACATGCTGAGTCTCTGGAAAAGCAGAGATCCCCAGTGCTGTTGCGGCTAAAGATAGGCTGCAGAGGGATAGTGAAGACCAGCAAGATCTTTCAGGGCTGGCACCTTCCTTGTGGGAGAAGGAGCCAGACATTTGCCTTTTCAGAAAAAGTTCTGCCGAGAGCGAGCGCCAGGAGATGCTGAGTCTCTGGGAAAGCAGAGATCCCCAGTGCTGTTGTGCCTGTGGATAGGCTGCAGGGGGACGGTGAAGACCAGCAAGATCTTTCAGGTCTGGCACCTTCCTTGTGGGAGAAGGAGCCAGACGTTTGCCTTTTCAGAAAAAGTTTCTGCCGAGAACGAGCACCGTGACATGCTGAGTAGCTGGAAAAGCAGAGATCCCCAGTACTGTTGTGCCTGTGGATAGGCTGCAGGGGGACGGTGAAGACCAGCAAGATCTTTCAGGGCTGGCACCTTCCTTGTGGGAGAAGGAGCCAGACGTTTGCCTTTTCAGAAAAAGACTCTGCCGAGAGCGAGCGCCAGGAGATGCTGAGTCTCTGGGAAAGCAGAGATCCCCAGTGCTGTTGTGCCTGTGGATAGGCTGCAAGGGGACGGTGAAGACCATCAAGATCTTTCAGGTCTAGCACCTTCCTTGTGGGAGAAGGAGCCAGACGTTTGCCTTTTCAGAAAAAGATTCTGCCGAGAACGAGCACCGTGACATGCTGAGTCTCTGGGAAAGCAGAGATCCCCAGTGCTGTTGTGCCTGTGGATAGGCTGCAGAGGGACGGTGAAGACCAGCAAGAGCTTTCAGGGCTGGCACCTTCCTTGTGGGAGAAGGAGCCAGACGTTTGCCTTTTCAGAAAAAGTTTCTGCCGAGAACGAGCACCGTGACATGCTGAGTCTCTGGAAAAGCAGAGATCCCCAGTGCTGTTGCGGCTAAAGATAGGCTGCAGAGGGATAGTGAAGACCAGCAAGAGCTTTCAGGGCTGGCACCTTCCTTGTGGGAGAAGGAGCCAGACATTTGCCTTTTCAGAAAAAGTTTCTGCCGAGAACGAGCACCGTGACATGCTGAGTCTCTGGGAAAGGAGAGATCCTCAGTGCTGTTACGGCTAAAGATAGGCTGCAGAGGGATAGTGAAGACCAGCAAGAGCTTTCAGGGCTGGCACCTTCCTTGTGGGAGAAGGAGCCAGACGTTTGCCTTTTCAGAAAAAGTTTCTGCCGAGAAAAAGCACCGTGACATGCTGAGTCTCTGGGAAAGCAGAGATCCCCAGTGCTGTTGTGCCTGTGGATAGGCTGCAGGGGGACGGTGAAGACCAGCAAGATCTTTCAGGGCTGGCACCTTCCTTGTGGGAGAAGGAGCCAGACGTTTGCCTTTTCAGAAAAAGGCTCTGCCGAGAGCGAGCACCATGAGATGCTGAGTCTCTGGGAAAGCACAGATCCCCAGTGCTGTTGCGGCTAAAGATAGGCTGCAGAGGGATAGTAAAGACCAGCAAGAGCTTTCAGGGCTGGCACCTTCCTTGTGGTAGAAGGAGCCAGACGTTTGCCTTTTCAGAAAAAGTTTCTGCCGAGAACGAGCACCGTGACATGCTGAGTCTCTGGGAAAGCAGAGATCCCCAGTGCTGTTGTGCCTGTGGATAGGCTGCAGGGGGACGGTGAAGACCAGCAAGATCTTTCAGGGCTGGCACCTTCCTTGTGGGAGAAGGAGCCAGACGTTTGCCTTTTCAGAAAAAGTTTCTGCCGAGAACGAGCACCGTGACATGCTGAGTCTCTGGAAAAGCAGAGATCCCCAGTGCTGTTGCGGCTAAAGATAGGCTGCAGAGGGATAGTGAAGACCAGCAAGATCTTTCAGGGCTGGCACCTTCCTTGTGGGAGAAGGAGCCAGACATTTGCCTTTTCAGAAAAAGTTCTGCCGAGAGCGAGCGCCAGGAGATGCTGAGTCTCTGGGAAAGCAGAGATCCCCAGTGCTGTTGTGCCTGTGGATAGGCTGCAGGGGGACGGTGAAGACCAGCAAGATCTTTCAGGTCTGGCACCTTCCTTGTGGGAGAAGGAGCCAGACGTTTGCCTTTTCAGAAAAAGTTTCTGCCGAGAACGAGCACCGTGACATGCTGAGTAGCTGGAAAAGCAGAGATCCCCAGTACTGTTGTGCCTGTGGATAGGCTGCAGGGGGACGGTGAAGACCAGCAAGAGCTTTCAGGGCTGGCACCTTCCTTGTGGGAGAAGGAGCCAGACGTTTGCCTTTTCAGAAAAAGTTTCTGCCGAGAACGAGCACCGTGACATGCTGAGTCTCTGGGAAAGGAGAGATCCCCAGTGCTGTTGTGCCTGTGGATAGGCTGCAGGGGGATGGTGAAGACCAGCAAGATCTTTCAGGGCTGGCACCTTCCTTGTGGGAGAAGGTGCCAGACGTTTGCCTTTTGAGAAAAAGTTTCTGCCGAGAACGAGCACCGTGACATGCTGAGTCTCTCGGAAAGCAGAGATCCCCAGTGCTGTTGCGGCTAAAGATAGGCTGCAGAGGGATAGTGAAGACCAGCAAGAGCTTTCAGGGCTGGCACCTTCCTTGTGGGAGAAGGAGCCAGACGTTTGCCTTTTCAGAAAAAGTTTCTGCCGAGAACGAGCACCGTGACATGCTGAGTCTCTGGAAAAGCAGAGATCCCCAGTGCTGTTGTGCCTGTGGATAGGTTGCAGGGGGACGGTGAAGACCAGCAAGAGCTTTCAGGGCTGGCACCTTCCTTGTGGGAGAAGGAGCCAGACGTTTGCCTTTTCAGAAAAAGTTTCTGCCGAGAACGAGCACCGTGACATGCTGAGTCTCTGGGAAAGCAGAGATCCCCAGTGCTGTTGTGCCTGTGGATAGGCTGCAGGGGGACGGTGAAGACCACCAAGAGCTTTCAGGGCTGGCACCTTCCTTGTGGGAGAAGGAGCCAGACGTTTGCCTTTTCAGAAAAAGTTTCTGCCGAGAACGAGCACCGTGACATGCTGAGTCTCTGGGAAAGCAGAGATCCCCAGTGCTGTTGCGGCTAAAGATAGGCTGCAGAGGGATAGTGAAGACCAGCAAGATCTTTCAGGGCTGGCACCTTCCTTGTGGGAGAAGGAGCCAGACATTTGCCTTTTCAGAAAAAGTTCTGCCGAGAGCGAGCGCCAGGAGATGCTGAGTCTCTGGGAAAGCAGAGATCCCCAGTGCTGTTGTGCCTGTGGATAGGCTGCAGGGGGACGGTGAAGACCAGCAAGATCTTTCAGGTCTGGCACCTTCCTTGTGGGAGAAGGAGCCAGACGTTTGCCTTTTCAGAAAAAGTTTCTGCCGAGAACGAGCACCGTGACATGCTGAGTAGCTGGAAAAGCAGAGATCCCCAGTACTGTTGTGCCTGTGGATAGGCTGCAGGGGGACGGTGAAGACCAGCAAGAGCTTTCAGGGCTGGCACCTTCCTTGTGGGAGAAGGAGCCAGACGTTTGCCTTTTCAGAAAAAGTTTCTGCCGAGAACGAGCACCGTGACATGCTGAGTCTCTGGGAAAGGAGAGATCCCCAGTGCTGTTGTGCCTGTGGATAGGCTGCAGGGGGATGGTGAAGACCAGCAAGATCTTTCAGGGCTGGCACCTTCCTTGTGGGAGAAGGTGCCAGACGTTTGCCTTTTGAGAAAAAGTTTCTGCCGAGAACGAGCACCGTGACATGCTGAGTCTCTGGGAAAGCAGAGATCCCCAGTGCTGTTGCGGCTAAAGATAGGCTGCAGAGGGATAGTGAAGACCAGCAAGAGCTTTCAGGGCTGGCACCTTCCTTGTGGGAGAAGGAGCCAGACGTTTGCCTTTTCAGAAAAAGTTTCTGCCGAGAACGAGCACCGTGACATGCTGAGTCTCTGGAAAAGCAGAGATCCCCAGTGCTGTTGTGCCTGTGGATAGGTTGCAGGGGGACGGTGAAGACCAGCAAGAGCTTTCAGGGCTGGCACCTTCCTTGTGGGAGAAGGAGCCAGACGTTTGCCTTTTCAGAAAAAGTTTCTGCCGAGAACGAGCACCGTGACATGCTGAGTCTCTGGAAAAGCAGAGATCCCCAGTGCTGTTGCGGCTAAAGATAGGCTGCAGAGGGATAGTGAAGACCAGCAGGAGCTTTCAGGGCTGGCACCTTCCTTGTGGGAGAAGGAGCCAGACGTTTGCCTTTTCAGAAAAAGTTTCTGCCGAGAAAAAGCACCGTGACATGCTGAGTCTCTGGGAAAGCAGAGATCCCCAGTGCTGTTGTGCCTGTGGATAGGCTGCAGGGGGACGGTGAAGACCAGCAAGATCTTTCAGGGCTGGCACCTTCCTTGTGGGAGAAGGAGCCAGACGTTTGCCTTTTCAGAAAAAGGCTCTGCCGAGAGCGAGCACCATGAGATGCTGAGTCTCTGGAAAAGCAGAGATCCCCAGTGCTGTTGTGCCTGTGGATAGGCTGCAGGGGGACGGTGAAGACCATCAAGATCTTTCAGGTCTAGCACCTTCCTTGTGGGAGAAGGAGCCAGACGTTTGCCTTTTCAGAAAAAGATTCTGCCGAGAACGAGCACCGTGACATGCTGAGTCTCTGGGAAAGCAGAGATCCCCAGTGCTGTTGCGGCTAAAGATAGGCTGCAGGGGGACGGTGAAGACCAGCAAGAGCTTTCAGGGCTGGCACCTTCCTTGTGGGAGAAGGAGCCAGACGTTTGCCTTTTCAGAAAAGGTTTCTGCCGAGAACGAGCACCGTGACATGCTGAGTCTCTGGGAAAGCAGAGATCCCCAGTGCTGTTGCGGCTAAAGATAGGCTGCAGGGGGACGGTGAAGACCAGCAAGAGCTTTCAGGGCTGGCACCTTCCTTGTGGGAGAAGGAGCCAGACGTTTGCCTTTTCAGAAAAAGTTTCTGACGAGATCGAGCACCGTGACATGCTGAGTCTCTGGGAAAGCAGAGATCCCCAGTGCTGTTGCGGCTAAAGATAGGCTGCAGAGGGATAGTGAAGACCAGCAGGAGCTTTCAGGGCTGGCACCTTCCTTGTGGGAGAAGGAGCCAGACGTTTCCCTATTCAGAAAAAGGCTCTGCCGAGAACGAGCACCGTGACATGCTGAGTCTCTGGGAAAGCACAGATCCCCAGTGCTGTTGTGCCTGTGGATAGGCTGCAGAGGGATAGTGAAGACCTGCAAGAGCTTTCAGGGCTGGCACCTTCCTTGTGGGAGAAGGAGCCAGACGTTTGCCTTTTCAGAAAAAGTTTCTGCCGAGAACGAGCACCGTGACATGATGAGCCTCTGGGAAAGCAGAGATCCCCAGTGCTGTTGTGCCTCTGGATAGGCTGCAGTGGGATGGTGAAGACCACCAAGAGCTTTCAGGGCTGGCACCTTCCTTGTGGGAGAAGGAGCCAGACGTTTGCCTTTTCAGAAAAAGTTTCTGCCGAGAACGAGCACCGTGACATGCTGAGTCTCTGGGAAAGCAGAGATCCCCAGTGCTGTTGCGGCTAAAGATAGGCTGCAGAGGGATAGTGAAGACCTGCAAGAGCTTTCAGGGCTGGCACCTTCCTTGTGGGAGAAGGAGCCAGACGTTTGCCTTTTCAGAAAAAGTTTCTGCCGAGAACGAGCACCGTGACATGCTGAGTCTCTGGGAAAGCAGAGATCCCCAGTGCTGTTGTGCCTGTGGATAGGCTGCAGGGGGACGGTGAAGACCAGCAAGATCTTTCAGGGCTGGCACCTTCCTTGTGGGAGAAGGAGCCAGACGTTTGCCTTTTCAGAAAAAGTTTCTGCCGAGAACGAGCACCGTGACATGCTGAGTCTCTGGGAAAGCAGAGATCCCCAGTGCTGTTGCGGCTAAAGATAGGCTGCAGACGGATAGTGAAGACCAGCAAGATCTTTCAGGGCTGGCACCTTCCTTGTGGGAGAAGGAGCCAGACGTTTGCCTTTTCAGAAAAAGACTCTGCCGAGAGCGAGCGCCAGGAGATGCTGAGTCTCTGGGAAAGCAGAGATCCCCAGTGCTGTTGTGCCTGTGGATAGGCTGCAAGGGGACGGTGAAGACCATCAAGATCTTTCAGGTCTAGCACCTTCCTTGTGGGAGAAGGAGCCAGACGTTTGCCTTTTCAGAAAAAGATTCTGCCGAGAACGAGCACCGTGACATGCTGAGTCTCTGGGAAAGCAGAGATCCCCAGTGCTGTTGTGCCTGTGGATAGGCTGCAGGGGGACGGTGAAGACCAGCAAGAGCTTTCAGGGCTGGCACCTTCCTTGTGGGAGAAGGAGCCAGACGTTTGCCTTTTCAGAAAAAGTTTCTGCCGAGAACGAGCACCGTGACATGCTGAGTCTCTGGAAAAGCAGAGATCCCCAGTGCTGTTGCGGCTAAAGATAGGCTGCAGAGGGATAGTGAAGACCAGCAAGAGCTTTCAGGGCTGACACCTTCCTTGTGGGAGAAGGAGCCAGACGTTTGCATTTTCAGAAAAAGTTTCTGCCGAGAACGAGCACCGTGACATGCTGAGTCTCTGGAAAAGCAGAGATCCCCAGTGCTGTTGCGGCTAAAGATAGGCTGCAGAGGGATAGTGAAGACCAGCAGGAGCTTTCAGGGCTGGCACCTTCCTTGTGGGAGAAGGAGCCAGACGTTTGCCTTTTCAGAAAAAGTTTCTGCCGAGAAAAAGCACCGTGACATGCTGAGTCTCTGGGAAAGCAGAGATCCCCAGTGCTGTTGTGCCTGTGGATAGGCTGCAGGGGGACGGTGAAGACCAGCAAGATCTTTCAGGGCTGGCACCTTCCTTGTGGGAGAAGGAGCCAGACGTTTGCCTTTTCAGAAAAAGGCTCTGCCGAGAGCGAGCACCATGAGATGCTGAGTCTCTGGAAAAGCAGAGATCCCCAGTGCTGTTGTGCCTGTGGATAGGCTGCAGGGGGATGGTGAAGACCAGCAAGATCTTTCAGGTCTAGCACCTTCCTTGTGGGAGAAGGAGCCAGACGTTTGCCTTTTCAGAAAAAGATTCTGCCGAGAACGAGCACCGTGACATGCTGAGTCTCTGGGAAAGCAGAGATCCCCAGTGCTGTTGTGCCTGTGGATAGGCTGCAGGGGGATGGTGAAGACCAGCAAGATCTTTCAGGGCTGGCACCTTCCTTGTGGGAGAAGGAGCCAGACGTTTGCCTTTTCAGAAAAGGTTTCTGCCGAGAACGAGCACCGTGACATGCTGAGTCTCTGAGAAAGCAGAGATCCCCAGTGCTGTTGCGGCTAAAGATAGGCTGCAGGGGGACGGTGAAGACCAGCAAGAGCTTTCAGGGCTGGCACCTTCCTTATGGGAGAAGGAGCCAGACGTTTGCCTTTTCAGAAAAAGTTTCTGACGAGATCGAGCACCGTGACATGCTGAGTCTCTGGGAAAGCAGAGATCCCCAGTGCTGTTGCGGCTAAAGATAGGCTGCAGAGGGATAGTGAAGACCAGCAGGAGCTTTCAGGGCTGGCACCTTCCTTGTGGGAGAAGGAGCCAGACGTTTGCCTTTTCAGAAAAAGATTCTGCCGAGAACGAGCACCGTGACATGCTGAGTCTCTGGGAAAGCAGAGATCCCCAGTGCTGTTGTGCCTGTGGATAGGCTGCAGGGGGATGGTGAAGACCAGCAAGATCTTTCAGGGCTGGCACCTTCCTTGTGGGAGAAGGAGCCAGACGTTTGCCTTTTCAGAAAAAGTTTCTGCCGAGAATGAGCACCGTGACATGCTGAGTCTCTGGAAAAGCAGTGATCCCCAGTGCTATTGTGCCTGTGGATAGGCTGCAGGGGGACGGTGAAGACCAGCAAGAGCTTTCAGGCCTGGCACCTTCCTTGTGGGAGAAGGAGCCAGACGTTTGCCTTTTCAGAAAAAGTTTCTGCCGAGAACGAGCACCGTGACATGCTGAGTCTCTGGGAAAGCAGAGATCCCCAGTGCTGTTGTGCCTGTGGATAGGCTGCAGGGGGACGGTGAAGACCAGCAAGATCTTTCAGGGCTGGCACCTTCCTTGTGGGAGAAGGAGCCAGACGTTTGCCTTTTCAGAAAAAGTTTCTGCCGAGAACGAGCACCGTGACATGCTGAGTCTCTGGGAAAGCAGAGATCCCCAGTGCTGTTGCGGCTAAAGATAGGCTGCAGACGGATAGTGAAGACCAGCAAGGTCTTTCAGGGCTGGCACCTTCCTTGTGGGAGAAGGAGCCAGACGTTTGCCTTTTCAGAAAAAGACTCTGCCGAAAGCGAGCGCCAGGAGATGCTGAGTCTCTGGGAAAGCAGAGATCCCCAGTGCTGTTGTGCCTGTGGATAGGCTGCAGGGGGACGGTGAAGACCAGCAAGATCTTTCAGGTCTGGCACCTTCCTTGTGGGAGAAGGAGCCAGACGTTTGCCTTTTCAGAAAAAGTTTCTGCCGAGAACGAGCACCGTGACATGCTGAGTCTCTGGAAAAGCAGAGATCCCCAGTGCTGTTGCGGCTAAAGATAGGCTGCAGAGGGATAGTGAAGACCAGCAAGAGCTTTCAGGGCTGGCACCTTCCTTGTGGGAGAAGGAGCCAGACATTTGCCTTTTCAGAAAAAGTTTCTGCCGAGAACGAGCACCGTGACATGCTGAGTCTCTGGGAAAGGAGAGATCCCCAGTGCTGTTGTGCCTGTGCATAGGCTGCAGGGGGATGGTGAAGACCAGCAAGATCTTTCAGGGCTGGCACCTTCCTTGTGGGAGAAGGTGCCAGACGTTTGCCTTTTGAGAAAAAGTTTCTGCCGAGAACGAGCACCGTGACATGCTGAGTCTCTGGGAAAGCAGAGATCCCCAGTGCTGTTGCGGCTAAAGATAGGCTGCAGAGGGATAGTGAAGACCAGCAAGAGCTTTCAGGGCTGGCACCTTCCTTGTGGGAGAAGGAGCCAGACGTTTGCCTTTTCAGAAAAAGTTTCTGCCGAGAACGAGCACCGTGACATGCTGAGTCTCTGGAAAAGCAGAGATCCCCAGTGCTGTTGTGCCTGTGGATAGGTTGCAGGGGGACGGTGAAGACCAGCAAGAGCTTTCAGGGCTGGCACCTTCCTTGTGGGAGAAGGAGCCAGACGTTTGCCTTTTCAGAAAAAGTTTCTGCCGAGAACGAGCACCGTGACATGCTGAGTCTCTGGAAAAGCAGAGATCCCCAGTGCTGTTGTGCCTGTGGATAGGCTGCAGGGGGATAGTGAAGACCAGCAGGAGCTTTCAGGGCTGGCACCTTCCTTGTGGGAGAAGGAGCCAGACGTTTGCCTTTTCAGAAAAAGTTTCTGCCGAGTACGAGCACCGTGACATGCTGAGTCTCTGGGAAAGCAGAGATCCCCAGTGCTGTTGTGCCTGTGGATAGGCTGCAGGGGGACGGTGAAGACCAGCAAGATCTTTCAGGGCTGGCACCTTCCTTGTGGGAGAAGGAGCCAGACGTTTGCCTTTTCAGAAAAAGGCTCTGCCGAGAGCGAGCACCATGAGATGCTGAGTCTCTGGAAAAGCAGAGATCCCCAGTGCTGTTGTGCCTGTGGATAGGCTGCAGGGGGACGGTGAAGACCAGCAAGATCTTTCAGGTCTGGCACCTTCCTTGTGGGAGAAGGAGCCAGACGTTTGCCTTTTCAGAAAAAGATTCTGCCGAGAACGAGCACCGTGACATGCTGAGTCTCTGGGAAAGCAGAGATCCCCAGTGCTGTTGTGCCTGTGGATAGGCTGCAGGGGGATGGTGAAGACCAGCAAGATCTTTCAGGGCTGGCACCTTCCTTGTGGGAGAAGGAGCCAGACGTTTGCCTTTTCAGAAAAGGTTTCTGCCGAGAACGAGCACCGTGACATGCTGAGTCTCTGGGAAAGCAGAGATCCCCAGTGCTGTTGCGGCTAAAGATAGGCTGCAGGGGGACGGTGAAGACCAGCAAGAGCTTTCAGGGCTGGCACCTTCCTTGTGGGAGAAGGAGCCAGACGTTTGCCTTTTCAGAAAAAGTTTCTGACGAGATCGAGCACCGTGACATGCTGAGTCTCTGGGAAAGCAGAGATCCCCAGTGCTGTTGCGGCTAAAGATAGGCTGCAGAGGGATAGTGAAGACCAGCAAGATCTTTCAGGGCTGGCACCTTCCTTGTGGGAGAAGGAGCCAGACGTTTGCCTTTTCAGAAAAAGGCTCTGCCGAGAGCGAGCACCATGAGATGCTGAGTCTCTGGAAAAGCAGAGATCCCCAGTGCTGTTGTGCCTGTGGATAGGCTGCAGGGGGACGGTGAAGACCAGCAAGATCTTTCAGGTCTGGCACCTTCCTTGTGGGAGAAGGAGCCAGACGTTTGCCTTTTCAGAAAAAGATTCTGCCGAGAACGAGCACCGTGACATGCTGAGTCTCTGGGAAAGCAGAGATCCCCAGTGCTGTTGTGCCTGTGGATAGGCTGCAGGGGGATGGTGAAGACCAGCAAGATCTTTCAGGGCTGGCACCTTCCTTGTGGGAGAAGGAGCCAGACGTTTGCCTTTTCAGAAAAGGTTTCTGCCGAGAACGAGCACCGTGACATGCTGAGTCTCTGGGAAAGCAGAGATCCCCAGTGCTGTTGCGGCTAAAGATAGGCTGCAGAGGGATAGTGAAGACCAGCAAGAGCTTTCAGGGCTGGCACCTTCCTTGTGGGAGAAGGAGCCAGACGTTTGCCTTTTCAGAAAAAGGCTCTGCCGAGAGCGAGCACCATGAGATGCTGACTCTCTGGGAAAGCAGAGATCCCCAGTGCTGTTGTGCCTGTGGATAGGCTGCAGGGGGACGGTGAAGACCAGCAAGATCTTTCAGGTCTGGCACCTTCCTTGTGGGAGAAGGAGCCAGACGTTTGCCTTTTCAGAAAAAGATTCTGCCGAGAACGAGCACCGTGACATGCTGAGTCTCTGGGAAAGCAGAGATCCCCAGTGCTGTTGCGGCTAAAGATAGGCTGCAGAGGGATAGTGAAGATCAGCAAGATCTTTCAGGGCTGGCACCTTCCTTGTGGGAGAAGGAGCCAGACGTTTGCCTTTTCAGAAAAAGTTTCTGCCGAAAACGAGCACCGTGACATGCTGAGTCTCTGGGAAAGCAGAGATCCCCAGTGCTGTTGCGGCTAAAGATAGGCTGCAGAGTGATAGTGAAGACCAGCAAGAGCTTTCAGGGCTGGCACCTTCCTTGTGGGAGAAGGAGCCAGACGTTTGCCTTTTCAGAAAAAGTTTCTGCCGAGAACGAGCACCGTGACATGCTGAGTCTCTGGAAAAGAAGAGATCCCCAGTGCTGTTGCGGCTAAAGATAGGCTGCAGAGGGATAGTGAAGACCAGCAGGAGCTTTCAGGGCTGGCACCTTCCTTGTGGGAGAAGGAGCCAGACGTTTGCCTTTTCAGAAAAAGTTTCTGCCGCGAAAAAGCACCGTGACATGCTGAGTCTCTGGAAAAGCAGAGATCCCCAGTGCTGTTGTGCCTGTGGATAGGCTGCAGGGGGACGGTGAAGACCAGCAAGATCTTTCAGGGCTGGCACCTTCCTTGTGGGAGAAGGAGCCAGACGTTTGCCTTTTCAGAAAAAGGCTCTGCCGAGAGCGAGCACCATGAGATGCTGAGTCTCTGGAAAAGCAGAGCTCCCCAGTGCTGTTGTGCCTGTGGATAGGCTGCAGGGGGACGGTGAAGACCAGCAAGATCTTTCAGGTCTGGCACCTTCCTTGTGGGAGAAGGAACCAGACGTTTGCCTTTTCAGAAAAAGATTCTGCCGAGAACGAGCACCGTGACATGCTGAGTCTCTGGGAAAGCAGAGATCCCCAGTGCTGTTGTGCCTGTGGATAGGCTGCAGGGGGATGGTGAAGACCAGCAAGAGCTTTCAGGGCTGGCACCTTCCTTGTGGGAGAAGGAGCCACACGTTTGCCTTTTCAGAAAAAGTTTCTGCCGAGAACGAGCACCGTGACATGCGGAGTCTCTGGAAAAGCAGAGATCCCCAGTGCTGTTGCGGCTAAAGATAGGCTGCAGAGGGATAGTGAAGACCAGCAAGATCTTTCAGGTCTGGCACCTTCCTTGTGGGAGAAGGAGCCAGACGTTTGCCCTTTCAGAAAAAGATTCTGCCGAGAACGAGCACCGTGACATGCTGAGTCTCTGGGAAAGCAGAGATCCCCAGTGCTGTTGTGCCTGTGGATAGGCTGCAGGGGGATGGTGAAGACCAGCAAGATCTTTCAGGGCTGGCACCTTCTTTGTGGGAGAAGGAGCCAGACGTTTGCCTTTTCAGAAAAGGTTTCTGCCGAGAACGAGCACCGTGACATGCTGAGTCTCTGGGAAAGCAGAGATCCCCAGTGCTGTTGTGCCTGTGGATAGGCTGCAGGGGGACGGTGAAGACCAGCAAGATCTTTCAGGGCTGGCACCTTCCTTGTGGGAGAAGGAGCCAGACGTTTGCCTTTTCAGAAAAAGGCTCTGCCGAGAGCGAGCACCATGAGATGCTGAGTCTCTGGAAAAGCAGAGCTCCCCAGTGCTGTTGTGCCTGTGGATAGGCTGCAGGGGGACGGTGAAGACCAGCAAGATCTTTCAGGTCTGGCACCTTCCTTGTGGGAGAAGGAACCAGACGTTTGCCTTTTCAGAAAAAGATTCTGCCGAGAACGAGCACCGTGACATGCTGAGTCTCTGGGAAAGCAGAGATCCCCAGTGCTGTTGTGCCTGTGGATAGGCTGCAGGGGGATGGTGAAGACCAGCAAGATCTTTCAGGGCTGGCACCTTCCTTGTGGGAGAAGGAACCAGACGTTTGCCTTTTCAGAAAAAGATTCTGCCGAGAACGAGCACCGTGACATGCTGAGTCTCTGGGAAAGCAGAGATCCCCAGTGCTGTTGTGCCTGTGGATAGGCTGCGGGGGGATGGTGAAGACCAGCAAGATCTTTCAGGGCTGGCTCCTTCCTTGTGGGAGAAGGAGCCAGACGTTTGCCTTTTCAGAAAAGGTTTCTGCCGAGAACGAGCACCGTGACATGCTGAGTCTCTGGGAAAGCAGAGATCCCCAGTGCTGTTGTGCCTGTGGATAGGCTGCAGGGGGACGGTGAAGACCAGCAAGAGCTTTCAGGGCTGGCACCTTCCTTGTGGGAGAAGGAGCCACACGTTTGCCTTTTCAGAAAAAGTTTCTGCCGAGAACGAGCACCGTGACATGCGGAGTCTCTGGAAAAGCAGAGATCCCCAGTGCTGTTGCGGCTAAAGATAGGCTGCAGAGGGATAGTGAAGACCAGCAAGATCTTTCAGGTCTGGCACCTTCCTTGTGGGAGAAGGAGCCAGACGTTTGCCTTTTCAGAAAAAGATTCTGCCGAGAACGAGCACCGTGACATGCTGAGTCTCTGGGAAAGCAGAGATCCCCAGTGCTGTTGTGCCTGTGGATAGGCTGCAGGGGGATGGTGAAGACCAGCAAGATCTTTCAGGGCTGGCACCTTCTTTGTGGGAGAAGGAGCCACACGTTTGCCTTTTCAGAAAAGGTTTCTGCCGAGAACGAGCACCGTGACATGCTGAGTCTCTGGGAAAGCAGAGATCCCCAGTGCTGTTGTGCCTGTGGATAGGCTGCAGGGGGACGGTGAAGACCAGCAAGAGCTTTCAGGGCTGGCACCTTCCTTGTGGGAGAAGGAGCCAGACGTTTGCCTTTTCAGAAAAAGTTTCTGCCGAGAACGAGCACCGTGACATGCTGAGTCTCTGGGAAAGCAGAGATCCCCAGTGCTGTTGTGCCTGTGCATAGGCTGCAGGGGGATGGTGAAGACCAGCAAGATCTTTCAGGGCTGGCACCTTCCTTGTGGGAGAAGGAGCCAGACGTTTGCCTTTTCAGAAAAAGTTTCTGCCGAGAACGAGCACCGTGACATGCTGAGTCTCTGGGAAAGCAGAGATCCCCAGTGCTGTTGCGGCTAAAGATAGGCTGCAGAGGGATAGTGAAGACCAGCAAGATCTTTCAGGGCTGGAACCTTCCTTGTGGGAGAAGGAGCCAGACGTTTGCCTTTTCAGAAAAAGTTTCTGCCGAGAACGAGCACCGTGACATGCTGAGTCTCTGGAAAAGCAGAGATCCCCAGTGCTGTTGTGCCTGTGGATAGGTTGCAGGGGGACGGTGAAGACCAGCAAGAGCTTTCAGGGCTGGCACCTTCCTTGTGGGAGAAGGAGCCAGACGTTTGCCTTTTCAGAAAAAGTTTCTGCCGAGAACGAGCACCGTGACATGCTGAGTCTCTGGAAAAGCAGAGATCCCCAGTGCTGTTGCGGCTAAAGATAGGTTGCAGAGGGATAGTGAAGACCAGCAGGAGCTTTCAGGGCTGGCACCTTCCTTGTGGGAGAAGAAGCCAGACGTTTGCCTTTTCAGAAAAAGGCTCTGCCGAGAGCGAGCACCATGAGATGCTGACTCTCTGGGAAAGCAGAGATCCCCAGTGCTGTTGTGCCTGTGGATAGGCTGCAGGGAGACGGTGAAGACCAGCAAGAGCTTTCAGGGCTGGCACCTTCCTTGTGGGAGAAGGAGCCAGACGTTTGCCTTTTCAGAAAAAGGCTCTGCCGAGAACGAGCACCGTGACATGCTGAGTCTCTGGGAAAGCAGAGATCCCCAGTGCTGTTGTGCCTGTGGATAGGCTGCAGGGGGATGGTGAAGACCAGCAAGATCTTTCAGGGCTGGCACCTTCCTTGTGGGAGAAGGAGCCAGACGTTTGCCTTTTCAGAAAAGGTTTCTGCCGAGAACGAGCACCGTGACATGCTGAGTCTCTGGGAAAGCAGAGATCCCCAGTGCTGTTGCGGCTAAAGATAGGCTGCAGGGGGACGGTGAAGACCAGCAAGATCTTTCAGGGCTGGCACCTTCCTTGTGGGAGAAGGAGCCAGACGTTTGCCTTTTCAGAAAAAGTTTCTGCCAAGAACGAGCACCGTGACATGCTGAGTCTCTCGGAAAGCAGAGATCCCCAGTGCGGTTGCGGCTAAAGATAGGCTGCAGAGGGATAGTGAAGACCAGCAAGAGCTTTCAGGGCTGGCACCTTCCTTGTGGGAGAAGGAGCCAGATGTTTGCCTTTTCAGAAAAAGGCTCTGCCGAGAGCGAGCACCATGAGATGCTGAGTCTCTGGGAAAGCAGAGATCCCCAGTGCTGTTGTGCCTGTGGATAGGCTGCAGGGTGACGGTGAAGACCAGCAAGAGCTTTCAGGGCTGGCACCTTCCTTGTGGGAGAAGGAGCCAGACGTTTGCCTTTTCAGAAAAAGTTTCTGCCGATATCGAGCACCGTGACATGCTGATTCTCTGGGAAAGCAGAGATCCCCAGTGCTGTTGCGGCTAAAGATAGGCTGCAGAGGGATAGTGAAGACCTGCAAGAGCTTTCAGGGCTGGCACCTTCCTTGTGGGAGAAGGAGCCAGACGTTTGCCTTTTCAGAAAAAGATTCTGCCGAGAACGAGCACCGTGACATGCTGAGTCTCTGGGAAAGCAGAGATCCCCAGTGCTGTTGTGCCTGTGGATAGGCTGCAGGGGGATGGTGAAGACCAGCAAGATCTTTCAGGGCTGGCACCTTCCTTGTGGGAGAAGGAGCCAGACGTTTGCCTTTTCAGAAAAAGTTTCTGCCGAGAACGAGCACCGTGACATGCGGAGTCTCTGGAAAAGCAGAGATCCCCAGTGCTGTTGCGGCTAAAGATAGGCTGCAGAGGGATAGTGAAGACCTGCAAGAGCTTTCAGGGCTGGCACCTTCCTTGTGGGAGAAGGTGCCAGACGTTTGCCTTTTGAGAAAAAGTTTCTGCCGAGAACGAGCACCGTGACATGCTGAGTCTCTGGGAAAGCAGAGATCCCCAGTGCTGTTGCGGCTAAAGATAGGCTGCAGAGGGATAGTGAAGACCAGCAAGATCTTTCAGGGCTGGCACCTTCCTTGTGGGAGAAGGAGCCAGACGTTTGCCTTTTCAGAAAAAGTTTCTGCCGAGAACGAGCACCGTGACATGCTGAGTCTCTGGAAAAGCAGAGATCCCCAGTGCTGTTGTGCCTGTGGATAGGTTGCAGGGGGACGGTGAAGACCAGCAAGAGCTTTCAGGGCTGGCACCTTCCTTGTGGGAGAAGGAGCCAGACGTTTGCCTTTTCAGAAAAAGTTTCTGCCGAGAACGAGCACCGTGACATGCTGAGTCTCTGGAAAAGCAGAGATCCCCAGTGCTGTTGCGGCTAAAGATAGGCTGCAGAGGGATAGTGAAGACCAGCAGGAGCTTTCAGGGCTGGCACCTTCCTTGTGGGAGAAGGAGCCAGACGTTTGCCTTTTCAGAAAAAGTTTCTGCCGAGAACGAGCACCGTGACATGCTGAGTCTCTGAGAAAGCAGAGATCCCCAGTGCTGTTGTGCCTGTGGATAGGCTGCAGGGGGACGGTGAAGACCAGCAAGATCTTTCAGGGCTGGCACCTTCCTTGTGGGAGAAGGAGCCAGACGTTTGCCTTTTCAGAAAAAGGCTCTGCCGAGAGCGAGCACCATGAGATGCTGATTCTCTGGGAAAGCAGAGATCCCCAGTGCTGTTGTGCCTGTGGATAGGCTGCAGGGGGACGGTGAAGACCAGCAAGATCTTTCAGGGCTGGCACCTTCCTTGTGGGAGAAGGAGCCAGACGTTTGCCTTTTCAGAAAAAGGCTCTGCCGAGAGCGAGCACCATGAGATGCTGAGTCTCTGGAAAAGCAGAGCTCCCCAGTGCTGTTGTGCCTGTGGATAGGCTGCAGGGGGACGGTGAAGACCAGCAAGATCTTTCAGGTCTGGCACCTTCCTTGTGGGAGAAGGAACCAGACGTTTGCCTTTTCAGAAAAAGATTCTGCCGAGAACGAGCACCGTGACATGCTGAGTCTCTGGGAAAGCAGAGATCCCCAGTGCTGTTGTGCCTGTGGATAGGCTGCAGGGGGATGGTGAAGACCAGCAAGAGCTTTCAGGGCTGGCACCTTCCTTGTGGGAGAAGGAGCCACACGTTTGCCTTTTCAGAAAAAGTTTCTGCCGAGAACGAGCACCGTGACATGCGGAGTCTCTGGAAAAGCAGAGATCCCCAGTGCTGTTGCGGCTAAAGATAGGCTGCAGAGGGATAGTGAAGACCAGCAAGATCTTTCAGGTCTGGCACCTTCCTTGTGGGAGAAGGAGCCAGACGTTTGCCCTTTCAGAAAAAGATTCTGCCGAGAACGAGCACCGTGACATGCTGAGTCTCTGGGAAAGCAGAGATCCCCAGTGCTGTTGTGCCTGTGGATAGGCTGCAGGGGGATGGTGAAGACCAGCAAGATCTTTCAGGGCTGGCACCTTCTTTGTGGGAGAAGGAGCCAGACGTTTGCCTTTTCAGAAAAGGTTTCTGCCGAGAACGAGCACCGTGACATGCTGAGTCTCTGGGAAAGCAGAGATCCCCAGTGCTGTTGTGCCTGTGGATAGGCTGCAGGGGGACGGTGAAGACCAGCAAGATCTTTCAGGGCTGGCACCTTCCTTGTGGGAGAAGGAGCCAGACGTTTGCCTTTTCAGAAAAAGGCTCTGCCGAGAGCGAGCACCATGAGATGCTGAGTCTCTGGAAAAGCAGAGCTCCCCAGTGCTGTTGTGCCTGTGGATAGGCTGCAGGGGGACGGTGAAGACCAGCAAGATCTTTCAGGTCTGGCACCTTCCTTGTGGGAGAAGGAACCAGACGTTTGCCTTTTCAGAAAAAGATTCTGCCGAGAACGAGCACCGTGACATGCTGAGTCTCTGGGAAAGCAGAGATCCCCAGTGCTGTTGTGCCTGTGGATAGGCTGCAGGGGGATGGTGAAGACCAGCAAGATCTTTCAGGGCTGGCACCTTCCTTGTGGGAGAAGGAACCAGACGTTTGCCTTTTCAGAAAAAGATTCTGCCGAGAACGAGCACCGTGACATGCTGAGTCTCTGGGAAAGCAGAGATCCCCAGTGCTGTTGTGCCTGTGGATAGGCTGCGGGGGGATGGTGAAGACCAGCAAGATCTTTCAGGGCTGGCACCTTCCTTGTGGGAGAAGGAGCCAGACGTTTGCCTTTTCAGAAAAGGTTTCTGCCGAGAACGAGCACCGTGACATGCTGAGTCTCTGGGAAAGCAGAGATCCCCAGTGCTGTTGTGCCTGTGGATAGGCTGCAGGGGGACGGTGAAGACCAGCAAGAGCTTTCAGGGCTGGCACCTTCCTTGTGGGAGAAGGAGCCACACGTTTGCCTTTTCAGAAAAAGTTTCTGCCGAGAACGAGCACCGTGACATGCGGAGTCTCTGGAAAAGCAGAGATCCCCAGTGCTGTTGCGGCTAAAGATAGGCTGCAGAGGGATAGTGAAGACCAGCAAGATCTTTCAGGTCTGGCACCTTCCTTGTGGGAGAAGGAGCCAGACGTTTGCCTTTTCAGAAAAAGATTCTGCCGAGAACGAGCACCGTGACATGCTGAGTCTCTGGGAAAGCAGAGATCCCCAGTGCTGTTGTGCCTGTGGATAGGCTGCAGGGGGATGGTGAAGACCAGCAAGATCTTTCAGGGCTGGCACCTTCTTTGTGGGAGAAGGAGCCACACGTTTGCCTTTTCAGAAAAGGTTTCTGCCGAGAACGAGCACCGTGACATGCTGAGTCTCTGGGAAAGCAGAGATCCCCAGTGCTGTTGTGCCTGTGGATAGGCTGCAGGGGGACGGTGAAGACCAGCAAGAGCTTTCAGGGCTGGCACCTTCCTTGTGGGAGAAGGAGCCAGACGTTTGCCTTTTCAGAAAAAGTTTCTGCCGAGAACGAGCACCGTGACATGCTGAGTCTCTGGGAAAGCAGAGATCCCCAGTGCTGTTGTGCCTGTGCATAGGCTGCAGGGGGATGGTGAAGACCAGCAAGATCTTTCAGGGCTGGCACCTTCCTTGTGGGAGAAGGTGCCAGACGTTTGCCTTTTGAGAAAAAGTTTCTGCCGAGAACGAGCACCGTGACATGCTGAGTCTCTGGGAAAGCAGAGATCCCCAGTGCTGTTGCGGCTAAAGATAGGCTGCAGAGGGATAGTGAAGACCAGCAAGATCTTTCAGGGCTGGAACCTTCCTTGTGGGAGAAGGAGCCAGACGTTTGCCTTTTCAGAAAAAGTTTCTGCCGAGAACGAGCACCGTGACATGCTGAGTCTCTGGAAAAGCAGAGATCCCCAGTGCTGTTGTGCCTGTGGATAGGTTGCAGGGGGACGGTGAAGACCAGCAAGAGCTTTCAGGGCTGGCACCTTCCTTGTGGGAGAAGGAGCCAGACGTTTGCCTTTTCAGAAAAAGTTTCTGCCGAGAACGAGCACCGTGACATGCTGAGTCTCTGGAAAAGCAGAGATCCCCAGTGCTGTTGCGGCTAAAGATAGGTTGCAGAGGGATAGTGAAGACCAGCAGGAGCTTTCAGGGCTGGCACCTTCCTTGTGGGAGAAGAAGCCAGACGTTTGCCTTTTCAGAAAAAGGCTCTGCCGAGAGCGAGCACCATGAGATGCTGACTCTCTGGGAAAGCAGAGATCCCCAGTGCTGTTGTGCCTGTGGATAGGCTGCAGGGAGACGGTGAAGACCAGCAAGAGCTTTCAGGGCTGGCACCTTCCTTGTGGGAGAAGGAGCCAGACGTTTGCCTTTTCAGAAAAAGGCTCTGCCGAGAACGAGCACCGTGACATGCTGAGTCTCTGGGAAAGCAGAGATCCCCAGTGCTGTTGTGCCTGTGGATAGGCTGCAGGGGGATGGTGAAGACCAGCAAGATCTTTCAGGGCTGGCACCTTCCTTGTGGGAGAAGGAGCCAGACGTTTGCCTTTTCAGAAAAGGTTTCTGCCGAGAACGAGCACCGTGACATGCTGAGTCTCTGGGAAAGCAGAGATCCCCAGTGCTGTTGCGGCTAAAGATAGGCTGCAGGGGGACGGTGAAGACCAGCAAGATCTTTCAGGGCTGGCACCTTCCTTGTGGGAGAAGGAGCCAGACGTTTGCCTTTTCAGAAAAAGTTTCTGCCAAGAACGAGCACCGTGACATGCTGAGTCTCTCGGAAAGCAGAGATCCCCAGTGCTGTTGCGGCTAAAGATAGGCTGCAGAGGGATAGTGAAGACCAGCAAGAGCTTTCAGGGCTGGCACCTTCCTTGTGGGAGAAGGAGCCAGATGTTTGCCTTTTCAGAAAAAGGCTCTGCCGAGAGCGAGCACCATGAGATGCTGAGTCTCTGGGAAAGCAGAGATCCCCAGTGCTGTTGTGCCTGTGGATAGGCTGCAGGGTGACGGTGAAGACCTGCAAGAGCTTTCAGGGCTGGCACCTTCCTTGTGGGAGAAGGAGCCAGACGTTTGCCTTTTCAGAAAAAGTTTCTGCCGATATCGAGCACCGTGACATGCTGAGTCTCTGGGAAAGCAGAGATCCCCAGTGCTGTTGCGGCTAAAGATAGGCTGCAGAGGGATAGTGAAGACCAGCAGGAGCTTTCAGGGCTGGCACCTTCCTTGTGGGAGAAGGAGCCAGACGTTTGCCTTTTCAGAAAAAGATTCTGCCGAGAACGAGCACCGTGACATGCTGAGTCTCTGGGAAAGCAGAGATCCCCAGTGCTGTTGTGCCTGTGGATAGGCTGCAGGGGGATGGTGAAGACCAGCAAGATCTTTCAGGGCTGGCACCTTCCTTGTGGGAGAAGGAGCCAGACGTTTGCCTTTTCAGAAAAAGTTTCTGCCGAGAACGAGCACCGTGACATGCGGAGTCTCTGGAAAAGCAGAGATCCCCAGTGCTGTTGCGGCTAAAGATAGGCTGCAGAGGGATAGTGAAGACCTGCAAGAGCTTTCAGGGCTGGCACCTTCCTTGTGGGAGAAGGAGCCAGACGTTTGCCTTTTCAGAAAAAGTTTCTGCCGAGAACGAGCACCGTGACATGCTGAGTCTCTGGAAAAGCAGAGATCCCCAGTGCTGTTGTGCCTGTGGATAGGTTGCAGGGGGACGGTGAAGACCAGCAAGAGCTTTCAGGGCTGGCACCTTCCTTGTGGGAGAAGGAGCCAGACGTTTGCCTTTTCAGAAAAAGTTTCTGCCGAGAACGAGCACCGTGACATGCTGAGTCTCTGGAAAAGCAGAGATCCCCAGTGCTGTTGCGGCTAAAGATAGGTTGCAGAGGGATAGTGAAGACCAGCAGGAGCTTTCAGGGCTGGCACCTTCCTTGTGGGAGAAGAAGCCAGACGTTTGCCTTTTCAGAAAAAGGCTCTGCCGAGAGCGAGCACCATGAGATGCTGACTCTCTGGGAAAGCAGAGATCCCCAGTGCTGTTGTGCCTGTGGATAGGCTGCAGGGAGACGGTGAAGACCAGCAAGAGCTTTCAGGGCTGGCACCTTCCTTGTGGGAGAAGGAGCCAGACGTTTGCCTTTTCAGAAAAAGGCTCTGCCGAGAACGAGCACCGTGACATGCTGAGTCTCTGGGAAAGCAGAGATCCCCAGTGCTGTTGTGCCTGTGGATAGGCTGCAGGGGGATGGTGAAGACCAGCAAGATCTTTCAGGGCTGGCACCTTCCTTGTGGGAGAAGGAGCCAGACGTTTGCCTTTTCAGAAAAGGTTTCTGCCGAGAACGAGCACCGTGACATGCTGAGTCTCTGGGAAAGCAGAGATCCCCAGTGCTGTTGCGGCTAAAGATAGGCTGCAGGGGGACGGTGAAGACCAGCAAGATCTTTCAGGGCTGGCACCTTCCTTGTGGGAGAAGGAGCCAGACGTTTGCCTTTTCAGAAAAAGTTTCTGCCAAGAACGAGCACCGTGACATGCTGAGTCTCTCGGAAAGCAGAGATCCCCAGTGCTGTTGCGGCTAAAGATAGGCTGCAGAGGGATAGTGAAGACCAGCAAGAGCTTTCAGGGCTGGCACCTTCCTTGTGGGAGAAGGAGCCAGATGTTTGCCTTTTCAGAAAAAGGCTCTGCCGAGAGCGAGCACCATGAGATGCTGAGTCTCTGGGAAAGCAGAGATCCCCAGTGCTGTTGTGCCTGTGGATAGGCTGCAGGGTGACGGTGAAGACCTGCAAGAGCTTTCAGGGCTGGCACCTTCCTTGTGGGAGAAGGAGCCAGACGTTTGCCTTTTCAGAAAAAGTTTCTGCCGATATCGAGCACCGTGACATGCTGAGTCTCTGGGAAAGCAGAGATCCCCAGTGCTGTTGCGGCTAAAGATAGGCTGCAGAGGGATAGTGAAGACCAGCAGGAGCTTTCAGGGCTGGCACCTTCCTTGTGGGAGAAGGAGCCAGACGTTTGCCTTTTCAGAAAAAGATTCTGCCGAGAACGAGCACCGTGACATGCTGAGTCTCTGGGAAAGCAGAGATCCCCAGTGCTGTTGTGCCTGTGGATAGGCTGCAGGGGGATGGTGAAGACCAGCAAGATCTTTCAGGGCTGGCACCTTCCTTGTGGGAGAAGGAGCCAGACGTTTGCCTTTTCAGAAAAAGTTTCTGCCGAGAACGAGCACCGTGACATGCGGAGTCTCTGGAAAAGCAGAGATCCCCAGTGCTGTTGCGGCTAAAGATAGGCTGCAGAGGGATAGTGAAGACCTGCAAGAGCTTTCAGGGCTGGCACCTTCCTTGTGGGAGAAGGTGCCAGACGTTTGCCTTTTGAGAAAAAGTTTCTGCCGAGAACGAGCACCGTGACATGCTGAGTCTCTGGGAAAGCAGAGATCCCCAGTGCTGTTGCGGCTAAAGATAGGCTGCAGAGGGATAGTGAAGACCAGCAAGATCTTTCAGGGCTGGCACCTTCCTTGTGGGAGAAGGAGCCAGACGTTTGCCTTTTCAGAAAAAGTTTCTGCCGAGAACGAGCACCGTGACATGCTGAGTCTCTGGAAAAGCAGAGATCCCCAGTGCTGTTGTGCCTGTGGATAGGTTGCAGGGGGACGGTGAAGACCAGCAAGAGCTTTCAGGGCTGGCACCTTCCTTGTGGGAGAAGGAGCCAGACGTTTGCCTTTTCAGAAAAAGTTTCTGCCGAGAACGAGCACCGTGACATGCTGAGTCTCTGGAAAAGCAGAGATCCCCAGTGCTGTTGCGGCTAAAGATAGGCTGCAGAGGGATAGTGAAGACCAGCAGGAGCTTTCAGGGCTGGCACCTTCCTTGTGGGAGAAGGAGCCAGACGTTTGCCTTTTCAGAAAAAGTTTCTGCCGAGAACGAGCACCGTGACATGCTGAGTCTCTGGGAAAGCAGAGATCCCCAGTGCTGTTGTGCCTGTGGATAGGCTGCAGGGGGACGGTGAAGACCAGCAAGATCTTTCAGGGCTGGCACCTTCCTTGTGGGAGAAGGAGCCAGACGTTTGCCTTTTCAGAAAAAGGCTCTGCCGAGAGCGAGCACCATGAGATGCTGATTCTCTGGGAAAGCAGAGATCCCCAGTGCTGTTGTGCCTGTGGATAGGCTGCAGGGGGACGGTGAAGACCAGCAAGATCTTTCAGGGCTGGCACCTTCCTTGTGGTAGAAGGAGCCAGACGTTTGCCTTTTCAGAAAAAGTATCTGCCGAGAACGAGCACCGTGACATGCTGAGTCTCTGGGAAAGCAGAGATCCCCAGTGCTGTTGCGGCTAAAGATAGGCTGCAGAGGGATAGTGAAGACCAGCAAGAGCTTTCAGGGCTGGCACCTTCCTTGTGGGAGAAGGAGCCAGACGTTTGCCTTTTCTGAAAAAGTTTCTGCCGAGAACGAGCACCGTGACATGCTGAGTGTCTGGAAAGCAGAGATCCCCAGTGCTGTTGTGCCTGTGGATAGGCTGCAGGGGGACGGTGAAGACCAGCAAGATCTTTCAGGGCTGGCACCTCCCTTGTGGGAGAAGGAGCCAGACGTTTGCCTTTTCAGAAAAAGTTTCTGCCGAGAACGAGCACCGTGACATGCTGAGTCTCTGGGAAAGCAGAGATCCCCAGTGCTGTTGTGCCTTTGGATAGGCTGCAGGGGGACGGTGAAGACCACCAAGATCTTTCAGGGCTGGCACCTTCCTTGTGGGAGAAGGAGCCAGACGTTTGCCTTTTCAGAAAAAGTTTCTGCCGAGAACAAGCACCGTGACATGCTGAGTCTCTGGGAAAGCAGAGATCCCCAGTGCTGTTGCGGCTAAAGATAGGCTGCAGAGGGATAGTGAAGACCAGCAAGATCTTTCAGGGCTGGCACCTTCCTTGTGGGAGAAGGAGCCAGACATTCGCCTTTTCAGAAACAGTTTCTGCCGAGAACGAGCACCGTGACATGCTGAGTCTCTGGGAAAGCAGAGATCCCCAGAGCTGTTGCGGCTAAAGATAGGCTGCAGAGGGATAGTGAAGACCAGCAAGAGCTTTCAGGGCTGGCACCTTCCTTGTGGGAGAAGGACCCGTAAGTTTGTCTTTTCAGAAAAAGTTTCTGCCGAGAACGAGCACCGTGACATGCTGAGTCTCTGGGAAAGCAGAGATCCCCAGTGCTGTTGCGGCTAAAGATAGGCTGCAGAGGGATAGTGAAGACCTGCAAGACCTTTCAGGGCTGGCACCTTCCTTGTGGAAGATGGAGCCAGACGTTTGCCTCTTCAGAAAAACGCTCTGCCGTAAGCGAGCACCATACGATGCTGAATCTCTGGGAAAGCAGAGATCCCCAGTGCTGTTGCGGCTATAGATAGGCTGCAGAGGGATAGTGAAGACCAGCACGAGCTTTCAGGGCTGGCAGCTTCCTTGTGGGAGAAGGAGCCAGACCTTTGCCTTTTCAGAAAAAGTTTCTGCCGAGAACGAGCACCGTGACATGCTGAGTCTCTGGGAAAGCAGAGATCCCCAGTGCTGTTGTGCCTGTGGATAGGCTGCAGGGGGACGGTGAAGACCTGCAAGAGCTTTCAGGGCTGGCACCTTCCTTGTGGGAGGAGGAGCTAGACGTTTGCCTTTTCAGAAAAAGTTTCTGCCGAGAACAAGCACCGTGACATGCTGAGTGTCTGGGAAAGCAGAGATCCCCAGTGCTGTTGTGCCTGTGGATAGGCTGCAGGGGGACGGTGAAGACCTGCAAGAGCTTTCAGGGCTGGCACCTTCCTTGTCGGAGAAGGAGCCAGACGTTTGCCTTTTCAGAAAAAGTTTCTGCCGAGAACGAGCACCGTGACATGCTGAGTCTCTGGGAAAGCGGAGATCCCCAGTGCTGTTGTGCCTTTGGATAGGCTGCAGGGGGACGGTGAAGACCACCAAGATCTTTCAGGGCTGGCACCTTCCTTGTGGGAGAAGGAGCCAGACGTTTGCCTTTTCAGAAAAAGTTTCTGCCAAGAACGAGCACCGTGACATGCTGAGTCTCTGGGAAAGCAGAGATCCCCAGTGCTGTTGCGGCTAAAGATAGGCTGCAGAGGGATAGTGAAGACCAGCAAGATCTTTCAGGGCTGGCACCTTCCTTGTGGGAGAAGGAGCCAGACATTTGCCTTTTCAGAAAAAGTTTCTGCCGAGTACGAGCACCGTGACATGCTGAGTCTCTGGGAAAGCAGAGATCCCCAGTGCTGTTGTGCCTTTGGATAGGCTGCAGGGGGATGGTGAAGACCAGCAAGATCTTTCAGGGCTGGCACCTTCCTTGTGGGAGAAGGAGCAAGACGTTTGCCTTTTCAGAAAAAGTTTCTGCCGAGAACGAGCACCGTGACATGCTGAGTCTCTGGGAAAGCAGAGATCCCCAGTGCTGTTGCGGCTAAAGATAGGCTGCAGAGGGATAGTGAAGACCAGCAAGAGCTTTCAGGGCTGGCACCTTCCTTGTGGGAGAAGGAGCCAGACGTTTGCCTTTTCAGAAAAAGTTTCTGCCGAGAACGAGCACCGTGACATGCTGAGTCTCTGGAAAAGCAGAGATCCCCAGTGCTGTTGTGCCTGTGGATAGGTTGCAGGGGGACGGTGAAGACCAGCAGGAGCTTTCAGGGCTGGCACCTTCCTTGTGGGAGAAGGAGCCAGACGTTTGCCTTTTCAGAAAAAGTTTCTGCCGAGAAAAAGCACCGTGACATGCTGAGTCTCTGGGAAAGCAGAGATCCCCAGTGCTGTTGTGCCTGTGGATAGGCTGCAGGGGGACGGTGAAGACCAGCAAGATCTTTCAGGGCTGGCACCTTCCTTGTGGGAGAAGGAGCCAGACGTTTGCCTTTTCAGAAAAAGGCTCTGCCGAGAGCGAGCACCATGAGATGCTGAGTCTCTGGGAAAGCAGAGATCCCCAGTGCTGTTGTGCCTGTGGATAGGCTGCAGGGGGACGGTGAAGACCTGCAAGAGCTTTCAGGGCTGGCACATTCCTTGTGGGAGAAGGAGCCAGACGTTTGCCTTTTCAGAAAAAGTTTCTGCCGAGATCGAGCACCGTGACATGCTGAGTCTCTGGGAAAGCAGAGATCCCCAGTGCTGTTGCGGCTAAAGATAGGCTGCAGAGGGATAGTGAAGACCAGCAAGAGCTTTCAGGGCTGGCACCTTCCTTGTGGGAGAAGGAGCCAGACGTTTGCCTTTTCAGAAAAAGTTTCTGCCGAGAAAAAGCACCGTGACATGCTGAGTCTCTGGAAAAGCAGAGATCCCCAGTGCTGTTGTGCCTGTGGATAGGCTGCAGGGGGACGGTGAAGACCAGCAAGATCTTTCAGGGCTGGCACCTTCCTTGTGGGAGAAGGAGCCAGACGTTTGCCTTTTCAGAAAAAGGCTCTGCCGAGAGCGAGCACCATGAGATGCTGAGTCTCTGGAAAAGCAGAGCTCCCCAGTGCTGTTGTGCCTGTGGATAGGCTGCAGGGGGACGGTGAAGACCAGCAAGATCTTTCAGGTCTGGCACCTTCCTTGTGGGAGAAGGAACCAGACGTTTGCCTTTTCAGAAAAAGATTCTGCCGAGAACGAGCACCGTGACATGCTGAGTCTCTGGGAAAGCAGAGATCCCCAGTGCTGTTGTGCCTGTGGATAGGCTGCGGGGGGATGGTGAAGACCAGCAAGATCTTTCAGGGCTGGCACCTTCCTTGTGGGAGAAGGAGCCAGACGTTTGCCTTTTCAGAAAAGGTTTCTGCCGAGAACGAGCACCGTGACATGCTGAGTCTCTGGGAAAGCAGAGATCCCCAGTGCTGTTGTGCCTGTGGATAGGCTGCAGGGGGACGGTGAAGACCAGCAAGAGCTTTCAGGGCTGGCACCTTCCTTGTGGGAGAAGGAGCCACACGTTTGCCTTTTCAGAAAAAGTTTCTGCCGAGAACGAGCACCGTGACATGCGGAGTCTCTGGAAAAGCAGAGATCCCCAGTGCTGTTGCGGCTAAAGATAGGCTGCAGAGGGATAGTGAAGACCAGCAAGATCTTTCAGGTCTGGCACCTTCCTTGTGGGAGAAGGAGCCAGACGTTTGCCCTTTCAGAAAAAGATTCTGCCGAGAACGAGCACCGTGACATGCTGAGTCTCTGGGAAAGCAGAGATCCCCAGTGCTGTTGTGCCTGTGGATAGGCTGCAGGGGGATGGTGAAGACCAGCAAGATCTTTCAGGGCTGGCACCTTCTTTGTGGGAGAAGGAGCCAGACGTTTGCCTTTTCAGAAAAGGTTTCTGCCGAGAACGAGCACCGTGACATGCTGAGTCTCTGGGAAAGCAGAGATCCCCAGTGCTGTTGTGCCTGTGGATAGGCTGCAGGGGGACGGTGAAGACCAGCAAGATCTTTCAGGGCTGGCACCTTCCTTGTGGGAGAAGGAGCCAGACGTTTGCCTTTTCAGAAAAAGGCTCTGCCGAGAGCGAGCACCATGAGATGCTGAGTCTCTGGAAAAGCAGAGCTCCCCAGTGCTGTTGTGCCTGTGGATAGGCTGCAGGGGGACGGTGAAGACCAGCAAGATCTTTCAGGTCTGGCACCTTCCTTGTGGGAGAAGGAACCAGACGTTTGCCTTTTCAGAAAAAGATTCTGCCGAGAACGAGCACCGTGACATGCTGAGTCTCTGGGAAAGCAGAGATCCCCAGTGCTGTTGTGCCTGTGGATAGGCTGCAGGGGGATGGTGAAGACCAGCAAGATCTTTCAGGGCTGGCACCTTCCTTGTGGGAGAAGGAACCAGACGTTTGCCTTTTCAGAAAAAGATTCTGCCGAGAACGAGCACCGTGACATGCTGAGTCTCTGGGAAAGCAGAGATCCCCAGTGCTGTTGTGCCTGTGGATAGGCTGCAGGGGGATGGTGAAGACCAGCAAGATCTTTCAGGGCTGGCACCTTCCTTGTGGGAGAAGGAGCCAGACGTTTGCCTTTTCAGAAAAAGTTTCTGCCGAGAACGAGCACCGTGACATGCTGAGTCTCTGGGAAAGCAGAGATCCCCAGTGCTGTTGTGCCTGTGGATAGGCTGCAGGGGGACGGTGAAGACCAGCAAGAGCTTTCAGGGCTGGCACCTTCCTTGTGGGAGAAGGAGCCACACGTTTGCCTTTTCAGAAAAAGTTTCTGCCGAGAACGAGCACCGTGACATGCGGAGTCTCTGGAAAAGCAGAGATCCCCAGTGCTGTTGCGGCTAAAGATAGGCTGCAGAGGGATAGTGAAGACCAGCAAGATCTTTCAGGTCTGGCACCTTCCTTGTGGGAGAAGGAGCCAGACGTTTGCCTTTTCAGAAAAAGATTCTGCCGAGAACGAGCACCGTGACATGCTGAGTCTCTGGGAAAGCAGAGATCCCCAGTGCTGTTGTGCCTGTGGATAGGCTGCAGGGGGATGGTGAAGACCAGCAAGATCTTTCAGGGCTGGCACCTTCCTTGTGGGAGAAGGAGCCACACGTTTGCCTTTTCAGAAAAGGTTTCTGCCGAGAACGAGCACCGTGACATGCTGAGTCTCTGGGAAAGCAGAGATCCCCAGTGCTGTTGTGCCTGTGGATAGGCTGCAGGGGGACGGTGAAGACCAGCAAGAGCTTTCAGGGCTGGCACCTTCCTTGTGGGAGAAGGAGCCAGACGTTTGCCTTTTCAGAAAAAGTTTCTGCCGAGAACGAGCACCGTGACATGCTGAGTCTCTGGGAAAGCAGAGATCCCCAGTGCTGTTGTGCCTGTGCATAGGCTGCAGGGGGATGGTGAAGACCAGCAAGATCTTTCAGGGCTGGCACCTTCCTTGTGGGAGAAGGTGCCAGACGTTTGCCTTTTGAGAAAAAGTTTCTGCCGAGAACGAGCACCGTGACATGCTGAGTCTCTGGGAAAGCAGAGATCCCCAGTGCTGTTGCGGCTAAAGATAGGCTGCAGAGGGATAGTGAAGACCAGCAAGATCTTTCAGGGCTGGAACCTTCCTTGTGGGAGAAGGAGCCAGACGTTTGCCTTTTCAGAAAAAGTTTCTGCCGAGAACGAGCACCGTGACATGCTGAGTCTCTGGGAAAGCAGAGATCCCCAGTGCTGTTGTGCCTGTGGATAGGCTGCAGGGGGATGGTGAAGACCAGCAAGATCTTTCAGGGCTGGCACCTTCCTTGTGGGAGAAGGAGCCAGACGTTTGCCTTTTCAGAAAAAGTTTCTGCCGAGAACGAGCACCGTGACATGCGGAGTCTCTGGAAAAGCAGAGATCCCCAGTGCTGTTGCGGCTAAAGATAGGCTGCAGAGGGATAGTGAAGACCTGCAAGAGCTTTCAGGGCTGGCACCTTCCTTGTGGGAGAAGGTGCCAGACGTTTGCCTTTTGAGAAAAAGTTTCTGCCGAGAACGAGCACCGTGACATGCTGAGTCTCTGGGAAAGCAGAGATCCCCAGTGCTGTTGCGGCTAAAGATAGGCTGCAGAGGGATAGTGAAGACCAGCAAGATCTTTCAGGGCTGGCACCTTCCTTGTGGGAGAAGGAGCCAGACGTTTGCCTTTTCAGAAAAAGTTTCTGCCGAGAACGAGCACCGTGACATGCTGAGTCTCTGGACAAGCAGAGATCCCCAGTGCTGTTGTGCCTGTGGATAGGTTGCAGGGGGACGGTGAAGACCAGCAAGAGCTTTCAGGGCTGGCACCTTCCTTGTGGGAGAAGGAGCCAGACGTTTGCCTTTTCAGAAAAAGTTTCTGCCGAGAACGAGCACCGTGACATGCTGAGTCTCTGGAAAAGCAGAGATCCCCAGTGCTGTTGCGGCTAAAGATAGTCTGCAGAGGGATAGTGAAGACCAGCAGGAGCTTTCAGGGCTGGCACCTTCCTTGTGGGAGAAGGAGCCAGACGTTTGCCTTTTCAGAAAAAGTTTCTGCCGAGAACGAGCACCGTGACATGCTGAGTCTCTGAGAAAGCAGAGATCCCCAGTGCTGTTGTGCCTGTGGATAGGCTGCAGGGGGACGGTGAAGACCAGCAAGATCTTTCAGGGCTGGCACCTTCCTTGTGGGAGAAGGAGCCAGACGTTTGCCTTTTCAGAAAAAGGCTCTGCCGAGAGCGAGCACCATGAGATGCTGAGTCTCTGGGAAAGCAGAGATCCCCAGTGCTGTTGTGCCTGTGGATAGGCTGCAGGGGGACGGTGAAGACCAGCAAGATCTTTCAGGGCTGGCACCTTCCTTGTGGTAGAAGGAGCCAGACGTTTGCCTTTTCAGAAAAAGTATCTGCCGAGAACGAGCACCGTGACATGCTGAGTCTCTGGGAAAGCAGAGATCCCCAGTGCTGTTGCGGCTAAAGATAGGCTGCAGAGGGATAGTGAAGACCAGCAAGAGCTTTCAGGGCTGGCACCTTCCTTGTGGGAGAAGGAGCCAGACGTTTGCCTTTTCAGAAAAAGTTTCTGCCGAGAACGAGCACCGTGACATGCTGAGTGTCTGGAAAGCAGAGATCCCCAGTGCTGTTGTGCCTGTGGATAGGCTGCAGGGGGACGGTGAAGACCAGCAAGATCTTTCAGGGCTGGCACCTCCCTTGTGGGAGAAGGAGCCAGACGTTTGCCTTTTCAGAAAAAGTTTCTGCCGAGAACGAGCACCGTGACATGCTGAGTCTCTGGGAAAGCAGAGATCCCCAGTGCTGTTGTGCCTTTGGATAGGCTGCAGGGGGACGGTGAAGACCACCAAGATCTTTCAGGGCTGGCACCTTCCTTGTGGGAGAAGGAGCCAGACGTTTGCCTTTTCAGAAAAAGTTTCTGCCGAGAACAAGCACCGTGACATGCTGAGTCTCTGGGAAAGCAGAGATCCCCAGTGCTGTTGCGGCTAAAGATAGGCTGCAGAGGGATAGTGAAGACCAGCAAGATCTTTCAGGGCTGGCACCTTCCTTGTGGGAGAAGGAGCCAGACATTCGCCTTTTCAGAAACAGTTTCTGCCGAGAACGAGCACCGTGACATGCTGAGTCTCTGGGAAAGCAGAGATCCCCAGAGCTGTTGCGGCTAAAGATAGGCTGCAGAGGGATAGTGAAGACCAGCAAGAGCTTTCAGGGCTGGCACCTTCCTTGTGGGAGAAGGACCCGTAAGTTTGTCTTTTCAGAAAAAGTTTCTGCCGAGAACGAGCACCGTGACATGCTGAGTCGCTGGGAAAGCAGAGATCCCCAGTGCTGTTGTGCCTGTGGATAGGCTGCAGAGGGATAGTGAAGACCAGCAAGATCTTTCAGGGCTGGCACCTTCCTTGTGGGAGAAGGAGCCAGACGTTTGCCTTTTCAGAAAAATTTTCTGCCGAGAACGAGCACCGTGACATGCTGAGTGTCTGGGAAAGCACAGATCCCCAGTGCTGTTGTGCCTGTGGATAGGCTGCAGGGGGAAGCTGAAGACCAGCAAGATCTTTCAGGGCTGACACCTTCCTTGTGGGAGAAGGAGCCAGACGTTTGCCTTTTCAGAAAAAGTTTCTGCCGAGAACGAGCACCGTGACATGCTGAGTCTCTGGGACAGCAGAGATCCCCAGTGCTGTTGCGGCTAAAGATAGGCTGCAGAGGGATAGTGAAGACCAGCAAGAGCTTTCAGGGCTGGCACCTTCCTTGTGGGAGAAGGAGCCAGACCTTTGACTTTTCAGAAAAAGTTTCTGCCGAGAACGAGCACCGTGACATGCTGAGTCTCTGGGAAAGCAGAGATCCCCAGTGCTGTTGTGCCTTTGGATAGGCTGCAGGGGGACGGTGAAGACCAGCAAGATCTTTCAGGGCTGGCACCTTCCTTGTGGGAGAAGGAGCAAGACGTTTGCCTTTTCAGAAAAAGTTTCTGCCGAGAACGAGCACCGTGACATGCTGAGTCTCTGGGAAAGCAGAGATCCCCAGTGCTGTTGCGGCTAAAGATAGGCTGCAGAGGGATAGTGAAGACCAGCAAGAGCTTTCAGGGCTGGCACCTTCCTTGTGGGAGAAGGAGCCAGACGTTTGCCTTTTCAGAAAAAGTTTCTGCCGAGAACGAGCACCGTGACATGCTGAGTCTCTGGAAAAGCAGAGATCCCCAGTGCTGTTGTGCCTGTGGATAGGTTGCAGGGGGACGGTGAAGACCAGCAGGAGCTTTCAGGGCTGGCACCTTCCTTGTGGGAGAAGGAGCCAGACGTTTGCCTTTTCAGAAAAAGTTTCTGCCGAGAAAAAGCACCGTGACATGCTGAGTCTCTGGGAAAGCAGAGATCCCCAGTGCTGTTGTGCCTGTGGATAGGCTGCAGGGGGACGGTGAAGACCAGCAAGATCTTTCAGGGCTGGCACCTTCCTTGTGGGAGAAGGAGCCAGACGTTTGCCTTTTCAGAAAAAGGTTCTGCCGAGAACGAGCACCGTGACATGCTGAGTCTCTGGAAAAGCAGAGATCCCCAGTGCTGTTGTGCCTGTGGATAGGTTGCAGGGGGACGGTGAAGACCAGCAAGAGCTTTCAGGGCTGGCACCTTCCTTGTGGGAGAAGGAGCCAGACGTTTGCCTTTTCAGAAAAAGTTTCTGCCGAGAACGAGCACCGTGACATGCTGAGTCGCTGGGAAAGCAGAGATCCCCAGTCCTGTTGTGCCTGTGGATAGGCTGCAGGGGGATGGTGAAGACCAGCAAGATCTTTCAGGGCTGGCACCTTCCTTGTGGGAGAAGGAGCCAGATGTTTGCCTTTTCAGAAAAAGTTTCTGCCGAGAACGAGCACCGTGACATGCGGAGTCTCTGGAAAAGCAGAGATCCCCAGTGCTGTTGCGGCTAAAGATAGGCTGCAGAGGGATAGTGAAGACCAGCAAGAGCTTTCAGGGCTGGCACCTTCCTTGTGGGAGAAGGAGCCAGACGTTTGCCTTTTCAGAAAAAGTTTCTGCCGAGAACGAGCACCGTGACATGCGGAGTATCTGGAAAAGCAGAGATCCCCAGTGCTGTTGCGGCTAAAGATAGGCTGCAGAGGGATAGTGAAGACCAGCAAGAGCTTTCAGGGCTGGCACCTTCCTTGTGGGAGAAGGAGCCAGACGTTTGCCTTTTCAGAAAAAGTTTCTGCCGAGAACGAGCACCGTGACATGCTGAGTCTCTGGGAAAGCAGAGATCCCCAGTGCTGTTGCGGCTAAAGATAGGCTGCAGAGGGATAGTGAAGACCAGCAAGAGCTTTCAGGGCTGGCACCTTCCTTGTGGGAGAAGGAGCCAGACGTTTGCCTTTTCAGAAAAAGTTTCTGCCGAGAACGAGCACCGTGACATGCTGAGTCTCTGGGAAAGCAGAGATCCCCAGTGCTGTTGTGCCTGTGGATAGGCTGCAGGGGGATGGTGAAGACCAGCAAGATCTTTCAGGGCTGGCACCTTCCTTGTGGGAGAAGGAGCCACACGTTTGCCTTTTCAGAAAAGGTTTCTGCCGAGAACGAGCACCGTGACATGCTGAGTCTCTGGGAAAGCAGAGATCCCCAGTGCTGTTGTGCCTGTGGATAGGCTGCAGGGGGACGGTGAAGACCAGCAAGAGCTTTCAGGGCTGGCACCTTCCTTGTGGGAGAAGGAGCCAGACGTTTGCCTTTTCAGAAAAAGTTTCTGCCGAGAACGAGCACCGTGACATGCGGAGTATCTGGAAAAGCAGAGATCCCCAGTGCTGTTGCGGCTAAAGATAGGCTGCAGAGGGATAGTGAAGACCAGCAAGAGCTTTCAGGGCTGGCACCTTCCTTGTGGGAGAAGGAGCCAGACGTTTGCCTTTTCAGAAAAAGTTTCTGCCGAGAACGAGCACTGTGACATGCTGAGTCTCTGGGAAAGCAGAGATCCCCAGTGCTGTTGCGGCTAAAGATAGGCTGCAGAGGGATAGTGAAGACCAGCAAGAGCTTTCAGGGCTGGCACCTTCCTTGTGGGAGAAGGAGCCAGACGTTTGCCTTTTCAGAAAAAGTTTCTGCCGAGAACGAGCACCGTGACATGCTGAGTCTCTGGGAAAGCAGAGATCCCCAGTGCTGTTGTGCCTGTGCATAGGCTGCAGGGGGATGGTGGAGACCAGCAAGATCTTTCAGGGCTGGCACCTTCCTTGTGGGAGAAGGTGCCAGACGTTTGCCTTTTGAGAAAAAGTTTCTGCCGAGAACGAGCACCGTGACATGCTGAGTCTCTGGGAAAGCAGAGATCCCCAGTGCTGTTGCGGCTAAAGATAGGCTGCAGAGGGATAGTGAAGACCAGCAATAGCTTTCAGGGCTGGAACCTTCCTTGTGGGAGAAGGAGCCAGACGTTTGCCTTTTCAGAAAAAGGTTCTGCCGAGAACGAGCACCGTGACATGCTGAGTCTCTGGAAAAGCAGAGATCCCCAGTGCTGTTGTGCCTGTGGATAGGTTGCAGGGGGACGGTGAAGACCAGCAAGAGCTTTCAGGGCTGGCACCTTCCTTGTGGGAGAAGGAGCCAGACGTTTGCCTTCTCAGAAAAAGTTTCTGCCGAGAACGAGCACCGTGACATGCTGAGTCGCTGGGAAAGCAGAGATCCCCAGTGCTGTTGTGCCTGTGGATAGGCTGCAGGGGGATGGTGAAGACCAGCAAGATCTTTCAGGGCTGGCACCTTCCTTGTGGGAGAAGGAGCCAGATGTTTGCCTTTTCAGAAAAAGTTTCTGCCGAGAACGAGCACCGTGACATGCGGAGTCTCTGGAAAAGCAGAGATCCCCAGTGCTGTTGCGGCTAAAGATAGGCTGCAGAGGGATAGTGAAGACCAGCAAGAGCTTTCAGGGCTGGCACCTTCCTTGTGGGAGAAGGAGCCAGACCTTTGCCTTTTCAGAAAAAGTTTCTGCCGAGAACGAGCACCGTGACATGCTGAGTCTCTGGGAAAGCAGAGATCCCCAGTGCTGTTGTGCCTGTGGATAGGCTGCAGGGGGACGGTGAAGACCTGCAAGAGCTTTCAGGGCTGGCACCTTCCTTGTGGGAGGAGGAGCCAGACGTTTGCCTTTTCAGAAAAAGTTTCTGCCGAGAACGAGCACCGTGACATGCTGAGTGTCTGGGAAAGCAGAGATCCCCAGTGCTGTTGTGCCTGTGGATAGGCTGCAGGGGGACGGTGAAGACCAGCAAGAGCTTTCAGGGCTGGCACCTTCCTTGTGGGAGAAGGAGCCAGACGTTTGCCTTTTCAGAAAAAGTTTCTGCCGAGAACGAGCACCGTGACATGCTGAGTCTCTGGGAAAGCAGAGATCCCCAGTGCTGTTGCGGCTAAAGATAGGCTGCAGAGGGATAGTGAAGACCTGTAAGAGCTTTCAGGGCTGGCACCTTCCTTGTGGGAGAAGGAGCCAGACCTTTGCCTTTTCAGAAAAAGGCTCTGCCGAGAGCGAGCACCATGACATGCTGAGTCTCTGGGAAAGCAGAGATCCCCAGTGCTGTTGTGCCTGTGGATAGGCTGCAGGGGGACGGTGAAGACCAGCAAGATCTTTAAGGGCTGGCACCTTCCTTGCGGGAGAAGGAGCCAGACGTTTGCCTTTTCAGAAAATTTCTGCCGAGAACGAGCACCGTGACATGCTGAGTGTCTGGGAAAGCAGAGATCCCCAGTTCTGTTGCGGCTAAAGATAGGCTGCAGAGGGATAGTGAAGACCAGCAAGATCTTTCAGGGCTGGCACCTTCCTTGTGGGAGAAGGAGCCAGACGTTTGCCTTTTCAGAAAAATTTTCTGCCGAGACCCAGCACCGTGAGATGCTGAGTGTCTGGGAAAGCAGAGATCCCCAGTGCTGTTGTGCCTGTGGATAGGCTGCAGGGGGACGCTGAAGACCAGCAAGATCTTTCAGGGCTGGCACCTTCCTTGTGGGAGAAGGAGCCAGACGTTTGCCTTTTCAGAAAAAGTTTCTGCCGAGAACGAGCACCGTGACATGCTGAGTCTCTGGGAAAGCAGAGATCCCCAGTGCTGTTGCGGCTAAAGATAGGCTGCAGAGGGATAGTGAAGACCAGCAAGAGCTTTCAGGGCTGGCACCTTCCTTGTGGGAGAAGGAGTCAGACCTTTGCCTTTTCAGAAAAAGTTTCTGCCGAGAACGAGCACCGTGACATGCTGAGTCTCTGGGAAAGCAGAGATCCCCAGTGCTGTTGTGCCTGTGGATAGGCTGCAGGGGGACGGTGAAGACCTGCAAGAGCTTTCAGGGCTGGCACCTTCCTTGTGGGAGAAGGAGCCAGACGTTTGCCTTTTCAGAAAAAGTTTCTGCCGAGAACGAGCACCGTGACATGCTGAGTCTCTGGGAAAGCAGAGATCCCCAGTGCTGTTGTGCCTTTGGATAGGCTGCAGGGGGACGGTGAAGACCACCAAGATCTTTCAGGGCTGGCACCTTCCTTTTGGAGAAGGAGCCAGACGTTTGCCTTTTCAGAAAAAGTTTCTGCCAAGAACGAGCACCGTGACATGCTGAGTCTCTGGGAAAGCAGAGATCCCCAGTGCTGTTGCGGCTAAAGATAGGCTGCAGAGGGATAGTGAAGACCTGCAAGAGCTTTCAGGGCTGGCACCTTCCTTGTGGGAGAAGGAGCCAGACGTTTGCCTTTTCAGAAAAAGTTTCTGCCGAGAACGAGCACCGTGACATGCGGAGTCTCTGGGAAAGCACAGATCCCCAGTTCTGTTGCGGCTAAAGATAGGCTGCAGAGGGATAGTGAAGACCAGCAAGAGCTTTCAGGGCTGGCACCTTCCTTGTGGGAGAAGGAGCCGTAAGTTTGTCTTTTCAGAAAAAGTTTCTGCCGAGAACGAGCACCGTGACATGCTGAGTCTCTGGGAAAGCAGAGATCCCCAGTGCTGTTGTGCCTGTGGATAGGCTGCAGAGGGATAGTGAAGACCTGCAAGAGCTTTCAGGGCTGGCACCTTCCTTGTGGGAGAAGGAGCCAGACGTTTGCCTTTTCAGAAAAAGTTTCTGCCGAGAACGAGCACCGTGACATGCTGAGTCTCTGGGAAAGCACAGATCCCAAGTTCTGTTGCGGCTAAAGATAGGCTGCAGAGGGATAGTGAAGACCAGCAAGAGCTTTCAGGGCTGGCACCTTCCTTGTGGGAGAAGGAGCCGTAAGTTTGCCTTTTCAGAAAAAGTTTCTGCCGAGAACGAGCACCGTGACATGCTGAGTCTCTGGGAAAGCAGAGATCCCCAGTGCTGTTGCGGCTAAAGATAGGCTGCAGAGGGATAGTGAAGACCTGCAAGAGCTTTCAGGGCTGGCACCTTCCTTGTGGGAGAAGGAGCCAGACGTTTGCCTTTTCAGAAAAAGTTTCTGCCGAGAACGAGCACCGTGACATGCGGAGTCTCTGGGAAAGCACAGATCCCCAGTTCTGTTGCGGCTAAAGATAGGCTGCAGAGGGATAGTGAGACCAGCAAGAGCTTTCAGGGCTGGCACCTTCCTTGTGGGAGAAGGAGCTGTAAGTTTGTCTTTTTCAGAAAAAGTTTCTGCCGAGAACGAGCACCGTGACATGCTGAGTCTCTGGGAAAGCAGAGATCCCCAGTGCTGTTGTGCCTGTGGATAGGCTGCGGGGGGATGGTGAAGACCAGCAAGATCTTTAAGGGCTGGCACCTTCCTTGTGGGAGAAGGAGCCAGACGTTTGCCTTTTCAGAAAAAGTTTCTGCCGAGAACGAGCACCGTGACATGCTGAGTCTCTGGGAAAGCAGAGATCCCCAGTGCTGTTGCGGCTAAAGATGGGCTGCAGAGGGATAGTGAAGACCTGCAAGAGCTTTCAGGGCTGGCACCTTCCTTGTGGGAGAAGGAGCGAGACGTTTGCCTTTTCAGAAGAAGTTTCTGCCGAGAACGAGCATCGTGACATGCGGAGTCTCTGGGAAAGCACAGATCCCCAGTTCTGTTGCGGCTAAAGATAGGCTGCAGAGGGATAGTGAAGACCTGCAAGAGCTTTCAGGGCTGGCACCTTCCTTGTGGGAGAAGGAGCCAGACGTTTGCCTCTTCAGAAAAACGCTCTGCCGTAAGCGAGCACCATAAGATGCTGAATCTCTGGGAAAGCAGAGATCCCCAGTGCTGTTGCGGCTAAAGATAGGCTGCAGAGGGATAGTGAAGACCAGCAAGATCTTTCAGGGCTGGCACCTTCCTTGTGGGAGAAGGAGCCAGACGTTTGCCTTTTGAGAAAAAGTTTCTGCCGAGAACGAGCACCATGACATGCTGAGTCTCTGGGAAAGCAGAGATCCCCAGTGCTGTTGCGGCTAAAGATAGGCTGCAGAGGGATAGTGAAGACCTGCAAGAGCTTTCAGGGCTGGCACCTTCCTTGTGGGAGAAGGAGCCGTAAGTTTGCCTTTTCAGAAAAAGTTTCTGCCGAGAACGAGCACCGTGACATGCTGAGTCTCTGGGAAAGCAGAGATCCCCAGTGCTGTTGCGGCTAAAGATAGGCTGCAGAGGGATACTGAAGACCAGCAAGATCTTTCAGGGCTGGCACCTTCCTTGTGGGAGAAGGAGCCAGACATTTGCCTTTTCAGAAAAAGTTTCTGCCGAGAACGAGCACCGTGACATGCTGAGTGTCTGGGAAAGCAGAGATCCCCAGTGCTGTTGCGGCTAAAGATAGGCTGCAGAGGGATAGTGAAGACCTGCAAGATCATTCAGGGCTGGCACCTTCCTTGTGAGAGAAGGAGCCGTAAGTTTGTCTTTTCAGAAAAAGTTTCTGCTGAGAACGAGCACCGTGACATGCTGAGTCTCTGGGAAAGCAGAGATCCCCAGTGCTGTTGCGGCTAAAGATAGGCTGCAGAGGGATACTGAAGACCAGCAAGATCTTTCAGGGCTGGCACCTTCCTTGTGGGAGAAGGAGCCAGACATTTGCCTTTTCAGAAAAAGTTTCTGCCGAGAACGAGCACCGTGACATGCTGAGTGTCTGGGAAAGCAGAGATCCCCAGTGCTGTTGCGGCTAAAGATAGGCTGCAGAGGGATAGTGAAGACCTGCAAGATCATTCAGGGCTGGCACCTTCCTTGTGGGAGAAGGAGCCAGGCGTTTGCCTTTTCAGAAAAAGTTTCTGCCGAGAACGAGCACCGTGACATGCGGAGTCTCTGGGAAAGCAGAGATCCCCAGTGCTGTTGCGGCTAAAGATAGGCTGCAGAGGGATAGTGAAGACCTGCAAGAGCTTTCAGGGCTGGCACCTTCCTTGTGGGAGAAGGAGCCAGACGTTTGCCTTTTCAGAAAAAGTTTCTGCCGAGAACGAGCACCGTGACATGCGGAGTCTCTGGGAAAGCACAGATCCCCAGTGCTGTTGCGGCTAAAGATAGGCTGCAGAGGGATAGTGAAGACCAGCAAGAGCTTTCAGGGCTGGCACCTTCCTTGTGGGAGAAGGAGCCGTAAGTTTGTCTTTTCAGAAAAAGTTTCTGCCGAGAACGAGCACCGTGACATGCTGAGTCTCTAGGAAAGCAGAGATCCCCAGTGCTGTTGTGCCTGTGGATAGGCTGCAGGGGGACGGTGAAGACCAGCAAGATCTTTAAGGGCTGGCACCTTCCTTGTGGGAGAAGGAGCCAGACGTTTGCCTTTTCAGAAAAAGTTTCTGCCGAGAACGAGCACCGTGACATGCTGAGTCTCTGGGAAAGCAGAGATCCCCAGTGCTGTTGCGGCTAAAGATAGGCTGCAGAGGGATAGTGAAGACCTGCAAGATCATTCAGGGCTGGCACCTTCCTTGTGGGAGAAGGAGCCAGACGTTTGCCTTTTCAGAAAAAGTTTCTGCCGAGAACGAGCACCGTGACATGCTGAGTCTCTGGGAAAGCAGAGATCCCCAGTGCTGTTGCGGCTAAAGATAGGCTGCAGAGGGATAGTGAAGACCTGCAAGAGCTTTCAGGGCTGGCACCTTCCTTGTGGAAGATGGAGCCATACGTTTGCCTCTTCAGAAAAACGCTCTGCCGTAAGCGAGCACCATAAGATGCTGAATCTCTGGGAAAGCAGAGATCCCCAGTGCTGTTGCGGCTAAAGATAGGCTGCAGAGGGATAGTGAAGACCAGCAAGAGCTTTCAGGGCTGGCACCTTCCTTGTGGGAGAAGGAGCCAGACGTTTGCCTTTTCAGAAAAAGTTTCTGCCGAGAACGAGCACCGTGACATGCTGAGTCTCTGGGAAAGCAGAGATCCCCAGTGCTGTTGTGCCTGTGGATAGGCTGCAGAGGGATAGTGAAGACCTGCAAGAGCTTTCAGGGCTGGCACCTTCCTTGTGGGAGAAGGAGCCGTAAGTTTGTCTGTTCAGAAAAAGTTTCTGCCGAGAACGAGCACCGTGACATGCTGAGTCTCTGGGAAAGCAGAGATCCCCAGTGCTGTTGCGGCTAAAGATAGGCTGCAGAGGGATAGTGAAGACCTGCAAGATCATTCAGGGCTGGCACCTTCCTTGTGGGAGAAGGAGCCAGACGTTTGCCTTTTCAGAAAAAGTTTCTGCCGAGAACGAGCACCGTGACATGCTGAGTCTCTGGGAAAGCAGAGATCCCCAGTGCTGTTGAGGCTAAAGATAGGCTGCAGAGGGATAGTGAAGACCTGCAAGATCTTTCAGGGCTGGCACCTTCCTTGTGGGAGAAGGAGCCAGACGTTTGCCTTTTCAGAAAAAGTTTCTGCCGAGAACGAGCACCGTGACATGCGGAGTCTCTGGGAAAGCACAGATCCCCAGTGCTGTTGCGGCTAAAGATAGGCTGCAGAGAGATAGTGAAGACCAGCAAGAGCTTTCAGGGCTGGCACCTTCCTTGTGGGAGAAGGAGCCGTAAGTTTGTCTTTTCAGAAAAAGTTTCTGCCGAGAACGAGCACCGTGACATGCTGAGTCTCTAGGAAAGCAGAGATCCCCAGTGCTGTTGCGGCTAAAGATAGGCTGCAGAGGGATAGTGAAGACCTGCAAGAGCTTTCAGGGCTGGCACCTTCCTTGTGGAAGATGGAGCCAGACGTTTGCCTCTTCAGAAAAACGCTCTGCCGTAAGCGAGCACCATAAGATGCTGAATCTCTGGGAAAGCAGAGCTCCCCAGTGCTGTTGCGGCTATAGATAGGCTGCAGAGGGATAGTGAAGACCAGCAAGATCTTTCAGGGCTGGCACCTTCCTTGTGGGAGAAGGAGCCGTAAGTTTGTCTTTTCAGAAAAAGTTTCTGCCGAGAACGAGCACGGTGACATGCTGAGTCTCTGGGAAAGCAGAGATCCCCAGTGCTGTTGCGGCTAAAGATAGGCTGCAGAGGGATACTGAAGTCCAGCAAGATCTTTCAGGGCTGGCACCTTCCTTGTGGGAGAAGGAGCCAGACATTTGCCTTTTCAGAAAAAGTTTCTGCCGAGAACGATCACCGTGACATGCTGAGTGTCTGGGAAAGCAGAGATCCCCAGTGCTGTTGCGGCTAAAGATAGGCTGCAGAGGGATAGTGAAGACCTGCAAGATCATTCAGGGCTGGCACCTTCCTTGTGGGAGAAGGAGCCAGACGTTTGCCTTTTCAGAAAAAGTTTCTGCCGAGAACGAGCACCGTGACATGCTGAGTCTCTGGGAAAGCAGAGATCCCCAGTGCTGTTGCGGCTAAAGATAGGCTGCAGAGGGATACTGAAGACCAGCAAGATCTTTCAGGGCTGGCACCTTCCTTGTGGGAGAAGGAGCCAGACATTTGCCTTTTCAGAAAAAGTTTCTGCCGAGAACGAGCACCGTGACATGCTGAGTGTCTGGGAAAGCAGAGATCCCCAGTGCTGTTGCGGCTAAAGATAGGCTGCAGAGGGATAGTGAAGACCTGCAAGATCATTCAGGGCTGGCACCTTCCTTGTGAGAGAAGGAGCCGTAAGTTTGTCTTTTCAGAAAAAGTTTCTGCTGAGAACGAGCACCGTGACATGCTGAGTCTCTGGGAAAGCAGAGATCCCCAGTGCTGTTGCGGCTAAAGATAGGCTGCAGAGGGATACTGAAGACCAGCAAGATCTTTCAGGGCTGGCACCTTCCTTGTGGGAGAAGGAGCCAGACATTTGCCTTTTCAGAAAAAGTTTCTGCCGAGAACGAGCACCGTGACATGCTGAGTGTCTGGGAAAGCAGAGATCCCCAGTGCTGTTGCGGCTAAAGATAGGCTGCAGAGGGATAGTGAAGACCTGCAAGATCATTCAGGGCTGGCACCTTCCTTGTGGGAGAAGGAGCCAGACGTTTGACTTTTCAGAAAAAGTTTCTGCCGAGAACGAGCACCGTGACATGCTGAGTCTCTGGGAAAGCAGAGATCCCCAGTGCTGTTGCGGCTAAAGATAGGCTGCAGAGGGATACTGAAGACCAGCAAGAGCTTTCAGGGCTGGCACCTTCCTTGTGGGAGAAGGAGCCGTAAGTTTGCCTTTTCAGAAAAAGTTTCTGCCGAGAACGAGCACCGTGACATGCTGAGTCTCTGGGAAAGCAGAGATCCCCAGTGCTGTTGCGGCTAAAGATAGGCTGCAGAGGGATAGTGAAGACCTGCAAGATCTTTCAGGGCTGGCACCTTCCTTGTGGGAGAAGGAGCCAGACGTTTGCCTTTTCAGAAAAAGTTTCTGCCGAGAACGAGCACCGTGACATGCGGAGTCTCTGGGAAAGCACAGATCCCCAGTGCTGTTGCGGCTAAAGATAGGCTGCAGAGGGATAGTGAAGACCAGCAAGATCTTTCAGGGCTGGCACCTTCCTTGTGGGAGAAGGAGCCGTAAGTTTGTCTTTTCAGAAAAAGTTTCTGCCGAGAACGAGCACCGTGACATGCTGAGTCTCTAGGAAAGCAGAGATCCCCAGTGCTGTTGTGCCTGTGGATAGGCTGCAGTGGGACAGTGAAGACCAGCAAGATCTTTAAGGGCTGGCACCTTCCTTGTGGGAGAAGGAGCCAGACGTTTGCCTTTTCAGAAAAAGTTTCTGCCGAGAACGAGCACCGTGACATGCTGAGTCTCTGGGAAAGCAGAGATCCCCAGTGCTGTTGCGGCTAAAGATAGGCTGCAGAGGGATAGTGAAGACCTGCAAGATCATTCAGGGCTGGCACCTTCCTTGTGGGAGAAGGAGCCAGACGTTTGCCTTTTCAGAAAAAGTTTCTGCCGAGAACGAGCACCGTGACATGCTGAGTCTCTGGGAAAGCAGAGATCCCCAGTGCTGTTGCGGCTAAAGATAGGCTGCAGAGGGATAGTGAAGACCTGCAAGAGCTTTCAGGGCTGGCACCTTCCTTGTGGAAGATGGAGCCATACGTTTGCCTCTTCAGAAAAACGCTCTGCCGTAAGCGAGCACCATAAGATGCTGAATCTCTGGGAAAGCACAGATCCCCAGTGCTGTTGCGGCTAAAGATAGGCTGCAGAGGGATAGTGAAGACCAGCAAGAGCTTTCAGGGCTGGCACCTTCCTTGTGGGAGAAGGAGCCGTAAGTTTGTCTTTTCTGAAAAAGTTTCTGCCGAGAACGAGCACCGTGACATGCTGAGTATCTGGGAAAGCAGAGATCCCCAGTGCTGTTGTGCCTGTGGATAGGCTGCAGGGAGACGGTGAAGACCAGCAAGATCTTTCAGGGCTGGCACCTTCCTTGTGGGAGAAGGAGCCAGACGTTTGCCTTTTCAGAAAAAGTTTCTGCCGAGAACGAGCACCGTGACATGCGGAGTCTCTGGGAAAGCACAGATCCCCAGTTCTGTTGCGGCTAAAGATAGGCTGCAGAGGGATAGTGAAGACCAGCAAGAGCTTTCAGGGCTGGCACCTTCCTTGTGGGAGAAGGAGCCAGACATTTGTCTTTTCAGAAAAAGTTTCTGCCGAGAACGAGCACCGTGACATGCTGAGTCTCTGGGAAAGCAGAGATCCCCAGTGCTGTTGTGCCTGTGGATAGGCTGCAGAGGGATAGTGAAGACCTGCAAGAGCTTTCAGGGCTGGCACCTTCCTTGTGGGAGAAGGAGCCGTAAGTTTGTCTGTTCAGAAAAAGTTTCTGCCGAGAACGAGCACCGTGACATGCTGAGTCTCTGGGAAAGCAGAGATCCCCAGTGCTGTTGTGCCTGTGGATAGGCTGCGGGGGGATGGTGAAGACCAGCAAGATCTTTAAGGGCTGGCACCTTCCTTGTGGGAGAAGGAGCCAGACGTTTGCCTTTTCAGAAAAAGTTTCTGCCGAGAACGAGCACCGTGACATGCTGAGTGTCTGGGAAAGCAGAGATCCCCAGTGCTGTTGCGGCTAAAGATAGGCTGCAGAGGGATAGTGAAGACCTGCAAGAGCTTTCAGGGCTGGCACCTTCCTTGTGGGAGAAGGAGCCAGACGTTTGCCTTTTCAGAAAAAGTTTCTGCCGAGAACGAGCACCGTGACATGTGGAGTCTCTGGGAAAGCACAGAGCCCCAGTTCTGTTGCGGCTAAAGATAGGCTGCAGAGGGATAGTGAAGACCAGCAAGAGCTTTCAGGGCTGGCACCTTCCTTGTGGGAGAAGGAGCCGTAAGTTTGTCTTTTCAGAAAAAGTTTCTGCCGAGAACGAGCACCGTGACATGCTGAGTCTCTGGGAAAGCAGAGATCCCCAGTGCTGTTGCGGCTAAAGATAGGCTGCAGAGGGATAGTGAAGACCTGCAAGAGCTTTCAGGGCTGGCACCTTCCTTGTGGAAGATGGAGCCATACGTTTGCCTCTTCAGAAAAACGCTCTGCCGTAAGCGAGCACCATAAGATGCTGAATCTCTGGGAAAGCAGAGATCCCCAGTGCTGTTGCGGCTAAAGATAGGCTGCAGAGGGATAGTGAAGACCAGCAAGAGCTTTCAGGGCTGGCACCTTCCTTGTGGGAGAAGGAGCCGTAAGTTTGTCTTTTCAGAAAAAGTTTCTGCCGAGAACGAGCACCGTGACATGCTGAGTCTCTGGGAAAGCAGAGATCCCCAGTGCTGTTGTGCCTGTGGATAGGCTGCAGGGAGACGGTGAAGACCAGCAAGATCTTTCAGGGCTGGCAGCTTCCTTGTGGGAGAAGGAGCCAGACGTTTGCCTTTTCAGAAAAAGTTTCTGCCGAGAACGAGCACCGTGACATGCTGAGTCTCTGCGAAAAAAGAGATCCCCAGTGCTGTTGCGGCTAAAGATAGGCTGCAGAGGGATAGTGAAGACCTGCAAGATCTTTCAGGGCTGGCACCTTCCTTGTGGGAGAAGGAGCCAGACGTTTGCCTTTTCAGAAAAAGTTTCTGCCAAGAACGAGCACCGTGACATGCGGAGTCTCTGGGAAAGCACAGATCCCCAGTGCTGTTGCGGCTAAAGATAGGCTGCAGAGAGATAGTGAAGACCAGCAAGAGCTTTCAGGGCTGGCACCTTCCTTGTGGGAGAAGGAGCCGTAAGTTTGTCTTTTCAGAAAAAGTTTCTGCCGAGAACGAGTACCGTGACATGCTGAGTCTCTTGGAAAGCAGAGATCCCCAGTGCTGTTGCGGCTAAAGATAGGCTGCAGAGGGATAGTGAAGACCAGCAAGAGCTTTCAGGGCTGGCACCTTCCTTGTGGGAGAAGGAGCCGTAAGTTTGTCTTTTCAGAAAAAGTTTCTGCCGAGAACGAGCACCGTGACATGTGGAGTCTCTGGGAAAGCACTGAGCCCCAGTTCTGTTGCGGCTAAAGATAGGCTGCAGAGGGATAGTGAAGACCAGCAAGAGCTTTCAGGGCTGGCACCTTCCTTGTGGGAGAAGGAGCCGTAAATTTGTCTTTTCAGAAAAAGTTTCTGCCGAGAACGAGCACCGTGACATGCTGAGTCTCTGGGAAAGCAGAGATCCCCAGTGCTGTTGTGCCTGTGGATAGGCTGCAGGGGGACGGTGAAGACCAGCAAGATCTTTAAGAGCTGGCACCTTCCTTGTGGGAGAAGGAGCCAGACGTTTGCCTTTTCAGAAAAAGTTTCTGCCGAGAACGAGCACCGTGACATGCTGAGTGTCTGGGAAAGCAGAGATCCCCAGTGCTGTTGCGGCTAAAGATAGGCTGCAGAGGGATAGTGAAGACCTGCAAGAGCTTTCAGGGCTGGCACCTTCCTTGTGGAAGATGGAGACAGACGTTTGCCTCTTCAGAAAAACGCTCTGCCGTAAGCGAGCACCATAAGATGCTGAATCTCTGGGAAAGCAGAGATCCCCAGTGCTGTTGCGGCTAAAGATAGGCTGCAGAGGGATAGTGAAGACCAGCAAGAGCTTTCAGGGCTGGCACCTTCCTTGTGGGAGAAGGAGCCGTAAGTTTGTCTTTTCAGAAAAAGTTTCTGCCGAGAACGAGCACCGTGACATGCTGAGTCTCTGGGAAAGCAGAGATCCCCAGTGCTGTTGTGCCTGTGGATAGGCTGCAGGGAGACGGTGAAGACCAGCAAGATCTTTCAGGGCTGGCAGCTTCCTTGTGGGAGAAGGAGCCAGACGTTTGCCTTTTCAGAAAAAGTTTCTGCCGAGAACGAGCACCGTGACATGCTGAGTCTCTGGGAAAGCAGAGATCCCCAGTGCTGTTGCGGCTAAAGATAGGCTGCAGAGGGATAGTGAAGACCTGCAAGAGCTTTCAGGGCTGGCACCTTCCTTGTGGGAGAAGGAGCCAGACGTTTGCCTTTTCAGAAAAAGTTTCTGCCGAGAACGAGCACCGTGACATGCGGAGTCTCTGGGAAAGCACAGATCCCCAGTTCTGTTGCGGCTAAAGATAGGTTGCAGAGGGATAGTGAAGACCAGCAAGAGCTTTCAGGGCTGGCACCTTCCTTGTGGGAGAAGGAGCCGTAAGTTTGTCTTTTCAGAAAAAGTTTCTGCCGAGAACGAGCACCGTGACATGCTGAGTCTCTGGGAAAGCAGAGATCCCCAGTGCTGTTGTGCCTGTGTATAGGCTGCAGAGGGATAGTGAAGACCTGCAAGAGCTTTCAGGGCTGGCACCTTCCTTGTGGGAGAAGGAGCCAGACGTTTGCCTTTTCAGAAAAAGTTTCTGCCGAGAACGAGCACCGTGACATGCGGAGTCTCTGGGAAAGCACAGATCCCCAGTTCTGTTGCGGCTAAAGATAGGCTGCAGAGGGATAGTGAAGACCAGCAAGAGCTTTCAGGGCTGGCACCTTCCTTGTGGGAGAAGGAGCCAGACATTTGTCTTTTCAGAAAAAGTTTCTGCCGAGAACGAGCACCGTGACATGCTGAGTCTCTGGGAAAGCAGAGATCCCCAGTGCTGTTGCGGCTAAAGATAGGCTGCAGAGGGATAGTGAAGACCTGCAAGATCTTTCAGGGCTGGCACCTTCCTTGTGGGAGAAGGAGCCAGACGTTTGCCTTTTCAGAAAAAGTTTCTGCCGAGAACGAGCACCGTGACATGCGGAGTCTCTGGGAAAGCACAGATCCCCAGTGCTGTTGCGGCTAAAGATAGGCTGCAGAGGGATACTGAAGACCAGCAAGAGCTTTCAGGGCTGGCACCTTCCTTGTGGGAGAAGGAGCCGTAAGTTTGTCTTTTCAGAAAAAGTTTCTGCCGAGAACGAGCACCGTGACATGCTGAGTCTCTGGGAAAGCAGAGATCCCCAGTGCTGTTGCGGCTAAAGATAGGCTGCAGAGGGATAGTGAAGACCTGCAAGAGCTTTCAGGGCTGGCACCTTCCTTGTGGGAGAAGGAGCCAGACGTTTGCCTTTTCAGAAAAAGTTTCTGCCGAGAACGAGCACCGTGACATGCGGAGTCTCTGGGAAAGCACAGATCCCCAGTTCTGTTGCGGCTAAAGATAGGCTGCAGAGGGATAGTGAAGACCAGCAAGAGCTTTCAGGGCTGGCACCTTCCTTGTGGGAGAAGGAGCCGTAAGTTTGTCTTTTCAGAAAAAGTTTCTGCCGAGAACGAGCACCGTGACATGCTGAGTCTCTGGGAAAGCAGAGATCCCCAGTGCTGTTGTGCCTGTGTATAGGCTGCAGAGGGATAGTGAAGACCTGCAAGAGCTTTCAGGGCTGGCACCTTCCTTGTGGGAGAAGGAGCCAGACGTTTGCCTTTTCAGAAAAAGTTTCTGCCGAGAACGAGCACCGTGACATGCGGAGTCTCTGGGAAAGCACAGATCCCCAGTTCTGTTGCGGCTAAAGATAGGCTGCAGAGGGATAGTGAAGACCAGCAAGAGCTTTCAGGGCTGGCACCTTCCTTGTGGGAGAAGGAGCCAGACATTTGTCTTTTCAGAAAAAGTTTCTGCCGAGAACGAGCACCGTGACATGCTGAGTCTCTGGGAAAGCAGAGATCCCCAGTGCTGTTGTGCCTGTGGATAGGCTGCAGAGGGATAGTGAAGACCTGCAAGAGCTTTCAGGGCTGGCACCTTCCTTGTGGGAGAAGGAGCCAGACGTTTGCCTTTTCAGAAAAAGTTTCTGCCGAGAACGAGCACCGTGACATGCTGAGTCTCTGGGAAAGCAGAGATCCCCAGTGCTGTTGCGGCTAAAGATAGGCTGCAGAGGGATAGTGAAGACCTGCAAGAGCTTTCAGGGCTGGCACCTTCCTTGTGGGAGAAGGAGCCAGACGTTTGCCTTTTCAGAAAAAGTTTCTGCCGAGAACGAGCACCGTGACATGCGGAGTCTCTGGGAAAGCAGAGATCCCCAGTGCTGTTGCGGCTAAAGATAGGCTGCAGAGGGATACTGAAGACCAGCAAGAGCTTTCAGGGCTGGCACCTTCCTTGTGGGAGAAGGAGCCGTAAGTTTGTCTTTTCAGAAAAAGTTTCTGCCGAGAACGAGCACCGTGACATGCTGAGTCTCTGGGAAAGCAGAGATCCCCAGTGCTGTTGTGCCTGTGGATAGGCTGCGGGGGGATTGTGAAGACCAGCAAGATCTTTAAGGGCTGGCACCTTCCTTGTGGGAGAAGGAGCCAGACGTTTGCCTTTTCAGAAAAAGTTTCTGCCGAGAACGAGCACCGTGACATGCTGAGTCTCTGGGAAAGCAGAGATCCCCAGTGCTGTTGCGGCTAAAGATAGGCTGCAGAGGGATAGTGAAGACCTGCAAGAGCTTTCAGGGCTGGCACCTTCCTTGTGGAAGATGGAGCCAGACGTTTGCCTCTTCAGAAAAACGCTCTGCCGTAAGCGAGCACCATAAGATGCTGAATCTCTGGGATAGCAGAGATCCCCAGTGCTGTTGCGGCTAAAGATAGGCTGCAGAGGGATAGTGAAGACCAGCAAGATCTTTCAGGGCTGGCACCTTCCTTGTGGGAGAAGGAGCCAGACATTTGCCTTTTCAGAAAAAGTTTCTGCCGAGAACGAGCACCGTGACATGCTGAGTCTCTGGGAAAGCAGAGATCCCCAGTGCTGTTGCGGCTAAAGATAGGCTGCAGAGGGATAGTGAAGACCTGCAAGAGCTTTCAGGGCTGGCACCTTCCTTGTGGAAGAGGGAGCCAGACGTTTGCCTCTTCAGAAAAACGCTCTGCCGTAAGCGAGCACCATAAGATGCTGAATCTCTGGGAAAGCAGAGCTCCCCAGTGCTGTTGCGGCTATAGATAGGCTGCAGAGGGATAGTGAAGACCAGCAAGATCTTTCAGGGCTGGCACCTTCCTTGTGGGAGAAGGAGCCGTAAGTTTGTCTTTTCAGAAAAAGTTTCTGCCGAGAACGAGCACCGTGACATGCGGAGTCTCTGGGAAAGCACAGATCCCCAGTGCTGTTGCGGCTAAAGATAGGCTGCAGAGGGATAGTGAAGACCAGCAAGAGCTTTCAGGGCTGGCACCTTCCTTGTGGGAGAAGGAGCCGTAAGTTTGTCTTTTCAGAAAAAGTTTCTGCCGAGAACGAGCACCGTGACATGCTGAGTCTCTAGGAAAGCAGAGATCCCCAGTGCTGTTGTGCCTGTGGATAGGCTGCAGGGGGACAGTGAAGACCAGCAAGATCTTTAAGGCCTGGCACCTTCCTTGTGGGAGAAGGAGCCAGACGTTTGCCTTTTCAGAAAAAGTTTCTGCCGAGAACGAGCACCGTGACATGCTGAGTGTCTGGGAAAGCAGAGATCCCCAGTGCTGTTGCGGCTAAAGATAGGCTGCAGAGGGATAGTGAAGACCTGCAAGATCTTTCAGGGCTGGCACCTTCCTTGTGGGAGAAGGAGCCGTAAGTTTGTCTTTTCAGAAAAAGTTTCTGCCGAGAACGAGCACCGTGACATGCTGAGTCTCTGGGAAAGCAGAGATCCCCAGTGCTGTTGTGCCTGTGGATAGGCTGCAGGGGGACGGTGAAGACCAGCAAGATCTTTAAGGGCTGGCACCTTCCTTGTGGGAGAAGGAGCCAGACGTTTGCCTTTTCAGAAAAGGTTTCTGCCGAGAACGAGCACCGTGACATGCTGAGTCTCTGGGAAAGCAGAGATCCCCAGTGCTGTTGCGGCTAAAGATAGGCTGCAGAGGGATAGTGAAGACCTGCAAGAGCTTTCAGGGCTAGCACCTGCCTTGTGGGAGAAGGAGCCAGACGTTTGCCTTTTCAGAAAAAGTTTCTGCCGAGAACGAGCACCGTGACATGCGGAGTCTCTGGGAAAGCACAGATCCCCAGTTCTGTTGCGGCTAAAGATAGGCTGCAGAGGGATAGTGAAGACCAGCAAGAGCTTTCAGGGCTGGCACCTTCCTTGTGGGAGAAGGAGCTGTAAGTTTGTCTTTTCAGAAAAAGTTTCTGCCGAGAACGAGCACCGTGACATGCTGAGTCTCTGGGAAAGCAGAGATCCCCAGTGTTGTTGTGCCTGTGGATAGGCTGCAGAGGGATAGTGAAGACCTGCAAGAGCTTTCAGGGCTGGCACCTTCCTTGTGGGAGAAGGAGCCAGACGTTTGCCTTTTCAGAAAAAGTTTCTGCCGAGAACGAGCACCGTGACATGCTGAGTCTCTGGGAAAGCAGAGATCCCCAGTGCTGTTGCGGCTAAAGATAGGCTGCAGAGGGATAGTGAAGACCTGCAAGAGCTTTCAGGGCTGGCACCTTCCTTGTGGGAGAAGGAGCCAGACGTTTGCCTTTTCAGAAAAAGTTTCTGCCGAGAACGAGCACCGTGACATGCGGAGTCTCTGGGAAAGCACAGATCCCCAGTTCTGTTGCGGCTAAAGATAGGCTGCAGAGGGATAGTGAAGACCAGCAAGAGCTTTCAGGGCTGGCACCTTCCTTGTGGGAGAAGGAGCCGTAAGTTTGTCTTTTCAGAAAAAGTTTCTGCCGAGAACGAGCACCGTGACATGCTGAGTCTCTGGGAAAGCAGAGATCCCCAGTGCTGTTGTGCCTGTGGATAGGCTGCAGAGGGATAGTGAAGACCTGCAAGAGCTTTCAGGGCTGGCACCTTCCTTGTGGGAGAAGGAGCCAGACGTTTGCCTTTTCAGAAAAAGTTTCTGCCGAGAACGAGCACCGTGACATGCTGAGTCTCTGGGAAAGCAGAGATCCCCAGTGCTGTTGCGGCTAAAGATAGGCTGCAGAGGGATAGTGAAGACCTGCAAGATCTTTCAGGGCTGGCACCTTCCTTGTGGGAGAAGGAGCCAGACGTTTGCCTTTTCAGAAAAAGTTTCTGCCGAGAACGAGCACCGTGACATGCGGAGTCTCTGGGAAAGCACAGATCCCCAGTGCTGTTGCGGCTAAAGATAGGCTGCAGAGGGATAGTGAAGACCTGCAAGATCTTTCAGGGCTGGCACCTTCCTTGTGGGAGAAGGAGCCGTAAGTTTGTCTTTTCAGAAAAAGTTTCTGCCGAGAACGAGCACCGTGACATGCTGAGTCTCTGGGAAAGCAGAGATCCCCAGTGCTGTTGTGCCTGTGGATAGGCTGCAGGGGGACGGTGAAGACCAGCAAGATCTTTAAGGGCTGGCACCTTCCTTGTGGGAGAAGGAGCCAGACGTTTGCCTTTTCAGAAAAAGTTTCTGCCGAGAACGAGCACCGTGACATGCTGAGTCTCTGGGAAAGCAGAGATCCCCAGTGCTGTTGCGGCTAAAGATAGGCTGCAGAGGGATAGTGAAGACCTGCAAGAGCTTTCAGGGCTGGCACCTTCCTTGTGGAAGATGGAGCCATATGTTTGCCTTTTCAGAAAAACGCTCTGCCGTAAGCGAGCACCATAAGATGCTGAATCTCTGGGAAAGCAGAGATCCCCAGTGCTGTTGCGGCTAAAGATAGGCTGCAGAGGGATAGTGAAGACCAGCAAGAGCTTTCAGGGCTGGCACCTTCCTTGTGGGAGAAGGAGCCGTAAGTTTGTCTTTTCAGAAAAAGTTTCTGCCGAGAACGAGCACCGTGACATGCTGAGTCTCTGGGAAAGCAGAGATCCCCAGTGCTGTTGTGCCTGTGGATAGGCTGCAGGGAGACGGTGAAGACCAGCAAGATCTTTCAGGGCTGGCACCTTCCTTGTGGGAGAAGGAGCCAGACGTTTGCCTTTTCAGAAAAGGTTTCTGCCGAGAACGAGCACCGTGACATGCTGAGTCTCTGGGAAAGCAGAGATCCCCAGTGCTGTTGCGGCTAAAGATAGGCTGCAGAGGGATAGTGAAGACCTGCAAGAGCTTTCAGGGCTGGCACCTGCCTTGTGGGAGAAGGAGCCAGACGTTTGCCTTTTCAGAAAAAGTTTCTGCCGAGAACGAGCACCGTGACATGCGGAGTCTCTGGGAAAGCACAGATCCCCAGTTCTGTTGCGGCTAAAGATAGGCTGCAGAGGGATAGTGAAGACCAGCAAGATCTTTCAGGGCTGGCACCTTCCTTGTGGGAGAAGGAGCTGTAAGTTTGTCTTTTCAGAAAAAGTTTCTGCTGAGAACGAGCACCGTGACATGCTGAGTCTCTGGGAAAGCAGAGATCCCCAGTGCTGTTGTGCCTGTGGATAGGCTGCAGAGGGATAGTGAAGACCTGCAAGAGCTTTCAGGGCTGGCACCTTCCTTGTGGGAGAAGGAGCCAGACGTTTGCCTTTTCAGAAAAAGTTTCTGCCGAGAACGAGCACCGTGACATGCTGAGTCTCTGGGAAAGCAGAGATCCCCAGTGCTGTTGCGGCTAAAGATAGGCTGCAGAGGGATAGTGAAGACCTGCAAGAGCTTTCAGGGCTGGCACCTTCCTTGTGGGAGAAGGAGCCAGACGTTTGCCTTTTCAGAAAAAGTTTCTGCCGAGAACGAGCACCGTGACATGCGGAGTCTCTGGGAAAGCACAGATCCCCAGTGCTGTTGCGGCTAAAGATAGGCTGCAGAGGGATAGTGAAGACCAGCAAGAGCTTTCAGGGCTGGCACCTTCCTTGTGGGAGAAGGAGCCGTAAGTTTGTCTTTTCAGAAAAAGTTTCTGCCGAGAACGAGCACCGTGACATGCTGAGTCTCTGGGAAAGCAGAGATCCCCAGTGCTGTTGTGCCTGTGGATAGGCTGCAGAGGGATAGTGAAGACCTGCAAGAGCTTTCAGGGCTGGCACCTTCCTTGTGGGAGAAGGAGCCAGACGTTTGCCTTTTCAGAAAAAGTTTCTGCCGAGAACGAGCACCGTGACATGCTGAGTCTCTGGGAAAGCAGAGATCCCCAGTGCTGTTGCGGCTAAAGATAGGCTGCAGAGGGATAGTGAAGACCTGCAAGATCTTTCAGGGCTGGCACCTTCCTTGTGGGAGAAGGAGCCAGACGTTTGCCTTTTCAGAAAAAGTTTCTGCCGAGAACGAGCACCGTGACATGCGGAGTCTCTGGGAAAGCACAGATCCCCAGTGCTGTTGCGGCTAAAGATAGGCTGCAGAGGGATAGTGAAGACCAGCAAGAGCTTTCAGGGCTGGCACCTTCCTTGTGGGAGAAGGAGCCGTAAGTTTGTCTTTTCAGAAAAAGTTTCTGCCGAGAACGAGCACCGTGACATGCTGAGTCTCTAGGAAAGCAGAGATCCCCAGTGCTGTTGTGCCTGTGGATAGGCTGCAGGGGGACAGTGAAGACCAGCAAGATCTTTAAGGGCTGGCACCTTCCTTGTGGGAGAAGGAGCCAGACGTTTGCCTTTTCAGAAAAAGTTTCTGCCGAGAACGAGCACCGTGACATGCTGAGTGTCTGGGAAAGCAGAGATCCCCAGTGCTGTTGCGGCTAAAGATAGGCTGCAGAGGGATAGTGAAGACCTGCAAGATCTTTCAGGGCTGGCACCTTCCTTGTGGGAGAAGGAGCCGTAAGTTTGTCTTTTCAGAAAAAGTTTCTGCCGAGAACGAGCACCGTGACATGCTGAGTCTCTGGGAAAGCAGAGATCCCCAGTGCTGTTGTGCCTGTGGATAGGCTGCAGGGGGATGGTGAAGACCAGCAAGATCTTTAAGGGCTGGCACCTTCCTTGTGGGAGAAGGAGCCAGACGTTTGCCTCTTCAGAAAAACGCTCTGCCGTAAGCGAGCACCATAAGATGCTGAATCTCTGGGAAAGCAGAGCTCCCCAGTGCTGTTGCGGCTAAAGATAGGCTGCAGAGGGATAGTGAAGACCTGCAAGAGCTTTCAGGGCTGGCACCTTCCTTGTGGAAGATGGAGCCATACGTTTGCCTCTTGAGAAAAACGCTCTGCCGTAAGCGAGCACCATAAGATGCTGAATCTCTGGGAAAGCAGAGATCCCCAGTGCTGTTGCGGCTAAAGATAGGCTGCAGAGGGATAGTGAAGACCAGCAAGAGCTTTCAGGGCTGGCACCTTCCTTGTGGGAGAAGGAGCCGTAAGTTTGTCTTTTCAGAAAAAGTTTCTGCCGAGAACGAGCACCGTGACATGCTGAGTCTCTGGGAAAGCAGAGATCCCCAGTGCTGTTGTGCCTGTGGATAGGCTGCGGGGGGATGGTGAAGACCAGCAAGATCTTTAAGGGCTGGCACCTTCCTTGTGGGAGAAGGAGCCAGACGTTTGCCTTTTCAGAAAAAGTTTCTGCCGAGAACAAGCACCGTGACATGCTGAGTCTCTGGGAAAGCAGAGATCCCCAGTGCTGTTGCGGCTAAAGATAGGCTGCAGAGGGATAGTGAAGACCTGCAAGAGCTTTCAGGGCTGGCACCTTCCTTGTGGAAGATGGAGCCAGACGTTTGCCTCTTCAGAAAAACGCTCTGCCGTAAGCGAGCACCATAAGATGCTGAATCTCTGGGAAAGCAGAGATCCCCAGTGCTGTTGCGGCTAAAGATAGGCTGCAGAAGGATAGTGAAGACCAGCAAGATCTTTCAGGGCTGGCACCTTCCTTGTGGGAGAAGGAGCCAGACGTTTGCCTTTTGAGAAAAAGTTTCTGCCGAGAACGAGCACCGTGACATGCTGAGTCTCTGGGAAAGCAGAGATCCCCAGTGCTGTTGTGCCTGTGGATAGGCTGCGGGGGGATGGTGAAGACCAGCAAGATCTTTAAGGGCTGGCACCTTCCTTGTGGGAGAAGGAGCCAGACGTTTGCCTTTTCAGAAAAAGTTTCTGCCGAGAACGAGCACCGTGACATGCTGAGTCTCTGGGAAAGCAGAGATCCCCAGTGCTGTTGCGGCTAAAGATAGGCTGCAGAGGGATAGTGAAGACCTGCAAGAGCTTTCAGGGCTGGCACCTTCCTTGTGGGAGAAGGAGCCAGACGTTTGCCTTTTCAGAAGAAGTTTCTGCCGAGAACGAGCATCGTGACATGCTGAGTCTCTGGGAAAGCACAGATCCCCAGTTCTGTTGCGGCTAAAGATAGGCTGCAGAGGGATAGTGAAGACCTGCAAGAGCTTTCAGGGCTGGCACCTTCCTTGTGGGAGAAGGAGCCAGACGTTTGCCTTTTCAGAAAAAGCTTCTGCCGAGAACGAGCACCGTAACATGCTGAGTGTCTGGGAAAGCAGAGATCCCCAGTGCTGTTGCGGCTAAAGATAGGCTGCAGAGGGATAGTGAAGACCTGCAAGAGCTTTCAGGGCTGGCACCTTCCTTGTGGAAGATGGAGCCAGACGTTTGCCTCTTCAGAAAAACGCTCTGCCGTAAGCGAGCACCATAAGATGCTGAATCTCTGGGAAAGCAGAGATCCCCAGTGCTGTTGCGGCTAAAGATAGGCTGCAGAGGGATAGTGAAGACCAGCAAGATCTTTCAGGGCTGGCACCTTCCTTGTGGGAGAAGGAGCCAGACTTTTGCCTTTTCAGAAAAAGTTTCTGCCGAGAACGAGCACCGTGACATGCTGAGTCTCTGGGAAAGCAGAGATCCCCAGTGCTGTTGCGGCTAAAGATAGGCTGCAGAGGGATAGTGAAGACCTGCAAGAGCTTTCAGGGCTGGCACCTTCCTTGTGGGAGAAGGAGCCGTAAGTTTGTCTTTTCAGAAAAAGTTTCTGCCGAGAACGAGCACCGTGACATGCGGAGTCTCTGGGAAAGCACAGATCCCCAGTGCTGTTGCGGCTAAAGATAGGCTGCAGAGGGATAGTGAAGACCTGCAAGATCATTCAGGGCTGGCACCTTCCTTGTGGGAGAAGGAGCCGTAAGTTTGTCTTTTCAGAAAAAGTTTCTGCCGAGAACGAGCACCGTGACATGCTGAGTCTCTAGGAAAGCAGAGATCCCCAGTGCTGTTGTGCCTGTGGATAGGCTGCAGGGGGACAGTGAAGACCAGCAAGATCTTTAAGGGCTGGCACCTTCCTTGTGGGAGAAGGAGCCAGACGTTTGCCTTTTCAGAAAAAGTTTCTGCCGAGAACGAGCACCGTGACATGCTGAGTGTCTGGGAAAGCAGAGATCCCCAGTGCTGTTGCGGCTAAAGATAGGCTGCAGAGGGATAGTGAAGACCTGCAAGATCTTTCAGGGCTGGCACCTTCCTTGTGGGAGAAGGAGCCGTAAGTTTGTCTTTTCAGAAAAAGTTTCTGCCGAGAACGAGCACCGTGACATGCTGAGTCTCTGGGAAAGCAGAGATCCCCAGTGCTGTTGTGCCTGTGGATAGGCTGCAGAGGGATAGTGAAGACCTGCAAGAGCTTTCAGGGCTGGCACCTTCCTTGTGGGAGAAGGAGCCAGACGTTTGCCTTTTCAGAAAAAGTTTCTGCCGAGAACGAGCACCGTGACATGCTGAGTCTCTGGGAAAGCAGAGATCCCCAGTGCTGTTGCGGCTAAAGATAGGCTGCAGAGGGATAGTGAAGACCTGCAAGAGCTTTCAGGGCTGGCACCTTCCTTGTGGAAGATGGAGCCAGACGTTTGCCTCTTCAGAAAAACGCTCTGCCGTAAGCGAGCACCATAAGATGCTGAATCTCTGGGAAAGCAGAGATCCCCAGTGCTGTTGCGGCTAAAGATAGGCTGCAGAAGGATAGTGAAGACCAGCAAGATCTTTCAGGGCTGGCACCTTCCTTGTGGGAGAAGGAGCCAGACGTTTGCCTTTTGAGAAAAAGTTTCTGCCGAGAACGAGCACCGTGACATGCTGAGTCTCTGGGAAAGCAGAGATCCCCAGTGCTGTTGTGCCTGTGGATAGGCTGCGGGGGGATGGTGAAGACCAGCAAGATCTTTAAGGGCTGGCACCTTCCTTGTGGGAGAAGGAGCCAGACGTTTGCCTTTTCAGAAAAAGTTTCTGCCGAGAACGAGCACCGTGACATGCTGAGTCTCTGGGAAAGCAGAGATCCCCAGTGCTGTTGCGGCTAAAGATAGGCTGCAGAGGGATAGTGAAGACCTGCAAGAGCTTTCAGGGCTGGCACCTTCCTTGTGGGAGAAGGAGCCAGACGTTTGCCTTTTCAGAAGAAGTTTCTGCCGAGAACGAGCATCGTGACATGCTGAGTCTCTGGGAAAGCACAGATCCCCAGTTCTGTTGCGGCTAAAGATAGGCTGCAGAGGGATAGTGAAGACCTGCAAGAGCTTTCAGGGCTGGCACCTTCCTTGTGGGAGAAGGAGCCAGACGTTTGCCTTTTCAGAAAAAGCTTCTGCCGAGAACGAGCACCGTAACATGCTGAGTGTCTGGGAAAGCAGAGATCCCCAGTGCTGTTGCGGCTAAAGATAGGCTGCAGAGGGATAGTGAAGACCTGCAAGAGCTTTCAGGGCTGGCACCTTCCTTGTGGAAGATGGAGCCAGACGTTTGCCTCTTCAGAAAAACGCTCTGCCGTAAGCGAGCACCATAAGATGCTGAATCTCTGGGAAAGCAGAGATCCCCAGTGCTGTTGCGGCTAAAGATAGGCTGCAGAGGGATAGTGAAGACCAGCAAGATCTTTCAGGGCTGGCACCTTCCTTGTGGGAGAAGGAGCCAGACATTTGCCTTTTCAGAAAAAGTTTCTGCCGAGAACGAGCACCGTGACATGCTGAGTCTCTGGGAAAGCAGAGATCCCCAGTGCTGTTGCGGCTAAAGATAGGCTGCAGAGGGATAGTGAAGACCTGCAAGAGCTTTCAGGGCTGGCACCTTCCTTGTGGGAGAAGGTGCCGTAAGTTTGTCTTTTCAGAAAAAGTTTCTGCCGAGAACGAGCACCGTGACATGCGGAGTCTCTGGGAAAGCACAGATCCCCAGTGCTGTTGCGGCTAAAGAGAGGCTGCAGAGGGATAGTGAAGACCTGCAAGATCATTCAGGGCTGGCACCTTCCTTGTGGGAGAAGGAGCCGTAAGTTTGTCTTTTCAGAAAAAGTTTCTGCCGAGAACGAGCACCGTGACATGCTGAGTCTCTAGGAAAGCAGAGATCCCCAGTGCTGTTGTGCCTGTGGATAGGCTGCAGGGGGACAGTGAAGACCAGCAAGATCTTTAAGGGCTGGCACCTTCCTTGTGGGAGAAGGAGCCAGACGTTTGCCTTTTCAGAAAAAGTTTCTGCCGAGAACGAGCACCGTGACATGCTGAGTGTCTGGGAAAGCAGAGATCCCCAGTGCTGTTGCGGCTAAAGATAGGCTGCAGAGGGATAGTGAAGACCTGCAAGATCTTTCAGGGCTGGCACCTTCCTTGTGGGAGAAGGAGCCGTAAGTTTGTCTTTTCAGAAAAAGTTTCTGCCGAGAACGAGCACCGTGACATGCTGAGTCTCTGGGAAAGCAGAGATCCCCAGTGCTGTTGTGCCTGTGGATAGGCTGCAGAGGGATAGTGAAGACCTGCAAGAGCTTTCAGGGCTGGCACCTTCCTTGTGGGAGAAGGAGCCAGACGTTTGCCTTTTCAGAAAAAGTTTCTGCCGAGAACGAGCACCGTGACATGCTGAGTCTCTGGGAAAGCAGAGATCCCCAGTGCTGTTGCGGCTAAAGATAGGCTGCAGAGGGATAGTGAAGACCTGCAAGAGCTTTCAGGGCTGGCACCTTCCTTGTGGGAGAAGGAGCCAGACGTTTGCCTTTTCAGAAAAAGTTTCTGCCGAGAACGAGCACCGTGACATGCGGAGTCTCTGGGAAAGCACAGATCCCCAGTTCTGTTGCGGCTAAAGATAGGCTGCAGAGGGATAGTGAAGACCAGCAAGAGCTTTCAGGGCTGGCACCTTCCTTGTGGGAGAAGGAGCCGTAAGTTTGTCTTTTCAGAAAAAGTTTCTGCCGAGAACGAGCACCGTGACATGCTGAGTCTCTGGGAAAGCAGAGATCCCCAGTGCTGTTGTGCCTGTGGATAGGCTGCAGAGGGATAGTGAAGACCTGCAAGAGCTTTCAGGGCTGGCACCTTCCTTGTGGGAGAAGGAGCCAGACGTTTGCCTTTTCAGAAAAAGTTTCTGCCGAGAACGAGCACCGTGACATGCTGAGTCTCTGGGAAAGCAGAGATCCCCAGTGCTGTTGCGGCTAAAGATAGGCTGCAGAGGGATAGTGAAGACCTGCAAGATCTTTCAGGGCTGGCACCTTCCTTGTGGGAGAAGGAGCCAGACGTTTGCCTTTTCAGAAAAAGTTTCTGCCGAGAACGAGCACCGTGACATGCGGAGTCTCTGGGAAAGCACAGATCCCCAGTGCTGTTGCGGCTAAAGATAGGCTGCAGAGGGATACTGAAGACCAGCAAGAGCTTTCAGGGCTGGCACCTTCCTTGTGGGAGAAGGAGCCGTAAGTTTGTCTTTTCAGAAAAAGTTTCTGCCGAGAACGAGCACCGTGACATGCTGAGTCTCTGGGAAAGCAGAGATCCCCAGTGCTGTTGTGCCTGTGGATAGGCTGCGGGGGGATGGTGAAGACCAGCAAGATCTTTAAGGGCTGGCACCTTCCTTGTGGGAGAAGGAGCCAGACGTTTGCCTTTTCAGAAAAAGTTTCTGCCGAGAACGAGCACCGTGACATGCTGAGTCTCTGGGAAAGCAGAGATCCCCAGTGCTGTTGCGGCTAAAGATAGGCTGCAGAGGGATAGTGAAGACCTGCAAGATCTTTCAGGGCTGGCACCTTCCTTGTGGGAGAAGGAGCCTTAAGTTTGTCTTTTCAGAAAAAGTTTCTGCCGAGAACGAGCACCGTGACATGCTGAGTCTCTGGGAAAGCAGAGATCCCCAGTGCTGTTGTGCCTGTGGATAGGCTGCAGGGGGACGGTGAAGACCAGCAAGATCTTTAAGGGCTGGCACCTTCCTTGTGGGAGAAGGAGCCAGACGTTTGCCTTTTCAGAAAAAGTTTCTGCCGAGAACGAGCACCGTGACATGCTGAGTGTCTGGGAAAGCAGAGATCCCCAGTGCTGTTGCGGCTAAAGATAGGCTGCAGAGGGATAGTGAAGACCTGCAAGAGCTTTCAGGGCTGGCACCTTCCTTGTGGGAGAAGGAGCCAGACGTTTGCCTTTTCAGAAGAAGTTTCTGCCGAGAACGAGCATCGTGACATGCTGAGTCTCTGGGAAAGCAGAGATCCCCAGTGCTGTTGTGCCTGTGGATAGGCTGCAGGGGCACCGTAAAGACCAGCAAGATCTTTCAGGGCTGGCACCTTCCTTGTGGGAGAAGGAGCCAGACGTTTGCCTTTTCAGAAAAAGTTTCTGCCGAGAACGAGCACCGTGACATGCTGAGTCTCTGGGAAAGCAGAGATCCCCAGTGCTGTTGCGGCTAAAGATAGGCTGCAGAGGGATAGTGAAGACCTGCAAGAGCTTTCAGGGCTGGCACCTTCCTTGTGGGAGAAGGAGCCAGACGTTTGCCTTTTCAGAAAAAGCTTCTGCCGAGAACGAGCACCGTAACATGCTGAGTGTCTGGGAAAGCAGAGATCCCCAGTGCTGTTGCGGCTAAAGATAGGCTGCAGAGGGATAGTGAAGACCTGCAAGAGCTTTCAGGGCTGGCACCTTCCTTGTGGAAGATGGAGCCAGACGTTTGCCTCTTCAGAAAAACGCTCTGCCGTAAGCGAGCACCATAAGATGCTGAATCTCTGGGAAAGCAGAGATCCCCAGTGCTGTTGCGGCTAAAGATAGGCTGCAGAGGGATAGTGAAGACCAGCAAGATCTTTCAGGGCTGGCACCTTCCTTGTGGGAGAAGGAGCCAGACATTTGCCTTTTCAGAAAAAGTTTCTGCCGAGAACGAGCACCGTGACATGCTGAGTCTCTGGGAAAGCAGAGATCCCCAGTGCTGTTGCGGCTAAAGATAGGCTGCAGAGGGATAGTGAAGACCTGCAAGAGCTTTCAGGGCTGGCACCTTCCTTGTGGGAGAAGGAGCCGTAAGTTTGTCTTTTCAGAAAAAGTTTCTGCCGAGAACGAGCACCGTGACATGCGGAGTCTCTGGGAAAGCACAGATCCCCAGTGCTGTTGCGGCTAAAGATAGGCTGCAGAGGGATAGTGAAGACCTGCAAGATCATTCAGGGCTGGCACCTTCCTTGTGGGAGAAGGAGCCGTAAGTTTGTCTTTTCAGAAAAAGTTTCTGCCGAGAACGAGCACCGTGACATGCTGAGTCTCTAGGAAAGCAGAGATCCCCAGTGCTGTTGTGCCTGTGGATAGGCTGCAGGGGGACAGTGAAGACCAGCAAGAGCTTTAAGGGCTGGCACCTTCCTTGTGGGAGAAGGAGCCAGACGTTTGCCTTTTCAGAAAAAGTTTCTGCCGAGAACGAGCACCGTGACATGCTGAGTGTCTGGGAAATCAGAGATCCCCAGTGCTGTTGCGGCTAAAGATAGGCTGCAGAGGGATAGTGAAGACCTGCAAGAGCTTTCAGGGCTGGCACCTTCCTTGTGGAAGATGGAGCCATACGTTTGCCTCTTCAGAAAAACGCTCTGCCGTAAACGAGCACCATAAGATGCTGAATCTGTGGGAAAGCAGAGATCCCCAGTGCTGTTGCGGCTAAAGATAGGCTGCAGAGGGATAGTGAAGACCAGCAAGAGCTTTCAGGGCTGGCACCTTCCTTGTGGGAGAAGGAGCCGTAAGTTTGACTTTTCAGAAAAAGTTTCTGCCGAGAACGAGCACCGTGACATGCTGAGTCTCTGGGAAAGCAGAGATCCCCAGTGCTGTTGTGCCTGTGGATAGGCTGCAGGGAGACGGTGAAGACCAGCAAGATCTTTCAGGGCTGGCACCTTCCTTGTGGGAGAAGGAGCCAGACGTTTGCCTTTTCAGAAAAAGTTTCTGCCGAGAACGAGCACCGTGACATGCTGAGTCTCTGGGAAAGCAGAGATCCCCAGTGCTGTTGCGGCTAAAGATAGGCTGCAGAGGGATAGTGAAGACCTGCAAGAGCTTTCAGGGCTGGCACCTTCCTTGTGGGAGAAGGAGCCAGACGTTTGCCTTTTCAGAAAAAGTTTCTGCCGAGAACGAGCACCGTGACATGCGGAGTCTCTGGGAAAGCAGAGATCCCCAGTTCTGTTGCGGCTAAAGATAGGCTGCAGAGGGATAGTGAAGACCAGCAAGAGCTTTCAGGGCTGGCACCTTCCTTGTGGGAGAAGGAGCCGTAAGTTTGTCTTTTCAGAAAAAGTTTCTGCCGAGAACGAGCACCGTGACATGCTGAGTCTCTGGGAAAGCAGAGATCCCCAGTGCTGTTGTGCCTGTGGATAGGCTGCAGAGGGATAGTGAAGACCTGCAAGAGCTTTCAGGGCTGGCACCTTCCTTGTGGGAGAAGGAGCCAGACGTTTGCCTTTTCAGAAAAAGTTTCTGCCGAGAACGAGCACCGTGACATGCTGAGTCTCTGGGAAAGCAGAGATCCCCAGTGCTGTTGCGGCTAAAGATAGGCTGCAGAGGGATAGTGAAGACCTGCAAGATCTTTCAGGGCTGGCACCTTCCTTGTGGGAGAAGGAGCCAGACGTTTGCCTTTTCAGAAAAAGTTTCTGCCGAGAACGAGCACCGTGACATGCTGAGTCTCTGGGAAAGCAGAGATCCCCAGTGCTGTTGTGCCTGTGGATAGGCTGCAGAGGGATATTGAAGACCTGCAAGAGCTTTCAGGGCTGGCACCTTCCTTGTGGGAGAAGGAGCCGTAAGTTTGTCTTTTGAGAAAAAGTTTCTGCCGAGAACGAGCACCGTGACATGCTGAGTCTCTGGGAAAGCAGAGATCCCCAGTGCTGTTGCGGCTAAAGATAGGCTGCAGAGGGATAGTGAAGACCTGCAAGAGCTTTCAGGGCTGGCACCTTCCTTGTGGGAGAAGGAGCCAGACGTTTGCCTTTTCAGAAAAAGTTTCTGCCGAGAACGAGCACCGTGACATGCGGAGTCTCTGGGAAAGCAGAGATCCCCAGTGCTGTTGCGGCTAAAGATAGGCTGCAGAGGGATAGTGAAGACCTGCAAGATCTTTCAGGGCTGGCACCTTCCTTGTGGGAGAAGGAGCCAGACGTTTGCCTTTTCAGAAAAAGTTTCTGCCGAGAACGAGCACCGTGACATGCGGAGTCTCTGGGAAAGCACAGATCCCCAGTGCTGTTGCGGCTAAAGATAGGCTGCAGAGGGATAGTGAAGACCAGCAAGAGCTTTCAGGGCTGGCACCTTCCTTGTGGGAGAAGGAGCCGTAAGTTTGTCTTTTCAGAAAAAGTTTCTGCCGAGAACGAGCACCGTGACATGCTGAGTCTCTGGGAAAGCAGAGATCCCCAGTGCTGTTGCGGCTAAAGATAGGCTGCAGAGGGATAGTGAAGACCAGCAAGAGCTTTCAGGGCTGGCACCTTCCTTGTGGGAGAAGGAGCCAGACATTTGCCTTTTCAGAAAAAGTTTCTGCCGAGAACGAGCACCGTGACATGCTGAGTCTCTGGGAAAGCAGAGATCCCCAGTGCTGTTGCGGCTAAAGATAGGCTGCAGAGGGATAGTGAAGACCTGCAAGATCATTCAGGGCTGGCACCTGCCTTGTGGGAGAAGGAGCCAGACGTTTGCCTTTTCAGAAAAAGTTTCTGCCGAGAACGAGCACCGTGACATGCTGAGTCTCTGGGAAAGCAGAGATCCCCAGTGCTGTTGCGGCTAAAGATAGGCTGCAGAGGGATAGTGAAGACCTGCAAGAGCTTTCAGGGCTGGCACCTTCCTTGTGGGAGAAGGAGCCGTAAGTTTGTCTTTTCAGAAAAAGTTTCTGCCGAGAACGAGCACCGTGACATGCGGAGTCTCTGGGAAAGCACAGATCCCCAGTGCTGTTGCGGCTAAAGATAGGCTGCAGAGGGATAGTGAAGACCTGCAAGATCATTCAGGGCTGGCACCTTCCTTGTGGGAGAAGGAGCCGTAAGTTTGTCTTTTCAGAAAAAGTTTCTGCCGAGAACGAGCACCGTGACATGCTGAGTCTCTAGGAAAGCAGAGATCCCCAGTGCTGTTGTGCCTGTGGATAGGCTGCAGGGGGACAGTGAAGACCAGCAAGATCTTTAAGGGCTGGCACCTTCCTTGTGGGAGAAGGAGCCAGACGTTTGCCTTTTCAGAAAAAGTTTCTGCCGAGAACGAGCACCGTGACATGCTGAGTGTCTGGGAAAGCAGAGATCCCCAGTGCTGTTGCGGCTAAAGATAGGCTGCAGAGGGATAGTGAAGACCTGCAAGATCTTTCAGGGCTGGCACCTTCCTTGTGGGAGAAGGAGCCGTAAGTTTGTCTTTTCAGAAAAAGTTTCTGCCGAGAACGAGCACCGTGACATGCTGAGTCTCTGGGAAAGCAGAGATCCCCAGTGCTGTTGTGCCTGTGGATAGGCTGCAGAGGGATAGTGAAGACCTGCAAGAGCTTTCAGGGCTGGCACCTTCCTTGTGGGAGAAGGAGCCAGACGTTTGCCTTTTCAGAAAAAGTTTCTGCCGAGAACGAGCACCGTGACATGCTGAGTCTCTGGGAAAGCAGAGATCCCCAGTGCTGTTGCGGCTAAAGATAGGCTGCAGAGGGATAGTGAAGACCTGCAAGAGCTTTCAGGGCTGGCACCTTCCTTGTGGAAGATGGAGCCAGACGTTTGCCTCTTCAGAAAAACGCTCTGCCGTAAGCGAGCACCATAAGATGCTGAATCTCTGGGAAAGCAGAGATCCCCAGTGCTGTTGCGGCTAAAGATAGGCTGCAGAAGGATAGTGAAGACCAGCAAGATCTTTCAGGGCTGGCACCTTCCTTGTGGGAGAAGGAGCCAGACGTTTGCCTTTTGAGAAAAAGTTTCTGCCGAGAACGAGCACCGTGACATGCTGAGTCTCTGGGAAAGCAGAGATCCCCAGTGCTGTTGTGCCTGTGGATAGGCTGCGGGGGGATGTTGAAGACCAGCAAGATCTTTAAGGGCTGGCACCTTCCTTGTGGGAGAAGGAGCCAGACGTTTGCCTTTTCAGAAAAAGTTTCTGCCGAGAACGAGCACCGTGACATGCTGAGTCTCTGGGAAAGCAGAGATCCCCAGTGCTGTTGCGGCTAAAGATAGGCTGCAGAGGGATAGTGAAGACCTGCAAGAGCTTTCAGGGCTGGCACCTTCCTTGTGGGAGAAGGAGCCAGACGTTTGCCTTTTCAGAAGAAGTTTCTGCCGAGAACGAGCATCGTGACATGCTGAGTCTCTGGGAAAGCACAGATCCCCAGTTCTGTTGCGGCTAAAGATAGGCTGCAGAGGGATAGTGAAGACCTGCAAGAGCTTTCAGGGCTGGCACCTTCCTTGTGGGAGAAGGAGCCAGACGTTTGCCTTTTCAGAAAAAGCTTCTGCCGAGAACGAGCACCGTAACATGCTGAGTGTCTGGGAAAGCAGAGATCCCCAGTGCTGTTGCGGCTAAAGATAGGCTGCAGAGGGATAGTGAAGACCTGCAAGAGCTTTCAGGGCTGGCACCTTCCTTGTGGAAGATGGAGCCAGACGTTTGCCTCTTCAGAAAAACGCTCTGCCGTAAGCGAGCACCATAAGATGCTGAATCTCTGGGAAAGCAGAGATCCCCAGTGCTGTTGCGGCTAAAGATAGGCTGCAGAGGGATAGTGAAGACCAGCAAGATCTTTCAGGGCTGGCACCTTCCTTGTGGGAGAAGGAGCCAGACATTTGCCTTTTCAGAAAAAGTTTCTGCCGAGAACGAGCACCGTGACATGCTGAGTCTCTGGGAAAGCAGAGATCCCCAGTGCTGTTGCGGCTAAAGATAGGCTGCAGAGGGATAGTGAAGACCTGCAAGAGCTTTCAGGGCTGGCACCTTCCTTGTGGGAGAAGGAGCCGTAAGTTTGTCTTTTCAGAAAAAGTTTCTGCCGAGAACGAGCACCGTGACATGCGGAGTCTCTGGGAAAGCACAGATCCCCAGTGCTGTTGCGGCTAAAGATAGGCTGCAGAGGGATAGTGAAGACCTGCAAGATCATTCAGGGCTGGCACCTTCCTTGTGGGAGAAGGAGCCGTAAGTTTGTCTTTTCAGAAAAAGTTTCTGCCGAGAACGAGCACCGTGACATGCTGAGTCTCTAGGAAAGCAGAGATCCCCAGTGCTGTTGTGCCTGTGGATAGGCTGCAGGGGGACAGTGAAGACCAGCAAGATCTTTAAGGGCTGGCACCTTCCTTGTGGGAGAAGGAGCCAGACGTTTGCCTTTTCAGAAAAAGTTTCTGCCGAGAACGAGCACCGTGACATGCTGAGTGTCTGGGAAAGCAGAGATCCCCAGTGCTGTTGCGGCTAAAGATAGGCTGCAGAGGGATAGTGAAGACCTGCAAGATCTTTCAGGGCTGGCACCTTCCTTGTGGGAGAAGGAGCCGTAAGTTTGTCTTTTCAGAAAAAGTTTCTGCCGAGAACGAGCACCGTGACATGCTGAGTCTCTGGGAAAGCAGAGATCCCCAGTGCTGTTGTGCCTGTGGATAGGCTGCAGAGGGATAGTGAAGACCTGCAAGAGCTTTCAGGGCTGGCACCTTCCTTGTGGGAGAAGGAGCCAGACGTTTGCCTTTTCAGAAAAAGTTTCTGCCGAGAACGAGCACCGTGACATGCTGAGTCTCTGGGAAAGCAGAGATCCCCAGTGCTGTTGCGGCTAAAGATAGGCTGCAGAGGGATAGTGAAGACCTGCAAGAGCTTTCAGGGCTGGCACCTTCCTTGTGGGAGAAGGAGCCAGACGTTTGCCTTTTCAGAAAAAGTTTCTGCCGAGAACGAGCACCGTGACATGCGGAGTCTCTGGGAAAGCACAGATCCCCAGTTCTGTTGCGGCTAAAGATAGGCTGCAGAGGGATAGTGAAGACCAGCAAGAGCTTTCAGGGCTGGCACCTTCCTTGTGGGAGAAGGAGCCGTAAGTTTGTCTTTTCAGAAAAAGTTTCTGCCGAGAACGAGCACCGTGACATGCTGAGTCTCTGGGAAAGCAGAGATCCCCAGTGCTGTTGTGCCTGTGGATAGGCTGCAGAGGGATAGTGAAGACCTGCAAGAGCTTTCAGGGCTGGCACCTTCCTTGTGGGAGAAGGAGCCAGACGTTTGCCTTTTCAGAAAAAGTTTCTGCCGAGAACGAGCACCGTGACATGCTGAGTCTCTGGGAAAGCAGAGATCCCCAGTGCTGTTGCGGCTAAAGATAGGCTGCAGAGGGATAGTGAAGACCTGCAAGATCTTTCAGGGCTGGCACCTTCCTTGTGGGAGAAGGAGCCAGACGTTTGCCTTTTCAGAAAAAGTTTCTGCCGAGAACGAGCACCGTGACATGCGGAGTCTCTGGGAAAGCACAGATCCCCAGTGCTGTTGCGGCTAAAGATAGGCTGCAGAGGGATACTGAAGACCAGCAAGAGCTTTCAGGGCTGGCACCTTCCTTGTGGGAGAAGGAGCCGTAAGTTTGTCTTTTCAGAAAAAGTTTCTGCCGAGAACGAGCACCGTGACATGCTGAGTCTCTGGGAAAGCAGAGATCCCCAGTGCTGTTGTGCCTGTGGATAGGCTGCGGGGGGATGGTGAAGACCAGCAAGATCTTTAAGGGCTGGCACCTTCCTTGTGGGAGAAGGAGCCAGACGTTTGCCTTTTCAGAAAAAGTTTCTGCCGAGAACGAGCACCGTGACATGCTGAGTCTCTGGGAAAGCAGAGATCCCCAGTGCTGTTGCGGCTAAAGATAGGCTGCAGAGGGATAGTGAAGACCTGCAAGAGCTTTCAGGGCTGGCACCTTCCTTGTGGGAGAAGGAGCCAGACGTTTGCCTTTTCAGAAAAAGTTTCTGCCGAGAACGAGCATCGTGACATGCTGAGTCTCTGGGAAAGCACAGATCCCCAGTTCTGTTGCGGCTAAAGATAGGCTGCAGAGGGATAGTGAAGACCTGCAAGATCTTTCAGGGCTGGCACCTTCCTTGTGGGAGAAGGAGCCGTAAGTTTGTCTTTTCAGAAAAAGTTTCTGCCGAGAACGAGCACCGTGACATGCTGAGTCTCTGGGAAAGCAGAGATCCCCAGTGCTGTTGTGCCTGTGGATAGGCTGCAGGGGGACGGTGAAGACCAGCAAGATCTTTAAGGGCTGGCACCTTCCTTGTGGGAGAAGGAGCCAGACGTTTGCCTTTTCAGAAAAAGTTTCTGCCGAGAACGAGCACCGTGACATGCTGAGTGTCTGGGAAAGCAGAGATCCCCAGTGCTGTTGCGGCTAAAGATAGGCTGCAGAGGGATAGTGAAGACCTGCAAGAGCTTTCAGGGCTGGCACCTTCCTTGTGGGAGAAGGAGCCAGACGTTTGCCTTTTCAGAAGAAGTTTCTGCCGAGAACGAGCATCGTGACATGCTGAGTCTCTGGGAAAGCACAGATCCCCAGTGCTGTTGCGGCTAAAGATAGGCTGCAGAGGGATAGTGAAGACCTGCAAGAGCTTTCAGGGCTGGCACCTTCCTTGTGGGAGAAGGAGCCAGACGTTTGCCTTTTCACAAAAAGCTTCTGCCGAGAACGAGCACCGTAACATGCTGAGTGTCTGGGAAAGCAGAGATCCCCAGTGCTGTTGCGGCTAAAGATAGGCTGCAGAGGGATAGTGAAGACCTGCAAGAGCTTTCAGGGCTGGCACCTTCCTTGTGGAAGATGGAGCCAGACGTTTGCCTCTTCAGAAAAAGTTTCTGCCGTAAGCGAGCACCATAAGATGCTGAATCTCTGGGAAAGCAGAGATCCCCAGTGCTGTTGCGGCTAAAGATAGGCTGCAGAGGGATAGTGAAGACCAGCAAGATCTTTCAGGGCTGGCACCTTCCTTGTGGGAGAAGGAGCCAGACATTTGCCTTTTCAGAAAAAGTTTCTGCCGAGAACGAGCACCGTGACATGCTGAGTCTCTGGGAAAGCAGAGATCCCCAGTGCTGTTGCGGCTAAAGATAGGCTGCAGAGGGATAGTGAAGACCTGCAAGAGCTTTCAGGGCTGGCACCTTCCTTGTGGGAGAAGGAGCCGTAAGTTTGTCTTTTCAGAAAAAGTTTCTGCCGAGAACGAGCACCGTGACATGCGGAGTCTCTGGGAAAGCACAGATCCCCAGTGCTGTTGCGGCTAAAGATAGGCTGCAGAGGGATAGTGAAGACCTGCAAGATCATTCAGGGCTGGCACCTTCCTTGTGGGAGAAGGAGCCGTAAGTTTGTCTTTTCAGAAAAAGTTTCTGCCGAGAACGAGCACCGTGACATGCTGAGTCTCTAGGAAAGCAGAGATCCCCAGTGCTGTTGTGCCTGTGGATATGCTGCAGGGGGACAGTGAAGACCAGCAAGAGCTTTAAGGGCTGGCACCTTCCTTGTGGGAGAAGGAGCCAGACGTTTGCCTTTTCAGAAAAAGTTTCTGCCGAGAACGAGCACCGTGACATGCTGAGTGTCTGGGAAATCAGAGATCCCCAGTGCTGTTGCGGCTAAAGATAGGCTGCAGAGGGATAGTGAAGACCTGCAAGAGCTTTCAGGGCTGGCACCTTCCTTGTGGAAGATGGAGCCATACGTTTGCCTCTTCAGAAAAACGCTCTGCCGTAAGCGAGCACCATAAGATGCTGAATCTCTGGGAAAGCAGAGATCCCCAGTGCTGTTGCGGCTAAAGATAGGCTGCAGAGGGATACTGAAGACCAGCAAGAGCTTTCAGGGCTGGCACCTTCCTTGTGGGAGAAGGAGCCGTAAGTTTGACTTTTCAGAAAAAGTTTCTGCCGAGAACGAGCACCGTGACATGCTGAGTCTCTGGGAAAGCAGAGATCCCCAGTGCTGTTGTGCCTGTGGATAGGCTGCAGGGAGACGGTGAAGACCAGCAAGATCTTTCAGGGCTGGCACCTTCCTTGTGGGAGAAGGAGCCAGACGTTTGCCTTTTCAGAAAAAGTTTCTGCCGAGAACGAGCACCGTGACATGCTGAGTCTCTGGGAAAGCAGAGATCCCCAGTGCTGTTGCGGCTAAAGATAGGCTGCAGAGGGATAGTGAAGACCTGCAAGAGCTTTCAGGGCTGGCACCTTCCTTGTGGGAGAAGGAGCCAGACGTTTGCCTTTTCAGAAAAAGTTTCTGCCGAGAACGAGCACCGTGACATGCGGAGTCTCTGGGAAAGCACAGATCCCCAGTTCTGTTGCGGCTAAAGATAGGCTGCAGAGGGATAGTGAAGACCAGCAAGAGCTTTCAGGGCTGGCACCTTCCTTGTGGGAGAAGGAGCCGTAAGTTTGTCTTTTCAGAAAAAGTTTCTGCCGAGAACGAGCACCGTGACATGCTGAGTCTCTGGGAAAGCAGAGATCCCCAGTGCTGTTGTGCCTGTGGATAGGCTGCAGAGGGATAGTGAAGACCTGCAAGAGCTTTCAGGGCTGGCACCTTCCTTGTGGGAGAAGGAGCCAGACGTTTGCCTTTTCAGAAAAAGTTTCTGCCGAGAACGAGCACCGTGACATGCTGAGTCTCTGGGAAAGCAGAGATCCCCAGTGCTGTTGCGGCTAAAGATAGGCTGCAGAGGGATAGTGAAGACCTGCAAGATCTTTCAGGGCTGGCACCTTCCTTGTGGGAGAAGGAGCCAGACGTTTGCCTTTTCAGAAAAAGTTTCTGCCGAGAACGAGCACCGTGACATGCTGAGTCTCTGGGAAAGCAGAGATCCCCAGTGCTGTTGTGCCTGTGGATAGGCTGCAGAGGGATATTGAAGACCTGCAAGAGCTTTCAGGGCTGGCACCTTCCTTGTGGGAGAAGGAGCCGTAAGTTTGTCTTTTGAGAAAAAGTTTCTGCCGAGAACGAGCACCGTGACATGCTGAGTCTCTGGGAAAGCAGAGATCCCCAGTGCTGTTGCGGCTAAAGATAGGCTGCAGAGGGATAGTGAAGACCTGCAAGATCTTTCAGGGCTGGCACCTTCCTTGTGGGAGAAGGAGCCAGACGTTTGCCTTTTCAGAAAAAGTTTCTGCCGAGAACGAGCACCGTGACATGCGGAGTCTCTGGGAAAGCAGAGATCCCCAGTGCTGTTGCGGCTAAAGATAGGCTGCAGAGGGATAGTGAAGACCTGCAAGATCTTTCAGGGCTGGCACCTTCCTTGTGGGAGAAGGAGCCAGACGTTTGCCTTTTCAGAAAAAGTTTCTGCCGAGAACGAGCACCGTGACATGCGGAGTCTCTGGGAAAGCACAGATCCCCAGTGCTGTTGCGGCTAAAGATAGGCTGCAGAGGGATAGTGAAGACCAGCAAGAGCTTTCAGGGCTGGCACCTTCCTTGTGGGAGAAGGAGCCGTAAGTTTGTCTTTTCAGAAAAAGTTTCTGCCGAGAACGAGCACCGTGACATGCTGAGTCTCTGGGAAAGCAGAGATCCCCAGTGCTGTTGCGGCTAAAGATAGGCTGCAGAGGGATAGTGAAGACCAGCAAGAGCTTTCAGGGCTGGCACCTTCCTTGTGGGAGAAGGAGCCAGACATTTGCCTTTTCAGAAAAAGTTTCTGCCGAGAACGAGCACCGTGACATGCTGAGTCTCTGGGAAAGCAGAGATCCCCAGTGCTGTTGCGGCTAAAGATAGGCTGCAGAGGGATAGTGAAGACCTGCAAGATCATTCAGGGCTGGCACCTGCCTTGTGGGAGAAGGAGCCAGACGTTTGCCTTTTCAGAAAAAGTTTCTGCCGAGAACGAGCACCGTGACATGCTGAGTCTCTGGGAAAGCAGAGATCCCCAGTGCTGTTGCGGCTAAAGATAGGCTGCAGAGGGATAGTGAAGACCTGCAAGATCTTTCAGGGCTGGCACCTTCCTTGTGGGAGAAGGAGCCAGACGTTTGCCTTTTCAGAAAAAGTTTCTGCCGAGAACGAGCACCGTGACATGCTGAGTCTCTGGGAAAGCAGAGATCCCCAGTGCTGTTGTGCCTGTGGATAGGCTGCAGAGGGATATTGAAGACCTGCAAGAGCTTTCAGGGCTGGCACCTTCCTTGTGGGAGAAGGAGCCGTAAGTTTGTCTTTTGAGAAAAAGTTTCTGCCGAGAACGAGCACCGTGACATGCTGAGTCTCTGGGAAAGCAGAGATCCCCAGTGCTGTTGCGGCTAAAGATAGGCTGCAGAGGGATAGTGAAGACCTGCAAGAGCTTTCAGGGCTGGCACCTTCCTTGTGGGAGAAGGAGCCAGACGTTTGCCTTTTCAGAAAAAGTTTCTGCCGAGAACGAGCACCGTGACATGCGGAGTCTCTGGGAAAGCACAGATCCCCAGTGCTGTTGCGGCTAAAGATAGGCTGCAGAGGGATAGTGAAGACCTGCAAGATCTTTCAGGGCTGGCACCTTCCTTGTGGGAGAAGGAGCCAGACGTTTGCCTTTTCAGAAAAAGTTTCTGCCGAGAACAAGCACCGTGACATGCGGAGTCTCTGGGAAAGCAGAGATCCCCAGTGCTGTTGCGGCTAAAGATAGGCTGCAGAGGGATACTGAAGACCAGCAAGAGCTTTCAGGGCTGGCACCTTCCTTGTGGGAGAAGGAGCCGTAAGTTTGTCTTTTCAGAAAAAGTTTCTGCCTAGAACGAGCACCGTGACATGCTGAGTCTCTGGGAAAGCAGAGATCCCCAGTGCTGTTGTGCCTGTGGATAGGCTGCGGGGGGATGGTGAAGACCAGCAAGATCTTTCAGGGCTGGCACCTTCCTTGTGGGAGAAGGAGCCAGACGTTTGCCTTTTCAGAAAAAGTTTCTGCCGAGAACGAGCACCGTGACATGCTGAGTCTCTGGGAAAGCAGAGATCCCCAGTGCTGTTGCGGCTAAAGATAGGCTGCAGAGGGATAGTGAAGACCTGCAAGATCTTTCAGGGCTGGCACCTTCCTTGTGGGAGAAGGAGCCAGACGTTTGCCTTTTCAGAAAAAGTTTCTGCCGAGAACGAGCACCGTGACATGCTGAGTCTCTGGGAAAGCAGAGATCCCCAGTGCTGTTGTGCCTGTGGATAGGCTGCAGAGGGATATTGAAGACCTGCAAGAGCTTTCAGGGCTGGCACCTTCCTTGTGGGAGAAGGAGCCGTAAGTTTGTCTTTTCAGAAAAAGTTTCTGCCGAGAACGAGCACCGTGACATGCTGAGTCTCTGGGAAAGCAGAGATCCCCAGTGCTGTTGCGGCTAAAGATAGGCTGCTGAGGGATAGTGAAGACCTGCAAGATCTTTCAGGTCTGGCACCTTCCTTGTGGAAGATGGAGCCAGACGTTTGCCTTTTCAGAAAAAGTTTCTGCCGAGAACGAGCACCGTGACATGCTGAGTCTCTGGGAAAGCAGAGATCCCCAGTGCTGTTGTGCCTGTGGATAGGCTGCGGGGGGATGGTGAAGACCAGCAAGATCTTTAAGGGCTGGCACCTTCCTTGTGGGAGAAGGAGCCAGACGTTTGCCTTTTCAGAAAAAGTTTCTGCCGAGAACGAGCACCGTGACATGCTGAGTCTCTGGGAAAGCAGAGATCCCCAGTGCTGTTGCGGCTAAAGATAGGCTGCAGAGGGATAGTGAAGACCTGCAAGAGCTTTCAGGGCTGGCACCTTCCTTGTGGGAGAAGGAGCCAGACATTTGCCTTTTCAGAAAAAGTTTCTGCCGAGAACGAGCACCGTGACATGCTGAGTCTCTGGGAAAGCAGAGATCCCCAGTGCTGTTGCGGCTAAAGATAGGCTGCAGAGGGATAGTGAAGACCTGCAAGAGCTTTCAGGGCTGGCACCTTCCTTGTGGAAGATGGAGCCAGACGTTTGCCTCTTCAGAAAAACGCTCTGCCGTAAGCGAGCACCATAAGATGCTGAATCTCTGGGAAAGCAGAGCTCCCCAGTGCTGTTGCGGCTATAGATAGGCTGCAGAGGGATAGTGAAGACCAGCAAGATCTTTCAGGGCTGGCACCTTCCTTGTGGGAGAAGGAGCCGTAAGTTTGTCTTTTCAGAAAAAGTTTCTGCCGAGAACGAGCACCGTGACATGCTGAGTCTCTGGGAAAGCAGAGATCCCCAGTGCTGTTGCGGCTAAAGATAGGCTGCAGAGGGATAGTGAAGACCTGCAAGATCATTCAGGGCTGGCACCTTCCTTGTGGGAGAAGGAGCCAGACGTTTGCCTTTTCAGAAAAAGTTTCTGCCGAGAACGAGCACCGTGACATGCGGAGTCTCTGGGAAAGCAGAGATCCCCAGTGCTGTTGCGGCTAAAGATAGGCTGCAGAGGGATAGTGAAGACCTGCAAGATCTTTCAGGGCTGGCACCTTCCTTGTGGGAGAAGGAGCCAGACGTTTGCCTTTTCAGAAAAAGTTTCTGCCGAGAACGAGCACCGTGACATGCGGAGTCTCTGGGAAAGCACAGATCCCCAGTGCTGTTGCGGCTAAAGATAGGCTGCAGAGGGATAGTGAAGACCAGCAAGAGCTTTCAGGGCTGGCACCTTCCTTGTGGGAGAAGGAGCCGTAAGTTTGTCTTTTCAGAAAAAGTTTCTGCCGAGAACGAGCACCGTGACATGCTGAGTCTCTGGGAAAGCAGAGATCCCCAGTGCTGTTGCGGCTAAAGATAGGCTGCAGAGGGATAGTGAAGACCAGCAAGAGCTTTCAGGGCTGGCACCTTCCTTGTGGGAGAAGGAGCCAGACATTTGCCTTTTCAGAAAAAGTTTCTGCCGAGAACGAGCACCGTGACATGCTGAGTCTCTGGGAAAGCAGAGATCCCCAGTGCTGTTGCGGCTAAAGATAGGCTGCAGAGGGATAGTGAAGACCTGCAAGATCATTCAGGGCTGGCACCTGCCTTGTGGGAGAAGGAGCCAGACGTTTGCCTTTTCAGAAAAAGTTTCTGCCGAGAACGAGCACCGTGACATGCTGAGTCTCTGGGAAAGCAGAGATCCCCAGTGCTGTTGCGGCTAAAGATAGGCTGCAGAGGGATAGTGAAGACCTGCAAGATCTTTCAGGGCTGGCACCTTCCTTGTGGGAGAAGGAGCCAGACGTTTGCCTTTTCAGAAAAAGTTTCTGCCGAGAACGAGCACCGTGACATGCTGAGTCTCTGGGAAAGCAGAGATCCCCAGTGCTGTTGTGCCTGTGGATAGGCTGCAGAGGGATATTGAAGACCTGCAAGAGCTTTCAGGGCTGGCACCTTCCTTGTGGGAGAAGGAGCCGTAAGTTTGTCTTTTGAGAAAAAGTTTCTGCCGAGAACGAGCACCGTGACATGCTGAGTCTCTGGGAAAGCAGAGATCCCCAGTGCTGTTGCGGCTAAAGATAGGCTGCAGAGGGATAGTGAAGACCTGCAAGAGCTTTCAGGGCTGGCACCTTCCTTGTGGGAGAAGGAGCCAGACGTTTGCCTTTTCAGAAAAAGTTTCTGCCGAGAACGAGCACCGTGACATGCGGAGTCTCTGGGAAAGCAGAGATCCCCAGTGCTGTTGCGGCTAAAGATAGGCTGCAGAGGGATAGTGAAGACCTGCAAGATCTTTCAGGGCTGGCACCTTCCTTGTGGGAGAAGGAGCCAGACGTTTGCCTTTTCAGAAAAAGTTTCTGCCGAGAACAAGCACCGTGACATGCGGAGTCTCTGGGAAAGCAGAGATCCCCAGTGCTGTTGCGGCTAAAGATAGGCTGCAGAGGGATACTGAAGACCAGCAAGAGCTTTCAGGGCTGGCACCTTCCTTGTGGGAGAAGGAGCCGTAAGTTTGTCTTTTCAGAAAAAGTTTCTGCCTAGAACGAGCACCGTGACATGCTGAGTCTCTGGGAAAGCAGAGATCCCCAGTGCTGTTGTGCCTGTGGATAGGCTGCGGGGGGATGGTGAAGACCAGCAAGATCTTTAAGGGCTGGCACCTTCCTTGTGGGAGAAGGAGCCAGACGTTTGCCTTTTCAGAAAAAGTTTCTGCCGAGAACGAGCACCGTGACATGCTGAGTCTCTGGGAAAGCAGAGATCCCCAGTGCTGTTGCGGCTAAAGATAGGCTGCAGAGGGATAGTGAAGACCTGCAAGATCTTTCAGGGCTGGCACCTTCCTTGTGGGAGAAGGAGCCAGACGTTTGCCTTTTCAGAAAAAGTTTCTGCCGAGAACGAGCACCGTGACATGCTGAGTCTCTGGGAAAGCAGAGATCCCCAGTGCTGTTGTGCCTGTGGATAGGCTGCAGAGGGATATTGAAGACCTGCAAGAGCTTTCAGGGCTGGCACCTTCCTTGTGGGAGAAGGAGCCGTAAGTTTGTCTTTTCAGAAAAAGTTTCTGCCGAGAACGAGCACCGTGACATGCTGAGTCTCTGGGAAAGCAGAGATCCCCAGTGCTGTTGCGGCTAAAGATAGGCTGCTGAGGGATAGTGAAGACCTGCAAGATCTTTCAGGGCTGGCACCTTCCTTGTGGAAGATGGAGCCAGACGTTTGCCTTTTCAGAAAAAGTTTCTGCCGAGAACGAGCACCGTGACATGCTGAGTCTCTGGGAAAGCAGAGATCCCCAGTGCTGTTGTGCCTGTGGATAGGCTGCGGGGGGATGGTGAAGACCAGCAAGATCTTTAAGGGCTGGCACCTTCCTTGTGGGAGAAGGAGCCAGACGTTTGCCTTTTCAGAAAAAGTTTCTGCCGAGAACGAGCACCGTGACATGCTGAGTCTCTGGGAAAGCAGAGATCCCCAGTGCTGTTGCGGCTAAAGATAGGCTGCAGAGGGATAGTGAAGACCTGCAAGATCTTTCAGGGCTGGCACCTTCCTTGTGGGAGAAGGAGCCAGACGTTTGCCTTTTCAGAAGAAGTTTCTGCCGAGAACGAGCATCGTGACATGCTGAGTCTCTGGGAAAGCACAGATCCCCAGTTCTGTTGCGGCTAAAGATAGGCTGCAGAGGGATAGTGAAGACCTGCAAGAGCTTTCAGGGCTGGCACCTTCCTTGTGGGAGAAGGAGCCAGACGTTTGCCTTTTCAGAAAAAGCTTCTGCCGAGAACGAGCACCGTAACATGCTGAGTGTCTGGGAAAGCAGAGATCCCCAGTGCTGTTGCGGCTAAAGATAGGCTGCAGAGGGATAGTGAAGACCTGCAAGAGCTTTCAGGGCTGGCACCTTCCTTGTGGGAGAAGGAGCCAGACATTTGCCTTTTCAGAAAAAGTTTCTGCCGAGAACGAGCACCGTGACATGCTGAGTCTCTGGGAAAGCAGAGATCCCCAGTGCTGTTGCGGCTAAAGATAGGCTGCAGAGGGATAGTGAAGACCTGCAAGAGCTTTCAGGGCTGGCACCTTCCTTGTGGAAGATGGAGCCAGACGTTTGCCTCTTCAGAAAAACGCTCTGCCGTAAGCGAGCACCATAAGATGCTGAATCTCTGGGAAAGCAGAGCTCCCCAGTGCTGTTGCGGCTATAGATAGGCTGCAGAGGGATAGTGAAGACCAGCAAGATCTTTCAGGGCTGGCACCTTCCTTGTGGGAGAAGGAGCCGTAAGTTTGTCTTTTCAGAAAAAGTTTCTGCCGAGAACGAGCACCGTGACATGCTGAGTCTCTGGGAAAGCAGAGATCCCCAGTGCTGTTGCGGCTAAAGATAGGCTGCAGAGGGATAGTGAAGACCTGCAAGATCATTCAGGGCTGGCACCTTCCTTGTGGGAGAAGGAGCCAGACGTTTGCCTTTTCAGAAAAAGTTTCTGCCGAGAACGAGCACCGTGACATGCGGAGTCTCTGGGAAAGCAGAGATCCCCAGTGCTGTTGCGGCTAAAGATAGGCTGCAGAGGGATAGTGAAGACCTGCAAGATCTTTCAGGGCTGGCACCTTCCTTGTGGGAGAAGGAGCCAGACGTTTGTCTTTTCAGAAAAAGTTTCTGCCGAGAACGAGCACCGTGACATGCGGAGTCTCTGGGAAAGCACAGATCCCCAGTGCTGTTGCGGCTAAAGATAGGCTGCAGAGGGATAGTGAAGACCAGCAAGAGCTTTCAGGGCTGGCACCTTCCTTGTGGGAGAAGGAGCCGTAAGTTTGTCTTTTCAGAAAAAGTTTCTGCCGAGAACGAGCACCGTGACATGCTGAGTCTCTGGGAAAGCAGAGATCCCCAGTGCTGTTGCGGCTAAAGATAGGCTGCAGAGGGATAGTGAAGACCAGCAAGAGCTTTCAGGGCTGGCACCTTCCTTGTGGGAGAAGGAGCCAGACATTTGCCTTTTCAGAAAAAGTTTCTGCCGAGAACGAGCACCGTGACATGCTGAGTCTCTGGGAAAGCAGAGATCCCCAGTGCTGTTGCGGCTAAAGATAGGCTGCAGAGGGATAGTGAAGACCTGCAAGATCATTCAGGGCTGGCACCTGCCTTGTGGGAGAAGGAGCCAGACGTTTGCCTTTTCAGAAAAAGTTTCTGCCGAGAACGAGCACCGTGACATGCTGAGTCTCTGGGAAAGCAGAGATCCCCAGTGCTGTTGCGGCTAAAGATAGGCTGCAGAGGGATAGTGAAGACCTGCAAGATCTTTCAGGGCTGGCACCTTCCTTGTGGGAGAAGGAGCCAGACGTTTGCCTTTTCAGAAAAAGTTTCTGCCGAGAACGAGCACCGTGACATGCTGAGTCTCTGGGAAAGCAGAGATCCCCAGTGCTGTTGTGCCTGTGGATAGGCTGCAGAGGGATATTGAAGACCTGCAAGAGCTTTCAGGGCTGGCACCTTCCTTGTGGGAGAAGGAGCCGTAAGTTTGTCTTTTGAGAAAAAGTTTCTGCCGAGAACGAGCACCGTGACATGCTGAGTCTCTGGGAAAGCAGAGATCCCCAGTGCTGTTGCGGCTAAAGATAGGCTGCAGAGGGATAGTGAAGACCTGCAAGAGCTTTCAGGGCTGGCACCTTCCTTGTGGGAGAAGGAGCCAGACGTTTGCCTTTTCAGAAAAAGTTTCTGCCGAGAACGAGCACCGTGACATGCGGAGTCTCTGGGAAAGCACAGATCCCCAGTGCTGTTGCGGCTAAAGATAGGCTGCAGAGGGATAGTGAAGACCTGCAAGAGCTTTCAGGGCTGGCACCTTCCTTGTGGGAGAAGGAGCCAGACGTTTGCCTTTTCAGAAAAAGTTTCTGCCGAGAACGAGCAACGTGACATGCGGAGTCTCTGGGAAAGCAGAGATCCCCAGTTCTGTTGCGGCTAAAGATAGGCTGCAGAGGGATAGTGAAGACCTGCAAGAGCTTTCAGGGCTGGCACCTTCCTTGTGGGAGAAGGAGCCGTAAGTTTGTCTTTTCAGAAAAAGTTTCTGCCGAGAACGAGCACCGTGACATGCTGAGTCTCTGGGAAAGCAGAGATCCCCAGTGCTGTTGTGCCTGTGGATAGGCTGCAGAGGGATAGTGAAGACCTGCAAGAGCTTTCAGGGCTGGCACCTTCCTTGTGGGAGAAGGAGCCAGACGTTTGCCTTTTCAGAAAAAGTTTCTGCCGAGAACGAGCACCGTGACATGCTGAGTCTCTGGGAAAGCACAGATCCCCAGTTCTGTTGTGGCTAAAGATAGGCTGCAGAGGGATAGTGAAGACCAGCAAGAGCTTTCAGGGCTGGCACCTTCCTTGTGGGAGAAGGAGCCAGACATTTGTCTTTTCAGAAAAAGTTTCTGCCGAGAACGAGCACCGTGACATGCTGAGTCTCTGGGAAAGCAGAGATCCCCAGTGCTGTTGTGCCTGTGGATAGGCTGCAGAGGGATATTGAAGACCTGCAAGATCATTCAGGGCTGGCACCTGCCTTGTGGGAGAAGGAGCCAGACGTTTGCCTTTTCAGAAAAAGTTTCTGCCGAGAACGAGCACCGTGACATGCTGAGTCTCTGGGAAAGCAGAGATCCCCAGTGCTGTTGCGGCTAAAGATAGGCTGCAGAGGGATAGTGAAGACCTGCAAGATCTTTCAGGGCTGGCACCTTCCTTGTGGGAGAAGGAGCCAGACGTTTGCCTTTTCAGAAAAAGTTTCTGCCGAGAACGAGCACCGTGACATGCTGAGTCTCTGGGAAAGCAGAGATCCCCAGTGCTGTTGTGCCTGTGGATAGGCTGCAGAGGGATATTGAAGACCTGCAAGAGCTTTCAGGGCTGGCACCTTCCTTGTGGGAGAAGGAGCCGTAAGTTTGTCTTTTGAGAAAAAGTTTCTGCCGAGAACGAGCACCGTGACATGCTGAGTCTCTGGGAAAGCAGAGATCCCCAGTGCTGTTGCGGCTAAAGATAGGCTGCAGAGGGATAGTGAAGACCTGCAAGAGCTTTCAGGGCTGGCACCTTCCTTGTGGGAGAAGGAGCCAGACGTTTGCCTTTTCAGAAAAAGTTTCTGCCGAGAACGAGCACCGTGACATGCGGAGTCTCTGGGAAAGCAGAGATCCCCAGTGCTGTTGCGGCTAAAGATAGGCTGCAGTGGGATAGTGAAGACCTGCAAGATCTTTCAGGGCTGGCACCTTCCTTGTGGGAGAAGGAGCCAGACGTTTGCCTTTTCAGAAAAAGTTTCTGCCGAGAACAAGCACCGTGACATGCGGAGTCTCTGGGAAAGCAGAGATCCCCAGTGCTGTTGCGGCTAAAGATAGGCTGCAGAGGGATACTGAAGACCAGCAAGAGCTTTCAGGGCTGGCACCTTCCTTGTGGGAGAAGGAGCCGTAAGTTTGTCTTTTCAGAAAAAGTTTCTGCCTAGAACGAGCACCGTGACATGCTGAGTCTCTGGGAAAGCAGAGATCCCCAGTGCTGTTGTGCCTGTGGATAGGCTGCGGGGGGATGGTGAAGACCAGCAAGATCTTTAAGGGCTGGCACCTTCCTTGTGGGAGAAGGAGCCAGACGTTTGCCTTTTCAGAAAAAGTTTCTGCCGAGAACGAGCACCGTGACATGCTGAGTCTCTGGGAAAGCAGAGATCCCCAGTGCTGTTGCGGCTAAAGATAGGCTGCAGAGGGATAGTGAAGACCTGCAAGATCTTTCAGGGCTGGCACCTTCCTTGTGGGAGAAGGAGCCAGACGTTTGCCTTTTCAGAAAAAGTTTCTGCCGAGAACGAGCACCGTGACATGCTGAGTCTCTGGGAAAGCAGAGATCCCCAGTGCTGTTGTGCCTGTGGATAGGCTGCAGAGGGATATTGAAGACCTGCAAGAGCTTTCAGGGCTGGCACCTTCCTTGTGGGAGAAGGAGCCGTAAGTTTGTCTTTTCAGAAAAAGTTTCTGCCGAGAACGAGCACCGTGACATGCTGAGTCTCTGGGAAAGCAGAGATCCCCAGTGCTGTTGCGGCTAAAGATAGGCTGCTGAGGGATAGTGAAGACCTGCAAGATCTTTCAGGGCTGGCACCTTCCTTGTGGAAGATGGAGCCAGACGTTTGCCTTTTCAGAAAAAGTTTCTGCCGAGAACGAGCACCGTGACATGCTGAGTCTCTGGGAAAGCAGAGATCCCCAGTGCTGTTGTGCCTGTGGATAGGCTGCGGGGGGATGGTGAAGACCAGCAAGATCTTTAAGGGCTGGCACCTTCCTTGTGGGAGAAGGAGCCAGACGTTTGCCTTTTCAGAAAAAGTTTCTGCCGAGAACGAGCACCGTGACATGCTGAGTCTCTGGGAAAGCAGAGATCCCCAGTGCTGTTGCGGCTAAAGATAGGCTGCAGAGGGATAGTGAAGACCTGCAAGAGCTTTCAGGGCTGGCACCTTCCTTGTGGGAGAAGGAGCCAGACGTTTGCCTTTTCAGAAGAAGTTTCTGCCGAGAACGAGCAACGTGACATGCTGAGTCTCTGGGAAAGCACAGATCCCCAGTTCTGTTGCGGCTAAAGATAGGCTGCAGAGGGATAGTGAAGACCTGCAAGAGCTTTCAGGGCTGGCACCTTCCTTGTGGGAGAAGGAGCCAGACGTTTGCCTTTTCAGAAAAAGCTTCTGCCGAGAACGAGCACCGTAACATGCTGAGTGTCTGGGAAAGCAGAGATCCCCAGTGCTGTTGCGGCTAAAGATAGGCTGCAGAGGGATAGTGAAGACCTGCAAGAGCTTTCAGGGCTGGCACCTTCCTTGTGGGAGAAGGAGCCAGACATTTGCCTTTTCAGAAAAAGTTTCTGCCGAGAACGAGCACCGTGACATGCTGAGTCTCTGGGAAAGCAGAGATCCCCAGTGCTGTTGCGGCTAAAGATAGGCTGCAGAGGGATAGTGAAGACCTGCAAGAGCTTTCAGGGCTGGCACCTTCCTTGTGGAAGATGGAGCCAGACGTTTGCCTCTTCAGAAAAACGCTCTGCCGTAAGCGAGCACCATAAGATGCTGAATCTCTGGGAAAGCAGAGCTCCCCAGTGCTGTTGCGGCTATAGATAGGCTGCAGAGGGATAGTGAAGACCAGCAAGATCTTTCAGGGCTGGCACCTTCCTTGTGGGAGAAGGAGCCGTAAGTTTGTCTTTTCAGAAAAAGTTTCTGCCGAGAACGAGCACCGTGACATGCTGAGTCTCTGGGAAAGCAGAGATCCCCAGTGCTGTTGCGGCTAAAGATAGGCTGCAGAGGGATAGTGAAGACCTGCAAGATCATTCAGGGCTGGCACCTTCCTTGTGGGAGAAGGAGCCAGACGTTTGCCTTTTCAGAAAAAGTTTCTGCCGAGAACGAGCACCGTGACATGCGGAGTCTCTGGGAAAGCAGAGATCCCCAGTGCTGTTGCGGCTAAAGATAGGCTGCAGAGGGATAGTGAAGACCTGCAAGATCTTTCAGGGCTGGCACCTTCCTTGTGGGAGAAGGAGCCAGACGTTTGTCTTTTCAGAAAAAGTTTCTGCCGAGAACGAGCACCGTGACATGCGGAGTCTCTGGGAAAGCACAGATCCCCAGTGCTGTTGCGGCTAAAGATAGGCTGCAGAGGGATAGTGAAGACCAGCAAGAGCTTTCAGGGCTGGCACCTTCCTTGTGGGAGAAGGAGCCGTAAGTTTGTCTTTTCAGAAAAAGTTTCTGCCGAGAACGAGCACCGTGACATGCTGAGTCTCTGGGAAAGCAGAGATCCCCAGTGCTGTTGCGGCTAAAGATAGGCTGCAGAGGGATAGTGAAGACCAGCAAGAGCTTTCAGGGCTGGCACCTTCCTTGTGGGAGAAGGAGCCAGACATTTGCCTTTTCAGAAAAAGTTTCTGCCGAGAACGAGCACCGTGACATGCTGAGTCTCTGGGAAAGCAGAGATCCCCAGTGCTGTTGCGGCTAAAGATAGGCTGCAGAGGGATAGTGAAGACCTGCAAGATCATTCAGGGCTGGCACCTGCCTTGTGGGAGAAGGAGCCAGACGTTTGCCTTTTCAGAAAAAGTTTCTGCCGAGAACGAGCACCGTGACATGCTGAGTCTCTGGGAAAGCAGAGATCCCCAGTGCTGTTGCGGCTAAAGATAGGCTGCAGAGGGATAGTGAAGACCTGCAAGATCTTTCAGGGCTGGCACCTTCCTTGTGGGAGAAGGAGCCAGACGTTTGCCTTTTCAGAAAAAGTTTCTGCCGAGAACGAGCACCGTGACATGCTGAGTCTCTGGGAAAGCAGAGATCCCCAGTGCTGTTGTGCCTGTGGATAGGCTGCAGAGGGATATTGAAGACCTGCAAGAGCTTTCAGGGCTGGCACCTTCCTTGTGGGAGAAGGAGCCGTAAGTTTGTCTTTTGAGAAAAAGTTTCTGCCGAGAACGAGCACCGTGACATGCTGAGTCTCTGGGAAAGCAGAGATCCCCAGTGCTGTTGCGGCTAAAGATAGGCTGCAGAGGGATAGTGAAGACCTGCAAGAGCTTTCAGGGCTGGCACCTTCCTTGTGGGAGAAGGAGCCAGACGTTTGCCTTTTCAGAAAAAGTTTCTGCCGAGAACGAGCACCGTGACATGCGGAGTCTCTGGGAAAGCACAGATCCCCAGTGCTGTTGCGGCTAAAGATAGGCTGCAGAGGGATAGTGAAGACCTGCAAGAGCTTTCAGGGCTGGCACCTTCCTTGTGGGAGAAGGAGCCAGACGTTTGCCTTTTCAGAAAAAGTTTCTGCCGAGAACGAGCAACGTGACATGCGGAGTCTCTGGGAAAGCAGAGATCCCCAGTTCTGTTGCGGCTAAAGATAGGCTGCAGAGGGATAGTGAAGACCTGCAAGAGCTTTCAGGGCTGGCACCTTCCTTGTGGGAGAAGGAGCCAGACATTTGCCTTTTCAGAAAAAGTTTCTGCCGAGAACGAGCACCGTGACATGCTGAGTCTCTGGGAAAGCAGAGATCCCCAGTGCTGTTGCGGCTAAAGATAGGCTGCAGAGGGATAGTGAAGACCTGCAAGATCATTCAGGGCTGGCACCTGCCTTGTGGGAGAAGGAGCCAGACGTTTGCCTTTTCAGAAAAAGTTTCTGCCGAGAACGAGCACCGTGACATGCTGAGTCTCTGGGAAAGCAGAGATCCCCAGTGCTGTTGCGGCTAAAGATAGGCTGCAGAGGGATAGTGAAGACCTGCAAGATCTTTCAGGGCTGGCACCTTCCTTGTGGGAGAAGGAGCCAGACGTTTGCCTTTTCAGAAAAAGTTTCTGCCGAGAACGAGCACCGTGACATGCTGAGTCTCTGGGAAAGCAGAGATCCCCAGTGCTGTTGTGCCTGTGGATAGGCTGCAGAGGGATATTGAAGACCTGCAAGAGCTTTCAGGGCTGGCACCTTCCTTGTGGGAGAAGGAGCCGTAAGTTTGTCTTTTGAGAAAAAGTTTCTGCCGAGAACGAGCACCGTGACATGCTGAGTCTCTGGGAAAGCAGAGATCCCCAGTGCTGTTGCGGCTAAAGATAGGCTGCAGAGGGATAGTGAAGACCTGCAAGAGCTTTCAGGGCTGGCACCTTCCTTGTGGGAGAAGGAGCCAGACGTTTGCCTTTTCAGAAAAAGTTTCTGCCGAGAACGAGCACCGTGACATGCGGAGTCTCTGGGAAAGCACAGATCCCCAGTGCTGTTGCGGCTAAAGATAGGCTGCAGAGGGATAGTGAAGACCTGCAAGAGCTTTCAGGGCTGGCACCTTCCTTGTGGGAGAAGGAGCCAGACGTTTGCCTTTTCAGAAAAAGTTTCTGCCGAGAACGAGCAACGTGACATGCGGAGTCTCTGGGAAAGCAGAGATCCCCAGTTCTGTTGCGGCTAAAGATAGGCTGCAGAGGGATAGTGAAGACCTGCAAGAGCTTTCAGGGCTGGCACCTTCCTTGTGGGAGAAGGAGCCGTAAGTTTGTCTTTTCAGAAAAAGTTTCTGCCGAGAACGAGCACCGTGACATGCTGAGTCTCTGGGAAAGCAGAGATCCCCAGTGCTGTTGTGCCTGTGGATAGGCTGCAGAGGGATAGTGAAGACCTGCAAGAGCTTTCAGGGCTGGCACCTTCCTTGTGGGAGAAGGAGCCAGACGTTTGCCTTTTCAGAAAAAGTTTCTGCCGAGAACGAGCACCGTGACATGCTGAGTCTCTGGGAAAGCACAGATCCCCAGTTCTGTTGTGGCTAAAGATAGGCTGCAGAGGGATAGTGAAGACCAGCAAGAGCTTTCAGGGCTGGCACCTTCCTTGTGGGAGAAGGAGCCAGACATTTGTCTTTTCAGAAAAAGTTTCTGCCGAGAACGAGCACCGTGACATGCTGAGTCTCTGGGAAAGCAGAGATCCCCAGTGCTGTTGTGCCTGTGGATAGGCTGCAGAGGGATATTGAAGACCTGCAAGAGCTTTCAGGGCTGGCACCTTCCTTGTGGGAGAAGGAGCCGTAAGTTTGTCTTTTCAGAAAAAGTTTCTGCCGAGAACGAGCACCGTGACATGCTGAGTCTCTGGGAAAGCAGAGATCCCCAGTTCTGTTGCGGCTAAAGATAGGCTGCAGAGGGATAGTGAAGACCTGCAAGATCTTTCAGGGCTGGCACCTTCCTTGTGGAAGATGGAGCCAGACGTTTGCCTTTTCAGAAAAAGTTTCTGCCGAGAACGAGCACCGTGACATGCTGAGTCTCTGGGAAAGCAGAGATCCCCAGTGCTGTTGTGCCTGTGGATAGGCTGCGGGGGGATGGTGAAGACCAGCAAGATCTTTAAGGGCTGGCACCTTCCTTGTGGGAGAAGGAGCCAGACGTTTGCCTTTTCAGAAAAAGTTTCTGCCGAGAACGAGCACCGTGACATGCTGAGTCTCTGGGAAAGCAGAGATCCCCAGTGCTGTTGCGGCTAAAGATAGGCTGCAGAGGGATAGTGAAGACCTGCAAGAGCTTTCAGGGCTGGCACCTTCCTTGTGGGAGAAGGAGCCAGACGTTTGCCTCTTCAGAAGAAGTTTCTGCCGAGAACGAGCATCGTGACATGCTGAGTCTCTGGGAAAGCACAGATCCCCAGTTCTGTTGCGGCTAAAGATAGGCTGCAGAGGGATAGTGAAGACCTGCAAGAGCTTTCAGGGCTGGCACCTTCCTTGTGGGAGAAGGAGCCAGACGTTTGCCTTTTCAGAAAAAGCTTCTGCCGAGAACGAGCACCGTAACATGCTGAGTGTCTGGGAAAGCAGAGATCCCCAGTGCTGTTGCGGCTAAAGATAGGCTGCAGAGGGATAGTGAAGACCTGCAAGAGCTTTCAGGGCTGGCACCTTCCTTGTGGAAGATGGAGCCAGACGTTTGCCTCTTCAGAAAAACGCTCTGCCGTAAGCGAGCACCATAAGATGCTGAATCTCTGGGAAAGCAGAGATCCCCAGTGCTGTTGCGGCTAAAGATAGGCTGCAGAGGGATAGTGAAGACCAGCAAGAGCTTTCAGGGCTGGCACCTTCCTTGTGGGAGAAGGAGCCGTAAGTTTGTCTTTTCAGAAAAAGTTTCTGCCGAGAACGAGCACCGTGACATGCTGAGTCTCTGGGAAAGCAGAGATCCCCAGTGCTGTTGCGGCTAAAGATAGGCTGCAGAGGGATAGTGAAGACCTGCAAGATCTTTCAGGGCTGGCACCTTCCTTGTGGGAGAAGGAGCCAGACGTTTGCCTTTTCAGAAAAAGTTTCTGCCGAGAACGAGCACCGTGACATGCGGAGTCTCTGGGAAAGCACAGATCCCCAGTGCTGTTGCGGCTAAAGATAGGCTGCAGAGGGATAGTGAAGACCAGCAAGAGCTTTCAGGGCTGGCACCTTCCTTGTGGGAGAAGGAGCCGTAAGTTTGTCTTTTCAGAAAAAGTTTCTGCCGAGAACGAGCACCGTGACATGCTGAGTCTCTGGGAAAGCAGAGATCCCCAGTGCTGTTGCGGCTAAAGATAGGCTGCAGAGGGATAGTGAAGACCAGCAAGAGCTTTCAGGGCTGGCACCTTCCTTGTGGGAGAAGGAGCCAGACATTTGCCTTTTCAGAAAAAGTTTCTGCCGAGAACGAGCACCGTGACATGCTGAGTCTCTGGGAAAGCAGAGATCCCCAGTGCTGTTGCGGCTAAAGATAGGCTGCAGAGGGATAGTGAAGACCTGCAAGATCATTCAGGGCTGGCACCTGCCTTGTGGGAGAAGGAGCCAGACGTTTGCCTTTTCAGAAAAAGTTTCTGCCGAGAACGAGCACCGTGACATGCTGAGTCTCTGGGAAAGCAGAGATCCCCAGTGCTGTTGCGGCTAAAGATAGGCTGCAGAGGGATAGTGAAGACCTGCAAGATCTTTCAGGGCTGGCACCTTCCTTGTGGGAGAAGGAGCCAGACGTTTGCCTTTTCAGAAAAAGTTTCTGCCGAGAACGAGCACCGTGACATGCTGAGTCTCTGGGAAAGCAGAGATCCCCAGTGCTGTTGTGCCTGTGGATAGGCTGCAGAGGGATATTGAAGACCTGCAAGAGCTTTCAGGGCTGGCACCTTCCTTGTGGGAGAAGGAGCCGTAAGTTTGTCTTTTCAGAAAAAGTTTCTGCCGAGAACGAGCACCGTGACATGCTGAGTCTCTGGGAAAGCAGAGATCTCCAGTGCTGTTGCGGCTAAAGATAGGCTGCAGAGGGATAGTGAAGACCTGCAAGATCTTTCAGGGCTGGCACCTTCCTTGTGGGAGAAGGAGCCAGACGTTTGCCTTTTCAGAAAAAGTTTCTGCCGAGAACGAGCACCGTGACATGCGGAGTCTCTGGGAAAGCACAGATCCCCAGTGCTGTTGCGGCTAAAGATAGGCTGCAGAGGGATAGTGAAGACCTGCAAGAGCTTTCAGGGCTGGCACCTTCCTTGTGGGAGAAGGAGCCAGACGTTTGCCTTTTCAGAAAAAGTTTCTGCCGAGAACGAGCACCGTGACATGCGGAGTCTCTGGGAAAGCAGAGATCCCCAGTTCTGTTGCGGCTAAAGATAGGCTGCAGAGGGATAGTGAAGACCTGCAAGAGCTTTCAGGGCTGGCACCTTCCTTGTGGGAGAAGGAGCCAGACGTTTGCCTTTTCAGAAAAAGTTTCTGCCGAGAACGAGCACCGTGACATGCTGAGTCTCTGGGAAAGCAGAGATCCCCAGTGCTGTTGCGGCTAAAGATAGGCTGCAGAGGGATAGTGAAGACCTGCAAGATCATTCAGGGCTGGCACCTTCCTTGTGGGAGAAGGAGCCAGACGTTTGCCTTTTCAGAAAAAGTTTCTGCCGAGAACGAGCACCGTGACATGCTGAGTCTCTGGGAAAGCAGAGATCCCCAGTGCTGTTGTGCCTGTGGATAGGCTGCAGAGGGATATTGAAGACCTGCAAGAGCTTTCAGGGCTGGCACCTTCCTTGTGGGAGAAGGAGCCGTAAGTTTGTCTTTTCAGAAAAAGTTTCTGCCGAGAACGAGCACCGTGACATGCTGAGTCTCTGGGAAAGCAGAGATCTCCAGTGCTGTTGCGGCTAAAGATAGGCTGCAGAGGGATAGTGAAGACCTGCAAGATCTTTCAGGGCTGGCACCTTCCTTGTGGGAGAAGGAGCCAGACGTTTGCCTTTTCAGAAAAAGTTTCTGCCGAGAACGAGCACCGTGACATGCGGAGTCTCTGGGAAAGCACAGATCCCCAGTGCTGTTGCGGCTAAAGATAGGCTGCAGAGGGATAGTGAAGACCTGCAAGAGCTTTCTGGGCTGGCACCTTCCTTGTGGGAGAAGGAGCCAGACGTTTGCCTTTTCAGAAAAAGTTTCTGCCGAGAACGAGCACCGTGACATGCGGAGTCTCTGGGAAAGCAGAGATCCCCAGTTCTGTTGCGGCTAAAGATAGGCTGCAGAGGGATAGTGAAGACCTGCAAGAGCTTTCAGGGCTGGCACCTTCCTTGTGGGAGAAGGAGCCAGACGTTTGCCTTTTCAGAAAAAGTTTCTGCCGAGAACGAGCACCGTGACATGCTGAGTCTCTGGGAAAGCACAGATCCCCAGTTCTGTTGTGGCTAAAGATAGGCTGCAGAGGGATAGTGAAGACCTGCAAGAGCTTTCAGGGCTGGCACCTTCCTTGTGGGAGAAGGAGCCGTAAGTTTGTCTTTTCAGAAAAAGTTTCTGCCGAGAACGAGCACCGTGACATGCTGAGTCTCTGGGAAAGCAGAGATCCCCAGTGCTGTTGAGCCTGTGGATAGGCTGCAGAGGGATAGTGAAGACCAGCAAGAGCTTTCAGGGCTGGCACCTTCCTTGTGGGAGAAGGAGCCAGACGTTTGCCTTTTCAGAAAAAGTTTCTGCCGAGAACGAGCACCGTGACATGCTGAGTCTCTGGGAAAGCAGAGATCCCCAGTGCTGTTGCGGCTAAAGATAGGCTGCAGAGGGATAGTGAAGACCTGCAAGAGCTTTCAGGGCTGGCACCTTCCTTGTGGGAGAAGGAGCCAGACGTTTGCCTTTTCAGAAAAAGTTTCTGCCGAGAACGAGCACCGTGACATGCGGAGTCTCTGGGAAAGCACAGATCCCCAGTTCTGTTGCGGCTAAAGATAGGCTGCAGAGGGATAGTGAAGACCTGCAAGAGCTTTCAGGGCTGGCACCTTCCTTGTGGGAGAAGGAGCCAGACGTTTGCCTTTTCAGAAGAAGTTTCTGCCGAGAACGAGCATCGTGACATGCTGAGTCTCTGGGAAAGCACAGATCCCCAGTGCTGTTGTGCCTAAAGATAGGCTGCAGAGGGATAGTGAAGACCTGCAAGAGCTTTCCGGGCTGGCACCTTCCTTGTGGGAGAAGGAGCCAGACGTTTGCCTTTTCAGAAAATGTTTCTGCCGAGAACGAGCATCGTGACATGCGGAGTTTCTGGGAAAGCAGAGATCCCCAGTGCTGTTGCGGCTAAAGATAGGCTGCAGAGGGATAGTGAAGACCTGCAAGATCTTTCAGGGCTGGCACCTTCCTTGTGGAAGATGGAGCCAGACGTTTGCCTCTTCAGAAAAACGCTCTGCCGTAAGCGAGCACCATAAGATGCTGAATCTCTGGGAAAGCAGATATCCCCCGTGCTGTTGCGGCTAAAGATAGGCTGCAGAGGGATACTGAAGACCATCAAGATCTTTCAGGGCTGGCACCTTCCTTGTGGGAGAAGGAGCCAGACATTTGCCTTTTCAGAAAAAGTTTCTGCCGAGAACGAGCACCGTGACATGCTGAGTCTCTGGGAAAGCAGAGATCCCCAGTGCTGTTGCGGCTAAAGATAGGCTGCAGAGGGATAGTGAAGACCTGCAAGAGCTTTCAGGGCTGGCACCTTCCTTGTGGAAGATGGAGCCAGACGTTTGCCTCTTCAGAAAAACGCTCTGCCGTAAGCGAGCACCATAAGATGCTGAATCTCTGGGAAAGCAGAGATCCCCAGTGCTGTTGCGGCTAAAGATAGGCTGCAGAGGGATAGTGAAGACCAGCAAGATCTTTCAGGGCTGGCACCTTCCTTGTGGGAGAAGGAGCCAGACGTTTGCCTTTTCAGAAAAAGTTTCTGCCGAGAACGAGCACCGTGACATGCTGAGTCTCTGGGAAAGCAGAGATCCCCAGTGCTGTTGCGGCTAAAGATAGGCTGCAGAGGGATAGTGAAGACCTGCAAGAGCTTTCAGGGCTGGCACCTTCCTTGTGGAAGATGGAGCCAGACGTTTGCCTCTTCAGAAAAACGCTCTGCCGTAAGCGAGCACCATAAGATGCTGAATCTCTGGGAAAGCACAGATCCCCAGTGCTGTTGCGGCTATAGATAGGCTGCAGAGGGATAGTGAAGACCAGCAAGATCTTTCAGGGCTGGCACCTTCCATGTGGGAGAAGGAGCCGTAAGTTTGTCTTTTCAGAAAAAGTTTCTGCCGAGAACGAGCACCGTGACATGCTGAGTCTCTGGGAAAGCAGAGATCCCCAGTGCTGTTGCGGCTAAAGATAGGCTGCAGAGGGATTGTGAAGACCTGCAAGAGCTTTCAGGGCTGGCACCTTCCTTGTGGGAGAAGGAGCCAGACGTTTGCCTTTTCAGAAAAAGTTTCTGCCGAGAACGAGCACCGTGACATGCTGAGTCTCTGGGAAAGCAGAGATCCCCAGTGCTGTTGCGGCTAAAGATAGGCTGCAGAGGGATAGTGAAGACCTGCAAGATCATTCAGGGCTGGCACCTTCCTTGTGGGAGAAGGAGCCAGACGTTTGCCTTTTCAGAAAAAGTTTCTGCCGAGAACGAGCACCGTGACATGCTGAGTCTCTGGGAAAGCAGAGATCCCCAGTGCTGTTGCGGCTAAAGATAGGCTGCAGAGGGATAGTGAAGACCTGCAAGATCATTCAGGGCTGGCACCTTCCTTGTGGGAGAAGGAGCCAGACGTTTGCCTTTTCAGAAAAAGTTTCTGCCGAGAACGAGCACCGTGACATGCTGAGTCTCTGGGAAAGCAGAGATCCCCAGTGCTGTTGCGGCTAAAGATAGGCTGCAGAGGGATAGTGAAGACCTGCAAGAGCTTTCAGGGCTGGCACCTTCCTTGTGGAAGATGGAGCCATACGTTTGCCTCTTCAGAAAAACGCTCTGCCGTAAGCGAGCACCATAAGATGCTGAATCTCTGGGAAAGCACAGATCCCCAGTGCTGTTGCGGCTAAAGATAGGCTGCAGAGGGATAGTGAAGACCAGCAAGAGCTTTCAGGGCTGGCACCTTCCTTGTGGGAGAAGGAGCCGTAAGTTTGTCTTTTCAGGAAAAGTTTCTGCCGAGAACGAGCAGCGTGACATGCTGAGTATCTGGGAAAGCAGAGATCCCCAGTGCTGTTGTGCCTGTGGATAGGCTGCAGGGAGACGGTGAAGACCAGCAAGATCTTTCAGGGCTGGCACCTTCCTTGTGGGAGAAGGAGCCAGACGTTTGCCTTTTCAGAAAAAGTTTCTGCCGAGAACGAGCACCGTGACATGCGGAGTCTCTGGGAAAGCACAGATCCCCAGTTCTGTTGCGGCTAAAGATAGGCTGCAGAGGGATAGTGAAGACCAGCAAGAGCTTTCAGGGCTGGCACCTTCCTTGTGGGAGAAGGAGCCAGACATTTGTCTTTTCAGAAAAAGTTTCTGCCGAGAACGAGCACCGTGACATGCTGAGTCTCTGGGAAAGCAGAGATCCCCAGTGCTGTTGTGCCTGTGGATAGGCTGCAGAGGGATAGTGAAGACCTGCAAGAGCTTTCAGGGCTGGCACCTTCCTTGTGGGAGAAGGAGCCGTAAGTTTGTCTGTTCAGAAAAAGTTTCTGCCGAGAACGAGCACCGTGACATGCTGAGTCTCTGGGAAAGCAGAGATCCCCAGTGCTGTTGCGGCTAAAGATAGGCTGCAGAGGGATAGTGAAGACCTGCAAGATCATTCAGGGCTGGCACCTTCCTTGTGGGAGAAGGAGCCAGACGTTTGCCTTTTCAGAAAAAGTTTCTGCCGAGAACGAGCACCGTGACATGCTGAGTCTCTGGGAAAGCAGAGATCCCCAGTGCTGTTGAGGCTAAAGATAGGCTGCAGAGGGATAGTGAAGACCTGCAAGAGCTTTCAGGGCTGGCACCTTCCTTGTGGGAGAAGGAGCCAGACGTTTGCCTTTTCAGAAAAAGTTTCTGCCGAGAACGAGCACCGTGACATGCGGAGTCTCTGGGAAAGCACAGATCCCCAGTGCTGTTGCGGCTAAAGATAGGCTGCAGAGAGATAGTGAAGACCTGCAAGAGCTTTCAGGGCTGGCACCTTCCTTGTGGGAGAAGGAGCCGTAAGTTTGTCTTTTCAGAAAAAGTTTCTGCCGAGAACGAGCACCGTGACATGCTGAGTCTCTGGGAAAGCAGAGATCCCCAGTGCTGTTGTGCCTGTGGATAGGCTGCAGGGGGACGGTGAAGACCAGCAAGATCTTTAAGGGCTGGCACCTTCCTTGTGGGAGAAGGAGCCAGACGTTTGCCTTTTCAGAAAAAGTTTCTGCCGAGAACGAGCACCGTGACATGCTGAGTCTCTGGGAAAGCAGAGATCCCCAGTGCTGTTGCGGCTAAAGATAGGCTGCAGAGGGATAGTGAAGACCTGCAAGAGCTTTCAGGGCTGGCACCTTCCTTGTGGAAGATGGAGCCATACGTTTGCCTCTTCAGAAAAACGCTCTGCCGTAAGCGAGCACCATAAGATGCTGAATCTCTGGGAAAGCAGAGATCCCCAGTGCTGTTGCGGCTAAAGATAGGCTGCAGAGGGATAGTGAAGACCAGCAAGAGCTTTCAGGGCTGGCACCTTCCTTGTGGGAGAAGGAGCCGTAAGTTTGTCTTTTCAGAAAAAGTTTCTGCCGAGAACGAGCACCGTGACATGCTGAGTCTCTGGGAAAGCAGAGATCCCCAGTGCTGTTGCGGCTAAAGATAGGCTGCAGAGGGATAGTGAAGACCTGCAAGAGCTTTCAGGGCTGGCACCTTCCTTGTGGAAGATGGAGCCAGACGTTTGCCTCTTCAGAAAAACGCTCTGCCGTAAGCGAGCACCATAAGATGCTGAATCTCTGGGAAAGCACAGATCCCCAGTGCTGTTGCGGCTATAGATAGGCTGCAGAGGGATAGTGAAGACCAGCAAGATCTTTCAGGGCTGGCACCTTCCATGTGGGAGAAGGAGCCGTAAGTTTGTCTTTTCAGAAAAAGTTTCTGCCGAGAACGAGCACCGTGACATGCTGAGTCTCTGGGAAAGCAGAGATCCCCAGTGCTGTTGCGGCTAAAGATAGGCTGCAGAGGGATTGTGAAGACCTGCAAGAGCTTTCAGGGCTGGCACCTTCCTTGTGGGAGAAGGAGCCAGACGTTTGCCTTTTCAGAAAAAGTTTCTGCCGAGAACGAGCACCGTGACATGCTGAGTCTCTGGGAAAGCAGAGATCCCCAGTGCTGTTGCGGCTAAAGATAGGCTGCAGAGGGATAGTGAAGACCTGCAAGATCATTCAGGGCTGGCACCTTCCTTGTGGGAGAAGGAGCCAGACGTTTGCCTTTTCAGAAAAAGTTTCTGCCGAGAACGAGCACCGTGACATGCTGAGTCTCTGGGAAAGCAGAGATCCCCAGTGCTGTTGCGGCTAAAGATAGGCTGCAGAGGGATAGTGAAGACCTGCAAGATCATTCAGGGCTGGCACCTGCCTTGTGGGAGAAGGAGCCAGACGTTTGCCTTTTCAGAAAAAGTTTCTGCCGAGAACGAGCACCGTGACATGCTGAGTCTCTGGGAAAGCAGAGATCCCCAGTGCTGTTGCGGCTAAAGATAGGCTGCAGAGGGATAGTGAAGACCTGCAAGAGCTTTCAGGGCTGGCACATTCCTTGTGGAAGATGGAGCCATACGTTTGCCTCTTCAGAAAAACGCTCTGCCGTAAGCGAGCACCATAAGATGCTGAATCTCTGGGAAAGCACAGATCCCCAGTGCTGTTGCGGCTAAAGATAGGCTGCAGAGGGATAGTGAAGACCAGCAAGAGCTTTCAGGGCTGGCACCTTCCTTGTGGGAGAAGGAGCCGTAAGTTTGTCTTTTCAGAAAAAGTTTCTGCCGAGAACGAGCACCGTGACATGCTGAGTATCTGGGAAAGCAGAGATCCCCAGTGCTGTTGTGCCTGTGGATAGGCTGCAGGGAGACGGTGAAGACCAGCAAGATCTTTCAGGGCTGGCACCTTCCTTGTGGGAGAAGGAGCCAGACGTTTGCCTTTTCAGAAAAAGTTTCTGCCGAGAACGAGCACCGTGACATGCGGAGTCTCTGGGAAAGCACAGATCCCCAGTTCTGTTGCGGCTAAAGATAGGCTGCAGAGGGATAGTGAAGACCAGCAAGAGCTTTCAGGGCTGGCACCTTCCTTGTGGGAGAAGGAGCCAGACATTTGTCTTTTCAGAAAAAGTTTCTGCCGAGAACGAGCACCGTGACATGCTGAGTCTCTGGGAAAGCAGAGATCCCCAGTGCTGTTGTGCCTGTGGATAGGCTGCAGAGGGATAGTGAAGACCTGCAAGAGCTTTCAGGGCTGGCACCTTCCTTGTGGGAGAAGGAGCCGTAAGTTTGTCTGTTCAGAAAAAGTTTCTGCCGAGAACGAGCACCGTGACATGCTGAGTCTCTGGGAAAGCAGAGATCCCCAGTGCTGTTGCGGCTAAAGATAGGCTGCAGAGGGATAGTGAAGACCTGCAAGATCATTCAGGGCTGGCACCTTCCTTGTGGGAGAAGGAGCCAGACGTTTGCCTTTTCAGAAAAAGTTTCTGCCGAGAACGAGCACCGTGACATGCTGAGTCTCTGGGAAAGCAGAGATCCCCAGTGCTGTTGAGGCTAAAGATAGGCTGCAGAGGGATAGTGAAGACCTGCAAGATCTTTCAGGGCTGGCACCTTCCTTGTGGGAGAAGGAGCCAGACGTTTGCCTTTTCAGAAAAAGTTTCTGCCGAGAACGAGCACCGTGACATGCGGAGTCTCTGGGAAAGCACAGATCCCCAGTGCTGTTGCGGCTAAAGATAGGCTGCAGAGAGATAGTGAAGACCAGCAAGAGCTTTCAGGGCTGGCACCTTCCTTGTGGGAGAAGGAGCCGTAAGTTTGTCTTTTCAGAAAAAGTTTCTACCGAGAACGAGCACCGTGACATGCTGAGTCTCTAGGAAAGCAGAGATCCCCAGTGCTGTTGTGCCTGTGGATAGGCTGCAGGGGGACAGTGAAGACCAGCAAGATTTTTCAGGGCTGGCACCTTCCTTGTGGGAGAAGGAGCCAGACGTTTGCCTTTTCAGAAAAAGTTTCTGCCGAGAACGAGCACCGTGACATGCTGAGTGTCTGGGAAAGCAGAGATCCCCAGTGCTGTTGCGGCTAAAGATAGGCTGCAGAGGGATAGTGAAGACCTGCAAGAGCTTTCAGGGCTGGCACCTTCCTTGTGGGAGAAGGAGCCAGACGTTTGCCTTTTCAGAAAAAGTTTCTGCCGAGAACGAGCACCGTGACATGTGGAGTCTCTGGGAAAGCACAGAGCCCCAGTTCTGTTGCGGCTAAAGATAGGCTGCAGAGGGATAGTGAAGACCAGCAAGAGCTTTCAGGGCTGGCACCTTCCTTGTGGGAGAAGGAGCCGTAAGTTTGTCTTTTCAGAAAAAGTTTCTGCCGAGAACGAGCACCGTGACATGCTGAGTCTCTGGGAAAGCAGAGATCCCCAGTGCTGTTGTGCCTGTGGATAGGCTGCAGGGGGACGGTGAAGACCAGCAAGATCTTTAAGGGCTGGCACCTTCCTTGTGGGAGAAGGAGCCAGACGTTTGCCTTTTCAGAAAAAGTTTCTGCCGAGAACGAGCACCGTGACATGCTGAGTCTCTGGGAAAGCAGAGATCCCCAGTGCTGTTGCGGCTAAAGATAGGCTGCAGAGGGATAGTGAAGACCTGCAAGAGCTTTCAGGGCTGGCACCTTCCTTGTGGAAGATGGAGCCATACGTTTGCCTCTTCAGAAAAACGCTCTGCCGTAAGCGAGCACCATAAGATGCTGAATCTCTGGGAAAGCAGAGATCCCCAGTGCTGTTGCGGCTAAAGATAGGCTGCAGAGGGATAGTGAAGACCAGCAAGAGCTTTCAGGGCTGGCACCTTCCTTGTGGGAGAAGGAGCCGTAAGTTTGTCTTTTCAGAAAAAGTTTCTGCCGAGAACGAGCACCGTGACATGCTGAGTCTCTGGGAAAGCAGAGATCCCCAGTGCTGTTGTGCCTGTGGATAGGCTGCAGGGAGACGGTGAAGACCAGCAAGATCTTTCAGGGCTGGCAGCTTCCTTGTGGGAGAAGGAGCCAGACGTTTGCCTTTTCAGAAAAAGTTTCTGCCGAGAACGAGCACCGTGACATGCTGAGTCTCTGGGAAAGCAGAGATCCCCAGTGCTGTTGCGGCTAAAGATAGGCTGCAGAGGGATAGTGAAGACCTGCAAGATCTTTCAGGGCTGGCACCTTCCTTGTGGGAGAAGGAGCCAGACGTTTGCCTTTTCAGAAAAAGTTTCTGCCAAGAACGAGCACCGTGACATGCTGAGTCTCTTGGAAAGCAGAGATCCCCAGTGCTGTTGCGGCTAAAGATAGGCTGCAGAGGGATAGTGAAGACCAGCAAGAGCTTTCAGGGCTGGCACCTTCCTTGTGGGAGAAGGAGCCGTAAGTTTGTCTTTTCAGAAAAAGTTTCTGCCGAGAACGAGCACCGTGACATGTGGAGTCTCTGGGAAAGCACAGAGCCCCAGTTCTGTTGCGGCTAAAGATAGGCTGCAGAGGGATAGTGAAGACCAGCAAGAGCTTTCAGGGCTGGCACCTTCCTTGTGGGAGAAGGAGCCGTAAGTTTGTCTTTTCAGAAAAAGTTTCTGCCGAGAACGAGCACCGTGACATGCTGAGTCTCTGGGAAAGCAGAGATCCCCAGTGCTGTTGTGCCTGTGGATAGGCTGCAGGGGGACGGTGAAGACCAGCAGATCTTTAAGAGCTGGCACCTTCCTTGTGGGAGAAGGAGCCAGACGTTTGCCTTTTCAGAAAAAGTTTCTGCCGAGAACGAGCACCGTGACATGCTGAGTGTCTGGGAAAGCAGAGATCCCCAGTGCTGTTGCGGCTAAAGATAGGCTGCAGAGGGATAGTGAAGACCTGCAAGAGCTTTCAGGGCTGGCACCTTCCTTGTGGAAGATGGAGACAGACGTTTGCCTCTTCAGAAAAACGCTCTGCCGTAAGCGAGCACCATAAGATGCTGAATCTCTGGGAAAGCAGAGATCCCCAGTGCTGTTGCGGCTAAAGATAGGCTGCAGAGGGATACTGAAGAAGAGCAAGATCTTTCAGGGCTGGCAGCTTCCTTGTGGGAGAAGGAGCCAGACGTTTGCCTTTTCAGAAAAAGTTTCTGCCGAGAACGAGCACCGTGACATGCTGAGTCTCTGGGAAAGCAGAGATCCCCAGTGCTGTTGCGGCTAAAGATAGGCTGCAGAGGGATAGTGAAGACCTGCAAGAGCTTTCAGGGCTGGCACCTTCCTTGTGGGAGAAGGAGCCAGACGTTTGCCTTTTCAGAAAAAGTTTCTGCCGAGAACGAGCACCGTGACATGCGGAGTCTCTGGGAAAGCACAGATCCCCAGTTCTGTTGCGGCTAAAGATAGGCTGCAGAGGGATAGTGAAGACCAGCAAGAGCTTTCAGGGCTGGCACCTTCCTTGTGGGAGAAGGAGCCAGACATTTGTCTTTTCAGAAAAAGTTTCTGCCGAGAACGAGCACCGTGACATGCTGAGTCTCTGGGAAAGCAGAGATCCCCAGTGCTGTTGTGCCTGTGGATAGGCTGCAGAGGGATAGTGAAGACCTGCAAGAGCTTTCAGGGCTGGCACCTTCCTTGTGGGAGAAGGAGCCGTAAGTTTGTCTGTTCAGAAAAAGTTTCTGCCGAGAACGAGCACCGTGACATGCTGAGTCTCTGGGAAAGCAGAGATCCCCAGTGCTGTTGCGGCTAAAGATAGGCTGCAGAGGGATAGTGAAGACCTGCAAGATCATTCAGGGCTGGCACCTTCCTTGTGGGAGAAGGAGCCAGACGTTTGCCTTTTCAGAAAAAGTTTCTGCCGAGAACGAGCACCGTGACATGCTGAGTCTCTGGGAAAGCAGAGATCCCCAGTGCTGTTGAGGCTAAAGATAGGCTGCAGAGGGATAGTGAAGACCTGCAAGATCTTTCAGGGCTGGCACCTTCCTTGTGGGAGAAGGAGCCAGACGTTTGCCTTTTCAGAAAAAGTTTCTGCCGAGAACGAGCACCGTGACATGCGGAGTCTCTGGGAAAGCACAGATCCCCAGTGCTGTTGCGGCTAAAGATAGGCTGCAGAGAGATAGTGAAGACCAGCAAGAGCTTTCAGGGCTGGCACCTTCCTTGTGGGAGAAGGAGCCGTAAGTTTGTCTTTTCAGAAAAAGTTTCTGCCGAGAACGAGCACCGTGACATGCTGAGTCTCTAGGAAAGCAGAGATCCCCAGTGCTGTTGTGCCTGTGGATAGGCTGCAGGGGGACAGTGAAGACCAGCAAGATCTTTCAGGGCTGGCACCTTCCTTGTGGGAGAAGGAGCCAGACGTTTGCCTTTTCAGAAAAAGTTTCTGCCGAGAACGAGCACCGTGACATGCTGAGTGTCTGGGAAAGCAGAGATCCCCAGTGCTGTTGCGGCTAAAGATAGGCTGCAGAGGGATAGTGAAGACCTGCAAGAGCTTTCAGGGCTGGCACCTTCCTTGTGGGAGAAGGAGCCAGACGTTTGCCTTTTCAGAAAAAGTTTCTGCCGAGAACGAGCACCGTGACATGTGGAGTCTCTGGGAAAGCACAGAGCCCCAGTTCTGTTGCGGCTAAAGATAGGCTGCAGAGGGATAGTGAAGACCAGCAAGAGCTTTCAGGGCTGGCACCTTCCTTGTGGGAGAAGGAGCCGTAAGTTTGTCTTTTCAGAAAAAGTTTCTGCCGAGAACGAGCACCGTGACATGCTGAGTCTCTGGGAAAGCAGAGATCCCCAGTGCTGTTGTGCCTGTGGATAGGCTGCAGGGGGACGGTGAAGACCAGCAAGATCTTTAAGGGCTGGCACCTTCCTTGTGGGAGAAGGAGCCAGACGTTTGCCTTTTCAGAAAAAGTTTCTGCCGAGAACGAGCACCGTGACATGCTGAGTCTCTGGGAAAGCAGAGATCCCCAGTGCTGTTGCGGCTAAAGATAGGCTGCAGAGGGATAGTGAAGACCTGCAAGAGCTTTCAGGGCTGGCACCTTCCTTGTGGAAGATGGAGCCATACGTTTGCCTCTTCAGAAAAACGCTCTGCCGTAAGCGAGCACCATAAGATGCTGAATCTCTGGGAAAGCAGAGATCCCCAGTGCTGTTGCGGCTAAAGATAGGCTGCAGAGGGATAGTGAAGACCAGCAAGAGCTTTCAGGGCTGGCACCTTCCTTGTGGGAGAAGGAGCCGTAAGTTTGTCTTTTCAGAAAAAGTTTCTGCCGAGAACGAGCACCGTGACATGCTGAGTCTCTGGGAAAGCAGAGATCCCCAGTGCTGTTGTGCCTGTGGATAGGCTGCAGGGAGACGGTGAAGACCAGCAAGATCTTTCAGGGCTGGCAGCTTCCTTGTGGGAGAAGGAGCCAGACGTTTGCCTTTTCAGAAAAAGTTTCTGCCGAGAACGAGCACCGTGACATGCTGAGTCTCTGGGAAAGCAGAGATCCCCAGTGCTGTTGCGGCTAAAGATAGGCTGCAGAGGGATAGTGAAGACCTGCAAGATCTTTCAGGGCTGGCACCTTCCTTGTGGGAGAAGGAGCCAGACGTTTGCCTTTTCAGAAAAAGTTTCTGCCAAGAACGAGCACCGTGACATGCTGAGTCTCTTGGAAAGCAGAGATCCCCAGTGCTGTTGCGGCTAAAGATAGGCTGCAGAGGGATAGTGAAGACCAGCAAGAGCTTTCAGGGCTGGCACCTTCCTTGTGGGAGAAGGAGCCGTAAGTTTGTCTTTTCAGAAAAAGTTTCTGCCGAGAACGAGCACCGTGACATGTGGAGTCTCTGGGAAAGCACAGAGCCCCAGTTCTGTTGCGGCTAAAGATAGGCTGCAGAGGGATAGTGAAGACCAGCAAGAGCTTTCAGGGCTGGCACCTTCCTTGTGGGAGAAGGAGCCGTAAGTTTGTCTTTTCAGAAAAAGTTTCTGCCGAGAACGAGCACCGTGACATGCTGAGTCTCTGGGAAAGCAGAGATCCCCAGTGCTGTTGTGCCTGTGGATAGGCTGCAGGGGGACGGTGAAGACCAGCAGATCTTTAAGAGCTGGCACCTTCCTTGTGGGAGAAGGAGCCAGACGTTTGCCTTTTCAGAAAAAGTTTCTGCCGAGAACGAGCACCGTGACATGCTGAGTGTCTGGGAAAGCAGAGATCCCCAGTGCTGTTGCGGCTAAAGATAGGCTGCAGAGGGATAGTGAAGACCTGCAAGAGCTTTCAGGGCTGGCACCTTCCTTGTGGAAGATGGAGACAGACGTTTGCCTCTTCAGAAAAACGCTCTGCCGTAAGCGAGCACCATAAGATGCTGAATCTCTGGGAAAGCAGAGATCCCCAGTGCTGTTGCGGCTAAAGATAGGCTGCAGAGGGATACTGAAGAAGAGCAAGATCTTTCAGGGCTGGCAGCTTCCTTGTGGGAGAAGGAGCCAGACGTTTGCCTTTTCAGAAAAAGTTTCTGCCGAGAACGAGCACCGTGACATGCTGAGTCTCTGGGAAAGCAGAGATCCCCAGTGCTGTTGCGGCTAAAGATAGGCTGCAGAGGGATAGTGAAGACCTGCAAGAGCTTTCAGGGCTGGCACCTTCCTTGTGGGAGAAGGAGCCAGACGTTTGCCTTTTCAGAAAAAGTTTCTGCCGAGAACGAGCACCGTGACATGCGGAGTCTCTGGGAAAGCACAGATCCCCAGTTCTGTTGCGGCTAAAGATAGGCTGCAGAGGGATAGTGAAGACCAGCAAGAGCTTTCAGGGCTGGCACCTTCCTTGTGGGAGAAGGAGCCGTAAGTTTGTCTTTTCAGAAAAAGTTTCTGCCGAGAACGAGCACCGTGACATGCGGAGTCTCTGGGAAAGCAGAGATCCCCAGTGCTGTTGTGCCTGTGTATAGGCTGCAGAGGGATAGTGAAGACCTGCAAGAGCTTTCAGGGCTGGCACCTTCCTTGTGGGAGAAGGAGCCAGACGTTTGCCTTTTCAGAAAAAGTTTCTGCCGAGAACGAGCACCGTGACATGCGGAGTCTCTGGGAAAGCACAGATCCCCAGTTCTGTTGCGGCTAAAGATAGGCTGCAGAGGGATAGTGAAGACCAGCAAGAGCTTTCAGGGCTGGCACCTTCCTTGTGGGAGAAGGAGCCAGACATTTGTCTTTTCAGAAAAAGTTTCTGCCGAGAACGAGCACCGTGACATGCTGAGTCTCTGGGAAAGCAGAGATCCCCAGTGCTGTTGCGGCTAAAGATAGGCTGCAGAGGGATAGTGAAGACCTGCAAGATCTTTCAGGGCTGGCACCTTCCTTGTGGGAGAAGGAGCCAGACGTTTGCCTTTTCAGAAAAAGTTTCTGCCGAGAACGAGCACCGTGACATGCGGAGTCTCTGGGAAAGCACAGATCCCCAGTGCTGTTGCAGCTAAAGATAGGCTGCAGAGGGATACTGAAGACCAGCAAGAGCTTTCAGGGCTGGCACCTTCCTTGTGGGAGAAGGAGCCGTAAGTTTGTCTTTTCAGAAAAAGTTTCTGCCGAGAACGAGCACCGTGACATGCTGAGTCTCTGGGAAAGCAGAGATCCCCAGTGCTGTTGCGGCTAAAGATAGGCTGCAGAGGGATAGTGAAGACCTGCAAGAGCTTTCAGGGCTGGCACCTTCCTTGTGGGAGAAGGAGCCAGACGTTTGCCTTTTCAGAAAAAGTTTCTGCCGAGAACGAGCACCGTGACATGCGGAGTCTCTGGGAAAGCACAGATCCCCAGTTCTGTTGCGGCTAAAGATAGGCTGCAGAGGGATAGTGAAGACCAGCAAGAGCTTTCAGGGCTGGCACCTTCCTTGTGGGAGAAGGAGCCGTAAGTTTGTCTTTTCAGAAAAAGTTTCTGCCGAGAACGAGCACCGTGACATGCTGAGTCTCTGGGAAAGCAGAGATCCCCAGTGCTGTTGCGGCTAAAGATAGGCTGCAGAGGGATAGTGAAGACCTGCAAGAGCTTTCAGGGCTGGCACCTTCCTTGTGGGAGAAGGAGCCAGACGTTTGCCTTTTCAGAAAAAGTTTCTGCCGAGAACGAGCACCGTGACATGCTGAGTCTCTGGGAAAGCAGAGATCCCCAGTGCTGTTGCGGCTAAAGATAGGCTGCAGAGGGATAGTGAAGACCTGCAAGAGCTTTCAGGGCTGGCACCTTCCTTGTGGGAGAAGGAGCCAGACGTTTGCCTTTTCAGAAAAAGTTTCTGCCGAGAACGAGCACCGTGACATGCGGAGTCTCTGGGAAAGCACAGATCCCCAGTTCTGTTGCGGCTAAAGATAGGCTGCAGAGGGATAGTGAAGACCAGCAAGAGCTTTCAGGGCTGGCAGCTTCCTTGTGGGAGAAGGAGCCGTAAGTTTGTCTTTTCAGAAAAAGTTTCTGCCGAGAACGAGCACCGTGACATGCTGAGTCTCTGGGAAAGCAGAGATCCCCAGTGCTGTTGTGCCTGTGGATAGGCTGCGGGGGGATGGTGAAGACCAGCAAGATCTTTAAGGGCTGGCACCTTCCTTGTGGGAGAAGGAGCCAGACGTTTGCCTTTTCAGAAAAAGTTTCTGCCGAGAACGAGCACCGTGACATGCTGAGTCTCTGGGAAAGCAGAGATCCCCAGTGCTGTTGCGGCTAAAGATAGGCTGCAGAGGGATAGTGAAGACCTGCAAGAGCTTTCAGGGCTGGCACCTTCCTTGTGGAAGATGGAGCCAGACGTTTGCCTCTTCAGAAAAACGCTCTGCCGTAAGCGAGCACCATAAGATGCTGAATCTCTGGGAAAGCAGAGATCCCCAGTGCTGTTGCGGCTAAAGATAGGCTGCAGAGGGATAGTGAAGACCAGCAAGATCTTTCAGGGCTGGCACCTTCCTTGTGGGAGAAGGAGCCAGACATTTGCCTTTTCAGAAAAAGTTTCTGCCGAGAACGAGCACTGTGACATGCTGAGTCTCTGGGAAAGCAGAGATCCCCAGTGCTGTTGCGGCTAAAGATAGGCTGCAGAGGGATAGTGAAGACCTGCAAGAGCTTTCAGGGCTGGCACCTTCCTTGTGGAAGAGGGAGCCAGACGTTTGCCTCTTCAGAAAAACGCTCTGCCGTAAGCGAGCACCATAAGATGCTGAATCTCTGGGAAAGCAGAGCTCCCCAGTGCTGTTGCGGCTATAGATAGGCTGCAGGGGGATAGTGAAGACCAGCAAGATCTTTCAGGGCTGGCACCTTCCTTGTGGGAGAAGGAGCTGTAAGTTTGTCTTTTCAGAAAAAGTTTCTGCTGAGAACGAGCACCGTGACATGCGGAGTCTCTGGGAAAGCACAGATCCCCAGTGCTGTTGCGGCTAAAGATAGGCTGCAGAGGGATAGTGAAGACCTGCAAGAGCTTTCAGGGCTGGCACCTTCCTTGTGGGAGAAGGAGCCGTAAGTTTGTCTTTTCAGAAAAAGTTTCTGCCGAGAACGAGCACCGTGACATGCTGAGTCTCTAGGAAAGCAGAGATCCCCAGTGCTGTTGTGCCTGTGGATAGGCTGCAGGGGGACAGTGAAGACCAGCAAGATCTTTAAGGCCTGGCACCTTCCTTGTGGGAGAAGGAGCCAGACGTTTGCCTTTTCAGAAAAAGTTTCTGCCGAGAACGAGCACCGTGACATGCTGAGTGTCTGGGAAAGCAGAGATCCCCAGTGCTGTTGCGGCTAAAGATAGGCTGCAGAGGGATAGTGAAGACCTGCAAGATCTTTCAGGGCTGGCACCTTCCTTGTGGGAGAAGGAGCCGTAAGTTTGTCTTTTCAGAAAAAGTTTCTGCCGAGAACGAGCACCGTGACATGCTGAGTCTCTGGGAAAGCAGAGATCCCCAGTGCTGTTGTGCCTGTGGATAGGCTGCAGGGGGACGGTGAAGACCAGCAAGATCTTTAAGGGCTGGCACCTTCCTTGTGGGAGAAGGAGCCAGACGTTTGCCTTTTCAGAAAAAGTTTCTGCCGAGAACGAGCACCGTGACATGCTGAGTCTCTGGGAAAGCAGAGATCCCCAGTGCTGTTGCGGCTAAAGATAGGCTGCAGAGGGATAGTGAAGACCTGCAAGAGCTTTCAGGGCTGGCACCTTCCTTGTGGAAGATGGAGCCATACGTTTGCCTCTTCAGAAAAACGCTCTGCCGTAAGCGAGCACCATAAGATGCTGAATCTCTGGGAAAGCAGAGATCCACAGTGCTGTTGCGGCTAAAGATAGGCTGCAGAGGGATAGTGAAGACCAGCAAGAGCTTTCAGGGCTGGCACCTTCCTTGTGGGAGAAGGAGCCGTAAGTTTGTCTTTTCAGAAAAAGTTTCTGCCGAGAACGAGCACCGTGACATGCTGAGTCTCTGGGAAAGCAGAGATCCCCAGTGCTGTTGTGCCTGTGGATAGGCTGCAGGGGGACGGTGAAGACCAGCAAGATCTTTAAGGGCTGGCACCTTCCTTGTGGGAGAAGGAGCCAGACGTTTGCCTTTTCAGAAAAAGTTTCTGCCGAGAACGAGCACCGTGACATGCTGAGTCTCTGGGAAAGCAGAGATCCCCAGTGCTGTTGCGGCTAAAGATAGGCTGCAGAGGGATAGTGAAGACCTGCAAGAGCTTTCAGGGCTGGCACCTTCCTTGTGGAAGATGGAGCCATACGTTTGCCTCTTCAGAAAAACGCTCTGCCGTAAGCGAGCACCATAAGATGCTGAATCTCTGGGAAAGCAGAGATCCACAGTGCTGTTGCGGCTAAAGATAGGCTGCAGAGGGATAGTGAAGACCAGCAAGAGCTTTCAGGGCTGGCACCTTCCTTGTGGGAGAAGGAGCCGTAAGTTTGTCTTTTCAGAAAAAGTTTCTGCCGAGAACGAGCACCGTGACATGCTGAGTCTCTGGGAAAGCAGAGATCCCCAGTGCTGTTGTGCCTGTGGATAGGCTGCAGGGAGACGGTGAAGACCAGCAAGATCTTTCAGGGCTGGCACCTTCCTTGTGGGAGAAGGAGCCAGACGTTTGCCTTTTCAGAAAAGGTTTCTGCCGAGAACGAGCACCGTGACATGCTGAGTCTCTGGGAAAGCAGAGATCCCCAGTGCTGTTGCGGCTAAAGATAGGCTGCAGAGGGATAGTGAAGACCTGCAAGAGCTTTCAGGGCTGGCACCTTCCTTGTGGGAGAAGGAGCCAGACGTTTGCCTTTTCAGAAAAAGTTTCTGCCGAGAACGAGCACCGTGACATGCGGAGTCTCTGGGAAAGCACAGATCCCCAGTTCTGTTGCGGCTAAAGATAGGCTGCAGAGGGATAGTGAAGACCAGCAAGAGCTTTCAGGGCTGGCACCTTCCTTGTGGGAGAAGGAGCTGTAAGTTTGTCTTTTCAGAAAAAGTTTCTGCCGAGAACGAGCACCGTGACATGCTGAGTCTCTGGGAAAGCAGAGATCCCCAGTGCTGTTGTGCCTGTGGATAGGCTGCAGAGGGATAGTGAAGACCTGCAAGAGCTTTCAGGGCTGGCACCTTCCTTGTGGGAGAAGGAGCCAGACGTTTGCCTTTTCAGAAAAAGTTTCTGCCGAGAACGAGCACCGTGACATGCTGAGTCTCTGGGAAAGCAGAGATCCCCAGTGCTGTTGCGGCTAAAGATAGGCTGCAGAGGGATAGTGAAGACCTGCAAGAGCTTTCAGGGCTGGCACCTTCCTTGTGGGAGAAGGAGCCAGACGTTTGCCTTTTCAGAAAAAGTTTCTGCCGAGAACGAGCACCGTGACATGCGGAGTCTCTGGGAAAGCACAGATCCCCAGTTCTGTTGCGGCTAAAGATAGGCTGCAGAGGGATAGTGAAGACCAGCAAGAGCTTTCAGGGCTGGCACCTTCCTTGTGGGAGAAGGAGCCGTAAGTTTGTCTTTTCAGAAAAAGTTTCTGCCGAGAACGAGCACCGTGACATGCTGAGTCTCTAGGAAAGCAGAGATCCCCAGTGCTGTTGTGCCTGTGGATAGGCTGCAGGGGGACAGTGAAGACCAGCAAGATCTTTAAGGGCTGGCACCTTCCTTGTGGGAGAAGGAGCCAGACGTTTGCCTTTTCAGAAAAAGTTTCTGCCGAGAACGAGCACCGTGACATGCTGAGTGTCTGGGAAAGCAGAGATCCCCAGTGCTGTTGCGGCTAAAGATAGGCTGCAGAGGGATAGTGAAGACCTGCAAGATCTTTCAGGGCTGGCACCTTCCTTGTGGGAGAAGGAGCCGTAAGTTTGTCTTTTCAGAAAAAGTTTCTGCCGAGAACGAGCACCGTGACATGCTGAGTCTCTGGGAAAGCAGAGATCCCCAGTGCTGTTGTGCCTGTGGATAGGCTGCAGGGGGACGGTGAAGACCAGCAAGATCTTTAAGGGCTGGCACCTTCCTTGTGGGAGAAGGAGCCAGACGTTTGCCTTTTCAGAAAAAGTTTCTGCCGAGAACGAGCACCGTGACATGCTGAGTCTCTGGGAAAGCAGAGATCCCCAGTGCTGTTGCGGCTAAAGATAGGCTGCAGAGGGATAGTGAAGACCTGCAAGAGCTTTCAGGGCTGGCACCTTCCTTGTGGAAGATGGAGCCATACGTTTGCCTCTTCAGAAAAACGCTCTGCCGTAAGCGAGCACCATAAGATGCTGAATCTCTGGGAAAGCAGAGATCCCCAGTGCTGTTGCGGCTAAAGATAGGCTGCAGAGGGATAGTGAAGACCAGCAAGAGCTTTCAGGGCTGGCACCTTCCTTGTGGGAGAAGGAGCCGTAAGTTTGTCTTTTCAGAAAAAGTTTCTGCCGAGAACGAGCACCGTGACATGCTGAGTCTCTGGGAAAGCAGAGATCCCCAGTGCTGTTGTGCCTGTGGATAGGCTGCAGGGAGACGGTGAAGACCTGCAAGAGCTTTCAGGGCTGGCACCTTCCTTGTGGGAGAAGGAGCCAGACGTTTGCCTTTTCAGAAAAGGTTTCTGCCGAGAACGAGCACCGTGACATGCTGAGTCTCTGGGAAAGCAGAGATCCCCAGTGCTGTTGCGGCTAAAGATAGGCTGCAGAGGGATCGTGAAGACCTGCAAGAGCTTTCAGGGCTGGCACCTGCCTTGTGGGAGAAGGAGCCAGACGTTTGCCTTTTCAGAAAAAGTTTCTGCCGAGAACGAGCACCGTGACATGCGGAGTCTCTGGGAAAGCACAGATCCCCAGTTCTGTTGCGGCTAAAGATAGGCTGCAGAGGGATAGTGAAGACCAGCAAGATCTTTCAGGGCTGGCACCTTCCTTGTGGGAGAAGGAGCTGTAAGTTTGTCTTTTCAGAAAAAGTTTCTGCCGAGAACGAGCACCGTGACATGCTGAGTCTCTGGGAAAGCAGAGATCCCCAGTGCTGTTGTGCCTGTGGATAGGCTGCAGAGGGATAGTGAAGACCTGCAAGAGCTTTCAGGGCTGGCACCTTCCTTGTGGGAGAAGGAGCCAGACGTTTGCCTTTTCAGAAAAAGTTTCTGCCGAGAACGAGCACCGTGACATGCTGAGTCTCTGGGAAAGCAGAGATCCCCAGTGCTGTTGCGGCTAAAGATAGGCTGCAGAGGGATAGTGAAGACCTGCAAGAGCTTTCAGGGCTGGCACCTTCCTTGTGGGAGAAGGAGCCAGACGTTTGCCTTTTCAGAAAATGTTTCTGCCGAGAACGAGCACCGTGACATGCGGAGTCTCTGGGAAAGCACAGATCCCCAGTTCTGTTGCGGCTAAAGATAGGCTGCAGAGGGATAGTGAAGACCAGCAAGAGCTTTCAGGGCTGGCACCTTCCTTGTGGGAGAAGGAGCCGTAAGTTTGTCTTTTCAGAAAAAGTTTCTGCCGAGAACGAGCACCGTGACATGCTGAGTCTCTGGGAAAGCAGAGATCCCCAGTGCTGTTGTGCCTGTGGATAGGCTGCAGAGGGATAGTGAAGACCTGCAAGAGCTTTCAGGGCTGGCACCTTCCTTGTGGGAGAAGGAGCCAGACGTTTGCCTTTTCAGAAAAAGTTTCTGCCGAGAACGAGCACCGTGACATGCTGAGTCTCTGGGAAAGCAGAGATCCCCAGTGCTGTTGCGGCTAAAGATAGGCTGCAGAGGGATAGTGAAGACCTGCAAGATCTTTCAGGGCTGGCACCTTCCTTGTGGGAGAAGGAGCCAGACGTTTGCCTTTTCAGAAAAAGTTTCTGCCGAGAACGAGCACCGTGACATGCGGAGTCTCTGGGAAAGCACAGATCCCCAGTGCTGTTGCGGCTAAAGATAGGCTGCAGAGGGATAGTGAAGACCAGCAAGAGCTTTCAGGGCTGGCACCTTCCTTGTGGGAGAAGGAGCCGTAAGTTTGTCTTTTCAGAAAAAGTTTCTGCCGAGAACGAGCACCGTGACATGCTGAGTCTCTAGGAAAGCAGAGATCCCCAGTGCTGTTGTGCCTGTGGATAGGCTGCAGGGGGACAGTGAAGACCAGCAAGATCTTTAAGGGCTGGCACCTTCCTTGTGGGAGAAGGAGCCAGACATTTGCCTTTTCAGAAAAAGTTTCTGCCGAGAACGAGCACCGTGACATGCTGAGTCTCTGGGAAAGCAGAGATCCCCAGTGCTGTTGCGGCTAAAGATAGGCTGCAGAGGGATAGTGAAGACCTGCAAGATCTTTCAGGGCTGGCACCTTCCTTGTGGGAGAAGGAGCCGTAAGTTTGTCTTTTCAGAAAAAGTTTCTGCCGAGAACGAGCACCGTGACATGCTGAGTCTCTGGGAAAGCAGAGATCCCCAGTGCTGTTGTGCCTGTGGATAGGCTGCAGGGGGACGGTGAAGACCAGCAAGATCTTTAAGGGCTGGCACCTTCCTTGTGGGAGAAGGAGCCAGACGTTTGCCTTTTCAGAAAAAGTTTCTGCCGAGAACGAGCACCGTGACATGCTGAGTCTCTGGGAAAGCAGAGATCCCCAGTGCTGTTGCGGCTAAAGATAGGCTGCAGAGGGATAGTGAAGACCTGCAAGAGCTTTCAGGGCTGGCACCTTCCTTGTGGAAGATGGAGCCATACGTTTGCCTCTTCAGAAAAACGCTCTGCCGTAAGCGAGCACCATAAGATGCTGAATCTCTGGGAAAGCAGAGATCCACAGTGCTGTTGCGGCTAAAGATAGGCTGCAGAGGGATAGTGAAGACCAGCAAGAGCTTTCAGGGCTGGCACCTTCCTTGTGGGAGAAGGAGCCGTAAGTTTGTCTTTTCAGAAAAAGTTTCTGCCGAGAACGAGCACCGTGACATGCTGAGTCTCTGGGAAAGCAGAGATCCCCAGTGCTGTTGTGCCTGTGGATAGGCTGCAGGGAGACGGTGAAGACCAGCAAGATCTTTCAGGGCTGGCACCTTCCTTGTGGGAGAAGGAGCCAGACGTTTGCCTTTTCAGAAAAGGTTTCTGCCGAGAACGAGCACCGTGACATGCTGAGTCTCTGGGAAAGCAGAGATCCCCAGTGCTGTTGCGGCTAAAGATAGGCTGCAGAGGGATAGTGAAGACCTGCAAGAGCTTTCAGGGCTGGCACCTTCCTTGTGGGAGAAGGAGCTGTAAGTTTGTCTTTTCAGAAAAAGTTTCTGCCGAGAACGAGCACCGTGACATGCTGAGTCTCTGGGAAAGCAGAGATCCCCAGTGCTGTTGTGCCTGTGGATAGGCTGCAGAGGGATAGTGAAGACCTGCAAGAGCTTTCAGGGCTGGCACCTTCCTTGTGGGAGAAGGAGCCAGACGTTTGCCTTTTCAGAAAAAGTTTCTGCCGAGAACGAGCACCGTGACATGCTGAGTCTCTGGGAAAGCAGAGATCCCCAGTGCTGTTGCGGCTAAAGATAGGCTGCAGAGGGATAGTGAAGACCTGCAAGAGCTTTCAGGGCTGGCACCTTCCTTGTGGGAGAAGGAGCCAGACGTTTGCCTTTTCAGAAAAAGTTTCTGCCGAGAACGAGCACCGTGACATGCGGAGTCTCTGGGAAAGCACAGATCCCCAGTTCTGTTGCGGCTAAAGATAGGCTGCAGAGGGATAGTGAAGACCAGCAAGAGCTTTCAGGGCTGGCACCTTCCTTGTGGGAGAAGGAGCCGTAAGTTTGTCTTTTCAGAAAAAGTTTCTGCCGAGAACGAGCACCGTGACATGCTGAGTCTCTAGGAAAGCAGAGATCCCCAGTGCTGTTGTGCCTGTGGATAGGCTGCAGGGGGACAGTGAAGACCAGCAAGATCTTTAAGGGCTGGCACCTTCCTTGTGGGAGAAGGAGCCAGACGTTTGCCTTTTCAGAAAAAGTTTCTGCCGAGAACGAGCACCGTGACATGCTGAGTGTCTGGGAAAGCAGAGATCCCCAGTGCTGTTGCGGCTAAAGATAGGCTGCAGAGGGATAGTGAAGACCTGCAAGATCTTTCAGGGCTGGCACCTTCCTTGTGGGAGAAGGAGCCGTAAGTTTGTCTTTTCAGAAAAAGTTTCTGCCGAGAACGAGCACCGTGACATGCTGAGTCTCTGGGAAAGCAGAGATCCCCAGTGCTGTTGTGCCTGTGGATAGGCTGCAGGGGGACGGTGAAGACCAGCAAGATCTTTAAGGGCTGGCACCTTCCTTGTGGGAGAAGGAGCCAGACGTTTGCCTTTTCAGAAAAAGTTTCTGCCGAGAACGAGCACCGTGACATGCTGAGTCTCTGGGAAAGCAGAGATCCCCAGTGCTGTTGCGGCTAAAGATAGGCTGCAGAGGGATAGTGAAGACCTGCAAGAGCTTTCAGGGCTGGCACCTTCCTTGTGGAAGATGGAGCCATACGTTTGCCTCTTCAGAAAAACGCTCTGCCGTAAGCGAGCACCATAAGATGCTGAATCTCTGGGAAAGCAGAGATCCCCAGTGCTGTTGCGGCTAAAGATAGGCTGCAGAGGGATAGTGAAGACCAGCAAGAGCTTTCAGGGCTGGCACCTTCCTTGTGGGAGAAGGAGCCGTAAGTTTGTCTTTTCAGAAAAAGTTTCTGCCGAGAACGAGCACCGTGACATGCTGAGTCTCTGGGAAAGCAGAGATCCCCAGTGCTGTTGTGCCTGTGGATAGGCTGCAGGGAGACGGTGAAGACCTGCAAGAGCTTTCAGGGCTGGCACCTTCCTTGTGGGAGAAGGAGCCAGACGTTTGCCTTTTCAGAAAAGGTTTCTGCCGAGAACGAGCACCGTGACATGCTGAGTCTCTGGGAAAGCAGAGATCCCCAGTGCTGTTGCGGCTAAAGATAGGCTGCAGAGGGATCGTGAAGACCTGCAAGAGCTTTCAGGGCTGGCACCTGCCTTGTGGGAGAAGGAGCCAGACGTTTGCCTTTTCAGAAAAAGTTTCTGCCGAGAACGAGCACCGTGACATGCGGAGTCTCTGGGAAAGCACAGATCCCCAGTTCTGTTGCGGCTAAAGATAGGCTGCAGAGGGATAGTGAAGACCAGCAAGATCTTTCAGGGCTGGCACCTTCCTTGTGGGAGAAGGAGCTGTAAGTTTGTCTTTTCAGAAAAAGTTTCTGCCGAGAACGAGCACCGTGACATGCTGAGTCTCTGGGAAAGCAGAGATCCCCAGTGCTGTTGTGCCTGTGGATAGGCTGCAGAGGGATAGTGAAGACCTGCAAGAGCTTTCAGGGCTGGCACCTTCCTTGTGGGAGAAGGAGCCAGACGTTTGCCTTTTCAGAAAAAGTTTCTGCCGAGAACGAGCACCGTGACATGCTGAGTCTCTGGGAAAGCAGAGATCCCCAGTGCTGTTGCGGCTAAAGATAGGCTGCAGAGGGATAGTGAAGACCTGCAAGAGCTTTCAGGGCTGGCACCTTCCTTGTGGGAGAAGGAGCCAGACGTTTGCCTTTTCAGAAAAAGTTTCTGCCGAGAACGAGCACCGTGACATGCGGAGTCTCTGGGAAAGCACAGATCCCCAGTTCTGTTGCGGCTAAAGATAGGCTGCAGAGGGATAGTGAAGACCAGCAAGAGCTTTCAGGGCTGGCACCTTCCTTGTGGGAGAAGGAGCCGTAAGTTTGTCTTTTCAGAAAAAGTTTCTGCCGAGAACGAGCACCGTGACATGCTGAGTCTCTGGGAAAGCAGAGATCCCCAGTGCTGTTGTGCCTGTGGATAGGCTGCAGAGGGATAGTGAAGACCTGCAAGAGCTTTCAGGGCTGGCACCTTCCTTGTGGGAGAAGGAGCCAGACGTTTGCCTTTTCAGAAAAAGTTTCTGCCGAGAACGAGCACCGTGACATGCTGAGTCTCTGGGAAAGCAGAGATCCCCAGTGCTGTTGCGGCTAAAGATAGGCTGCAGAGGGATAGTGAAGACCTGCAAGATCTTTCAGGGCTGGCACCTTCCTTGTGGGAGAAGGAGCCAGACGTTTGCCTTTTCAGAAAAAGTTTCTGCCGAGAACGAGCACCGTGACATGCGGAGTCTCTGGGAAAGCACAGATCCCCAGTGCTGTTGCGGCTAAAGATAGGCTGCAGAGGGATAGTGAAGACCAGCAAGAGCTTTCAGGGCTGGCACCTTCCTTGTGGGAGAAGGAGCCGTAAGTTTGTCTTTTCAGAAAAAGTTTCTGCCGAGAACGAGCACCGTGACATGCTGAGTCTCTAGGAAAGCAGAGATCCCCAGTGCTGTTGTGCCTGTGGATAGGCTGCAGGGGGACAGTGAAGACCAGCAAGATCTTTAAGGGCTGGCACCTTCCTTGTGGGAGAAGGAGCCAGACATTTGCCTTTTCAGAAAAAGTTTCTGCCGAGAACGAGCACCGTGACATGCTGAGTCTCTGGGAAAGCAGAGATCCCCAGTGCTGTTGCGGCTAAAGATAGGCTGCAGAGGGATAGTGAAGACCTGCAAGATCTTTCAGGGCTGGCACCTTCCTTGTGGGAGAAGGAGCCGTAAGTTTGTCTTTTCAGAAAAAGTTTCTGCCGAGAACGAGCACCGTGACATGCTGAGTCTCTGGGAAAGCAGAGATCCCCAGTGCTGTTGTGCCTGTGGATAGGCTGCAGGGGGACGGTGAAGACCAGCAAGATCTTTAAGGGCTGGCACCTTCCTTGTGGGAGAAGGAGCCAGACGTTTGCCTTTTCAGAAAAAGTTTCTGCCGAGAACGAGCACCGTGACATGCTGAGTCTCTGGGAAAGCAGAGATCCCCAGTGCTGTTGCGGCTAAAGATAGGCTGCAGAGGGATAGTGAAGACCTGCAAGAGCTTTCAGGGCTGGCACCTTCCTTGTGGAAGATGGAGCCATACGTTTGCCTCTTCAGAAAAACGCTCTGCCGTAAGCGAGCACCATAAGATGCTGAATCTCTGGGAAAGCAGAGATCCACAGTGCTGTTGCGGCTAAAGATAGGCTGCAGAGGGATAGTGAAGACCAGCAAGAGCTTTCAGGGCTGGCACCTTCCTTGTGGGAGAAGGAGCCGTAAGTTTGTCTTTTCAGAAAAAGTTTCTGCCGAGAACGAGCACCGTGACATGCTGAGTCTCTGGGAAAGCAGAGATCCCCAGTGCTGTTGTGCCTGTGGATAGGCTGCAGGGAGACGGTGAAGACCAGCAAGATCTTTCAGGGCTGGCACCTTCCTTGTGGGAGAAGGAGCCAGACGTTTGCCTTTTCAGAAAAGGTTTCTGCCGAGAACGAGCACCGTGACATGCTGAGTCTCTGGGAAAGCAGAGATCCCCAGTGCTGTTGCGGCTAAAGATAGGCTGCAGAGGGATAGTGAAGACCTGCAAGAGCTTTCAGGGCTGGCACCTTCCTTGTGGGAGAAGGAGCTGTAAGTTTGTCTTTTCAGAAAAAGTTTCTGCCGAGAACGAGCACCGTGACATGCTGAGTCTCTGGGAAAGCAGAGATCCCCAGTGCTGTTGTGCCTGTGGATAGGCTGCAGAGGGATAGTGAAGACCTGCAAGAGCTTTCAGGGCTGGCACCTTCCTTGTGGGAGAAGGAGCCAGACGTTTGCCTTTTCAGAAAAAGTTTCTGCCGAGAACGAGCACCGTGACATGCTGAGTCTCTGGGAAAGCAGAGATCCCCAGTGCTGTTGCGGCTAAAGATAGGCTGCAGAGGGATAGTGAAGACCTGCAAGAGCTTTCAGGGCTGGCACCTTCCTTGTGGGAGAAGGAGCCAGACGTTTGCCTTTTCAGAAAAAGTTTCTGCCGAGAACGAGCACCGTGACATGCGGAGTCTCTGGGAAAGCACAGATCCCCAGTTCTGTTGCGGCTAAAGATAGGCTGCAGAGGGATAGTGAAGACCAGCAAGAGCTTTCAGGGCTGGCACCTTCCTTGTGGGAGAAGGAGCCAGACGTTTGCCTTTTCAGAAGAAGTTTCTGCCGAGAACGAGCACCGTGACATGCTGAGTCTCTGGGAAAGCAGAGATCCCCAGTGCTGTTGTGCCTGTGGATAGGCTGCAGAGGGATAGTGAAGACCTGCAAGAGCTTTCAGGGCTGGCACCTTCCTTGTGGGAGAAGGAGCCAGACGTTTGCCTTTTCAGAAAAAGTTTCTGCCGAGAACGAGCACCGTGACATGCGGAGTCTCTGGGAAAGCACAGATCCCCAGTGCTGTTGCGGCTAAAGATAGGCTGCAGAGGGATACTGAAGACCAGCAAGAGCTTTCAGGGCTGGCACCTTCCTTGTGGGAGAAGGAGCCGTAAGTTTGTCTTTTCAGAAAAAGTTTCTGCCGAGAACGAGCACCGTGACATGCTGAGTCTCTGGGAAAGCAGAGATCCCCAGTGCTGTTGTGCCTGTGGATAGGCTGCGGGGGGATGGTGAAGACCAGCAAGATCTTTAAGGGCTGGCACCTTCCTTGTGGGAGAAGGAGCCAGACGTTTGCCTTTTCAGAAAAAGTTTCTGCCGAGAACGAGCACCGTGACATGCTGAGTCTCTGGGAAAGCAGAGATCCCCAGTGCTGTTGCGGCTAAAGATAGGCTGCAGAGGGATAGTGAAGACCTGCAAGAGCTTTCAGGGCTGGCACCTTCCTTGTGGAAGATGGAGCCAGACGTTTGCCTCTTCAGAAAAACGCTCTGCCGTAAGCGAGCACCATAAGATGCTGAATCTCTGGGAAAGCAGAGATCCCCAGTGCTGTTGCGGCTAAAGATAGGCTGCAGAAGGATAGTGAAGACCAGCAAGATCTTTCAGGGCTGGCACCTTCCTTGTGGGAGAAGGAGCCAGACGTTTGCCTTTTGAGAAAAAGTTTCTGCCGAGAACGAGCACCGTGACATGCTGAGTCTCTGGGAAAGCAGAGATCCCCAGTGCTGTTGTGCCTGTGGATAGGCTGCGGGGGGATGGTGAAGACCAGCAAGATCTTTAAGGTCTGGCACCTTCCTTGTGGGAGAAGGAGCCAGACGTTTGCCTTTTCAGAAAAAGTTTCTGCCGAGAACGAGCACCGTGACATGCTGAGTCTCTGGGAAAGCAGAGATCCCCAGTGCTGTTGCGGCTAAAGATAGGCTGCAGAGGGATAGTGAAGACCTGCAAGAGCTTTCAGGGCTGGCACCTTCCTTGTGGGAGAAGGAGCCAGACGTTTGCCTTTTCAGAAGAAGTTTCTGCCGAGAACGAGCATCGTGACATGCTGAGTCTCTGGGAAAGCACAGATCCCCAGTTCTGTTGCGGCTAAAGATAGGCTGCAGAGGGATAGTGAAGACCTGCAAGAGCTTTCAGGGCTGGCACCTTCCTTGTGGGAGAAGGAGCCAGACGTTTGCCTTTTCAGAAAAAGCTTCTGCCGAGAACGAGCACCGTAACATGCTGAGTGTCTGGGAAAGCAGAGATCCCCAGTGCTGTTGCGGCTAAAGATAGGCTGCAGAGGGATAGTGAAGACCTGCAAGAGCTTTCAGGGCTGGCACCTTCCTTGTGGAAGATGGAGCCAGACGTTTGCCTCTTCAGAAAAACGCTCTGCCGTAAGCGAGCACCATAAGATGCTGAATCTCTGGGAAAGCAGAGATCCCCAGTGCTGTTGCGGCTAAAGATAGGCTTCAGAGGGATAGTGAAGACCAGCAAGATCTTTCAGGGCTGGCACCTTCCTTGTGGGAGAAGGAGCCAGACATTTGCCTTTTCAGAAAAAGTTTCTGCCGAGAACGAGCACCGTGACATGCTGAGTCTCTGGGAAAGCAGAGATCCCCAGTGCTGTTGCGGCTAAAGATAGGCTGCAGAGGGATAGTGAAGACCTGCAAGAGCTTTCAGGGCTGGCACCTTCCTTGTGGGAGAAGGAGCCGTAAGTTTGTCTTTTCAGAAAAAGTTTCTGCCGAGAACGAGCACCGTGACATGCGGAGTCTCTGGGAAAGCACAGATCCCCAGTGCTGTTGCGGCTAAAGATAGGCTGCAGAGGGATAGTGAAGACCTGCAAGATCATTCAGGGCTGGCACCTTCCTTGTGGGAGAAGGAGCCGTAAGTTTGTCTTTTCAGAAAAAGTTTCTGCCGAGAACGAGCACCGTGACATGCTGAGTCTCTAGGAAAGCAGAGATCCCCAGTGCTGTTGTGCCTGTGGATAGGCTGCAGGGGGACAGTGAAGACCAGCAAGATCTTTAAGGGCTGGCACCTTCCTTGTGGGAGAAGGAGCCAGACGTTTGCCTTTTCAGAAAAAGTTTCTGCCGAGAACGAGCACCGTGACATGCTGAGTGTCTGGGAAAGCAGAGATCCCCAGTGCTGTTGCGGCTAAAGATAGGCTGCAGAGGGATAGTGAAGACCTGCAAGATCTTTCAGGGCTGGCACCTTCCTTGTGGGAGAAGGAGCCGTAAGTTTGTCTTTTCAGAAAAAGTTTCTGCCGAGAACGAGCACCGTGACATGCTGAGTCTCTGGGAAAGCAGAGATCCCCAGTGCTGTTGTGCCTGTGGATAGGCTGCAGAGGGATAGTGAAGACCTGCAAGAGCTTTCAGGGCTGGCACCTTCCTTGTGGGAGAAGGAGCCAGACGTTTGCCTTTTCAGAAAAAGTTTCTGCCGAGAACGAGCACCGTGACATGCGGAGTCTCTGGGAAAGCAGAGATCCCCAGTGCTGTTGCGGCTAAAGATAGGCTGCAGAGGGATAGTGAAGACCTGCAAGAGCTTTCAGGGCTGGCACCTTCCTTGTGGGAGAAGGAGCCAGACGTTTGCCTTTTCAGAAAAAGTTTCTGCCGAGAACGAGCACCGTGACATGCGGAGTCTCTGGGAAAGCACAGATCCCCAGTTCTGTTGCGGCTAAAGATAGGCTGCAGAGGGATAGTGAAGACCAGCAAGAGCTTTCAGGGCTGGCACCTTCCTTGTGGGAGAAGGAGCCGTAAGTTTGTCTTTTCAGAAAAAGTTTCTGCCGAGAACGAGCACCGTGACATGCTGAGTCTCTGGGAAAGCAGAGATCCCCAGTGCTGTTGTGCCTGTGGATAGGCTGCAGAGGGATAGTGAAGACCTGCAAGAGCTTTCAGGGCTGGCACCTTCCTTGTGGGAGAAGGAGCCAGACGTTTGCCTTTTCAGAAAAAGTTTCTGCCGAGAACGAGCACCGTGACATGCTGAGTCTCTGGGAAAGCAGAGATCCCCAGTGCTGTTGCGGCTAAAGATAGGCTGCAGAGGGATAGTGAAGACCTGCAAGAGCTTTCAGGGCTGGCACCTTCCTTGTGGAAGATGGAGCCAGACGTTTGCCTCTTCAGAAAAACGCTCTGCCGTAAGCGAGCACCATAAGATGCTGAATCTCTGGGAAAGCAGAGATCCCCAGTGCTGTTGCGGCTAAAGATAGGCTGCAGAGGGATAGTGAAGACCAGCAAGATCTTTCAGGGCTGGCACCTTCCTTGTGGGAGAAGGAGCCAGACGTTTGCCTTTTCAGAAAAAGTTTCTGCCGAGAACGAGCACCGTGACATGCTGAGTCTCTGGGAAAGCAGAGATCCCCAGTGCTGTTGCGGCTAAAGATAGGCTGCAGAGGGATAGTGAAGACCTGCAAGAGCTTTCAGGGCTGGCACCTTCCTTGTGGGAGAAGGAGCCAGACGTTTGCCTTTTCAGAAGAAGTTTCTGCCGAGAACGAGCATCGTGACATGCTGAGTCTCTGGGAAAGCACAGATCCCCAGTTCTGTTGCGGCTAAAGATAGGCTGCAGAGGGATAGTGAAGACCTGCAAGATCTTTCAGGGCTGGCACCTTCCTTGTGGGAGAAGGAGCCGTAAGTTTGTCTTTTCAGAAAAAGTTTCTGCCGAGAACGAGCACCGTGACATGCTGAGTCTCTGGGAAAGCAGAGATCCCCAGTGCTGTTGTGCCTGTGGATAGGCTGCAGGGGGACGGTGAAGACCAGCAAGATCTTTAAGGGCTGGCACCTTCCTTGTGGGAGAAGGAGCCAGACGTTTGCCTTTTCAGAAAAAGTTTCTGCCGAGAACGAGCACCGTGACATGCTGAGTCTCTGGGAAAGCAGAGATCCCCAGTGCTGTTGCGGCTAAAGATAGGCTGCAGAGGGATAGTGAAGACCTGCAAGAGCTTTCAGGGCTGGCACCTTCCTTGTGGGAGAAGGAGCCAGACGTTTGCCTTTTCAGAAAAAGCTTCTGCCGAGAACGAGCACCGTAACATGCTGAGTGTCTGGGAAAGCAGAGATCCCCAGTGCTGTTGCGGCTAAAGATAGGCTGCAGAGGGATAGTGAAGACCTGCAAGAGCTTTCAGGGCTGGCACCTTCCTTGTGGAAGATGGAGCCAGACGTTTGCCTCTTCAGAAAAACGCTCTGCCGTAAGCGAGCACCATAAGATGCTGAATCTCTGGGAAAGCAGAGATCCCCAGTGCTGTTGCGGCTAAAGATAGGCTGCAGAGGGATAGTGAAGACCAGCAAGATCTTTCAGGGCTGGCACCTTCCTTGTGGGAGAAGGAGCCAGACATTTGCCTTTTCAGAAAAAGTTTCTGCCGAGAACGAGCACCGTGACATGCTGAGTGTCTGGGAAAGCAGAGATCCCCAGTGCTGTTGCGGCTAAAGATAGGCTGCAGAGGGATAGTGAAGACCTGCAAGAGCTTTCAGGGCTGGCACCTTCCTTGTGGGAGAAGGAGCCGTAAGTTTGTCTTTTCAGAAAAAGTTTCTGCCGAGAACGAGCACCATGACATGCGGAGTCTCTGGGAAAGCACAGATCCCCAGTGCTGTTGCGGCTAAAGATAGGCTGCAGAGGGATAGTGAAGACCTGCAAGATCATTCAGGGCTGGCACCTTCCTTGTGGGAGAAGGAGCCGTAAGTTTGTCTTTTCAGAAAAAGTTTCTGCCGAGAACGAGCACCGTGACATGCTGAGTCTCTAGGAAAGCAGAGATCCCCAGTGCTGTTGTGCCTGTGGATAGGCTGCAGGGGGACAGTGAAGACCAGCAAGAGCTTTAAGGGCTGGCACCTTCCTTGTGGGAGAAGGAGCCAGACGTTTGCCTTTTCAGAAAAAGTTTCTGCCGAGAACGAGCACCGTGACATGCTGAGTGTCTGGGAAAGCAGAGATCCCCAGTGCTGTTGCGGCTAAAGATAGGCTGCAGAGGGATAGTGAAGACCTGCAAGAGCTTTCAGGGCTGGCACCTTCCTTGTGGGAGAAGGAGCCGTAAGTTTGTCTTTTCAGAAAAAGTTTCTGCCGAGAACGAGCACCGTGACATGCGGAGTCTCTGGGAAAGCAGAGATCCCCAGTGCTGTTGCGGCTAAAGATAGGCTGCAGAGGGATACTGAAGACCAGCAAGAGCTTTCAGGGCTGGCACCTTCCTTGTGGGAGAAGGAGCCGTAAGTTTGTCTTTTCAGAAAAAGTTTCTGCCTAGAACGAGCACCGTGACATGCTGAGTCTCTGGGAAAGCAGAGATCCCCAGTGCTGTTGTGCCTGTGGATAGGCTGCGGGGGGATGGTGAAGACCAGCAAGATCTTTAAGGGCTGGCACCTTCCTTGTGGGAGAAGGAGCCAGACGTTTGCCTTTTCAGAAAAAGTTTCTGCCGAGAACGAGCACCGTGACATGCTGAGTCTCTGGGAAAGCAGAGATCCCCAGTGCTGTTGCGGCTAAAGATAGGCTGCAGAGGGATAGTGAAGACCTGCAAGATCTTTCAGGGCTGGCACCTTCCTTGTGGGAGAAGGAGCCAGACGTTTGCCTTTTCAGAAAAAGTTTCTGCCGAGAACGAGCACCGTGACATGCTGAGTCTCTGGGAAAGCAGAGATCCCCAGTGCTGTTGTGCCTGTGGATAGGCTGCAGAGGGATATTGAAGACCTGCAAGAGCTTTCAGGGCTGGCACCTTCCTTGTGGGAGAAGGAGCCGTAAGTTTGTCTTTTCAGAAAAAGTTTCTGCCGAGAATGAGCACCGTGACATGCTGAGTCTCTGGGAAAGCAGAGATCCCCAGTGCTGTTGCGGCTAAAGATAGGCTGCAGAGGGATAGTGAAGACCTGCAAGATCTTTCAGGGCTGGCACCTTCCTTGTGGAAGATGGAGCCAGACGTTTGCCTTTTCAGAAAAAGTTTCTGCCGAGAACGAGCACCGTGACATGCTGAGTCTCTGGGAAAGCAGAGATCCCCAGTGCTGTTGTGCCTGTGGATAGGCTGCGGGGGGATGGTGAAGACCAGCAAGATCTTTAAGGGCTGGCACCTTCCTTGTGGGAGAAGGAGCCAGACGTTTGCCTTTTCAGAAAAAGTTTCTGCCGAGAACGAGCACCGTGACATGCTGAGTCTCTGGGAAAGCAGAGATCCCCAGTGCTGTTGCGGCTATAGATAGGCTGCAGAGGGATAGTGAAGACCTGCAAGAGCTTTCAGGGCTGGCACCTTCCTTGTGGGAGAAGGAGCCAGACGTTTGCCTTTTCAGAAGAAGTTTCTGCCGAGAACGAGCATCGTGACATGCTGAGTCTCTGGGAAAGCACAGATCCCCAGTTCTGTTGCGGCTAAAGATAGGCTGCAGAGGGATAGTGAAGACCTGCAAGAGCTTTCAGGGCTGGCACCTTCCTTGTGGGAGAAGGAGCCAGACGTTTGCCTTTTCAGAATAAGCTTCTGCCGAGAACGAGCACCGTAACATGCTGAGTGTCTGGGAAAGCAGAGATCCCCAGTGCTGTTGCGGCTAAAGATAGGCTGCAGAGGGATAGTGAAGACCTGCAAGAGCTTTCAGGGCTGGCACCTTCCTTGTGGGAGAAGGAGCCAGACATTTGCCTTTTCAGAAAAAGTTTCTGCCGAGAACGAGCACCGTGACATGCTGAGTCTCTGGGAAAGCAGAGATCCCCAGTGCTGTTGCGGCTAAAGATAGGCTGCAGAGGGATAGTGAAGACCTGCAAGAGCTTTCAGGGCTGGCACCTTCCTTGTGGAAGATGGAGCCAGACGTTTGCCTCTTCAGAAAAACGCTCTGCCGTAAGCGAGCACCATAAGATGCTGAATCTCTGGGAAAGCAGAGCTCCCCAGTGCTGTTGCGGCTATAGATAGGCTGCAGAGGGATAGTGAAGACCAGCAAGATCTTTCAGGGCTGGCACCTTCCTTGTGGGAGAAGGAGCCGTAAGTTTGTCTTTTCAGAAAAAGTTTCTGCCGAGAACGAGCACCGTGACATGCTGAGTCTCTGGGAAAGCAGAGATCCCCAGTGCTGTTGCGGCTAAAGATAGGCTGCAGAGGGATAGTGAAGACCTGCAAGATCATTCAGGGCTGGCACCTTCCTTGTGGGAGAAGGAGCCAGACGTTTGCCTTTTCAGAAAAAGTTTCTGCCGAGAACGAGCACCGTGACATGCGGAGTCTCTGGGAAAGCAGAGATCCCCAGTGCTGTTGCGGCTAAAGATAGGCTGCAGAGGGATAGTGAAGACCTGCAAGATCTTTCAGGGCTGGCACCTTCCTTGTGGGAGAAGGAGCCAGACGTTTGCCTTTTCAGAAAAAGTTTCTGCCGAGAACGAGCACCGTGACATGCGGAGTCTCTGGGAAAGCACAGATCCCCAGTGCTGTTGCGGCTAAAGATAGGCTGCAGAGGGATAGTGAAGACCAGCAAGATCTTTCAGGGCTGGCACCTTCCTTGTGGGAGAAGGAGCCGTAAGTTTGTCTTTTCAGAAAAAGTTTCTGCCGAGAACGAGCACCGTGACATGCTGAGTCTCTGGGAAAGCAGAGATCCCCAGTGCTGTTGCGGCTAAAGATAGGCTGCAGAGGGATAGTGAAGACCAGCAAGAGCTTTCAGGGCTGGCACCTTCCTTGTGGGAGAAGGAGCCAGACATTTGCCTTTTCAGAAAAAGTTTCTGCCGAGAACGAGCACCGTGACATGCTGAGTCTCTGGGAAAGCAGAGATCCCCAGTGCTGTTGCGGCTAAAGATAGGCTGCAGAGGGATAGTGAAGACCTGCAAGATCATTCAGGGCTGGCACCTGCCTTGTGGGAGAAGGAGCCAGACGTTTGCCTTTTCAGAAAAAGTTTCTGCCGAGAACGAGCACCGTGACATGCTGAGTCTCTGGGAAAGCAGAGATCCCCAGTGCTGTTGCGGCTAAAGATAGGCTGCAGAGGGATAGTGAAGACCTGCAAGATCTTTCAGGGCTGGCACCTTCCTTGTGGGAGAAGGAGCCAGACGTTTGCCTTTTCAGAAAAAGTTTCTGCCGAGAACGAGCACCGTGACATGCTGAGTCTCTGGGAAAGCAGAGATCCCCAGTGCTGTTGTGCCTGTGGATAGGCTGCAGAGGGATATTGAAGACCTGCAAGAGCTTTCAGGGCTGGCACCTTCCTTGTGGGAGAAGGAGCCGTAAGTTTGTCTTTTGAGAAAAAGTTTCTGCCGAGAACGAGCACCGTGACATGCTGAGTCTCTGGGAAAGCAGAGATCCCCAGTGCTGTTGCGGCTAAAGATAGGCTGCAGAGGGATAGTGAAGACCTGCAAGAGCTTTCAGGGCTGGCACCTTCCTTGTGGGAGAAGGAGCCAGACGTTTGCCTTTTCAGAAAAAGTTTCTGCCGAGAACGAGCACCGTGACATGCGGAGTCTCTGGGAAAGCACAGATCCCCAGTGCTGTTGCGGCTAAAGATAGGCTGCAGAGGGATAGTGAAGACCTGCAAGAGCTTTCAGGGCTGGCACCTTCCTTGTGGGAGAAGGAGCCAGACGTTTGCCTTTTCAGAAAAAGTTTCTGCCGAGAACGAGCAACGTGACATGCGGAGTCTCTGGGAAAGCAGAGATCCCCAGTTCTGTTGCGGCTAAAGATAGGCTGCAGAGGGATAGTGAAGACCTGCAAGAGCTTTCAGGGCTGGCACCTTCCTTGTGGGAGAAGGAGCCGTAAGTTTGTCTTTTCAGAAAAAGTTTCTGCCGAGAACGAGCACCGTGACATGCTGAGTCTCTGGGAAAGCAGAGATCCCCAGTGCTGTTGTGCCTGTGGATAGGCTGCAGAGGGATAGTGAAGACCTGCAAGAGCTTTCAGGGCTGGCACCTTCCTTGTGGGAGAAGGAGCCAGACGTTTGCCTTTTCAGAAAAAGTTTCTGCCGAGAACGAGCACCGTGACATGCTGAGTCTCTGGGAAAGCACAGATCCCCAGTTCTGTTGTGGCTAAAGATAGGCTGCAGAGGGATAGTGAAGACCTGCAAGAGCTTTCAGGGCTGGCACCTTCCTTGTGGGAGAAGGAGCCGTAAGTTTGTCTTTTCAGAAAAAGTTTCTGCCGAGAACGAGCACCGTGACATGCTGAGTCTCTGGGAAAGCAGAGATCCCCAGTGCTGTTGTGCCTGTGGATAGGCTGCGGGGGGATGGTGAAGACCAGCAAGATCTTTAAGGGCTGGCACCTTCCTTGTGGGAGAAGGAGCCAGACGTTTGCCTTTTCAGAAAAAGTTTCTGCCGAGAACGAGCACCGTGACATGCTGAGTCTCTGGGAAAGCAGAGATCCCCAGTGCTGTTGCGGCTAAAGATAGGCTGCAGAGGGATAGTGAAGACCTGCAAGAGCTTTCAGGGCTGGCACCTTCCTTGTGGGAGAAGGAGCCAGACGTTTGCCTCTTCAGAAGAAGTTTCTGCCGAGAACGAGCATCGTGACATGCTGAGTCTCTGGGAAAGCACAGATCCCCAGTTCTGTTGCGGCTAAAGATAGGCTGCAGAGGGATAGTGAAGACCTGCAAGAGCTTTCAGGGCTGGCACCTTCCTTGTGGGAGAAGGAGCCAGACGTTTGCCTTTTCAGAAAAAGCTTCTGCCGAGAACGAGCACCGTAACATGCTGAGTGTCTGGGAAAGCAGAGATCCCCAGTGCTGTTGCGGCTAAAGATAGGCTGCAGAGGGATAGTGAAGACCTGCAAGAGCTTTCAGGGCTGGCACCTTCCTTGTGGAAGATGGAGCCAGACGTTTGCCTCTTCAGAAAAACGCTCTGCCGTAAGCGAGCACCATAAGATGCTGAATCTCTGGGAAAGCAGAGATCCCCAGTGCTGTTGCGGCTAAAGATAGGCTGCAGAGGGATAGTGAAGACCAGCAAGAGCTTTCAGGGCTGGCACCTTCCTTGTGGGAGAAGGAGCCAGACGTTTGCCTTTTCAGAAAAAGTTTCTGCCGAGAACAAGCACCGTAACATGCTGAGTGTCTGGGAAAGCAGAGATCCCCAGTGCTGTTGCGGCTAAAGATAGGCTGCAGAGGGATAGTGAAGACCTGCAAGAGCTTTCAGGGCTGGCACCTTCCTTGTGGAAGATGGAGCCAGACGTTTGCCTCTTCAGAAAAACGCTCTGCCGTAAGCGAGCACCATAAGATGCTGAATCTCTGGGAAAGCAGAGCTCCCCAGTGCTGTTGCGGCTATAGATAGGCTGCAGAGGGATAGTGAAGACCAGCAAGATCTTTCAGGGCTGGCACCTTCCTTGTGGGAGAAGGAGCCGTAAGTTTGTCTTTTCAGAAAAAGTTTCTGCCGAGAACGAGCACCGTGACATGCTGAGTCTCTGGGAAAGCAGAGATCCCCAGTGCTGTTGCGGCTAAAGATAGGCTGCAGAGGGATAGTGAAGACCTGCAAGATCATTCAGGGCTGGCACCTTCCTTGTGGGAGAAGGAGCCAGACGTTTGCCTTTTCAGAAAAAGTTTCTGCCGAGAACGAGCACCGTGACATGCGGAGTCTCTGGGAAAGCAGAGATCCCCAGTGCTGTTGCGGCTAAAGATAGGCTGCAGAGGGATAGTGAAGACCTGCAAGATCTTTCAGGGCTGGCACCTTCCTTGTGGGAGAAGGAGCCAGACGTTTGCCTTTTCAGAAAAAGTTTCTGCCGAGAACGAGCACCGTGACATGCGGAGTCTCTGGGAAAGCACAGATCCCCAGTGCTGTTGCGGCTAAAGATAGGCTGCAGAGGGATAGTGAAGACCAGCAAGAGCTTTCAGGGCTGGCACCTTCCTTGTGGGAGAAGGAGCCGTAAGTTTGTCTTTTCAGAAAAAGTTTCTGCCGAGAACGAGCACCGTGACATGCTGAGTCTCTGGGAAAGCAGAGATCCCCAGTGCTGTTGCGGCTAAAGATAGGCTGCAGAGGGATAGTGAAGACCAGCAAGAGCTTTCAGGGCTGGCACCTTCCTTGTGGGAGAAGGAGCCAGACATTTGCCTTTTCAGAAAAAGTTTCTGCCGAGAACGAGCACCGTGACATGCTGAGTCTCTGGGAAAGCAGAGATCCCCAGTGCTGTTGCGGCTAAAGATAGGCTGCAGAGGGATAGTGAAGACCTGCAAGATCATTCAGGGCTGGCACCTGCCTTGTGGGAGAAGGAGCCAGACGTTTGCCTTTTCAGAAAAAGTTTCTGCCGAGAACGAGCACCGTGACATGCTGAGTCTCTGGGAAAGCAGAGATCCCCAGTGCTGTTGCGGCTAAAGATAGGCTGCAGAGGGATAGTGAAGACCTGCAAGATCTTTCAGGGCTGGCACCTTCCTTGTGGGAGAAGGAGCCAGACGTTTGCCTTTTCAGAAAAAGTTTCTGCCGAGAACGAGCACCGTGACATGCTGAGTCTCTGGGAAAGCAGAGATCCCCAGTGCTGTTGTGCCTGTGGATAGGCTGCAGAGGGATATTGAAGACCTGCAAGAGCTTTCAGGGCTGGCACCTTCCTTGTGGGAGAAGGAGCCGTAAGTTTGTCTTTTCAGAAAAAGTTTCTGCCGAGAACGAGCACCGTGACATGCTGAGTCTCTGGGAAAGCAGAGATCCCCAGTGCTGTTGCGGCTAAAGATAGGCTGCAGAGGGATAGTGAAGACCTGCAAGATCTTTCAGGGCTGGCACCTTCCTTGTGGGAGAAGGAGCCAGACGTTTGCCTTTTCAGAAAAAGTTTCTGCCGAGAACGAGCACCGTGACATGCGGAGTCTCTGGGAAAGCACAGATCCCCAGTGCTGTTGCGGCTAAAGATAGGCTGCAGAGGGATAGTGAAGACCTGCAAGAGCTTTCAGGGCTGGCACCTTCCTTGTGGGAGAAGGAGCCAGACGTTTGCCTTTTCAGAAAAAGTTTCTGCCGAGAACGAGCAACGTGACATGCGGAGTCTCTGGGAAAGCAGAGATCCCCAGTTCTGTTGCGGCTAAAGATAGGCTGCAGAGGGATAGTGAAGACCTGCAAGAGCTTTCAGGGCTGGCACCTTCCTTGTGGGAGAAGGAGCCGTAAGTTTGTCTTTTCAGAAAAAGTTTCTGCCGAGAACGAGCACCGTGACATGCTGAGTCTCTGGGAAAGCAGAGATCCCCAGTGCTGTTGTGCCTGTGGATAGGCTGCAGAGGGATAGTGAAGACCTGCAAGAGCTTTCAGGGCTGGCACCTTCCTTGTGGGAGAAGGAGCCAGACGTTTGCGTTTTCAGAAAAAGTTTCTGCCGAGAACGAGCACCGTGACAAGCTGAGTCTCTGGGAAAGCAGAGATCCCCAGTGCTGTTGCGGCTAAAGATAGGCTGCAGAGGGATAGTGAAGACCTGCAAGAGCTTTCAGGGCTGGCACCTTCCTTGTGGGAGAAGGAGCCAGACGTTTGCCTTTTCAGAAAAAGTTTCTGCCGAGAACGAGCACCGTGACATGCGGAGTCTCTGGGAAAGCACAGATCCCCAGTTCTGTTGCGGCTAAAGATAGGCTGCAGAGGGATAGTGAAGACCTGCAAGAGCTTTCAGGGCTGGCACCTTCCTTGTGGGAGAAGGAGCCGTAAGTTTGTCTTTTCAGAGAAAGTTTCTGCCGAGAACGAGCACCGTGACATGCTGAGTCTCTGGGAAAGCAGAGATCCCCAGTGCTGTTGTGCCTGTGGATAGGCTGCAGAGGGATAGTGAAGACCAGCAAGAGCTTTCAGGGCTGGCACCTTCCTTGTGGGAGAAGGAGCCAGACGTTTGCCTTTTCAGAAAAAGTTTCTGCCGAGAACGAGCACCGTGACATGCTGAGTCTCTGGGAAAGCAGAGATCCCCAGTGCTGTTGCGGCTAAAGATAGGCTGCAGAGGGATAGTGAAGACCTGCAAGAGCTTTCAGGGCTGGCACCTTCCTTGTGGGAGAAGGAGCCAGACGTTTGCCTTTTCAGAAAAAGTTTCTGCCGAGAACGAGCACCGTGACATGCGGAGTCTCTGGGAAAGCACAGATCCCCAGTTCTGTTGCGGCTAAAGATAGGCTGCAGAGGGATAGTGAAGACCTGCAAGAGCTTTCAGGGCTGGCACCTTCCTTGTGGGAGAAGGAGCCAGACGTTTGCCTTTTCAGAAGAAGTTTCTGCCGAGAACGAGCATCGTGACATGCTGAGTCTCTGGGAAAGCACAGATCCCCAGTGCTGTTGCGCCTAAAGATAGGCTGCAGAGGGATAGTGAAGACCTGCAAGAGCTTTCCGGGCTGGCACCTTCCTTGTGGGAGAAGGAGCCAGACGTTTGCCTTTTCAGAAAATGTTTCTGCCAAGAACGAGCATCGTGACATGCGGAGTTTCTGGGAAAGCACAGATCCCCAGTTCTGTTGCGGCTAAAGATAGGCTGCAGAGGGATAGTGAAGACCTGCAAGAGCTTTCAGGGCTGGCACCTTCCTTGTGGGAGAAGGAGCCAGACGTTTGCCTTTTCAGAAAAAGTTTCTGCCGAGAACAAGCACCGTAACATGCTGAGTGTCTGGGAAAGCAGAGATCCCCAGTGCTGTTGCGGCTAAAGATAGGCTGCAGAGGGATAGTGAAGACCTGCAAGAGCTTTCAGGGCTGGCACCTTCCTTGTGGAAGATGGAGCCAGACGTTTGCCTCTTCAGAAAAACGCTCTGCCGTAAGCGAGCACCATAAGATGCTGAATCTCTGGGAAAGCAGATATCCCCCGTGCTGTTGCGGCTAAAGATAGGCTGCAGAGGGATAGTGAAGACCAGCAAGATCTTTCAGGGCTGGCACCTTCCTTGTGGGAGAAGGAGCCAGACATTTGCCTTTTCAGAAAAAGTTTCTGCCGAGAACGAGCACCGTGACATGCTGAGTCTCTGGGAAAGCAGAGATCCCCAGTGCTGTTGCGGCTAAAGATAGGCTGCAGAGGGATAGTGAAGACCTGCAAGAGCTTTCAGGGCTGGCACCTTCCTTGTGGAAGATGGAGCCAGACGTTTGCCTTTTCAGAAAAACGCTCTGCCGTAAGCGAGCACCATAAGATGCTGAATCTCTGGGAAAGCAGAGATCCCCAGTGCTGTTGCGGCTAAAGATAGGCTGCAGAGGGATAGTGAAGACCAGCAAGATCTTTCAGGGCTGGCACCTTCCTTGTGGGAGAAGGAGCCAGACATTTGCCTTTTCAGAAAAAGTTTCTGCCGAGAACGAGCACCGTGACATGCTGAGTCTCTGGGAAAGCAGAGATCCCCAGTGCTGTTGCGGCTAAAGATAGGCTGCAGAGGGATAGTGAAGACCTGCAAGAGCTTTCAGGGCTGGCACCTTCCTTGTGGAAGATGGAGCCAGACGTTTGCCTCTTCAGAAAAACGCTCTGCCGTAAGCGAGCACCATAAGATGCTGAATCTCTGGGAAAGCAGAGCTCCCCAGTGCTGTTGCGGCTATAGATAGGCTGCAGAGGGATAGTGAAGACCAGCAAGATCTTTCAGGGCTGGCACCTTCCATGTGGGAGAAGGAGCCGTAAGTTTGTCTTTTCAGAAAAAGTTTCTGCCGAGAACGAGCACCGTGACATGCTGAGTCTCTGGGAAAGCAGAGATCCCCAGTGCTGTTGCGGCTAAAGATAGGCTGCAGAGGGATTGTGAAGACCTGCAAGAGCTTTCAGGGCTGGCACCTTCCTTGTGGGAGAAGGAGCCAGACGTTTGCCTTTTCAGAAAAAGTTTCTGCCGAGAACGAGCACCGTGACATGCTGAGTCTCTGGGAAAGCAGAGATCCCCAGTGCTGTTGCGGCTAAAGATAGGCTGCAGAGGGATAGTGAAGACCTGCAAGATCATTCAGGGCTGGCACCTTCCTTGTGGGAGAAGGAGCCAGACGTTTGCCTTTTCAGAAAAAGTTTCTGCCGAGAACGAGCACCGTGACATGCTGAGTCTCTGGGAAAGCACAGATCCCCAGTGCTGTTGCGGCTAAAGATAGGCTGCAGAGGGATAGTGAAGACCTGCAAGATCATTCAGGGCTGGCACCTGCCTTGTGGGAGAAGGAGCCAGACGTTTGCCTTTTCAGAAAAAGTTTCTGCCGAGAACGAGCACCGTGACATGCTGAGTCTCTGGGAAAGCAGAGATCCCCAGTGCTGTTGCGGCTAAAGATAGGCTGCAGAGGGATAGTGAAGACCTGCAAGAGCTTTCAGGGCTGGCACCTTCCTTGTGGGAGAAGGAGCCAGACGTTTGCCTTTTCAGAAAAAGTTTCTGCCGAGAACGAGCACCGTGACATGCGGAGTCTCTGGGAAAGCACAGAGCCCCAGTTCTGTTGCGGCTAAAGATAGGCTGCAGAGGGATAGTGAAGACCAGCAAGAGCTTTCAGGGCTGGCACCTTCCTTGTGGGAGAAGGAGCCGTAAGTTTGTCTTTTCAGAAAAAGTTTCTGCCGAGAACGAGCACCGAGACATGCTGAGTCTCTGGGAAAGCAGAGATCCCCAGTGCTGTTGTGCCTGTGGATAGGCTGCAGGGGGACGGTGAAGACCAGCAAGATCTTTAAGGGCTGGCACCTTCCTTGTGGAAGATGGAGCCAGACGTTTGCCTCTTCAGAAAAACGCTCTGCCGTAAGCGAGCACCATAAGATGCTGAATCTCTGGGAAAGCAGAGATCCCCAGTGCTGTTGCGGCTAAAGATAGGCAGCAGAGGGATAGTGAAGACCAGCAAGATCTTTCAGGGCTGGCACCTTCCTTGTGGGAGAAGGAGCCAGACATTTGCCTTTTCAGAAAAAGTTTCTGCCGAGAACGAGCACCGTGACATGCTGAGTGTCTGGGAAAGCAGAGATCCCCAGTGCTGTTGCGGCTAAAGATAGGCTGCAGAGGGATAGTGAAGACCTGCAAGAGCTTTCAGGGCTGGCACCTTCCTTGTGGGAGAAGGAGCCGTAAGTTTGTCTTTTCAGAAAAAGTTTCTGCCGAGAACGAGCACCGTGACATGCTGAGTCTCTAGGAAAGCAGAGATCCCCAGTGCTGTTGTGCCTGTGGATAGGCTGCAGGGGGACAGTGAAGACCAGCAAGATCTTTCAGGGCTGGCACCTTCCTTGTGGGAGAAGGAGCCAGACGTTTGCCTTTTCAGAAAAAGTTTCTGCCGAGAACGAGCACCGTGACATGCTGAGTCTCTGGGAAAGCAGAGATCCCCAGTGCTGTTGCGGCTAAAGATAGGCTGCAGAGGGATAGTGAAGACCTGCAAGAGCTTTCAGGGCTGGCACCTTCCTTGTGGGAGAAGGAGCCAGACGTTTGCCTCTTCAGAAAAACGCTCTGCCGTAAGCGAGCACCATAAGATGCTGAATCTCTGGGAAAGCAGAGCTCCCCAGTGCTGTTGCGGCTATAGATAGGCTGCAGAGGGATAGTGAAGACCAGCAAGATCTTTCAGGGCTGGCACGTTCCTTGTGGGAGAAGGAGCCGTAAGTTTGTCTTTTCAGAAAAAGTTTCTGCCGAGAACGAGCACCATGACATGCTGAGTCTCTGGGAAAGCAGAGATCCCCAGTGCTGTTGCGGCTAAAGATAGGCTGCAGAGGGATAGTGAAGACCTGCAAGAGCTTTCAGGGCTGGCACCTTCCTTGTGGGAGAAGGAGCCAGACGTTTGCCTTTTCAGAAAAAGTTTCTGCCGAGAACGAGCACCATGACATGCTGAGTCTCTGGGAAAGCAGAGATCCCCAGTGCTGTTGCGGCTAAAGATAGGCTGCAGAGGGATAGTGAAGACCAGCAAGATCTTTCAGGGCTGGCACCTTCCTTGTGGGAGAAGGAGCCAGACATTTGCCTTTTCAGAAAAAGTTTCTGCCGAGAACGAGCACCGTGACATGCTGAGTGTCTGGGAAAGCAGAGATCCCCAGTGCTGTTGCGGCTAAAGATAGGCTGCAGAGGGATAGTGAAGACCTGCAAGATCATTCAGGGCTGGCACCTGCCTTGTGGGAGAAGGAGCCAGACGTTTGCCTTTTCAGAAAAAGTTTCTGCCGAGAACGAGCACCGTGACATGCTGAGTGTCTGGGAAAGTAGAGATCCCCAGTGCTGTTGCGGCTAAAGATAGGCTGCAGAGGGATAGTGAAGACCTGCAAGATCTTTCAGGGCTGGCACCTTCCTTGTGGGAGAAGGAGCCAGACGTTTGCCTTTTCAGAAAAAGTTTCTGCCGAGAACGAGCACCGTGACATGCTGAGTCTCTGGGAAAGCAGAGATCCCCAGTGCTGTTGCGGCTAAAGATAGGCTGCAGAGGGATAGTGAAGACCTGCAAGAGCTTTCCGGGCTGGCACCTTCCTTGTGGGAGAAGGAGCCAGACGTTTGCCTTTTCAGAAAAAGTTTCTGCCGAGAACGAGCACCGTGACATGCTGAGTCTCTAGGAAAGCAGAGATCCCCAGTGCTGTTGTGCCTGTGGATAGGCTGCAGGGGGACAGTGAAGACCAGCAAGATCTTTAAGGGCTGGCACCTTCCTTGTGGGAGAAGGAGCCAGACGTTTGCCTTTTCAGAAAAAGTTTCTGCCGAGAACGAGCACCGTGACATGCTGAGTCTCTGGGAAAGCAGAGATCCCCAGTGCTGTTGCGGCTAAAGATAGGCTGCAGAGGGATAGTGAAGACCTGCAAGAGCTTTCAGGGCTGGCACCTTCCTTGTGGGAGAAGGAGCCAGACGTTTGCCTTTTCAGAAAAAGTTTCTGCCGAGAACGAGCACCGTGACATGCGGAGTCTCTGGGAAAGCACAGAGCCCCAGTTCTGTTGCGGCTAAAGATAGGCTGCAGAGGGATAGTGAAGACCAGCAAGATCTTTCAGGGCTGGCACCTTCCTTGTGGGAGAAGGAGCCAGACATTTGCCTTTTCAGAAAAAGTTTCTACCGAGAACGAGCACCATAAGATGCTGAATCTCTGGGAAAGGAGAGATCCCCAGTGCTGTTGCGGCTAAAGATAGGCTGCAGAGGGATAGTGAAGACCAGCAAGATCTTTCAGGGCTGGCACCTTCCTTGTGGGAGAAGGAGCCAGACATTTGCCTTTTCAGAAAAAGTTTCTGCCGAGAACGAGCACCGTGACATGCTGAGTGTCTGGGAAAGCAGAGATCCCCAGTGCTGTTGCGGCTAAAGATAGGCTGCAGAGGGATAGTGAAGACCTGCAAGATCTTTCAGGGCTGGCACCTGCCTTGTTAGAGAAGGAGCCAGACGTTTGCCTTTTCAGAAAAAGTTTCTGCCGAGAACGAGCACCGTGACATGCTGAGTCTCTGGGAAAGCAGAGATCCCCAGTGCTGTTGCGGCTAAAGATAGGCTGCAGAGGGATAGTGAAGACCTGCAAGATCTTTCAGGGCTGGCACCTTCCTTGTGGGAGAAGGAGCCGTAAGTTTGTCTTTTCAGAAAAAGTTTCTGCCGAGAACGAGCACCGTGACATGCTGAGTCTCTGGGAAAGCAGAGATCCCCAGTGCTGTTGTGCCTGTGGATAGGCTGCAGAGGGATAGTGAAGACCTGCAAGATCATTCAGGGCTGGCACCTGCCTTGTGGGAGAAGGAGCCAGACGTTTGCCTTTTCAGAAAAAGTTTCTGCCGAGAACGAGCACCGTGACATGCGGAGTCTCTGGGAAAGCACAGATCCCCAGTGCTGTTGCGGCTAAAGATAGGCTGCAGAGGGATAGTGAAGACCAGCAAGAGCTTTCAGGGCTGGCACCTTCCTTGTGGGAGAAGGAGCCGTAAGTTTGTCTTTTCAGAAAAAGTTTCTGCCGAGAACGAGCACCGTGACATGCTGAGTCTGTAGGAAAGCAGAGATCCCCAGTGCTGTTGTGCCTGTGGATAGGCTGCAGGGGGACAGTGAAGACCAGCAAGATCTTTAAGGGCTGGCACCTTCCTTGTGGGAGAAGGAGCCAGACGTTTGCCTTTTCAGAAAAAGTTTCTGCCGAGAACGAGCACCGTGACATGCTGAGTCTCTGGGAAAGCAGAGATCCCCAGTGCTGTTGCGGCTAAAGATAGGCTGCAGAGGGATAGTGAAGACCTGCAAGAGCTTTCAGGGCTGGCACCTTCCTTGTGGGAGAAGGAGCCAGACGTTTGCCTTTTCAGAAAAAGTTTCTGCCGAGAACGAGCACCGTGACATGCTGAGTCTCTGGGAAAGCACAGAGACCCAGTTCTGTTGCGGCTAAAGATAGGCTGCAGAGGGATAGTGAAGACCTGCAAGAGCTTTCAGGGCTGGCACCTTCCTTGTGGGAGAAGGAGCCGTAAGTTTGTCTTTTCAGAAAAAGTTTCTGCCGAGAACGAGCACCGTGACATGCTGAGTCTCTGGGAAAGCAGAGATCCCCAGTGCTGTTGTGCCTGTGGATAGGCTGCAGGGGGACGGTGAAGACCAGCAAGATCTTTAAGGGCTGGCACCTTCCTTGTGGGAGAAGGAGCCAGACGTTTGCCTTTTCAGAAAAAGTTTCTGCCGAGAACGAGCACCGTGACATGCTGAGTCTCTGGGAAAGCAGAGATCCCCAGTGCTGTTGCAGCTAAAGATAGGCTGCAGAGGGATAGTGAAGACCTGCAAGAGCTTTCAGGGCTGGCACCTTCCTTGTGGGAGAAGGAGCCAGACGTTTGCCTTTTCAGAAAAAGTTTCTGCCGAGAACGAGCACCGTGACATGCTGAGTGTCTGGGAAAGCAGAGATCCCCAGTGCTGTTGCGGCTAAAGATAGGGTGCAGAGGGATAGTGAAGACCTGCAAGATCATTCAGGGCTGGCACCTGCCTTGTGGGAGAAGGAGCCAGACGTTTGCCTTTTCAGAAAAAGTTTCTGCCGAGAACGAGCACCGTGACATGCTGAGTCTCTGGGAAAGCAGAGATCCCCAGTGCTGTTGCGGCTAAGGATAGGCTGCAGAGGGATAGTGAAGACCTGCAAGATCTTTCAGGGCTGGCACCTTCCTTGTGGGAGAAGGAGCCGTAAGTTTGTCTTTTCAGAAAAAGTTTCTGCCGAGAACGAGCACCGTGACATGCTGAGTCTCTGGGAAAGCAGAGATCCCCAGTGCTGTTGTGCCTGTGGATAGGCTGCAGAGGGATAGTGAAGACCTGCAAGAGCTTTCAGGGCTGGCACCTTCCTTGTGGGAGAAGGAGCCAGACGTTTGCCTTTTCAGAAAAAGTTTCTGCCGAGAACGAGCACCGTGACATGCGGAGTCTCTGGGAAAGCACAGATCCCCAGTGCTGTTGCGGCTAAAGATAGGCTGCAGAGGGATAGTGAAGACCAGCAAGAGCTTTCAGGGCTGGCACCTTCCTTGTGGGAGAAGGAGCCGTAAGTTTGTCTTTTCAGAAAAAGTTTCTGCCGAGAACGAGCACCGTGACATTCTGAGTCTGTAGGAAAGCAGAGATCCCCAGTGCTGTTGTGCCTGTGGATAGGCTGCAGGGGGACAGTGAAGACCAGCAAGATCTTTAAGGGCTGGCACCTTCCTTGTGGGAGAAGGAGCCAGACGTTTGCCTTTTCAGAAAAAGTTTCTGCCGAGAACGAGCACCGTGACATGCTGAGTCTCTGGGAAAGCAGAGATCCCCAGTGCTGTTGCGGCTAAAGATAGGCTGCAGAGGGATAGTGAAGACCTGCAAGAGCTTTCAGGGCTGGCACCTTCCTTGTGGGAGAAGGAGCCAGACGTTTGCCTTTTCAGAAAAAGTTTCTGCCGAGAACGAGCACCGTGACATGCTGAGTCTCTGGGAAAGCACAGAGACCCAGTTCTGTTGCGGCTAAAGATAGGCTGCAGAGGGATAGTGAAGACCTGCAAGAGCTTTCAGGGCTGGCACCTTCCTTGTGGGAGAAGGAGCCGTAAGTTTGTCTTTTCAGAAAAAGTTTCTGCCGAGAACGAGCACCGTGACATGCTGAGTCTCTGGGAAAGCAGAGATCCCCAGTGCTGTTGTGCCTGTGGATAGGCTGCAGGGGGACGGTGAAGACCAGCAAGATCTTTAAGGGCTGGCACCTTCCTTGTGGGAGAAGGAGCCAGACGTTTGCCTTTTCAGAAAAAGTTTCTGCCGAGAACGAGCACCGTGACATGCTGAGTCTCTGGGAAAGCAGAGATCCCCAGTGCTGTTGCAGCTAAAGATAGGCTGCAGAGGGATAGTGAAGACCTGCAAGAGCTTTCAGGGCTGGCACCTTCCTTGTGGGAGAAGGAGCCAGACGTTTGCCTTTTCAGAAAAAGTTTCTGCCGAGAACGAGCACCGTGACATGCTGAGTGTCTGGGAAAGCAGAGATCCCCAGTGCTGTTGCGGCTAAAGATAGGCTGCAGAGGGATAGTGAAGACCTGCAAGATCATTCAGGGCTGGCACCTGCCTTGTGGGAGAAGGAGCCAGACGTTTGCCTTTTCAGAAAAAGTTTCTGCCGAGAACGAGCACCGTGACATGCTGAGTCTCTGGGAAAGCAGAGATCCCCAGTGCTGTTGCGGCTAAAGATAGGCTGCAGGGGGACTGTGAAGACCAGCAAGATCTTTCAGGGCTGGCACCTTCCTTGTGGGAGAAGGAGCCGTAAGTTTGTCTTTTCAGAAAAAGTTTCTGCCGAGAACGAGCACCGTGACATGCTGAGTCTCTGGGAAAGCAGAGATCCCCAGTGCTGTTGTGCCTGTGGATAGGCTGCAGAGGGATAGTGAAGACCTGCAAGAGCTTTCAGGGCTGGCACCTTCCTTGTGGGAGAAGGAGCCAGACGTTTGCCTTTTCAGAAAAAGTTTCTGCCGAGAACGAGCACCGTGACATGCGGAGTCTCTGGGAAAGCACAGATCCCCAGTGCTGTTGCGGCTAAAGATAGGCTGCAGAGGGATAGTGAAGACCAGCAAGAGCTTTCAGGGCTGGCACCTTCCTTGTGGGAGAAGGAGCCGTAAGTTTGTCTTTTCAGAAAAAGTTTCTGCCGAGAACGAGCACCGTGACATGCTGAGTCTGTAGGAAAGCAGAGATCCCCAGTGCTGTTGTGCCTGTGGATAGGCTGCAGGGGGACAGTGAAGACCAGCAAGATCTTTAAGGGCTGGCACCTTCCTTGTGGGAGAAGGAGCCAGACGTTTGCCTTTTCAGAAAAAGTTTCTGCCGAGAACGAGCACCGTGACATGCTGAGTCTCTGGGAAAGCAGAGATCCCCAGTGCTGTTGCGGCTAAAGATAGGCTGCAGAGGGATAGTGAAGACCTGCAAGAGCTTTCAGGGCTGGCACCTTCCTTGTGGGAGAAGGAGCCAGACGTTTGCCTTTTCAGAAAAAGTTTCTGCCGAGAACGAGCACCGTGACATGCTGAGTCTCTGGGAAAGCACAGAGACCCAGTTCTGTTGCGGCTAAAGATAGGCTGCAGAGGGATAGTGAAGACCTGCAAGAGCTTTCAGGGCTGGCACCTTCCTTGTGGGAGAAGGAGCCGTAAGTTTGTCTTTTCAGAAAAAGTTTCTGCCGAGAACGAGCACCGTGACATGCTGAGTCTCTGGGAAAGCAGAGATCCCCAGTGCTGTTGTGCCTGTGGATAGGCTGCAGGGGGACGGTGAAGACCAGCAAGATCTTTAAGGGCTGGCACCTTCCTTGTGGGAGAAGGAGCCAGACGTTTGCCTTTTCAGAAAAAGTTTCTGCCGAGAACGAGCACCGTGACATGCTGAGTCTCTGGGAAAGCAGAGATCCCCAGTGCTGTTGCAGCTAAAGATAGGCTGCAGAGGGATAGTGAAGACCTGCAAGAGCTTTCAGGGCTGGCACCTTCCTTGTGGGAGAAGGAGCCAGACGTTTGCCTTTTCAGAAAAAGTTTCTGCCGAGAACGAGCACCGTGACATGCTGAGTGTCTGGGAAAGCAGAGATCCCCAGTGCTGTTGCGGCTAAAGATAGGCTGCAGAGGGATAGTGAAGACCTGCAAGATCATTCAGGGCTGGCACCTGCCTTGTGGGAGAAGGAGCCAGACGTTTGCCTTTTCAGAAAAAGTTTCTGCCGAGAACGAGCACCGTGACATGCTGAGTCTCTGGGAAAGCAGAGATCCCCAGTGCTGTTGCGGCTAAAGATAGGCTGCAGGGGGACTGTGAAGACCAGCAAGATCTTTCAGGGCTGGCACCTTCCTTGTGGGAGAAGGAGCCGTAAGTTTGTCTTTTCAGAAAAAGTTTCTGCCGAGAACGAGCACCGTGACATGCTGAGTCTCTGGGAAAGCAGAGATCCCCAGTGCTGTTGTGCCTGTGGATAGGCTGCAGAGGGATAGTGAAGACCTGCAAGAGCTTTCAGGGCTGGCACCTTCCTTGTGGGAGAAGGAGCCAGACGTTTGCCTTTTCAGAAAAAGTTTCTGCCGAGAACGAGCACCGTGACATGCGGAGTCTCTGGGAAAGCACAGAGCCCCAGTTCTGTTGCGGCTAAAGATAGGCTGCAGAGGGATAGTGAAGACCAGCAAGAGCTTTCAGGGCTGGCACCTGCCTTGTGGGAGAAGGAGCCAGACGTTTGCCTTTTCAGAAAAAGTTTCTGCCGAGAACGAGCACCGTGACATGCTGAGTCTCTGGGAAAGCACAGATCCCCAGTGCTGTTGTGCCTGTGGATAGGCTGCAGGGGGACAGTGAAGACCAGCAAGACCTTTAAGGGCTGGCACCTTCCTTGTGGGAGAAGGAGCCAGACGTTTGCCTTTTCAGAAAAAGTTTCTGCCGAGAACGAGCACCGTGACATGCTGAGTCTCTGGGAAAGCAGAGATCCCCAGTGCTGTTGCGGCTAAAGATAGGCTGCAGAGGGATAGTGAAGACCTGCAAGAGCTTTCAGGGCTGGCACCTTCCTTGTGGGAGAAGGAGCCAGACGTTTGCCTTTTCAGAAAAAGTTTCTGCCGAGAACGAGCACCGTGACATGCTGAGTCTCTGGGAAAGCACAGATCCCCAGTTCTGTTGCGGCTAAAGATAGGCTGCAGAGGGATAGTGAAGACCAGCAAGAGCTTTCAGGGCTGGCACCTTCCTTGTGGGAGAAGGAGCCGTACGTTTGCCTTTTCAGAAAAAGTTTCTGCCGAGAACGAGCACCGTGACATGCTGAGTCTCTGGGAAAGCAGAGATCCCCAGTGCTGTTGTGCCTGTGGATAGGCTGCAGGGGGACGGTGAAGACCAGCAAGATCTTTAAGGGCTGGCACCTTCCTTGTGGGAGAAGGAGCCAGACGTTTGCCTTTTCAGAAAAAGTTTCTGCCGAGAACGAGCACCGTGACATGCTGAGTGTCTGGGAAAGCAGAGATCCCCAGTGCTGTTGCGGCTAAAGATAGGCTGCAGAGGGATAGTGAAGACCTGCAAGATCATTCAGGGCTGGCACCTGCCTTGTGGGAGAAGGAGCCAGACGTTTGCCTTTTCAGAAAAAGTTTCTGCCGAGAACGAGCACCGTGACATGCTGAGTCTCTGGGAAAGCAGAGATCCCCAGTGCTGTTGCGGCTAAAGATAGGCTGCAGGGGGACTGTGAAGACCAGCAAGATCTTTCAGGGCTGGCACCTTCCTTGTGGGAGAAGGAGCCGTAAGTTTGTCTTTTCAGAAAAAGTTTCTGCCGAGAACGAGCACCGTGACATGCTGAGTCTCTGGGAAAGCAGAGATCCCCAGTGCTGTTGTGCCTGTGGATAGGCTGCAGAGGGATAGTGAAGACCTGCAAGAGCTTTCAGGGCTGGCACCTTCCTTGTGGGAGAAGGAGCCGTAAGTTTGTCTTTTCAGAAAAAGTTTCTGCCGAGAACGAGCACCGTGACATGCTGAGTCTGTAGGAAAGCAGAGATCCCCAGTGCTGTTGTGCCTGTGGATAGGCTGCAGGGGGACAGTGAAGACCAGCAAGATCTTTAAGGGCTGGCACCTTCCTTGTGGGAGAAGGAGCCAGACGTTTGCCTTTTCAGAAAAAGTTTCTGCCGAGAACGAGCACCGTGACATGCTGAGTCTCTGGGAAAGCAGAGATCCCCAGTGCTGTTGCGGCTAAAGATAGGCTGCAGAGGGATAGTGAAGACCTGCAAGAGCTTTCAGGGCTGGCACCTTCCTTGTGGGAGAAGGAGCCAGACGTTTGCCTTTTCAGAAAAAGTTTCTGCCGAGAACGAGCACCGTGACATGCTGAGTCTCTGGGAAAGCACAGAGACCCAGTTCTGTTGCGGCTAAAGATAGGCTGCAGAGGGATAGTGAAGACCTGCAAGAGCTTTCAGGGCTGGCACCTTCCTTGTGGGAGAAGGAGCCGTAAGTTTGTCTTTTCAGAAAAAGTTTCTGCCGAGAACGAGCACCGTGACATGCTGAGTCTCTGGGAAAGCAGAGATCCCCAGTGCTGTTGTGCCTGTGGATAGGCTGCAGGGGGACGGTGAAGACCAGCAAGATCTTTAAGGGCTGGCACCTTCCTTGTGGGAGAAGGAGCCAGACGTTTGCCTTTTCAGAAAAAGTTTCTGCCGAGAACGAGCACCGTGACATGCTGAGTCTCTGGGAAAGCAGAGATCCCCAGTGCTGTTGCAGCTAAAGATAGGCTGCAGAGGGATAGTGAAGACCTGCAAGAGCTTTCAGGGCTGGCACCTTCCTTGTGGGAGAAGGAGCCAGACGTTTGCCTTTTCAGAAAAAGTTTCTGCCGAGAACGAGCACCGTGACATGCTGAGTGTCTGGGAAAGCAGAGATCCCCAGTGCTGTTGCGGCTAAAGATAGGCTGCAGAGGGATAGTGAAGACCTGCAAGATCATTCAGGGCTGGCACCTGCCTTGTGGGAGAAGGAGCCAGACGTTTGCCTTTTCAGAAAAAGTTTCTGCCGAGAACGAGCACCGTGACATGCTGAGTCTCTGGGAAAGCAGAGATCCCCAGTGCTGTTGCGGCTAAAGATAGGCTGCAGGGGGACTGTGAAGACCAGCAAGATCTTTCAGGGCTGGCACCTTCCTTGTGGGAGAAGGAGCCGTAAGTTTGTCTTTTCAGAAAAAGTTTCTGCCGAGAACGAGCACCGTGACATGCTGAGTCTCTGGGAAAGCAGAGATCCCCAGTGCTGTTGTGCCTGTGGATAGGCTGCAGAGGGATAGTGAAGACCTGCAAGAGCTTTCAGGGCTGGCACCTTCCTTGTGGGAGAAGGAGCCAGACGTTTGCCTTTTCAGAAAAAGTTTCTGCCGAGAACGAGCACCGTGACATGCGGAGTCTCTGGGAAAGCACAGAGCCCCAGTTCTGTTGCGGCTAAAGATAGGCTGCAGAGGGATAGTGAAGACCAGCAAGAGCTTTCAGGGCTGGCACCTGCCTTGTGGGAGAAGGAGCCAGACGTTTGCCTTTTCAGAAAAAGTTTCTGCCGAGAACGAGCACCGTGACATGCTGAGTCTCTGGGAAAGCACAGATCCCCAGTGCTGTTGTGCCTGTGGATAGGCTGCAGGGGGACAGTGAAGACCAGCAAGACCTTTAAGGGCTGGCACCTTCCTTGTGGGAGAAGGAGCCAGACGTTTGCCTTTTCAGAAAAAGTTTCTGCCGAGAACGAGCACCGTGACATGCTGAGTCTCTGGGAAAGCAGAGATCCCCAGTGCTGTTGCGGCTAAAGATAGGCTGCAGAGGGATAGTGAAGACCTGCAAGAGCTTTCAGGGCTGGCACCTTCCTTGTGGGAGAAGGAGCCAGACGTTTGCCTTTTCAGAAAAAGTTTCTGCCGAGAACGAGCACCGTGACATGCTGAGTCTCTGGGAAAGCACAGATCCCCAGTTCTGTTGCGGCTAAAGATAGGCTGCAGAGGGATAGTGAAGACCAGCAAGAGCTTTCAGGGCTGGCACCTTCCTTGTGGGAGAAGGAGCCGTACGTTTGCCTTTTCAGAAAAAGTTTCTGCCGAGAACGAGCACCGTGACATGCTGAGTCTCTGGGAAAGCAGAGATCCCCAGTGCTGTTGTGCCTGTGGATAGGCTGCAGGGGGACGGTGAAGACCAGCAAGATCTTTAAGGGCTGGCACCTTCCTTGTGGGAGAAGGAGCCAGACGTTTGCCTTTTCAGAAAAAGTTTCTGCCGAGAACGAGCACCGTGACATGCTGAGTGTCTGGGAAAGCAGAGATCCCCAGTGCTGTTGCGGCTAAAGATAGGCTGCAGAGGGATAGTGAAGACCTGCAAGATCATTCAGGGCTGGCACCTGCCTTGTGGGAGAAGGAGCCAGACGTTTGCCTTTTCAGAAAAAGTTTCTGCCGAGAACGAGCACCGTGACATGCTGAGTCTCTGGGAAAGCAGAGATCCCCAGTGCTGTTGCGGCTAAAGATAGGCTGCAGGGGGACTGTGAAGACCAGCAAGATCTTTCAGGGCTGGCACCTTCCTTGTGGGAGAAGGAGCCGTAAGTTTGTCTTTTCAGAAAAAGTTTCTGCCGAGAACGAGCACCGTGACATGCTGAGTCTCTGGGAAAGCAGAGATCCCCAGTGCTGTTGTGCCTGTGGATAGGCTGCAGAGGGATAGTGAAGACCTGCAAGAGCTTTCAGGGCTGGCACCTTCCTTGTGGGAGAAGGAGCCAGACGTTTGCCTTTTCAGAAAAAGTTTCTGCCGAGAACGAGCACCGTGACATGCGGAGTCTCTGGGAAAGCACAGAGCCCCAGTTCTGTTGCGGCTAAAGATAGGCTGCAGAGGGATAGTGAAGACCAGCAAGAGCTTTCAGGGCTGGCACCTTCCTTGTGGGAGAAGGAGCCGTAAGTTTGTCTTTTCAGAAAAAGTTTCTGCCGAGAACGAGCACCGTGACATGCTGAGTCTCTGGGAAAGCACAGATCCCCAGTGCTGTTGTGCCTGTGGATAGGCTGCAGGGGGACAGTGAAGACCAGCAAGACCTTTAAGGGCTGGCACCTTCCTTGTGGGAGAAGGAGCCAGACGTTTGCCTTTTCAGAAAAAGTTTCTGCCAAGAACGAGCACCGTGACATGCTGAGTCTCTGGGAAAGCAGAGATCCCCAGTGCTGTTGCGGCTAAAGATAGGCTGCAGAGGGATAGTGAAGACCTGCAAGAGCTTTCAGGGCTGGCACCTTCCTTGTGGGAGAAGGAGCCGTAAGTTTGTCTTTTCAGAAAAAGTTTCTGCCGAGAACGAGCACCGTGACATGCGGAGTCTCTGGGAAAGCACAGAGCCCCAGTTCTGTTGCGGCTAAAGATAGGCTGCAGAGGGATAGTGAAGACCAGCAAGATCTTTCCGGGCTGGCACCTTCCTTGTGGGAGAAGGAGCCAGACGTTTGCCTTTTCAGAAAAAGTTTCTGCCGAGAACGAGCACCGTGACATGCTGAGTGTCTGGGAAAGCAGAGATCCCCAGTGCTGATGCGGCTAAAGATAGGCTGCAGAGGGATAGTGAAGACCTGCAAGAGCTTTCAGGGCTGGCACCTTCCTTGTGGAAGATGGAGCCATACGTTTGCCTCTTCAGAAAAACGCTCTGCCGTAAGCGAGCACCATAAGATGCTGAATCTCTGGGAAAGCAGAGATCCCCAGTGCTGTTGTGCCTGTGGATAGGCTGCAGAGGGATAGTGAAGACCAGCAAGATCTTTCAGGGCTGGCACCTTCCTTGTTGGAGAAGGAGCCAGACATTTGCCTTTTCAGAAAAAGTTTCTGCCGAGAACGAGCACCATAAGATGCTGAATCTCTGGGAAAGGAGAGATCCCCAGTGCTGTTGCGGCTAAAGATAGGCTGCAGAGGGATAGTGAAGACCAGCAAGAGCTTTCAGGGCTGGCACCTTCCTTGTGGGAGAAGGAGCCAGACATTTGCCTTTTCAGAAAAAGTTTCTGCCGAGAACGAGCACCGTGACATGCTGAGTGTCTGGGAAAGCAGAGATCCCCAGTGCTGATGCGGCTAAAGATAGGCTGCAGAGGGATAGTGAAGACCTGCAAGATCTTTCAGGGCTGGCACCTTCCTTGTGGGAGAAGGAGCCAGACGTTTGCCTTTTCAGAAAAAGTTTCTGCCGAGAACGAGCACCGTGACATGCTGAGTCTCTGGGAAAGCAGAGATCCCCAGTGCTGTTGCGGCTAAAGATAGGCTGCAGAGGGATAGTGAAGACCTGCAAGAGCTTTCAGGGCTGGCACCTTCCTTGTGGGAGAAGGAGCCAGACGTTTGCCTTTTCAGAAAAAGTTTCTGCCGAGAACGAGCACCGTGACATGCGGAGTCTCTGGGAAAGCACAGATCCCCAGTTCTGTTGCGGCTAAAGATAGGCTGCAGAGGGATAGTGAAGACCTGCAAGAGCTTTCAGGGCTGGCACCTTCCTTGTGGGAGAAGGAGCCGTAAGTTTGTCTTTTCAGAAAAAGTTTCTGCCGAGAACGAGCACCGTGACATGCTGAGTCTCTGGGAAAGCAGAGATCCCCAGTGCTGTTGTGCCTGTGGATAGGCTGCAGGGGGACGGTGAAGACCAGCAAGATCTTTAAGGGCTGGCACCTTCCTTGTGGGAGAAGGAGCCAGACGTTTGCCTTTTCAGAAAAAGTTTCTGCCGAGAACGAGCACCGTGACATGCTGAGTCTCTGGGAAAGCAGAGATCCCCAGTGCTGTTGCGGCTAAAGATAGGCTGCAGAGGGATAGTGAAGACCTGCAAGAGCTTTCAGGGCTGGCACCTTCCTTGTGGGAGAAGGAGCCAGACGTTTGCCTTTTCAGAAAAAGTTTCTGCCGAGAACGAGCACCGTGACATGCTGAGTCTCTGGGAAAGCAGAGATCCCCAGTGCTGTTGCAGCTAAAGATAGGCTGCAGAGGGATAGTGAAGACCTGCAAGAGCTTTCTGGGCTGGCACCTTCCTTGTGGAAGATGGAGCCATACGTTTGCCTCTTCAGAAAAACGCTCTGCCGTAAGCGAGCACCATAAGATGCTGAATCTCTGGGAAAGCAGAGATCCCCAGTGCTGTTGTGCCTGTGGATAGGCTGCAGAGGGATAGTGAAGACCTGCAAGATCTTTAAGGGCTGGCACCTTCCTTGTGGGAGAAGTAGCCAGACGTTTGCCTTTTCAGAAAAAGTTTCTGCCGAGAACGAGCACCGTGACATGCTGAGTCTCTGGGAAAGCAGAGATCCCCAGTGCTGTTGCGGCTAAAGATAGGCTGCAGAGGGATAGTGAAGACCTGCAAGAGCTTTCAGGGCTGGCACCTTCCTTGTGGGAGAAGGAGCCGTACGTTTGCCTTTTCAGAAAAAGTTTCTGCCGAGAACGAGCACCGTGACATGCGGAGTCTCTGGGAAAGCACAGATCCCCAGTTCTGTTGCGGCTAAAGACAGGCTGCAGAGGGATAGTGAAGACCAGCAAGAGCTTTCAGGGCTGGCACCTTCCTTGTGGGAGAAGGAGCCGTAAGTTTGTCTTTTCAGAAAAAGTTTCTGCCGAGAACGAGCACCGTGACATGCTGAGTCTCTGGGAAAGCAGAGATCCCCAGTGCTGTTGTGCCTGTGGATAGGCTGCAGGGGGACGGTGAAGACCAGCAAGATCTTTCAGGGCTGGCACCTTCCTTGTGGGAGAAGGAGCCAGACGTTTGCCTTTTCAGAAAAAGTTTCTGCCGAGAACGAGCACCGTGACATGCTGAGTCTCTGGGAAAGCAGAGATCCCCAGTGCTGTTGCGGCTAAAGATAGGCTGCAGAGGGATAGTGAAGACCTGCAAGAGCTTTCAGGGCTGGCACCTTCCTTGTGGAAGATGGAGCCATACGTTTGCCTCTTCAGAAAAACGCTCTGCCGTAAGCGAGCACCATAAGATGCTGAATCTCTGGGAAAGCAGAGATCCCCAGTGCTGTTGCGGCTAAAGATAGGCTGCAGAGGGATAGTGAAGACCAGCAAGATCTTTCAGGGCTGGCACCTTCCTTGTGGGAGAAGTAGCCAGACATTTGCCTTTTCAGAAAAAGTTTCTGCCGAGAACGAGCACCGTGACATGCTGAGTGTCTGGGAAAGCAGAGATCCCCAGTGCTGTTGCGGCTAAAGATAGGCTGCAGAGGGATAATGAAGACCTGCAAGATCATTCAGGGCTGGCACCTGCCTTGTGGGAGAAGGAGCCAGACGTTTGCCTTTTCAGAAAAAGTTTCTGCCGAGAACGAGCACCGTGACATGCTGAGTCTCTGGGAAAGCAGAGATCCCCAGTGCTGTTGCGGCTAAAGATAGGCTGCAGAGGGATAGTGAAGACCAGCAAGAGCTTTCAGGGCTGGCACCTTCCTTGTGGGAGAAGGAGCCGTAAGTTTGTCTTTTCAGAAAAAGTTTCTGCTGAGAACGAGCACCGTGACATGCTGAGTCTCTGGGAAAGCAGAGATCCCCAGTGCTGTTGCGGCTAAAGATAGGCTGCAGAGGGATAGTGAAGACCAGCAAGAGCTTTCAGGGCTGGCACCTTCCTTGTGGGAGAAGGAGCCAGACGTTTGCCTTTTCAGAAAAAGTTTCTGCCGAGAACGAGCACCGTGACATGCTGAGTCTCTGGGAAAGCAGAGATCCCCAGTGCTGTTGCGGCTAAAGATAGGCTGCAGAGGGATAGTGAAGACCAGCAAGAGCTTTCAGGGCTGGCACCTTCCTTGTGGGAGAAGGAGCCGTAAGTTTGTCTTTTCAGAAAAAGTTTCTGCTGAGAACGAGCACCGTGACATGCTGAGTCTCTGGGAAAGCAGAGATCCCCAGTGCTGTTGCGGCTAAAGATAGGCTGCAGAGGGATAGTGAAGACCTGCAAGAGCTTTCAGGGCTGGCACCTTCCTTGTGGGAGAAGGAGCCAGACGTTTGCCTTTTCAGAAAAAGTTTCTGCCGAGAACGAGCACCGTGACATGCGGAGTCTCTGGGAAAGCACAGATCCCCAGTTCTGTTGCGGCTAAAGATAGGCTGCAGAGGGATAGTGAAGACCTGCAAGAGCTTTCAGGGCTGGCACCTTCCTTGTGGGAGAAGGAGCCAGACGTTTGCCTTTTCAGAAAAAGTTTCTGCCGAGAACGAGCACCGTGACATGCTGAGTCTCTGGGAAAGCAGAGATCCCCAGTGATGTTGTTCCTGTGGATAGGCTGCAGGGGGACGGTGAAGACCAGCAAGATCTTTAAGGGCTGGCACCTTCCTTGTGGGAGAAGGAGCCAGACGTTTGCCTTTTCAGAAAAAGTTTCTGCCGAGAACGAGCACCGTGACATGCTGAGTCTCTGGGAAAGCAGAGATCCCCAGTGCTGTTGCGGCTAAAGATAGGCTGCAGAGGGATAGTGAAGACCTGCAAGAGCTTTCAGGGCTGGCACCTTCCTTGTGGGAGAAGGAGCCAGACGTTTGCCTTTTCAGAAAAAGTTTCTGCCGAGAACGAGCACCGTGACATGCTGAGTGTCTGGGAAAGCAGAGCTCCCCAGTGCTGTTGCGGCTATAGATAGGCTGCAGAGGGATAGTGAAGACCTGCAAGAGCTTTCAGGGCTGGCACCTTCCTTGTGGGAGAAGGAGCCAGACGTTTGCCTTTTCAGAAAAAGTTTCTGCCGAGAACGAGCACCGTGACATGCTGAGTCTCTGGGAAAGCACAGATCCCCAGTTCTGTTGCGGCTAAAGATAGGCTGCAGAGGGATAGTGAAGACCAGCAAGAGCTTTCAGGGCTGGCACCTTCCTTGTGGGAGAAGGAGCCGTAAGTTTGTCTTTTCAGAAAAAGTTTCTGCCGAGAACGAGCACCGTGACATGCTGAGTCTCTGGGAAAGCAGAGATCCCCAGTGCTGTTGTGCCTGTGGATAGGCTGCAGAGGGATAGTGAAGACCTGCAAGAGCTTTCAGGGCTGGCACCTTCCTTGTGGGAGAAGGAGCCAGACGTTTGCCTTTTCAGAAAAAGTTTCTGCTGAGAACGAGCACCGTGACATGCGGAGTCTCTGGGAAAGAACAGATCCCCAGTGCTGTTGCGGCTAAAGATAGGCTGCAGAGGGATAGTGAAGACCTGCAAGAGCTTTCAGGGCTGGCACCTACCTTGTGGGAGAAGGAGCCAGACATTTGCCTTTTCAGAAAAAGTTTCTGCCGAGAACGAGCACCGTGACATGCTGAGTCTCTGGGAAAGCACAGATCCCCAGTTCTGTTGCGGCTAAAGATAGGCTGCAGAGGGATAGTGAAGACCAGCAAGAGCTTTCAGGGCTGGCACCTTCCTTGTGGGAGAAGGAGCCAGACGTTTGCCTTTTCAGAAAAAGTTTCTGCCGAGAACGAGCACCGTGACATGCTGAGTCTCTGGGAAAGCAGAGATCCCCAGTGCTGTTGCGGCTAAAGATAGGCTGCAGGGGGACGGTGAAGACCAGCAAGATCTTTAAGGGCTGGCACCTTCCTTGTGGGAGAAGGAGCCAGACGTTTGCCTTTTCAGAAAAAGTTTCTGCCGAGAACGAGCACCGTGACATGCTGAGTCTCTGGGAAAGCAGAGATCCCCAGTGCTGTTGCGGCTAAAGATAGGCTGCAGAGGGATAGTGAAGACCAGCAAGATCTTTCAGGGCTGGCACCTTCCTTGTGGGAGAAGGAGCCAGACATTTGCGTTTTCAGAAAAAGTTTCTGCCGAGAACGAGCACCGTGACATGCTGAGTGTCTGGGAAAGCAGAGATCCCCAGTGCTGTTGCGGCTAAAGATAGGCTGCAGAGGGATAGTGAAGACCTGCAAGATCTTTCAGGGCTGGCACCTTCCTTGTGGGAGAAGGAGCCAGACGTTTGCCTTTTCAGAAAAAGTTTCTGCCGAGAACGAGCACCGTGACATGCGGAGTCTCTGGGAAAGCACAGATCCCCAGTTCTGTTGCGGCTAAAGATAGGCTGCAGAGGGATAGTGAAGACCTGCAAGAGCTTTCAGGGCTGGCACCTTCCTTGTGGGAGAAGGAGCCGTAAGTTTGTCTTTTCAGAAAAAGTTTCTGCCGAGAACGAGCACCGTGACATGCTGAGTCTCTGGGAAAGCAGAGATCCCCAGTGCTGTTGTGCCTGTGGATAGGCTGCAGGGGGACAGTGAAGACCAGCAAGATCTTTAAGGGCTGGCACCTTCCTTGTGGGAGAAGGAGCCAGACGTTTGCCTTTTCAGAAAAAGTTTCTGCCGAGAACGAGCACCGTGACATGCTGAGTCTCTGGGAAAGCAGAGATCCCCAGTGCTGTTGCGGCTAAAGATAGGCTGCAGAGGGATAGTGAAGACCTGCAAGAGCTTTCAGGGCTGGCACCTTCCTTGTGGGAGAAGGAGCCGTACGTTTGCCTTTTCAGAAAAAGTTTCTGCCGAGAACGAGCACCGTGACATGCGGAGTCTCTGGGAAAGCACAGATCCCCAGTTCTGTTGCGGCTAAAGACAGGCTGCAGAGGGATAGTGAAGACCAGCAAGAGCTTTCAGGGCTGGCACCTTCCTTGTGGGAGAAGGAGCCGTAAGTTTGTCTTTTCAGAAAAAGTTTCTGCCGAGAACGAGCACCGTGACATGCTGAGTCTCTGGGAAAGCAGAGATCCCCAGTGCTGTTGTGCCTGTGGATAGGCTGCAGGGGGACGGTGAAGACCAGCAAGATCTTTAAGGGCTGGCACCTTCCTTGTGGGAGAAGGAGCCAGACGTTTGCCTTTTCAGAAAAAGTTTCTGCCGAGAACGAGCACCGTGACATGCTGAGTCTCTGGGAAAGCAGAGATCCCCAGTGCTGTTGCGGCTAAAGATAGGCTGCAGAGGGATAGTGAAGACCTGCAAGAGCTTTCAGGGCTGGCACCTTCCTTGTGGAAGATGGAGCCATACGTTTGCCTCTTCAGAAAAACGCTCTGCCGTAAGCGAGCACCATAAGATGCTGAATCTCTGGGAAAGCAGAGATCCCCAGTGCTGTTGCGGCTAAAGATAGGCTGCAGAGGGATAGTGAAGACCAGCAAGATCTTTCAGGGCTGGCACCTTCCTTGTGGGAGAAGTAGCCAGACATTTGCCTTTTCAGAAAAAGTTTCTGCCGAGAACGAGCACCGTGACATGCTGAGTGTCTGGGAAAGCAGAGATCCCCAGTGCTGTTGCGGCTAAAGATAGGCTGCAGAGGGATAATGAAGACCTGCAAGATCATTCAGGGCTGGCACCTGCCTTGTGGGAGAAGGAGCCAGACGTTTGCCTTTTCAGAAAAAGTTTCTGCCGAGAACGAGCACCGTGACATGCTGAGTCTCTGGGAAAGCAGAGATCCCCAGTGCTGTTGCGGCTAAAGATAGGCTGCAGAGGGATAGTGAAGACCAGCAAGAGCTTTCAGGGCTGGCACCTTCCTTGTGGGAGAAGCAGCCGTAAGTTTGCCTTTTCAGAAAAAGTTTCTGCTGAGAACGAGCACCGTGACATGCTGAGTCTCTGGGAAAGCAGAGATCCCCAGTGCTGTTGCGGCTAAAGATAGGCTGCAGAGGGATAGTGAAGACCTGCAAGAGCTTTCAGGGCTGGCACCTTCCTTGTGGGAGAAGGAGCCAGACGTTTGCCTTTTCAGAAAAAGTTTCTGCCGAGAACGAGCACCGTGACATGCGGAGTCTCTGGGAAAGCACAGATCCCCAGTTCTGTTGCGGCTAAAGATAGGCTGCAGAGGGATAGTGAAGACCTGCAAGAGCTTTCAGGGCTGGCACCTTCCTTGTGGAAGATGGAGCCAGACGTTTGCCTTTTCAGAAAAAGTTTCTGCCGAGAACGAGCACCGTGACATGCTGAGTCTCTGGGAAAGCAGAGATCCCCAGTGATGTTGTTCCTGTGGATAGGCTGCAGGGGGACGGTGAAGACCAGCAAGATCTTTAAGGGCTGGCACCTTCCTTGTGGGAGAAGGAGCCAGACGTTTGCCTTTTCAGAAAAAGTTTCTGCCGAGAACGAGCACCGTGACATGCTGAGTCTCTGGGAAAGCAGAGATCCCCAGTGCTGTTGCGGCTAAAGATAGGCTGCAGAGGGATAGTGAAGACCAGCAAGAGCTTTCAGGGCTGGCACCTTCCTTGTGGGAGAAGGAGCCAGACGTCTGCCTTTTCAGAAAAAGTTTCTGCCGAGAACGAGCACCGTGACATGCTGAGTGTCTGGGAAAGCAGAGATCCCCAGTGCTGTTGCGGCTATAGATAGGCTGCAGAGGGATAGTGAAGACCTGCAAGAGCTTTCAGGGCTGGCACCTTCCTTGTGGGAGAAGGAGCCAGACGTTTGCCTTTTCAGAAAAAGTTTCTGCCGAGAACGAGCACCGTGACATGCGGAGTCTCTGGGAAAGCACAGATCCCCAGTTCTGTTGCGGCTAAAGATAGGCTGCAGAGGGATAGTGAAGACCAGCAAGAGCTTTCAGGGCTGGCACCTTCCTTGTGGGAGAAGGAGCCGTAAGTTTGTCTTTTCAGAAAAAGTTTCTGCCGAGAACGAGCACCGTGACATGCTGAGTCTCTGGGAAAGCAGAGATCCCCAGTGCTGTTGTGCCTGTGGATAGGCTGCAGAGGGATAGTGAAGACCTGCAAGAGCTTTCAGGGCTGGCACCTTCCTTGTGGGAGAAGGAGCCAGACGTTTGCCTTTTCAGAAAAAGTTTCTGCTGAGAACGAGCACCGTGACATGCGGAGTCTCTGGGAAAGAACAGATCCCCAGTGCTGTTGCGGCTAAAGATAGGCTGCAGAGGGATAGTGAAGACCTGCAAGAGCTTTCAGGGCTGGCACCTACCTTGTGGGAGAAGGAGCCAGACATTTGCCTTTTCAGAAAAAGTTTCTGCCGAGAACGAGCACCGTGACATGCTGAGTCTCTGGGAAAGCACAGATCCCCAGTTCTGTTGCGGCTAAAGATAGGCTGCAGAGGGATAGTGAAGACCAGCAAGAGCTTTCAGGGCTGGCACCTTCCTTGTGGGAGAAGGAGCCAGACGTTTGCCTTTTCAGAAAAAGTTTCTGCCGAGAACGAGCACCGTGACATGCTGAGTCTCTGGGAAAGCAGAGATCCCCAGTGCTGTTGCGGCTAAAGATAGGCTGCAGGGGGACGGTGAAGACCAGCAAGATCTTTAAGGGCTGGCACCTTCCTTGTGGGAGAAGGAGCCAGACGTTTGCCTTTTCAGAAAAAGTTTCTGCCGAGAACGAGCACCGTGACATGCTGAGTCTCTGGGAAAGCAGAGATCCCCAGTGCTGTTGCGGCTAAAGATAGGCTGCAGAGGGATAGTGAAGACCAGCAAGATCTTTCAGGGCTGGCACCTTCCTTGTGGGAGAAGGAGCCAGACATTTGCGTTTTCAGAAAAAGTTTCTGCCGAGAATGAGCACCGTGACATGCTGAGTGTCTGGGAAAGCAGAGATCCCCAGTGCTGTTGCGGCTAAAGATAGGCTGCAGAGGGATAGTGAAGACCTGCAAGATCTTTCAGGGCTGGCACCTTCCTTGTGGGAGAAGGAGCCAGACGTTTGCCTTTTCAGAAAAAGTTTCTGCCGAGAACGAGCACCGTGACATGCTGAGTCTCTGGGAAAGCAGAGATCCCCAGTGCTGTTGCGGCTAAAGATAGGCTGCAGAGGGATAGTGAAGACCAGCAAGAGCTTTCAGGGCTGGCACCTTCCTTGTGGGAGAAGGAGCCGTAAGTTTGTCTTTTCAGAAAAAGTTTCTGCTGAGAACGAGCACCGTGACATGCTGAGTCTCTGGGAAAGCAGAGATCCCCAGTGCTGTTGCGGCTAAAGATAGGCTGCAGAGGGATAGTGAAGACCTGCAAGAGCTTTCAGGGCTGGCACCTTCCTTGTGGGAGAAGGAGCCAGACGTTTGCCTTTTCAGAAAAAGTTTCTGCCGAGAACGAGCACCGTGACATGCGGAGTCTCTGGGAAAGCACAGATCCCCAGTTCTGTTGCGGCTAAAGATAGGCTGCAGAGGGATAGTGAAGACCTGCAAGAGCTTTCAGGGCTGGCACCTTCCTTGTGGAAGATGGAGCCAGACGTTTGCCTTTTCAGAAAAAGTTTCTGCCGAGAACGAGCACCGTGACATGCTGAGTCTCTGGGAAAGCAGAGATCCCCAGTGATGTTGTTCCTGTGGATAGGCTGCAGGGGGACGGTGAAGACCAGCAAGATCTTTAAGGGCTGGCACCTTCCTTGTGGGAGAAGGAGCCAGACGTTTGCCTTTTCAGAAAAAGTTTCTGCCGAGAACGAGCACCGTGACATGCTGAGTCTCTGGGAAAGCAGAGATCCCCAGTGCTGTTGCGGCTAAAGATAGGCTGCAGAGGGATAGTGAAGACCAGCAAGAGCTTTCAGGGCTGGCACCTTCCTTGTGGGAGAAGGAGCCAGACGTCTGCCTTTTCAGAAAAAGTTTCTGCCGAGAACGAGCACCGTGACATGCTGAGTGTCTGGGAAAGCAGAGCTCCCCAGTGCTGTTGCGGCTATAGATAGGCTGCAGAGGGATAGTGAAGACCTGCAAGAGCTTTCAGGGCTGGCACCTTCCTTGTGGGAGAAGGAGCCAGACGTTTGCCTTTTCAGAAAAAGTTTCTGCCGAGAACGAGCACCGTGACATGCGGAGTCTCTGGGAAAGCACAGATCCCCAGTTCTGTTGCGGCTAAAGATAGGCTGCAGAGGGATAGTGAAGACCAGCAAGAGCTTTCAGGGCTGGCACCTTCCTTGTGGGAGAAGGAGCCGTAAGTTTGTCTTTTCAGAAAAAGTTTCTGCCGAGAACGAGCACCGTGACATGCTGAGTCTCTGGGAAAGCAGAGATCCCCTGTGCTGTTGTGCCTGTGTATAGGCTGCAGAGGGATAGTGAAGACCTGCAAGAGCTTTCAGGGCTGGCACCTTCCTTGTGGGAGAAGGAGCCAGACGTTTGCCTTTTCAGAAAAAGTTTCTGCTGAGAACGAGCACCGTGACATGCGGAGTCTCTGGGAAAGAACAGATCCCCAGTGCTGTTGCGGCTAAAGATAGGCTGCAGAGGGATAGTGAAGACCTGCAAGAGCTTTCAGGGCTGGCACCTACCTTGTGGGAGAAGGAGCCAGACATTTGCCTTTTCAGAAAAAGTTTCTGCCGAGAACGAGCACCGTGACATGCTGAGTCTCTGGGAAAGCACAGATCCCCAGTTCTGTTGCGGCTAAAGATAGGCTGCAGAGGGATAGTGAAGACCAGCAAGAGCTTTCAGGGCTGGCACCTTCCTTGTGGGAGAAGGAGCCAGACGTTTGCCTTTTCAGAAAAAGTTTCTGCCGAGAACGAGCACCGTGACATGCTGAGTCTCTGGGAAAGCAGAGATCCCCAGTGCTGTTGCGGCTAAAGATAGGCTGCAGGGGGACGGTGAAGACCAGCAAGATCTTTAAGGGCTGGCACCTTCCTTGTGGGAGAAGGAGCCAGACGTTTGCCTTTTCAGAAAAAGTTTCTGCCGAGAACGAGCACCGTGACATGCTGAGTCTCTGGGAAAGCAGAGATCCCCAGTGCTGTTGCGGCTAAAGATAGGCTGCAGAGGGATAGTGAAGACCAGCAAGATCTTTCAGGGCTGGCACCTTCCTTGTGGGAGAAGGAGCCAGACATTTGCGTTTTCAGAAAAAGTTTCTGCCGAGAACGAGCACCGTGACATGCTGAGTGTCTGGGAAAGCAGAGATCCCCAGTGCTGTTGCGGCTAAAGATAGGCTGCAGAGGGATAGTGAAGACCTGCAAGATCTTTCAGGGCTGGCACCTTCCTTGTGGGAGAAGGAGCCAGACGTTTGCCTTTTCAGAAAAAGTTTCTGCCGAGAACGAGCACCGTGACATGCTGAGTCTCTGGGAAAGCAGAGATCCCCAGTGCTGTTGCGGCTAAAGATAGGCTGCAGAGGGATAGTGAAGACCTGCAAGATCTTTCAGGGCTGGCACCTTCCTTGTGGGAGAAGGAGCCAGACGTTTGCCTTTTCAGAAAAAGTTTCTGCCGAGAACGAGCACCGTGACATGCGGAGTCTCTGGGAAAGCACAGATCCCCAGTGCTGTTGCGGCTAAAGATAGGCTGCAGAGGGATAGTGAAGACCAGCAAGAGCTTTCAGGGCTGGCACCTTCCTTGTGGGAGAAGGAGCCGTAAGTTTGTCTTTTCAGAAAAAGTTTCTGCCGAGAACGAGCACCGTGACATGCTGAGTCTCTGGGAAAGCAGAGATCCCCAGTGCTGTTGTGCCTGTGGATAGGCTGCAGGGGGACAGTGAAGACCAGCAAGATCTTTAAGGGCTGGCACCTTCCTTGTGGGAGAAGGAGCCAGACGTTTGCCTTTTCAGAAAAAGTTTCTGCCGAGAACGAGCACCGTGACATGCTGAGTCTCTGGGAAAGCAGAGATCCCCAGTGCTGTTGCGGCTAAAGATAGGCTGCAGAGGGATAGTGAAGACCTGCAAGAGCTTTCAGGGCTGGCACCTTCCTTGTGGGAGAAGGAGCCAGACGTTTGCCTTTTCAGAAAAAGTTTCTGCCGAGAACGAGCACCGTGACATGCTGAGTCTCTGGGAAAGCAGAGATCCCCAGTGCTGTTGTGCCTGTGGATAGGCTGCAGAGGGATAGTAAAGACCTGCAAGAGCTTTCAGGGCTGGCACCTTCCTTGTTGGAGAAGGAGCCAGACGTTTGCCTTTTCAGAAAAAGTTTCTGCTGAGAACGAGCACCGTGACATGCTGAGTCTCTGGGAAAGCAGAGATCCCCAGTGCTGTTGCGGCTAAAGATAGGCTGCAGAGGGATAGTGAAGACCTGCAAGAGCTTTCAGGGCTGGCACCTTCCTTGTGGGAGAAGGAGCCAGACGTTTGTCTTTTCAGAAAAAGTTTCTGCCGAGAACGAGCACCGTGACATGCTGAGTCTCTGGGAAAGCAGAGATCCCCAGTGCTGTTGCGGCTAAAGATAGGCTGCAGAGGGATAGTGAAGACCTGCAAGAGCTTTCAGGGCTGGCACCTTCCTTGTGGGAGAAGGAGCCAGACGTTTGCCTTTTCAGAAAAAGTTTCTGCCGAGAACGAGCACCATGACATGCGGAGTCTCTGGGAAAGCAGAGATCCCCAGTTCTGTTGCGGCTAAAGATAAGCTGCAGAGGGATAGTGAAGACCAGCAAGAGCTTTCAGGGCTGGCACCTTCCTTGTGGGAGAAGGAGCCAGATGTTTGCCTTTTCAGAAAAAGTTTCTGCCGAGAACGAGCACCGTGACATGCTGAGTCTCTGGGAAAGCAGAGATCCCCAGTGCTGTTGCGGCTAAAGATAGGCTGCAGAGGGATAGTGAAGACCTGCAAGAGCTTTCAGGGCTGGCACCTTCCTTGTGGGAGAAGGAGCCAGACGTTTGCCTTTTCAGAAAAAGTTTCTGCCGAGAACGAGCACCGTGACATGCTGAGTCTCTGGCAAAGCAGAGATCCCCAGTGCTGTTGCGGCTAAAGATAGGCTGCAGAGGGATAGTGAAGACCAGCAAGATCTTTCAGGGCTGGCACCTTCCTTGTGGGAGAAGGAACCAGACATTTGCCTTTTCAGAAAAAGTTTCTGCCGAGAACGAGCACCGTGACATGCTGAGTGTCTGGGAAAGCAGAGATCCCCAGTGCTGTTGCGGCTAAAGATAGGCTGCAGAGGGATAGTGAAGACCTGCAAGAGCTTTCAGGGCTGGCACCTTCCTTGTGGAAGATGGAGCCAGACGTTTGCCTCTTCAGAAAAACGCTCTGCCGTAAGCGAGCACCATAAGATGCTGAGTCTCTGGGAAAGCAGAGATCCCCAGTGCTGTTGTGCCTGTGGATAGGCTGCAGAGGGATAGTGAAGACCTGCAAGAGCTTTCAGGGCTGGCACCTTCCTTGTGGGAGAAGGAGCCAGACGTTTGCCTTTTCAGAAAAAGTTTCTGCCGAGAACGAGCACTGTGACATGCTGAGTCTCTGGGAAAGCAGAGATCCCCAGTGCTGTTGCGGCTAAAGATAGGCTGCAGAGGGATAGTGAAGACCTGCAAGAGCTTTCAGGGCTGGCACCTTCCTTGTGGGAGAAGGAGCCAGACGTTTGCCTTTTCAGAAAAAGTTTCTGCCGAGAACGAGCACCATGACATGCGGAGTCTCTGGGAAAGAACAGATCCCCAGTTCTGTTGCGGCTAAAGATAAGCTGCAGAGGGATAGTGAAGACCAGCAAGAGCTTTCAGGGCTGGCACCTTCCTTGTGGGAGAAGGAGCCGTAAGTTTGTCTTTTCAGAAAAAGTTTCTGCCGAGAACGAGCACCGTGACATGCTGAGTCTCTGGGAAAGCAGAGATCCCCAGTGCTGTTGTGCCTGTGGATAGGCTGCAGAGGGATAGTGAAGACCTGCAAGAGCTTTCAGGGCTGGCACCTTCCTTGTGGGAGAAGGAGCCAGACGTTTGCCTTTTCAGAAAAAGTTTCTGCCGAGAACGAGCACCGTGACATGCGGAGTCTCTGGGAAAGCAGAGATCCCCAGTTCTGTTGCGGCTAAAGATAGGCTGCAGAGGGATAGTGAAGACCAGCAAGAGCTTTCAGGGCTGGCACCTTCCTTGTGGGAGAAGGAGCCGTACGTTTGCCTTTTCAGAAAAAGTTTCTGCCGAGAACGAGCACCGTGACATGCTGAGTCTCTGGGAAAGCAGAGATCCCCAGTGCTGTTGTGCCTGTGGATAGGCTGCAGAGGGATAGTGAAGACCTGCAAGAGCTTTCAGGGCTGGCACCTTCCTTGTGGGAGAAGGAGCCAGACGTTTGCCTTTTCAGAAAAAGTTTCTGCCGAGAACGAGCACCGTGACATGCGGAGTCTCTGGGAAAGCACAGAGCCCCAGTTCTGTTGCGGCTAAAGATAGGCTGCAGAGGGATAGTGAAGACCAGCAAGAGCTTTCAGGGCTGGCACCTTCCTTGTGGGAGAAGGAGCCGTAAGTTTGTCTTTTCAGAAAAAGTTTCTGCCGAGAACGAGCACCGTGACATGCTGAGTCTCTGGGAAAGCAGAGATCCCCAGTGCTGTTGTGCCTTTGGATAGGCTGCAGGGGGACGGTGAAGACCAGCAAGATCTTTAAGGGCTGGCACCTTCCTTGTGGGAGAAGGAGCCAGACGTTTGCCTTTTCAGAAAAAGTTTCTGCCGAGAACGAGCACCGTGACATGCTGAGTCTCTGGGAAAGCAGAGATCCCCAGTGCTGTTGCGGCTAAAGATAGGCTGCAGAGGGATAGTGAAGACCTGCAAGAGCTTTCAGGGCTGGCACCTTCCTTGTGGGAGAAGGAGCCAGACGTTTGCCTTTTCAGAAAAAGTTTCTGCCGAGAACGAGCACCGTGACATGCTGAGTCTCTGGCAAAGCAGAGATCCCCAGTGCTGTTGCGGCTAAAGATAGGCTGCAGAGGGATAGTGAAGACCAGCAAGATCTTTCAGGGCTGGCACCTTCCTTGTGGGAGAAGGAACCAGACATTTGCCTTTTCAGAAAAAGTTTCTGCCGAGAACGAGCACCGTGACATGCTGAGTGTCTGGGAAAGCAGAGATCCCCAGTGCTGTTGCGGCTAAAGATAGGCTGCAGAGGGATAGTGAAGACCTGCAAGAGCTTTCAGGGCTGGCACCTTCCTTGTGGAAGATGGAGCCAGACGTTTGCCTCTTCAGAAAAACGCTCTGCCGTAAGCGAGCACCATAAGATGCTGAGTCTCTGGGAAAGCAGAGATCCCCAGTGCTGTTGTGCCTGTGGATAGGCTGCAGAGGGATAGTGAAGACCAGCAAGATCTTTCAGGGCTGGCACCTTCCTTGTGGGAGAAGGAGCCAGACGTTTGCCTTTTCAGAAAAATTTTCTGCCGAGAACGAGCACCGTGACATGCTGAGTGTCTGGGAAAGCACAGATCCCCAGTGCTGTTGTGCCTGTGGATAGGCTGCAGGGGGAAGCTGAAGACCAGCAAGATCTTTCAGGGCTGACACCTTCCTTGTGGGAGAAGGAGCCAGACGTTTGCCTTTTCAGAAAAAGTTTCTGCCGAGAACGAGCACCGTGACATGCTGAGTCTCTGGGAAAGCAGAGATCCCCAGTGCTGTTGTGCCTGTGGATAGGCTGCAGAGGGATAGTGAAGACCTGCAAGAGCTTTCAGGGCTGGCACCTTCCTTGTGGGAGAAGGAGCCGTACGTTTGCCTTTTCAGAAAAAGTTTCTGCCGAGAACGAGCACCGTGACATGCTGAGTCTCTGGGAAAGCAGAGATCCCCAGTGCTGTTGTGCCTGTGGATAGGCTGCAGGGGGACGGTGAAGACCAGCAAGATCTTTAAGGGCTGGCACCTTCCTTGTGGGAGAAGGAGCCAGACATTTGCCTTTTCAGAAAAAGTTTCTGCCGAGAACGAGCACCGTGACATGCTGAGTCTCTGGGAAAGCAGAGATCCCCAGTGCTGTTGCGGCTAAAGATAGGCTGCAGAGGGATAGTGAAGACCTGCAAGAGCTTTCAGGGCTGGCACCTTCCTTGTGGGAGAAGGAGCCAGACGTTTGCCTTTTCAGAAAAAGTTTCTGCCGAGAACGAGCACCGTGACATGCTGAGTCTCTGGCAAAGCAGAGATCCCCAGTGCTGTTGCGGCTAAAGATAGGCTGCAGAGGGATAGTGAAGACCAGCAAGATCTTTCAGGGCTGGCACCTTCCTTGTGGGAGAAGGAACCAGACATTTGCCTTTTCAGAAAAAGTTTCTGCCGAGAACGAGCACCGTGACATGCTGAGTGTCTGGGAAAGCAGAGATCCCCAGTGCTGTTGCGGCTAAAGATAGGCTGCAGAGGGATAGTGAAGACCTGCAAGAGCTTTCAGGGCTGGCACCTTCCTTGTGGGAGAAGGAGCCAGACGTTTGCCTCTTCAGAAAAACGCTCTGCCGTAAGCGAGCACCATAAGATGCTGAATTTCTGGGAAAGCAGAGATCCCCAGTGCTGTTGCGGCTATAGATAGGCTGCAGAGGGATAGTGAAGACCTGCAAGAGCTTTCAGGGCTGGCACCTTCCTTGTGGGAGAAGGAGCCAGACGTTTGCCTTTTCAGAAAAAGTTTCTGCCGAGAACGAGCACCGTGACATGCGGAGTCTCTGGGAAAGCAGAGATCCCCAGTTCTGTTGCGGCTAAAGATAGGCTGCAGAGGGATAGTGAAGACCTGCAAGAGCTTTCAGGGCTGGCACCTTCCTTGTGGGAGAAGGAGCCGTAAGTTTGTCTTTTCAGAAAAAGTTTCTGCCGAGAACGAGCACCGTGACATGCTGAGTCTCTGGGAAAGCAGAGATCCCCAGTGCTGTTGCGGCTAAAGATAGGCTGCAGAGGGATAGTGAAGACCTGCAAGAGCTTTCAGGGCTGGCACCTTCCTTGTGGGAGAAGGAGCCAGACGTTTGCCTTTTCAGAAAAAGTTTCTGCCGAGAACGAGCACCGTGACATGCGGAGTCTCTGGGAAAGAACAGATCCCCAGTTCTGTTGCGGCTAAAGATAGGCTGCAGAGGGATAGTGAAGACCAGCAAGAGCTTTCAGGGCTGGCACCTTCCTTGTGGGAGAAGGAGCCAGACGTTTGTCTTTTCAGAAAAAGTTTCTGCCGAGAACGAGCACCGTGACATGCTGAGTCTCTGGGAAAGCAGAGATCCCCAGTGCTGTTGTGCCTGTGGATAGGCTGCAGAGGGATAGTGAAGACCTGCAAGAGCTTTCAGGGCTGGCACCTTCCTTGTGGGAGAAGGAGCCAGACGTTTGCCTTTTCAGAAAAAGTTTCTGCCGAGAACGAGCACCGTGACATGCGGAGTCTCTGGGAAAGCACAGATCCCCAGTGCTGTTGCGGCTAAAGATAGGCTGCAGAGGGATAGTGAAGACCAGCAAGAGCTTTCAGGGCTGGCACCTTCCTTGTGGGAGAAGGAGCCGTAAGTTTGTCTTTTCAGAAAAAGTTTCTGCCGAGAACGAGCACCGTGACATGCTGAGTCTCTGGGAAAGCAGAGATCCCCAGTTCTGTTGCGGCTAAAGATAGGCTGCAGAGGGATAGTGAAGACCTGCAAGAGCTTTCAGGGCTGGCACCTTCCTTGTGGGAGAAGGAGCCGTACGTTTGCCTTTTCAGAAAAAGTTTCTGCCGAGAACGAGCACCGTGACATGCGGAGTCTCTGGGAAAGCACAGAGCCCCAGTTCTGTTGCGGCTAAAGATAGGGTGCAGAGGGATAGTGAAGACCAGCAAGAGCTTTCAGGGCTGGCACCTTCCTTGTCGGAGAAGGAGCCGTACGTTTGCCTTTTCAGAAAAAGTTTCTGCCGAGTACGAGCACCGTGACATGCTGAGTCTCTGGGAAAGCAGAGATCCCCAGTGCTGTTGTGCCTGTGGATAGGCTGCAGGGGGACGGTGAAGACCAGCAAGATCTTTAAGGGCTGGCACCTTCCTTGTGGGAGAAGGAGCCAGACGTTTGCCTTTTCAGAAAAAGTTTCTGCCGAGAACGAGCACCGTGACATGCGGAGTCTCTGGGAAAGAACAGATCCCCAGTGCTGTTGCGGCTAAAGATAGGCTGCAGAGGGATAGTGAAGACCAGCAAGAGCTTTCAGGGCTGGCACCTTCCTTGTGGGAGAAGGAGCCGTAAGTTTGTCTTTTCAGAAAAAGTTTCTGCCGAGAACGAGCACCGTGACATGCTGAGTCTCTGGGAAAGCAGAGATCCCCAGTGCTGTTGTGCCTGTGGATAGGCTGCAGGGGGATAGTGAAGACCTGCAAGAGCTTTCAGGGCTGGCACCTTCCTTGTGGGAGAAGGAGCCAGACGTTTGCCTTTTCAGAAAAAGTTTCTGCCGAGAACGAGCACCGTGACATGCGGAGACTCTGGGAAAGCACAGATCCCCAGTTCTGTTGCGGCTAAAGATAGGCTGCAGAGGGATAGTGAAGACCAGCAAGAGCTTTCAGGGCTGGCACCTTCCTTGTGGGAGAAGGAGCCAGACGTTTGTCTTTTCAGAAAAAGTTTCTGCCGAGAACGAGCACCGTGACATGCTGAGTCTCTGGGAAAGCAGAGATCCCCAGTGCTGTTGTGCCTGTGGATAGGCTGCAGGGGGACGGTGAAGACCAGCAATATCTTTAAGGGCTGGCACCTTCCTTGTGGGAGAAGGAGCCAGACGTTTGCCTTTTCAGAAAAAGTTTCTGCCGAGAACGAGCACCGTGACATGCTGAGTCTCTGGGAAAGCAGAGATCCCCAGTGCTGTTGCGGCTAAAGATAGGCTGCAGAGGGATAGTGAAGACCTGCAAGAGCTTTCAGGGCTGGCACCTTCCTTGTGGGAGAAGGAGCCAGACGTTTGCCTTTTCAGAAAAAGTTTCTGCCGAGAACGAGCACCGTGACATGCTGAGTCTCTGGCAAAGCAGAGATCCCCAGTGCTGTTGCGGCTAAAGATAGGCTGCAGAGGGATAGTGAAGACCAGCAAGATCTTTCAGGGCTGGCACCTTCCTTGTGGGAGAAGGAACCAGACATTTGCCTTTTCAGAAAAAGTTTCTGCCGAGAACGAGCACCGTGACATGCTGAGTGTCTGGGAAAGCAGAGATCCCCAGTGCTGTTGCGGCTAAAGATAGGCTGCAGAGGGATAGTGAAGACCTGCAAGAGCTTTCAGGGCTGGCACCTTCCTTGTGGAAGATGGAGCCAGACGTTTGCCTCTTCAGAAAAACGCTCTGCTGTAAGCGAGCACCATAAGATGCTGAATCTCTGGGAAAGCAGAGCTCCCCAGTGCTGTTGCGGCTATAGATAGGCTGCAGAGGGATAGTGAAGACCAGCAAGAGCTTTCAGGGCTGGCACCTTCCTTGTGGGAGAAGGAGCCAGACGTTTGCCTTTTCAGAAAAAGTTTCTGCCGAGAACGAGCACCGTGACATGCTGAGTCTCTGGGAAAGCAGAGATCCCCAGTACTGTTGCGGCTAAAGATAGGCTGCAGAGGGATAGTGAAGACCTGCAAGATCATTCAGGGCTGGCACCTTCCTTGTGGGAGAAGGAGCCAGACGTTTGCCTTTTCAGAAAAAGTTTCTGCCGAGAACGAGCACCGTGACATGCGGAGTCTCTGGGAAAGCAGAGATACCCAGTGCTGTTGCGGCTAAAGATAGGCTGCAGAGGGATAGTGAAGACCTGCAAGATCTTTCAGGGCTGGCACCTTCCTTGTGGGAGAAGGAGCCAGACGTTTGCCTTTTCAGAAAAAGTTTCTGCCGAGAACGAGCACCGTGACGTGCTGAGTGTCTGGGAAAGCAGAGATCCCCAGTGCTGTTGCGGCTAAAGATAGGCTGCAGAGGGATAGTGAAGACCTGCAAGATCTTTCAGGGCTGGCACCTTCCTTGTGGGAGAAGGAGCCAGACGTTTGCCTTTTCAGAAAAAGTTTCTGCCGAGAACGAGCACCGTGACATGCTGAGTCTCTGGGAAAGCACAGATCCCCAGTTCTGTTGCAGCTAAAGATAAGCTGCAGAGGGATAGTGAAGACCAGCAAGAGCTTTCAGGGCTGGCACCTTCCTTGTGGGAGAAGGAGCCGTAAGTTTGTCTTTTCAGAAAAAGTTTCTGCCGAGAACGAGCACCGTGACATGCTGAGTCTCTGGGAAAGCAGAGATCCCCAGTGCTGTTGTGCCTGTGGATAGGCTGCAGGGGGACAGTGAAGACCAGCAAGATCTTTAAGGGCTGGCACCTTCCTTGTGGGAGAAGGAGCCAGACGTTTGCCTTTTCAGAAAAAGTTTCTGCCGAGAACGAGCACCGTGACATGCTGAGTGTCTGGGAAAGCAGAGATCCCCAGTGCTGTTGCGGCTAAAGATAGGCTGCAGAGGGATAGTGAAGACCTGCAAGATCTTTCAGGGCTGGCACCTTCCTTGTGGGAGAAGGAGCCAGACGTTTGCCTTTTCAGAAAAAGTTTCTGCCGAGAACGAGCACCGTGACATGCTGAGTCTCTGGGAAAGCAGAGATCCCCAGTGCTGTTGCGGCTAAAGATAGGCTGCAGAGGGATAGTGAAGACCAGCAAGAGCTTTCAGGGCTGGCACCTTCCTTGTGGGAGAAGGAGCCGTAAGTTTGTCTTTTCAGAAAAAGTTTCTGCCGAGAACGAGCACCGTGACATGCTGAGTCTCTGGGAAAGCAGAGATCCCCAGTGCTGTTGTGCCTGTGGATAGGCTGCAGAGGGATAGTGAAGACCTGCAAGAGCTTTCAGGGCTGGCACCTTCCTTGTGGGAGAAGGAGCCAGACGTTTGCCTTTTCAGAAAAAGTTTCTGCTGAGAACTAGCACCGTGACATGCTGAGTCTCTGGGAAAGCAGAGATCCCCAGTGCTGTTGCGGCTAAAGATAGGCTGCAGAGGGATAGTGAAGACCTGCAAGAGCTTTCAGGGCTGGCACCTTCCTTGTGGGAGAAGGAGCCAGACGTTTGCCTTTTCAGAAAAAGTTTCTGCCGAGAACGAGCACCGTGACATGCTGAGTCTCTGGGAAAGCAGAGATCCCCAGTGATGTTGTGCCTGTGGATAGGCTGCAGGGGGACGGTGAAGACCAGCAAGATCTTTAAGGGCTGGCACCTTCCTTGTGGGAGAAGGAGCCAGACATTTGCCTTTTCAGAAAAAGTTTCTGCCGAGAACGAGCACCGTGACATGCTGAGTCTCTGGGAAAGCACAGATCCCCAGTTCTGTTGCGGCTAAAGATAGGCTGCAGAGGGATAGTGAAGACCAGCAAGAGCTTTCAGGGCTGGCACCTTCCTTGTGGGAGAAGGAGCCGTAAGTTTGTCTTTTCAGAAAAAGTTTCTGCCGAGAACGAGCACCGTGACATGCGGAGTCTCTGGGAAAGCAGAGATCCCCAGTGCTGTTGTGCCTGTGGATAGGCTGCAGGGGGACGGTGAAGACCAGCAAGATCTTTAAGGGCTGGCACCTTCCTTGTGGGAGAAGGAGCCAGACGTTTGCCTTTTCAGAAAAAGTTTCTGCCGAGAACGAGCACCGTGACATGCTGAGTCTCTGGGAAAGCAGAGATCCCCAGTGCTGTTGCGGCTAAAGATAGGCTGCAGAGGGATAGTGAAGACCTGCAAGAGCTTTCAGGGCTGGCACCTTCCTTGTGGGAGAAGGAGCCGTAAGTTTGCCTTTTCAGAAAAAGTTTCTGCCGAGAACGAGCACCGTGACATGCTGAGTCTCTGGCAAAGCACAGAGCCCCAGTTCTGTTGCGGCTAAAGATAGGCTGCAGAGGGATAGTGAAGACCAGCAAGAGCTTTCAGGGCTGGCACCTTCCTTGTGGGAGAAGGAGCCGTACGTTTGCCTTTTCAGAAAAAGTTTCTGCCGAGAACGAGCACCGTGACATGCTGAGTCTCTGGGAAAGCAGAGATCCCCAGTGCTGTTGTGCCTGTGGATAGGCTGCAGGGGGACGGTGAAGACCAGCAAGATCTTTAAGGGCTGGCACCTTCCTTGTGGGAGAAGGAGCCAGACGTTTGCCTTTTCAGAAAAAGTTTCTGCCGAGAACGAGCACCGTGACATGCTGAGTCTCTGGGAAAGCAGAGATCCCCAGTGCTGTTGCGGCTAAAGATAGGCTGCAGAGGGATAGTGAAGACCTGCAAGAGCTTTCAGGGCTGGCACCTTCCTTGTGGGAGAAGGAGCCAGACGTTTGCCTTTTCAGAAAAAGTTTCTGCCGAGAACGAGCACCGTGACATGCTGAGTCTCTGGCAAAGCAGAGATCCCCAGTGCTGTTGCGGCTAAAGATAGGCTGCAGAGGGATAGTGAAGACCTGCAAGAGCTTTCAGGGCTGGCACCTTCCTTGTGGGAGAAGGAGCCAGACATTTGCCTTTTCAGAAAAAGTTTCTGCCGAGAACGAGCACCGTGACATGCTGAGTCTCTGGCAAAGCAGAGATCCCCAGTGCTGTTGCGGCTAAAGATAGGCTGCAGAGGGATAGTGAAGACCTGCAAGAGCTTTCAGGGCTGGCACCTTCCTTGTGGGAGAAGGAGCCAGACGTTTGCCTCTTCAGAAAAACGCTCTGCCGTAAGCGAGCACCATATGATGCTGAATCTCTGGGAAAGCAGAGCTCCCCAGTGCTGTTGCGGCTAAAGATAGGCTGCAGAGGGATAGTGAAGACCTGCAAGATCATTCAGGGCTGGCACCTGCCTTGTGGGAGAAGGAGCCAGACGTTTGCCTTTTCAGAAAAAGTTTCTGCCGAGAACGAGCACCGTGACATGCTGAGTCTCTGGGAAAGCAGAGATCCCCAGTGCTGTTGCGGCTAAAGATAGGCTGCAGAGGGATAGTGAAGACCTGCAAGATCTTTCAGGGCTGGCACCTTCCTTGTGGGAGAAGGAGCCAGACGTTTGCCTTTTCAGAAAAAGTTTCTGCCGAGAACGAGCACCGTGACATGCTGAGTGTCTGGGAAAGCAGAGATCCCCAGTGCTGTTGCGGCTAAAGATAGGCTGCAGAGGGATAGTGAAGACCAGCAAGAGCTTTCAGGGCTGGCACCTTCCTTGTGGGAGAAGGAGCCGTAAGTTTGTCTTTTCAGAAAAAGTTTCTGCCGAGAACGAGCACCGTGACATGCTGAGTCTCTGGGAAAGCAGAGATCCCCAGTGCTGTTGTGCCTGTGGATAGGCTGCAGAGGGATAGTGAAGACCTGCAAGAGCTTTCAGGGCTGGCACCTTCCTTGTGGGAGAAGGAGCCAGACGTTTGCCTTTTCAGAAAAAGTTTCTGCTGAGAACTAGCACCGTGACATGCTGAGTCTCTGGGAAAGCAGAGATCCCCAGTGCTGTTGCGGCTAAAGATAGGCTGCAGAGGGATAGTGAAGACCTGCAAGAGCTTTCAGGGCTGGCACCTTCCTTGTGGGAGAAGGAGCCAGACGTTTGCCTTTTCAGAAAAAGTTTCTGCCGAGAACGAGCACCGTGACATGCTGAGTCTCTGGGAAAGCAGAGATCCCCAGTGATGTTGTGCCTGTGGATAGGCTGCAGGGGGACGGTGAAGACCAGCAAGATCTTTAAGGGCTGGCACCTTCCTTGTGGGAGAAGGAGCCAGACATTTGCCTTTTCAGAAAAAGTTTCTGCCGAGAACGAGCACCGTGACATGCTGAGTCTCTGGGAAAGCACAGATCCCCAGTTCTGTTGCGGCTAAAGATAGGCTGCAGAGGGATAGTGAAGACCAGCAAGAGCTTTCAGGGCTGGCACCTTCCTTGTGGGAGAAGGAGCCGTAAGTTTGTCTTTTCAGAAAAAGTTTCTGCCGAGAACGAGCACCGTGACATGCGGAGTCTCTGGGAAAGCAGAGATCCCCAGTGCTGTTGTGCCTGTGGATAGGCTGCAGGGGGACGGTGAAGACCAGCAAGATCTTTAAGGGCTGGCACCTTCCTTGTGGGAGAAGGAGCCAGACGTTTGCCTTTTCAGAAAAAGTTTCTGCCGAGAACGAGCACCGTGACATGCTGAGTCTCTGGCAAAGCACAGAGCCCCAGTTCTGTTGCGGCTAAAGATAGGCTGCAGAGGGATAGTGAAGACCAGCAAGAGCTTTCAGGGCTGGCACCTTCCTTGTGGGAGAAGGAGCCGTACGTTTGCCTTTTCAGAAAAAGTTTCTGCCGAGAACGAGCACCGTGACATGCTGAGTCTCTGGGAAAGCAGAGATCCCCAGTGCTGTTGTGCCTGTGGATAGGCTGCAGGGGGACGGTGAAGACCAGCAAGATCTTTAAGGGCTGGCACCTTCCTTGTGGGAGAAGGAGCCAGATGTTTGCCTTTTCAGAAAAAGTTTCTGCCGAGAACGAGCACCGTGACATGCTGAGTCTCTGGGAAAGCAGAGATCCCCAGTGCTGTTGCGGCTAAAGATAGGCTGCAGAGGGATAGTGAAGACCTGCAAGAGCTTTCAGGGCTGGCACCTTCCTTGTGGGAGAAGGAGCCAGACGTTTGCCTTTTCAGAAAAAGTTTCTGCCGAGAACGAGCACCGTGACATGCTGAGTCTCTGGCAAAGCAGAGATCCCCAGTGCTGTTGCGGCTAAAGATAGGCTGCAGAGGGATAGTGAAGACCTGCAAGAGCTTTCAGGGCTGGCACCTTCCTTGTGGGAGAAGGAGCCAGACATTTGCCTTTTCAGAAAAAGTTTCTGCCGAGAACGAGCACCGTGACATGCTGAGTCTCTGGCAAAGCAGAGATCCCCAGTGCTGTTGCGGCTAAAGATAGGCTGCAGAGGGATAGTGAAGACCTGCAAGAGCTTTCAGGGCTGGCACCTTCCTTGTGGGAGAAGGAGCCAGACGTTTGCCTTTTCAGAAAAAGTTTCTGCCGAGAACGAGCACCGTGACATGCGGAGTCTCTGGGAAAGCACAGATCCCCAGTTCTGTTGCGGCTAAAGACAGGCTGCAGAGGGATAGTGAAGACCAGCAAGAGCTTTCAGGGCTGGCACCTTCCTTGTGGGAGAAGGAGCCGTACGTTTGACTTTTCAGAAAAAGTTTCTGCCGAGAACGAGCACCGTGACATGCTGAGTCTCTGGGAAAGCACAGATCCCCAGTTCTGTTGCAGCTAAAGATAAGCTGCAGAGGGATAGTGAAGACCAGCAAGAGCTTTCAGGGCTGGCACCTTCCTTGTGGGAGAAGGAGCCGTAAGTTTGTCTTTTCAGAAAAAGTTTCTGCCGAGAACGAGCACCGTGACATGCTGAGTCTCTGGGAAAGCAGAGATCCCCAGTGCTGTTGTGCCTGTGGATAGGCTGCAGGGGGACAGTGAAGACCAGCAAGATCTTTAAGGGCTGGCACCTTCCTTGTGGGAGAAGGAGCCAGACGTTTGCCTTTTCAGAAAAAGTTTCTGCCGAGAACGAGCACCGTGACATGCTGAGTGTCTGGGAAAGCAGAGATCCCCAGTGCTGTTGCGGCTAAAGATAGGCTGCAGAGGGATAGTGAAGACCTGCAAGAGCTTTCAGGGCTGGCACCTTCCTTGTGGAAGATGGAGCCAGACGTTTGCCTCTTCAGAAAAACGCTCTGCCGTAAGCGAGCACCATAAGATGCTGAATCTCTGGGAAAGCAGAGATCCCCAGTGCTGTTGCGGCTAAAGATAGGCTGCAGAGGGATAGTGAAGACCAGCAAGATCTTTCAGGGCTGGCACCTTCCTTGTGGGAGAAGGAGCCAGACATTTGCCTTTTCAGAAAAAGTTCTGCCGAGAACGAGCACCGTGACATGCTGAGTGTCTGGGAAAGCAGAGATCCCCAGTGCTGTTGCGGCTAAAGATAGGCTGCAGAGGGATAGTGAAGACCTGCAAGATCATTCAGGGCTGGCACCTGCCTTGTGGGAGAAGGAGCCAGACGTTTGCCTTTTCAGAAAAAGTTTCTGCCGAGAACGAGCACCGTGACATGCTGAGTCTCTGGGAAAGCAGAGATCCCCAGTGCTGTTGCGGCTAAAGATAGGCTGCAGAGGGATAGTGAAGACCTGCAAGATCTTTCAGGGCTGGCACCTTCCTTGTGGGAGAAGGAGCCAGACGTTTGCCTTTTCAGAAAAAGTTTCTGCCGAGAACGAGCACCGTGACATGCTGAGTGTCTGGGAAAGCAGAGATCCCCAGTGCTGTTGCGGCTAAAGATAGGCTGCAGAGGGATAGTGAAGACCAGCAAGAGCTTTCAGGGCTGGCACCTTCCTTGTGGGAGAAGGAGCCGTAAGTTTGTCTTTTCAGAAAAAGTTTCTGCCGAGAACGAGCACCGTGACATGCTGAGTCTCTGGGAAAGCAGAGATCCCCAGTGCTGTTGTGCCTGTGGATAGGCTGCAGAGGGATAGTGAAGACCTGCAAGAGCTTTCAGGGCTGGCACCTTCCTTGTGGGAGAAGGAGCCAGACGTTTGCCTTTTCAGAAAAAGTTTCTGCCGAGAACGAGCACCGTGACATGCTGAGTCTCTGGGAAAGCAGAGATCCCCAGTGCTGTTGTGCCTGTGGATAGGCTGCAGAGGGATAGTGAAGACCAGCAAGAGCTTTCAGGGCTGGCACCTTCCTTGTGGGAGAAGGAGCCGTAAGTTTGTCTTTTCAGAAAAAGTTTCTGCCGAGAACGAGCACCGTGACATGCGGAGTCTCTGGGAAAGCAGAGATCCCCAGTGCTGTTGTGCCTGTGGATAGGCTGCAGGGGGACGGTGAAGACCAGCAAGATCTTTAAGGGCTGGCACCTTCCTTGTGGGAGAAGGAGCCAGACGTTTGCCTTTTCAGAAAAAGTTTCTGCCGAGAACGAGCACCGTGACATGCTGAGTCTCTGGGAAAGCAGAGATCCCCAGTGCTGTTGCGGCTAAAGATAGGCTGCAGAGGGATAGTGAAGACCTGCAAGAGCTTTCAGGGCTGGCACCTTCCTTGTGGGAGAAGGAGCCGTACGTTTGCCTTTTCAGAAAAAGTTTCTGCCGAGAACGAGCACCGTGACATGCTGAGTCTCTGGCAAAGCACAGAGCCCCAGTTCTGTTGCGGCTAAAGATAGGCTGCAGAGGGATAGTGAAGACCAGCAAGAGCTTTCAGGGCTGGCACCTTCCTTGTGGGAGAAGGAGCCGTACGTTTGCCTTTTCAGAAAAAGTTTCTGCCGAGAACGAGCACCGTGACATGCTGAGTCTCTGGGAAAGCAGAGATCCCCAGTGCTGTTGTGCCTGTGGATAGGCTGCAGGGGGACGGTGAAGACCAGCAAGATCTTTAAGGGCTGGCACCTTCCTTGTGGGAGAAGGAGCCGTACGTTTGCCTTTTCAGAAAAAGTTTCTGCCGAGAACGAGCACCGTGACATGCTGAGTCTCTGGCAAAGCAGAGATCCCCAGTGCTGTTGCGGCTAAAGATAGGCTGCAGAGGGATAGTGAAGACCTGCAAGAGCTTTCAGGGCTGGCACCTTCCTTGTGGGAGAAGGAGCCAGACGTTTGCCTTTTCAGAAAAAGTTTCTGCCGAGAACGAGCACCGTGACATGCTGAGTCTCTGGCAAAGCAGAGATCCCCAGTGCTGTTGCGGCTAAAGATAGGCTGCAGAGGGATAGTGAAGACCTGCAAGAGCTTTCAGGGCTGGCACCTTCCTTGTGGGAGAAGGAGCCAGACATTTGCCTTTTCAGAAAAAGTTTCTGCCGAGAACGAGCACCGTGACATGCTGAGTCTCTGGCAAAGCAGAGATCCCCAGTGCTGTTGTGGCTAAAGATAGGCTGCAGAGGGATAGTGAAGACCTGCAAGAGCTTTCAGGGCTGGCACCTTCCTTGTGGGAGAAGGAGCCAGACGTTTGCCTCTTCAGAAAAACGCTCTGCCGTAAGCGAGCACCATAAGATGCTGAATCTCTGGGAAAGCAGAGCTCCCCAGTGCTGTTGCGGCTATAGATAGGCTGCAGAGGGATAGTGAAGACCTGCAAGAGCTTTCAGGGCTGGCACCTTCCTTGTGGGAGAAGGAGCCAGACGTTTGCCTTTTCAGAAAAAGTTTCTGCCGAGAACGAGCACCGTGACATGCGGAGTCTCTGGGAAAGCACAGATCCCCAGTTCTGTTGCGGCTAAAGACAGGCTGCAGAGGGATAGTGAAGACCAGCAAGAGCTTTCAGGGCTGGCACCTTCCTTGTGGGAGAAGGAGCCGTACGTTTGACTTTTCAGAAAAAGTTTCTGCCGAGAACGAGCACCGTGACATGCTGAGTCTCTGGGAAAGCAGAGATCCCCAGTGCTGTTGTGCCTGTGGATAGGCTGCAGGGGGACGGTGAAGACCAGCAAGATCTTTAAGGGCTGGCACCTTCCTTGTGGGAGAAGGAGCCAGACATTTGCCTTTTCAGAAAAAGTTTCTGCCGAGAACGAGCACCGTGACATGCTGAGTCTCTGGCAAAGCAGAGATCCCCAGTGCTGTTGCGGCTAAAGATAGGCTGCAGAGGGATAGTGAAGACCTGCAAGAGCTTTCAGGGCTGGCACCTTCCTTGTGGGAGAAGGAGCCAGACGTTTGCCTTTTCAGAAAAAGTTTCTGCCGAGAACGAGCACCGTGACATGCGGAGTCTCTGGGAAAGCACAGATCCCCAGTTCTGTTGCGGCTAAAGACAGGCTGCAGAGGGATAGTGAAGACCAGCAAGAGCTTTCAGGGCTGGCACCTTCCTTGTGGGAGAAGGAGCCGTACGTTTGACTTTTCAGAAAAAGTTTCTGCCGAGAACGAGCACCGTGACATGCTGAGTCTCTGGGAAAGCAGAGATCCCCAGTGCTGTTGTGCCTGTGGATAGGCTGCAGGGGGACGGTGAAGACCAGCAAGATCTTTAAGGGCTGGCACCTTCCTTGTGGGAGAAGGAGCCAGACATTTGCCTTTTCAGAAAAAGTTTCTGCCGAGAACGAGCACCGTGACATGCTGAGTCTCTGGCAAAGCAGAGATCCCCAGTGCTGTTGCGGCTAAAGATAGGCTGCAGAGGGATAGTGAAGACCTGCAAGAGCTTTCAGGGCTGGCACCTTCCTTGTGGGAGAAGGAGCCAGACGTTTGCCTCTTCAGAAAAACGCTCTGCCGTAAGCGAGCACCATAAGATGCTGAATCTCTGGGAAAGCAGAGCTCCCCAGTGCTGTTGCGGCTAAAGATAGGCTGCAGAGGGATAGTGAAGACCTGCAAGAGCTTTCAGGGCTGGCACCTTCCTTGTGGGAGAAGGAGCCAGACGTTTGCCTTTTCAGAAAAAGTTTCTGCCGAGAACGAGCACCGTGACATGCGGAGTCTCTGGGAAAGCACAGATCCCCAGTTCTGTTGCGGGTAAAGACAGGCTGCAGAGGGATAGTGAAGACCAGCAAGAGCTTTCAGGGCTGGCACCTTCCTTGTGGGAGAAGGAGCCGTACGTTTGACTTTTCAGAAAAAGTTTCTGCCGAGAACGAGCACCGTGACATGCTGAGTCTCTGGGAAAGCAGAGATCCCCAGTGCTGTTGTGCCTGTGGATAGGCTGCAGGGGGACGGTGAAGACCAGCAAGATCTTTAAGGGCTGGCACCTTCCTTGTGGGAGAAGGAGCCAGACATTTGCCTTTTCAGAAAAAGTTTCTGCCGAGAACGAGCACCGTGACATGCTGAGTCTCTGGCAAAGCAGAGATCCCCAGTGCTGTTGCGGCTAAAGATAGGCTGCAGAGGGATAGTGAAGACCTGCAAGAGCTTTCAGGGCTGGCACCTTCCTTGTGGGAGAATGAGCCAGACGTTTGCCTCTTCAGAAAAACGCTCTGCCGTAAGCGAGCACCATAAGATGCTGAATCTCTGGGAAAGCAGAGCTCCCCAGTGCTGTTGCGGCTAAAGATAGGCTGCAGAGGGATAGTGAAGACCTGCAAGATCATTCAGGGCTGGCACCTGCCTTGTGGGAGAAGGAGCCAGACGTTTGCCTTTTCAGAAAAAGTTTCTGCCGAGAACGAGCACCGTGACATGCTGAGTCTCTGGGAAAGCAGAGTTCCCCAGTGCTGTTGCGGCTAAAGATAGGCTGCAGAGGGATAGTGAAGACCTGCAAGATCTTTCAGGGCTGGCACCTTCCTTGTGGGAGAAGGAGCCAGACGTTTGCCTTTTCAGAAAAAGTTTCTGCCGAGAACGAGCACCGTGACATGCTGAGTGTCTGGGAAAGCAGAGATCCCCAGTGCTGTTGCGGCTAAAGATAGGCTGCAGAGGGATAGTGAAGACCAGCAAGAGCTTTCAGGGCTGGCACCTTCCTTGTGGGAGAAGGAGCCGTAAGTTTGTCTTTTCAGAAAAAGTTTCTGCCGAGAACGAGCACCGTGACATGCTGAGTCTCTGGGAAAGCAGAGATCCCCAGTGCTGTTGTGCCTGTGGATAGGCTGCAGAGGGATAGTGAAGACCTGCAAGAGCTTTCAGGGCTGGCACCTTCCTTGTGGGAGAAGGAGCCAGACGTTTGCCTTTTCAGAAAAAGTTTCTGCCGAGAACTAGCACCGTGACATGCTGAGTCTCTGGGAAAGCAGAGATCCCCAGTGCTGTTGCGGCTAAAGATAGGCTGCAGAGGGATAGTGAAGACCTGCAAGAGCTTTCAGGGCTGGCACCTTCCTTGTGGGAGAAGGAGCCAGACGTTTGCCTTTTCAGAAAAAGTTTCTGCCGAGAACGAGCACCGTGACATGCTGAGTCTCTGGCAAAGCAGAGATCCCCAGTGCTGTTGCGGCTAAAGATAGGCTGCAGAGGGATAGTGAAGACCTGCAAGAGCTTTCAGGGCTGGCACCTTCCTTGTGGGAGAAGGAGCCAGACATTTGCCTTTTCAGAAAAAGTTTCTGCCGAGAACGAGCACCGTGACATGCTGAGTCTCTGGCAAAGCAGAGATCACCAGTGCTGTTGCGGCTAAAGATAGGCTGCAGAGGGATAGTGAAGACCTGCAAGAGCTTTCAGGGCTGGCACCTTCCTTGTGGGAGAAGGAGCCAGACGTTTGCCTCTTCAGAAAAACGCTCTGCCGTAAGCGAGCACCATAAGATGCTGAATCTCTGGGAAAGCAGAGCTCCCCAGTGCTGTTGCGGCTATAGATAGGCTGCAGAGGGATAGTGAAGACCTGCAAGAGCTTTCAGGGCTGGCACCTTCCTTGTGGGAGAAGGAGCCAGACGTTTGCCTTTTCAGAAAAAGTTTCTGCCGAGAACGAGCACCGTGACATGCGGAGTCTCTGGGAAAGCACAGATCCCCAGTTCTGTTGCGGCTAAAGACAGGCTGCAGAGGGATAGTGAAGACCAGCAAGAGCTTTCAGGGCTGGCACCTTCCTTGTGGGAGAAGGAGCCGTATGTTTGACTTTTCAGAAAAAGTTTCTGCCGAGAACGAGCACCGTGACATGCTGAGTCTCTGGCAAAGCAGAGATCCCCAGTGCTGTTGTGCCTGTGGATAGGCTGCAGGGGGACGGTGAAGACCAGCAAGATCTTTAAGGGCTGGCACCTTCCTTGTGGGAGAAGGAGCCAGACATTTGCCTTTTCAGAAAAAGTTTCTGCCGAGAACGAGCACCGTGACATGCTGAGTCTCTGGCAAAGCAGAGATCCCCAGTGCTGTTGCGGCTAAAGATAGGCTGCAGAGGGATAGTGAAGACCTGCAAGAGCTTTCAGGGCTGGCACCTTCCTTGTGGGAGAAGGAGCCAGACGTTTGCCTTTTCAGAAAAAGTTTCTGCCGAGAACGAGCACCGTGACATGCGGAGTCTCTGGGAAAGCACAGATCCCCAGTTCTGTTGCGGCTAAAGACAGGCTGCAGAGGTATAGTGAAGACCAGCAAGAGCTTTCAGGGCTGGCACCTTCCTTGTGGGAGAAGGAGCCGTACGTTTGACTTTTCAGAAAAAGTTTCTGCCGAGAACGAGCACCGTGACATGCTGAGTCTCTGGGAAAGCACAGATCCCCAGTTCTGTTGCAGCTAAAGATAAGCTGCAGAGGGATAGTGAAGACCAGCAAGAGCTTTCAGGGCTGGCACCTTCCTTGTGGGAGAAGGAGCCAGACGTTTGCCTTTTCAGAAAAAGTTTCTGCCGAGAACGAGCACCGTGACATGCTGAGTGTCTGGGAAAGCAGAGATCCCCAGTGCTGTTGCGGCTAAAGATAGGCTGCAGAGGGATAGTGAAGACCTGCAAGAGCTTTCAGGGCTGGCACCTTCCTTGTGGAAGATGGAGCCAGACGTTTGCCTCTTCAGAAAAACGCTCTGCCGTAAGCGAGCACCATAAGATGCTGAATCTCTGGGAAAGCAGAGATCCCCAGTGCTGTTGCGGCTAAAGATAGGCTGCAGAGGGATAGTGAAGACCAGCAAGATCTTTCAGGGCTGGCACCTTCCTTGTGGGAGAAGGAGCCAGACATTTGCCTTTTCAGAAAAAGTTCTGCCGAGAACGAGCACCGTGACATGCTGAGTGTCTGGGAAAGCAGAGATCCCCAGTGCTGTTGCGGCTAAAGATAGGCTGCAGAGGGATAGTGAAGACCTGCAAGATCATTCAGGGCTGGCACCTTCCTTGTGGGAGAAGGAGCCAGACGTTTGCCTTTTCAGAAAAAGTTTCTGCCGAGAACGAGCACCGTGACATGCTGAGTCTCTGGGAAAGCAGAGATCCCCAGTGCTGTTGCGGCTAAAGATAGGCTGCAGAGGGATAGTGAAGACCTGCAAGATCTTTCAGGGCTGGCACCTTCCTTGTGGGAGAAGGAGCCAGACGTTTGCCTTTTCAGAAAAAGTTTCTGCCGAGAACGAGCACCGTGACATGCTGAGTGTCTGGGAAAGCAGAGATCCCCAGTGCTGTTGCGGCTAAAGATAGGCTGCAGAGGGATAGTGAAGACCAGCAAGAGCTTTCAGGGCTGGCACCTTCCTTGTGGGAGAAGGAGCCGTAAGTTTGTCTTTTCAGAAAAAGTTTCTGCCGAGAACGAGCACCGTGACATGCTGAGTCTCTGGGAAAGCAGAGATCCCCAGTGCTGTTGTGCCTGTGGATAGGCTGCAGAGGGATAGTGAAGACCTGCAAGAGCTTTCAGGGCTGGCACCTTCCTTGTGGGAGAAGGAGCCAGACGTTTGCCTTTTCAGAAAAAGTTTCTGCCGAGAACGAGCACCGTGACATGCTGAGTCTCTGGGAAAGCAGAGATCCCCAGTGCTGTTGTGCCTGTGGATAGGCTGCAGAGGGATAGTGAAGACCAGCAAGAGCTTTCAGGGCTGGCACCTTCCTTGTGGGAGAAGGAGCCGTAAGTTTGTCTTTTCAGAAAAAGTTTCTGCCGAGAACGAGCACCGTGACATGCGGAGTCTCTGGGAAAGCAGAGATCCCCAGTGCTGTTGTGCCTGTGGATAGGCTGCAGGGGGACGGTGAAGACCAGCAAGATCTTTAAGGGCTGGCACCTTCCTTGTGGGAGAAGGAGCCAGACGTTTGCCTTTTCAGAAAAAGTTTCTGCCGAGAACGAGCACCGTGACATGCTGAGTCTCTGGGAAAGCAGAGATCCCCAGTGCTGTTGCGGCTAAAGATAGGCTGCAGAGGGATAGTGAAGACCTGCAAGAGCTTTCAGGGCTGGCACCTTCCTTGTGGGAGAAGGAGCCGTACGTTTGCCTTTTCAGAAAAAGTTTCTGCCGAGAACGAGCACCGTGACATGCTGAGTCTCTGGCAAAGCACAGAGCCCCAGTTCTGTTGCGGCTAAAGATAGGCTGCAGAGGGATAGTGAAGAGCAGCAAGAGCTTTCAGGGCTGGAACCTTCCTTGTGGGAGAAGGAGCCGTACGTTTGCCTTTTCAGAAAAAGTTTCTGCCGAGAACGAGCACCGTGACATGCTGAGTCTCTGGGAAAGCAGAGATCCCCAGTGCTGTTGTGCCTGTGGATAGGCTGCAGGGGGACGGTGAAGACCAGCAAGATCTTTAAGGGCTGGCACCTTCCTTGTGGGAGAAGGAGCCAGACATTTGCCTTTTCAGAAAAAGTTTCTGCCGAGAACGAGCACCGTGACATGCTGAGTCTCTGGCAAAGCAGAGATCCCCAGTGCTGTTGCGGCTAAAGATAGGCTGCAGAGGGATAGTGAAGACCTGCAAGAGCTTTCAGGGCTGGCACCTTCCTTGTGGGAGAAGGAGCCAGACGTTTGCCTTTTCAGAAAAAGTTTCTGCCGAGAACGAGCACCGTGACATGCTGAGTCTCTGGCAAAGCAGAGATCCCCAGTGCTGTTGCGGCTAAAGATAGGCTGCAGAGGGATAGTGAAGACCTGCAAGAGCTTTCAGGGCTGGCACCTTCCTTGTGGGAGAAGGAGCCAGACATTTGCCTTTTCAGAAAAAGTTTCTGCCGAGAACGAGCACCGTGACATGCTGAGTCTCTGGCAAAGCAGAGATCCCCAGTGCTGTTGCGGCTAAAGATAGGCTGCAGAGGGATAGTGAAGACCTGCAAGAGCTTTCAGGGCTGGCACCTTCCTTGTGGGAGAAGGAGCCAGACGTTTGCCTCTTCAGAAAAACGCTCTGCCGTAAGCGAGCACCATAAGATGCTGAATCTCTGGGAAAGCAGAGCTCCCCAGTGCTGTTGCGGCTATAGATAGGCTGCAGAGGGATAGTGAAGACCTGCAAGAGCTTTCAGGGCTGGCACCTTCCTTGTGGGAGAAGGAGCCAGACGTTTGCCTTTTCAGAAAAAGTTTCTGCCGAGAACGAGCACCGTGACATGCGGAGTCTCTGGGAAAGCACAGATCCCCAGTTCTGTTGCGGCTAAAGACAGGCTGCAGAGGGATAGTGAAGACCAGCAAGAGCTTTCAGGGCTGGCACCTTCCTTGTGGGAGAAGGAGCCGTACGTTTGACTTTTCAGAAAAAGTTTCTGCCGAGAACGAGCACCGTGACATGCTGAGTCTCTGGGAAAGCAGAGATCCCCAGTGCTGTTGTGCCTGTGGATAGGCTGCAGGGGGACGGTGAAGACCAGCAAGATCTTTAAGGGCTGGCACCTTCCTTGTGGGAGAAGGAGCCAGACATTTGCCTTTTCAGAAAAAGTTTCTGCCGAGAACGAGCACCGTGACATGCTGAGTCTCTGGCAAAGCAGAGATCCCCAGTGCTGTTGCGGCTAAAGATAGGCTGCAGAGGGATAGTGAAGACCTGCAAGAGCTTTCAGGGCTGGCACCTTCCTTGTGGGAGAAGGAGCCAGACGTTTGCCTCTTCAGAAAAACGCTCTGCCGTAAGCGAGCACCATAAGATGCTGAATCTCTGGGAAAGCAGAGCTCCCCAGTGCTGTTGCGGCTAAAGAGAGGCTGCAGAGGGATAGTGAAGACCTGCAAGAGCTTTCAGGGCTGGCACCTTCCTTGTGGGAGAAGGAGCCAGACGTTTGCCTTTTCAGAAAAAGTTTCTGCCGAGAACGAGCACCGTGACATGCGGAGTCTCTGGGAAAGCACAGATCCCCAGTTCTGTTGCGGGTAAAGACAGGCTGCAGAGGGATAGTGAAGACCAGCAAGAGCTTTCAGGGCTGGCACCTTCCTTGTGGGAGAAGGAGTCGTACGTTTGACTTTTCAGAAAAAGTTTCTGCCGAGAACGAGCACCGTGACATGCTGAGTCTCTGGGAAAGCAGAGATCCCCAGTGCTGTTGCGGCTAAAGATAGGCTGCAGAGGGATAGTGAAGACCAGCAAGAGCTTTCAGGGCTGGCACCTTCCTTGTGGGAGAAGGAGCCGTAAGTTTGTCTTTTCAGAAAAAGTTTCTGCCGAGAACGAGCACCGTGACATGCTGAGTCTCTGGGAAAGCAGAGATCCCCAGTGCTGTTGTGCCTGTGGATAGGCTGCAGAGGGATAGTGAAGACCTGCAAGAGCTTTCAGGGCTGGCACCTTCCTTGTGGGAGAAGGAGCCAGACGTTTGCCTTTTCAGAAAAAGTTTCTGCTGAGAACTAGCACCGTGACATGCTGAGTCTCTGGGAAAGCACAGATCCCCAGTGCTGTTGCGGCTAAAGATAGGCTGCAGAGGGATAGTGAAGACCTGCAAGAGCTTTCAGGGCTGGCACCTTCCTTGTGGGAGAAGGAGCCAGACGTTTGCCTTTTCAGAAAAAGTTTCTGCCGAGAACGAGCACCGTGACATGCTGAGTCTCTAGGAAAGCAGAGATCCCCAGTGATGTTGTGCCTGTGGATAGGCTGCAGGGGGACGGTGAAGACCAGCAAGATCTTTAAGGGCTGGCACCTTCCTTGTGGGAGAAGGAGCCAGACGTTTGCCTTTTCAGAAAAAGTTTCTGCCGAGAACGAGCACCGTGACATGCTGAGTCTCTGGGAAAGCACAGATCCCCAGTTCTGTTGCGGCTAAAGATAGGCTGCAGAGGGATAGTGAAGACCAGCAAGAGCTTTCAGGGCTGGCACCTTCCTTGTGGGAGAAGGAGCCGTAAGTTTGTCTTTTCAGAAAAAGTTTCTGCCGAGAACGAGCACCGTGACATGCGGAGTCTCTGGGAAAGCAGAGATCCCCAGTGCTGTTGTGCCTGTGGATAGGCTGCAGGGGGACGGTGAAGACCAGCAAGATCTTTAAGGGCTGGCACCTTCCTTGTGGGAGAAGGAGCCAGACGTTTGCCTTTTCAGAAAAAGTTTCTGCCGAGAACGAGCACCGTGACATGCTGAGTCTCTGGGAAAGCAGAGATCCCCAGTGCTGTTGCGGCTAAAGATAGGCTGCAGAGGGATAGTGAAGACCTGCAAGAGCTTTCAGGGCTGGCACCTTCCTTGTGGGAGAAGGAGCCGTACGTTTGCCTTTTCAGAAAAAGTTTCTGCCGAGAACGAGCACCATGACATGCTGAGTCTCTGGCAAAGCACAGAGCCCCAGTTCTGTTGCGGCTAAAGATAGGCTGCAGAGGGATAGTGAAGACCAGCAAGAGCTTTCAGGGCTGGCACCTTCCTTGTGGGAGAAGGAGCCGTACGTTTGCCTTTTCAGAAAAAGTTTCTGCCGAGAACGAGCACCGTGACATGCTGAGTCTCTGGGAAAGCAGAGATCCCCAGTGCTGTTGCGGCTAAAGATAGGCTGCAGAGGGATAGTGAAGACCTGCAAGAGCTTTCAGGGCTGGCACCTTCCTTGTGGGAGAAGGAGCCAGACGTTTGCCTTTTCAGAAAAAGTTTCTGCCGAGAACGAGCACCGTGACATGCTGAGTCTCTGGCAAAGCAGAGATCCCCAGTGCTGTTGCGGCTAAAGATAGGCTGCAGAGGGATAGTGAAGACCTGCAAGAGCTTTCAGGGCTGGCACCTTCCTTGTGGGAGAAGGAGCCAGACGTTTGCCTTTTCAGAAAAAGTTTCTGCCGAGAACGAGCACCGTGACATGCTGAGTCTCTGGCAAAGCAGAGATCCCCAGTGCTGTTGCGGCTAAAGATAGGCTGCAGAGGGATAGTGAAGACCTGCAAGAGCTTTCAGGGCTGGCACCTTCCTTGTGGGAGAAGGAGCCAGACGTTTGCCTTTTCAGAAAAAGTTTCTGCCGAGAACGAGCACCGTGACATGCTGAGTCTCTGGGAAAGCAGAGATCCCCAGTGCTGTTGTGCCTGTGGATAGGCTGCAGGGGGACGGTGAAGACCAGCAAGATCTTTAAGGGCTGGCACCTTCCTTGTGGGAGAAGGAGCCAGACATTTGCCTTTTCAGAAAAAGTTTCTGCCGAGAACGAGCACCGTGACATGCTGAGTCTCTGGCAAAGCAGAGATCCCCAGTGCTGTTGCGGCTAAAGATAGGCTGCAGAGGGATAGTGAAGACCTGCAAGAGCTTTCAGGGCTGGCACCTTCCTTGTGGGAGAAGGAGCCAGACGTTTGCCTCTTCAGAAAAACGCTCTGCCGTAAGCGAGCACCATAAGATGCTGAATCTCTGGGAAAGCAGAGCTCCCCAGTGCTGTTGCGGCTATAGATAGGCTGCAGAGGGATAGTGAAGACCTGCAAGAGCTTTCAGGGCTGGCACCTTCCTTGTGGGAGAAGGAGCCAGACGTTTGCCTTTTCAGAAAAAGTTTCTGCCGAGAACGAGCACCGTGACATGCGGAGTCTCTGGGAAAGCACAGATCCCCAGTTCTGTTGCGGCTAAAGACAGGCTGCAGAGGGATAGTGAAGACCTGCAAGAGCTTTCAGGGCTGGCACCTTCCTTGTGGGAGAAGGAGCCGTACGTTTGACTTTTCAGAAAAAGTTTCTGCCGAGAACGAGCACCGTGACATGCTGAGTCTCTGGGAAAGCAGAGATCCCCAGTGCTGTTGTGCCTGTGGATAGGCTGCAGGGGGACGGTGAAGACCAGCAAGATCTTTAAGGGCTGGCACCTTCCTTGTGGGAGAAGGAACCAGACGTTTGCCTTTTCAGAAAAAGTTTCTGCCGAGAACGAGCACCGTGACATGCTGAGTCTCTGGCAAAGCAGAGATCCCCAGTGCTGTTGCGGCTAAAGATAGGCTGCAGAGGGATAGTGAAGACCTGCAAGAGCTTTCAGGGCTGGCACCTTCCTTGTGGGAGAAGGAGCCAGACATTTGCCTTTTCAGAAAAAGTTTCTGCCGAGAACGAGCACCGTGACATGCTGAGTCTCTGGGAAAGCAGAGATCCCCAGTGCTGTTGCGGCTAAAGATAGGCTGCAGAGGGATAGTGAAGACCTGCAAGAGCTTTCAGGGCTGGCACCTTCCTTGTGGGAGAAGGAGCCAGACGTTTGCCTCTTCAGAAAAACGCTCTGCCGTAAGCGAGCACCATAAGATGCTGAATCTCTGGGAAAGCAGAGCTCCCCAGTGCTGTTGCGGCTATAGATAGGCTGCAGAGGGATAGTGAAGACCTGCAAGAGCTTTCAGGGCTGGCACCTTCCTTGTGGGAGAAGGAGCCAGACGTTTGCCTTTTCAGAAAAAGTTTCTGCCGAGAACGAGCACCGTGACATGCGGAGTCTCTGGGAAAGCACAGATCCCCAGTGCTGTTGCGGCTAAAGATAGGCTGCAGAGGGATAGTGAAGACCTGCAAGAGCTTTCAGGGCTGGCACCTTCCTTGTGGGAGAAGGAGCCAGACGTTTGCCTTTTCAGAAAAAGTTTCTGCCGAGAACGAGCACCGTGACATGCTGAGTGTCTGGGAAAGCAGAGATCCCCAGTGCTGTTGCGGCTAAAGATAGGCTGCAGAGGGATAGTGAAGACCAGCAAGAGCTTTCAGGGCTGGCACCTTCCTTGTGGGAGAAGGAGCCGTAAGTTTGTCTTTTCAGAAAAAGTTTCTGCCGAGAACGAGCACCGTGACATGCTGAGTCTCTGGGAAAGCAGAGATCCCCAGTGCTGTTGTGCCTGTGGATAGGCTGCAGAGGGATAGTGAAGACCTGCAAGAGCTTTCAGGGCTGGCACCTTCCTTGTGGGAGAAGGAGCCAGACGTTTGCCTTTTCAGAAAAAGTTTCTGCTGAGAACTAGCACCGTGACATGCTGAGTCTCTGGGAAAGCAGAGATCCCCAGTGCTGTTGCGGCTAAAGATAGGCTGCAGAGGGATAGTGAAGACCTGCAAGAGCTTTCAGGGCTGGCACCTTCCTTGTGGGAGAAGGAGCCAGACGTTTGCCTTTTCAGAAAAAGTTTCTGCCGAGAACGAGCACCGTGACATGCTGAGTCTCTAGGAAAGCAGAGATCCCCAGTGATGTTGTGCCTGTGGATAGGCTGCAGGGGGACGGTGAAGACCAGCAAGATCTTTAAGGGCTGGCACCTTCCTTGTGGGAGAAGGAGCCAGACGTTTGCCTTTTCAGAAAAAGTTTCTGCCGAGAACGAGCACCGTGACATGCTGAGTCTCTGGGAAAGCAGAGATCCCCAGTGATGTTGTGCCTGTGGATAGGCTGCAGAGGGATAGTGAAGACCAGCAAGAGCTTTCAGGGCTGGCACCTTCCTTGTGGGAGAAGGAGCCGTAAGTTTGTCTTTTCAGAAAAAGTTTCTGCCGAGAACGAGCACCGTGACATGCGGAGTCTCTGGGAAAGCAGAGATCCCCAGTGCTGTTGTGCCTGTGGATAGGCTGCAGGGGGACGGTGAAGACCAGCAAGATCTTTAAGGGCTGGCACCTTCCTTGTGGGAGAAGGAGCCAGACGTTTGCCTTTTCAGAAAAAGTTTCTGCCGAGAACGAGCACCGTGACATGCTGAGTCTCTGGGAAAGCAGAGATCCCCAGTGCTGTTGCGGCTAAAGATAGGCTGCAGAGGGATAGTGAAGACCTGCAAGAGCTTTCAGGGCTGGCACCTTCCTTGTGGGAGAAGGAGCCGTACGTTTGCCTTTTCAGAAAAAGTTTCTGCCGAGAACGAGCACCGTGACATGCTGAGTCTCTGGCAAAGCACAGAGCCCCAGTTCTGTTGCGGCTAAAGATAGGCTGCAGAGGGATAGTGAAGACCAGCAAGAGCTTTCAGGGCTGGCACCTTCCTTGTGGGAGAAGGAGCCGTACGTTTGCCTTTTCAGAAAAAGTTTCTGCCGAGAACGAGCACCGTGACATGCTGAGTCTCTGGGAAAGCAGAGATCCCCAGTGCTGTTGTGCCTGTGGATAGGCTGCAGGGGGACGGTGAAGACCAGCAAGATCTTTAAGGGCTGGCACCTTCCTTGTGGGAGAAGGAGCCAGATGTTTGCCTTTTCAGAAAAAGTTTCTGCCGAGAACGAGCACCGTGACATGCTGAGTCTCTGGGAAAGCAGAGATCCCCAGTGCTGTTGCGGCTAAAGATAGGCTGCAGAGGGATAGTGAAGACCTGCAAGAGCTTTCAGGGCTGGCACCTTCCTTGTGGGAGAAGGAGCCAGACGTTTGCCTTTTCAGAAAAAGTTTCTGCCGAGAACGAGCACCGTGACATGCTGAGTCTCTGGCAAAGCAGAGATCCCCAGTGCTGTTGCGGCTAAAGATAGGCTGCAGAGGGATAGTGAAGACCTGCAAGAGCTTTCAGGGCTGGCACCTTCCTTGTGGGAGAAGGAGCCAGACATTTGCCTTTTCAGAAAAAGTTTCTGCCGAGAACGAGCACCGTGACATGCTGAGTCTCTGGCAAAGCAGAGATCCCCAGTGCTGTTGCGGCTAAAGATAGGCTGCAGAGGGATAGTGAAGACCTGCAAGAGCTTTCAGGGCTGGCACCTTCCTTGTGGGAGAAGGAGCCGTACGTTTGACTTTTCAGAAAAAGTTTCTGCCGAGAACGAGCACCGTGACATGCTGAGTCTCTGGGAAAGCAGAGATCCCCAGTGCTGTTGTGCCTGTGGATAGGCTGCAGGGGGACGGTGAAGACCAGCAAGATCTTTAAGGGCTGGCACCTTCCTTGTGGGAGAAGGAGCCAGACGTTTGCCTTTTCAGAAAAAGTTTCTGCCGAGAACGAGCACCGTGACATGCGGAGTCTCTGGGAAAGCACAGATCCCCAGTTCTGTTGCGGCTAAAGACAGGCTGCAGAGGGATAGTGAAGACCAGCAAGAGCTTTCAGGGCTGGCACCTTCCTTGTGGGAGAAGGAGCCGTACGTTTGACTTTTCAGAAAAAGTTTCTGCCGAGAACGAGCACCGTGACATGCTGAGTCTCTGGGAAAGCAGAGATCCCCAGTGCTGTTGTGCCTGTGGATAGGCTGCAGGGGGACGGTGAAGACCAGCAAGATCTTTAAGGGCTGGCACCTTCCTTGTGGGAGAAGGAGCCAGACATTTGCCTTTTCAGAAAAAGTTTCTGCCGAGAACGAGCACCGTGACATGCTGAGTCTCTGGCAAAGCAGAGATCCCCAGTGCTGTTGCGGCTAAAGATAGGCTGCAGAGGGATAGTGAAGACCTGCAAGAGCTTTCAGGGCTGGCACCTTCCTTGTGGGAGAAGGAGCCAGACGTTTGCCTCTTCAGAAAAACGCTCTGCCGTAAGCGAGCACCATAAGATGCTGAATCTCTGGGAAAGCAGAGCTCCCCAGTGCTGTTGCGGCTATAGATAGGCTGCAGAGGGATAGTGAAGACCTGCAAGAGCTTTCAGGGCTGGCACCTTCCTTGTGGGAGAAGGAGCCAGACGTTTGTCTTTTCAGAAAAAGTTTCTGCCGAGAACGAGCACCGTGACATGCGGAGTCTCTGGGAAAGCAGAGATCCCCAGTGCTGTTGCGGCTAAAGATAGGCTGCAGAGGGATAGTGAAGACCTGCAAGAGCTTTCAGGGCTGGCACCTTCCTTGTGGGAGAAGGAGCCAGACGTTTGCCTTTTCAGAAAAAGTTTCTGCCGAGAACGAGCACCGTGACATGCTGAGTCTCTGGGAAAGCAGAGATCCCCAGTGCTGTTGTGCCTGTGGATAGGCTGCAGGGGGACGGTGAAGACCAGCAAGATCTTTAAGGGCTGGCACCTTCCTTGTGGGAGAAGGAGCCAGACGTTTGCCTTTTCAGAAAAAGTTTCTGCCGAGAACGAGCACCGTGACATGCTGAGTCTCTGGGAAAGCACAGATCCCCAGTTCTGTTGCGGCTAAAGATAGGCTGCAGAGGGATAGTGAAGACCAGCAAGAGCTTTCAGGGCTGGCACCTTCCTTGTGGGAGAAGGAGCCGTAAGTTTGTCTTTTCAGAAAAAGTTTCTGCCGAGAACGAGCACCGTGACATGCGGAGTCTCTGGGAAAGCAGAGATCCCCAGTGCTGTTGTGCCTGTGGATAGGCTGCAGGGGGACGGTGAAGATCAGCAAGATCTTTAAGGGCTGGCACCTTCCTTGTGGGAGAAGGAGCCAGACGTTTGCCTTTTCAGAAAAAGTTTCTGCCGAGAACGAGCACCGTGACATGCTGAGTCTCTGGGAAAGCAGAGATCCCCAGTGCTGTTGCGGCTAAAGATAGGCTGCAGAGGGATAGTGAAGACCTGCAAGAGCTTTCAGGGCTGGCACCTTCCTTGTGGGAGAAGGAGCCGTACGTTTGCCTTTTCAGAAAAAGTTTCTGCCGAGAACGAGCACCGTGACATGCGGAGTCTCTGGGAAAGCACAGATCCCCAGTTCTGTTGCGGCTAAAGACAGGCTGCAGAGGGATAGTGAAGACCAGCAAGAGCTTTCAGGGCTGGCACCTTCCTTGTGGGAGAAGGAGCCGTACGTTTGACTTTTCAGAAAAAGTTTCTGCCGAGAACGAGCACCGTGACATGCTGAGTCTCTGGGAAAGCAGAGATCCCCAGTGCTGTTGTGCCTGTGGATAGGCTGCAGGGGGACGGTGAAGACCAGCAAGATCTTTAAGGGCTGGCACCTTCCTTGTGGGAGAAGGAGCCAGACATTTGCCTTTTCAGAAAAAGTTTCTGCCGAGAACGAGCACCGTGACATGCTGAGTCTCTGGCAAAGCAGAGATCCCCAGTGCTGTTGCGGCTAAAGATAGGCTGCAGAGGGATAGTGAAGACCTGCAAGAGCTTTCAGGGCTGGCACCTTCCTTGTGGGAGAAGGAGCCAGACGTTTGCCTCTTCAGAAAAACGCTCTGCCGTAAGCGAGCACCATAAGATGCTGAATCTCTGGGAAAGCAGAGCTCCCCAGTGCTGTTGCGGCTATAGATAGGCTGCAGAGGGATAGTGAAGACCTGCAAGAGCTTTCAGGGCTGGCACCTTCCTTGTGGGAGAAGGAGCCAGACGTTTGCCTTTTCAGAAAAAGTTTCTGCCGAGAACGAGCACCGTGACATGCTGAGTCTCTGGGAAAGCACAGATCCCCAGTTCTGTTGCGGCTAAAGACAGGCTGCAGAGGGATAGTGAAGACCAGCAAGAGCTTTCAGGGCTGGCACCTTCCTTGTGGGAGAAGGAGCCAGACGTTTGACTTTTCAGAAAAAGTTTCTGCCGAGAACGAGCACCGTGACATGCTGAGTGTCTGGGAAAGCAGAGATCCCCAGTGCTGTTGTGCCTGTGGATAGGCTGCAGGGGGACGGTGAAGACCAGCAAGATCTTTAAGGGCTGGCACCTTCCTTGTGGGAGAAGGAGCCAGACGTTTGCCTTTTCAGAAAAAGTTTCTGCCGAGAACGAGCACCGTGACATGCTGAGTCTCTGGGAAAGCAGAGATCCCCAGTGCTGTTGCGGCTAAAGATAGGCTGCAGAGGGATAGTGAAGACCTGCAAGAGCTTTCAGGGCTGGCACCTTCCTTGTGGGAGAAGGAGCCAGACGTTTGCCTTTTCAGAAAAAGTTTCTGCCGAGAACGAGCACCGTGACATGCTGAGTCTCTGGCAAAGCAGAGATCCCCAGTGCTGTTGCGGCTAAAGATAGGCTGCAGAGGGATAGTGAAGACCTGCAAGAGCTTTCAGGGCTGGCACCTTCCTTGTGGGAGAAGGAGCCAGACATTTGCCTTTTCAGAAAAAGTTTCTGCCGAGAACGAGCACCGTGACATGCTGAGTCTCTGGGAAAGCAGAGATCCCCAGTGCTGTTGCGGCTAAAGATAGGCTGCAGAGGGATAATGAAGACCTGCAAGAGCTTTCAGGGCTGGCACCTTCCTTGTGGGAGAAGGAGCCAGACGTTTGCCTCTTCAGAAAAACGCTCTGCCGTAAGCGAGCACCATAAGATGCTGAATCTCTGGGAAAGCAGAGCTCCCCAGTGCTGTTGCGGCTATAGATAGGCTGCAGAGGGATAGTGAAGACCTGCAAGAGCTTTCAGGGCTGGCACCTTCCTTGTGGGAGAAGGAGCCAGACGTTTGCCTTTTCAGAAAAAGTTTCTGCCGAGAACGAGCACCGTGACATGCGGAGTCTCTGGGAAAGCACAGATCCCCAGTGCTGTTGCGGCTAAAGATAGGCTGCAGAGGGATAGTGAAGACCTGCAAGAGCTTTCAGGGCTGGCACCTTCCTTGTGGGAGAAGGAGCCAGACGTTTGCCTTTTCAGAAAAAGTTTCTGCCGAGAACGAGCACCGTGACATGCTGAGTCTCTGGGAAAGCAGAGATCCCCAGTGATGTTGTGACTGTGGATAGGCTGCAGAGGGATAGTGAAGACCTGCAAGAGCTTTCAGGGCTGGCACCTTCCTTGTGGGAGAAGGAGCCAGACATTTGCCTTTTCAGAAAAAGTTTCTGCCGAGAACGAGCACCGTGACATGCTGAGTCTCTGGGAAAGCAGAGATCCCCAGTGCTGTTGCGGCTAAAGATAGGCTGCAGAGGGATAGTGAAGACCTGCAAGAGCTTTCAGGGCTGGCACCTTCCTTGTGGGAGAAGGAGCCAGACGTTTGCCTCTTCAGAAAAACGCTCTGCCGTAAGCGAGCACCATAAGATGCTGAATCTCTGGGAAAGCAGAGCTCCCCAGTGCTGTTGCGGCTATAGATAGGCTGCAGAGGGATAGTGAAGACCTGCAAGAGCTTTCAGGGCTGGCACCTTCCTTGTGGGAGAAGGAGCCAGATGTTTGCCTTTTCAGAAAAAGTTTCTGCCGAGAACGAGCACCGTGACATGCGGAGTCTCTGGGAAAGCACAGATCCCCAGTTCTGTTGCGGCTAAAGACAGGCTGCAGAGGGATAGTGAAGACCAGCAAGAGCTTTCAGGGCTGGCACCTTCCTTGTGGGAGAAGGAGCCGTACGTTTGACTTTTCAGAAAAAGTTTCTGCCGAGAACGAGCACCGTGACATGCTGAGTCTCTGGGAAAGCAGAGATCCCCAGTGCTGTTGCGGCTAAAGATAGGCTGCAGAGGGATAGTGAAGACCAGCAAGAGCTTTCAGGGCTGGCACCTTCCTTGTGGGAGAAGGAGCCAGACGTTTGCCTTTTCAGAAAAAGTTTCTGCCGAGAACGAGCACCGTGACATGCTGAGTCTCTGGCAAAGCAGAGATCCCCAGTGCTGTTGTGGCTAAAGATAGGCTGCAGAGGGATAGTGAAGACCTGCAAGAGCTTTCAGGGCTGGCACCTTCCTTGTGGGAGAAGGAGCCAGACATTTGCCTTTTCAGAAAAAGTTTCTGCCGAGAACGAGCACCGTGACATGCTGAGTCTCTGGGAAAGCAGAGATCCCCAGTGCTGTTGCGGCTAAAGATAGGCTGCAGAGGGATAGTGAAGACCTGCAAGAGCTTTCAGGGCTGGCACCTTCCTTGTGGGAGAAGGAGCCAGACGTTTGCCTTTTCAGAAAAAGTTTCTGCCGAGAACGAGCACCGTGACATGCTGAGTGTCTGGGAAAGCAGAGATCCCCAGTGCTGTTGCGGCTAAAGATAGGCTGCAGAGGGATAGTGAAGACCAGCAAGAGCTTTCAGGGCTGGCACCTTCCTTGTGGGAGAAGGAGCCGTAAGTTTGTCTTTTCAGAAAAAGTTTCTGCCGAGAACGAGCACCGTGACATGCTGAGTCTCTGGGAAAGCAGAGATCCCCAGTGCTGTTGCAGCTAAAGATAGGCTGCAGAGGGATAGTGAAGACCTGCAAGAGCTTTCAGGGCTGGCACCTTCCTTGTGGGAGAAGGAGCCGTAAGTTTGTCTTTTCAGAAAAAGTTTCTGCCGAGAACGAGCACCGTGACATGCTGAGTCTCTGGGAAAGCAGAGATCCCCAGTGATGTTGTGCCTGTGGATAGGCTGCAGGGGGACGGTGAAGACCAGCAAGATCTTTAAGGGCTGGCACCTTCCTTGTGGGAGAAGGAGCCAGACGTTTGCCTTTTCAGAAAAAGTTTCTGCCGAGAACGAGCACCGTGACATGCTGAGTCTCTGGGAAAGCAGAGATCCCCAGTGCTGTTGCGGCTAAAGATAGGCTGCAGAGGGATAGTGAAGACCTGCAAGAGCTTTCAGGGCTGGCACCTTCCTTGTGGGAGAAGGAGCCAGACGTTTGCCTTTTCAGAAAAAGTTTCTGCCGAGAACGAGCACCGTGACATGCTGAGTGTCTGGGAAAGCAGAGATCCCCAGTGCTGTTGCGGCTAAAGATAGGCTGCAGAGGGATACTGAAGACCAGCAAGAGCTTTCAGGGCTGGCACCTTCCTTGTGGGAGAAGGAGCCGTAAGTTTGTCTTTTCAGAAAAAGTTTCTGCCGAGAACGAGCACCGTGACATGCTGAGTCTCTGGGAAAGCAGAGATCCCCAGTGCTGTTGCAGCTAAAGATAGGCTGCAGAGGGATAGTGAAGACCTGCAAGAGCTTTCAGGGCTGGCACCTTCCTTGTGGGAGAAGGAGCCGTAAGTTTGTCTTTTCAGAAAAAGTTTCTGCCGAGAACGAGCACCGTGACATGCTGAGTCTCTGGTAAAGCAGAGATCCCCAGTGATGTTGTGCCTGTGGATAGGCTGCAGGGGGACGGTGAAGACCAGCAAGATCTTTAAGGGCTGGCACCTTCCTTGTGGGAGAAGGAGCCAGACGTTTGCCTTTTCAGAAAAAGTTTCTGCCGAGAACGAGCACCGTGACATGCTGAGTCTCTGGGAAAGCAGAGATCCCCAGTGCTGTTGCGGCTAAAGATAGGCTGCAGAGGGATAGTGAAGACCTGCAAGAGCTTTCAGGGCTGGCACCTTCCTTGTGGAAGATGGAGCCAGACGTTTGCCTCTTCAGAAAAACGCTCTGCCGTAGGCGAGCACCATAAGATGCTGAATCTCTGGGAAAGCAGAGCTCCCCAGTGCTGTTGCGGCTATAGATAGGCTGCAGAGGGATAGTGAAGACCAGCAAGATCTTTCAGGGCTGGCACCTTCCTTGTGGGAGAAGGAGCCAGACGTTTGCCTTTTCAGAAAAAGTTTCTGCCGAGAACGAGCACCGTGACATGCTGAGTCTCTGGGAAAGCAGAGATCCCCAGTGCTGTTGCGGCTAAAGATAGGCTGCAGAGGGATAGTGAAGACCTGCAAGATCATTCAGGGCTGGCACCTTCCTTGTGGGAGAAGGAGCCAGACGTTTGCCTTTTCAGAAAAAGTTTCTGCCGAGAACGAGCACCGTGACATGCGGAGTCTCTGGGAAAGCAGAGATCCCCAGTGCTGTTGCGGCTAAAGATAGGCTGCAGAGGGATAGTGAAGACCAGCAAGAGCTTTCAGGGCTGGCACCTTCCTTGTGGGAGAAGGAGCCGTAAGTTTGTCTTTTCAGAAAAAGTTTCTGCCGAGAACGAGCACCGTGACATGCTGAGTCTCTGGCAAAGCAGAGATCCCCAGTGCTGTTGTGCCTGTGGATAGGCTGCAGGGGGACGGTGAAGACCAGCAAGATCTTTAAGGGCTGGCACCTGCCTTGTGGGAGAAGGAGCCAGACGTTTGCCTTTTCAGAAAAAGTTTCTGCCGAGAACGAGCACCGTGACATGCTGAGTGTCTGGGAAAGCAGAGATCCCCAGTGCTGTTGCGGCTAAAGATAGGCTGCAGTGGGATAGTGAAGACCTGCAAGATCTTTCAGGGCTGGCACCTTCCTTGTGGGAGAAGGAGCCAGACGTTTGCCTTTTCAGAAAAAGTTTCTGCCGAGAACGAGCACCGTGACATGCTGAGTCTCTGGGAAAGCAGAGATCCCCAGTGCTGTTGCGGCTAAAGATAGGCTGCAGAGGGATAGTGAAGACCTGCAAGAGCTTTCAGGGCTGGCACCTTCCTTGTGGGAGAAGGAGCCAGACGTTTGCCTTTTCAGAAAAAGTTTCTGCCGAGAACGAGCACCGTGACATGCTGAGTGTCTGGGAAAGCAGAGATCCCCAGTGCTGTTGCGGCTAAAGATAGGCTGCAGAGGGATAGTGAAGACCAGCAAGAGCTTTCAGGGCTGGCACCTTCCTTGTGGGAGAAGGAGCCGTAAGTTTGTCTTTTCAGAAAAAGTTTCTGCCGAGAACGAGCACCGTGACATGCTGAGTCTCTGGGAAAGCAGAGATCCCCAGTGCTGTTGCAGCTAAAGATAGGCTGCAGAGGGATAGTGAAGACCTGCAAGAGCTTTCAGGGCTGGCACCTTCCTTGTGGGAGAAGGAGCCGTAAGTTTGTCTTTTCAGAAAAAGTTTCTGCCGAGAACGAGCACCGTGACATGCTGAGTCTCTGGTAAAGCAGAGATCCCCAGTGATGTTGTGCCTGTGGATAGGCTGCAGGGGGACGGTGAAGACCAGCAAGATCTTTAAGGGCTGGCACCTTCCTTGTGGGAGAAGGAGCCAGACGTTTGCCTTTTCAGAAAAAGTTTCTGCCGAGAACGAGCACCGTGACATGCTGAGTCTCTGGGAAAGCAGAGATCCCCAGTGCTGTTGCGGCTAAAGATAGGCTGCAGAGGGATAGTGAAGACCTGCAAGAGCTTTCAGGGCTGGCACCTTCCTTGTGGAAGATGGAGCCAGACGTTTGCCTCTTCAGAAAAACGCTCTGCCGTAGGCGAGCACCATAAGATGCTGAATCTCTGGGAAAGCAGAGCTCCCCAGTGCTGTTGCGGCTATAGATAGGCTGCAGAGGGATAGTGAAGACCAGCAAGATCTTTCAGGGCTGGCACCTTCCTTGTGGGAGAAGGAGCCAGACGTTTGCCTTTTCAGAAAAAGTTTCTGCCGAGAACGAGCACCGTGACATGCTGAGTCTCTGGGAAAGCAGAGATCCCCAGTGCTGTTGCGGCTAAAGATAGGCTGCAGAGGGATAGTGAAGACCTGCAAGATCATTCAGGGCTGGCACCTTCCTTGTGGGAGAAGGAGCCAGACGTTTGCCTTTTCAGAAAAAGTTTCTGCCGAGAACGAGCACCGTGACATGCGGAGTCTCTGGGAAAGCAGAGATCCCCAGTGCTGTTGCGGCTAAAGATAGGCTGCAGAGGGATAGTGAAGACCAGCAAGAGCTTTCAGGGCTGGCACCTTCCTTGTGGGAGAAGGAGCCGTAAGTTTGTCTTTTCAGAAAAAGTTTCTGCCGAGAACGAGCACCGTGACATGCTGAGTCTCTGGGAAAGCAGAGATCCCCAGTGCTGTTGTGCCTGTGGATAGGCTGCAGGGGGACGGTGAAGACCAGCAAGATCTTTAAGGGCTGGCACCTGCCTTGTGGGAGAAGGAGCCAGACGTTTGCCTTTTCAGAAAAAGTTTCTGCCGAGAACGAGCACCGTGACATGCTGAGTGTCTGGGAAAGCAGAGATCCCCAGTGCTGTTGCGGCTAAAGATAGGCTGCAGAGGGATAGTGAAGACCTGCAAGATCTTTCAGGGCTGGCACCTTCCTTGTGGGAGAAGGAGCCAGACGTTTGCCTTTTCAGAAAAAGTTTCTGCCGAGAACGAGCACCGTGACATGCTGAGTCTCTGGGAAAGCAGAGATCCCCAGTGCTGTTGCGGCTAAAGATAGGCTGCAGAGGGATAGTGAAGACCTGCAAGAGCTTTCAGGGCTGGCACCTTCCTTGTGGGAGAAGGAGCCAGACGTTTGCCTTTTCAGAAAAAGTTTCTGCCGAGAACGAGCACCGTGACATGCGGAGTCTCTGGGAAAGCAGAGATCCCCAGTGCTGTTGTGCCTGTGGATAGGCTACAGGGGGACGGTGAAGACCAGCAAGATCTTTAAGGGCTGGCACCTTCCTTGTGGAAGATGGAGACAGACGTTTGCCTTTTCAGAAAAAGTTTCTGCCGAGAACGAGCACCGTGACATGCTGAGTCTCTGGGAAAGCAGAGATCCCCAGTGCTGTTGCGGCTAAAGATAGGCTGCAGAGGGATAGTGAAGACCTGCAAGAGCTTTCAGGGCTGGCACCTTCCTTGTGGGAGAAGGAGCCAGACGTTTGCCTTTTCAGAAAAAGTTTCTGCCGAGAACGAGCACCGTGACATGCGGAGTCTCTGGGAAAGCACAGATCCCCAGTTCTGTTGCGGCTAAAGATAGCCTTCAGAGGGATAGTGAAGACCAGCAAGAGCTTTCAGGGCTGGCACCTTCCTTGTGGGAGAAGGAGCCAGACATTTGCCTTTTCAGAAAAAGTTTCTGCCGAGAACGAGCACCGTGACATGCCGAGTCTCTGGGAAAGCAGAGATCCCCAGTGCTGTTGTGCCTGTGGATAGGCTGCAGAGGGATAGTGAAGACCTGCAAGAGCTTTCAGGGCTGGCACCTTCCTTGTGGGAGAAGGAGCCAGACGATTGCCTTTCAGAAAAAGTTTCTGCCGAGAACGAGCACCGTGACATGCTGAGTCTCTGGGAAAGCAGAGATCCCCAGTGCTGTTGCGGCTAAAGATAGGCTGCAGAGGGATAGTGAAGACCTGCAAGATCTTTCAGGGCTGGCACCTTCCTTGTGGGAGAAGGAGCCGTAAGTTTGTCTTTTCAGAAAAAGTTTCTGCCGAGAACGAGCACCGTGACATGCTGAGTCTCTGGGAAAGCAGAGATCCCCAGTGCTGTTGTGCCTGTGGATAGGCTGCAGGGGGACGGTGAAGACCTGCAAGAGCTTTCAGGGCTGGCACCTTCCTTGTGGGAGAAGGAGCCAGACGATTGCCTTTTCAGAAAAAGTTTCTGCCGAGAACGAGCACCGTGACATGCTGAGTCTCTGGGAAAGCAGAGATCCCCAGTGCTGTTGCGGCTAAAGATAGGCTGCAGAGGGATAGTGAAGACCTGCAAGAGCTTTCAGGGCTGGCACCTTCCTTGTGGGAGAAGGAGTCAGACGTTTGCCTTTTCAGAAAAAGTTTCTGCCGAGAACGAGCACCGTGACATGCTGAGTCTCTGGGAAAGCAGAGATCCCCAGTGCTGTTGCGGCTAAAGATAGGCTGCAGAGGGATAGTGAAGACCTGCAAGAGCTTTCAGGGCTGGCACCTTCCTTGTGGGAGAAGGAGCCAGACGTTTGCCTTTTCAGAAAAAATTTTCTGCCGAGAACGAGCACCGTGACATGCGGAGTCTCTGGGAAAGCACAGATCCCCAGTTCTGTTGCGGCTAAAGATAGGCTGCAGAGGGATAGTGAAGACCAGCAAGAGCTTTCAGGGCTGGCACCTTCCTTGTGGGAGAAGGAGCCAGACGTTTGCCTTTTCAGAAAAAGTTTCTGCCGAGAACGAGCACCGTGACATGCTGAGTCTCTGGGAAAGCAGAGATCCCCAGTGCTGTTGTGCCTGTGGATAGGCTGCAGGGGGACGGTGAAGACCAGCAAGATCTTTAAGGGCTGGCACCTTCCTTGTGGAAGATGGAGACAGACGTTTGCCTTTTCAGAAAAAGTTTCTGCCGAGAACGAGCACCGTGACATGCTGAGTCTCTGGGAAAGCAGAGATCCCCAGTGCTGTTGCGGCTAAAGATAGGCTGCAGAGGGATAGTGAAGACCTGCAAGATCTTTCAGGGCTGACACCTTCCTTGTGGGAGAAGGAGCCAGACGTTTGCCTTTTCAGAAAAAGTTTCTGCCGAGAACGAGCACCGTGACATGCGGAGTCTCTGGGAAAGCACAGATCCCCAGTTCTGTTGCGGCTAAAGATAGCCTGCAGAGGGATAGTGAAGACCAGCAAGAGCTTTCAGGGCTGGCACCTTCCTTGTGGGAGAAGGAGCCAGACATTTGCCTTTTCAGAAAAAGTTTCTGCCGAGAACGAGCACCGTGACATGCTGAGTGTCTGGGAAAGCAGAGATCCCCAGTGCTGTTGTGCCTGTGGATAGGCTGCAGAGGGATAGTGAAGACCTGCAAGAGCTTTCAGGGCTGGCACCTTCCTTGTGGGAGAAGGAGCCAGACGATTGCCTTTCAGAAAAAGTTTCTGCCGAGAACGAGCACCGTGACATGCTGAGTCTCTGGGAAAGCAGAGATCCCCAGTGCTGTTGCGGCTAAAGATAGGCTGCAGAGGGATAGTGAAGACCTGCAAGATCATTCACGGCTGGCACCTTCCTTGTGGGAGAAGGAGCCAGACGTTTGCCTTTTCAGAAAAAGTTTCTGCCGAGAACGAGCACCGTGACATGCTGAGTCTCTGGGAAAGCAGAGATCCCCAGTGCTGTTGCGGCTAAAGATAGGCTGCAGAGGGATAGTGAAGACCTGCAAGATCTTTCAGGGCTGGCACCTTCCTTGTGGGAGAAGGAGCCGTAAGTTTGTCTTTTCAGAAAAAGTTTCTGCCGAGAACGAGCACCGTGACATGCTGAGTCTCTGGGAAAGCAGAGATCCCCAGTGCTGTTGTGCCTGTGGATAGGCTGCAGGGGGACGGTGAAGACCAGCAAGATCTTTAAGGGCTGGCACCTTCCTTGTGGGAGAAGGAGCCAGACGTTTGCCTTTTCAGAAAAAGTTTCTGCCGAGAACGAGCACCGTGACATGCTGAGTGTCTGGGAAAGCAGAGATCCCCAGTGCTGTTGCGGCTAAAGATAGGCTGCAGAGGGATAGTGAAGACCTGCAAGATCTTTCAGGGCTGGCACCTTCCTTGTGGGAGAAGGAGCCGTAAGTTTGTCTTTTCAGAAAAAGTTTCTGCCGAGAACGAGCACCGTGACATGCTGAGTCTCTGGGAAAGCAGAGATCCCCAGTGCTGTTGTGCCTGTGGATAGGCTGCAGGGGGACGGTGAAGACCAGCAAGATGTTTAAGGGCTGGCACCTTCCTTGTGGGAGAAGGAGCCAGACGTTTGCCTTTTCAGAAAAAGTTTCTGCCGAGAACGAGCACCGTGACATGCTGAGTGTCTGGGAAAGCAGAGATCCCCAGTGCTGTTGCGGCTAAAGATAGGCTGCAGAGGGATAGTGAAGACCTGCAAGAGCTTTCAGGGCTGGCACCTTCCTTGTGGGAGAAGGAGCCAGACGTTTGCCTCTTCAGAAAAACGCTCTGCCGTAAGCGAGCACCATAAGATGCTGAATCTCTGGGAAAGCAGAGCTCCCCAGTGCTGTTGCGGCTATAGATAGGCTGCAGAGGGATAGTGAAGACCTGCAAGAGCTTTCAGGGCTGGCACCTTCCTTGTGGGAGAAGGAGCCAGACGTTTGCCTTTTCAGAAAAAGTTTCTGCCGAGAACGAGCACCGTGACATGCGGAGTCTCTGGGAAAGCACAGATCCCCAGTGCTGTTGCGGCTAAAGATAGGCTGCAGAGGGATAGTGAAGACCTGCAAGAGCTTTCAGGGCTGGCACCTTCCTTGTGGGAGAAGGAGCCAGACGTTTGCCTTTTCAGAAAAAGTTTCTGCCGAGAACGAGCACCGTGACATGCTGAGTCTCTGGGAAAGCAATGATCCCCAGTGCTGTTGTGCCTGTGGATAGGCTGCAGGGGGACGGTGAAGACCAGCAAGATCTTTAAGGGCTGGCACCTTCCTTGTGGGAGAAGGAGCCAGATGTTTGCCTTTTCAGAAAAAGTTTCTGCCGAGAACGAGCACCGTGACATGCTGAGTCTCTGGGAAAGCAGAGATCCCCAGTGCTGTTGCGGCTAAAGATAGGCTGCAGAGGGATAGTGAAGACCTGCAAGAGCTTTCAGGGCTGGCACCTTCCTTGTGGGAGAAGGAGCCAGACGTTTGCCTTTTCAGAAAAAGTTTCTGCCGAGAACGAGCACCGTGACATGCTGAGTCTCTGGGAAAGCAGAGATCCCCAGTGATGTTGTGCCTGTGGATAGGCTGCAGGGGGACGGTGAAGACCAGCAAGATCTTTAAGGGCTGGCACCTTCCTTGTGGGAGAAGGAGCCAGACGTTTGCCTTTTCAGAAAAAGTTTCTGCCGAGAACGAGCACCGTGACATGCCGAGTCTCTGGGAAAGCAGAGATCCCCAGTGCTGTTGTGCCTGTGGATAGGCTGCAGAGGGATAGTGAAGACCTGCAAGAGCTTTCAGGGCTGGCACCTTCCTTGTGGGAGAAGGAGCCAGACGTTTGCCTTTTCAGAAAATGTTTCTGCCGAGAACGAGCACCGTGACATGCGGAGTCTCTGGGAAAGCACAGATCCCCAGTTCTGTTGCGGCTAAAGATAGGCTGCAGAGGGATAGTGAAGACCAGCAAGAGCTTTCAGGGCTGGCACCTTCCTTGTGGGAGAAGGAGCCAGACGTTTGCCTTTTCAGAAAAAGTTTCTGCCGAGAACGAGCACCGTGACATGCTGAGTCTCTGGGAAAGCAGAGATCCCCAGTGCTGTTGCGGCTAAAGATAGGCTGCAGAGGGATAGTGAAGACCTGCAAGATCTTTCAGGGCTGGCACCTTCCTTGTGGGAGAAGGAGCCAGACATTTGCCTTTTCAGAAAATGTTTCTGCCGAGAACGAGCACCGTGACATGCGGAGTCTCTGGGAAAGCACAGATCCCCAGTTCTGTTGCGGCTAAAGATAGGCTGCAGAGGGATAGTGAAGACCAGCAAGAGCTTTCAGGGCTGGCACCTTCCTTGTGGGAGAAGGAGCCAGACGTTTGCCTTTTCAGAAAATGTTTCTGCCGAGAACGAGCACCGTGACATGCCGAGTCTCTGGGAAAGCAGAGATCCCCAGTGCTGTTGTGCCTGTGGATAGGCTGCAGAGGGATAGTGAAGACCTGCAAGAGCTTTCAGGGCTGGCACCTTCCTTGTGGGAGAAGGAGCCAGACGTTTGCCTTTTCAGAAAAAGTTTCTGCCGAGAACGAGCACCGTGACATGCGGAGTCTCTGGGAAAGCACAGATCCCCAGTTCTGTTGCGGCTAAAGATAGGCTGCAGAGGGATAGTGAAGACCAGCAAGAGCTTTCAGGGCTGGCACCTTCCTTGTGGGAGAAGGAGCCAGACGTTTGCCTTTTCAGAAAAAGTTTCTGCCGAGAACGAGCACCGTGACATGCTGAGTCTCTGGGAAAGCAGAGATCCCCAGTGCTGTTGCGGCTAAAGATAGGCTGCAGAGGGATAGTGAAGACCTGCAAGATCTTTCAGGGCTGGCACCTTCCTTGTGGGAGAAGGAGCCAGACATTTGCCTTTTCAGAAAATGTTTCTGCCGAGAACGAGCACCGTGACATGCGGAGTCTCTGGGAAAGCACAGATCCCCAGTTCTGTTGCGGCTAAAGATAGGCTGCAGAGGGATAGTGAAGACCAGCAAGATCTTTCAGGGCTGGCACCTTCCTTGTGGGAGAAGGAGCCAGACGTTTGCCTTTTCAGAAAAAGTTTCTGCCGAGAACGAGCACCGTGACATGCTGAGTCTCTGGGAAAGCAGAGATCCCCAGTGCTGTTGCGGCTAAAGATAGGCTGCAGAGGGATAGTGAAGACCTGCAAGAGCTTTCAGGGCTGGCACCTTCCTTGTGGAAGATGGAGCCAGACGTTTGCCTTTTCAGAAAAACGCTCTGCCGTAAGCGAGCACCATAAGATGCTGAATCTCTGGGAAAGCAGAGATCCCCAGTGCTGTTGCGGCTAAAGATAGGCTGCAGAGGGATAGTGAAGACCTGCAAGAGCTTTCAGGGCTGGCACCTGCCTTGTGGGAGAAGGAGCCAGACGTTTTCCTTTTCAGAAAAAGTTTCTGCCGAGAACGAGCACCGTGACATGCGGAGTCTCTGGGAAAGCAGAGATCCCCAGTGCTGTTGCGGCTAAAGATAGGCTGCAGAGGGATAGTGAAGACCTGCAAGATCTTTCAGGGCTGGCACCTTCCTTGTGGAAGATGGAGACAGACGTTTGCCTTTTCAGAAAAAGTTTCTGCCGAGAACGAGCACCGTGACATGCTGAGTCTCTGGGAAAGCAGAGATCCCCAGTGCTGTTGCGGCTAAAGATAGGCTGCAGAGGGATAGTGAAGACCTGCAAGATCTTTCAGGGCTGACACCTTCCTTGTGGGAGAAGGAGCCAGACGTTTGCCTTTTCAGAAAAAGTTTCTGCCGAGAACGAGCACCGTGACATGCGGAGTCTCTGGGAAAGCACAGATCCCCAGTTCTGTTGCGGCTAAAGATAGGCTGCAGAGGGATAGTGAAGACCAGCAAGAGCTTTCAGGGCTGGCACCTTCCTTGTGGGAGAAGGAGCCAGACATTTGCCTTTTCAGAAAAAGTTTCTGCCGAGAACGAGCACCGTGACATGCCGAGTCTCTGGGAAAGCAGAGATCCCCAGTGCTGTTGTGCCTGTGGATAGGCTGCAGAGGGATAGTGAAGACCTGCAAGAGCTTTCAGGGCTGGCACCTTCCTTGTGGGAGAAGGAGCCAGACGATTGCCTTTTCAGAAAAAGTTTCTGCCGAGAACGAGCACCGTGACATGCTGAGTCTCTGGGAAAGCAGAGATCCCCAGTGCTGTTGCGGCTAAAGATAGGCTGCAGAGGGATAGTGAAGACCTGCAAGATCTTTCAGGGCTGGCACCTTCCTTGTGGGAGAAGGAGCCAGACGTTTGCCTTTTCAGAAAAAGTTTCTGCCGGGAACGAGCACCGTGACATGCTGAGTGTCTGGGAAAGCAGAGATCCCCAGTGCTGTTGTGGCTAAAGATAGGCTGCAGAGGGATAGTGAAGACCTGCAAGATCTTTCAGGGCTGGCACCTTCCTTGTGGGAGAAGGAGCCAGACGTTTGCCTTTTCAGAAAAAGTTTCTGCCAAGAACGAGCACCGTGACATGCTGAGTCTCTGGGAAAGCAGAGATCCCCAGTGCTGTTGCGGCTAAAGATAGGCTGCAGAGGGATAGTGAAGACCAGCAAGAGCTTTCAGGGCTGGCACCTTCCTTGTGGGAGAAGGAGCCATAAGTTTGTCTTTTCAGAAAAAGTTTCTGCCGAGAACGAGCACCGTGACATGCTGAGTCTCTGGGAAAGCAGAGATCCCCAGTGCTCTTGTGCCTGTGGATAGGCTGCAGGGGGACCGTGAAGACCAGCAAGATCTTTCAGGGCTGGCACCTTCCTTGTGGGAGAAGGAGCCAGACGTTTGCCTTTTCAGAAAAAGTTTCTGCCGAGAACGAGCACCGTGACATGCTGAGTCTCTGGGAAAGCAGAGATCCCCAGTGCTGTTGCGGCTAAAGATAGGCTGCAGAGGGATAGTGAAGACCTGCAAGAGCTTTCAGGGCTGGCACCTTCCTTGTGGGAGAAGGAGCCAGACGTTTGCCTTTTCAGAAAAAGTTTCTGCCGAGAACGAGCACCGTGACATGCTGAGTGTCTGGGAAAGCAGAGATCCCCAGTGCTGTTGCGGCTAAAGATAGGCTGCAGAGGGATAGTGAAGACCTGCAAGATCTTTCAGGGCTGGCACCTTCCTTGTGGGAGAAGGAGCCAGACGTTTGCCTTTTCAGAAAAAGTTTCTGCCAAGAACGAGCACCGTGACATGCTGAGTCTCTGGGAAAGCAGAGATCCCCAGTGCTGTTGCGGCTAAAGATAGGCTGCAGAGGGATAGTGAAGACCAGCAAGAGCTTTCAGGGCTGGCACCTTCCTTGTGGGAGAAGGAGCCATAAGTTTGTCTTTTCAGAAAAAGTTTCTGCCGAGAACGAGCACCGTGACATGCTGAGTCTCTGGGAAAGCAGAGATCCCCAGTGCTCTTGTTCCTGTGGATAGGCTGCAGGGGGACCGTGAAGACCAGCAAGATCTTTCAGGGCTGGCACCTTCCTTGTGGGAGAAGGAGCCAGACGTTTGCCTTTTCAGAAAAAGTTTCTGCCGAGAACGAGCACCGTGACATGCTGAGTCTCTGGGAAAGCAGAGATCCCCAGTGCTGTTGCGGCTAAAGATAGGCTGCAGAGGGATAGTGAAGACCTGCAAGAGCTTTCAGGGCTGGCACCTTCCTTGTGGGAGAAGGAGCCAGACGTTTGCCTTTTCAGAAAAAGTTTCTGCCGAGAACGAGCACCGTGACATGCTGAGTGTCTGGGAAAGCAGAGATCCCCAGTGCTGTTGCGTCTAAAGATAGGCTGCAGAGGGATAGTGAAGACCTGCAAGATCTTTCAGGGCTGGCACCTTCCTTGTGGGAGAAGGAGCCAGACGTTTGCCTTTTCAGAAAAAGTTTCTGCCAAGAACGAGCACCGTGACATGCTGAGTCTCTGGGAAAGCAGAGATCCCCAGTGCTGTTGCGGCTAAAGATAGGCTGCAGAGGGATAGTGAAGACCAGCAAGAGCTTTCAGGGCTGGCACCTTCCTTGTGGGAGAAGGAGCCATAAGTTTGTCTTTTCAGAAAAAGTTTCTGCCGAGAACGAGCACCGTGACATGCTGAGTCTCTGGGAAAGCAGAGATCCCCAGTGCTGTTGTGCCTGTGGATAGGCTGCAGGGGGACCGTGAAGACCAGCAAGATCTTTAAGGGCTGGCACCTTCCTTGTGGGAGAAGGAGCCAGACGTTTGCCTTTTCAGAAAAAGTTTCTGCCGAGAACGAGCACCGTGACATGCTGAGTGTCTGGGAAAGCAGAGATCCCCAGTGCTGTTGCGGCTAAAGATAGGCTGCAGAGGGATAGTGAAGACCTGCAAGAGCTTTCAGGGCTGGCACCTTCCTTGTGGAAGATGGAGCCAGACGTTTGCCTCTTCAGAAAAACGCTCTGCCGTAAGCGAGCACCATAAGATGCTGAATCTCTGGGAAAGCAGAGATCCCCAGTGCTGTTGCGGCTAAAGATAGGCTGCAGAGGGATAGTGAAGACCAGCAAGATCTTTCAGGGCTGGCACCTTCCTTGTGGGAGAAGGAGCCAGTCGTTTGCCTTTTCAGAAAAAGTTCTGCCGAGAACGAGCACCGTGACATGCTGAGTCTCTGGGAAAGCAGAGATCCCCAGTGCTGTTGCGGCTAAAGATAGGCTGCAGAGGGATAGTGAAGACCTGCAAGAGCTTTCAGGGCTGGCACCTGCCTTGTGGGAGAAGGAGCCAGACGTTTGCCTTTTCAGAAAAAGTTTCTGCCGAGAACGAGCACCGTGACATGCTGAGTGTCTGGGAAAGCAGAGATCCCCAGTGCTGTTGCGGCTAAAGATAGGCTGCAGAGGGATAGTGAAGACCTGCAAGATCTTTCAGGGCTGGCACCTTCCTTGTGGGAGAAGGAGCCAGACGTTTGCCTTTTCAGAAAAAGTTTCTGCCGAGAACGAGCACCGTGACATGCCGAGTCTCTGGGAAAGCAGAGATCCCCAGTGCTGTTGCGGCTAAAGATAGGCTGCAGAGGGATAGTGAAGACCTGCAAGATCTTTCAGGGCTGGCACCTTCCTTGTGGGAGAAGGAGCCAGACGTTTGCCTTTTCAGAAAAAGTTTCTGCCGAGAACGAGCACCGTGACATGCTGAGTCTCTAGGAAAGCAGAGATCCCCAGTGCTGTTGTGCCTGTGGATAGGCTGCAGGGGGACAGTGAAGACCAGCAAGATCTTTAAGGGCTGGCACCTTCCTTGTGGGAGAAGGAGCCAGACGTTTGCCTTTTCAGAAAAAGTTTCTGCCGAGAACGAGCACCGTGACATGCGGAGTCTCTGGGAAAGCAGAGATCCCCAGTGCTGTTGTGCCTGTGGATAGGCTGCAGGGGGACGGTGAAGACCAGCAAGATCTTTAAGGGCTGGCACCTTCCTTGTGGGAGAAGGAGCCAGACGTTTGCCTTTTCAGAAAAAGTTTCTGCCGAGAACGAGCACCGTGACATGCGGAGTCTCTGGGAAAGCACAGATCCCCAGTTCTGTTGCGGCTAAAGATAGGCTGCAGAGGGATAGTGAAGACCAGCAAGAGCTTTCAGGGCTGGCAGCTTCCTTGTGGGAGAAGGAGCCAGACGTTTGCCTTTTCAGAAAAAGTTTCTGCCGAGAACGAGCACCGTGACATGCTGAGTCTCTGGGAAAGCAGAGATCCCCAGTGCTGTTGCGGCTAAAGATAGGCTGCAGAGGGATAGTGAAGACCTGCAAGAGCTTTCAGGGCTGGCACCTTCCTTGTGGGAGAAGGAGCCAGACGTTTGCCTTTTCAGAAAAAGTTTCTGCTGAGAACGAGCACCGTGACATGCTGAGTCTCTGGGAAAGCAGAGATCCCCAGTGCTGTTGTGCCTGTGGATAGGCTGCAGGGGGACGGTGAAGACCAGCAAGATCTTTAAGGGCTGGCAGCTTCCTTGTGGGAGAAGGAGCCAGACGTTTGCCTTTTCAGAAAAAGTTTCTGCCGAGAACGAGCACCGTGACATGCTGAGTCTCTGGGAAAGCAGAGATCCCCAGTGCTGTTGCGGCTAAAGATAGGCTGCAGAGGGATAGTGAAGACCTGCAAGATCTTTCAGGGCTGGCACCTTCCTTGTGGGAGATGGAGCCAGACGTTTGCCTTTTCAAAAAAAGTTTCTGCCGAGAACGAGCACCGTGACATGCTGAGTGTCTGGGAAAGCAGAGATCCCCAGTGCTGTTGCGGCTAAAGATAGGCTGCAGAGGGATAGTGAAGACCTGCAAGAGCTTTCAGGGCTGGCACCTTCCTTGTGGGAGAAGGAGCCAGACGTTTGCCTTTTCAGAAAAAGTTTCTGCCGAGAACGAGCACCGTGACATGCGGAGTCTCTGGGAAAGCACAGAGCCCCAGTTCTGTTGCGGCTAAAGATAGGCTGCAGAGGGATAGTGAAGACCAGCAAGAGCTTTCAGGGCTGGCACCTTCCTTGTGGGAGAAGGAGCCAGACGTTTGCCTTTTCAGAAAAAGTTTCTGCCGAGAACGAGCACCGTGACATGCTGAGTCTCTGGGAAAGCAGAGATCCCCAGTGCTGTTGTGCCTGTGGATAGGCTGCAGGGGGACAGTGAAGACCAGCAAGATCTTTAAGGGCTGGCACCTTCCTTGTGGGAGAAGGAGCCAGACGTTTGCCTTTTCAGAAAAAGTTTCTGCCGAGAACGAGCACCGTGACATGCTGAGTCTCTGGGAAAGCAGAGATCCCCAGTGCTGTTGCGGCTAAAGATAGGCTGCAGAGGGATAGTGAAGACCTGCAAGAGCTTTCAGGGCTGGCACCTTCCTTGTGGGAGAAGGAGCCAGACGTTTGCCTTTTCAGAAAAAGTTTCTGCTGAGAACGAGCACCGTGACATGTTGAGTCTCTGGGAAAGCAGAGATCCCAGTGCTGTTGAAGCTAAAGATAGGCTGCAGAGGGATAGTGAAGACCAGCAAGAGCTTTCAGGGCTGGCACCTTCCTTGTGGGAGAAGGAGCCAGACGTTTGTCTTTTCAGAAAAAGTTTCTGCCGAGAACGAGCACCGTGACATGCAGAGTCTCTGGGAAAGCAGAGATCCCCAGTGCTGTTGTGCCTGTGGATAGGCTGCAGGGGGACGGTGAAGACCAGCAAGATCTTTAAGGGCTGGCAGCTTCCTTGTGGGAGAAGGAGCCAGACGTTTGCCTTTTCAGAAAAAGTTTCTGCCGAGAACGAGCACCGTGACATGCTGAGTCTCTGGGAAAGCAGAGATCCCCAGTGCTGTTGCGGCTAAAGATAGGCTGCAGAGGGATATTGAAGACCTGCAAGAGCTTTCAGGGCTGGCACCTTCCTTGTGGAAGATGGAGCCAGACGTTTGCCTCTTCAGAAAAACGCTCTGCCGTAAGCGAGCACCATAAGATGCTGAATCTCTGGGAAAGCAGAGCTCCCCAGTGCTGTTGCGGCTATAGATAGGCTGCAGAGGGATAGTGAAGACCAGCAAGATCTTTCAGGGCTGGCACCTTCCTTGTGGGAGAAGGAGCCAGACGTTTGTCTTTTCAGAAAAAGTTTCTGCCGAGAACGAGCACCGTGACATGCTGAGTCTCTAGGAAAGCAGAGATCCCCAGTGCTGTTGTGCCTGTGGATAGGCTGCAGAGGGATAGTGAAGACCTGCAAGAGCTTTCAGGGCTGGCACCTTCCTTGTGGGAGAAGGAGCCAGACGTTTGCCTTTTCAGAAAAAGTTTCTGCCGAGAACGAGCACCGTGACATGCTGAGTCTCTGGGAAAGCAGAGATCCCCAGTGCTGTTGCGGCTAAAGATAGGCTGCAGAGGGATAGTGAAGACCTGCAAGATCATTCAGGGCTGGCACCTTCCTTGTGGGAGAAGGAGCCAGACGTTTGCCTTTTCAGAAAAAGTTTCTGCCTAGAACGAGCACCGTGACATGCAGAGTCTCTGGGAAAGCACAGAGCCCCAGTTCTGTTGCGGCTAAAGATAGGCTGCAGAGGGATAGTGAAGACCAGCAAGAGCTTTCAGGGCTGGCACCTTCCTTGTGGGAGAAGGAGCCGTAAGTTTGTCTTTTCAGAAAAAGTTTCTGCCGAGAACGAGCACCGTAACATGCTGAGTCTCTGGGAAAGCAGAGATCCCCAGTGCTGTTGTGCCTGTGGATAGGCTGCAGGGGGACAGTGAAGACCAGCAAGATCTTTAAGGGCTGGCACCTTCCTTGTGGGAGAAGGAGCCAGACGTTTGCCTTTTCAGAAAAAGTTTCTGCCGAGAACGAGCACCGTGACATGCTGAGTCTCTGGGAAAGCAGAGATCCCCAGTGCTGTTGCGGCTAAAGATAGGCTGCAGAGGGATAGTGAAGACCTGCAAGAGCTTTCAGGGCTGGCACCTTCCTTGTGGGAGAAGGAGCCAGACATTTGCCTTTTCAGAAAAAGTTTCTGCCGAGAACGAGCACCGTGACATGCTGAGTGTCTGGGAAAGCAGAGATCCCCAGTGCTGTTGCGGCTAAAGATAGGCTGCAGAGGGATAGTGAAGACCTGCAAGATCATTCAGGGCTGGCACCTTCCTTGTGGGAGAAGGAGCCAGACGTTTGCATTTTCAGAAAAAGTTTCTGCCGAGAACGAGCACCGTGACCTGCGGAGTCTCTGGGAAAGCACAGATCCCCAGTTCTGTTGCGGCTAAAGATAGGCTGCAGAGGGATAGTGAAGACCAGCAAGAGCTTTCAGGGCTGGCACCTTCCTTGTGGGAGAAGGAGCCGTAAGTTTGTCTTTTCAGAAAAAGTTTCTGCCGAGAACGAGCACCGTGACATGCTGAGTCTCTGGGAAAGCAGAGATCCCCAGTGCTGTTGTGCCTGTGGATAGGCTGCAGAGGGATAGTGAAGACCTGCAAGAGCTTTCAGGGCTGGCACCTTCCTTGTGGGAGAAGGAGCCAGACGTTTGCCTTTTCAGAAAAAGTTTCTGCTGAGAACGAGCACCGTGACATGCTGAGTCTCTGGGAAAGCAGAGATCCCCAGTGCTGTTGCGGCTAAAGATAGGCTGCAGAGGGATAGTGAAGACCTGCAAGAGCTTTCAGGGCTGGCACCTTCCTTGTGGGAGAAGGAGCCAGACGTTTGCCTTTTCAGAAAAAGTTTCTGCCGAGAACGAGCACCGTGACATGCTGAGTCTCTGGGAAAGCAGAGATCCCCAGTGCTGTTGTGCCTGTGGATAGGCTGCAGGGGGACGGTGAAGACCAGCAAGATCTTTAAGGGCTGGCAGCTTCCTTGTGGGAGAAGGAGCCAGACGTTTGCCTTTTCAGAAAAAGTTTCTGCCGAGAACGAGCACCGTGACATGCTGAGTCTCTGGGAAAGCAGAGATCCCCAGTGCTGTTGCGGCTAAAGATAGGCTGCAGAGGGATATTGAAGACCTGCAAGAGCTTTCAGGGCTGGCACCTTCCTTGTGGAAGATGGAGACAGACGTTTGCCTCTTCAGAAAAACGCTCTGCCGTAAGCGAGCACCATAAGATGCTGAATCTCTGGGAAAGCAGAGCTCCCCAGTGCTGTTGCGGCTATAGATAGGCTGCAGAGGGATAGTGAAGACCAGCAAGATCTTTCAGGGCTGGCACCTTCCTTGTGGGAGAAGGAGCCGTAAGTTTGTCTTTTCAGAAAAAGTTTCTGCCGAGAACGAGCACCGTGACATGCTGAGTCTCTAGGAAAGCAGAGATCCCCAGTGCTGTTGTGCCTGTGGATAGGCTGCAGAGGGATAGTGAAGACCTGCAAGAGCTTTCAGGGCTGGCACCTTCCTTGTGGGAGAAGGAGCCAGACGTTTGCCTTTTCAGAAAAAGTTTCTGCCGAGAACGAGCACCGTGACATGCTGAGTCTCTGGGAAAGCAGAGATCCCCAGTGCTGTTGCGGCTAAAGATAGGCTGCAGAGGGATAGTGAAGACCTGCAAGATCATTCAGGGCTGGCACCTTCCTTGTGGGAGAAGGAGCCAGACGTTTGCCTTTTCAGAAAAAGTTTCTGCCTAGAACGAGCACCGTGACATGCAGAGTCTCTGGGAAAGCACAGAGCCCCAGTTCTGTTGCGGCTAAAGATAGGCTGCAGAGGGATAGTGAAGACCAGCAAGAGCTTTCAGGGCTGGCACCTTCCTTGTGGGAGAAGGAGCCGTAAGTTTGTCTTTTCAGAAAAAGTTTCTGCCGAGAACGAGCACCGTAACATGCTGAGTCTCTGGGAAAGCAGAGATCCCCAGTGCTGTTGTGCCTGTGGATAGGCTGCAGGGGGACAGTGAAGACCAGCAAGATCTTTAAGGGCTGGCACCTTCCTTGTGGGAGAAGGAGCCAGACGTTTGCCTTTTCAGAAAAAGTTTCTGCCGAGAACGAGCACCGTGACATGCTGAGTCTCTGGGAAAGCAGAGATCCCCAGTGCTGTTGCGGCTAAAGATAGGCTGCAGAGGGATAGTGAAGACCTGCAAGAGCTTTCAGGGCTGGCACCTTCCTTGTGGGAGAAGGAGCCAGACATTTGCCTTTTCAGAAAAAGTTTCTGCCGAGAACGAGCACCGTGACATGCTGAGTGTCTGGGAAAGCAGAGATCCCCAGTGCTGTTGCGGCTAAAGATAGGCTGCAGAGGGATAGTGAAGACCTGCAAGATCATTCAGGGCTGGCACCTTCATTGTGGGAGAAGGAGCCAGACGTTTGCATTTTCAGAAAAAGTTTCTGCCGAGAACGAGCACCGTGACCTGCGGAGTCTCTGGGAAAGCACAGATCCCCAGTTCTGTTGCGGCTAAAGATAGGCTGCAGAGGGATAGTGAAGACCAGCAAGAGCTTTCAGGGCTGGCACCTTCCTTGTGGGAGAAGGAGCCGTAAGTTTGTCTTTTCAGAAAAAGTTTCTGCCGAGAACGAGCACCGTGACATGCTGAGTCTCTGGGAAAGCAGAGATCCCCAGTGCTGTTGTGCCTGTGGATAGGCTGCAGAGGGATAGTGAAGACCTGCAAGAGCTTTCAGGGCTGGCACCTTCCTTGTGGGAGAAGGAGCCAGACGTTTGCCTTTTCAGAAAAAGTTTCTGCTGAGAACGAGCACCGTGACATGCTGAGTCTCTGGGAAAGCAGAGATCTCCAGTGCTGTTGCGGCTAAAGATAGGCTGCAGAGGGATAGTGAAGACCTGCAAGAGCTTTCAGGGCTGGCACCTTCCTTGTGGGAGAAGGAGCCAGACGTTTGCCTTTTCAGAAAAAGTTTCTGCCGAGAACGAGCACCGTGACATGCTGAGTCTCTGGGAAAGCAGAGATCCCCAGTGCTGTTCTGCCTGTGGATAGGTTGCAGGGGGACGGTGAAGACCAGCAATATCTTTAAGGGCTGGCACCTTCCTTGTGGGAGAAGGAGCCAGATGTTTGCCTTTTCAGAAAAAGTTTCTGCCGAGAACGAGCACCGTGACATGCTGAGTCTCTGGGAAAGCAGAGATCCCCAGTGCTGTTGCGGCTAAAGATAGGCTGCAGAGGGATAGTGAAGACCTGCAAGAGCTTTCAGGGCTGGCACCTTCCTTGTGGAAGATGGAGACAGACGTTTGCCTCTTCAGAAAAACGCTCTGCCGTAAGCGAGCACCATAAGATGCTGAATCTCTGGGAAAGCAGAGCTCCCCAGTGCTGTTGCGGCTATAGATAGGCTGCAGAGGGATAGTGAAGACCAGCAAGAGCTTTCAGGGCTGGCACCTTCCTTGTGGGAGAAGGAGCCGTAAGTTTGTCTTTTCAGAAAAAGTTTCTGCCGAGAACGAGCACCGTGACATGCTGAGTCTCTAGGAAAGCAGAGATCCCCAGTGCTGTTGTGCCTGTGGATAGGCTGCAGAGGGATAGTGAAGACCTGCAAGAGCTTTCAGGGCTGGCACCTTCCTTGTGGGAGAAGGAGCCAGACGTTTGCCTTTTCAGAAAAAGTTTCTGCCGAGAACGAGCACCGTGACATGCGGAGTCTCTGGGAAAGCACAGATCCCCAGTTCTGTTGCGGCTAAAGATAGGCTGCAGAGGGATAGTGAAGACCAGCAAGAGCTTTCAGGGCTGGCACCTTCCTTGTGGGAGAAGGAGCCGTAAGTTTGTCTTTTCAGAAAAAGTTTCTGCCGAGAACGAGCACCGTGACATGCTGAGTCTCTGGGAAAGCAGAGATCCCCAGTGCTGTTGTGCCTGTGGATAGGCTGCAGGGGGATGGTGAAGACCAGCAAGATCTTTAAGGGCTGGCACCTTCCTTGTGGGAGAAGGAGCCAGACGTTTGCCTTTTCAGAAAAAGTTTCTGCCGAGAACGAGCACCGTGACATGCGGAGTCTCTGGGAAAGCAGAGATCCCCAGTGCTGTTGCGGCTAAAGATAGGCTGCAGAGGGATAGTGAAGACCTGCAAGAGCTTTCAGGGCTGGCACCTTCCTTGTGGAAGATGGAGACAGACGTTTGCCTCTTCAGAAAAACGCTCTGCCGTAAGCGAGAACCATAAGATGCTGAATCTCTGGGAAAGCAGAGCTCCCCAGTGCTGTTGCGGCTATAGATAGGCTGCAGAGGGATAGTGAAGACCAGCAAGATCTTTCAGGGCTGGCACCTTCCTTGTGGGAGAAGGAGCCGTAAGTTTGTCTTTTCAGAAAAAGTTTCTGCCGAGAACGAGCACCGTGACATGCTGAGTCTCTAGGAAAGCAGAGATCCCCAGTGCTGTTGTGCCTGTGGATAGGCTGCAGAGGGATAGTGAAGACCTGCAAGAGCTTTCAGGGCTGGCACCTGCCTTGTGGGAGAAGGAGCCAGACGTTTGCCTTTTCAGAAAAAGTTTCTGCCGAGAACGAGCACCGTGACATGCTGAGTCTCTGGGAAAGCAGAGATCCCCAGTGCTGTTGCGGCTAAAGATAGGCTGCAGAGGGATAGTGAAGACCTGCAAGAGCTTTCAGGGCTGGCACCTTCCTTGTGGGAGAAGGAGCCAGACGTTTGCCTTTTCAGAAAAAGTTTCTGCCGAGAACGAGCACCGTGACATGCGGAGTCTCTGGGAAAGCACAGATCCCCAGTTCTGTTGCGGCTAAAGATAGGCTGCAGAGGGATAGTGAAGACCAGCAAGAGCTTTCAGGGCTGGCACCTTCCTTGTGGGAGAAGGAGCCGTAAGTTTGTCTTTTCAGAAAAAGTTTCTGCCGAGAACGAGCACCGTGACATGCTGAGTCTCTGGGAAAGCAGAGATCCCCAGTGCTGTTGTGCCTGTGGATAGGCTGCAGGGGGATGGTGAAGACCAGCAAGATCTTTAAGGGCTGGCACCTTCCTTGTGGGAGAAGGAGCCAGACGTTTGCCTTTTCAGAAAAAGTTTCTGCCGAGAACGAGCACCGTGACATGCTGAGTGTCTGGGAAAGCAGAGATCCCCAGTGCTGTTGCGGCTAAAGATAGGCTGCAGAGGGATAGTGAAGACCTGCAAGAGCTTTCAGGGCTGGCACCTTCCTTGTGGAAGATGGAGCCATACGTTTGCCTCTTCAGAAAAACGCTCTGCCGTAAGCGAGCACCATAAGATGCTGAATCTCTGGGAAAGCAGAGATCCCCAGTGCTGTTGCGGCTAAAGATAGGCTGCAGAGGGATAGTGAAGACCAGCAAGATCTTTCAGGGCTGGCACCTTCCTTGTGGGAGAAGGAGCCAGACGTTTGCCTTTTCAGAAAAAGTTTCTGCCGAGAACGAGCACCGTGACACGCGGAGTCTCTGGGAAAGCACAGATCCCCAGTTCTGTTGCGGCTAAAGATAGGCTGCAGAGGGATAGTGAAGACCAGCAAGAGCTTTCAGGGCTGGCACCTTCCTTGTGGGAGAAGGCTCCGTAATTTTGTCTTTTCAGAAAAAGTTTCTGCCGAGAACGAGCACCGTGACATGCTGAGTCTCTGGGAAAGCAGAGATCCCCAGTGCTGTTGCGGCTAAAGATAGGCTGCAGAGGGATAGTGAAGACCTGCAAGAGCTTTCAGGGCTGGCACCTTCCTTGTGGGAGAAGGAGCCGTAAGTTTGTCTTTTCAGAAAAAGTTTCTGCCGAGAACGAGCACCGTGACATGCTGAGTCTCTGGGAAAGCAGAGATCCCCAGTGCTGTTGTGCCTGTGGATAGGCTGCAGGGGGATGGTGAAGACCAGCAAGATCTTTCAGGGCTGGCACCTTCCTTGTGGGAGAAGGAGCCAGACGTTTGCCTTTTCAGAAAAAGTTTCTGCCGAGAACGAGCACCGTGACATGCTGAGTGTCTGGGAAAGCAGAGATCCCCAGTGCTGTTGCGGCTAAAGATAGGCTGCAGAGGGATAGTGAAGACCTGCAAGAGCTTTCAGGGCTGGCACCTTCCTTGTGGAAGATGGAGCCATACGTTTGCCTCTTCAGAAAAACGCTCTGCCGTAAGCGAGCACCATAAGATGCTGAATCTCTGGGAAAGCAGAGATCCCCAGTGCTGTTGCGGCTAAAGATAGGCTGCAGAGGGATAGTGAAGACCAGCAAGATCTTTCAGGGCTGGCACCTTCCTTGTGGGAGAAGGAGCCAGACGTTTGCCTTTTCAGAAAAAGTTTCTGCCGAGAACGAGCACCGTGACATGCTGAGTCTCTGGGAAAGCAGAGATCCCCAGTTCTGTTGCGGCTAAAGATAGGCTGCAGAGGGATAGTGAAGACCTGCAAGAGCTTTCAGGGCTGGCACCTTCCTTGTGGGAGAAGGAGCCAGACGTTTGCCTTTTCAGAAAAAGTTTCTGCCGAGAACGAGCACCGTGACACGCGGAGTCTCTGGGAAAGCACAGATCCCCAGTTCTGTTGCGGCTAAAGATAGGCTGCAGAGGGATAGTGAAGACCAGCAAGAGCTTTCAGGGCTGGCACCTTCCTTGTGGGAGAAGGAGCCAGACGTTTGCCTTTTCAGAAAAAGTTTCTGCCGAGAACGAGCACCGTGACATGCTGAGTGTCTGGGAAAGCAGAGATCCCCAGTGCTGTTGCGGCTAAAGATAGGCTGCAGAGGGATAGTGAAGACCTGCAAGAGCTTTCAGGGCTGGCACCTTCCTTGTGGGAGAAGGAGCCAGACGTTTGCCTTTTCAGAAAAAGTTTCTGCCGAGAACGAGCACCGTGACATGCGGAGTCTCTGGGAAAGCACAGATCCCCAGTTCTGTTGCGGCTAAAGATAGGCTGCAGAGGGATAGTGAAGACCAGCAAGATCTTTCAGGGCTGGCACCTTCCTTGTGGGAGAAGGAGCCAGACATTTGCCTTTTCAGAAAAAGTTTCTGCCGAGAACGAGCACCGTGACATGCTGAGTCTCTGGGAAAGCAGAGATCCCCAGTGCTGTTGCGGCTAAAGACAGGCTGCAGAGGGATAGTGAAGACCTGCAAGATCTTTCAGGGCTGGCACCTTCCTTGTGGGAGAAGGAGCCAGACGTTTGCCTTTTCAGAAAAAGTTTCTGCCGAGAACGAGCACCGTGACATGCTGAGTGTCTGGGAAAGCAGAGATCCCCAGTGCTGTTGCGGCTAAAGATAGGCTGCAGAGGGATAGTGAAGACCTGCAAGATCTTTCAGGGCTGGCACCTTCCTTGTGGGAGAAGGAGCCAGACGTTTGCCTTTTCAGAAAAAGTTTCTGCCGAGAACGAGCACCGTGACATGCTGAGTCTCTGGGAAAGCAGAGATCCCCAGTGCTGTTGCGGCTAAAGATAGGCTGCAGAGGGATAGTGAAGACCTGCAAGAGCTTTCAGGGCTGGCACCTTCCTTGTGGGAGAAGGAGCCAGACGTTTGCCTTTTCAGAAAAAGTTTCTGCCGAGAACGAGCACCGTGACATGCAGAGTCTCTGGGAAAGCACAGAGCCCCAGTTCTGTTGCGGCTAAAGATAGGCTGCAGAGGGATAGTGAAGACCAGCAAGAGCTTTCAGGGCTGGCACCTTCCTTGTGGGAGAAGGAGCCGTAAGTTTGCCTTTTCAGAAAAAGTTTCTGCCGAGAACGAGCACCGTGACATGCTGAGTCTCTGGGAAAGCAGAGATCCCCAGTGCTGTTGTGCCTGTGGATAGGCTGCAGGGGGACAGTGAAGACCAGCAAGATCTTTAAGGGCTGGCACCTTCCTTGTGGGAGAAGGAGCCAGACGTTTGCCTTTTCAGAAAAAGTTTCTGCCGAGAACGAGCACCGTGACATGCTGAGTCTCTGGGAAAGCAGAGATCCCCAGTGCTGTTGCGGCTAAAGATAGGCTGCAGAGGGATAGTGAAGACCTGCAAGAGCTTTCAGGGCTGGCACCTTCCTTGTGGAAGATGGAGCCATACGTTTGCCTCTTCAGAAAAACGCTCTGCCGTAAGCGAGCACCATAAGATGCTGAATCTCTGGGAAAGCAGAGATCCCCAGTGCTGTTGCGGCTAAAGATAGGCTGCAGAGGGATAGTGAAGACCAGCAAGATCTTTCAGGGCTGGCACCTTCCTTGTGGGAGAAGGAGCCAGACGTTTGCCTTTTCAGAAAAAGTTTCTGCCGAGAACGAGCACCGTGACATGCTGAGTCTCTGGGAAAGCAGAGATCCCCAGTTCTGTTGCGGCTAAAGATAGGCTGCAGAGGGATAGTGAAGACCTGCAAGAGCTTTCAGGGCTGGCACCTTCCTTGTGGGAGAAGGAGCCGTAAGTTTGTCTTTTCAGAAAAAGTTTCTGCCGAGAACGAGCACCGTGACACGCGGAGTCTCTGGGAAAGCACAGATCCCCAGTTCTGTTGCGGCTAAAGATAGGCTGCAGAGGGATAGTGAAGACCAGCAAGAGCTTTCAGGGCTGGCACCTTCCTTGTGGGAGAAGGCTCCGTAAGTTTGTCTTTTCAGAAAAAGTTTCTGCCGAGAACGAGCACCGTGACATGCTGAGTCTCTGGGAAAGCAGAGATCCCCAGTGCTGTTGCGGCTAAAGATAGGCTGCAGAGGGATAGTGAAGACCTGCAAGAGCTTTCAGGGCTGGCACCTTCCTTGTGGGAGAAGGAGCCGTAAGTTTGTCTTTTCAGAAAAAGTTTCTGCCGAGAACGAGCACCGTGACATGCTGAGTCTCTGGGAAAGCACAGATCCCCAGTTCTGTTGCGGCTAAAGATAGGCTGCAGAGGGATAGTGAAGACCAGCAAGATCTTTCAGGGCTGGCACCTTCCTTGTGGGAGAAGGAGCCAGACATTTGCCTTTTCAGAAAAAGTTTCTGCCGAGAACGAGCACCGTGACATGCTGAGTCTCTGGGAAAGCAGAGATCCCCAGTGCTGTTGCGGCTAAAGATAGGCTGCAGAGGGATAGTGAAGACCTGCAAGATCTTTCAGGGCTGGCACCTTCCTTGTGGGAGAAGGAGCCGTAAGTTTGTCTTTTCAGAAAAAGTTTCTGCCGAGAACGAGCACCGTGACATGCTGAGTCTCTAGGAAAGCAGAGATCCCCAGTGCTGTTGTGCCTGTGGATAGGCTGCAGGGGGACAGTGAAGACCAGCAAGATCTTTCAGGGCTGGCACCTTCCTTGTGGGAGAAGGAGCCAGACGTTTGCCTTTTCAGAAAAAGTTTCTGCCGAGAACGAGCACCGTGACATGCTGAGTCTCTGGGAAAGCAGAGATCCCCAGTGCTGTTGCGGCTAAAGATAGGCTGCAGAGGGATAGTGAAGACCTGCAAGAGCTTTCAGGGCTGGCACCTTCCTTGTGGGAGAAGGAGCCAGACGTTTGCCTTTTCAGAAAAAGTTTCTGCCGAGAACGAGCACCGTGACATGCTGAGTCTCTGGGAAAGCAGAGATCCCCAGTGCT